>NC_137073.1:105550949-106845299 GCF_951640355.1 Cnephaeus nilssonii | reverse complement strand
GCTCTGATTAACAGCACAACTCCCTCTCCACTCCCTCCACCAGCAAAGAGCTATCAGGCCCAAAAGGTCAGTAATCCAGCTGCCGAGAAACTCTGCTCTATAATTTATACAATCTCTTACACTTACTTAACCTCAACATTATTTTGCAAGGCCTTGAGCAGAGACTATGTCGGAAATATGCCCTCAGTTCAGCCACAATGTTTGAATTGCCGGGTGGTGTGGTCTTCATCAGTACTCCTTCTCCTTGACCTCCATATGGTGCTCGTCATTGTTGACCGACCTCGCCTTGAGATTCTCCTCAGTTGGCTTGACATGCATTGATTTCATTTTCTTTCTCCTCTGTAACCTTTCTCTTTCCTTTTTAGCTTTTCTTCGTCTTCTTGCTCCCTGAATAGGAGGAACATTTCTTGTGGTTTTATACTTCACTGTGATCAGTCTCTATGACTTCAATTATGCTTGCCAGGCCCGTGGCTTTACTTATAACCCATTCCAAGATGTTTCCTCCCAAAGATATCTACATTTCCAGTCCTACATTGGATGTTTTCTCCCACTTAACACTTATGTCTCCTACTCATAGTGCCCTAACAGCAATGTGAGAATATTTAGCCAATCCATGCAAAGAAAACTGTAGCTCAACTTCATAGAAAACCTGAAAAATCTTACCAAAAACAGTGTTTTATGAAATCAATGACAGTGATATTGAAGAACTTCTAGAGTCAATGCCAAGCCATGGGAAATGAGGATCTGGCAGAAGAAGACAAGGCAACAACTGAAGAAGAGAAAATGAACAAGGATGATAACCATGATAAGACTTTTCCAACAGAGTGATCTGGATATCAAAGGATTAAGGGAAGTTCTTGGGAAGATTGGTGATGCCTTTAAATATGTTTGCCAAAAAAAAAAAAAAGATGTTCTTTTTGATCATTCTATGAAAGTCAAGTATGAAGGGTTGGGTATCATATTGTTTTAGGCTATATATATATATATATATATATATATATATATATATATATATCTTCCCTCCAGAATGTTCCATTTACATTTTGAGTGACAGAATTGCATGTAGATCTTTTCTCCCACAAAGTGTTTAGTATCTAAATCTGGTCTATAACACCCTTTAAAAAAACCACGAAAACATGTACTTAGTTTAGTACAGCGATTTTCAGCCGATGTGCTGTAAAAAATTTTAAAACATGCAATACCTATTTAGTCAGGGGCACTGACCTCTTTTCCCTTAGGTTGTCAAGTAAAAAAATGACAACAGCCAACACAATAGCCGTTTGATGTGAACTAATCAAAATTATACCTATTTTTTTGTCAGATGGGCAAAACATATTTTTTTGGTGTGCTGCAGAATTTTAGTAATTAGTTTATATGTGCTCTGAGATAAAAAAGGTTGAAAATAGCTGGTTTATGCCTGGCCAGTGTTCCTCAGTGGTTGAGCATCGACCTATACTAGGAGATCACAGTTCGATTCCCAGTCAGGGCACATGACCGGGTTTTGGGCTCAATCCCCAGTAGCAGGTGTGCAGGAGGCAGCCGATTAATGATTTTTTCTTATCATTGATGTTTCTATATCTTCCTTCCTCTCTGAAATCAATAAAAACATATTAACATGGAGGCATGGAAGAGACTGACATACCTCGATGTGGGGTTGGGGGATAAGAAGAGATAAACCAAAGAATTTATTTTATTTATTTATTTTTAAAAATATATCTTTATTGATTTCAGAGAGGAAGGGAGAGGGAAAGAGAGATAGAAACATCAATGATGAGAGAGAATCATTTTTGGCTGCCTCCTGCTGCATGTCCCCTAATGGGGATCAAGCCCGCAACCCAGGCATGTGCCCTTGACCAGAATCGAACCTGGGACCCTTCAGTCTGCAGGCTGATGCTCTATCCACTGAACCAAACCAGCTAGGACAAGAATTTATATACTTATATGCATAGCCCATGGTCATGGGCAATAGGTTAGTGAAAATGTGAGGGGTGGGTAGGGACTGGGAGGAGTGGGGGGAAAGGAAGGGGAAAATGGGAGATATTTGTAATACTATCAACAATAAAAATATATTTAAAAAAAAGAAAATAGCTGGTTTAATAGATTGAAACAGGATGAAGGCTTATTCTTTGTCTTACACAGCCTCCTGTGGTTGAAAATCACTTAAACATTGAACTGAGAACATTCTCTGCCTTTCTTGATTTATAGATGTTTCTCCAAAGCTACACTTCCAAACAGTCCCAGTTGGCTGTGTGGATTGATAAGATGCATCTGGCTTGAAGACACAGACTAGTCACGGGGCAGGCTAATCCCTAGAGAATGTGGTTGGGGTAGGAGCTGAGTCTCAGGAACCCTCCCTCTATATAAGAGAGCCAAGCAAAGGCCCGGGGCAGAGCCAGGAGGATGCAGACTGCTGGGCTCCTCAGCTGGTGAGTTCACCAGGCACTCAGCAGAAACTGTCATCCTCTCTTCCGCCCTGAATGTGCTCCCCAACATGGAGGTAAGATAATTATTTCCTTACTTTTGTAAACAAAGCTATCTCAAATGAGGGTAAGGAAGGCTTAATGGAAATAACTGGAATAAGGAGAGGACATGGGAAATAGTGATGATGAGGGTGACTGTTTAAGTCCTTACTTAAATATTTAACAGTTCCGCTAAAGTGAATTCCTTTTTCTTATGCTGCAGTTAAAGTATTGGTTCAGAGGTGGGAATCCGAAATTGGAGATAATGTTTATGAAAGTCCTGAGAAAGCCTCCAAGAAATACAATGGTACTATTGTTTTTTTCTTAAGGAAAAATCCCCTCCAGTGCAGTTTTGTGTGTTTGATTTGGAGCTGAGCAATGGACCCCCTGCGGTCTGATTTACCTAAGAGCTTTAAAAAAAAGAGAGTTCAGAGACTTGGAACTTTAGGGGGTTAGCATTGTGACTTAGAAGGTGCAGGTAGTTGAAATGAAACTAAAGGTTTAGCAAATACACATGTTGGCCCAATGCAAAATGGCCAGATGATAAAAAAAGGTACTATTCAACCAAAGACAGGACCAAAGACAACAGACGCTATCATAAACTGTATTTCTGGGATGCAAAAATAACTTGAAATTGTTACCACAACTTTATTATTAAAAATGTTGGTATTTAAATGTTAAAAATTTTGCATAATAATGCTGAAACAATAGTTTCTCAGTGCTGTCAGCTGCTAAGCCAGTTTCTGTTCATGAGTTATGCAAGCTGAATCTAATAACCAAAATAATTTCTTAAGAATTTGCTAACTGGATACCTGAAAACAAAGTAGCTATCATATCTTGCTTATTACAAGCAGATGTTCATGGGCTAGAATAAGGAGTTTGTATATGAGGAAGGTGGTGTCAAAGGCACTTCTAATGGAAAAAAAATTCCCTAAAATGTAGTTGAAATTTTTAAAAAATGCATGTAATAACAGAGTGTTAAAAATGATGTGTGCATGATGCCTGATTTGGCTGGGAGTCAAAGGCCATGAACAGGTGCTCAGTGCCCCACATGTTATTGTGGAATGTTGACATTCAATACAGTATTACAGAGAGAAAAGCCCTAAACCTGTCCAGTGTCCCGTGGCCATCTCCATCCTCAAGACTATGCAAGGTTGTGTCCCTTTGGGGATAGAGAATGACACCTTTCTCACATGTGAGAATATCTAAGGGCATAGGCAGGACAAATAGACACAGCAGGATCAGTTGCACCCGGACATCAGCATTTGAGAGAACAAGAATGTGCCACAGTATTCTGTAGACTAGACGTGGGCCTTTGTGTTGTCAGATGCTCTGTCCAAGGGACTGTCTGCCGGATAAAGCGATGCAACGGACAGCATCAGTATGGGTAGGGCTCTGGTGAGAGTCAGGAGTGACAGACAAAAAGATGAGTCATTTGTGCAAGAGAGGAGTAGTTGTAGATCCCCAATGGGTGGGTGGGGGGCATCCACAGAACCACAAAAACTCTGTGAGAGATAAAGAATTGGCATCAATCATCCAGCACACTCCGATTTACCATCACCAGGGTCTTGCTGAATGAGTCAAGCCATGTCACCCCCGTACATTTTTAAAAATATATTTTTATTGATTTCAGAGAGGAAGGGAGATGGAGAGAGAGATAGAAACATCAGTGGTGAGAGAGAACCATCGATCGGCTGCCTCCTGCATGCTCCCCCACTAGGGGACAGAGCCCACAACCCAGACATGTGTCCTTGAGTGGAATCGAACCTGGGACCCTTCAGTCCTTGGGCCAACACTCTATCCACTGAGCCAATCTGACTAGGACACCCCAATACACTTAATAATAATTTTTTTAAAAAATGTCCTTTTTGGCTCTTTCTCTTTCACTCCTGCTGCTCTGAGTTGGAAGAAGATAAGAGGCAGCTTGGGGGATTGGAGGGGGAGAGAAGCCAGAGAACACCCCTCCCCTGTTGTGAGCATCCAGGAACTGGGAGCAGGAGAGACATTAGAAATCCGATGATAAATTGAAATTTGTCTGTTAACTTGTTTCAGAATTTTTATTTTCTAAAAATTTGCTAATGCCTGGGAGTGATTAATGCAGCTCTGAGATAGGCTTTGCCCGGAGCAGGACAAATGAGAGCTGAGAGACGTGTTGAGAAAGGAAAGAGAAACATGTTTATAATTAACAAATAAAACCTTCAGAAGGTGTTGCTTTTCACTATATGCTTCATGTGTCTGTTGAAAACTCAGGAAGCATCCCAGCTCCCCCACCATTATTACTCATTTCCACGTGGCCCACAGCTCCTTGGGCGTGCTGGTCAGAATAAGAGGCTGAAGGATTTGTACAAGTTTAAAAGACAGAGGCAGGCCAGAAGGGTTTTATAACCAACGGGAGATACCTAATGTGAGGACAGGGGATCTTGGAGGGAAGTGGGAGGGTCTGCAAAAAAGGTTGGGAAGCCACTCCACAGCGAGACTGAGAGAAGAGGTTTGGGGCAGAAGAGGAAGAATACCTGCCTGTTAGCATGAGGGGTCCGGTGATTTTAAAGACGTTTATGCTGGGTTATGAATGGCATGCATTTAATATTCTTCGAGCGTCTCCAGTAAAGATGTGAATTATATGCCCTACACCTTCAGTTGTCAGGTAATGTAGGCAGATACTTAAAAGTAAAAGTAAGATCATAAAAAGCACCTATGATTTCACAAGCGGAAATAAACTTTTATCCTGTTATACTTCTTTATAGGTTTTCCAGTACACATTTGATTTTTCAAACAAAACGTAGTTACATTCTACACACACTTCTGTCCCCTGTCAGACACCCACACCTGGCTGGTGTTGCAGGTAAGGAGGGTCAAAGGCCTCCGAGGCTCTTCAGGGACCGCAGGAGCCACCACAGAACTAAGGAGTGAGACGCACGGCACCGCCTCCCTAGCCAGGGATGTGTCTCCACCTCCGAGTCTTCATGTATGAAGCTTGTTTCCCTTTTCACTCCTCCGCTCTGGGCACTGCTCTTTCTTCCAGGCCTTTCCTCTCTGGGCGTCCTCCTGGGTGCAGAACTTAGAGAGAAGGACAGTGGAGAAAGGAAATAAAAGATGATGGGACTTTAAAGAAATGCTTGGGACAATTTAACTCCAGTGAGCATTATTTATTTGTCCATGGCATTGCCCGTCCCCTAGTTGTTTTTACAGAAATGAAGAGTAGGCCCAGCCGAAACCGGTTTGGCTCAGTGGATAGAGCGTTGGCCTGCAGACTCAAGGGTCCCAGGTTCGATTCCAGTCAAGGGCATGTACCTTGGTTGTGGGCACATACCCAGTAGGGGGTGTGCAAGAGGCAGCTGATCGATGTTTCTAACTCTCTATCCCTCTCTCTTCCTCTCTGTAAAAAATCAATAAAATATATTTTTTAAAAAAAGAGTAGGCCCCGCCGGTGTGGCCCAGTGGTTGAGCATCAACCTATGAGCCAGGAGGTCCTGGTTCTATTCCCAGTCAGGGGGCGTGCAGGAGGCAGTCAATCAATGATTCTCTCTCATCATTGATGCTTCTCTCTCTCTCTCTCCCTTTCCCTTTGTCTCTGAAATAATAAAAATACACATACATACACACACAAATGAACAGTAGAAGGTGAGCTTAACAGAATTATATCAGACTCTTATTTAAAATGGAAACTTAAAAGACAAGTAGAGTCACCAAGCCTTCTCCCTGGTCCTTTCACTTTATATTCCTAAATCACAAATCTTGACTTGTACAAATGCATTGGCTTTCAACTCATTCAAGAAATGCAAACTAAAATAATGCTTTTATTTCCCCCCAGGCTATAAGTTTCTTCATCTTGGTGGGATTTATAGCAGAGTTCCCAGTTTTTTCAAGGTGAGAATTGTTTGGATTGGGTGTGGAAATTATTAAAATTGTTTTTTTTCTGTTTTTAGGATATTTTTTAGTGCAGCCTGAGCATGTTTATCTCTTCAACGCTGTATCTTTCCACATCTTGAGACAAGGCAATGATAGCAAAAGCTTGTTTTATTCTTATTTTATTTGCTGTAAGGAAGAAGCCTGACGATGAAAAATACCTCACGGTTTCCTGCTTGTCCCAGCTGTGGTTTTACCAGCCTTTCGGAGAATCGCAGCTGCCTTCCACAGCTCAGAGCGGAATCTGATCTTTAAATGTAGTCATTGCAAAACCTTCTTTGGATTTTAAAGGTCGAGAGTCTTTCCAGACATAGTTTTGGTGGCTCTCGGGGCCTGGAGAAGGGCAGCCTCATTTACCCACGGCCTTGTTTTGCTTTTGCGGTCAGTTTGCAGGATGGGACCAGGTCAGTTCACTCTATGAAACTATCAGGAAACGTGTCAGGTGCTGTGCTAGTGACCAGGGACCACGCAGCACTGCGTGCTTGCTGCGTGGTTGGGAACGGGAAACAGTTGATTTCCATGCACACATGCTCGGGGCTCTCTCTGCCAGAGGCCTGGCCAGGGCGCAGCGGGAGCCCAGAGGAGGTGAGGCCAAGCGCGCTCCTCCCCACTAAGCCCCGCTCTTTGGGGAAGGCTGCAGCCTGACCCTGGGACCCAAAATAGAAACATAGCAAGTTCACGTGTTTAAGGGTCAATAATCCTAAGGCACTGGGATCCTTGGTGCCACGTCAAGACTACAGGTTAGCAAGGTTGGTTCCATAAAAGCACCCGAGACACACACACTGCAGAACCGGCTCCTTGCTGTCAAGGTCAGCCGATGGCCCAAGGATAAGCGCAGGTCACCCGAAGATGCTTCCAAGGCTAGAAATGTGCTTGAAATCCAGAAATCAGGAGTCTCCACTCCTTTACCCTTCGTGGACGTGCGAGGGGAATTTCTTAGGGCTGAGCCCTGTGACCTCCACCCAGCTGGAGTTAAGCATGGTGTGAGCGCCAACTCCCCATTTGCCACCTGGACTTCATTTGAGTGCACTTGTTGAGGCTCGGATTTCCCCTCTATGAGTGCGTGCTGAAGAAGGGACCTAAATGAACAGGGGAGCATTTAAAAACAAATTCCTGTCCATTTAGTCCTTGCTCATTTTCAGTATCCCCCTTCTCCCAGGGTCTTTCTAGAACTCCTGGTCTCCCGGGTTTGAGAGTTTTTGAGTAACTTTTTCATTCATCACTCAGGATCCTTCTGAAGGCTACAATACCTTCCTGCCAGATGGTCTCACTTATCCCTCCCGACTCTGACCACTCCCCTATCTATATTTCCAAAACATCATCCCGTACACATTCCTATCGTGAAATCTTTTAGATTAGATCTATTGCATTACAGATTACGGTTGTATTATTGTGCTGTGATCACCTGTTGATGCATCTGTGTCTTTGTCCTGCCCTCTATCAACGGTTAGTGACCTATCTCTTTTACTATGTCTACAACTGTAGTGTTTCCATAGTGCCTGGTACGTGATAGATGTTTACTAAATGTCAACCCCTCAAAAAGTGGGTCCCTTTTACATATTTAAAAATATATATTTGGGGATACTTTGGGTTTCTCTTCGGCAGTAAATTTGTGAAGCAATTTTTGACTGTACCTGACTGTTTTTGACTGTTCTCTGTGTCCCCGCTCTCTTTCTTATCTTTCCACCTGCGTTATGATGAACCGTTGGACAGCGCCTCTTCTCCTGTCAATTGCCAGTGGGCTTCCTTCGGCCCTTGGTCAGAATGCAACGGCTGCACGAAGTCTCAGGTGGGCCTGTGTAGAAACTTTGTATTTATTGCTTATCTGCTGAAATAGCTGAGGCGTGGACAACAGGGCATTCACATTTGAATGCTATTTTTTTGTTTCTTGAAAATGTGATTAGTAATTTTAAAGGAAGAGAAGTATAACTTGTATAATAATGAATATTGTAATAAAGTAGTGCCTGCATTCTAGCCTTTTCTCACAGGACTTTTCTAAATCTTTTCTAAATCTTACTAGAAATATACATAGGCTAACCATGAAAAGCAGCTCACTAACTCCTGAGCTATTAGAGAAACAAGAACAGCATGAAATGAAGTCAGTAGACAATTCAAAACCCCATTCAAGCTTAATGGATTCAACTTGTCTTCTTATTTGAAATAAACACAAACAAGTGGCAAAATCACTGCTTTGTTTTACCTGACAAGTAGTGGATGACCATGAAAAGTCAAACATTTTGCAATGTTTTAAAGTTTCATTTTTTAAAAGAAAATTGAATTTATTTAAGGAAAGGGTATGGGAGATGTGGCTATCCAAAGGGAAGGGCTAAACAAAGAAAAGGGGCTTTGGAGAGAGGTTCAGGGGTTAGCCCGGGTTGAGCTGCCGCTGCCCCCCTGGGTGCAAGTCTCCTGGGTTCCTTAGAGGTTGGGGGATACGTGCCTGAGCGGGAATGGCACGGGCGTGCTCCTCAGAGGGAGAGCGCATCTAAAGTTTCATTTTTAAGTAATACAAACAAAAGACCAGACCTACTCTGCAGATTGTAGAGTACTTCTAAAAATGTATGCTTTTTTTTTTCTTATTATAAATTACTCATTGGAGAAAAAAACAGAAAAGTATACATAAAGAAAACACTACTTATAATTCCACCATTTCGAAGAAACCAATATAACAGCATTTTGGTATGTATTTCTTTTGTTTTCTTTCTGTGTGTTTATGATTTTTAAAATTAAAATTATTTGATCATAGTTTTATATTCTACTATTTTAACCTAACATACGGTCAGCATAAATTTTTAAAAAATTTATTTATTTTTGTTGAGAGTATTACACATGTCCTCCATTTCTCCCTTTTTGTCCCACTCCACCCAGCTCCCACCCCACCCCAATCCTTCTCCGCACTATTGTCTATGTCCATGGGCTATGCATATATATCAGCATGAATTTTTTAAAAATATATTTTATTGATTTTTTATGGAGAGGAAAGGTGAGAGATAGAGAGTTAGAAACATCGATGAGAGAGAAACATTGATCAGCTGCTTCTTGAACACCCCCCACTGGGGATGTGCCTGCAACCAAGGCACATGCCCTTGACTGGAATCGAACCTGGGACCCTTTCAGTCTGCAGGCCGAGGCTCTATCCACTAAGCTGGTTAGGGCTATCAGCATGAATTTTAATAGCTGTATTATGTTCCTTATATAAATATATTAAACTTATTTATCTACTTTCCTATTGTTTGAGAATTTAGATTACTTACATTTTTGGTTATTATGAATAAAAATTTAGTGAACATTTTTATACATAGGCATATATCCTCTTTTCTGATAATTCTTTAGGATGAATTTGAAAAATATAATGTTTGTTTTATTTTATTTTTTAAAATATATTTTTATTGATTTTAGAAAGGAAGGGAGAGGGAGAGAGAGAAACATGAATGATGAGAGAGAATCATTGATCAGCAGTCTCCTGTACGCCCCTTACTGGGAATGCAGCCTGCAACCCGGGCATGTGCCCTTGACAGAAATCAAACCTGGGACCTTTCAGTTCACAGGCTGTTGCTTTATCCACTGAGCCAAACCGGCCAGGGCTATAATATTTGTTTTAAAGTTTCTAAACATTTGAATGTTCAAATATTTTTTATTGAAATATTATTGACATGTAACATTATAATAGTTTCAGGTGCACAATATTATTCAATATTTGTAAACTATTTTAGAAGTGGTGCTGTTTGGATAAAAATATGTACTTAAAATTTATTTTTTAAGTTATTAGAACAACAGAAACATGTTGCAGAACATAATTTTGAAGCATCATCATAATCATCATTTTCATCAAGCATTTATTTAATACCTCTGTGAGTGGTATTTACAAAATAAGTTACACAATTGCAGAATTTGGCTTCTGGCAAATATAATAGATGACAACTCTGATTATAAGCCAAAAAGTACACGAATAACAAGGCGAACATCAGACAAACACCTACCACAGAAAACATTTTTATAATTTTAAAAATGTTAAGAAAGAACACTAAATAGAAGTAGATAGAAGGTATTTTTCATATTAGCAATTTTTTCTCGTTGAGAGAAGGTCATGATGCAATGGATACATCCTAGCTCATACAATCAAAATTCCCATCCAGAAAGAGACAAGTGAAAATGAAAAAAGGGTCATAAGATCAGAATCTGACAGGTGAGAATGAGACTGCTGAGCGTAAGCAGTCATCAAGGTCCTCCTGACAGACAGGGAGGGAAAACATCACTTATACAACAACACAGTCTGTGCTTTGAACTTCAGAGAATGACAAATTAATCAGCCATACATGAGGGGTGTCTTCATCAATTAAATACAGAAACTAAAAACTTATTAAGAAACTGTACTGAGCCCAGCTGGTGTGGCTCAGTGGTTGAGTGTCAACCTATGAACTAGGAGGTCACGTTTCTTGGTCAGGGCACATGCCCGGGTTGCAGGCTCGATCCCCAGTAGGGGGCGTGCAAGAGGCAGCTGATCACTGATTCTACCATCACTGATGTTTCTATCTCTCCCTCTCCCTTCCTCTCTTTCTGAAATCAATAAAAATATAATAATAATAAAAAAAGAAACTGTACTGAGTCCCATCCCCCACTGAGAAATGCCAGAGCCAGGCCCAGGCTGATGTAAAACTGCTCAGAGTTCCTATCACATTCCTGTGACCCTTTGTCCCAAGGAATCCCCACTTCTAATAAATCTAATCCCCACAGTTTAATATGGATGAATAGACTCAACATATCTAGTCTTCCCTGTTGGTCTTTGCTCAAGGATACATGCTCTGGAATGTCAGATTTTACTCATTAATGGGGAAGAGCTAAGTATAGGAAGAGGCTTTGATGATGCACCTTTGAGGAGGGAAAGGGTTTTGTAGATATTTTTTGTTGTTGTTTAAACATTGGATACATGTTGATTGTTGCATTTTAGGACGATTAGTTGTTTCTCAATTTGCTTGATGATTTTCTAAAATTTCCCCTCCTCCCCCTTCCTTCCCCCCCACCTCCTCAGAGGTTTGCTTTTGAGCTAGTTCCCATTTTAGACGTCAAGGATTTTGATTGTTTCTTAACATCCTATTGTAGATAGAGCTTCACCTTTGGACTACTAAGGCTTCTGTTTTGTAAAAATTTTTAAAATATATTTTTTTTATTCATTTCGGAGAGGAAGAGAGAGGGAGATAGAAACATCAATGAAAGAGAAACATCGATTGGCTGCCTCCTGCAAGCCCGGCACGTGCCCTGACCGGGAATCCTGGTTCAGAGGTCAATGCTCAAACACTTAGCCACAGCGGCCAGGCTTCTGTTTTGTAAATTTGACTTCCATGTGAATACATTTCTATATGGATTGTTTTGCCTTGACTTGCCTTTCTGACAAAGGGTTAACATTCAGTTCAAATCAATTGCTACCACTTTTCCAAAGTTTCCCATAACTCCACCTCATCTCAACCCTCTTCCCAAAACCCTCTCTCCAGCCAAATTCATTGTTGCCCTTCTAATTAGCTCTTGGTACAAAGCTTTGGCAAAGACATTAATCTTCTATATTTCACTCTATTTGCATACATGTTTACCCAAATAATTCTTTCAGGTTACTTTCTTAAAGACTCTATTTTTTTTTTTAGCACTCACTCCTGAGAGTAAATATATACATACATATATATAAATATAATATATTATCTGTAATAATAACCCACGTGTCACTGGACTCAAGGACAAGTGGGTCTGTGGGTTCATTGATTTTGTAGGTTTTACTTCTGTGGGATCCTGGACCATTTCCCAGACATTATTTCTCCAATTGTATTAATGTTTCTCAGGTTTTATTTCTCAGATAAAGGCATCTGGAGCTATCGATAAGCACTACCTGTTCTTTGTTTAGATTCGCAGGCGGATGATTGATGTTTATGCACAGTATGGTGGCCAACCTTGTGCCGGAAGTGCTTTTCAGACACAATCATGTGAACCTACACAAGGATGTCCAACGGAAGAGGGATGTGGAGAGCGTTTCCGGTGTTTTTCAGGTACTGGTTTTCCATAGGCAGAGTGTAAATTCAAATATTATTTGTTTAAATTGCTCGGTACGTATTTGTTGAATTTTACTGAATTTATACTGATCTATAAATTAATTTTCCTCAAATATCAGTATCATTGTTATTGGCATGATAATCACACTCAACTATTATTCTTTTAAATGTAAAGGAAGGCATATGGTAATAAAAGTGGGAAGATTCTTTGCCTCTTTGGGAAAAAAAAGACAATTGGCAGAACCAAACATCTTGGCATTACACTGAGACTGGGGAAAAACAATGTTACTACCAAAATCATTATCCTATCTAATAATAGAGTAACATGTAAATTACCATCACTCTGCTACGCCCACGATTGGGCGGCGGGAGGCTGGGGGAAGGGACTCGGGGTGGCCTATCCGGCCATTGAGAGGCACGGATCCGCTGCCACTGAGGGGGGCTACCCTGCTGTTGATAGGCGCAGGGGGCGGGACTCCTGCCTCTGTGCCTCTCAACGGCCAGATCCGCGGCCGCTGAGGGGGCCTGCCGCAGACACCCAGCTGCGCCTCTCAATGGCAGGGTAGCCAGGTGTCCGCGGCAGCCCCCCTCAGCGGCTGTTGAGAGGCACGCCTCTCAACAGCAGGGTAGCCCCCCTCAGTGGCCGCGGACCATCAAAAGTGGGGGAGCTGGGTGCCTGTCTGCTTTGGCACCAGGCCTTTCAGAAGCCTCCGCTGAGCCGGAGGCTTCTGAAAGGCCTGGTGCACCAGCGGACAGGCACCCAGCTCCACCGCGAAAAGCGAAAGCGTGTAGGGGACCCTACACGTGCATGATTCAATCATGCACTGGGCCTCTAGTTATGTTTATAAGAAAAGCAACTCTAATAGCTAATCAAGGAGCAATACAGGTCACCCTTATGCATGGGTGATTGAAACATAGTTTTTCCATTATTATTTGATTTATTGTTTATGTTGCATTTGTGCAGTAAGATTAACTCAACAAGCTTCAGCAAGCATTTATTATTCTTGTTATGTTCCAGATATAGTGATAAGTGTTGTGGATTTAGAAATAAAACACATAGCCTCTTCCCTCAAAAAAAAATTTAAAGTTTTATGGACAGAATAGTACATAAATAATCCCTGTGTTTGAAGTGTTCCTTAGAAATACTTGTCAAACTCCTATTTTACTTTCAAAACCCAAATTACATGACACCTCCTTTGAGAAGCCTTCCCTAAACTTCTAACCAAGAGAACTAACTAACAAATCACTTCCGTGTTTCCTATGCACATCTGTAATCTGGAGTATTGGTTGGCCTGGATGTCTCTTGGCAGACTGAACTCTTTTTTTAAAAAATATATTTTTATTGATTTTAGAGAGGAAGGGAGAGGGAGAGAAATATCAATGATGAGAGAGAATCATTGATCGGCTGCCTCCTGCACGTCCCCTACTGGGGATTGAGCCCCCAACCCAGGCATGTGCCCTTGACTGGAATTGAACCCGGGACCTTTCAGCCCACAGGCCTACACTCTATCCACTGAGCCAAACCGACTAGGGCCAGACTGAACTCTTTGAAGACATACAGGGTGGTCAAAAGTAGGTTTAGAGTTATGAGTATGCAAAACACAGAGTTTGTTCTTGCATTATTATTTATTTATTAATTATTGTATTTTCCATATGAACAACTGTAAACCGACTTTTGCCCCAGCCTGTATCCTATGTGGTTTTTGCATCTGGAATGCCTGGTACACCCTCAACAAATGTTTGCTGCATGGGCTTGAGGGACAGCATAGTGGGTGTGTGCAATCCTGTCAGGACAGCGTGTGCAATGCACACTATGGGGACAAGAGGAAGGACGTGCATTGTAGCCTGCAGGGTAGGGATGGTTTCTGAAAGGAGATCAGGTGTCATTTGATTCTTGAAGACAAGCAGGTGGTAGGTAGAGGAAACCCTCTGGGCTGAGAGAACTGTAAGTGCAAGGTCAGTGGAGACGAGCGAAAGCCTGGCCTTTATTCATGGAAGTGATCCAGGATGACTAGGGCATGGGAAGCTAGCCGAGTGGCTGCAGAGGATGCTGGGGAGGTTGGCGGGGGTTTGATCACTTATACCCTCCAGTGCATCCTGGGAACCCTGCGCTTATGTCTACTGTGACAATCATGTTGTTGAATTGTAATGATCTATGTCTTTATATAATTCCTGTGACATTGCAAAATGTATTAAAAACCTAACAAATACCATTTTTATTCATACTGTATCCCCACACCCAGAAGAGTCTCTTGGACAGAGTAGGTGCTAATGTTGAGCTGTAACCTTGTGGCTCGGTTCCCATGCTCTCAAAGCTCATACATCTAAGTCACCAAGAAAAGCAGAACTTTGGCATCTTGGTCAATGATTCCAGAAAAGAAACCAAAAGTTCAAGGGCAGGAGGTCAATCTGTCCTCCCAGTGGTTGGCATCGTCTGGTTTAGAAGGACTCAGACAAACTGCTTGATACTCATGAGTGAGAGCCTGGAATTGGAATTCAGGCTTTATTTTCAGTTTTGTGTCTGGCCAAGGTCAGAGTCAATTTTGTGTGTTGCAAAATGAGGACCAAAATAATCACCAGTCCTTCCCGGACATGCTGAGGATGGATGTTGAATTCACACTGAACTGCCAGTGCATGCTGGGGGCTGCGGGCAGACGTTTTGATCCCACGTGGTGGTTTCCTTTCTCCCCTCCTTTATTTTTGTGTGGTTGCTTTTCTCGTGGTCAGGCCAGTGCATCAGCAAGTCTCTGGTTTGCAACGGGGATTCTGACTGTGATGAAGATGGCACTGATGAGGATGGATGTGAGGACACAGACAGCAGACGTTCCTGTGACCTCGATAAACCTCCTCCCAACATTGAACTTACTGGAATTGGGTAAGGGGCTAGGCAGCCACCTGTGCATATTGGTGGGTTATAATTCTTCATTTTGTTTTGTTTTGTTATTATTTTTTGGTAAGTCTAATAGCAAATCACCTAATAGCCAACAATTTTTTAATTTCTATCTGTATACCCATAAATACATATGCAGTAAAATATGGAGTGAACAATTGTCCCAGGACTGTACTGATTTAAGCACCGAAAGTCTTGCATACAAGAAAACCTCACAGAGCTGGGAAAATCCAAATAGTCGGTCACCCTGTTGGAGAGAGAGGGAGAGAGAGAGAGGAGAGCGAGAGAGAGCAGTATATTGGAATATGCAGGCTAAAAAGTGATTGCTCAGATGAGCTGGGGACTTTTATTTCCAAGTAAAGTTGAGACAATCCTGTGTTTGTCTTTTCAAAAAGAATTCTGAAGAATTTTTAAGGTCAGACCCAAGTTAAGATTTCAAGGCTTTAAAATAATCTATTATAGAATGATAGATGTGATTTTTTCTATGATATTTCAAAATGCATTCACAGAGAAGTGATAAAATTACCCTAAAGAGGACACCAGGCAACATGCTAAGAGGCAATCAGTTGAAATTCTTTGTAGAGTGCTCTCTCTCCTCAAAGGTAATCGTAATTGTATTGGTTTTATCTGTAGATTCAATTCAAAGCCAACTGTTGCCATAGCTACACAAGGACGTGTATTTCCCAAACATGTGCTTAGGCTGAAAGAGGTTGGATTTTCCCAGATGTTAGCTTTAGCTACCATACCAAGCAAGGGAGGCTGGAGAACGTATGGTATGCACGAGAATCCTGTCCTCTTTATATGAGCTCTCTTTCAAAGACATACTTAACTGTAATGTATTTCTAGAGTTCTCTGATGACGCCTTTTCCAGCAAGTGCTATTTCTGATTTTTAACCATCTGTTCTTCCTGTTAAAAAAACACCCCACAACAGTTACAATGCACTCACCGGCCAGTTCCGGAGCAGAGTCATCAACACGAAAAGTTTCGGCGGTCAGTGCAGAAAGGTGTTCAGTGGGGATAAACCAGACTACTACAGGCTGAGTGCCAATGTCCTCTCCTACACATTCGAGGTACTGAATTACATTGACTTTACTTATTTCCAACCTGTGACTTGTTGCCAGAAATCATTATTTACACGATCTATATTTTTTTGGGGGGGGGGTATTTGCAGAGAGCTTACTTGTGCCTACTATGTGGTCAATTCTTATAAATGTTTTATATGGACTTAAAAAAAGAATACCCAGCCTGGCTGGGGTGGCTCAGTGGTTGAGCGTCAACCTATGAACCAAGAGGTCATGATTCTATTCCCAGTCAGGGCACATGCCCGGGTTGCGGGCTCGATCCCCAGTGTGGGGTGTGCAAGAGGCAGCGCATGGATGTTTCTCACTTATCGATGTTTCTATCTCTCTACCCTTTCCCCTCCTCTCTCTCTAAAATCAATAAAAACAAATATATCTATAAAGAATACCCATTATGTAACCCTAGAGCATGGGGCAAGGGTACTTGTGTCATTTGTTCTGAAATATCCTTTTGCCTCATTTTCATTTGGCCTCTACTCCGTGTGGGCTCAGGACCACCTGGTCTGTCCTAGCATGGGTGTTAAAAGTCAAGGCCCTGGTATGATCATTTCCTCAGAAACATGTTTTTATTTTTCAAACTGTGAAAGATTTAATATGTACAAGAGAATGTGAATAACATATATGTGCAATTGTGGAAAAACTAATAGAACAAATACCCATATATGCCTGTCACACACCTAAAGAAATAGATTACCAGTGACTTAAAGGTTCTCGCTTACCCCTCTCTGCTCAGTCCTCCTCTCCCTACCTCCCTAAGGCATCGCTATCTTGCCTTTTGTATTAATAATTTCCTTGTTTTTCTGTATATGTCTATTCCCTGTGTCTTTGTCTCCAAATAAAAATTTGTAGTTTCATTTTGACTGTTTTGGGCCCTTTATATAAATAGTGCATATAGTATATGTTCTTCCATGGATTGTCTTTTTTAATCAAAATTATGGCTTTGAATTTCATTTATGATGATGTAGGTGGCATTTTTATTGCTGTTTCCAACTGTTTCTTATGTAATTAAGGCAAATTTAAGAAGATCATACTACCTTGAAAAAAGATGATTCTTGCAGTTAGTTATGTGTAGAGTAGATGGCTGAACTAAGGAGCTAAGAGGCTTACTCGCATAAATTGTACAAAATTGGAAAGTTAAACACACTACGGAATCACATAGAATGTTCCAAAACAAAATCCAAGTAATTTGATTGCATGATGTAACCTATTTTCATCTCTGTACCTCTCTGTTAGACAAAAAAATATATCAAGAAGCAAATGCTTTGTAGTTCTTTTTTAGTATAGCCTTGTTAATTTGCTCAATTCTGAGCTAAATGTTCACTGTAAAGGAAAATGGAAGATGTTTGTACACAGATGTATATTTTTAAAAAATATATTTTTATTGATTTCAGAGATGAAGGGAGAGGGAGAGACAGAAACATCAATGATGAGAGAGAATCATTGATTAGCTGCCTTCTGCACGCCCCCGACTGGGTATCCCACAGATGTATTTTGAGAAGCGCTTGGGATTGCCATTATTGATACCATGTTTCCGGCTTCACAAAGAGTAATTACAGAATAAACTTCATTCCTTACATTCATGCAGGCCTGGTCTTAATGAGAAGCATAGTTGTTGTTTATTTTTTATATGTTTTTATTGATTTTAGAGAGAGAAGAAGGGAGAGGTAGAGAGAGGGATACATTGATCAGTTGCCTTCTGTACACACCCTGCCCTGGGATGGAGTCTGCAACTTTGGTATATGCCCTGACCGGGAATCAAATCAGTGACCTTTCAGTGCACAGGACAACACTCAACCAACTGAGCCACACTGGCCGGGGCAAGGCACACTTGTTTTGTGTCAATAAAGGCCTTTGTCTTTAGGAGATTGTAGGAAGCAAGTATCCATATTAAAGAATCTATGATAAAAGGTTCTTGATTATGTCCAAGGTCTTAATTTGGTTAGAGCAAAATTTTTCATTTTCTTTATAGGTGAAAATAAATAATGATTTTAATTATGAATTTTACAACAGTAGCTGGTCTTATGTAAAACAAACATCCACAGTGACTTCATCATCTACAAGGAAACGCTCCTTTTTAGGATTGTCATCATCTTCTTCTTCCTCATACAATAGTAAACCAAATTACATGGAAAATCAGAAGAAAAAGGTTAGTATGAAATAAGTTAACTTCTCCATATTTTACCAGTTTAGTTACTTGTAACATTGACAAAAGTGTTTACCAAAAGGATCAGCTTTCATTTTTTAAATAGGGCAATAGTATCTTCCTCAAAGAGAAAATACATTTCTTTAAAAGGTATGATCTCCACTTGTTAATTCTCTTTGGTATATTTATTTGTACTTTCATTTTTCCATTAAAGTATTTGTACTTATTTGAAAATCTAGGGAAAAGCTTACTTTCAAATCTTCTAGTTAAAACTTTTCTAAATTTCTCATCCATGATTACTGATGATACTATTTTAAGTGTTATAATTATAATTTTAAAAATCCAATTAATATATGCTCCCTAAATGCCAATTATAGAAAAGATTTAAAATACTTTATTACTTTTGAGATACCAAAATTTTCACATAAGGAAGTTAAAAGACTTAAGGTACTTTGTTGTTTTGAAACATCAAAACTTTCATCTCAGGTAATCTAAACAGTTGACATGAATTGTACTGCTTGATACACACTTATTGTTGAAAAAAATTTCAGGCTGATCATCATTTATAATCTGCATATTTTATCTCATTCTTAAAGTAAGTAACTTGATTAATAAATCACATAAGAAAGGTATAAAAGTATATTTTATTGGTTTTATGACTAAGAAGCTGTGGAAATATGAGCTATAAAAACATTGGCCATATCCATATTGTTCACATAAGTGAGGATTTGGTATAAGATAGATCTTTCTTGAACATCATCAAAAGATGCTTAGGAAGTAATTAAAAGACCTCATTGTAAAGTGGCTTAATTTATAAATGCTTCAGTATGGGAGATCATTATAGGGCCACCCTAAGATGTGGACCCTAAGGACACATTATTTTATATACTTATTTGTGAAATTATCTAGCATTTAATGAAGTTGGTTCTCTTTTTGTAGTTGACAAACTACATTAACAACTTGGTCATGGGTTTTAAAGGTCATGTATAAAAGAAGATACCATGACATCCCTCAGGTATTATTCCTATTTGGGATTCCAAAAATTTCTTGGATTGCTTCAAGTGAGTGGGCCCAGAAGAGACCTTGTCATGCAGCAGAATTAAACTTCATATTGACTGGGTGGAAGGTGGCAGCTGAGGAAGAGGCAGTTGATGGAGACATTGGACAGGGAACTATGACCATTACCTTTTCATCTTGCACCTAAAACTCCTTTTACTGTTTCCTCTTCCCACAGAGTTATCAATTGTTGGTTCTTCAGAACACTGTGGAAGTGGCTCAGTTCATCAATAACAATCCAGAATTTTTACAACTCGCTGAGCCGTTCTGGAGGGAACTCTCCTACCTCCCCTCTCTGTATGACTACAGCGCCTACCGACAATTAATCGAAAAGTATGGGACACATTTTCTGCAGTCTGGATCCTTAGGAGGAGAGTACAAAGTTCTCTTTTATGTGGACACAGAAAAAATGAAACAAAGTGGTAGGGTATTTTTTAAAATTTTATGTAAAAGCATTGTGGGAATTGTAATGGGGAATAACATGGAGTTAAACTTTAAAGCTCTAAAATAAGACAAATAGAAATTAAATTACAAAGGCATCCCAAATGGCACGAATCCATTACATTTTATTCAAAATCTTACAGGCTTTAAGAAAAGCCTGCCGACTCTTTTAGTGCCCTGAAATGTGAGTTAATCCATTATCATCATCGGTTATCTAGAGAGGATGTTGACTGGGTTTTTAGAACATCTTTCAACCTTTCCCATTTCTCAGATTACATATTATTCCTCAATGGAAGCTAATGAGGAATTGACCATTATTACAGAAATCAATGTTTTGTTTTGTATTTTTTTAAGTGTGGAATTTTTTGTTTCTTTTTTTAAAAATATGTTTCTATTGATTTCAGAGAGGAAGGGAGGGGGAGAGAGAGATAGAAACATCAGCGATGAGAGAGAATCATTGATTGGCTGCCTCCTGCATGCCCCCACACTGGGGAGCCAGCCTGCAACCAGGCATGTGCCCTCACCGGGAATTGAACCGTGACCTCCTGGTTCATAGGTCAATGCTCAACCACTGAGCTACGCTAGCTGGGCCAAGTTACATGCTTTAGCAATGACCCTCACTGTTACCCAGTGAGACAGCCACTCTAGTTCTTGTCCCACAGACTGAGAAATGGAGACCTGTGAAAGAGTATATATATTGGTCGTAAGAATGTCTAACTGGCTCCAGAGCCAACTTAGTTTTTTCCTTCTGCTACGCGTCTGATAGGAATGCCTTGTTTTTGCTGGAATCAGAGCATGCCACTGAGTTCTCATTTTGCAGATTCTCACCAGATGCCCCGATGTGGGAAGGGAGAGAGTGGTGTCTTCGTATCCACTCTCCCTCTCCAGAGACCTTTGGCCTTGGTTTACTAATGTTCCCAGGAAAACCTGTCCCTTCCCAACTTTGCCCTTAAGCTGATGCCCACACCTCCTTCTTCATTCCAAGCATCCTCAGGATGCTTCTTATCAGTCAAGATGCCCTTATAACCTCGGAGGAGAGTCAGACTCCTTTTCTTAAAAAAACGTTTAAATATTTCATTAAAGCAGCATTTTAAAAATGTTAGGCAGCACAGTTCGTTTACTATTCTATAACAAGAAATAATTAATAAATAGCTGCTACTAAAATATGGTGGTAAAATTAGAACAATAGGTTTAAAATTTGATCCTGCAGGATTCAGGTCAGGTGTCTACTTGATATACCCGTCATTAGGAAATCATGTGCAAATGTTCCCGATTGTCTCATTATATTTTTACCAGAGAGAATGCAAGGCAGTTCCCCAGACTTACAGTAGTTTCAGGGTGAGTGAGAGTAAGACTTCTCATGATGAGTTTCAGGGTGAGTGAGAGTAAGACTTCTTCATGAGTTCAGAGGAGGTCTTGTAGTCTCTCTTGGGGGTGAACTGCCATATTTTCCTGTTTCCATTGCCTAGTTTTTTCCTTTGGGCTTGATTTTTACCAATTAACATTTAAGTAATATTGGAACTTTCCTGACTTCTCAGGTTGGAAATAAATTGCACAAGCACAGGTTTTTGTAGCAGCAACAGAGACAATATTTCCTTGGAAAATTAATCTAGAAAAGTTTACTGCCTTTATTTTTTTTTAGCATTTAAAAGAAATGGAGATAATTTTTTAAAAAGCTTTTCAAGTCGGTAAAAGTATTCTTTTGAGTAAAATCTCCTGGGATATAATACAGGGTGGGGGCAAAAGTAGGTTTACAGTTTTGAGTACATAAAACACAGTTTATTCTTATGTTATTATTTACTAGTTATTGTATTATTTTCCATGTAAACAACTGTAACCTTACTTTTGCCCCACCCTGTATATACCCCCAATTGTTCTTTAAGAAATATTGAGGTTATTATGTTTAATAAAATTATATAAGAAAAACATCTTTCCACACTTTATTATTGGTCCTCATTAAAAAAAAATAAAGGCATTGGATAGTGAGTGGTAATTTTCACATACAAAGGTTCTGAGTCAGGGGAAGGAAATGTTAGAAACTAGCGATGTTAAAGATGGAGAGACAAAGGCTGCAGAACTAGCGTTTTAGGAATTAATTGCTGAAGAACCAGAATCCAGCTTTTGGGGTCTCCAGGAGATGGCTGGAGGCCATCACAGTCTACTTTTGTCGATTTGCTTTATGCCTGAAAAGCTGACTATGGATGGGTGAAATGTATCACTCCTTGGGGTATTTACCTTCTGCTCCGTCTGCTGTTTCATGTAGAAATCACCAGCAACTCCTTCTCTCTCTGGTCAAAATTAATAGGAGCCAATATTGGCGCAACCATTTGAAAGTAAGTGTAGACTCTGTTCCTTTGTTTAATATCAGACATAAGTCATACATCCCCTTTTTGACCCTTCGCTCTTGTAGTGCACTGGAAATGTCCATATCAGGTCACTCTTGATTAGACGGGCTCAGTAGTAGGAAACATCCGCTGATCCTCACACCTGGCTACATCTCAAAGGTCTTCAGCAAATACAGAAACTAAGCACCTTTTAATTTTCCCCAACAGGTGTTAGTTCAATAAATATGAAGAAATGTTCATTCCAAAGTGCAAACTATGTGTTTGTTCAACATTCTTCAAGCAAATGCAAGGAGCTGCAAGATGCTTTAAAATGGGCTTCAGGTAAATGAGAAGCTGGCAGTATGCACTACAAGCTCCACCTCCATCCCTCTCTGGTTCATTCTTGGTCACCAAAGTCCTTTGACATTTTAGCAGGTGTCCCAAAAGGGACATTGGTCATAACTGATGAACCTACATTGACACATTATTATCACCCGAAGTCCACAGTTCACCGGAGGGTTCATTCCTGCTATTGTACCTTCTATGGGTTTGAACAAATGTATAATGCCATGTATCCAGCATTAGAGTGTCCTAGATAATAACGTCACTGCCCTAAAACCCCTCTGTGCTCCACATTTCCCTCTCTCCCACTGCCCACCCCTGGAAACCACTGGTTGTTTGTTTTTATTTGCTGTTTGTTACTGTTTCCATGGTTTTGCCTTTTCCAGAATGTCACACAGTTGGACGGGTTGTGTTTTCATACTTGATAGATGTTTCACGCTTATGTTCTCATTTTCATTTGTGGATCCTGACTTCCTTCATTTGATTTCTCCTTGTGCAGGGACTCAGGGCAACGTGTTGCGAGGGGACCCGTTTGTCAGAGGGGGCCGTCCAGCCTTGGTGTCTGGCCTTAGTTTCCTGGAGCTGGACAACCCTGCTGGAAACCAGAAGCGGTATTCCTCCTGGGCGGGATCCGTGCTCGAACTTCCCCAGGTCATAAAACAGAAGGTGCGTGATGCCCCGCTTACATGCAGCAGAGAGCGGTTCTGTTGCTTTGCACTGGGGAAGTGAGATTAAATCAAGGTGGTTAAACAGGGAAGGCTGTGGTTAGCGTTTTCTGAAGTTCAGTTTATGTTCTGTATGAGAAAAGGAATGCATACATAATCATAAGAAACAGAAGGTTTGTTATCTTGCCGGTCCATATTTCAGTTGTAATGATAAAATGTCTTGTCAATCCCAAGAGAAATTAATGAAAAAATTTGCATTTTGAGCTTTTGCCCTAAATTGGATTGTTTTCCTTGTCCCCTCATTCAGAGGAGCTATAGATTCTCGCAAGAGGAAGGCATTCAGGCTCATTATATTCATCAGGGAGCTAGGCAAAATTGCACAATAAAAAGACTACAGGGCTTATGGGGGGAAATGTGGTTAGGGACACAACACTAAAAATTTAATCTGTGACACTCATTTAAAAAAAATATATAGAGACACCAAAAAATAAAAAAAAAAAACAAAATAAAAGCCAGCAGCACAGTTTTATACATGCTCAACTGTTAAGAAGTGCGTCTACTGTAATGAATGTGGCCCTTTACCTAGGAGAATGTGGCAGGCTGGGTGACGGAGCAGTTACAGCTTGTGAATGGTTGTAAAGTGGAAGAACAATCAGAAGTGACAGACAGCTTTGACACGGGATGTGGATGGGTGTAGTTTACCACATAGGCAGTGAACTGGATGGATGTTTGAGGTGTGTGTTTGTGCGTTTTGTGTATTCCTGTGTGGTTTGGTTCAGGCGTGTGCAGTTGTTCGTGCTCACCTGGTGTTTCTTGTGGACAAAATTGTACGTAAGCAAAAAGCAAAATGTGTGTGGTAGGCTTATATTATTTCTTACTATGACCATCTCAATGGAAGAAATTCATATTTTTAAAACAAATGCTATAGCAGAATTGATTCTATGAGCTGTTCCCTGCCATGGGAGTCAGGTGAAATGGACCTTCAGAGATTAAGAAACCTGGACACATGATATAAACTCAAAAACTACAATCACTTCTCAGGTTGCCCCCCAACACTATATTGTACCCACTTGCCTCCTAATAAGCGTGATGGGGGAGGGGGAAGTTTTCCCAGGAACTCTCATCTCAAAGTGCCACTCGTTAAGAGTCAATGTGGCCTATTTTCATTGTCAGTATCCCATACAAATCATCAAAAATCCTGAATTGTTGATTAGGGAAGAACAGAGATTCTTTTTCATTCTCAACTCTGCACTTTTCCAATAGGACAGTAGTTGTCACAGTTAGCTGTGCTAATTTATTAGCCGCACAGGACAGGAACAGAGAGAGTAGAGGCATGTTATAGCTATACAGCCGTATGATGCCATCCGGTTCCGAAGAGCTTGGGCAGAGATTGGGGAAATGTGACCGATTCTCCGAGGAAACCTTAGTTGCGTGCTGCAGGCAGCTTGGAGTGACTCTCCCCAAAGCCAGCGATGCGCATCCCTGCCCAGTTCTGTGCTCTGTGTATCCCTGCCCAGTTCTGTGCTCTGTGTCGTGGAGGTAGCCTGTGATCAGCCATGGTGCCAGCAGTTACACCGCTTTACAAATCAGAGCCTTCTTATTCCTGAGTGAGCAGATTGTTAAAACTTAGCCAGCGCCCCTGTGGTCTCGAAGCATCGGACATATCCAACACAGAGCAACAGTGCAAATCTGTTTTAAATTTCTTCAGAGAGAAAGAGGGATGGTCTCCTCTCTGCGGCAGGACATTTAGCTTTAACTTTAATTGCACGTGCTCTTCCTGTAATATAAGTGCACCTCCTTTCCCTCTGTCCTCTGCGGGGGTGAAAATGTATTGTCTTCAAAACAACCTTTCAATAACTAGGAAATAGATATCCCGTTGGTTTTAAGAATTTTATACATGCACACAAGATACAAAAAAATCTTCCTTCTCTATCTGGTCCTAATATTCCCTAGATTTCTCTTGCAAGGAAAGTGAATTATTTTCTCTTTTTATTTGAACAAGAAACGATTGGAATTAACGTCAGTGTTTCCATGGGGATTGAGCTTAACTGCCAAAAAAAATAAAAAAATAAAAAATACTGTGGCCTACAACCCTGGCTTGTGCCTGGGATGTCTTTCCCTGTGCAGCTGACACCCTTGTATGAGCTGGTGAAGGAGGTCCCCTGCGCTGCGGTGAAGAGACTCTACCTGAGACGGGCCCTGGAGGAATACCTGGATGAGTCCGACCCCTGCCACTGCCAGCCCTGCCGGAACGGGGGCCTCGCCCTGGTGGAGGGCACCACGTGCCAGTGCCACTGCAAGCCGTACACGTTCGGTGCGGCCTGCGAGTACGGAGTCCTCGTGGGGGACGAAGCAGGTCAGTGCGCTGACTGGTCTCTAGTCATGCTGGACTCACGGAAAGGGGGACTCCCTTCCCTCCAGGCCCTGAGACTGCACTTCTTGGTGTATGGAGAGGAGGAAATCTCACCGGGCATTTAAAATATATATATTTTTATTGATTTCAGAGAGGAAGGGAGAGGGAGAGAGAGATAGAAACAGCAAAGATGAGAGAGAATCAGCTATCTGCTGCCTCCTGGAGACTGAGCCCACAACCCGGGCATGTGCCCTGACTGGGACTCAAACCGGGACCGCCTGATTCATAGGTCGATGCTCAACCACTGAGCCACGCCAGTAGGACTCACCAGGCATTTTAATTCACTATCTCCCACTCTCATCCATGTTCAGATGGTAGACCCTGGGGTCAAGGCTCTTTGCTGTGTCTGTTTTTCTGTCTGAGTTAACAGACCCACCCTGCCTGCCACCATTCCCCATCTGCCATCAGACTAGCTTAGTGCCCCAAACACCTCCCATCCTTCCATTGTCGTCTAGAAAGTTTCTGTCATAACCCAGGTCTGTGGGGGTTGGGCTTGCACTGCCTAACCTCTCTGCTGGCCAGCTCCTTGAAACATCTCTGCTTCTGTTTTGTATTATGTCCCGCCCATCAGCTATTTGAGGGTGCTTGTTGAGCATCTGCTGTGTGCTTGGTGCTTTAAGAACTTGGAACAGGGCTCTGTGAAGTTACTTTATGAGTAGGCCACGCATGAGACAACTTGTGTATATTTGTCTTCATATGTACTTATATGTCTCTCTCCTCTAGAACAGTGGTCGCCAACCTTTCGGACCTCATGGACCACCGGTTGGCAACTGCTGCTCTAGAAAGCTCTTTTCTTAAGATCAGGACTTGATTTTTTTTCTTTATTTCCAGAGCCTGATATAGAGCTTGATTTTATAGAAGTCACTTGTTAAATGTTTGATCCATGAATAATCACATGACTAAACTATGGTTGCTTATAGACAAGCATCAGGAAGGCATCTTTGCCCCCAAATGTCTCCCCTACTGGCCTTCCTGGTAAATTCAGATTCCACCCCTTTGTGGTTTGGATTTCCAGTCATTTGATAAAAGTGGGAGCGCTCCCTGCTGGTGAGGAATGGAGTAGCAATCATAATATATCAAGCTATTATTACCCTTTATTAATATACTCAGGGGACTACTTTATTAACTCAGTTTTTAGTGATGGAAGAAAGCGTAAGGAAGATCATGGGAAACTATTATACAAATTAGTTTAGTTTTGATGTGTGGAACTGAGAAGTGGGGGGTGTGATAGGGGGCAAAGAGGGATATAGGTTGCACAGTAGAAATAGCTAAGGTCCAGTAAACACACCCACTTATTATCGGAAAACAATGCTTTGGGGAATGGTGTCTGAGATCAGTTTCTAACTAGTAAAGCAAAGTTCTTAGAATATGGTACAAGCTCCCCCCTGGCTCCCCCAAGGAATGCAATGGGGGAAACACTAAAAGAACTGTGAGTCGTGCATCAGCCCGAAGGTGGAAGGTGCCAGGGTTGGTTGAGGAAGTGCCTAGTGTAGAATTGGAGAAGGATGCTAATAGGAGGGAAAAGCAGTTCATCTGCTTACACACTTCCTGACTTTGCACAGTGCCAGCCCTGGGGTTGGCAGCCTGGAGTACCAGTACATTGTGTCCTTCTCATGCCCTATCACTGCTTTAACAAGAGCAACTTACTCGCTTTATTGAGAGACCGTGGAGTGATGAAAAGAACCTGAACTCAGTCGTAAGACACAGTCACAGTCTGGATGTGGCTCTTGGCAGCCATTATAGCACTGGGCATGGCATCCAACCACTTTGTGTCAGATTCCACACCTTTCAAACAAAAATGGTGACTGACCTCCTGCCCACCTGGCTTCATTCTTGTGAGAAGTAAATAAATGATGGAATGTACGTGGAAGTGCTTTGAAACGGTTGTAAAATGATAAACACATTTAAGATATTGTTGCAAGAAGTTTGTTAATGCAGCCATGGTATGGACAACCCTGGTCAGTGTGCAGAGTCCGCTGGCCATTGTAGAGGACTCAGTAATAACGCCAAAGGTAGTAAGTCCCTGATCATCCCCTCCCCCCAGGACCACTGAGCAGGCAGTTTCGCAGTGAGCTCCGAATCTCCCTCTGCAAGTTCTTTCTGACCTTCCTCTTATCTTCCAGGAAAGGTGGATGGAGGTTGGAACTGCTGGTCCTCTTGGAGCCCCTGTGCTGAAGGAAGGAGAACAAGGCGTCGAGAATGCAATAACCCGCCTCCCAGTGGGGGTGGGGCGTCCTGTATTGGAGAAATGTCGGAGAGCAGGCAGTGTGGAGAGGAAGACGAGGAGCTGAATAATCTTCGGTAAGGGGGACCAGACCTCCTGGCCATCAGTCGTGTGGACTATGTGATTGCTGCTACTAGATGATTTGAACGTGAAATACCCATTTTTTTTTTTTTTATCGATGGCTGCTTTGCCCTTTAGCACAGGGGTCAGTTGAAGGATGGAGGCCTGGCCTGGCCACCTTGCACTCATGTTTCAAGTTTTCCTGACACATCGTTATAAAAGGCTGGGGAGCTGGGAGGCAGCTTGGCCCCATAGATAAGAGCGGCAGTGTTGACATCAAGTAGATTGGCCACCTCCGTGCTGTGTGACCCTGGGCAAGGTCCTTGCCACACCTCTAAAATTAAGATCTTCATAGTAGATAAAGTGGTAATAGGATATAGGTAAGATTAAGCCTGGCACAGAGTAAGTATTCAATAATAGGTGTATGATTTTTCAGATATACCACTCCTTATTTATTTTTTTATTTAGGATGAACCATAAGGCCAGATGCTTGAGATGACTAATATGTTTTTTTAAAAAGTCAAACAATTTTTACTGAGGGAATAGCACGTTGTGATTCCTTCCACTGCCTTAGTCCCTCCTGAATTGGAGTCAGAATCTTTAAGTTAGCCCCTTTCCTCAATGCACAGCTGTCTTCTCAGTCAGCCCAGGATTCTTTCAGTTGGGATTCTCTGATCTGCACTTGAATAGGGACATACTTTAAAAAGTCCCCACCCATAATCTTCGGGATCCAATTGCTTTAAGCAGTTTAAGTTCCTAGAAGTTAAATTGTGGCAAATATATCACCGTTTTGGCAAAGGATCTAAAATCTCAATCATTTCTGATATTGAAACATCCTACCTCCAATCTTTACTCATGAACCTGGCAAAAAATATCGCAGTTCTCATGGTCACCACTGCAATCAAAGAGCATGACCTGTGTCTCCATGTCAGCACCCGAGAAGATGAACATCTCCACTATCTTTTCACATTCACTTCCTGTTGCCAGGACTTGCAAATACTCTCTCAAAGATGTCTAGTTGATGAATTGCACCCCCGGGTCAGCGTTTTTCTATGCCACTCCCCACAGTGTTCACTGTCCTTACCAACCTCTTCCAATCAGGGGTTGCCAACAAGTTCTAGTCAGATAATGTGAAGGTCATGGGAGTGGAAGAAAGGGTGACCCTTGGGTGTCTGGAGGTGTGATGCCTCATTCCCAGGTCTTCGCTGCCTCCTCATCTCACGTAAGCAATGCCTCTTGACGGAGGAAGGTGGGAAGCATGTGGGATTTGGTGAGCAGAGAGCACGGGCCTCAGGGTGGGTGCCTCTGGGAAGAGGAGGTCCCTCAGGAGGCCGCTGCCCGCTGGATCGCTTCCCCTGCCTTTAGACATAAATCTTGACGGGAAGGGGCACCCTAAGGAAGGCACTGGAGGGATTTTCACTCTTCTTGGTGCTCAGAGGAGGAAAAATGTCCTCCTCCTCAGGATGCAGAGGAAAATGATGAAGACGTCCCATTTCGGAGTTTCCTCCGAAGGTGGCAAGAGCCTGAGGATCTGAGTCCAGAAGGAGGCCGCACTCAGGCCATTTCTAATGCTTTCCCTCAGGTTCCGTGTCTCTGCAGTGCAGGCAATAGTGGCAATACACGGACCTCAGAGGCACTATTGGAAACATTGCTTCCTGGTGGCTGTCATTGCTGTCACTATTATGAGCTCCCTCTAGAGTTTGCCTTGTGAGAAGTAGAAAGAGCATGATTTTAAGAGCCTGACTAATTAGACATGAATCCAGCCCTGATATTTTTTCCTCTATAATCTTGGACAACTTATTCAAACGCTCCAAGCCTTTGTTTGCTCCACTTGTCTCATAGGTTACAGTGAACTACATCCAGAGAGTGACTGCCAAGAGCCCAGACACATAGCACATGCTCAATCAACATATATTTAATGGTATCCTCTTATTTATCATTCATTCTTTCACTTAATCCTCACCACAGGATATTTTTTTCCATTGATTTTTATTTTCATTTTATTTTAAAAAAATATATTTTTATTGATTTCAGAGAGGAAGAGGAAGAGAGACTTATTTATTTATTTTTAATATATTTTATTGATTTTTTACAGAGAGGAAGAGAGAGGGATACAGAGTTAGAAACATCAATCAGCTGCCTCTTGCACACCCCCTATTGGGGATGTGCCTGCAACCAAGGCACATGCCCTTGACCGGAATTGAACCTGGGACCCTTGAGTCCACAGGCCGACGCTCTATCCACTGAGCCAAACCGGTTTTGGCGGGAGAGAGATTTAGAAACACCCATGATGAGAGAGAATCATGTTTTGACTTCTTTCTGCACACTCCCTACTGAGGATCGAGCCTACAACCCAGGCATGTGCCCTTGACCAGAATCAAACCCGGGACCCTTCAGTCCACAGGCTGACCCTCTATCCACTGAACCAAACCAGCTAGGGCTGGGTACTTTATTTTTAATACAGAATTAATTCTGTGTTAAAAGAATTTCAGAACCAACCAGAAGGAGAAAAAGTAGGTCTGAGACAGGTGACCTCTGAAAGTTTCATAAATAGGTGTATTGTCCAAAGAATGACTTTCCTTTCTGCTGTTTCCCCCCCCCCCCCCTACTACTGACCACTTAACTATCTTTTGCAAGCCTGAGTTTATGTTTGAGTTTTCTATCACAGGTTGTGATCAGATATTTGATCCTGACAATGACAAAAATATCACATTAACATACTTACATGAACACAATCCTTTCAGATGCAAATAAAAATTTTGCTGTGGTGCAAAATATTGATTATATTGTGGAAATTCATCACATTAATTATATTTTGTTTTCTTTCTCTTCCAGATTGCTTGAACCCCATTGTTTTCCTTTGCCTTCAGGTCCAAAGGAATTCTGTCCACCACCCCCTGCCTTGGACAACGGATTTGTTCAAGTTGGTTATGAGATATATATATTTCTCCTTTACACATACTCTTTGCGTCAAGTTCTGCACCTCCACTGTTGTCATAATCCATGTCCTTCTTCCACAAGGAAACAGAGCTAAACATATTTTATGTGTCATCCTAGTTTTAGTGATGAGAGTTTTAGACTTTTGTTCTTTGGCCGAAGGTGATTAGAATTCTGCAGAAGTCAGTACATCTTCTGTGGCAAGGTAAATCAATATTGCCACCCAATGAATTAGAAATGCAGTCATGACAGAGGGCAACTAAACATTTCCATTCCCACTAAAATAGGAATCTATAAGCAAGGTCTTCAACATGAGGACTTCCCCTATTCTTACACTGAAAGAAGTCTTTACTTTATTTTTTTAAAAATATATTTTTATTGATTTCAGAGAGGAAGGGAAAGGAAGAGAGAGATAGAAACATCAATGATGAGAGAGAATCGCTGATCGGCTGCCTCCTGCAGTCCACTGGGGACTGAGCCTGTAATCCGGGTATGTGCTCTTGACCGGAATCAAACCCGGGACCCTTGAGTCCGCAGGTCGACGCTCTATCCATGGAGCCAAACCATCCAGGGCAAGAAGTCTTTTTAAAAAAGTATCATAAATATGGAGTCTGGGATGAAGTATTAGGTTTATTCCAGGAGCCAATCAATTAGTGAGTGTTGGTGAGATATGGGTCATTGTTCTTTAGGCAATTTTCTCATTCAGGAAGGAACACGGCTCAGCTGCTACTTGTCATTCTCAGGAATCTTCCTGGCTTGGGGACTCTGAATTTGTGCCCTTCTCACTCCTTGTCATGATGAGGCTCGGGCCCCAGACTCAGTGAAGCCTCCTCTTGGCTCACACAGGAGATGTTGTTCATTAGCGTTCTCTGTGGCCAGCCTTGCGTTCTCCACAAACGATTTTGCTTCACAGGGTCCAGGCCCTAGAACATACATACACTGAGATTTTGCTCAAAATTTTCCCAAATGTAGGCAATGTTGGAAGGTGGAAGAGCAGTGTGTGTGTGTGTGTGTGTGTGTGTGTGTGTGTGTGTGTGTGTAGAGAGAGAGGGACCTAGTATGACTAACACTCATTTTGTCCCACTGCAGTGAACATAGTCCATGAAGTTCCTGAAGGTAGCACATGTTCAGAGAATGAGGCCAAGCAGACTATTATCCTTTAGCAAATGCTGAGGCTGCTGTCCCAAACTCCAATCCATGTGCTGCCCTGTAAGGAGCTGGTGGTTCCAAACACTGCCCTGTGTACAGGCTACGTCACAGCTACCCAGAACCACAATGCTAGAGATGGCTGCTTGCCTCTGTCTTCCCATTTTTTCGCATTCGTAGCTTTAGGCTAGATCCTGAGAGTCTATATTTTTCTAAATTGCTACTAACAGTTCTGAAATAGAGCCAGGTTTACACAGTGTTGAACTTGACCTTGCCATATGGGATTCCCGTTTGTAGGGAAAAGCCAATCCAGTGTCCATCCCCATTTTCTTCAAACCTCCACACCAATCTGGGCCTCTGTTTCCTACCAACGTCCATGATGGAGCCAGACTGGGCCAGGCCTGGCAATGAGAAGAAGGAGGCACCAAGGAATCTTGTTCTTATGCCTACAGCATAGTTGGTCCAGCTCCAAGCCCTCTCCCAGGCTGGTTTCTTTACCGTACCTTTGGTGGAAGAGATCAGCAGGATAAGAAAAGGAACCCAGAGAGACCCCAAACAAGCATGACTGCCCACCTGAAGCTCAGACTTCAAATTCTCCTGTGCTTCACAAAGAAAGCGCACCTCCTGGCATTGTAGGCTAACGACATGCCCTGGAGTCTGACCCAGCCCAGCAGCACTTTCCTTACAGGGTGGGGTGAGAGAAGTTCAACATTATGCTTCCCCCTGTTGATTTTTGGAAGAAACTTAAACTTCCATTAACACGCTAAAAGGATTTCAACCTGTCAGTTCACACCAGCATTCGTCAGGCAGTATTGCCCATGGAAAGCCCTTAACACCTTTCTATGAAGGGTTGACTGACCAGGATGTTTCCCATATCTGATAAGAAACTGACTTTATATGGGAAAGAGCCTACTTGGGCAGTGTGTACTAACGTACTTTTAGAAAAATTTTTACTACAGAGAACAATCAATAAATTATAGTACAGTGGCATTACTGGCTTTATTTCCATTGATGGTGGGATCAGTGTTGTTGGCTAGGACTATAAACAGGAAAATGCTTTTATAGGCAATTTTTAAATCAGCTATTTGAATGAAGGTTGCCTGATGATTAAAAGAAGGCATGGTTTATAGACCAAATATATCTAAAGAAACATTGTATTAATGCAAACTGGGCATACTCTTTCTCTCTGTTGTATTTCTGTCTAGAATGAAGATACCACGTTTCCTGTTGGGAAAAACATTGTCTATACCTGCAGGGAAGGATACTCTCTGGTTGGAGACCCTGTTGCCAGATGTGGAGATGACTTACAGTGGCTCACCGGGGAAAGGCGTTGTCAGAGTGAGTGGCCTTGGCCGTTGTATAAAATTTAAGAGGAGATAATAATGTGCAAGAGAATGAATCAAGATAATCGCTTACAGTGTGTGCCATGTCTTGACCTCCCTTTTCTGAAAGGCTCCTATGACCTGGTCTGAGTTTCAGGAGGGCCTTGAAAAAGACCTCAGCATTTTCTAGCGGATGGAGCTCCTGGTAGGTGTGGCGCATGTTGTGATTTTAACGTTTCCTGGATATATTGGAATTGGCCAGGAAGCTCAGATCTGGCTAAGACCATCAGGACATCCTGTGAAGTTCAATGACTAGGTGTGTACCACAATCAATCTACTTCCTTAGATGCTTTGGATCCTATTCTGTTCAGATATAGGAATCTTGTCACCTTAACATTACTCTGGCCTCCATCTCAGTTGTGCTGCCGTATAAGTTTGCTCTCAGATGCACAGACATAGGGTAGGGTTATAATTTTTCTATATCAGTTGGTCTGTGCAAAGCAAGGAACACTGTAGTGAGCACGTGCACATTTTTTCTCTTGGGTAAATAGTGCAATTTCTGATTTAAATTTAAAATATAGTGCAATTTCTGGTCACATCTTCCATGTGATCATACAATTTACATCCCTACCAGAATCTGAGAAGTTATGGTTGCTCTGTATCGTCACCCACACTTGATAGCATTTATCCTTAAATTCTTTTTAGCTATACTGGCATACAGTGATATCTTATTTTTTAACTTGTATTTTTAAATATTTTTTTCCCTGAGGCATAGTGATGTTAAGCCTGTTTCACATGTTTATTGGCCATTTGGATATCCTCTTTGGTGAAGGGGCTGTCTAATCTTTTGTCCATTTTTTAAGATTTGTCTGTCTTTTTCTTATTGGTGTGTAGGACCTCTCATTTCTGTCTGTCTCTTTCTCTGTCTGTCTCTCTGTGAAGTCCTTGAGCAGAAATTACTGAAAAGGAATATGAACATTCCTTAGCTAGGAGTAATAAAGCCCCAAATTGATTCTATGAAAAGATTAATCCAATACTTATGCTTAAAGAGCTTCTTTTCCTTTATTGTGAGTTTACTGGTGAAAAACCACCCCAGTCTTTGTTCATCTTAAAATGCCTTCATTTTATCTTCATTTTTTGAAGGATATTTTTATTGGGTAAGGAATTATAAGTTAGCACTTATTTTCTTTAAACCCTTTGAAGATTTCATTACATTGCCTCTAACTTCACTGTTTTCTAGTGATGTCAGTTCTTAAACTTACTGTTTCTCCTTTGAAATCATATCTTTTCTGTGTGTCTGCTTTTAAGATTTTTTGTGTGTCTTTGTTTTTCTGAAGCAACTCTGCTCCCATGTGCTTTGGTGTGATTTTCTTTGTCTCATGCTGGATGATACTCAAAGCAGTTCTTGAACCTGTGCTATAATGTTCTCTGACAATTTTAGACAATTCTTGACCATGTGTCCTAAAATATTGCCTCTGTCCCAGTCTTGCTCATCTCTCCTCTTGAGACACAAATGATACATTTTTAGACTATCTATATTATGTATGTTATTTTCTTTGTTTTATATCATTTTCCCTCTCCCTGTTTCATTCTAAATATTTTCTATTGACCTATCTTAGAGTTAGTTAATTCTTTGTACAGTTATATATTAGGTGCTTTTAAGAGGTCTATTGAGTTCTTAGTTTTATTTTCCAATTCTAGATATTCCATTTATCTACTTTTTTATACTTTCTAATTCTCTGTTGAAATTATCCATATTGTAATTTATTCCCCCACTCCCAACATGATAATCATAGTTATTTCAAGGTCCAGGTTCGTTAATCCCCTTATCTGGATCTGCTGTGGGTTTGCTTCTATAGTCTTTTAAAATTTGGTCAAATCTTATTTATTTATTTATAAGAGAAAGTTTACTTAGAAATTTACAGAGGTAGGAAAGTGAGCCAGCTGGGCATGGAATCAGGAGACAAGTTATACAGGAAAAGGAAGGACCCCTGGAGCTCAGGAGGGGAAGGCAAAGGGAAAGGGGAAAAGTGGGTGTGCTCCCAGGAGGGAGAGCCAGTTGGGAATTCTTATCATTTTAAATGTTAAATGAGTTTTGATTGAATGCCAGACTTTATGTGTGAAAATTAGAGAAACGACTTGAGGCTCTGGACGATGTTATCTTCCTGGAGAGAAGATTCAGTTCTGTGTCTGGCAAGCAGTGAGGCTGGTTCATGCCCAGTTTACCTTTGTTCCTAGTGCGTGGCCATTAATCAATGGATCCCAGTGGAAATTTTGACATGGAATTTCTACTTAGGTCCCTTCTTTTCAGCAGGACTGGACTCTAGTTTCTGCTCTCCTAGCCTTGTAAGACCGCCAAAAACTCCAGTTGTTGAATCATTGCCTTCATGTCTGTCTCCCAGCCTCTGAGCTGCAGCTTTCTCCTCAGTTTACTAGCAGCCTTTCAACATTTTTCCCCCACCAAGTTTACAAATACCTCAAGGAGAAAGCATTATCAAATGTTGTAACCAATTAGTCTTCCTTTCTCTCTGCAATCTTAGGCCTTCAAAACCTGACTCAACTTGTATCCCCAGCAACACACAACATTCTTGGCAAAATAGAGGCACCCAATAGATGCTGTTTTGAATGAATGAATAAATGGATTTTCTGATGAAAATGGTGCAGAAATAGAGCAGTAGTTTGTAGACTATTGTCCAAGGTCCATTAGAGAGCTTGCCAAAAATTTTTTAAAAATTGTGAAATCTGACTTGCTTTCCATAAAAATGTATGCTTCTCATTTTTCTCTTTGCTGCTTTTTTTAAGTAGGAAGTTTGAACTAATAAACATAATCAAGCAAGAAAAAATAGAGATTGGAAACCAAATAACATTTAACACTTTTATGGTTGCAAGGTTAAAGGCAGTTTTTTAAAAATTTCAGCTAGTAAAATATGCAACTGGATAGATGCTAATGACACACAAATAAACACAGTTCCTGGGGAAGTTCTACCAGACTGGAGAGATATGTGGCGGCTGTGAAAAATTGGGTTTGGACAGCAGGCTGGACTTTAGGTCTCTATTTATAAGGCTCATGTATTTTAAGTCTTTCATTGGTCAATTACATGTGGGGCCTGGTGGGACATGTCTTTGTGGGCACCCTAAGAGTGAGCTCACAACTTCTTTCTTGTCTTCCAAGGTGAAAAAGCAGAGCAAGTACAACAGTAGCATTCAAGGAGGTCATGTTTATACAAAGATGGTTTAGGAAATCAATGACCCTTGTATTATGCTCTTCTTCTTTTTTTAATCTTTAGGAATTGTCTGTGTTCTACCAACACTGATGGATGGCATACAGAGTCATCCCCAGAAACCTTCCTACGCAATTGGCGATAAGGTGACCTTTTCCTGTTCGCGTGGCATGTCACTAGAAGGTCCTTCAACATTTATCTGTGGATCCAGCCTTAAGTGGAGTCCTGAGATAAAGGATGTCCATTGTGTCCATAGAGGTGAGCAGTCCCAGGTCGGTTCAAGGACACCTGCACCCAAGCGTGTGACAGTCGTTGTGGCAGTCCTTTGTGGCCTTGAATCACCATAATTGTCGAATCATTGCCTTCGCCTCTGCCTGTCATGAGAAGGCAGTCAGTTCATAGAGCAAATAGCAGACTTTTTTACATGGCACAGATAGACTCATGGAGTGCAAAGGAAGGCAAGAATAGCCCTGGTGATTCTTAAATTTGAACTGAAATCCTTTATATCAAGCTTTGTATCACTTAGAGTGCCAAGGAAAAATATTTTTAAAAGCTTATTTCTGGTTTCCTCCTGATTTTTAAATGTACTTTTATGAAATCCAAAGTTGAGATAATAAGTTATATAACATTTTGTGTGTTTTATTTATAGGCTTTCCGAGAATTTATTAGTATTATTGAAATAGAAAAGTTAAAAGCATTTTACAAAGCAGAGATCATTGAAGAAAACGTGTTGTGGTTTGCAAAGTTGTTCTTAATAGTGTAAAACCAAAAGTCTAGTATTTTGAACATTAGGCAAATTAAAATGGTTTTTTAAAGAAGTTAACAGAGGAAGAGATTTAGAAAGCCAAACTATTTCTTTTTTAGAGATATTTAAGATGAGATGGATTTGTTTTTAAAATAACCTCTTATTTCTTGTTTGCATTTTTTAAATTAATAAAAAATGTGTTTGGAATAATTAAATACAGAAAAGAAGAAACACTATTTTGCATTCCATTTTATATGGTATTCTTATTTCCCTAGTGTATGATTTTGATCTCAGTGCTGAAATTTGTCTTTGCCAGTGAGAATGAAGTACTAGATTCCATGAGTGACACTATTAGGTGGCTTACGTGGTCACAACGACAAAGAGCCCCCTGCATGGAGCCCCCTGTGACTGATGCAGCCAGGGGCTGTGGTGCTAAGTAGATCAGAGATGACAGGACAGCAGGGCAGCCTGTCTAATGGATGCCCACTCCTCAGCTACCACCTGCTCTTTGGCTGCCAAAGGCCCTTATCAGAGACAAGTTTTTTTTAAAAAAACATATTTTTATTGATTTCAGAGAGAGGAAGGGAGAGGGAGAGAGAAAGAGAGAAAGATCTAAGATGTAAGGGAATCATTGATTGGCTGCCTCCTGCATGCCCTCTACTGGGGATTGAGCCTGCAACTGAAGTACGTGCCCTTGATAGGAATTGAATCCAGCACCCTTTGTCTGCAGGCCGACGCTCTATCCACTGAGCCAAACTGGGTAGGGCTGTTTTTTTCCTTATATGCACTGAAGCAGAAATACGAATTTATTTGGGTATTGGACCTGTGCAATAGACCGGTGATTCTAAAGTTAAATAGAACAATGTAGGGTTGATGAGATTGCTCCTTCATTCCAAAGGAGGTTATATACTTGTCTTTCTCAAATGTCTGCTTCAGCCCTGTTATAGCACAATTTGGTATGAAATTTGTCCCACTCAGTAGCAAATTCTATTGAAGTTTGAATGAAGGATGTTTTTCAGACCTGCATGTTTTGGGGAAGATGTTAATAACAATAATAACTACCCTTAAAATAAGCCCATAATAAGTAAAACATTCCAGGATTGTCAACCTCCAAAGTTAATGTTTATTTTAATTTTTATTCATTTCAGAATAAAATAAAGGGAGAGAGAGAAAGATAGAAACATCAATGATAAGAAAGAATCACTGATTGGCTGCCTCCTGCACACCCCACACTGGGGATCAAGATCACTATCTGGGCATGTGCCCTGACCAGGAATCAAACCTGGCCATAGGTCAGTGCTCATCCACTGAGCCACACCGGCTGGGCCAAAGTTAATATTTTAAAATACCTGCTGAATCCATACTTAGTTTTTATTATTGTGGTAAACTATACATACCATAAAATTTACTATTTTAACCATTTTAAAATATGTACAGTTCAGTGGCATTGAGTTCATTCCCTTTATTGTTGAAACCATCACCACCAACCATCTCCAGAACTTTTTCATCCTCCAAACGGAAACTCTGTACCTATTAAACACTAAACCCTTACTCCCTACCCAGTCAGGGTTTAGTCTTGATGTGGAGATAATCTGGTTTTAAAATAGTAAAGGTACATACTCTACGTGAGTCCTGAGAGCATGTTTATTTGGTTAATTGAGCTACAAAGAAAACAAAGTTATGCTCTTTTTAAATGCAAAAGTTTTGGTCTAGGTAATTCTATAAGTAATTTTCACAAGGACATTATAATAACTTTTAGAAAATATTTAAAATCTAAAATTTCATCCTTAAGAATGATTACCAAATGATGTTCTAATCAAAATGCAGAAATAATTTACATGACTTTAGCACTGAACTTTAGTTTTGATACATTTAGATGAGAGTTTCTCAACCCCAACACGATTGGAATTATGGGCCTGGTAATTCTTTGTTGTGGGAACCTGTCCTATACATTGTGAAGTAATTACCAGAATCCCTGATCTCTACCCGCTAGATGTCTGTAGCGTCCTTTAGTGTAACAACCTAAAATGTCCCCAGACCACTCTGTGGGCTGTGTCTGTGACGAATTTGCACACCACCCTTGAGCAGGGCCTATGCCGATCTTCCTTGTATTGTTCCTATTTTAGTATTTGTGCTGCCAATGTGAGCCTTGAACACCAACTTCTTGATAAAAAGCAGCCTGCTCTACTGGCCTTGGATTCAGACAAGCATGGACTTGAATCCTGGCCTGGCCAACCTGTTAAATCTGTGAACTGGAACCAACTTCATAACTTCTCTGACCTTTACTATCCTCATGTCTTCAATGGGCATTTGTTAGGGAGGGTTAAATATCGCAATGTATAAGAAGTGCATAGCTGATAGTAAATGCTCAAGAAACGATAGCTGCTGGGACCAATGACGCTATTCGTAGGGTGCTCCGAGGAATGTTCTATCCCTTGTAAAATGCTTTCCAGCTTTATATTTTTACTGTGCCAATGTATTGAGAACATTATAGAGCCAGTTTCACCCTGAAAATAATACGTTGTTCATCATGAAGGAGCTCTTCTCCCAACGACCGCGTCTCTCATATCTCTTGCTTTTTAGAATCCCCTGTGACACAGGCAGTGCCTCAGTGTCAGCCCTGGGAGAAAGTGAAGAATTCAAGATGTGTTTGTAAATTGCCCTACGAATGTCGGTAAGCCCTGTCTTTGCTCACGTCTCTGTTTTATTTTACGCAAGATAGAGAAAATGATCTCTTAGGTGCTGGTCTCTGTGAGGTGGAAGGTGCTGCTGACCGAGGGCTAAGGCTCTGTGCCTTTTCATCTGTCCATCTGCTGCCTGTTACTTGCCTGGCGAGTTGTCACCTGGGCTGACAACCGGGGCATCAGCAGTGCTCTCACCTGGCTAGCGAGGCTGAAGGACTACTTGTTCTCTATAAAACGGTGCAACACGACAAACTGTCACCTGAGCGTTTCGAATTTGAGAGGATTAGGACTGAAATCCTCCTGAGACATAAACTCTCCAAGCAATGCCGGCAGGGAAAAAAGCAGCTGCTTTTCTGATTCTGGAAATGTCTGTCTCTAGATGGCTTTATAAGATGCCACCTAACTGGCCCTAGCTGGTTAGGTGGGTAGAGAGTTGGCCTGTGGACCAAAGGGTCCCAGGTTCGATTCCGGTCAAGGGCAAGTACCTCAGTTGTAGGCTCCTCTCTGGCCCGGGGCCCTTGCAGAAGGCAACTAATCGATGTGTTTCTCTCACATCAATGTTTCTCTCTGTCTTTCCCTCTCTCTTTCATTCTCCCTAAAAATGAATGGAAAAATACCCTTGGGTGAGGATTAACAAAACAAAACAAAACAAAACAAAAGATGCCACCCAGCTGGAAACCAGCCCATTGTAGGAGGAGACCTGAAGGAGTTGCTAGATGTCTGTGCCATGGTCCTAGTCAGGCTCAGATGGCAGGATTAAGTGAGGACAGAGAAGGTTTACTTTGATTCACTGTCATCGTCTTTCCAAATGAACTGAAGTGTGGGAGAGGAAAGGACATTGCAAGCCACAGGGCAGGGTCCTGGTGGGTCACAGCTCGGGGATATCTCCGTGCCCAAGCCTGGAGGATCAAGAGAGGAGCATTTAGGAGAGCCTAGAGGCAGAGGGAGGTGTGGAGATGGCATCTGAGGAAGGACCTCAGAAATCCCCCAGGAGGGCGTCAGGGGATCTGCACTCTGTTCCCCTTCCAGTGTCCTGCCATCGCTCCTCATTGATGAAAAGCCCCCAAAGCTAGAGGACAAGGACGTCTGTGGATGTGTCTTACCCGTCAGTCCTCCAGGCAGGGCGGAGAAGAGAAAGAGTGACTCTGAAGAGGCACGTGGGAGATAGCCAAGCCCTGGACTTACTCAGAACCCGCATCTACTGGCCACTTGGCTTTCAGTTATTACCATCATCCAAGTGCACATCCAACTCCATGAATTCCTGCAGCGGGTAGTGTGGTCGTGGTGGCACCTTGCAGGAAGGAACTTCTCCCGGGAAGGAGAACGCAGTGAAATAGTGTGGATGGCAACGGTGTTTGGGCCCCGGATATTCTGACGGGGCTGTTATTCCCTATCAATCATCCTTTGATTCACTTTCATTGTCTTTCCAAATTCCCCGATTCTTTCCTTTATCAGCAGCCTGCTGCTTATAGACGTGGTGTGTGTGAGATTGCAAATCAGATCCCGACACAAGATGGCCTCGTAGAGTCTCTGCCTCTGAAGCTGTTCTGAGTAGTTCTATTTAAAGTCTGAAGAAGCAGATAAAGAGATACACCAGGATTTGTTTTCCCGGTGCAAACAACTCCAAGTAAACTTACTACTTGGTCAGAGAAGAAAATATTAGAACTAAATGTAAATACATGTGAAGATAGACTTGGTCTGCTGTACAAAAATGCTTTGCTATCCCAGGTTTCACTACAGCAAAGCCTTCCTTACCCATCAACATTCAGATATGTGCTTGTTTATTATTTTATTTTTTATTTCTTTACATTTTTATTGATTTCAGAAAGAAAGGGAGCGGGAGAGTGAGGTAGAAACATCAATGATGAGAGAAAATCCTGGATTGACTGCCTCCTGCACGCCCCACACTGGGGATTGAGCCCGCAATCTGGGCATGTGCCCTGACTGGGAATCGAACTGTGATCTCCTGGTTCATAGGTCAATGCTCAACCACTGAGCCACACTGGCCGGGTGAGATGTGCTTGTTTATATTTCTCCCAAGCGACATTTCTCCCAAGTTGGGTCTCATCATTTCGACACCAATGCTTAAGGAAAAAAGAACAATTACTTATGGAAATATTTCTAAAGTATTTTGTAAACATAGACACTAACAATTAGCAATGAAACAGTTTCATCTCCCCAGAGGCTTCAGTCATCGGCTGTGAATGGAATTCTCAGGGCTTCGGGGCTGGGAGAGCGCGAGTGTCCTGCAGCCGGTGGTCCAGTCCCGCCAGAGCCTCTGGGCTGGATGTTGGCGTGCTCTCTGTCCCTCCCTGTGGTCAGACCCCCAGCTGTCCCAGCAGTGCTGCCTTCTCCTCTCATCTGCTGTCTCTGATGTGATCTAGGTGAAACTAGATCCACACTAGCTATCTAAGCTTCTAGAAGTTGTGAGCAAATAGAGAACAAAATATGTTCATTGAGAAGATCGGGGGGACTGGGCCCTGGTGAGGAGGGGGGTGCGAGTTTCCCTTCCATCTCTTTGCTGTGGGCGATGACACCCGAGACCCTGAGCTCAGAACCTCACCTGCCACTTCTCACCCTCCGCTTTTAAGAATGAAGAGCTGCTAAATGATATGACTTAAAAAAATCCGTTTCAGGTCCTCCTTGGGTGTATGTGCTCGGGACGAGAAAAACCAAAGGATACTGCCTCTGACCGTTTGCAAGGTGCATGCCCTCCACTGTCAGGGTAAAAGGTTCACCCTGATGGGCTCGGAGAGCTGCGCTCTGCCGGCCCCCGCCAAGAAGGCGTGCGGTGCGTGTCCACTGTGGGAGAAATGCGATGGTGAGGGCATTTCTCTTTTTTTCTTTTCTTTTCTTTTCTTTTCTTTTCTTTTCTTTTCTTTTCTTTTCTTTTCTTTTCTTTTCTTTTCTTTTCTTTTCTTTTCTTTTCTTTTCTTTTCTTTTCTTTTCTTTTCTCTTCTCTTCTCTCCTCTCCTCTCCTCTCCTCTCCTCTCCTCTCCTCTCCTCTCCTCTCCTCTCCTCCCCTCCCCTCCCCTCCCCTCCCCTCCCCTCCCCTCCCCTCCCCTCCCCTTGCTTCTTTTCTCTCCTCTCCTCTCCTCTCCTCTCCTCTCCTCTCCTCTCCTCTCCTCTCCTCTCCTCTCCTCTCCTCTCCTCTCCTCTCCTCTCCTCTCCTCTCCTCTCCTCTCCTCTCCTCTCTTTTCCTCTCTTCTCCTCTCCTCTCCTCTCCTCTCCTTTCCAAGAATACGGACGCTTCACGAATCTGGTACCTCTGGAGATGCCTGACTCGACACTTGGAGTGTAGGCCAGCCTCGGCACTTGGAGCACTCAGAGCCGCCTGCACAGCTTGTTTCTGCTTTGTGTGGGGGGTCTGCGGCCTTTGGTGCTGCATGCTCGCTCTCTCAGCGCCAGTTGAATTCTCTGGTTCTTTGTCTCTGTTTGACCCTTGCCTCCCAGTTCTTTGCTGAGGTCTCCTCATTTGGTTGGGGAGGTTGAAGTCAGAACCTACTGAGCTTCTGACTCCCCTGGATGGCCCCCTGGACTAGGACAGAGCCGGGCAGCTCTTGACTTGGGGGAACTGCCCCACGTGCTCCGGAGAGTAACAGCAAGCTTGGCACCAGTTTCCACACCTGCCTATTCTGAGCGGAGCAAACAGCCTGCCTTTCCTGGTCCCATGCTGTCCCAGGGGGTGGTGGGTTCCATCGCTGGAAGCAGGCGCTCCCATGGGACGCTGACCACCACATGGAGGGAACGCCCCGACTCGCCATCGCCACGACGTGCCCGTGAGCCCGTCTCGCTTCTTTTCCAGCCCAGAGCGGTGCGTGTGAATGCAGAGACGCCTCGGAGTGCCAGGAGGAAGGGAGCACGGTCTGTGTGGACGTGGACGGCGCCGAGCGGACGATGACCGAGTGCCAGGCCGGGGTCCTGAGGTGTGGAGGACAGAGCATCTCCGTCACCAGCATAGGGCCCTGCGAGGGGGGACCCCCGTAGAGGCCTGGCTGCTGTTGGCTTGCTCGGGATCAGCCACCGCTGTGGCTGCACTGAGACATCAGGTCACTGAGCACTTCAGACAGCGTCTCTCCGGTGGAGGCGCATTCTCTTTCACCCCTCCAGGGCCCCCTGCTCCCCTCGGCTCCCCGCCACCTACCTAAGCCAAACCCAACTCAGATCCTCGTTCTCTTCTTCCTAAAACATCAGTGAGGATGGAGAATAGCCATGCGCCTCTGCATGAGTGAACTGTATGTTCTTGGAAAAGTGGCTAACTTCCCTGGACCTTGACTTTCATTGGGAAAATTAGAGGGTTGCTCCCTTCAAGCCTATGATTCTTCCAAATCTGATGGGCCCGCCCAGGGGCCCCAACACACTCTGCAAATTGATTAGGAAACAGGAAGATTAGAGAGGCGGGCCTCCCCCGGTGAAACCGAATACAAAGGGGACCTTGAATGGGAAAAGGCAGGTGCGATCATTCCATCCCAAGAAGCACACCTGTGCTTCACCCTATTGGCTCATGTCGGGGTCCTTTCAGGACATTGAAACATGAATTGTCACCCCCAAGCCCAACATGCTTTATGCATGGGCACTTTCTGCCTTTTTGTCTGAGAACACACACAATTCAGTCTTCTTCGTTGGGGGGGGGGGCTTTTTTTAGTATGAGTCAAATACAAGACCTGCAATTTGCCCCTCTCACCCCTTTTCCTTGGTAGGAGGCATCAAGTTCATGCCTGTATGTTAAAGAGAATGGTTTTCTCTGATGTGGGTACACACCGAGATTTTTCAGGGGGCTTGTAGAGGTAGATCAATTTGAAGCATTGGCATTCAATTTATTCCTTATTCACTCTTTATCAAAACAAAACAAAAAGAAAACAGCTGTGGGAGATGAAATGAGTGGGCTTAAATGGAATTTAAAGTATGCTTTTTTATATGCAAATAATATTTCTGTATTTTTCTGATACTGATAAATACATTGCAACAAAACTTTAGTTAAAATGACAATGATTAAAATACTCATTGAAGATACCATCCTTTGGAAAATTTTGATCTGTATTATGTTTAACTTTAAAGAATATTCCCATAAAGAATGGTTAATGTGTTCTTTTAAAATATATTTTTATTTTTAAGCTACATTTTGAAGTATGATTGACATATAAAAAGCCGTGCATGCCCAGCTACTGTGGCTCAGCGTTTGAGCGTTGACCCAGGACCAAGAGGTCATCAATTCGATTCCTGGTCAGGGCACATTCCTGGGTTTCAGGCTCGGTCCTCGGTGTGTGTGTGTGTGTGTGTGTGTGTGTGTGTGTGTGTGTGTGCAGGAGGCAGATTATTGGTGATTCTCTCTCATCGATGTTTCTATCTCTCTATCCCTCTCTCCAAAAAAGAAAAAAAAATCAATAAAAGCATATAAAAAAATAAAAAGCCGTGCATGTGTAATGAATACCGCAACTTGATGAGTTTGGGGAGAAGCATACTCCCATCGAGGCCATAAATATATCCATCAGTTCCCAAAGTCTCCTCCTACTCCCATTATTATTATTGTAGGAAGACAATATAAGATCTTCCTTTTAGAAAAATTTAAGCATCCATTACAGTATTGTTAGCCAGCGGCAATAGCTTACACATGGCTACAGCTATGCTGTAGAGTGGATCTTTAGAACTTAATCATCTTACATAACTGACACTTGCTAAACTTGACCATCATTTCCCCATTTGTCCCTCTGAGCTCCTGGCAACCACCATTCTAACTTCTGCTTCTATCGGCTTGATTATTTTAAATTCCACATGTAAGTAAGATAATATAGGTGTTTTTTTCTGGTTTATTTCATTTAGCATAATGCCCTCCCAGTCCACCCATATTGTCACAAAGAAGGGTTTGCTTTTTCTTCTTTAAAAGAATTTATTGATTTTAGAGAGGAAGGGATAGGAGAGAGAGATAGAAACATCAAAGATGAGAGAGAATCATTGATTGTCTGCCTCCTGCACGCCCCTCAGTAGGGACCGAGCCAACAACCTGGGCACATACCCTGACCAGGAATTGAACTGTGACCGCTTGGTTCATAGTTCAATGCTCAACCACTGAGCAACACCGCTGGGCGGCTGGTGGTGGTGGTGGTGGTTGTTGTTGTTGTTCTTCTTCTCGCCCCCCACCCCTCCTCCTCCTCTTCCTTTTTCTTCTTTTACTTCTTCTCCTTTTGATTTAAAAGAATAGTTTATTGATTTTCAGAGAGAGAGAGGAAGGGAGAGGGAGAGAGTGAAGCATGAATGTGAGAGCACAACATAGATCAACTGCCTCCTGCACACCCCCACGAGAAGATTGGGCCCCTAGCCTGGGCAAGTGCCTTTGACTGGGAATCAAACTGGCAACCTCCCAGTGCTCAGGATGATGTTCCACCAACTGAGCCACATTGGCCAGGGCTTCCTCTTTTTCTTTTTAAAGGCTGCATAGCATTCCAGTGAATATCTATACCACATTTTCTTTATCCATTTATCCATGGCCAAACACTTGGGTTGTTTCTATATCTTGACTATTGTGAACAATGCTGCAATGAACATGAGGGTGCAGGTATCTCTTCAAGATCCCGATTTCAATTCCTTTGGATATACGCCCACAAGTGGGGGATTGCTGGATCATATGGTAGTTTTACTTATAACTTTTTGAGGAACCTCCATACAGTATTCCACAATGGCTGTACCCAGGTCTCACCCAGGTCCAGCTTTGTATACCAAATTTTCCTTGAGTGACAACTCAGATATAATATGTTCAAGTTACAGGGAGGTAGGTTTACATTGATTGAAAACAATAATATTCAGAAATGTTTAATTGAGGCCAACTACATTTGTTAGGGGTTATTGTAAAGTTAATTTCTGCCCTGGATAGGGGGATAGATTTGAAAATGCCAGACCCAGGTACAGATCTCAAAACAAAGAGTTGAACAAGTACTTCATTTGGTAGAAGAGAGATTAGTATTTTTCCAGTAATTTCTCATCTTTTCTTAAGCTAACTTGGAGTTAGGTGTCTACTACTTATGCTCCCCCACCCGTTTCTTAACTGAGACAGAGGACATAGTTGTCACTGTCAAATGCTACAGGAGAAAGAGGCCTGTAAAAAGGGAACTAGAAGATCTGACAGCTCAAGTTTGAGAAAGATGTTTCACACAGTCAGTGAAGGAGCAGTAAGGGATTAATGAGCAGTTGTTGGAGAAGGAGGGGAGCAGTGAATGAAGTTGTAGTGAAATGCTGTCTTGAAATATGTAATTTCATGCCTTTTTTTCCCCCTGAACATTCCTATATTTGTCCTTTCCTCTAGTTAGAGACATTCACAATCTATAATAATAAAAGCAAAATATGCTAATTAGGCTGGACGTCCTTCCAAATGTCCTTCTGGACGACCTTCCAGATGAAGCTGGGGCTATGAGGGAAGCCCAGGCCCTGGGTGCCTGCCGGTGGCTGGAGGGAAGCCAGTGCCAGCAGTTGGGGGAAGGAAGGCCTACTCTTACACAAATTTCGTGCATCGGGCCTCTAGTTCTCAGGGGGGAAATTCATGCACTGGAGGGGGGATCCTTCAGCCTGGCCTGCTCCCTCTCACAGACTGGGAGCTCTCAGGGACAGGAGGCGACCTGGCAATCAGGGGAAGGCGATGCCCCCATCACACCACTGCTGCTGCCACTTCTGGCAGTGCAAGCCTTGGCCGGTCCTGGTTACCTGAGTCTCGGGCAGCCCTAGGCAGTTGGGCAGATGCCATCTGAGCCTTGCCTGCACCTCGGGCTGGTCCTGGGTGGCTGGGGGGCTGAGGGGACTGGGGGACTCTGGAGACAGGCATGTGTAGCGGCTGGGCCCACCTGGGGGCAGGCCCAGCCTTGCTGCATACCTGCCATCCTGGCAGGGCTGAGGGGACTGGGCACCACCATCTTGTGGCTGTGGGTGCCGCCATATTTGAGGGCGGGTAGTCAATTAGCATATTCCCTCCTTATTGGCTGTGGCTGCCACCATCTTTAAGAGTGGGACAGTCAATTAGCATATTCCCTCCTTATTGGTTGTGGGTGCCACCAGCTTTGCAATGGTGTGAGGGTCAATTAGCATATTCCCTCTTTATTATATAGGATTAAGTTCGAGGCAGTGGGTCTGCAAAGAGAAAGTGACTTACAATGTTATATCTTTAAAAATGTTTGAGATTTCCAAAATAAAGTTCTAACTAGCTAAAGAGAAGGCTTTGAGGGAAGCTAAAAGGACTATTTATGCCTGAAAACTGATCCCAAAGAAAATAGGGGGAAGAATCATGTAATACTTTAAAAAATAAATTAAAAAAAAGAAAGAAAATAGAGGGAGTGTGAGAATTTTCCTGCCTGCCCTTCCCTCTGCCCCAGGCCAGGTGAGGGCCATATGGGTAAGGATAGGATAGAGCCTTGGAGGAGAAGGTAGAAAGTGCTGAGATTAAAATCACCTGGACCTTGGGTGGGGGAGGGGGAAGGGATGGTGAGGTGGGGGGCAGGTGATTGGCTGGCGCATTAACCATCACCAGCTTCAGAGAGGTACATGGGAGCCCAGCCATATTCTACAGATCATCACTCAGTAGAAGTGGCCCTGCAAGTCACCTGGGCAGAGAAGCTGCTTCGGATGACCTCCTAATTGCATTGGCCAGTGCCTTCCTGTGACACAGCACCAATTTCCTAATCATGGACCGACAGGTGTGCTGCTTGTCAATGCCCTGAGATTCAGTGAGCCCCATCCCATCAGCTCTGTGCAGAACCTCCCTCCCACCCCTACCAGCCTAAGACCCTTGTAGTCCCCTTGAAACGGAGGGAAGGTTCTTGGTGTTCAGGTGGGGTATGTTGGGGGTACAGAATGGCAAGCAGGAATGTCTGACAAATGACAAACTCTGCCCAGTGACTAGCTAGACTAGGCAGCTAGCTTGATTGAGGCCCCCCTCTCCACTGGGTAGGTCATGGCTAATCTCAGCTTCATATGGGAATTGTGAACCCATCCTGCTGGTAAGTGGCCACTCAGAGCTATGGAGGCTGAGCATCTAGCTTACCCAGCATCCCCTGAAACAGCTTATTATGTGTCTGCACATAAATCATCAATCACTTTTCCTTTTGATTAAGATAAGTATTAATAAATATTTTTGAATCCCACAATTTATGATTTGCTCCATACCCACCAAAATTTCTTACACCCACAAACTCACAGACACACACTAACCCACCAATATTATTATTATTATAGATTGTGAATGTCTCGAACTAGAGAAAAGGCCAAATATAGGAATGTTCAGGGGGAAAAAAGGCATGAAATTACATAAGCATTTGGATCATATGTTAAGAGAAGTATAATAGCTAGTTGAGGTGGTTATCATCCTATTAATAATAAAGGGGTAATATGCAAATTGACCGTCACACCCTTGGACAAGATGGCTGCCCCCATGTGGTCACAAGATGGTCGCCACAAGATGGCCGGCAGGGGAGGGCAGTTGTGGGCAATCAGGCCAGCAGGGGAGGGCAATTAGGGGCAACCAGGCCAGCAGGGGAGGGCAGTTGGGGGCGACCAGGCCTGCAGGGGAGGGCAGTTGGGGGCGACCGGGCCTGCAGGGGAGGGAGGACAGTTAGGGGTGACCAGGCCTTCAGGGGAGGGCAGTTGGGGAGGGACCAGGTCTGCAGGGGAAGGCAGTTGGGGGCAACCAGGCCAGCAGGGGAGGGCAGTTGGGGGTGATTGGGCCGGCAGGGAGGGCATCCCCTGAGGGTTCCCAGATTGGAGAGGGTACAGGCTGGGCTGAGGAACACACCCCCCCCCCCACCAGTGCATGAATTTCATGCACTGGGCCTCTAGTTTTATATAATAAAAGGCTAATATGCAAATTGTCCCCTTGACTGGGAATTCGACTGGGAGTTTGACTGGGAGTTCAACCAGGGGGTGGAGCTGTTCGGCCTTCCACTCGAGGCCTTTACCCCTGGCTGGCCCTACCCCCAATTGGCTCCCCATCACCCTGATCAGGGGTGGGTCCAGCTGGCCAACCTCCTGCATCCCCTCCCCCCTGGCTGGCCTGGCTCAATCACCCTGATTGGAGTGGGCCAGCCAGATTGCACCCATGTATGAATTCGTGCACTGGGCCTCTAGTAAGAACATAAACTAAGAGATGACATACTTTGGGTACAAGATGAAGTGTGTGTTCAGCTGTATCTACCTCTCTCTCTGAAGTAGGAGAGGGAGGGGAGGAGAGGCAAGAAGACAAATGAAGAAATGAGAAGAAGAGGAGAGAGAGAGAGAGAGAGAGAGAGAGAGAGAGAGAGAGAGAGAGAGAGAGAGATTGGGTCATTCTTAGAATAGGATTAGCAGAACTGAGCAGCCACAGTCCATTATCTACCAGTCCACTGAGAATTTTCTCCTTGATGGACTAGTTACAGTGTATTCAATACTTGTGCCAGGAATAGAATGACCTGTTTCTCTTTCAGAACACTGACCCAGAAAGCAACCACAGTAGGAGGCAATTTCCGTTAATATCTGAGCAACCAGAGGTATATGCACCACTTTCAATTACCTCAGTCTTTCAGGCATTTCGCGCATTTGGGGACAAGAGAGATGATGGCATGATAGGAGTCCCTGCCGCGACAACCGAAGCACCTACAATTTGTCTTTTATTTGTTCTTGTCAGGCAAAGCTCCAGATCTACAGTCAAAACATCAATCATGTAGGAAAATTGGCTTTTTCAGCCAAGGGTCAACAAGACCAGATGGAGAGACTGTGGTTTCACAAGGAATGGGCTGAAGGTGAGAGGGTGAGCAGGAGAAGAAAAACAATAAAATGTTCCATGTGATGGACAGGCTGTGGTCAATTTCCTGTACGTGGACAAATATAAAGGGCTGCACTGTTGTCACTGTTATTTCCATGCATCCCTGGGAGAGGAGGCTTGTTCTGAATCTAGGGGAGGAGGCTTAGCGGCATAACAGACCATTGAAGTTCAAGACAGAGGAGAATGGCTGGAAGAGTAAAGCTTGGGTGATACCGAATGAGTGTCCATTATGTAGCAATCAGCTGGCCAAGTGGGCTGGGAACAGAAAGGTCAAAGGCATTTTCTGTAATAGTGAAGTGGAGCCCGGCAGGCGTGGTTGAGCGTTGACCTATGAACCAGGAGGTCACGGTTTGATTCCTAGTCAGGGCTCCGGGCATAATTCCCAGTGGGGGGCATGCAAGAAGCAGCCCGTTAATGATTATCTCATCATTGATGTTTCTGTCTCTCTCCCCTTCTTCCTTCCTCTCTGAAATCAATAATAATATATTAAAAAAATAATAGTGAAGTGGAATTTTCTCATCAAGGGAAAGTTTTATCAGACTTCCTCAAAAGAAAGTGATTAATATGAAAGACTCCATATTGGTGCAGTGTTAGACCACGTGCAAACCAAATGTGCAAGAGGACAGTATTTAATCAAGAGCCCTAACTGAGCACCAAGAGGAACTCCTGAATCAGTGTGATGGAAAACTGTGGACAGGCCCATTAACTGCATGATTGCAGCCCTATAGGATTCAATACTTTGCTGTAATGATAAGATTTTCAAAGGATTCTGAGTCTCTTAAAAGGGCAATGATTGGCCCTGGCCATTGTGGCTCAGTTGGTTGGGCATCATCCTGTGAACTAAAATTTTGCCTGTTCAATTCCAGATCAGGGCACATGTCCAGGGTTGTGGGCTCGATCCCCAGTAGGGGGCATGCAAGAGGCAGTTAATGGATATTTCACTCTCACACTGATGTTTCTCTCTCCCTCCTCTCTCTCTAAAAAAATCAATAAAAGAAAATCTTAGTGCAGTTATTGGCTGTTTACTATGGACATGGTGCATAGATTCATTAAATGTGAGAGGAAGGCACCTTTGTGGAGATCTGGACCCAAACCTCCTCTAGACTGGTGAGGGTCGGGACTTAACATGCTTCTGTGCTCCCTCTTGCTCAGTATGCTGCCTGTTTATACTCAACCAAATGCCCATTTCCATAGTCGCTCAGCTGGGTAGCAGGAGACCTAACCTGAAGATGGCTCTGGTGCCTATCAGGGGATGCTCGCCCGGCTTCACGATAGTGTTGGCCTCTTTCCTTCCCTGTGGATGTCATATTTGAGCTCTGTCTTCCTGGACAGGGCAGAGTTAATGTGCTGTTAATGAGACAGTCTTTAAATATTTGCTAGTATTCACCAGTGAAGCCATCTGGTCCTGGACTTTTGTTTGTTGGGAGGTTTTTGATTACTGTTTCTATCTCCTTACTAGTAATTTTGGCCCTGTCATTTCTTCTTATATTTTCTTAGTCCAAAAGCCCATCACCTACTCTCTGATGTACCAGTTTATCTACTCTGTAGTCACATGCTAACGCACTGATTTGATAATTCCACTACCTTGGTCAAGAACTTCTTTTGGCTTCCCACTGTCTTCTAAATACAGCGTAACTTGATGTGTCATTCCATATTTGTGCCCTGCTACTTAGCCATCTTTATCTCTTAACAAACCTTTTCTACGATAGTCATATGGGGCTTCATTCTGTCTTCTATAGAATGTTACAGGCTGGAAAATGGCCATCCCACAAGTCCTGCCCACAGGCCTGTCCACCTCTGCCCACAGGCCTGGCACAGTCTCACGATCCCAACTCTGAGCAAAGCTTTGAGGGTTGGATGTGGGGTAATTAATGATTTTCTGATGTTCCACTGGAGTCAAGGTACAGGTAAATTCCAGCTCCCCGCTCCTCTCTCTGAAAGTAAAAAGTCCTGGTTGACCTGTCCTGCAGGCTGATGAGCAGTTCTCCAGGCTCTCTATCTCCAAGACAGAGCCTCTTTTTGACCACTGTGCAGTTAAGAAGGTGTTAGAGCATTGGCCAACTTAATCCTCAGGATTTACCGCTGAGAATATTGGGAGGAAGTGGTAGGTAATGCAAAAGGATGGATTTCTTATCTTGTTGTTGTTTTTTTTTTTTTTTTTTGGTGACTCTCAAATGAAAAAAGAAGCTATGAGTCACGGATGTTCATAAAATTGTGTTTCCAAATTTATCTTGCTTTCAGGATAACCGCATGATTCAATAAATAAAATCCAGGAAAGTTTGTCCAAAAGGAGCACAAATAGTAGGGATGTTTTGTTGGATAAATAGTTTGACAAAGTAGAGATAAGAAGCTAATACCATTTCTCAGGCCATGACTCGGTGATTTTACACACACACACACACACACACACACACACACTCACACTTTGGTAATAAAACCCACTATCTTTTCCTCATGTTGCTCTTGACTCCTCCATGTTTTGTACCGTCCCAGTTTAAGGAAACCTGCAATAAATGAGTAAAAGAGAGAAACTGAAGGAAGTGCTTACTCTCAGCTGCAGCTGCATAAAACTGCTGGCCAGAAAGGTGCTTTCTGTCAGTGACCTGGATCAAAGCTCCTGCTTAGCTGCCAGGGGGCCCCATACCTGACCGACTATGAGCTGTCCACTCTGTACTTAGGTAATATGAAGGATAATGGCGGGATTGAGGACTAAGTCAAGTCATAATAAAACACTATTAGAAAATCATTGCTATAAACTGAGTATCTTGAGGGCTTCAGAAGAAGTAGCTGGTCTAGTATTTTATCCTTTAAAACTATGGTCATGCAGGGACAGTTCCAATTAAGCAATTCCTTGGCTTCTGTTTCTGGTAGCCTGCTCTTTCTTCCCATCTGTGATCTTTGCTCTCCTCTTTTCTGGTGAAACTGCCCTCTTAGCAGGGTCAGCCAAGCTCAACGGCCCTGACTTACCAGCAAGACACTGGCTCTCACTGTTGGGTTAAAGGGCAGAGCACTGAGTTGCAAAACAACGTGATTCAGCGCCCTGCACAGCAGCACTGGCCCATTAAGTGGCCTGTGATCATCGCAGTCTCTCCAGCCTCAAGTAAACACGAGTTGAAAAATGATCACACGTGCTAACAATAGCGAGGCAGGCCGCAGGAGCGAGGCGGAACAGCTTGGGTAATTTCTTCAACAGTACTTGAGCACGTGCTTGCTCTGTAATTCCATTTCCCCGAGACCCTCCAGAAGTCTCCCACTTGGGGAATATGCCTGTGTTTGGTCCCTGGAGAGGAAGTGCAGAGGCCGAGGGAGGACACAAGGGGAAGGCAGGCGGCAGGCAGGGCTGGTGGCAGTGATAGTAATCGTTGCGATTAATAGACATAATTGTTGGGGAGAGCAAATAGATCTAAATGTCTCCTGTCACACAGCCTGACTGTGGCTCACTCTGTCGGCTATGAGAGCGAGTTATAAGGCCTCGATGGGGTATGGCAGAGACTAAGGCAGCCAGAGAAAGGAGTGCCCGCTGCTGGGCTGGACTGAGTGGAGGGAGGGGCTGCTTCATCGTCAGCCTCCCAAGGTCAGGAACATGGCCCTCTGGGGGTTGGATAATCAGCTGGCTTTATATGCCAGTCACAGAGTTTATGTTAATGCCTGTGATTCTAATGATACATTGGTTAATGTTATTAATATTTATATTGCATAGTTAACATTTGATTAACAATGACTCCAGGCCATGTTTCTAAATGCTCTCTACCTGTCCATTAATGCATTTAATCCTCACAATAGCTCCTTGATGTAGATAATTATTACCCTAATTTTACAGATGTTGCAATGGGAGTACAGAGAGGTCACATGATTTCCTGGCTCTAAGAGGTGGCGCTGGGATGTGATTAAAAAAAAAAAAAGTCTTGGAAATTCTTGTCAGGGTGAATTTTTCGAAGATTCAGGTTTAGACAGATAAAGGCTCAGTGGTGATGTGTATTTCATGTGGCCATTCTACCGAATTCCCAGAAATTGATGATGAGGAAGACTCTACTGGGTGCTAAGAGGGGTGGAGAGGAATCATGGGGATTTATAAAGAGGATTGGTCAGCGTCTCATGTCAGTGAATTTATACATCTGTTCAGAATGTCCCGTGGTTCTCAGGTGGCTGGGCCCAAATTCTATAACAACTCTTTGTCCCATGTTCTGAAACTGTCCAGTGCAATATTGTACCTACTTATCTACATAGGACCACTTACATTTAATTAAACTTAAAAATGAAAATTCAATTCCTCAGGTAGACAAACCGCATCTCAAGTGCTCAGTTGCCACATGTGGCTTGTGGCCACCACACTGGTCAGTGCAGCACAGAGCATCCGTCCCTGCAGAAAGCTCTGGGCAGAGCTGCTTCACAAAGCCACTTGACTTAAACTGCCCAAAGAGGTCAACACAATCCGTGTTCCTTGCCTTCTTTTCTTGCTCCATTTCACATGTGAGGTTTGGGAACAACTTCTGGCTCCATTAAGCATTTAACGAAAGCCATTACCCAGAAAATGCACCTATGCAATTATACTCAGAAATTTGCATACAACTTTGGTGGGATCATGAGCCCTCCGTGTGACAGTTGCCCACTGGTGCATAGCAAATTACCTCAAAACCCAGTGGCTCAAGCAACAGAGATTTATTATCTCGTACAGTTTCGTGGTTCAGGAATTCAGGAGGAGGCTAGCTTAGTGATTTTGGCTTGGGGCTCTCATTAGATTGCAGTAGGGTTGTCAGATTTAGCAAATAAAATACAAGATGCTCAGTTAAATTTAAATTTTAGATAAACCATAAATAATTCTTTAAGTAGGTCCCATGCAATAATCTGGACATACTTTTACTAAAAAAAATATTGTTTACCTGAAATTCAGATTTAACTGGGCATTCTGTATTTTATTTCACATTCCCGCCATGTGTCAGCTGAGGCTTCAATCATCTGAAGACTTTCACTGGGGCTCATGGATTTATTCCCAAGATGGAGCATTAAAATGTCTAGGAAGCTAGCCCTGGGTGTTGGCAGGAGGCGTCCATCCTTTGCTCTGGAACTCTTTCTGGGCTGCTAGGGGGTCCTCACGACATGGCAGCTGGCTTCCCCCAAAGCGAGTGACTCCGGAGAGTGCAACGCCATTGATGGCCTTGCCTCGGAAGTCACACTTTGTCATTTCTGAAATATTGCATTGATTGCACAGGCCATTTTTATTTTTCTACTCATTGTGTGAGGAGACCACTTGGACCCCAGGAAGCAAGGATCACGTTGCCTTGGAAGCTGGCTCCTGCCTGTAGAATTGAGACACAGATTTCATAGAATAAGCTCCATGAGAGTAGAATTTTTAAATATTTCTTCATAGTTGTAGCCCCAGTGGCGACAAAAATGCCTTACACATTGTAGGCACTCAATAAATATTAGCTAACTGATTGAATAACTGAACTCTGGCCTAAAATCTCTGACCTAGAAGATTCCTTCGGCCCTTAGAAAGTTTTACAGGAACAAAAGATGCCTCCTCAAAGAATCTGCGGATGAAGAGATTAGAATGGAAGGAACAGGAGTGTGTGAAGGGATACTTTAACTGGATAATGTTGCTGATAAATAATCAGGATGGTGGTGGTGTTAAATGAGTACCAGGCTCTGTGTTAGAAACTTCTTTGTATGTACACCACTTCATGTATGTAACCTCTCAGGTATGCACTGTGGAAAAGAGTAAAGAGTTATGATTCAGATGCTCTCAGAAGGTTAAAACACACACACACACACACACACACACACACACACACACACACACACATGCATACACACACACAATTTAAGGGGAGGAATGCTCTGGGATAAAAATGGAGAGGAGACCATGAGATTTAACATCATGTCAGAAAGGGTCTTTTGTAGAGATGTACCCGTCATAGTCCTGACACATAAATTATTACCCGAGAAAGAACAGACAGGTTAGAGTTTACTGTCAAATTGGTTATTAGAAAGAGAAGAGTGTGGGTAGGAATTCACAGCTGGCTAAGACAGAAGGGAAAAGGGTTATGTGCAGAAATAGCAGTGGCCCACTTCTTGAGGGCGGCAGAATGGTTTCCAGTTCTGTCGTGTTTTGGTATCTGCTGGGATTTGAGTTTTCCAAGGGAGAGGGCTAACCTGTGCCAAAGCTGTGTGGCTTTCGTGAATTTGTGGGAGTGGCTTTTCCCTCATGGAAGCCACCAGGGAGACTCCGGCCGGCGAGGACTACACCGCTTTCAGACCCCACCCAGGCACCTGGCCTTTCCTTAGGATGCTGCAGGCTTGTGAGTTACCAGGAGGGAGACAGCAGTCAGTTATGGGAACAGCAGTTTATTTCCTGATGGTTTATGGAAGGATGTTCATCTCTTTACACCTTCTCAGGAGGGTCTGCAAGGTAGCCTCGGCTGCTCTCTGGACACTGATACAGGGGTCTTGCCGAAGTGCTTGGAGCCCTGAAATGGAGAGAATAGCAGAGTCTGGTGAGGAAGGAAAGTCAAGGCCCAGGATGTGCGGCACTGTGGCCCCCCATGGAGGGTCAGCCCTAGGTGGGCTCCAGCTCCCAAGCTCTCAGTTTACCCTGAAAGGTAGGATTTAGAGCCACGAGCTGAGAATGTGTTTTGACACTGAAATGAGGTAAGAGAAGATCCTGACCTTATGATCAATAGACAACTGGAAAAGTGTTGGCTAGGATGCCTGGAAAGGGTGGAACTGGGCTTTGCTTATACCCCAGAGACATTCCAGCATCCAGGGAGCTTCCGAGACAACAATGGGGCACATGGGGCACTAGGGTTTTCAGTTTCTGGGCTGGCATGAAACTTGGAGCAGCATTTGTTTCTCTCTCTCTGAGAATACAATACCCTGGGCAGAAACTGGGGCTGGTACTCACGTGTGATCAGTTGTTCTTTGTCTAATAACTCCACATATTGGTTGGTCAGATTGAGAACAATGGCATCTAAAATCAACAGGAGAAAAAGATGCTGATTTCATTATAGAGGAAGAAGCTATGTGAAGGGTCAGGTCAGACTCTGCACCTGGTCAGAGGTTAAATGGTCTGGCTAGTGAATGAGCAAACTATACAGCACTCCACACAACCCTAGGATGATGCGAGGATAATGACTATTGGGTCTGGAGTGCCATGTCTGGAGGTGGTCACACACTCAATGTGCATTTGAGAAAGCTCATACTGTGTCCTCCCCGGGGCTGTGCCAGTGGTTGTCAGGGTTTCAAATGTGTGTAAAACATGATCCCGGTTCTCAAAAAGTTTACAGTGTAGTTGTGGGATCATATACATGATCCAATAAAGAATCCTTTACTCTTCAAAGTGGCCAAGCTAGTGGGTCTGTTCACTGTGGGCTTGATCAGTTGGACCAGACTTCATGATAAGACTTAGAATTACATAATACAAGCATTCTCAGAGATTTACCTACATCCTCTTTTATTTTATAGACCAGACAAAGAGGCAACACAGAGAAGTTAAGTGAATTGTCCAGAGTCACACAGCAGAGCCAAGGTCTGCTGGCCCCACACCAACACACTTTGCACTCATACCCAGCTGCTGCTAAAGCTCTCAGCTTGACTGAGCTTAGGTGTGTTATGGTTTATGTTAGGAAGTGATGCAAAGGAAAACATTTAGGCAGGGGCAGCAGGCTTGAAGCAAATTCTTGGGAAAGAGAAGGAGCAATGACTTGGAACCAAAAGAAGCACGAAGGGCCCAGTATGCAGAGTGAGTGTTGGAAAGTCAGGAGATGTAGGTTTTCATTCCCCAAAGAGAACAGGTTCCTTTGAAGGGAGAAGTTGCAAAACATAACATTTTTTTCCTTCCTTCCTTCCTTCCTTCCTTCCTTCCTTCCTTCCTTCCTTCCTTCCTTCCTTCCTTCCTTCCTTCCTTCCTCCCTCCCTCCCTCCCTCCCTCCCTCCCTCCCTCCCCCTACTCCTCTTTTTTTTTTAATATTTTATTAATTTTTTACAGAGTGGAAGGGGGAGGGATACAGAGTTAGAAACATTGATGAGAGAGAAACATCGATCAGCTGCCTCCTGCACAACTCCTACTGGGGATGTGCCCGCAACCAAGGTACAGGCCCTTGACCGGAATTGAACCTGGGACCCTTCAGTCCACAGGCCGATGCTCTATCCACTGAGCCAAACCAGTTAGGACCCCCTGCCCCTCTTTTCCTTCCTTCCTTTCCTTTTCTTTCTTCCTCCTCTCATTCTTTCTTGTCATACTCATTTTACCAGTTTTCAAGTTGGAGTAAACTTGCAGTCAAAGCGCAACTCGGTGCAAAGAGAAGACATACCTGAGGGGGAATGTGGAGGTGCCCTCACCTGTGAGTTTGATGGCTGTACTCCTGATCATCTCCCAGTTGCTGTTGAAGAAGGTGAATGAGTGTGTGTGGAGGATCCACAGGATTTCCTGATTTTTCTTAGCCTAGAAGAGATATGTATTGCAAAGTGGGCAACCAGAAAGAGATCTTTTTCTCAAAATCAGCATCTGAGAGGTCATAAGAAGGAAAAATATAAAGGCCAGCGAAACTCACATAGCCATTACTTATTCTATTGGAAGATGTCTTATGGCTATTCCAACCTAAATTTAACCGGAAAGGCACTAGGCTTATGGGACTAATCCACAGGCGTGTTGCAGGAATCTAGAACAGATTCCAGCCAGGACTTGGGAAATATGGCAGAATACCAAGAATCACTGCTGTCTTTCCAAGACAGTGCTGCGTCTGGCCAGAGATCCCTTGCCCTGTTTGTTTGTCTTTCTGGGATTTGCTGGGACTCTTGCCTGTGATTTTTCCAGGCAACATTGACCGCACACTCACCAGTTTCACACAGAATTGCCTATAGAAATCCCTGGCCCTTGGTGGATCCTGACTGTCAAGGAGACGGTCTAATACCCCATAGAGTTCCTGGAGGCCCAGAAAAGGAATGGAGACCACCAGGACATCACGGCAAGCCTGAAAGACAGAGTTCTCTGCATCATAGTCCATAGTGCTGGACCCCCTTCCGGAAGGAAGAAATGTCCACTAGTGTTGGGCAAGGAGCAGTAGAAGTCAGTGACGTGAAGGGCTTCTAGTCGGGGTTGGCACCTTCCCAGTTTCAAGGATGGAAGAGCAAGCTTGGGAAGAGGTGGCACGGGAGAAGCCAGGGTTGGAGAAGTGGTTTTCGGGTGCAGTTGCAAGTGAGGACTTCAGTTCTGACTCCAGCCCAGCCACTGGGAGTCCGGGCACTTTCGGCCGCAGGAGAGGAGAAGGTGCAGGGGTCTGTGCGGGGGCCACTTACAGCTCCAACCTTGGGATTGGGGTCCCAGAGGTGGAGAAGGAATGAAATCATGCTCTTTTTAATTTCTTCCGCAAAAAAAATCTTCCACCTTCTTCCTGTTAGGGATGCCAGATTCTCAAATAAGACAATGGCAGTCAGTCTCACATCGTCCTGCTCCTGTGGCGACAGATGCATGTCATCGGTGAGCCCCCTTTCCGGCCATTTCCGGCCAGCACCCCCTCCTCACCCTCACCCTGCCTGGCCCCATTTCACAAAGGAAGGCTGGAACCCATGCATGGGCACCGACCGGTCACAGCCCCCAGATGCTCCCTTCCCAGCAGCTCACTAACCCACATGACCAAAGTTTAAATGACTCTGGGTCAAGGGTTTCAGGGACACCACAGAACCGGAGACTTGGTTGCTGCCTCTGAGTGACTGATGAGGAAATGTGACCACAGGAATGAGAAGCAGGGAGCAGAAGGCCAGGGAGAATTCCTGTTTATTTTGTATTTACACAGATCAGCCTGATTGCATCAGGAGCCTAGGGTTATGGCGCCTCTAATCTAAACTGCCCAAGGCCCAGGACCCTTCTCCAAGTTCCCAAATACTTTTTAAAAAAAATATATATATATTTATTGACTTCAGAGAGGAAGGGAGAGGGAGAGAGATAGAAACAGTAATGATGAGGGACAGTCATTGATTGGCTGCCTCCTGCATGCCCCACACTGGGGATCGAACCCGAAACCTGGGCATATGCCCCAACCAGGAATCAAACTGGTGACCTCCTGGTTCATAGGTCCACACTCAATCACTGAGCCCCGCCGGCCGGGTGTAAATACTTTCTAATGGAATTACAGGCAGCTTAGAAATTTGGGCTTTGGGTCTCAGAGAGAGAGGGGACAAACAAAGAAGTGCTTAGCTCTATTCTTGCATATGTGAAATTCTGGAACTTCTTTGCTTATTGTCCTGAATGGTAGGCGATGCTTTTTTAACTATCAAAGGGTATAGTGATGGAGAAAGATGCCTTCTAGTACCTCAGGTACTTTGCCAATATGGTTCAGAGTTCTAACAAACCTGGAGGAATTTTCCGGAGTGCTTTTCTCCTAACCCCAGGTCTAGAAAATTAGATTAAAATACCCATGTGGGGGCAGAGGAATGAAAGAAAAAGTCGTCCTGAGTAGTAGAATAATATTTAGATTAGCAATAAACAAGGGCCAACAAAAAGCATTCCCATGAATACGAAAAAGAAAGAGAAGGTAGAGGAGTTAATTCTGAAGGCAAATTAAATGCATAAGTGGACACACAAACAAAATGCCATGAAAAAGGAAGTCAATAAAGATCGTTCAGAAAACTTAATGCTGGTCTGTGTGAAAGGGCCGGCAGAGTTAAATGAATGCATGAGATGTGACCTTGTGTAATAAAATGTTCTTTAAATGTCCTAGGAATGTGGTCAGGATATATTTTCAAAAGGTATTTTTTAAAATAAGAAAGAAAACTAATTAATAACAGAGTGCTCAAAAAGTAGAGAGATATTTACTTAAATAAGTCTTCTGAGTTTTCCAAAATTGATGACCTCATGATAGGTTAAGGAAGGATCAGCTAATTGGGTGCTGAGAGAGACGTTAGAGTTTAATGTCCTTGTTCTGAATGGAGAAGATGAGTCACAGAGAGTAAGGTGATTGCTCAGGGTGACAGTGTGGGAAATAGCAGCAAGCTGGGCCTGGGGCTGGGACCGCAGCCTTATTTTCTTACCATTTCATCAGAGTGTCTCCATGTTCTGCAAAGTCCTGGAAAATACTTAAATATTGAAAAAAAAATGTGTGTGGGCGGGACGGATTTGGAGATCACAAAATTGTATGTTTAATCTGTAGAAACTATAGGGGCAAAGTATCATAAAGTATAGCTAAATATGTTTGCAGAAAGAGAGCATTACTGGAGAATAAATTGCATGTCATTGCTATGACCCAAGTTTTATCAAACTTTTATGCAAATGCGATGGAATTGATCCGTATTAGAAATGAGAAAGGTTAAGATTTTCGATTGTTTTTCTTCTGCAATAAGATGGAAAAAGATGACCTCAACCGCTAATGTCGCAGGTGAATGTGCCACTATTGGAGGCTCAGATCCAAGAGAAGTATGATCGCTGGGTTAACAACCACCCCGGGAAACCTAACAAACAGATGGGGCTCCGCAGGGGGGAGTTCAGCCCTTTTTGTTAAATATCGTCATCAACTGTCTGTGTAATGGAAAAAGAGGACACATTTGTTATTTTACAGAAGACACTGACCTGAGTGGGAGCCAAGTAAACATTTTTGAGAACCAGATGGGAATTAAGAGTAATCCTGACACATTGGAGAAAATAGTAGGAAATGAGCAGAAAGCTCCTTTCAAAGGTCAGGTTGAGGCTAGCAGGTAAGTAAACAAGGGACACTGACAAATACGAAACTGGAGAATTACTGACTGTGGGCATATATTTCAGGCTAAAACCTGGAGGTCTGTACAGTTAATAAATTGCCAAAGAGTCACAAAGAAAGGGCAAGATTAAAAAAAAGGAGTGAATGACTAGGAAAAGAGGAAAACTGAGGTACTTTTTCTTTAGATAACATTTGATATTTCTCTGGCCTCATTGAGAAGTACAACACAGTCACTGGCTCGTAAAATACTGCAGAAGCTGGAAAATTAGGTTAAGATGAATAATGAAGGAAACAAAGACTTTCCAGTCTGGAGACTGGACGTACATAGGTAATTGAATAAAGCCTTAATGTTTCAGAAGGAGGCAACTAGCAGTCTTCCATCTCCTCTGACAACACACCATGGAAAAAACAGGTTTAGATCACAAAAATATCAATTTAAGTTAGATGTGGAATAGATTTTTACACTGATGACAGTGAATACACCAAAAACAAATCATAAAATCAAATTTCCCAGAAGTTATAAAGGAAAATGACCTTCCCCTGCCCAGGATGGCTGCCTGGTGTTTTTCTGAGATTCGGGTTATAAGATCAGGGGGTTGACAAACTTTGCCCTAAAAGGTCAGACAGTAAATCATTTGGACTTTGTGGGGCATCTGGTTTCTGTAACAACTAATCAACTCTGCAAATGAAGTGGGAAAGCCGCCACAGACATTATGCAACCAGTGAGCGTGCTCCACACAGCCAGTGTGGCTGTGTTCCAGTGAAACCCAATTCACAAAAAGATGCTCTGGGTGGATTTGGCCCAAAGAGCTGGTTCCTACCGACTCCTGGATGAAATGAACCACATAAGCGTTTTGAGTCTCTGACTTTTGGATGTGGAAAAGATAGTGTTGGAGGCGACAACATCTTACGGGGCCCTAGTCCGGTACTGAGAATTGTCATAACTTGCATTCCCCCTCAAGCACACTTTGAGATGAGGATTTAGGCATAATTGATTTAGGAGGTGAGCCCAGGAAGCATGATGGGGAGTGGGAATGAGATAGGGAAGAGACAAAAGTTACAATAGGGAATATTAATGAGTGTGTTACCCTTGTGAGGAGGTGGAGCTCAATCCTGAGGGGTGAGGAAGCTGGGGAGTTTTTCTACAAACTCCTGTTTCTTATCATTTGAGGGTCCTTTCCTAATGTCCAGCCCACCCTGCTCAGACCAATTATGATTCCCGGGCCAGTGAGTCCCCTCACACAGAGGGACACAGGAAGCTAACAGCTTGCAGAGGAATCGTTCAGGTGGCCTCTGTGCAGGTGACCTCTGGGGCAAATGACCTCTGGGCAGGCCAAGGAATATGGATGGGACACCAACATTGTCTGCTACAAGCACTACCTGAACCTCTTTGTGTTCACTCACTTCTTCTGGGGAGGGAAGATTCCTGAACAGGCTCACTTACGTCTTCAAAGAAGGTTCTTGTTTGCAGCACTATTTCTTTGAAGTAGAAGCTCACGTCTCGGTCTGTGAGCAGCTCCAGGATCTTCCTTAGAGCCTTCAAGCTCTCACAGACAACTTCGGTGCGGGCCAGGTGGTACAGACCTCTGATGACAGATTCTAACATTAGCTGCTTATGCTTCCGCACCTATTTTGAAACAGAGTTGCTCAATCTCAAAAACTGTTGTATGTGTGTCTGGAATAGGGTAGGAAACCCCAGACAAGGGGACTGAACGTTTGTTAGGGTCGCAGGTACTTGCAACTCAAGAACTACAACTTCAGCAATTTATTGGGATTTGCCCTTAATTTCTTGCAACCAGAAGTGGGTTTGTAAATAAGCATTTCAAACTCTACTTAAAGTGTCACCCCCCTCCAACCCTCCTGATACCTTTTGAGGGGCTCCAGCAGCTGTATTACCGAGCCCTCGGATGGCCATTTGCCTCAAAGTGGCATTGGAGTCCCAGGCACTCTGATCCATCAAGATCAGCACGTCACGGAGATTCCAGTGCCTCCAAAGGATGGGCTCCTTCATGAGCTGAAATCAACACACTCCTCCCCTTTAGTGAAGGGAGTGGCTTCCCTTCAGGAGAGTGGCAAAGGCACCAGAACTACAGTTGAAGAGGAGGCCCAGCTGCTCGTGGAGCAGAGGAGGAAGGGCCCTCGGTGAACAAGCAAGTCTGGCAGAAGCTAAGCTCTAGATGTGAGCAGCCACAGGTCAAGGTGACGTGGTGATGAGAACAGAATACCCAGTTAAGAAGATGCTTCTAATTAAACTAAACGGGAAAACGGGGAGGGGGGGGGTTACTGACAATGACAAGTCTGGACCAGCCGGGACTACCTTTATCCCAGAGTCTGGGAGACAGTAATATGCCTTTTTGTTTTGTCCCTCTCCACCCTCCTCTGTCCTGGGAGGTTGGCCTTTGAAGACCAGAGGGAAGGAAGAGGGTGAGGGTGGGCGCTATGTTTTTCTCACTGGCTGCTCGGGTGCCATGTCTCTGGAAGTGGCTGGATCCCTCCACTACCAAAGGTCCCCTTGCAGGTCCCTGAGAGAAATACCGCAGGGGCCCCGCATGCCTGCGGTGAGGGCTGCTGGCCTTGCCTCAGAGAAGAACGCTGTGCCGGTTATGCGGTAGTTCTCGGAAGAGGAGGTGAGCGAGGGGAGGAGCTGCTCCATGATGTCCACCGTGACTCCCTGGTGCCACACGGCCATGCTCCTAGAAAACACAAGCTTCCAGTTGTAGCAGAGGCTTGTTTATTGCTAAACAATGGAGGAAATTTTAGTCTATTTCTCTACCCGGAAAATAAGTCCTCTAAGAAGGAATGTTCAAGGAAAGAGATGGTCAAGAGCCCAATGTAAACGCAACATGCCTAGAATTGTTCAGTGTATCGCTGTTTTTTTTTTGAGGGGGTGGTGAGTTCTGGGGTGATCCTACCACCTCTTCCCAACCCCCTTTGCTCCTTCTTCCTTGTTTCTTCTCCTTGACTGTATACAAGCCCTGGGTGGGTCAACTGCTCTCAGTGAAGCTGCCCATTCTGAGTTTTCTCCTTTGTATCCAGTTCTCGGACATCGGCAGGTTACCTGGCCAGTGCACACACTCCCAAGTGGTGGGTGCTGGGACCGTGGAGCAGCGTCCATAAGTTGTCCCCTTCGTCGGACTCCTTGGCCAGGCCTTCTCTCATGGCTTGGACTTGCACGCACTTCAGAGTTGTGGTTGAGAGCCTGTGTGGGGTGGTGGGGCAGTTGGCATCACAAGAGTAAGTCAACCCCGTACAGCACACTGAGATGTCCCAGGTTCACTCTTCCTCTTTCCCACAATGCTCCCTCACTCCTGCATTAATGGATATTGTGCCAGGGAAACACTGGTCAGGGCAGCCTGACCTCACACGTTAGTTTTGGGATCAAAGGGAACATCCAGATGATTTGAGCTGGTAAATAATGCCACACAATCTCGCCAACCTCTCATGAGAAAATGAAGCCCTAAAGGATGGAAACTGAAAAAAGACCATAGTTCACTGATTCTGAAACAGCAGTGCAGAAGTCAGGTTGCATCTCGCAATGGCTAGTGTGTGACCACTGTTGCCCAGTGGTTGTTGACCTATGAACCAGGAGGTCATGGTTCAATTCTAGGTCAGGGCACATGCCCAGTTGCGGACTCGATCCCCAGTAGGGGGTGTGCAGAAGGCAGCCAATCAATGATTCTCTCTCCCTCTCCCTCTCTGAAATCAATAAAAAAATAGATACACTAGTATATTTTTTTTTAAAAAGAAATATCTCAACTAAAGGAAACAGAGTGGGCCATCTGGGAAGAAGACAGCTGCTCATTTGTTCTGTGACCGCTCTGGGCAATTCCACTGGGTATGGGCTCGGGGAAGACTTGCTCCACGGCTTAGGGATGGTAGAGCCCTGTTTCTTCATGGGTAGTTGAGGCTGTGCAGTCTTTGTTCTGCAACCTGCGATCAGGACAGCTCTAGAAGGCCCTCCCTGCCCGGCCACTTACCGGCAGGGGTCCGCGACCTGCTGCCGCTCCCCTTGCTGCATCACCCGCCGCCTGTGGGAGCTCATGGGAGAAGTGGGCATCTTCTGGCCCAGGGTGCAGCTGACCAGCTTCAGGAGGAGAGTGAACAGCTGTGGGTACAAGCTGGTCACAGGGGTGCCTACGGATACCACTTCCTGGATAGCACAGGCCACCTGAGGGGAGAAAGGACCCCTGGTCAGACAGGCTCCTTTCTCCCAAGGACACTCTCTCACTGGGCTGATCGGCAAGTTTGTTTTCTCCCCCAACGACTGCCTCCCAGGCTGACCACGCTCATGGTAAAAACACACAGAAAAGGAAGGCTTGGGCCCTCCCTGGTTTAACTCAGTGGATAGAGCGTCAGCCTGCGGACTGAAGAGTCCCAGGTTCAATTCAGGTCAAGGGCACATGTCCAGGTTGCAGCTCGATCCCCAGTAGGGGGCGTGCAGGAGGCAGCCGATCAATGATTCTCTCTCATCATTGATGTTTCTCTCTCTCTTTCCCTCTCCCTTCCTCTCTGAAATCAATAAAAAATGTATATATATATATTTTTTTTTAAAGAAAAGGAAGGCTTGGTCTGAAAATTTCTCAGCTCAGACTGTTTCTCCCTCTGGGCTGCCATGCTGGGCGGCTCCGCGTGGCAGGTGAAACGACAGGTGCTCCAGCAGCGGGGTCTTTCAAAAAAGAGGGGCTCTTCAGGTCTCCTGGAGACAAATTCGGAAATCCGGAGACACAGCTTCTCTGTGGGCTGCTGAGAAGCTTGCTTCTGAAAATGGTGGCCACAGACAAAATTACTGCCGCACTGGTCTGTTATAAACCGGAGTTGATTTAAAAGCAGGGCAGGGGAGGAGAAGTGTGACAAACGCTACATCATCGAGTTCCAGGTGGGTCAGGCACGTGGCGGGCGGGCGGTCCCACTCACTGAGATGGCGTCCATGCCCGCCAGGTCGTCCTCTAACCCGCTGTCCAGTTTGACCGTCAAGGCTCGCAGGAGCTTGCTGCTGGAGGCGGGGTGCTCAGCCAGGGCCTTCCACAGCGTCTTCGTGTCCCTAGGGCGGCAGGGCAGCAAGCGGAGAAGGCACGGCTCCGTGGAGTAGGAGTGTGTCCAACGAACTCACTCTAAAACCACGTTATGTCTAGCCAGCATTTCGAGGCAGAGGGACATGTCAGCATGCCTGGGGCAATAAGGCTGTTATTTAACAATCCCGCATTCTGGCCTTGGGTTACTGAGGTTTGTTAATGTCCACCAAGACAGAAGCCTCTCAAACAGGTGAATTCTGGGCAACCAAAAAGAGGAGAAATATTCACCTTCTAATATTCACTTATTCCTATGGTGTATTTAAGAAAAAAAACCTCATCATTGTTCAATGAGTGTATATACACACACACACACACAGATGTATATATATACATATATATATATATATATATATATATATATATATATATATATATGTATATATATACACACACACACACACACAGTAGGGAAAACATTAATTTTTAAATTAACGAGATATTTTCAACCTTTGCTGTTTTCAACCTTTGTTCGCTACCTTTCGAACAGTGAGCCCTTCCCCGATGCCCTGCAGGGTGGCCTTTGCTGGGAGGAGGGACCAGTCCAGCCAGAATGTACCTGTCAAAGGGCAGAGGCTTCTGTAAAAGGTTGGCGACAACTGCCTCCGTGTGAAAGCCGGCTATCTGGGAGATGGCTTCCAGAATGAACTGGAAACTGTCCTCCTTCTGCCTGAGGAGTGGCATGTGATAGTAAATTATGCCCAAGATCTCCAACAGCTAAAAAGAAAAAGCCAAAGCCGGCATTACGTCGTCATTTTCCCTCGAGGACGTGAAAGGCTCAGGGCGTGTGTGGTCAGCATATTGGTGGCTGGCGAAGCATAAAAGATGTTAAAAGTGATCATCGATTCTACACATGGCCTTTCTCTCATTCAGGAGCATTGCTGATGCACTGGGTCTTTTTTTCTTAAACCAGTTTAGCTAAAGGCTGCCTTTGGCCAGGTGCTGCGCTAAGTTAAGCGCTGTGAGAGATTTACCCAAGGTGAATAAGATGTAGAACTCTCTCAAAAGAAACGGGTGGTCTGATAAAGGCTGTTGGGCATGTACTCAAAGGCTTGTGTGCGAGACAGTGTACGGCCGATGGTATGCAAGAGGTACACAGGACTGACGGGGGCATCCAGAAGTCACTGGCGTCGCTTTGCAGGGACATCTGGTCTGGGTCTCAAAGGATATACAGCCATTTCAAAAGGCAGAGTGGAGACGGTGGGAAAAGGCATCTTCCTCAGAAGGGTTAGGATTCTGCTCGGCTGTCAGCCGGCAGTCCGTGTACCTGATCTTCCAAGGCAGCTCCCTGCTCCTTCAGGGTGGCGACCATCCACAGGCCGCAGGCTGTCGAGCAGGGGGCGCTGAGGCTCTCCAGACCGTCCAGGGTCTCCTCCAGGAACGTGAGAATCTCTCCACTCGGGATGAACTTACTCACAACCTGAGAATACGCCGGAGAAACTCACGCTAGCCACCACCTCGCTTCACGTCTCAAACTCACCACATGCAGTTACTCCTTGTTCTGGGATATTGGAGACCAATGGGCGTGGCAAACAGTGAGAATAGGACTGGGGCCTTAGACACCAGGGAAAATACTAAAATAGGACATAGTCATGACCTTTTGCCTCTAAGCAAACTTTCTCTGGTGTCTAAGGCCCCAGTCCTATTCTCACTGTTTGCCACGCCCATTGGTCTCCAATATCCCAGAACAAGGAGTAACTAACTGCATGTGGTGTTCTGTCCTCTATTCTGATGGACTTTGTTGGGCCCTTCACTGACATCTGGGGCTAATTGCCATAATACATACAACTCTACAATGTCTACTTTAGGAGTGATGCTGCCTCACACGGGGGGGGGGGGGGTTGCAATGCTGCTGACTCTGCGTTTTTCACAACTGGCACAATGGTAGGTAGTGGGCCCGACTCTTCTGCTCAACAGCCTCTGTTGGCTTGACATTTCAATTGCAGTAAAAGCCAAGGTCCTTAACAGGGCCTGCAAGGTTCCTGAATCAACCCTGGACTATCTCTCGGATCTCATTATCTACGTCTTTCTCCATGCCAGGGTGTTTGCACTTACTATTTTCCCTCTGCCTGGAATGTTCTTTTCCCAATGTCTGTATGCTTCCCTCTTTCAGAGTGACCTTCTCTAAGGGATTACCCTTTCTTTACTGGACTTTATTTTTCTCAATGATCACTACCTGACCGGATATTTATTTGCCGGGCTCCATCTACTGGGATGCAAGCTCAATGAAGGCAGGCATTTTGTCTTTTACTATTCTTAGAGCTTAGGACAAAGTCTGGCATATGGTAGGTGTACAGGGCATATTAGATGAATAAATGAATGACTGAATAAATGAATGAATTGATCAACCAGTCCTCACAACATCTCTGAGAGGTAGGTTAGGTCACTAATTTGAAGTTGACGATTCTGAGCTTTGAGCAGTGCAGTGTGTACCTGATCAACTCCATAGCCCTTGTTCCTTCTACTCCATCCACTGCCTCCCTCAGCCTGGAGCAGGCCACTTGATTGACAAGGTTCCCCTGAGCATGAAATGAGCAGTAGCAGGCCTCAACTGTGCACATGTCAACCCAGAGTTCATAAACGACAGGACAAAGGCCTTTCATTCTACTTGAATGGCTATGCTGCTGCCCTCTTTGGTAGTGAGGTGTACACAGCTTATTCATTTGAAAGTCAATATCGAATCGTCTTTACAGCCCTTGCCAGTCCTCCATGTCTATTACCTTTGCTATTTTAGAAGAAATCTTGAGCTGGACCTGCACATCATCAGACTGCAGGCTTTCCTGCAATCCCTGCAGTCTTTCCACTTCCAGGTGAGCACCTAAAATCAACCACAGGAGACACAGGTAGGAGGTCAGACTTGAAAGATGTGGAGGAGGCTGGCTAGCTTGTGATGAGACATGAATTCAGCTGCTGGACACTTTCAACAAACACACTGACTGATGAGACAGTGAGCATAAGAACAGATACATATTGAGTAGTTTCTACCTGCCAGGCACCATGTTAAATACTCTCATACAATGATCTCATTTGTTACTCAGAAAGGTCATCTGAGGTAGACTCTCTTGCTATTGTCCCCATCTTACAGATGAGAAAGCTGAGGCAGAGATATGAAGCCATTTGGCCACATGATGGTGAGTAAAAATAGGAAAGTCAGAACTTGTGCCCCGGTCTGTCTGACACGCTGACACTGAAGCGCAGGCTGTTACTACCCTACAATGATGCTGACTCTGTCGGACTTCCATTCTGTGGTGAGCTGCTGTGGGGGGAATGGGAAGCTAACTAGTGCAATGGGAACGTCAGCACTGAGTAGGCGCTTGTTGATCTCACTTTATAGAAGTAGCTTGTTTGCTGTTTTGAATGAATGGTAGTTGTGGAAACACACAACCTGAATGATTCTGTGGAAGGCCACCCATCCCAGCAAAACTCACACAGACTTTGGAGTCACGCAGACCTGCGCTCAAAGCCCAGCTCCAGATCAGCGGTCCAAGCTACTGGTACATTTTTAACCCTGGATCCCTCATCTCAAAACTGACTGAGCAGCATCCATGAGTATCAAGTGGGTATTTAATTTAGTATCACACTCGTTACTTGTGTCTAGTAGGTGTTTAATTAATACTCATGTTCTTTGTCTCTGCCATCCTCATTTGATCAATCAAGAAAGAGAGTTAAAGTGAGTAACAGATTATAGGATTTCTTCTTAACAAAGAGTGTCTGAAGACCTGAACTTGGCAAGTTTCAGGGAAATAAAGGGAGCTGGAGGAAGAATATGTAGAACAATTACAGAATTCAAATTCCTCTCTTCCCTTGCACATTTCCTCGCTTACTGAAATGGTTCCTCACTTCCTTAGTTTATTATTTTTTCCTGGCTTGATAAGAGCATGTATACTCAATGAATTATCCTCCCACGGTCCAAGGGACTTTCATACCTATTCTGTTTCTGCTGAGGGGTTGTATTCTTTTTGACTGACTATGCCCTCACCCATCCCCTCCCACCTAATCCCAGCTTTTGACTTGTAATATCTCTGCATCTCCAGCATTAGAACAGTGCTTGACACCTGGGAAGGCATTGGGGGAATAGTTCCTGAGTACCTGTGAGAGTGAAGAGTGAAGCAAACGTGGATGGCACTGAACTGAGACCATAGGCCTGGCCTCCCTGGCTTATACACAGCTGAGCACACCCACTGCGGGGCTGTGCTCCACAAAACACCCACTGATGTAGCTTGGACAGGAGCCCTGATTGCTGGGCTCCGCCCGACACTGGGGTTTTAAATTCCTTACGCTGACTGACACTGCCAGTTATTCACATGCACTCAGAGAGCGGACGCAGGGCCTGAGATGCCAACTGGGAAACCTTCCCCAGAGTTCTCTCCTAGAGAAACAGAATGAAAGCATAACTTCCTCCTGGGAGACCAGGTGATGGATTCTCTCAAACATTCCACCCACTTTCATGGCTCCTTAAGATGCTTTGGCGTCATTATCTTTATTTCTAAAAAAGAATGATAGAACCACAGAGGAAGAAAGACCCAAGAGGCAATTTCCGTGACACAGTTAAGGTATTAGAACTCGGAAATGGCTGAAGTGAGGGAAGGAGGGAGGGAAGGAGAGAGAGAGGGAGAAAGAGAGAAGAGGGAAGAGAGAAACATAGATGTACAAGGAGGAAAACTGGGAAGAAAACAAGCCTTTTTCTCTCCATTTGTCTTTCGCTCACCTTGTATACAGAACAGAGCAATGGTTGAGCTGGCTGCGGCCTGGCGGATGGAGGGCAGGGTGTCACAGGAATGCGGGGCCAGAAGGCCGAGCAGCGAGCTGATTTTAAAGTTCTCCGGTGCCTGCAGGACAAAGGGGCCCCCAAGGGGATGGGGTGGCTGGAGAATACCTCCGGACATTCCCAACTCTGGAGGGTAAGCCCCTTGATCTCTCCCTGCTGGTCCTTAGAATGAAAGGGGATGTTGGACTTTCCCTCTCAGGGTGGTGGAAAGTAAGCAAGCAGCACACAGACAATGACTCACCTCCACGTCGTTGGTCAGCACTTTGGCAGTGATCTGGAAGGCTCTTTCTCTTTCCCATTCTTTTTGTGAAACAAGCCACATTCGGAGAAGCTGTTGGTCAAAGGATAAGCATCCTTTCCATAGTGTCCTTCATATCCATGCATTCGCATCCTCTCTCTTTCTTGCTCTCCCCCGCCCACCAGCCTCTGCTGCAACAGGCCAGGCGCTGACCACCCCGCACACTGTTGCTGAATGGACAGAGTAACAGAACCACAGAATGGGCCCTCCACGGGGGCTGAGTGGGTCGGGCTGGACATCTCCCTGCAAGGAGGAGGAGGCCCAGTTTGAGAGGTGCACTGGCGCACAGATTAGGGGACCCAGGGATCAGCCTGAGCAGTGGCCCCACTCACATTAAACATTTCCTGGCAGTCTTCGGCTCTCACGTTGTCCCACATCATGGTCCGCAGCAGCTTTCCCAGAGCATCCATGGACCGTTCGTAGAGAAACTGAAATCCCAGGTTGAGTGGGAGGGTGAGGCCGAGGCGAGAGGGCAAGGCCCCACTGGGCTCTTCCTTCCACCCGGGCCTCACCCCCACGTACACTGATGTGCTCCTTGTCCTTGTCTGTCTCGCCCTCATTTCTGAGACTCTCCAGAGGCGGAAGGGGCAGCAGCCTCCGAATGTTCTCTTCCAGAATGTTCAGATTGTCATTCAGTGAGAGCTGAGGTTTCAGTTTACTGGAGTGAGAGCCACGTGAATACATGTTAAAATGGTCATATACTTACTGAATATGTTGGATTAAATAAGAACATGATTAAAATTAATTGGACTTGTTTCTTTGTACTCTTAAAAGTGGCTACTAGAAAAATTTAAATGATACATGGGACTTGCATTATATTTCCACTTCACAACACTATCCTAGAACCTAGTTAGTTTTTACTCATGTTCAAGGTTTATGTATTTGAGTTGTCTTCGAATTTTCCTCCTCTTTGTAAACAGACTGATCCCGGGTCCCTTATCTTGTCTCTCCCCACACGTTGGAGACATTCCGTAGGTGTGCTTGGCACCTGCTTTGCCCCGGAGGCTAACACTCTCCCAGGGCAAGGCCACATGTTGTTTATCACTGTCCCTTTTGAACCCAGCTCAGTGCCTGATACAAGGATGATACTTAATAATATGTATTAAATCAAACTGTCAACTTTTATAATTAGAAGTTCAGAGTACACTTTTTGCATAAAGGTGTTCACCAAAATATTATTTATAGTTCTTAAAAACAGGCCACAATAAAAAATAGCAAGAGGAGGTTGGTTAAGTAATATAAGGCACAGCTAAATAATAGGAAGACATTAAAAATGATTTTTGTTACCTCAACATAATAAAAGCCACATATAAAAGCCTGCAGGTAACATCATACTCAAGGGTGAAAGACTGAAAACTTCCCCTCTAAGATCAGGAAAAGAGGAGGATGCTGCTTCTATTTAACATAGTGCTAGAAGTCTTAGCCAGGGCCATTAGGCAATAAATAAATAAATAAATAAATAAATAAATAAATAAAATAAAATAAAAATAGGGGTAATTTTATTGTTTTTAAAAACTTTCTATAGTTTCCAAGTTTTAACAGTGAGCTTGAATTTCCTATACTGCAGGTGTGTGTGTGCGTGGGGGGGGGGGGAATGTTATTTTAAAAACTTGCTTAACATTATTTTCTTCTTCAGGCTTATTGTTACTAACCAACTAGAACTGATTAGGGCTTTTACAATTTTTTAATGGGAAGATTAAGAAAAATGTCATTTTGCACAAAATTTCAGTCTTCATATATCAATACATCCGACTCCTCTAAGCAACCCTTCTTTCTGTCAGGCATCAAGTGACCAATCTGTCAGTTTTGCAACTCTGGAAAGAGAAAAGGCCCCTGTTTGAAATAACTCACTGAGGAACTGTGTTCCTTTTGGGGAGGGTGCCCTGGAGTCTGCACTGATCTATTAGTCAGAAGGAGGACATGGGGGAGGAACTATTTTTTTCAATGAGAACAGCAAAAATTTCTCTACCTGAGGTATCTGATGGCGATTAAGGCTTTCCACCGAACAGGGGTAGCTAAGGAATCCAGGGGCTCGTCCCTGATGAAATCCTGCCACAGACAAGGAGGTGAGAGTTCTCAGAAAGAATCAAGGGGGTTTCCCTTCAGCAAGGACAAAGCTGCAACCTCACTGGACCCGTGGGTGCCCTCGGGCAGAAATACAGCTGAGATCCGCTCCTCGGGACTGGCCAGTTTTACCCACTTTTAGAAAGGCAGCCCCACAACGGACTTCTCAGGGCCTTGCCTAAGTCCTCTCTGCTCGCTCACCAGCATGTAACCGAGCAGCAACTCCTTGTAGGAAAACTTGAACCCCTGGACCTCAGCATCTTGGACAGCAATGCCAATCTCAGTGATACTTCTTGTGAAACTCATTTGCAGATCCATGTCCTAAAGCAAAACAATTCAAGGTATAAGCAGGAGCCAACAGATACCTCAGGTAGAGAAAATGAATGTAACATAAAATGTTTTTGTTTTGTTTTTTTGGGTTGTTTTCTGTTCTTGTCAGGCAGCTCTCCTGGTTCTATAAACGTGTGACCTGGGGTTGAAATGTGTGCCCAGAAGGAGCGAGATTCTCGGCTCCTTTTGCCATGTCTACCTTAGGACAGGCAGGGAAATTGAAAAACAGGTCAATTTCCACTCCAACCCCCTTCCCCCCCCCCCCCCCGCCCCGACCTCCACCTGACCCATAGATTGAAGTTCCTCTAGAGTAGTGGCTTTCAAACTTCTTTGACCATAAATCACAGTAGGAAACAGTTTACAATTCCACCCAATATTTACATACACAAATCTATCTATCTATCTATCTATCTATCTATCTATCTATCATCATCAATCTGAAATAAAAGTTTTAGGATGGTTATTACTATATGCAATGTGTTTCTCATCTATTTAAGTACAAAAATGTTGCTGGTTGTGATTTATTAAATGAATTTCATGATCTACTGGTGGGTCACAACCCACAGTTCTAATGACCCGGCTGTAGTTTGCAGCCTAACTTCCAAACCTTTTGTAACCAAATACAGCAACTTGCTCTGTCCTAGATTAGGCTCTGGGATCCTGGCTTCAGAACTGGGTTAATTAGTTAGATATCGGGATCCTTTCCTCTGGAAACAAATCCAGAGGACACCTATGCTTACTGCACTTCCAGGGAGCATGATTTGCGTTCAAATATGTAAGTTCAAATATATCACATACCTTGTTCATCACAGACATGCCCAGAACCTGAAAATTCAAAGGCAAAAGCAGATACTGGAGCAGCAGTGAGAGAGTTCCGGCGCCCCAACAAGAAGCCCCACCCCTCAACCTGAAGGACACAGTGAAGCCGGACCCCCGGTCTTGCCAAAGCGCCCCCTTCCTCCCCCGTTTTCCAAAGCGAGGCCTGGTACACTGGCGGGAGCTGTCCCTCGGTGGGTGAGCTGGGACTATGCTACAGAGGTTTCAGGCTTCTCAACTGGAGGAGGCTCTCCTAGACTTGGGTAGGAAAAAGGGGGCAGGCACTTGGCAGAAAGAGCAGTGAAAACTCCTGAAAGGACAGGTATAGGCAATGGGGCAGCTCACCTTGGAGCCGGATACAGTCAGTCCTGCTCTAATGCTTGCGTTGAAAATGCACATTGGTTCCAATGCGATTGGTATGTGAGGGAGTAGTTGTAGCGGTGTTGGGCTTTGTGTTTGCTTCCTCGGTTTATTGTGTTATGAGCACTCCCCATCCAAATCTGGCATTGCAACTGTCCATCAGATTTCAGATAACCTTTCTTTGCCACCATGTCATAATATTTTATACTAGTAACTGTCACACTTGACTTTAGGTGTTTTTCAAGGAAAAATTTTATTTAAAAATATATTAAAAAATAGTTCCTGTTTTTTTAAAAATATGTCATTGATGGAGTTTTTTGAATGTTGTGCCCCTCAGCCCATTTTCCTCATCATCCCTGAGGTTTTTCTTGTACTATTCAGTGCGTATGGTGTGTTATAGCAAAATTGATTGTACCTTGAAAATGTCTAGTCATCATTATCTAAAACATCTTTAACTCTTTTTCTCTTTCAGTTTTATCAAAATTTTCCTCACTGCTGGACTAAAAACGAATGTAACATAAAATGTTTTGGGGTTTTTTTAGTTGTTTTCTGTTCTTGTCATTGTGTATCAAATTTTGGGTCCATCAGAACCATCTTTTGAGGATCATGTTACACATACAGGTTCAGTGATCCATCCCAGAAGACCCTGGTCCACTAGGGATCTTTATTTACAACAGGTTCTCTGTTCTCATGCAACTGAGGTGTGAGAATCTCGACCCTGTATGCCCTTCCGCTGGCATCTGCTTACTAAATCTATGTATCATGAGCTCCCCATGGTTCCATGCTTATCACATTCACGCATGCATAAATGTCAAGGGCACAGATTTCTCAGCCAGATGGTTTGTCGAGGGCACAGGAGAGGAGATAAAGGAGCATAAGGTACAATCCCTAACATCAAGGTACTAACAATCTAATGGGAGAAGCAGATGGATACAGAGTCAATGAAAGCTCCCTAAATCTGGCTGTGGATAAGAATCATTCATACAACTTTAAAAAATACAGATGCCAAACTCTACCCAGACTGACTGAACCAACCTGCCTGGAAAATGGGTCTGGGAAGCCGCTTTAAACTTGATCCCTAGGTGACTGTTAGGTGGCAGCTTGGGACTAGTCAGCAAAAGGACTGAATTGACAATATGCAGAACGCACTTTATGAAAGATACAAAAAGTGCTACGGGGGCAGACATAATGGGACGAATTCTAACTCAGTTCGGTGGCTCTGCATTAGAAGTAGAACACTCTTGGCATGTTTGAGGAGCGCCAGGGATGGCTGGGTGGCTGGGATGAATGTGGAGGGGAAAACAGTACAACATGAGGTGGATTGGGTAGTTGATGAGTGACATATTTTATTCACTTAAACATACACAAATGGCACTTATTTGTGAAGCACCATTTTATGTGGTCTACAAATATTCCCATATAAAAGTTTAAACAACGATTATTAGTAACACTTCAGAGGCTATTAGACGGAACTAGTAAGCCAGATGCCCTGAAGTAGAATGGGAGGAATTGTTTGAAGTTCAAAAATAGGTGAGACCACTATGGGTATAATTGATCTGGGAGGCATCATGGGAGTGGTATGACATGAATGTCCCAAGATCATAGGAAAGAGGTAATTTACCTGGCCCTGTTTCATGATAAACTTTTCTGTTCCCACATGTTCTCATCTTCCAAACATACCAGATCCTACCTTGGTTTGGCCTGTTCCTTTGAGCATGAAGATTCCCAGGGAACCCCAGCCTGGAAATCGAGGCAGCCTGTCAGGGTCGTTACCTGACAGCACTGGCCATAGAGAAACAGGACTTGGGACACGATGTCTTGATCAAGCCTGGTGAGGAGCTGACCCTTGGGAGCATGGAGGGCCACGGCCCCATAGACCACCATGACATCAGTCTTGCTCAGGCTCTTTTTCCCACAAAAAAGACCCTGAAGACAAGGAGAAATATGAAAAATCTCACTGAAGGAGTTTCCTTTCTCTCATGTCTTTTCCTGATCCTACGGATGACTATAGGGCCTAAGAAACGAGCCTGGGATGATTCAAATCTATCTAAAATGGGTACTCTTGTTTGTCCAAATTTAAACACCCTGGATTGTGTTGTGGCTATATCAGGCTTTAATAGAGCTACCTGTGAGAAGTTTGTGTTAATTTTTACTTATTAAATTTATCTCTGTCAGGGGAAGCAGGGCATTCACAATGGAAACTGTCTATGAGGCCTGAACAGCTGGCAGGGACAAACCTAGGCACACACAAAGCTCCTTGGGGCCTTGTGGGTCAGCATTCGTGACAGAAAATAGAGTAGTGTTGTTATCTAGCTGGTCATTCTATAGGGCCTGCTGTCCCGCAGTCCTGACCCGGGCTAAAGACTTGGGGATAGGAGTAAGTATCATATGACCAAAGGCTTTGGAGAAGGCTGTGTGTGTTCCTTTTACCTTACATCGATTCATGAAACGCTTCTCCCGATCTTGGAATGTTTTCAGAACTTTTAAGACAATATCCAAGTGGTTCTCGGCACAGTATCCTAAAATAGATGTTATTCCCTAAAATCAGAAAAGATATGATATTTGGAGTTTAACCATTCACTTACTCAATAAATATTTATTGAGCATCGATTATGTGTCAGGCACTTTTCTAGGTCCTGGGCATGTAAAAGTAAAAGGATACACACCAAACTCCTTGTCCTTGTGGATTTTACAACCAGGTGAAGTGTTATTAGATAAACACAAGTTCGGTTAATGTAAATATATAGTATTTTGATGGCAATAAATGCTACAGAGAAAAGAGAAACAGAAAAAGGGCTGCAGGTTGGGGGGAGTTTGTAATTTGTTTATTATTTTTAAAATCCTCACCCAAGGATATGTTCATTGACTTTAGAGAGGGAGAGAGAGAGAGAGAGAGAGAGAGAGAGAGAGAGAGAGAGAAGAGAGAGAAACATCAATCAGTTGCCTCTCATACTCATCCCAACTGGGGACTTAACCCACACCCTTGGTATGTGCCCTGACCTGGTGGTATCTGGACATTTAATATGGGAGAAAGAAACCTAAACACCATGGAATTTCTGCGAGGAGACTATATAACACAACCCAATAATTATTTTATATTTAGGTGGTCTTATTAACCTGGGGAGTTTTTTTGTGTTTTTTTTTTTAATACACATCCTCTGTAGGCAATAGGTCAAAGTGCTTTGCAGAAGCTCTCCAGGTTATACTTCTATTTTCTCTAAGTTGAAAACCATTGGTATATAACATTACTTTCAGCTTGTAAACTCAATGGTTTTGATGTTTATGATCATACTCAAGTTATAAAGCCAATGTCAAAATATATCGAAGATACTCTTGTTAAGTAAGAAGGATTAAAATTCATTTTTCAATATTCTTACAAAGTTGGTTAAATAATGAAACACTGATATTTAAACACGGTTGTGCCACTTTTTTTCTGAAAAATTCTGTTGGGCTACTTTGACTGTATTCCTGGACAATTCTGGATAAGTAAGACATTATCATAAGTAAGACTGTCAGCTGGAATTACTTATCATTGTCATAAGAGGAAACAGAGAGAAAAGGCTCCACCTGTCGCTGATCCCCAAGTTGGTTGGGAGCAGTCAGAAATTCCTTAATCTGTGAGCTTACGAAGTTTGTATCTTGGCAGGATGCTAAGGTGGTTCCCAAGGCTTTCCAAAGGAATTTCTGTAAAACAAAGGACAAGCCACAGAATGTTAAGCAAGACTCGGATGACTTAATATACTTGATCCCATGGAGCCCTCATAACCCCACAACCCTCAGAGGTGGGTATCAACTCTGTTTCATCAGTCAGTGTACTGGGACTCCAGGCAGGTTTAGTAATTTACCTAAAGCTGCATAAGTAGCAAGTAGCAGAAAGTGGCTTCATACAACGAGGAGGGTTAAGTAGAGGCCAGTTGGAGACAGAGGAATGAAAAGAATAGGCCTTTGAGCATTCTTTTAGCTCCAAGTTTTTTAAACTGTAGTAGATTCTTTTCTGACAGCCAGCCTCACACATCTGGCCCAGTGGAAACTAAGAACCAAGCTGTGTGCTAAGTGCTAGGGCAAGACGGCTATCGAACTTCCAGTAGTCATTCATCTCCCTTCTCTAGAACAGAACCTCTGGATTTCAGTCAGGAGCATGTCTATCTTGAAGACACTATGCTCCTCAGTGTTCCTCTCAGACAGCTGTGGCCCTGTAACATGTGGTCAAATGCAAGGTGAAGAGAAGGTAGCATTTCTCTAACAAGTCCTCCCTTATTTTATTTTATTTTCCCCCTCTGTACTTCTCTATTTATTTTACTTTTTAAAATTCTTTATTTTTTAAAGTATTACATATGAATCCTTTCCCCCTCATTGACCTCTCCCTGCTCGTTCCTACCCCTTAACACATGCCCTCACTCCCCCCCTTCCCCCCCCCCCCCCAACCCCGTACTGACTGTGTCCATGGGTTAGGCTTATATACATGTATACAAGTCCTTTGGTTGATCTCTCATACACATCCCCCTCCTCACCCGTTTCCCCCCCACCCCACCGCTTGCCTTCCCTCTGAGGTTGGATAGTCTGTTCAATGCTTCTATGTCTCTGGATCTATTTTAGTTCATTAGTTTATGTTGTTCATTATATTCCACATCCCTCTTTTTTTTTTTAACATTGATTTCAGAGAGGAAGGGAGAGGGAAAGATGGAAACATCAATGGTGAGAGAGAATCCTTGGTTGGCTGCCTCCTGCATGCCCCCTACTGAGGATCAAGCCTGCCACCCGGGCATGTGCCCTGACTGGGAATCATACCATGACCTCCTGGTTCTTAGGTCGCTCAACCACTGAAACACATAGGCCGGGCTCCTCCCTCTTTGTGGTTGCAGTATAGATGAATTGGAACTTGAGCAGCCATTTCACATTATAAGGTAGAGCTAAGGCCCCTTAACTGGACACCAACCTTCTCAATGGAGGTGTTACTATAACTGCCCATTTGCTGGTTGAAATCCCGACTCAGCTGAATGGTCCAGGCTATGTCACTGATCTCCCATAAAGACTCTTTGAGCAACTGTGGAAGGAAGTGGAAGTCAGATATAGATGTGACTGTTTAGTGTGCTTTCTTGATACTTAGTACCTTATTTTTTAAAAGTATAAATATATATTAAATGGGATTATTCCATTTCCCATATAAAAATGAGTTACTTTGGGATTTTGTATCTTGTTTTATTTTAAAAGCCATATTCTTTTATGTTCTGAATTTCCATTAGGAATAAATCACACAGAATGTGGTATTCACTACAGGTAAGTGCCTTTTCCTTTCTTTTTTTTTTTTTTTTGTAAGTAAAAATTGCTTAAAGACTTAAAAGAAAGTAATCTATTCTGAAACTTAATTGAAGTTAATGTTTTTCAAGGTGTGAATAGATTTATAAAAACTCCACAATGTTAGTTTGCTTTATTATATACTAAAAAAAGAGGACATTTTTGGAGCAAAGAAATGAATGTCTTTAAGAACCAATTACATATACAGGCACTTTTTGCTAACTTCAACTCTAGTAACTAAACATTCCTAGCTTCACCAATTGTTCTGAGCCAAGGCCACGACCAGCCATCTGAACACATGTTCTTCTTCATTGAACAATGCATACAAAGGTGTTTTTGTCTTTTTGGAGGACAGCATCCATTGCATTTTCTACAAACCATTATTCTCTACTTTAAGCCTAGAGAAGGACACAATGTCAAAGCCAATGAAAAACTCTGTATGCATTTTCTTAATATGAACTCATTCAGTGAGTGGGTCCTTTGACGGAAAAATGAAACAGCCTTGGGAGTTTGAGGGAGGAAGGCACATGCAAACAGTTTTGGAAGAAGGCTAGAAGCATACTCAAGACTGCAAGAGGGAAAGAAACTGCCTCAAGGCTTCTCTCTAGAGAGAAAATCTTCCTTCCTGGTAAGAACAGTTACTGTAAAATGGTAGCAAGAGAACATAAGGTAGGAATTTTGATGGGATGGGGGGGATAAAAGAAACAGGAATAAGGGAGGTGGATGCTAGAATTAAGGACCAGGAGAATAGACAGTGGCTCTCACATCTCATATTGGGTAAGAATCACTGTGGGAGTCTTTAAAAGGTATCAATTCTCAAAAACTCCCCTCCCCCTCCCCCTGATTCTGATTCTGGAAGGGGTGGTGATGGGAGGTGGAGGTGCTGAGGAGAAGTCACTGAAAACTGACATTTTAAAAGAAGCCATATGTCAGTTACCAAATAGCCATGGCATGTAAAGTCCAGCATAGGGAATTTGGTCAATAATTCTATCTAATAAAAGGGTAATATGCAAATTAGCCATCACTCTGTCACAAAGATGGCGGCACCCATAGTGGCCGGGGCGCTGGACACTGGTGGCGTTGCCCTGGCCATGAGCCCCAGCATCCCGCATGCCCCAGCCCGCAGAGGGAGGGAGGGCGGGCAGGCAGGTGGGCCTCTGGCCAGAGGCTGGCTGGGGTGCGGGATGCTGGCGTCATTGCAGGCCTGGCTGAGGGACTGCCCCCCCTCCCCCCTCGTGCACAAATTTCATGCACTGGGCCTCTAGAATTGTAATAACTATGTATGGTATCAGGTGGGTACTTGAAATATCAGGAGGGACACTCTGTAAAGTACATGATTGTCTAACCACTGTGCTGAACACCTGAAACAACACAAAAGAATACTGAAAGTAAACTGTAATTGAAAGAATATTCCAAAAATAAAAAATAAAGGAAACTGTATGTAATTCTGTGTAGGTGCTTTATAAATTGATATCCTGCTAGATTCAAAGCTCCCTGCTCATTGTGGCCTTGACCTTCTGCAGGGTCCTGAAACCAAAACCCTCCCTGGAAAGCCAATGCACAACTCTTGGCTGAAATTTGCAATCTAGGAATTTGGCATCATTTGGGGCGTGAAAGAAGAGGATTTTTTCTGAAAAGGGGGCATAATGTGGCTCTTTGGTTGTTAGAAATCAGGAAAAAGACAGTGAGAAGCAGATAGAGAAGAAAATGGAATTGTATTTAGAAGTGGAAATTATGCTAGTCTCAGTTTCTTTTAAAAAATATATTTTTATTGATTTCAGAGAGAGGAAGGGAGAAGGAGAGAGAGATAGAAACATCCATGATGAGAAACATTGATCAGAATGCAATTGCAAGGAGAGAGAGAGAGAGAGAGAGAGAGAGAGAGAGAGAGAGAGAGAGAATGAACACCCTGAAAATTGGAGAAGATTTAAGAAAGACCCAGAGAAAAATATTACTAAGTACAATATTCAAAACTGTCTTAAACTCTTAATCAAATTGGAGACTAAAGATTGTTGCTCAGATTATGGTGATTTAAAGACCATAATTCTTAAGTGATTACTTCTAAGATTATAGTCCTTTTCCTAAGAAAAGAAAATGCTGATTACTGCCTTGTGGAATCCAGTTCTTTTTGGTTAAGATGGGTAACTTCAGCTGATTTTTTCACCCCATCATCAACAATTAACCTAGCTGTCACCCTTACCTGAAGCAGCATGGCTTCCCATAGCGCGATGCTAGCATTCTTTCCTAAAAAAGAAAAGATTCAATAACTGCCCCAGAAATGAAGACTAAGTTTCTCCCTTGCAAGGTTCCCGATGGATGCTGTAGTTCCATATCAAGCTTTGTCTTTACACAGGAGGATTATTTCAGATGAAATTTAACATACTGCTAACTTTCAAGTGCTAGTCAGGTGGGCAGAGGGTCTTCAATCCATGACGAAATCTAGGCTTTTTGCCGATTTCTTTTTATATATATATATATATTTTATTGATTTTTTACAGAGAGGAAGGGAGAGGGATAGAGAGCTAGAAACATCGACCAGCTGCCTTCTGCATACCCCCCACCGGGGATGTGCCTGCAACCAATGTACATGCCCTTGACCGGAATCAAACCTGGAACCTTTCAGTCCGCAGACCGACGCTCTATCCACTGAGCCAAACCGGCTTTGGCAACTTTTTGCCAATTTCAACAGTAACTACTGCAATGAGCAGATTTCAATATTTTAACATGGAGGAATAATAACTTTTTAGAACAGTGCCAAAAGAGAGTTTCTCTAAGACCAGAGGAAGACCAGGGTGGAAGTAAAAGTTCCTGCAAAGGATGTTGCCCACTTGGTCTCTTTCTAGCATAAGTGTTTTGTAGAGAAATAGAACATGAGCAATCAAGAAAAAAAAAATAGGTGTCCACCTTGTATATCAAGTTCATTGCTTTTACTGCCTAAAGTGAACAACAATGGCTTTAGACAGAGAAGTGGTGCCTAATTTCTCTGTGTTTTTGCCTCCTCGGGTCCCCCTCCCTATACCTTCCAGAGGCTGCAGGAGCTCAGGTAGGCGTGCTTTCCACAGGTTTACCAATTTGGGGTGAATTATTTCAGGCATTAGCTTCAGAAGTCCTATTGCACCAACCCCACTTAATTTCCCTAGACTGGCGAGCATAGATATTACCTGTGAGATAGAAGAGAAAATGCTGGTCAACTCAGGGGTATTTTTTATTTTAATTTTTTTTACAATTGTCCTGGATTCCCTTGATTCCTACATTAGCTAATCTTTTAATAAATCATACCAGTCTGTTCTCACCTATTCCAGAGCAGAAATCAATGAAAGGTGCCAACACTGTAGATATATTAATTAAATAAGGGCATGTGGAACGAATGATTGAGTAAATGATACATGTGGGGCAAACAAGAGAATGCAGTCTAATAGATGTGGAAGTCGTTCCAATGGCACTTATGGATCAGATTCACTCTATGATTATTTTAAAATCAAAAAGTTTAACAAGCATTTCGGAGTGAGAAGATAATCTAGCCAATTATAAAGTTTCACGAGTGTCATTAGTACAGCAGAACATTTATTATGCCTTTAGTGTTTCCTTTGGTTTGGAATCTATGTAATGTTTATCAGCATTTGCTTGGACCCGAGTCGCAGATATTGGCTTCCACTTATCCCACATTGGTTTTTCATAACTCACTCACCAGAAGTCTGGCCAGGAGCTGTTGCGGTGAAGGAAGTTTCACTAGAAAGAGAAAGCAAGGTTCATTATTGCTGTAGAGGCTAGCAAATTTCAGATTTGGGTTGGGTATATTATCAAAGCCCTAAGGCCTTCTGGAAATGAGTTTCAGATAAGAGAAATGTTTTACCTTTTAGAAAATATGTTTTTAATGATTTTTAGAGAGAGAGGAAGATTTTTATAGAGACAGAGAGGAAGATTTTGAGAGAAAGAGAGAGAAATATTAATGTGAGAGAGAAACATTGATTGTCTGCCCCCTGCACACTCACTATTGGGGATCCAGCCTGCAACCCAGGCATGTGCCCTGACTGGGAATGGAGCCAGCAACCTTTTGGTGCATGGGACGATGCTCAACCAACCAACTGAGCCACACCAGGCAGGGCTTGCTTTGTTTTTGAATGTACAAACCAACTCCTGTAGAAATGACAAGGGCTGTTGACTCCGAGGCATTCTTCTTCTTTCTCTCCTCTGCCATAATCAGGCTCCGGATGATGTTGAACAGGCAGTCCAGAGTCCCCGTGTATTCGGCAGGTATCACAAAAGTCAGGATTCGTGGCCATAGCACCTGCGGGAAACAGGCCAAGATGCAGGATGGCTAATGCTTTTCCATAACTTCTCCTTGGTCCTCACTGATTTAGAAAAATTTCCCCCCACCTGTTATTTTGCTCTACAGGCCAAATCGAAATGAAATCATTGAACAAGATCTCTGCACAGCACATCCACCTTCAGCTGCTAGTTGCAGTGAGTGTTGGTCGGCGTCTCTCCATGGGGTTGTAGCTGGAATTGGGGGAGGTCGGTGGATTCTTCAATGTGAGGAAGTGTTGTAGGCACTGCATCCCTGGGCTCCCCACTCAAGTGCTCCCATCTGGGAATAGCCCCTGACCCGATTGAACGGGTCTTTGATGGACTCCTGGATGCACCAGGTATTTCTGGCCACTAGATCCTGACTTTTGTGATTATTTAGCTTACGGAAAATACAGATTCCAAGGCGCCTGCCCCGAGGTTCAGATTCTATTAGGCTTCAAGGGAGGCCGGAGAATGTGTGCTTTGACTACCTCCCCAGAGGAATGGGGATGTTTGGCAGTCATTGCATTGAACCACCACCGTTCACTACTTAACAGCTTATCTAGGAATGTTAGGGGAAGAAGAGAAATGATATATAAAGGTGCTGATAAATGGCCAATTGCTATCCAGATAGAAGACATTATTTAATTAATGAATTGGATATCTGTCTTTGAGGAACTACTATGTGCTGGGCACTGGGCATCACAATCACCTTGCTCTCGTCAGAGCATCAGAAAGCTGATGACACCTGTGTCTTTACTTTGAAGCGGGCAGAGCTTTAGAAGGGCAATCGAAGTAACTGTTGGTGGCGACAAAGACCCCTTACCTGAGGCATCCCAATGACCAGCGGGTCCAGCCTTTTTAAGACCTCGAGGCTTGTTGCTCGGACAGATTTCTCTCCCGCTTCGTCCTCATGGGAGTTAGGTTTCGCTGGTTTCTCCTTCAAGAAACATGAAACAGGCGACCTGTTCAGAATCCCTGCCGTGGGCTCCTCCGACTGCACCTGTGGAGTGCTCAGACTCTGAGGTGGAGGACAGGACGCAGCCACTCAACCTAAGGGGCTCATGGAGCCTGGCCGGCTCGGTCTTCAGCATCTGATCCCTGTTTTAAAATGCTTCTTGGAGGAATGGGTTGGGAAAAACACCCCTGACTGAAGCAGAAAAGCAAAAATTGTGAGGACCCCTGAGTTGCAGATATCCGCCCCCAACCCCCCGACCCGCCTCTCTCTCTCTCAGGCCTTTGCCATTTTCCCTGGAACAAAAAATTTCAAAGACAGTGCTTCCGAGTGGACTCCAGTTTCAGTTGTGACGAACTTGCTAAGATCTCTGGGACCTTACACATGTGCTTTCCCCGCTGCTCATGCGGAAGAAGGCAACTCCAGGGCAGCAAGAATCTTCATGTCTTACGTTCTCTAAACAACTCCTTGCTCTGCCTCTCTCCACACCACCCCCAGGCCTCGGAGGCCAGGTTGCCCCTCCTTAGGGAACACTGTGATTTCATTACTTGGTTTCAGATAGGCCAGAAGTGATATCAGTGAAAGGGAACTGATAACCTTAGAGGCTGAATAAAGTATCACTATAAGCGATGAGAGTGAAACTTAGCTTCTAAATCAGGCATTGAGTCACACCCCAGGCATTTCTTCTAAAACCCAGTCGAGTCAACAGAACTTGTTACAAGGCAGCGCTCAAAACTGCACCCTCTCCCTACCAGATTCCTGTTGCATGTCACAAACTGGGAGAAGACGTAGTCGATGAGTGGCCAGCCTTCCTGGGCTTCAATGTAGCTTTTCTCACACATGCTTTGGATGAGGAGGAGGGTGGAATTTCTTACCTAGAGTCAGACAAATGCATTTGCAACAATTTACTATGTTGGGCAGAATGGAAATTTAACTTCTCTTATTCTTTAAACTTCATGGATCATTTAGTGGAAATCTTTTTTTTAAAGGGGGTATAAAATGAACAATGCTACTATAATTTAACCAAAATCTGTTCTTCCTAGCTCTCAAGGCATATCTTTTGATATATTATAGAATATAGGTAACTTTGGGCTAAAACACTGCCTCACTTTTAAAATCCTCAATGAAAGATAGCACATTGAAGTCAAGTTCCACAATCCCTCATCCACCAATTGAAAATCCAATAAACTCGGAAAAGTGAGATTTTGTTTTTTTTAATTGGGTGCCAACTCAGTAGCAGCAAACCCCAAACTGAACTGTTTTAAAGCTATTTGTAGTCTTTTCTTTCTTTCTTTCTTTCTTTCTTTCTTTCTTTCTTTCTTTCTTTCTTTCTTTCTTTCTTTCTTTCTTTCTTTTTGATTTTTTACAGGGAGGAAGAGAGTGGGATAGAGAGTTGGAAACATCGATGAAAGAGAAACATCGATCAGCTGTCTCTTGCACAACCCCTACTGGGGATGTGCCCGCAACCAAGGTACATGCCCTTGACCGGAATCGAACCTAGGACCTTTCAGTCCGCAGGCCAACACTCTACCCACTGAGCCAAACCGGTTTCGGCTTTACTTACTTTATGTAGTGTGGCTGTCTACACATTTCCCTGCAGAAATATTAATGGGTTTGACTGAATGGGCTATTGTCACGGTAATGTTTTTCTAAAATCTGAATATTCTGAATCCTGAAATATGTCTGGCCCCAGGGAAGGGAATAGGGGATTATGAACCCGTGTTACAAGTTTTCAGTAATTTGGCTCCCTTAGTTTATTGGATCGCTTACCTGGAGGATGGAGAGCTCAGATCTAATTCCTTAGTGAATGGGTCTTTTAATGGAGGGTAGGAAGAAAAGAATGATTTGGAACAGGGAGGCAGAGCTACATGGTGGCAATTAGCAAAACCGTCACCCACTAGTCTCCCCAAGTGAAGACAAAAGAGGTTCACCGTCTTTCTGTTTTTGCCTGAGGAGCTGGCCTTCCTTAAAGTTTCTGTGCTCTTTTACTCTAAAATCTAGCAATTCTTTAATTGGCCTGGCCAATTACTAGGTCAGGTTTTTTCATCTAACCACTCCATTTTTGCATAACTTTTATTTTGAACACAGTCACAATCAAAGCTTCTTAGGGGAATTTTCTTCATTGGTTTCTATGTAGGGCTCTAATCCAAATGAAATATGATTTTCATACAAAAATTACAATTGCTAATTTTTAAACATTCGTGTCAGCATAAGTTCTACGTCTTTCCTAACATGAACGACTTTGATCAAATAATCTGGAAATATTGAGCAATCTATTTAGTGCAAGACTCGCTCTAGGTACTCCCTGCTTGGAAAACAGGATGTCTATGCACAGAACAATGCTCAGGGGTTATTACTTTTTGGAGGAAGATACATTGTAACTAACTATTTTTAGAACTGTATCTTGATTTGGTTTATATTTTGGAGGAAAAACAGAGTTCGTTGAAAAATAGAATTGATCAAAGTTCTTTATAAAGCAATCTCATAAGTAAAACCTTAAATAGGCAACACAGTTTTGTTTACTCCTAAAACTACCACCAACTGAATAAAAGTCCCCATTAATTCTCTTACTTTTATACTGAGGTCACCCATGACAACTTTGACTGTTCTTTCGATTGAAGTGATCTGACCCCTCAAGTTGGGCTCTGAAAGACAGAGGTGAAATTGAGGGCATGATTTAGTAGGTGTATAGTATGTTCTAGGATTGATGAAAACCCACTATGGAACGTATTTGTAAAGTCTCTTGTCCTTAACATGTTATGTTATTCACTTCCCTCCTATCTTTTCTCTTCCAACTCTTTAAAGATGTTGATTGCTTTCTTTGCTCCCTATTATATTTGGTTTCATCTTATTTAAAATTAAGTTAGAGTCCAAAGTGAATTCAATCCATCACACCCAATGGATCAGCTTTAAATTTTGTGAAACTATTTCATTTTTCTTGTTTGATTTTTCAATAAATACCAATGATAACCGAATTTTAAAAACTACTATGATGTAGTGCAGAAATAATTATTGTATTTTATAAATCCAAGATATCATTAACTTTATGAGGCACCATTATTTTATATTGCATAAAAAAAAACTATAGTGGCTGGTTATCATTTAAAATGTTGTCAATTATAAGATACTAGAGGCCTGGTGCACAAAATTCGTGCACCCTGTGGGATCGGGCCTAAATTGGCCATTGGACATTCCTCTCACAATCCGGGACTGCTGGCTCCTAACCACTCGCCTGCCTGCCTGCCTGCCTGATCACCCCTAACCACTCCCCTGCCAGCCTGATCACCTCTAACCACCTCTGCCTGCTGGCCTGATTGCCCCCTAAGCCCCTAACTACTCTCCCCTGCCAGCCTGATTGACTCTAACTGCCCTCCCCTGCCAGCCTAATCGCCCCTAACTGCCCTCCCCTTGCTGGCCTGATTGACCCTAACCATCTCTGCTTCAGCTCCTGCCACCGTGGCTTTGTCCGGAAGGATGTCCAGTCTAATTAGCATATTACCTTTTTATTAGTATAGATGTTCCAATATCATGAAAATATGTGCTTCTTGGAATTAAAAATATGATAATTTATTAAATTCTGCTCTTTTCTAAATGGACTAATCTCTAGAATATTATGCATTCTTCTTACCCACGCTTGTTTATTGGGTGACTTAACCAGCTTACCAGGTCTTCTAAATTAAATTCTCAAGTATTCTACTAAGCCTTCTCAACTCATTAGATAAATATAATAAAAGACGAGAGGTAACTGAAAATGCCTGTTTAAAAATAATAGATTGTAGACATTGAGGAAGACAGAGTTTCACTTGAATATAATGTTCTATAAATATCCCAAAGACATAGGATAGGATTAGAGCATGCATCGGGTTCAATTTTCTTCCTGGTACAAAATAAACTACTCTGGCTTCATCCCTATTACTTACCTTCAGCGTTGACAACCAATCGTAACAAAGTCAAGATCCCCCTTCGAGTGACTTCATTATTACTTCTTATTTGTTCATCAAAAAATTCCATCAGGTCTGCAGGATTGGAATGGGCTGCAGGTTTAAGAAATACTGGCATCACAAGAACTCATTTTCTTTCTTTTTAAAAAAAATATTTTTTATTGATTTCAGAGAAGAAGGGAGAGGGAGAGAGAGACAGACACATCAGTGATGAGAGAGAATCATTGACTGGCTGCCTCCTGCACACCCCATACTGAGGGTTGATCCCACAACCCAGACATGTGCCCTGACAGGGAATCGAACCATGATTTCCTGGCTCATAGGTAAATGCTCAACCACTGAGCCACGCCATCCAGGCACAAGTAAAATATTTATGATTGGGAATAGGGGAATTATGTGAGGATTGTCAAAGTCACTGTTAGGTTGGTAGTTAGATTTTATGATGTTCTTGCTTCTATGGTATCACAGAAATAATGAAGCAGCTTGATTACTAAGAGAACTGTCTTGACCTGGGCCCACTCCTGTTCAGATCTGTGAATGTGATTTTATTTTGAAAAATAGGTTCTTTGCAGATGAAATCAAGCTAAGCTTAATTGGCAGAAGTCATTAGGGTGGGCCCTAATTGAATATGGCTGATGCCTTTATAAGAAAAGGAGAGGAGACACGGAGACTACAAGAACACCTTGTGAACACAGAGGCAGAGGTTGGAGTGATGCTCACCAGCTTTGGAGATGAAGAGAAACATGGGTAGGGCAGGAAGCAGGGAACAGTGAGGAAAGAACTGGTTAGGGTAAAATAGTTTGGGTTCGAAATTGTCAGAGATAAAGGGAAAGTTAATTAGGTTGGTGCATAGAGCAGAGAGAAGTATAGAAAGAGAAAATCAGAAGAAAACTCGAACATAATAAAAAGGTGTCAATGAAGTAGTAGACTTGACATGTTTTGGGAAGGGTGGAGGTATGGGAGGTATAGGTTATTCTTGTCTTTTGTCCTCAGGGACTATGTTGGAAGGAACACAGTTTTGTATCCTGACCCTGAGACCTTGGTGCCTCCTCTAACCAGGAGATGGCTGAGATCGTGATGTGAGAGCAAGAAGAAAAGGAGAGCCCGGCCTGTGTGGCTCAGTGGCTGTGCATCGGCCTACAAACCAGGAGGTCAGGGTTCAATTCCTGGCCAGGGAACATGCCAAGGTTTTGGGCTGGATCCCCCGTAGGGGGCATGCAGGAGGCAGCCGACCCATGATTCTCTCTCCTCATGGATGTTTCTGTCTCCCTCTCCCTTTCCCTTCCTCTCTAAAATCAATTAAAAAATTTTTTTAAAAAAAAAGAAGAAAAGGAGAGTGAAGGAGGGAGAGAGACAGGAATAGATATTAAGAGATGACCAGCGGGAAACAAGCATGACTTTGGGTCTGACACAGTTTGAAATAATCTCAAATATCAAGAGGTTACCAACTCACCCTGGTTTGCCTATAAATAAACCCATGCATATATGGTCAATTAATTTTTGACAAAGTAGCCAAGAGTATTCAGTCGGAAAAGGATAGTCTTGTCACTAAATGGTGCTGGGAAAACGGGACAGCCACATGCAAAAAAATGGAACTGGATCTCTACCTTCACCATACAAAATAAAATAGAAATGGAATGAAGATTTGAAGGTAATATCTGAAACCATGAAACTCCTTGAAGAAAACATAGGGAGCAAGCTCCTAGACATGGGTCTTGGCAATAAGTTTTTATTTATTTTATTTTATTAATTTTTAAGCAGTAAACTCTATTATTATGGTCATCATCATTTATTTAGATAAAGCGGGAAAGGGAGAGGGAAAGGGAGAGAGAGAGGGAGAGGGAGAATCATCATTCAGTCAGTTGCTCCCACACATGCCCTGATTGGGGATCGAACCTGAAACCTGGGTATGTACCCTGAAAGGAATCAAACCCATGACCCTTCAGTGCATGGGATGATGCTCCAACCAACTGAACTACCTGGCCAGAGCTTGGCAATGAATTTTTAGATTTGACACCAAAGACAGAGGCAACAAAACAACAAACAAACAGGACTACATTAAGCTAAAAAGCTTCAGCTCAGCATAGGAAACCATCAATAAAATGAAAAGGCCATGTGTGAAATGGGGAAGAAAAACAACAATTGCCAATGATATATTCAATAAGGGATTAAGATCCAAAATATACCTGGGACTTTTCTGGTTTTAGAACTGACCGTTTTATCTCTTGGGAGGATTTGTCACTCTGTATATTATGCTTTTTTGGGGAACAGGTAAGATAGGGAAAGGCCCAGAATACTGTGAGTTGAAGAAACATTTTGTGTGTTGTATGTGTGAAAGTAACTAATGCGATAGTTGGCATACCCTTCATATTCGCCATCATCATCACTTGGAGACATTTTTATTAAAAACCCTCTGGATGCTTGGTCCTACCTAGAATGAGGAAACAGCTTGAAGCTTCCATTTCATTTTCCTTCTCTGGAGGCTCTGGAACTCTGCACACCTGAACAAGGGGGGAGAAGCAGGTGGTAGATGTTAAAAACAGAAAACTGGTGCAAACAAAACAATCCTTCTGGACAGCATGCTCTTCTTTTTTTTTTAAATTTATTTATTGATTACAGTGTTACATATGTGTCCTTATTCCCCCATTACTCCCCCTACCCCCCCTCATGCCCTCACCCCCCTGGTGTCTGTGTCCATTGGTTAGGCTTATATGCACGCATACAAGTCCTTTGGTTGATCTCTCCCCCTTACCCCCATCCTCCCCTACCTTCCCTCTGAGCATGCTCTTCTTACCTGGTGGAGTAGATTGACGAAGATGCTTCTCTTCAAGTCCTTCGGAAGGGCAACCTCATAAAGGGCGGCGGCAGTCAGTATTTGCTTCAGGCTCTAGAATCAAAGGTTGGTTGGAGGCTGCCCATGAAGCAACAAACACAGGATATGCAAGGCAAATCATGTTTTATGAGAACGAACCCATAACTTTCCTGCTGTTACCAGGTTTTTTGTGTGCATGTGTGTGTTTTTTGTGTGTGTGTGTGTTTTTTTTGGTGATTCTGGCCCTTTTACCTTGTTCACTGCTTCATCAGCTTGAAAGAAAAAAATCATAATCCCTTTCTGGAGTTTCCACATCCAGCTATGCCAACTTCTTGCTATCATATTTCTCAAGAGGTATTTAAGTTCAGCTGCCAGAACAGGTATTCAAGTTCCCTGGGGCCTCCTGAGCCTTGTATGCTCTAGGATGGTTGCCAGTGGACTGTCTGAATCAGCTTTTCAGGGTGTGGTTCTTACCTGGGTGACATGGAAATCAATATCTTTGTCACTGTACTGGTTCAGGAGCCAGGGTACCTGGCCCAGGGCATATTCACAGAGGTCTTCCCGATGGAGCAGCAGGCTCACTGAGGGGCCATGGGCCTTAACGATGGACAAAGTCTGCAGAGGCAGCAAAGAAATAGCACTGATAGTTCTTCATTATGCTTTTTGTACATGTCTCAGAACACCAGGAGACTTAGATCTCCTGCCCCGAAACTTCCTCACTGCTTTCAACCAAGACTTATTTCTTAAAAACTTCAAAATATATTTAGGTTAAGAGCATTGTATGAGGCAGTTATATTTGTATTTGTATTTATATCTATACCTGTATCTATATTGATTCTCATTTCAATACCTGACCCCTCTTATTTCTTTAACCTCTCTCTAATAGTCACTTTCTTTCACTATGTTAATAAGTTTAAAATTTCCCTCATATTAAAAAGTTCTTTGATTCCACATTACTTTGACCAACTATCATTCTCATCCAGTTCTTTTTCTTTTCTTACACTTAGAGCAAAGCATTTTGAAGGAGTTTATATTTTCGATTTCCTCTTCCCTCCTCCCATTTATCCCTCATCCACTATAATCTGGTTTCCATTGACATAAAAAATGAACAAATATAAAATATAAATGTAATATGTATTGATTATAAAAGTTCAGAAATTCCCTAGGTTATGATGAAGAAAACATTGTACCCACAATACTCATAGATAATCACAGCTTGGTGTATTTTTAATATGGTCTTTATTTGACCTTTAAAAAATCTTTTTCCTATGGATTCAAATTTTTAAAAAATTGACATTTTTTAAATATATAGTGTTACATTCTGCCTTTTCTACATACCATTATATGATGAACTGTTTTCTATTAGCTATTTTTTTTCTGAATGAAAACCACTTCAAAACTTAATGTCTAATAACAACCACCATTATTTTCACTCAAGACTGTGTCAGCTAAGCTGCTTCTTCCAGCAGATTTCTGTGAAATGAATCCCTTTCAAGAGTTGTTTTTTTTTTTTTTGCTTGGGCACTATGCCAATGGACTCTAGATTTCTCTTTGCTTCAATCCTTCTTTCTCAGATTGTAAGATCTCATTCCACTTGGTTCTCCCACGTCTTCAGCAGCACATTCTCAGTTCTTCATTGTGAGTTCTTCTTCCTTTGCTTTCTCTTAAAAATCTATCTCCCCAACCCCAAACTCTATTTTTTGCACTTTGCCACTCTAGATACTATTTTTAAAAAATTTATTTTTAAATTATAGTTTGAATTCAACACTATTTTGTATCAGTTTCAGGTGTACAGCACAGTGGATAGATATTCATTCTAGGTTCTAAAGTGTTCCCTCTGATAATGCAATATGTACTCTTCTATCCACAACCATTTATTCAATTGTCACGTATATAAAGCTGATATCTAAATCTGTGTATCTAGTTTTTGCTTTTCATCTTAACACCAACCCTGAATATCCCCAAACCTATTAATATCTCCACTTGGATGTCCCATAGGCATTCAAGTCAAAATGTCTAAAATTAAACACATTTTTCTTACTGCCCCAAATGTGTTTGTTATTTTTCTTGTTTTTCTCATCTTGATGAATGGCCCAAGATCATTCAAGTTGGAAATGTAAGAACCATCCCAGATGCCTCCATTTCCCTCATTGTAAACACCTAATTGATGCCAAGTCCTCTAGACCCTATTTTTCAGCATGTGACTCCTTAGATCTGTACTACCGATACTACATGTACCGACCCATTAGCATTCATGGCCTGGAATGTTTCCACAGCCTCCCGATAGTCTTGTCCTATTCCATCCCTATACCCCATCCATATTCAAGGCTCTTCATTATGTGGCTAAGACCTTTCCAGCTTTATTTTTTCCTGCTTCTCTACCCCATTTCCCTTTTTTGCCTTCTCCCACCAGATTCTCTCACGTATGCATGTAATCCCATCCCCGACCTATGCTTCAGTAGGTTTTATTCCCTCTTTAGGGCATGTACCTTCCCTGTGTTAAATAACTTCAGGGGTTAAAAGTTCAATCCTAATGCCATAGCCTTTCCAGTGCTCATCATCGGAGTTAAGCGCTTCTCTCTCTATGCTTCCTTATTACTTTATGAACCTTCTTGTCACTTGCCTAACTCTTCTTACAGGAAGTTAGGAAAGTAGTCATCAAATTTGTATTGAATTTTGTTTTCCAGGGGTCTTAAAGAAAAAACTTCTGTAGGATATTTTTAACAATTCCATGTTTGCTAATGATTTAACTAACCCAGCATGTTAAAAAATAAATGCTTTCATAGCTCAAAGTACAGAAAAGGAACTAAACTCCAGAAGGTAGCTACATGTTAAATCTTTTATAATAGAGCAATAGGAGATTAACTAGCATATAATTTAGCCCACTTTAAAAAAATTATAGCAATTAAGCAAGATAAGAATGGGATTATATATATGCACTGTGTGATCTATTCTCTATAAAGAATTACAGCATTTTGAAGCAGCCAGGCTAATTCTTTAGATGTTATTTCAATGTGATATCCACATACACAGGAAATTTCTGGGGACTATTGGTTTTCCTAACCAGGGACTCAGCCCAAATATGGGTTATGGTATCTAAGACATGAAATAGCTAACATTCTGTATATTCTTTTCATTTTATCTTGTCTTTGGGGAGTCTGGTCTGTTTAATATCTCTGTATCTCCAGCATGCAGAACAGTGTCTGGTGTGTCCTTCAGACTAAATATATATTAGTTGAAAGTCAGAATGAATAAATATGGATTTGAAATAGGAAAAACAAAAGGTTTTATAAGCTGATAATGGGGCGATTAATCAAGATAAGAAAATCAAGTGAATAACAAACACATTTGGGGCACACAACCCATAGCTTAAAAAAAAATTGAGATGAGCAATCATGTGAAAAGAGGAAGTTCAATCAGCATGGAGGAGAGCCAATCTGGGGCTCCACTCACTTGCATGGGCGAGGTCATGGGCACCCACTTCTCCATGATAAACCGGAACAGCATGAAGATCTTGTCAGATAGTCGGTTGGCGTCCAGTCTAGGATAGGGGAAATCTCTCCAGTGGTTGACGTATTTGTAAATGGCTTTGCTGAACTTCTCAAGGGCTGCATTTTAAAAATAACCACAGACTGAGAAAAATATAACAGTGGGAAGGACCACAAAATAATTGGAGAAGAGAGTACTGGTGATTAGAAAATATGGTGTAATAGTTTCTATAAAATCTTATGACTATACCAAATAAACATATAAAAAGTGTCCAGCCACACTGGTGAAATGTGAGTTAAAACCATAATGAGATACTATTATATACCACACAGAATGGCTAAAATCTAAGACAATATCCAGTGTTGACAAGACTAAGGTACCACTGGTATTTTCACATACTGCTGTTGGGAGTATGAACTGATACAAATACTTTGAAAAACTATTTGACACTATCTACCAAGGTTGACTATGTGATCTTGGTGACCCAGAAATTCTACTCCTAGGTATGTAATAATTAGATATGCATACATATGGGCACTAGAAACTTGTACAAGAATGTTCATATGAGGGTGTTTTTTTTATGTGTTTTCTTTTTTTTGGAGGGGGTGGTCAGAGCCTCAAACAGAAAACAGTCCAAATATCTGCCAACAGATAAAATGGAAAATTAAATTGTAGTATAGATATGTAATTGTATATAGAGATAAAAATAGACTACAGCTACACAAAATGACATGTATGAATCTCACAAATGGTCAAAAATAATTTATGATATTAGAAGTCAAGATTATGAAAGAATGGAGAGGGAGATGATTGGGAAAAAAGACAAAGAGGACATCTGGGTGTTAGTAATGTCCTACTTCTTGACTTGAGTGGTGGTCAAATGGATAAGGTCATTTTGTTACATACAGCTCATCGACTTCTGATTTGTATGCCTTCCTATGTGTCTGTTTTACCTGAATAAAATTTTAAAAAGACCTTGGGCCTACAAAAATGTCCATTTGGGCCACTAACCCATATGAATTTGTATCAAGTGCATGAAATAATATTATTTTTTCCTTCAGCCCTCATTCTACCCCTTTCATTGATGATAAAGAAAATTCATAGTTTACTCTCTCAAGGGTGTTTCCTAGGCAAAGAAAACTATAGTAAAGATGCCAAGTATCTTAGCTTTACAGCTGGCCACTTACTGGCTCATTCATTCCCTCTGAACTCTTTCTTATAATCTCCTACTACCCTTTATCATAATCTTTTGTGCATGCAGGTGTTTGTGCTTGTGTGTGTGTGTGTCTCACACTGGCCTATAAGTAACATGAAAGAATGCCTGATGTTCTGTCTGTGGATGGTATTAGACACAATGGATACAGGGTCTACTTATTTGCTGATTGACTGAGTGAATAGATGGGTGGATGGATGGCTGTTGAACTTTATACCTTTTCTTTAGTGGCAGTCAGGCAGAAGTTGCTCTAGGACCAAAGAGCACTAAATGACTCGATAACACAAAGACAGAGAATTCCCTTATTCATTGTCATTATGATTTCTGATTTTAGTTTCTCTTACTTTCTTGGTTGCTAATTTTGCAAGTAGAGGTGCCAAAGTTTATTTGCAGAACACAGTATTAGCTGTCATAATAGGTAGGAATAACAAAAAGTATTGAGAAGTGTGCTAATCTAGTACAGTTGTTCAAGTCCTTGAGTCAGGCTGTTATAATTCAAATCATGGCTCTGCCACATACTAACTGTGCGACCTCAGGCAAGCTGTCTACCCTCTTAAAACTGTAATTTTCTCATCTTCAAAATGGAGGAAAATATTATCTACTTAATGGGATTACTGTGAAGGTTAAATGAAATACCCAAGGCAGTGCCCAGGCACATAGTCAATTTTCAGTATATGTCAGATATAAATATTACCTTCTCCCACACCTGAGACCTATATGTTCATGTTGACCAATGTCACCCCAATTAATTTAATAAATAAATATTAAAATAAATAAAAATAATGACAAAAATTATCTTCATTGAAGACAGAACAAGAGGAAAAAGGCAAAATAGAGTAAAATAGTCTTGCCTGATAGGTAAAGAAGACATTCCTGACAGTATTGGCTTTTAAATAATACAACATAATAATATTAGGGATGTTAAGGGTGGAAGGAATCTTAGCACTCACTTTATTTGATGTTTTTTGGGGTGAAACTGAGATTGAGTGAAGGGCAGAGGCTCCTGATGGCTCTGTGGCAGATGAGAGTTAAGAGTCTAGGCCTCTAGAGCCATCCAGAAAACCTCTCACTGTGCTGTAAGTGCTTTCCCCTAGGAATTCTGGGGCATATTGTTCTCTGTAGACCCTTGATTACTGTAGGTGTATTTCAACTTGAAAGTGGGGTGGGGGGGATTTATGACCATAATTTGTCTACCTATTTTCCTTGATTTTGTGATTGCTTGTATTTGATTAGATTATTTATTTATCATTATTATGATACTAGAGGCCCAGTGCATGAAAATTCATGCACTAGAGGGGGGTCCCTCAGCCGGCCTGCCCCCTCTCACAGTCCAGGAGCCCTCAGGGGTAGGAGGCGACCTGGCGATCAGGGGAAGGCGACACCCCATCACACCTCTGCTGCTGCCACTGCCGGCAGCGCAAGCCTCGGCCAGCCCTGGTTACCTGAGCCTCGGGCAGCCCTGGGCAGCTGGGCAGCTGCCATCTGAGGCTTGCCTGTGCCTTGGACGTCTGCTGGGCAGCTGTCATCCAAAGCTTGCCTGCGCCTCGGGCCAGCCCTGGGTGGCTGGGGGGTACTCCAGAGGCAGGTGTGTGGAGCAGCTGGGGCTGCCTGGCCTTGCCATGAGCCTGCCACCCAGCAGGGCTGAGGGGACTGGGTGCTGCCATCTTGTGGCTGTGGGCGTCGCCATCTTTGAGGGCATGGCAGTCAATTAGAATATTCCTTCCTTATTGGCTATGGGCACTGCCATCTTTGCGATGGTGTGAGGGTCAATTAGCATATTCCCTCTTTATTAGATAGGATTGCATTACAAAGACATGCTAAAATTCAGCCAACTGTTAAGAGAAGGTAAGCCCTCATCCTTGTAGAGAAATTGTGATCCAATTAAAGAGACTAGTAGAAATGGAGACCATACAGCCCAGTGGAAAGAGTATAGATTGGGTGGTTACATAGACATGGGCTTGAATGCCACCTCTGCATCTCATCAACTGGGTCACCACCTTGGGATAATTGCCTAACTTCCATGGCTCTCAGATTCTTGTCTGTAAAATGGTCTAATAAGCAATTATTTTGCAGAACTGTCATGAGGATTGAGAGAGAGAACTCTCTGTCGAGGGCCTCCCTATGGTAGACACTCGATAAATGGTAGATGTTGGAGAGGACCAGACCAGTCTTAAAGCGGAAAGCACAGGGTACTCACCGGTGCAGAACGCTCCCTTCATGCTTTCCTCCTCAGCCAGCCTGAGCATGGTTTGCATGGTGAGCAGGGTCATCATCATGAAGGGAATGCTCTGGGACGCTGCCGTGGGGCAAGAGGAGAAAGGCATTATCTTCTCACACTGGGGAGTCCCTCCACTCCTCCCTCCTCATATCAACACCATCCACAACAAGCATTTCCAGGCTGCCACAGGCAGGTGGAGGAGGCTGTAGGAGGATGTTCTCCATCCCGCCCCACCACCATCCAGGTCGTAGTTAGAGGATTAAGGAATGGTTGGCTTAGCATAAGGTACTAGCTATCTGGCCACCTATGTTTAGTAGCAATTACTTATTTGGATAATGATTTCATTAATGTTCATCCCTTCCATCCGAACTGGCCTCTATCCCCAGGGCCTAGCACAGATAATAGGTGCTCAATAAATATCTCTTAAATAAAGTGGTGTAGAAACCCATACTGCCTATAAGTGTTCATTGGTTTGCAGAATACGTCATGTGGAAAATGTGCTTCTGCAAACACAACCCTGGATGAAGGTGAGGGTGGGTGATAATCCAGCCACATTCAGAGCAGCATGGACCGACCAATGGCAGTCAGCAGGCCCATCGCTGCCTGTAACGTACACAGCTGCCCAAATCCCTCTGTCAATAATGTTTGGCTCAGCACAAGGTAGAGATGTGCTCCCTTCTGCTGTTTGCTCCCACTGGGGTTTTCAACAGTTAGTCAGGGGGGCTTTTTCCCAGAAAAATGAGGAGACTATTCCCTCCTTACCATAGCTGGTTGCCAGTTCGGCCAGAGCAAGCACAACGAATTCATTTGGCAGCTCCAGAATCCGGAAGTTACTTTGTATTTCATACATTACAGAGTTGAAATCATGGGCAGCAAGAGACACCAAAACCTCGCCAGCTAGCATTCTGATTTCTCTGGGGACCTGAGGAAGAAAAGGAAAGCAACAACAATGAGTAGAGGAAGAGCAGAGTGAATCTGCAGAGGGGAAATAGAATACATAATATTTGTAAGTGCCCCTGGCTTTGGGATAGAGGGAGAAGAGGTTGTTTATAAACCCAGGGTGAAAGCCACAGGGTAGGTGCCAGTAGCTGGGAAAGAGGAGGTGATTTTAGTTCACTTTCAAACTAGGTTTTAACAGGAATCTTGTAAACTTGAGGTCAATACATATTTTCTTGCTGGTGGATCAAGCACCATAAACATAGGACTTACGTTGTATGTCCAAGTGATATGAATTATTGTGGTTGAATTACTGTGATGGAAAGGCCACGAGGAGAGGACACTGGGACTAAGAGTCCAGAGCTTTGTGTTTTAGTACTGTCCTGATCTAATAATATCTTTGATATTGGAGATATTTGGAGGGACTTCTGCTTTTGACAATGGTGAACTAGGCCATTTTTTCCCTTTTTATTGAATTTATTGGGGTGACACTGGTTAACAAAATTATACCGATTTCAGGTGCATAATTCTACAGTACATCATCTGTACACCGTATTGTGTGTTTACTGATCAAGCCAAGTCTCCTTTCATTGCCATTTATCATCTCTATATGACCTAGGTAAATTTTATCACCCCTACTACTGAGAAGTTGCCTTAAAAAAATCTCAAGCTCTGAAATTAATCATAGATTGTTATTTCCCTTGGCAGGTAAACAAGTAAAAATCCTTTCTGGAAGAAAATACCATTATTCTATGACTCAACATAATTTCTGCAAATAATTTTCAGATTCAATGCTTATGTACGTAGATAAGTAGGCACACAAAGAAATAAAAATTTATACGGGAGCCCAAAGACACTGGATTCTAGTCATTTGTTCTATCAATACATAGTTTGTCACTTTGGAAAAAACACCTCTCTAAACATCAACTACCTCATATAAAAGTGGGTTGGGTAATATTACCTCTAAAGTCTTTCTTAGCTTTGCCTCACTTTCCTCATCTGTGAAAGGGCAAATAACAGACACTGTTACTGTAGACAGGTTACCATGAAGAACAAATAAAAGGGATTTGCAGTCCTGGCAGTGATGTACGAAAAGCTTATGGATGTCTACATGGGTGCAGCGAGGCCACTTAAGAGACCTGTTGCTGGCGGCGACACGGACTCATCATCAACAATCAAACTTACGTTGTTGTCTCTCATGTCCTTAGAAGCATAATAAATCAACTTTTGGACAATGGCATTATCCAAGATGTCAGTATTCTGAATGACGGAAGTGAGATGACTATAAATGTCTTCCTGTGAACGTACAAGGGATACACAGAAATTTGAGTTGCAGAACTAAAGGAATCTCATGAAATGCAAATTACACTATGCAATGCATCACTACTGCACCAGAGATGTTATGTATCTTCATTGGGGCTTCCTGAACATGATACCCATCTTCAGGAATCAAAGGCTTCTAGGTAGACCCAAGTTCATTCTAAAAACTGTTTTAATTAACATGACTACATTTCTATGGCAAAATCTAACTGAAGGCAGGGGTCGGCTGCCTGACAACCAAAGTCTCTTGGAAATCTTCCCTGTAGGGCACTCAGGGGAATGGAAATGCCCATCAACCTCGTTGTTGCTCTTATTACCAGGGAGTGACTAGTATTAAGGAACAAATGTGATTCCCAAAGAGGCCACTAGGCTACAAAACTTGTTCCTAAGGGAGATTTCTAGGCCCTTGCTTCACTCATGTCTTTGCTAGGCCCTTGCTTCACTCATGTCTTTGCTAGGCCCTTGCTTCATTCATGTCTTTGCTAGGCCCTTGCTTCACGCATGTCTCTGTGGGGAGAAAGTTGTGATTTTCTTTTTAAATAGAGCTACAGACTCTGGGAATTGTATGGCTTGACCAGATGCAGCGTGTGAAGGCTCTTCCACACCCCCTGGCTGGCCCCAGGGCCTCTGGAAGATGGAAGCCTGGTGTTCTGAAATCTTCCACAGCCTCAAGCATGTACCTGGAGGTACTGCCCCCACATTTACACGTGAAGGACCCCTCTTTGCATACAGACTCTAACACATTGTCAGGGCTCAGAACCACTGGATTAAGAGGTGAAGAACTGGGCATTGCCCTTCCCAGGGAGGCTGCATTGAATAATCACTAGGGGCATTACTTTGGAGTCAGACAGGCTTGTGTTTGGATGTCGTCCTTCTGTTCTCAGGCAACTCATGTAACTTCTCTGTGCTTCCCTTTTCTCAGTTGTCAAATGAAAATCACAATAAAGACCTTATAAAGCTGTGAAGAGGGAATATAATATGATGCACTATTGTTTGGAAAGCAAACAATACGTGTTCAACAAAGAGCAGCTACGGTTATTTTATAAAAGGTTAATGAAGCCAGAATAGCCTTCAGAGGAAAGAACCTCTAATTGTGAATTAGCGTTACAGATGATTAGGGGAGGTGTTTTGGGATTTTCAGAGGCGCCTCAAATCCTACAGCTGTAATCCACACGGCTGTGAGTACAACATCCCCCTCTTTCCACATCTTCCTGCAAAAGGATACAAAGGGGCATTCTTTGGCAAACTTCTAGAACTGGATACTCTGATTCCTTAAATGCCAAATAGAATTGGTTAGACATTGTAATAACTGTCATTGTAAGTGTATTTTCTGAAAAATTGATTACCACATAAGAAGCCCGAGAGAAAAGGGGAGGTCTAGGCAAAGAAGGGCATATATGAAATGTTGCAAAAACCAGGCTACAAAAAGTCAATGGGAAAGAGATTTTTCTCTCTTCTCCTTACCTTGCTGATATTATCATCCTTGCTCAGCATGCCGATAGTGAGATTAATATATCCAAAAGTCTCTACAATGCATGGAGAAAGAATTAAGTGTGTGCTAACATGCCCTCCTGCTAATTACAATCAATAGTCCCCAAAAGATTCCACTTTCTCACTTTCTCTCTTCTCTCTCTTCCTCTGTCTTTCTCTCCCCACCCCCTCTCTCGCTCTCCTCCTCTTCTCCTTAACTGTCAGCTCTTGGTTGGCAGAAACTATGTCTTATTATCCATATTTCTTGTACTTGACAAACTTGAAACTAGCTGATGCTAAGTATTTCCCCTCTAAAACCTAAATTAAATGTGGAGGGAAAGATCAAAGACGCTAAGTTCCTATGTATCCCTCCAGTCCTATAGGCATCACCTGTATCCCCTCTCGCAAGGCTCAGCTCTTGGAGTGCATAAGCTGAATCCCTTACAGCTGATGTGAGCATGAGAAGGCAATGCCGTGATGCAGTTCTCTTCCCTCAGCCCATCTTCTCTCTCCCTTTCCACACCCTCTCCCCTCTGGGCCCTATTAGGTCTGCTTATGGTCCCATGCTCATGGAACCTCACTCTTTTCTGATAATAATCTAAAAGTTTTTGACTTGCACTCTCCAGCAATATTTGTATTTGAAGAAAGCTCTCTGGAAAACTAAAACAAAACAAAACAAACATGAGTCAAAGAAAACAAACTATTTTAGGCCACAGCACAAGTTGGTAGAAGAGATGCTTTTGGAGGTGGTGAGTCCCCACAAGCCTCCAACTCCGACGACAGAGCCCCTCAGCACAGTCTCTTTTGGCAACGCAGAAAGGCAGCCATACTTGAAAATTGGGGAAAATACTTCCACAGGATTCTTCCAGTATTTAAAATCCAATGGGGTGGAGCAAAATAAAAAGGCGGGGGGTGGGGAGGCGGTGTTCAGGGAAAGTAACCTCGCAGGGTCACCTGATCATACAATTTTAAACGGGCAGGTCACATCTCAAGCCTATAACATTTTAGTAAAAGGTTTTTTTTTTCTTTAGTAAAAGGTCTTTGCTTTAAGCAAGCCCTGTTCATTGTTTCTGTGCATCCAGGTTAACACACCTTTGAAATATGACATAACCACCCTCAGCATGGAACAGACTGTCGAATCTCAGAGGGAAGGTGGGGGTGGGTGGAAGATGATCAACTGCAGAACCTGTGTGCACATATGCATACCCCGTGGACACAGGCAATAGGGTGGTGAAGGCCTAGGGTGGAGGCTGGGGGTGAGCTTAGAAGGGTTCAATGGGGTGAGAGGGGGACATTTGTAATACTTTCAACAATAAAGATTTTTTTTAATAGGCATAACCACCCTCAAGAGAGCACACAATCTTTATCCTGCAATCCAACCCCGCCTTGCTTCCTCCCACCTCCAAGTAATCTTATGTTTCCTCCTTAATCTCAAAAGCAGAAAAGCCGCTGTAAAACTTATTCCGCTGAGCATTTGAGAGCTTGCTCCCAGCATATGGCATCAGTTTGTCTCAAGTGAACTTTTATAAAATTTAGGTACATGTTTGGATGTTTCTTACAGCGACAAAAAGCAATTGTCTTTCTTTGTATTGTAGCCACTTTCTCCTCAGGTAGACCATGCATTTTCAAAGAAGATAAGCCACAGTCATCGCTCAGGCTCCGGGCCTATCATTGGTGGTTTACAATGAATGCAGTTTTATTATTTTGGAATTAAGGGAGAGTAGAGAGAAGCAATCTTACTTCAGCATAGTCTTTCAGAAAATCTCTAATGTATATAACCTCCCACCATGACACATTCCACCCCCAGCCCCACTTATGCACATGGTCACACAGACACAACACCCCTAACTTACCTACAGTTTCCTCCGGGCCCTGAGACATATTGCCGCTATTTCAGGCTAAGAGATAGCACCTAAGTATCAGAAACAGTGAGGCTAAAAGGTCCAAGAAGCAGATCGGCAGGTTTCTCATATAAGGTTCACATCGGGTTCCCTAAATGCAAGTCCCTCCTTGACTTGACTGGCAAACTGATCTGGAAGCTTCCAGTGATGGGCTGCTGTGGAGGAGGATGCTGTGTTCTACCACCATGACATTTTCTTGCTTCTGATCTCCTGCTGACCAACAAGATGGCAGCATCTCCCCGAATGGTGAGCCTTTGGTGGAGACCAGTGTCTGAGAAGGAAGAAATTAGAAGCTGGAACTCAAACCATGTTTGTAGACCAAAGGAGCTCCTCTCCCTAAGCTTGGGTCCATGGGTCACAAATTCGGGAACGGTTCTCAGTGGTCACTTTACAGGCCTGGTGTTGGTAAAGCCTGTGTGGTGATCATGGTGATGGTTCTACTTGGTGAGTCACTCACACCTACTGGGCATGCTCAGTGGACTGGAATCCCTGCCAGGGGCAGTTGAGTGGAATGTCCAACTGACAGCAGCGAGCAAAGCCTTCTCTGCCTCCTTCCTCCTCTTCCCGCCCCGTCCCCTTCATGGACTTGACCTCATTCCAGGCTCAGGCTTTCTTCTTGACCTCCATTCTCCCTTCTGGTTTTCTGTTTCATTAATCCTCACCTAAGGATATTTTTCCTATTGTTTTTTAGAGAGAGTGGAAGGGGGAAGAGAGAGAGAGAGAGAGCGCTGAGGAGAGAGAGAGAGAGAGAGAGAGAGAGCACTGAGGGGAGAGAGAGAGAGAGAGAGAGAGAGAGAGAGAGAGAGAGAGAGAGAGAAACGTCAATGTGAGAGATACACATCTATTGGTTTCCTGCTACACTTGCCCCCGACTGGGAAAAGGAGGGAACCTACAACCCAAGTACATGCCCTTGACCGGGAATCAAGCCCATGACCCTTCAGATAATGGGCTGATGCTCTAACCACTGAGCAACCAGCCAGGGCATCTTTTCTGATTTTCAAATCACTTTTTTTATACAGACCTCTTGGCTATAATGATTTCAATTTTACTAGTATGGACCTAAATCTGGTCCCCATGCTCCCCTAACCCTAACTCTATATGACCACAATTTCCAAGGTGTGCCCAGATAGTATGTTAATGTGGTAGATGTTAGAGGGAGTGGGAAGGGGGTCCTAGTGGTCTACAGATCTGGATGGAAAAGGGGCTGAGGAGAGGGGCTCAGCACAGTTCTCAGCTTTTGCTGCTTCTCTGGCTAGCTTCTATTCATTAGTGACGTTTAGTTCAGATTTAAAGGTAAAATGCTTCCAACTAAATCTTTGAATGCATCTTTCTTTTCATAGACAGGTATTCTGCACTGTATTTATTGTAGAAGGCCTCAGCAGGCTGAGTGAAGAACAAGTTCAGTTTCCCAATTCAGCATCACCATTTTCTGATCTGTCCACAAGTGCCACGTAGCAGGACTCAGGTGGTATCCTTATTTAAAACTAGAGGCCTGGTGCACAAAATTCTTGCATGGGGGGAGGGTCCCTCGGCCCAGCCTGCACCCTCTCGCAATCTGGGACATCCCTCTTGCAATCCAGGACCACTGGGTCCTAACCACTCGCTTACCTGCCTGCCTACTTGCCTGATCACCCCTAACCACTCTGCCTGCCTGCCTGATGCCCCTAACTGCTTGCCTGCCTGCCTGATTGCCCCTAATCTCTCTTTTTGTGACTGTCTATACTAAAGAATTCCTTGATTTCAGAGAGATAGAAACGTTAGGAGATGATTGATTTTTTTCTATTTATTTTCCAAGAGTTGGACAATTATATGGTGATCAGCTATATTGTTATGATAAAATATATATTCAAAATACCCTCACCAGAATAATTTATGTATGAAATAAAAGGAAAAAGAAAAAACAACATGGAACCTGGAGTTCAGAAACTTGAATTGCATTTAAGTTCTGCTTCAAACTAGTTGTATTACTCTGGAAAAATCAACTGAGTTTGTTTCTCAATTGTAAAAGTCTGAAGTTCAGATTAGTTGACCTAAGAATTGTTATTTCCTGCATAAAGCAACTTTGTTTTAATTTTCTTGGCAATGCCAAATCATTTGTAATGTTGTTTTTAATGCCTAAACAGCAAACTTTAAATTATCTTTTTTGTACTGGACCTTTTGTGGATAGGAAATTTCTTATACTCTTCCCCAGAAGTAAGGTTGGGGCAGTCATTGGGGCCAACCTCATATTTTCTCCACTCTTAGAGATCAATATCCTGAATTAACTGGTGTTCAGTGTCTGAACACTGTCATTTTTCATATTGTGCCTGTTGTTTTAGTTATTATATGGAAGGATGAATCCAATCCCTGTTGTTTCATATTTGCCAGGAGCAGAAGTCTGCAACATTCTTATATATTGATGTTGTTTCTGTCTTGTGAAGTTCTGCCACTAGTTTGCTGCCAGGAACACTGGTGTATATGTCAGAAATATGTTTCCTTGCAAAATAGAAGCAAAGCAACAACAAAAACAACAAACCCCAAACCCCAAACCCAGAAAACACTTTTAACATGGCTTAAACATAGTGCTTTCTTGTTCTTCTGTAACATTCCATCTGGAGACAGGCAGCCAGAGTTGAAGCAGCTGTTGAGGAATTGCTGTTCTCTTTTCCTGCTTTGCTATCTTTAGAGTGTGGTTTTGACCTCCTAGTTGCAAGAAGATTGCCATACCATCATGTAGACCTCACGCTTGCATTCCAGGAAGGAAAAAGGTAGAAGAGTACAAAGCTTTCTCCATGTGTGATATTGGCATTCTGAATTTTGGAGGAGAAGACATCCACAGTGAATTTCATTCACATTTCATGGGATGGGAACAAGAGCAACATAAGAATTTGATCACATGGCTACTCTTCATTGCCGTGGAGTCTGGGAAAACATGTATTTTAGCCTCTATGCCTCTCAATAGAGGGAGGTATGGAAGAAAGGTGTTCTGAGGATCTTTTGAGTAGATAGTCTAGTGTCTGCCAGAACAATAATGCTGTTATGTTCCAAACATTATGGATTGTCATAAGCCTAAATATGACTAGAGATCTGTGGGGACCAGATATGGCCACTTAGTTCCTTTGCTTGATCACATTTTCCTTCTGTGTTTGTCAGTTGGCCTTACATGAATCATCAATAGCAAAGGCAAGACTATAAAATTAGATTAAGGTATAAAAGATCAATTCAAATGGAGACTGTACCTCATACCACTGTCCTAATTTGTTAGGTTTACTCCATTCTGACTTGTTTATTATTTTATTTAACTCAAGCTCTCAAAATTAATTTTTCAACTCTCACTTAGGCTTTTATGCCTCTTAATCACATATATAAACTGAGCTATACAAGTGTATATGTGCACACACAGGCACACATATGAATTTTGATGCCGCTGAGTTGATAAAATTCATGAGAATACATTTTCTTTGTTTTAAAAATTCCAGTGTAATAATTTACAAGGCGTGCTGTGATTTGGTTAAATGATTAAACAGATGCTTTGGCATGAGAAGCAAGATCTCAAGGGATAGGCTTTAAGCATATTAATCATCTTTACCGTGTCTTTTAAAGGTTGGGCAGGGTTAGCTTCAAGGTTTTTGTTTTTCTATTTGAGGACTAGAGGCCTGGTGCACAAAATTTGTTCACTGGCCAGGGCGGGGGGCGGGGGGGATCCCTCAGTCCGGCCTGCACCCTCTCGCAGTCAGGATCCCTCTCACATTCCAGGACCCCTTGCTCCTTACCGCCCACCTGCTCACTGCTCCTTACCACTAGGCTCACTGCTCCTTAGCACTGCCACAGAGGCGGGAGAGGCTCCCGCCACTGCTGCTGAGCTTGCCAGCCAGCTTCTGGCTGAGCTGCGCTCCCCTGTGGGAGTGCACTGACCACCAGGGGGCAGCTCCTGGATTGAGCGTCTGCCCCCTGGTGGTCAACGCGCATCATAGTGACCGGGCATATTAGGGTTTTATTATATAGGATTGTAAGTGTAAGGAGAGAGTTGACTTGCTTGAGAAAACAGGAGTTAGAGAAAAAATTTAGTGAAATGGGAAATTTTGATGAGTGGTGGTTGAAGAAAGACTTTGGAAGAGAAGAGAATGTCTAAATGAAATTTTATTTTATTTTGTAAAATATGGCAAATATCAAACATTTACAAAAGTAGAGATGGTTGTATAATAAATACTCATATATCAATAATTATCAAGTCATAACCCATCTTCTTTCATGTACGTCTTCTTTTGTTTCCCCTATTTATGGATTGTTTTGAAGTAAATCCCAGACATTATATAATTTTATTCACAAATATATTTGAATATTTCTCTAAAAGTTAAGAATTCGAAAGAGTCATTGAAACCTTCACCAGTTTGGCTCAATGGATTGAGCATCGATCCTCAGACTAAAGGGTTTGATTCTGGTCGATCCACAGCCTTGGTTGAGGTGCGTGTGGGGAGCAACCAATCAATGTGTCTCTCACAGCAATATTTCTCTCTGTCTGTCTCTCCCTCTTCCTTCCATTCTCTCTAAAAACCAATGGAAAAAATCCTCGGGTCAGGATTAACAATAACAGAAAAAGAGTGCTTAAAGAAAATGTAAGCATAATACCATTATTATACTTTAAAAATTTAACAGTAATTTCTTAATACCATCAAATATTTAGTCGGTTCAATTTCCTCATAGTATCATTATATTTTTAAAGAATATATTTGTTTGAATACAACCCAATTGTGATCCATCAATTGCAATTAGTTATAATCTCTCTCTCAAGCTATATATTTTAATTGTGATTTCAAATATTTGATGCCTATGTAAAGAATGATGTAAATTCTCCCTGTTTCCAATCTAAACAGCCAATAAAATATGCATAGTTTACTTGTGCTGTTTGGAATATATTTATTTTTGGTGGAATGAAACAAATGCGAAACCACTTACTGGCAAGAGATCAGCTATAGATTGGAGGTTCCTATGAAATTCTCCTCAGGTCCAATTAACTTGCTAGAGCAGCTCACAGAACTCAGAGAAACATCTGGCCTACAGGATTAGCAGTTTATTACAAAAAGATGTAACCCAGGAACAGCAGGTGGAAGAGATGCATCAGACAAGGGATGGAGAAAGGGCAAGGAGCTGCCAAGACCTCAGACACACCCACCACTCTCTCCAGTCTCCACGCACACCACCGGGAAGCTCTCTGCACCTGCTATTTTGGTTTTTTTATGGAGGCTGCATGACACAGGCATGGATAATTAAATCATTGACCATTGGTGATTGAGCTCAATCTCCAGCCCTCTCCCCTTCTTTCAGGTGAAGGTCAGGGCTAGAACTGAAAGTTCCAATTCCCTAGTCACATAGTTGTGTCCCCTGGCAACCAGCCTCCATTCTTTAGAGTTTTCCAAAAGTCACCTTATTAACATAACGGAAGACATTATTTATCACTCTCAACACTGAAGGACATTATGAGTGTTTTGGAAGCTGTGAGCCAATAACCCTGGATGAAGCCCAACTTTATACACAAATTGCAATATGTCATGTCTTTAAGGCTAACATGAACAAAATGTTCCACTGCTTACTGTGGCTTAACATGTGGGCTCTCTCTCTATATATAAAAGGCTAATGTGCAAATTGTCTCCACGGGAGTTCAACTGTGAGAACTGGAGTTCAATCACTTGCTATGATGTGCACTGACCACCAGGGGGTGGTGTGGAACAAAGGAAGGCCCCAGCTGGTAGCCTGAAGCCAGGGAAGGAAGACCCCAGGCTGGCAGCCTGAAGGCCCCGATCAGCCCTGATCGCAGGCCAGGCCTAGGAACCCTACCCTTGCATGAATTTCGGGCCTCTAGTATCAGAATAATTGTTTTCCCTATTTACAAAACACTGGTGTAGTAGAAAAAAACAATATTAAAGAAATAAAGAGAAAATAAACTTAAAAACAGCAATACTATCCAATTTCAGCTATAAACACCTGCCCTACAAAGACAAACATATACAATATACAAAAGAATACTTCGTATAAAGTGTGTGTGTGTGTGTGTGTGTGCATATATATTTGCATTACAAATTGGCAAAGTATCTCACAAGTTATAGTATTTAGACAGGTTTGTGGTTCTGTAGTTGGCACTCAAATATTTCCCTTGCCTGTCAAGAAGTGTCACCTTTAAGATTTATTCAATGAGTACCATATGCACATCTAAATTTAGACAGTTTTATTTAAGTGACTGAATTAGCAATTCTCACAGGGGCCATTCTGCTGTGGGTGGAAATAGGATTCTTCCACGGAGTCGTGAGAAAAGCATTTCGGGGACTCACGCATAGGAGGATGTGAGCAACACTGGCAAGATTTATTGGAGCGAAAACAAAGGACTGCCCCCAGGTGCCCGATGTCTCACCCACGACCAGGTGGCTCAGCTCCGTGTGGCTGCACAAGTCCAGGCTCTGGGGCCTCAGACCCGCACCTGTCAGGCCCAGGAGGGCCAGGACTCAAGAGATGTAGACTTCTATGTCTCGTTTCCCTATCAGTACGTCACCAAGGCCCGATGGTGCCAGGGGCGGAGAGAGAAAGTGTGCACTCAGGAACCTCAGGCCTTTGTCAAGCTTTGATTATATTACCTTGGGTTTGGGAAGAAGTATGCTTTCTTTCAAATTTGCATATATTTCATCTCATCAAAGCCCCACAGGTAAAGGAGGGCAGCGATTCATAACTGCATAATATTGTTGAGGCGACCAAGGCTCCCCCTGACCTGGCAACTTGCTCATGTCTCCTGACATCAGGAATGAGTCCCTTTCCTGGTTTCCTTGTTGAAGCAGCAGATGCTCGATGTGTGCTGGAAAATGGAATTCTTGAGTATTTTAAAATGTTGTTATTTGGCTAAACAGGATCAGGGCACTTCTGGGCTTTCAGGCGGAGATGAGAGTTGAGTGAATGTCATGAGGAGGCAGCAGTGCAGAGAGGGGGCAACTAGCTCAGGAGGCAGGGCTATTGGTGGGTTTTGTATGAGCAATAGTCATAAGACAGTAATAATAAAATAAAAAAGATTAGAATGCACAACAAAAATCCCTAACAATAAAAACCACGGATCTCTAAAATATCCTGGATAATATATAATCCTGAAGGCACTACTTTATTTTGGACCTTACTCTCCTGTCAGGGAAAATCTGCTCCTTTTAATTGAGACTTAGCATCTTGGCAGAGCAATGGTAATTTCCCAGCATCCTCCTCAATTTCTTCGGGAGCACTGACTGTCGGGATGATTTTAATGAGGTCGATTATCATTTTAGCAGCTCCACAAGACTTCTGTGAGAGAAGAAGAGAATATGGCTTGGGACAACCATATCCCTGAGCTATTATTTATTATTTATACAGACTACTAAGTTTTTTTTTTGAGGAATAGAAAACTAGACTAGAGTAAAAATTAACTGCTACTTCAATAGAGCACTCCTAATTTCTGAGTGGCATATTCTTAAGGAATCCCTTAGGTTTCCCTTCAAAACAAAAGACACACGGAGAACTAGAACTGGTGCCTGAATGTGAGAGGAGAAGCATTCTGTGTTCTCTAAGGGCTTGTTTGTCTTCCTGTCCCCGTTGCCTACATACTGCCCTGCACTCTGTATGGTCTTTAATTGCACTTGCAGTTGGTAATCATGCTAATATTTGTGTGATGATGTGATTGATGTCTATCTTCTCTCCATGAAGACAAAAGACCATGTGTGCATTGCCATCCATTTGTATCCCCCAGGCCCAGCAAAGCGCATTGGCATGCTGTCTTTCAATAAATATATAATCTGAACCACCAACGAACAAATACAGGTCACCGGCCGGTGTATCCTTTGTGAAATCCACCCCTTTCATTTCAGAATGAAGTTTACTCCATGTCAATCCTGTGCTAAACAAGGAAAAGGCTAGATTTAATCTGCTGACCAAAATGTATGGTCCTGTTGTTGTTTTTTTAAAATTTATCTTTATTGTTGAAAGTATTACAGATGCCCACTTTTCTCCCCCATTGACCCTCTCCACCCCCTTCCCAGGTATGATCCTGTTTTAAATTTATTTCTTTAACTATCTTTCTTCAATGTTTAAATAATAAAAGTAAGGGGGAAAGATCGTTTTTATTAAAGAAGCATACATAGACACAGATTTTCTTATAAAGTCACATGCACTTGTTGAGGGCAGCAGGAATGGCTCCAGGTGTCTGACTGGTGGGTGGGGTCAAACCAAACCTGGGTTCAGCAATCGCAGTACCTGGGTTCTGGCTAGGAAAGAATTTAAAGCCAAGACCCGAACTGTAAATTACAGAGGTAGAAGTAATTTGTAGAAGAAATGGGCTGAGGAAACAAGTTATAGAGGTAAAGGAAGGGCCCCTGGAGCTTGGGAGTGAGGAAGCTAACGGTAAAGTGCCTGGGACAGGTTGGGGCAAGGGAAAGGCAGGAGGATCGCACTGGGTCCTGCCTCCTAAGGGTTTTAAGGGTGGAGATTTTAGGGGAGGTCCCAGGGGAAGATCTCAATGGAATATTCAGCAGTTTTCCAGGTGTGTCCTTTCAGGGTTGTGGTCTCCACTGATTGATTGGCCAGCATCAGAGCAGGGGGTCATTATTCAATGCAGCTGGTCCTGATGTCAGCTGTGACTGGTTTTGTTGCTTATCTGGGCCTGGAGCTGAAATACAACTGAGGCCTAGTGTTACCTCTAGAGAGGAAAGGCCAGGGGGTCCAAACTGCAAGACTGGTGATATGCTAAGGGAGGAAAAGTCACTCTGGGGGCGAGGTCCCACCCTACAATTGTTCTGTGCTAGGCACCTGGGCTTTCCATGCATATATGTTTGTAAGCAGATGAAAGGAAATAGTCATGTCCATATAGTCACAGTTGTGAACGTTATTTGTGAAAGGTTGATTTTAGTTGTGAAAGGTTGGATTAACTTAATCACTGGATCACAATTCATTATCCTCATTGTTTATAACCTACTAGCAGAAGAAATCGATCAATTGCCCACCTTTTTTAAGGAGTAGGAAAGAAAATAAAGTCAGAACAGATATTTTAAGAGCCAAAAATAAATAAATGTTATGGAAAAAAAACAACCCAGATACAAAGTGATAATAAAAATGCTAAAATGTTAACTTGATAGCGACAATCCTTGGGTCATATGCTTTCAAGTTATTTCATTGCAATTTAATTATTTTGTTTTGTGAGCTACATAATGGATTAAATTTTTGACCTTTCATTAAGTATATTTTCAAAAATTAAGCCTCCAAAAGACATTCAGGCATCTTGTCAAAGGTACACTACACTGATATTCTGCCAAATTTGGTTCTATAGTAATGCTTTTAGAAATTGCAAAACTGGCAAGAAACATGTAGTCTGAATGGCTTCCCAATTTAAAAATATACAAATTAAACATTTTTCTAAACATTAAGCTATTTCATGAGGCAGGTGGAAAACAGCTCTTTCTATGCCACATTTTTTCCCCATTGGTTTCTTGTTGAATACCCATATGATCATACATCACTTTGTACGATAGCTTCTACTTTGAATTGCTTTTTTCTTCCTCTTTCTGTCATCTATTTCTAAATGATGAGGTGGAGGGTTCTTGGCATCATATTTCAAGGAAACAATAAATGCATCAGGCAAAATAATCCAATTAATTTATTTGAATTTTAGTTGTGAAAGGTTGGATTAACCGTATTCACTGGATCACAATTCATTATCCTCATTGGTTTGGGCATGTCTGTCTTTTAGTTCTTTGTAAATGGAATAAAATTTATATTTCTGTTTTACATATAAATATTCACGCAGTTAGAAACACATTGTTATTTCCAATAAGTGGCCGAACAAGAGTTGTGTCCTTGAACAGAACTTATTTCTTTTTTGCTTGTGTTCAAAGGCAAAATAAGTTGTTACCAAACATATTTGCATTTAATTAGCAGGAGTTGGTACACTGCATATAAATCTGTTTTAATTGGCAGGAGAGTGATTAGAAATATTTTTTAATTTGAATTTGATTTGAATGCCATTATGTGGTATATATGCTACAGGTTCATCAAAAGAACACCCCTTTTCCCATTCTCTGTAACCATCAACCTGATATTCACCTGTCTATGTTTCCTGGCTCTGAAGACATGTGCATTTGACACCCATGTCTAAAGCCTCAAAATTAATATGTGACTACTCCTGGAAACTGGACTTCTAAACACAAAATTTTTCTGTGCTGTAAATGGCATAATGCTACTGAAAAAATCCCCAAGGAAAGTTAATTTAATATGGAAGAGAGCAATTCAATAAGAATCAGGAGACTTGGATTCTAGTCCTTGTTTTGCTACTACCTAGCTGGTGATCTCAGGAAAGCTTCTCAACTCCTCTGGGACTTCCCTCAGCTCCCTAACCTATCCTACTGTCATTCTACCCAATTTTGCTCAAGTCAGAAACCTAAGAGTTATCTTTGGTATCTTTCTATGATCAATTATATTCAAACCATCAGCAAGTCCTATTGATTCCATCTCCAAAACATAGCTTGAATCTAGCTACATCTCTCCATATGCTCTATAACACCCTCATTCCAAACTACTATTATCTCTCACCTGGACTAGAGTTATAGCTGCTTAAATAGTGTCCTTGATTCTGCTTTTTCAAATGAAAATTGGATTATTTTGATCTTTCCATTGATTTGACATGAAGGGTGATTCATTCCAAAGAGAACTTTCAACCTTCCTTGCTGAAATTAATCATCATAGTCATGCCTGTATGAGCACAGTGAACAAACACCTTTCATCAGCTTAGGTAGATATAAAGTCTGAATTCTCCAGCCATTTCTCCAAGTAACATTCTAAGTAAGCCTGTGGGCTCCTTAATAAATCAGGCTTCAAAGGCAAGGTTGGCAGTAAAAGTGTCTTGTGTGATAGGAAATAAAGGATGAAGTCCAAGCATTTTCTCCACTGATGCTAAATAATAATAATAATAATAATAATAATAATAATAATAATACCAAGATAGTTGAATGCACAATTCACTTTAGACTCAGTAGTTGTAATATACATACACTCCAACCAATGCTCAGAACCAATAGAGTGAGTTGGCTGGTACTGTCTCCATTTTCACATGAGGAAACTGAGTCTCAGAGGAGTTTTTCTGAGTTCAAACAGCTACTGAGTATCTCCAACTGTTATCAATCTTTCAGAATTTAGGCTTGATTTTATTAATTGTCCAATTTTTTAATTTCCAAAAGATGTTATCTGTACCTGTTTAATTCTAGAAAATGAAGAAAATTAAAATAACCCTAAATCCCAGAGATTTGTTCTTCCAGTCATTGTTTTTAAAGACATTACACACACAATTTACATAGTTTAAGCATATACAGTATGATAGCCTGTTTTTTCTCACCTTTTATTATGTCCTTTAAATATCTTTTTAAAGAGGTGCTGGTCAATGGTCATGTACTATTTCCATATGGAGGGGCCATAATGTATCACTGGATATTTAGGCTCTGTTATTTTTTGCCATTATAAATAACGTTGTCATGAACATCTTTCTCCATAAATCACTGTGAGCACGACTTTCAAGGCACCATCTGTTCCTTGGAGTCCCTTAGTTGGTGACACACACCTCGACTAACTGACATTTGACAGGTGGAACTGAAGCTGTACAGCTAGAACTTGTCAAGAAGACAAATAGAGCGGCAGTGGCTGCCTCACTCCCATAACATAAAATAGATACAGCTCTAATTTTGCAGGCCACTTGTTTGGTTAGACGCTTGATGCCTCATTGATTCCACAGATGATATATTCCAAAAGAATGAAGGTGACCTCAGAGACAGCCAGCCATTTAGAATCCAATTAATCAAGCTGCAGGGATGTGGTGTCTGACGCCAACCAGACAGACACACCAGGACCCGTCAGACTTGCGACTCAGAGATGGAATTTAGGAAGGTGTGGACGAGGGTTAGTTCTTGGGTGCTCTTCTGCAAATTGCAGAGAGACACACTCTTTAAACTGAAGGAATCTTGGTTGTGCGAGTTGTAGGTTTTTGTGGAAAGAGAAAAAACAGTGAAATATTCTAAAATTCAGTGAGCTTTGTTGAAGACTGCCACAAAGAGGAACTCACTCATAGTCTTAGGATTCTGCTTCCAGGACATCTGAGATGTAGAGCATGATAATTTATAAAGTTCTTTAAACTTGGGTCTCCTTTATTTTGTCAGTATCTTGCAGAATAAACAAAAATTAAAATCCATATTGAAAAAGGGCCTGAATTGGTTTCCTGTTACTTAACAAGCATGAATGCTTCATATTAATTTCTAGTAGCCTAAGAGAATAAAGCCTTTACCTTTGATCTGGAATTTATTTAATCTTCTAGGATAGTGGTGGTGATTTTAGGCCCAAATTCCAGGTATTTAATATGTTCAGTTTTGCTCTTTGCTTCATGATGATGGTTTTATCACTAGCTCTTAACACTTCTTGTATTAAATTGCTATATTAATATTAATAGTAGAGTGTGAAAAACTCAACTGGTAAGTGGTGTATGCAAAGTAACCTAATGCAAACTTTAATGGATTAATGCACTAAAAATATCCTTAAGGAAGATTGCTATAAGTAAAAGAATAAAATACTTTAAAGCAATGTACTTTAATCAAATAATATGAATGTAACAGCTTGTATAAGCCTTTGGTTATATTATGGGGCACAAAGAGAAAACATTTTCTTTTTTTCCAATCACAGTGCTATGGATTGAATGGTGCCTGCAAAAAAGAATATGTTAAATAAAGTCCAACCCCTGGTGCCTGTGAATATGACCCTATTTATAAATAGGGTCTTTGCAGTTGTGATCTAAATAAGATCAGGTCATTAGAGTGGGCCTAACCCAACAGGACTGCCATCCTTCTAAGACAATGCGAACGTGGGTAGACAGCCACGCACAGAAGGAAGACAAGAGGACAGCCACGTGATGATGGAGGCAGAGACCGAGTGATGGATGCACCTACAAGCCAAGGAGTGCGGAGGGTTTCTGCAAACACCAAAAGCCAGGAAAGGCCAGGAAGGGTTCTGTCCTACAGTGTCCGGGGGAACTGCTGAGACATTGATTTTAGATTCCTGGCCTCCAGAACCGTGAGACGATAGATTTTCATTATTTTAAGCCACCCAGTTTGCGGTACTTTGTTATGGCAGCCCTAGCCAGCAAACACAGCTTTTCTATGCTCTGCCCAATTCCATTTTCCTCTTGCCTCAAATAAACCTGGGACACATCATGCACATTTCTGGCCAGTTTCTGTTTTTAGAACGTGGTTCAGTTTAAGGCTCCACTTGCATTTCCAATTTACACCTCATCACCTTCCCCGCCTCCAGCATCAATGAGGCCTGTGGGTCCGAGGACTTGGGGAGGGAGGAGGGTTGCTCTGGCAAGTTTCCAAGCCCTCCAGCCCCATGGAAGTGAGGAGGAGGGGCAGGTCTCATCCCAGGACACTGCCCTCGCCTGCAGCTGCTGGGCCTGGTCCTCTGGTGTTGGAAGCAAGGAAGTGGACTAGGCAAGATGCCCGGAGTTGTCTGATGGACAGTCCATGACGGGTGTCACTTCTGGACTTGTTACTAAATCTAGTTCCATGTTACTGGTGGTCTGTGTGTTTCCTTGGGGTGATGCTTTGCTTTTCTCCTACTCGCTCTGCCCCAGAACTTCCTGGGAGAGGCAGCTGAGTCTCCTTCTGGTGTTTTCTATAGGTTCACGTCCAAGATTCAGGGTGGCCTCAGAGCGTCTGCTTCTCCTCTTCTCTGTGCTCCTGCCTGCGGAGCCAGGAGAACCAGAAAAGTTATTTCTTCCCTACGCCTTGGGACTCAGATGGAGAAAGCGCTGCACCTATCTTTTTCCTTCTCACCCCGCCAAGAGCGCTGGCTGCTCTTGCAAGCATCCTGCGCTCAGGACGCTCTGAGCAGGAAGCAGTCTTGTGTGCTTGTCAAGGGAGAATTCCCCTGTGTGGACCCACGCCTTCCAGGATCTCCTCCGGGAGGCTGCCTCCCAGTACTTGGCACCTTGTAGCCATTCAGAACTATTTGTTGAATGGATGCATGAAGGTTGGTTTTCAAGAATGTGTTTTTCGCCTGGCCGATGCAGCTCAGTGGCTGAGTGTCAACCTATGAACTGGGGGTCATGGTTCAATTCTCGGTCAGGGCACATGCCTGGGTTGTGGACGCAATCTCTGGTAGGGGGGCGAGCAGGAGGCAGCAGACCAATGATTCTCTCTCAGCATTGATGTTTCTATCTCCCTCTCCCTCTCCCTTCCTCTATAAAAACAACTAAAAAATGTATTTCACAAGTTGTAGATTTCTATGTTTATTGATTCATAGAAGAAAATGATGGCTTTTGTTCTTATTTCTACTTGTGAGGGTGCTTAATACCACAGGCTTCAAAGGTCCTCTGAAATTTCATCATTTTAATACAACATGAACAGAAGAGTTAACTAGATTGATATGCAAGGTATTTTCTAGGGATATGCTGCAGGGTGTCATGGGTTGGAGGGGAAGCTAAGACAGGAAAGACAGGGAGAATAATTATAAAAAACTAATACAAAAGAGTTTGTCAATAACTTCTAAGCATTCCATTCTGCTGTTTGTACCAGAATGCCCTTTTGTAGGGGTTATTTTTGGACAGTCAATCTGTTCATCGGTAACTGTGTTAGGCCAAACACTTTCCAGGATGCAGTATTTCCACTTTCCTGTTGGCACATCTTACAGTTCCTACTTCACAGATGTTCACTGTCTTGCTTCTCGTTGATGACCCCATCCTGACGCAGTAGAGTTGGTCCCCACCCTTGATGCACTGGTTGGGCAACATGCAGACACACTTGGAAGCAGAGGCTGCAAATGAGAGAGACAATGTGATCACCACAGTTCTCAGGGTGGGATTTTACCTAACTTGTCCCCAGAGTGGCGAGCTCCTTGGTTAGCAATAACTGAGAATGCTGAAACAAAGGCAATGGCCCAATACGCAACTGTGGCTGCAGGGCGTGCGTGCCCTGCGTGTAAGAGAGCAGAGTGCATAGTAAGCCAGTAAGACAAGACGCAGCATTGGGTCATCTCTGACACCTCCTTCTCGCTCACTGTTCCCACACAGTCAGTTCCATCCTGCCAGCCCATTTCCACAGGGTCATCACTTAGTCCTTTCTGTTCTTTTCTCATCGGCACTGCCTACGTACATTTAGCTTTACAATTTATTGAGCATATACTATAAAACCCATTTAATAGGCCAACCACTTTACATGCTTTATTTCATTTAATCCTCACAACAGACATGAAATATCTGTTAGCATTCTAATTAGACAGATGAGAAAACGCAGCTCAGAGGCGTTAAGTGATTTGTCCATGGTCCCACAATTAGTACGTGGCGAAGGCAGGTTTTAAAACCTAAATGACTGCTGCCACCACATGAGTCAGCCTGACACCCAGCAGCGGTTTCATTAACAGAGCAGCGTTTGTAAGGCAGATGTCAATTCTGTCCCATGTGTCTCAGCTGATGGGAGAAAACAGGGCAAGGAAGTGGGGAGATACTCAGGTTCAGGCTTTCTGCCCTCGGTAGGGACATTTCATAAAAAAGCACACTTTCCCTCCTATGCCTCCTGTCAACCCGCTGGAGAAGATTCCAGTTGTGGAAAGTCTTGTCCATTGTCGGGAAGGATGGCGTCTGGTGAAGGACAGCAAGCTGTTCCATCTCTGAAGAGAAAGCCAGTTCCCTGGGCTTCTGGAAAGGCCACCGTCACCACTCAGTCTAGTTGCGGCTGAAACGCTCTTCGCCAGGTTGTTTTCAGAGCACCAGTACCAGAGCCCTTTCCCATCACCTCCCTTAATCCATCCTTCAACACTCAGTTCTCATGCTTTCAACCTTGTGAAACCCGCCCAGGTCCGAAGATACTTATCTCCCCTACAACTCTCATCGCCTATGGCCTTGCATTAAAATTACTCAGGCAAGCATTGTGTAGTCATTCCTCCAATTACGGCGAACAGTGCAAGTGTACAAAGGCCTTTTATCTTCAGACATCTCATCGTACTTTGTACAGTGACTTCCTTCTATTAGATACCAAAGGGCTGTGTGCTGAATAAGTCTCCCCCTCTTGTTAGTTAAGGTGGGATATTTTTGAAGTTCAGACAAAACACTTAATATGCATAAAAACCTGCTCATTGCAAAATCGTTTGTGTTCTAACTTTTGAAAAGTGAACTTCATGTCACTTTGAAGTTCCATTTTAAACTTTTTCTTGTGTTGTTTTAGAAAGAGAAGGAAATGAGTAGCAAAGTACACAATTTAATCACAGTGACATTCAATTCAACTCAGGATTAATAATCTCCCACCTTGCCGTGAGTGGGGCGGGTATCAAATACAATGTTTGACTTTCTCTTTCTTTATAAACGCTGTGGTGTATACAATGATGCTGGTCTATAGTGCTTTTTGACTCGAATTCTCTGTGACATTGACTTTTGCTTAGCAATTAAAGAGGCTGCCAGAGGCAGACCATATCTACTGGGGAGGACGTGCTTCCGTTTTCTGATTGTGTGCAGGGCCAAATAATACTTTAAACAATGTCCATCTCTTACTAAGAAATATTTATGTTTTAGTGTGATTAACTTGAGCAACATTCATGTATTCAAATATTTTACTGTTTGTTTTTTTCTTGTTTGATAAACGTTGACTCCTGGGGACCGTGGAATTTGGATATATGTACAATAAAGACCTAACAATAAAGACCGATTTTTATGAAACTGTAAGCTGCAGCTTATTTGTTACTCAGACAGATTTAAAAATAATAATTTGTGGAAAAGTAGCACTCCATCCCCCCCTCCCCCCCAGTTCTTTGCAATAGCGGAATCTGATGAAGACCTCTTCTCCATGATAGATAAGGCGGGGTGAAAGTTAGCACTAAACACATCCCTAGCATGCCTGAGCTACCATTTTGATTTGATCTTCTGTCCAAATTCCTTTTATTTTCTGTATGTATTTTTGACAATAATGTTCTTATACTACAAATTTCAAAGAAAATGTTTAGATTTTAAAATGATGTTGTATAACACTGGCAGTTTTTTTTTTTTCCTGCCACAAGTTATTGTTTCTGAGAGAGATGTCAGTTGGATAATGGTGTTGGTCAGACAGTGAAAGAATGAATAACAGTGTTTATCTAGAAGATGACTTAATAGTGTTTAGAATTAGGCAGTGTACATATGGGGCCCTGGTTTGCTGTCTCTCACAGTGAATTGCCTTGTTTCAACATGGCTGAAAGGTTGGAGCCCCAGACATTGACCTCCTGAGTTGCTACCATCGGATGGTCCGTTGACCATGGCTCCTGTGTCTACTCTTTGTCATGAGTACCATCCTGCCACCTGTCAAGGGAGCTGAGCCTCAACAATCAGCTTTAAGTAGAACAGGATGAAACTTTATTTAGGAAATAAGGTCTCTCCCCTTTTCTAGGACTGATTTGAAGAACATTGGACTGGAAAGCAAAAGAGGAGTCAATGGGAACAGTAACGTTTTTCCAAAAGTAAGGTGGTTTTAGTAAAAATTAGATGTAACAATTCAAGTGTCTATTGAATACTTTATGCCTCATTTTAAAATAAGCTTTTGAAGAGTGACACGTGGGATATCTGGCTGCCTTTTTGAGTTCTGTTAAATCCTATTTTTCAAATCCTATATTTATAGGTATACTAGAGGCCCAGTGCACGAATTGGTACACCAGTGGGTTCCCTAGGCCTGGCCTGTGGGGATTGGGCCAAAACAGGCTCTCTGACATCCCCAAGGGGTTCCGGATTGTGAGAGGGCAGTTCTCGGGTGACGAACCCTGGAATTGGGCTCCCTGGGTCCGAGGTGTGGGTGAAGCAGATTCAGGGTGACAACGCCCCAGCAGCAACCTAATCCCTGGCTGATTCCGCAAGGAATCAGGCTCCCTCCTCTACTGGTTGGAGCATCTGCCCCCTAGTGGTCATTGCGCATCATAGCTACCAGATGAACCATCCAACAGTCAGATGGTTGCTTAGGCTTTTATATATATAGATTGTATGAAGCTCAGGTGGGCTATTTCAGGGTCAAACTTCATCTTAGAGCATATGGACTGCTGTGAAATTCTGCTTCCAAGCAATTAACAAATAAAATGCCAATAGTCAATACACTTTAAAGAAAATAGAAATGTAACGCCACTTCTTAAACATCAAATTGGCAAAGATATAAAGGAGCCATAATTCCAGGTTTGGTGAGAGTGTGGGAGGACAGTCTTTATCATACATTGTAGATAGGAATACAATATGGTAAAAACATTTCTGGAAAGCAAGTTGATACAAGAAACTTAATAATTTAAAATAATATTTAACTGGAAATTCCATTTTCTAAGGTATAGCCTAAGAAAATAATTTAACATTATAGATTTATCTGTGATAGATTTGTTTATCACAGCACTGTCTGTAATAGCAAAACACTGGGAAAAATCTAAATGCCTAACAGAAGATTGGTTAAATGAATCACAAAACGTCCATATAGGCTTTTGCAGACATTAAAAATTATGTAGCAGAATAATATATGATGACATGGAAATAGTTTTATGATATAAATGAAAAGCAGCAATATGTAAAATAAGATTTAGAGTATGATCTTATTTTTTTAAATTTGTAATATAATCAGGGAAACCCCTGCAGAAAAATTTTTTATGGAATGCTTCTCTATATAAATTATTAAAATCACTCCAAATCAGAGTGTCAGCACCATACCAGCAGTCCAATTCTAAGCAATCTTAAGAGAGACTACCCTGCTGGCTCATCAGCCTGCTCTGGGAATGGGTCTAGCTTTGAACCAGAGATGATGCTATAGTCTTGGAACATCTGGTTGACCCCATGCATGGTGGAAGAGAGGGTCAGAGAAACAGTGCCTGAGTCTATGAGGGTCCCTGTCTGGGTTCAGGGTATCCTGCCCGAATAATACAGCCAGCCTTGGCTGGTTCCAGGCACTACAATTGGACATAAAAATTTTGAGGAATCTGCTTCAGCAATTGGTGTCCACAAGGAGCCCCAGTCCAGGCACAGAGCCCTCTACCTCTGCTGGCCCCAGCTGGTCCCAAATGCCAAAGGAAATCTTAGACAATTCAGATACACACCCTCTAAAGCTGGGAGAGGGGAAGGGTGCCTGAAGCACAAAACCAGGATGTGTACTCTTTTTACTGAGGTCTGAGGGTGGTGCTGATTGTATATGCACAGCAAAAAGATGAGAAAGATTTATACCAGAACTGTTAAAGCAGTTATTCCTAATTGTGGGTGGGTTATGTTTTTCTTTTCTGTTTAAATCACTTTATAAATATTTTTACAACAAAATGGAATTATTTCTGATTAAGGCAAGGTTCATTTTAGGAGTGTATGAATGTAAATAAGATATACTAGCTGAGATGAATTTTAGGCGAGGGCATTTCTAGTATGTGGTCACCATTGGCACTTACCTGAACATTTTTCCCAGTCGTAGCAGGTGTCATAGCCACAGGTTTCCCTCTTGGTGCTGTTGAATGAAAGCTTTGTTCTTTCAAGACCCCATTCTAACGGTGGACCATCTTGGCAGGAACCAATATGTAGAAAATGGAATTGCTGATTATTTAAACATTTCTTGGCCATAAATTTGCAAGCTGGTGAAGTAAAGTGACTGTTGGAGTCTGAGTCAAACACACAGAGATCTTCTGAATATTGGCTGCCCAAGAGAGGAAAGCAAGCATTTACACATGAAGACCAGAAGACAAGAAATGGCATCCAGCCAATTTAATATATTAACTTACTACCCAGTTATCTTTCTCCTGCTCTCCCCACCCTCCAATTTCTCTTCTTTTCATCCCCTTGCATGCTCTGGGATTCATCTTTCAAAACTTTTATCTTAATCTTGGTATTACTCTCAATTGCCTTTGAATTAAGTGAATTTTAAATTCTTAAAAAGATCTTTCATATTTTTATTCAAAGCAACCTGCCTTTCTGGAATTATTTTCCCACCCCCTTAATCCTTCTATATCACCTGAAAATTGTATTGATCATTTTCTAAATTGGTAAGATTATTCTTCCTTTGCTGTCATCCCATGCCCTGCTCAATCAGCATTGTGTTGTCTCTCCTCTCTGCCCATCTGTGTCCAGCTCAATTCCTGCCTATACTTTGAAACTAACCCTGATTGACCTAGCCCACAATAGTCCATCTATACCTTTTCTGAGCTCAGTAACATTCATTAATTGCAGCACCAGAATTGTATATCATTACATGGCTTTGCAAGTGGGTTTGTATTATGATTAAGAGCATGCACTTTTAAGTTATTCTTTAACTTGTGTAATCTCTCTAAATAGTTGATGAATCCTGCTACTGAGAAGTAACCAGTGGCCATAGCCCTTGTCTCACTGAGAGGTCAAGAACTCCTTGGTCACTCCAAATCAGAGCCTCTATTCTGATGTCAATTTTAGAATTAACAATCAGTTCACCAGCACGTAAGACTGTTTACAGGAACTAGAGCCTATAGCTGAGAGGAAAAGGCCACTCACTAAGTTTGGAACACCTCGGTTGGGGCCAGCCACTCCCCCAGACACCTTTAATGCCATAGAAAAGAGACTGAGACTACAGAAAGAGGCTAGCGAGGTAGGGAAGAACTTCAGACAGTTCCAGAGGACAGTCTGTATTCTCATGGTTTGGTATTACAAAGATAGAGAAAGAAGTTTCCCCGGGATTCAATGGGCAGTATGAATGCTTTAAGTACCACCCAGAGGGGACTCCAGCAGCGAGAAGCTGCATGGTAGGCCACTGTGGTGGACACTGAGGAGGGTAGATAGAACCACCTTTGGGCTGAATTACACAGAAAAAGATGCTGTGGTGTTTGAATGAATGAATGAATGAATGAATGAATAAGCATTTGTGCACCTGCTACACAGAGGAACATGAGAGCTATTCAGTATTTACCGTGCAACAGTTGGGCACAGTCTGCTGGCTTCTTACCCCAGGATTCATTCTTTTTCCTCCCCAGTAATCTAATTTTATTAAAAAATGCCTGCACATCCAGCCAAAGAATGGCATTTTCAGCCTCCCTTGCAGAGACATGTGGCCATGAGAATAAGAGAAGATTAAGGAGATGAAAGCAAATGATGGGTCTTTCAGGAACTCTCCTTCGGAGGAGGGAATGTGTGTGTTTTCAGCTTTCCTTTCGTCCTGTTCCAGCAGAGCAATCTCAGGGCAGAGCAGAGAGCAGAAGGGGCCTCGGTGCTATCTGAAATAGGCAAGTCATCGCACTGGCCCTAGATTGCCTACCTCTGGATTTATTGTGTGAGATAGAGAAACAAAAATTTATCTGAAACCAATGCTACTTTGCATTAATTTCAGCTGAAAGTAGACCTTCAATAACAAGTGACCTCAACACTCCTGATTTGTTTTTTTTTTCATGCAAAGAGAAAGACAGTTATAACAACAAAGAGGAGATAGCTAACTATTCATGGCAGTTACATGAAGATATATAATGTTTATGCCCTGCCCCTACATGAATAAATAGACTGACAAAGGTGTGTGTGTGTGTGTGTGTGTGTTTGTGTGTGTGTGTATGTGAGTGTCCATGCTCACACAATTTTCTCTACTCTAAACTTTTGGAGTCACAACTTTGCCCTATACTTAGGGAAAGAGGAAAGCGTTGAGATAACTGAATATGAAGTTTAAAAATAGACAGGAATAAGTATTTATAATAAAAATGAGACTGTTTTAATAAACAAAAGCCATGAGAACTTGGGAACTGGGCTGAGAGATGATGAGAAAGCTTGCAACCAGTAGGAAAGGAGGAATTCAGTTGAGCACAGGGGGGATCAATTATATAAAAAATTAATATGTTTCATGTTTGTGCTTCAAGAAGCTCAGCCCCGTGAAATAAGCCAGTCAGTGAAAGAAAAATACCACATGATCTCACTCATTTATGGATAATAAAGAATATTATAACCTGGTGAACAAAAAGATAGATACAGAGGCAGAGAAGCTTCTGCCTGTCAAATTACAGCGGGAGGGCTTGGGGGTGGTTAGGGGCGGGAGGAGGTAAGAGATCAACTGAAGGACTTATAAGCATAACCAATGGACGCAAGACATTTGGGGTGGGGTGGGTGAGGGCATGTGCCTGGAGGTAGGGGAGGCCGGGGGAAGGTCAATGGGGGGAAAAAAAGGAGACATATGTACTACTATTTATAATACTTTAAACAATAAAATAAAATTAAAAAGGAGCTCAGTCCCTCCATCAAGCTGGCTATACTAGTCTGGCCTTCCCAATTCCCAAACACGCTTCACAGAGCGCCTCTTACCTGCAGTCTTCTTCTGGAGACATACAGATGCATTCAGATCCTGATTCCTTTTGTCCTAGTTGACAACGGCCCTTTAATTTGCTCATAAAATCTGAAAGAAGAGAAAAAGGAGTGAAGTCCAGTGCATGGAATAGATTCCAAGTGAAAACTTGATTTTAGGAGCAAAGGCAATGGTAAAAGATTCTCATTTATCTCTTACATTTATCTTTTACAATGGTAAAAGATTCTCATTTATCTCATTTTGGCTTTTCCAAATAAGCTGTCGTGAAATATTCCATCGCAAAGATCCTTTCTAGCTCTCATGCGCTGTCATTTTCCAACCTAAAATTGCTGTTAAGTTCAGATAACTAAAGAAAATGGAAGTGGTGAAATTTCTGTTCACTTGTTTCCTAAATATTTATTGAGAAAACTATGGTATTCCCAGCACCACATTAGGTTTTGGGGGTAGTGTATTGAGCAAAATTTGACCCAGATCCTATGCTCACAGAGCTTATAGTCTTAGGGAGGCAGATAAACATGAATCAAACAAACACATTCATACAAATAGAATTGCCGTCCTTATTAGTTCCATTAAAGAGAAAGCATATAAACAAGGAAAGTGATGTAGCTGGGAAGGTTAGAAATGGTGAAATGATAAGAGAAAAGGGGATGGAAACAGCAGGAAAGGAAAGGAAATATCAGGCATGAAAGTGCTAAAAAGCGAGGCAGCATGTGACTTTCCTGGAGCTGAAGACCAGGGTAATTGAAGAGCACAAAAACAAGCGCATGGAACAAGGTATGACCTTGTACAGGGTCCTTCAGGGCTTATGGAAGGACTTCCATCCTTACTTTATAAGCAGTGAAAAGTCTTTGATGGGTTTTAAGCAGCAGTGGTGTGACAAAATCAGGTCTGGATTTTGGAAAAGAAGTTAATTCTGGCTTCTGTGTGGAGAGTGGTCAAGAGAGCTGTGGGTAGACTATCTAGGGGGTTATTGTAGTAGTTCGGGTGAAAGAAGATGGTGATTTTGATCAGTCCCCAAGGTAGAAATGGAGAGAAGTGGATGCACTTGAGGCAGAATTAGCAGATAACATAGATGACTCATTAAAAATAAAAATTGGTTATACAAAAAAAAATTGGTTATACATCAGAAAATTGGTGAATAAGTGTGTATTCCTATGTTTCAAGTTAAAATAAAATGCTTAAATTATTAAAAAGTAGTATGTACTGCTTTTTTAATGACCTTCCACTCTAACCCAATTTTCAGTTAGCTATCAATTCTGATTTTATGGGTGAGCTTGCACTCCCTCAAAATATTGAAGTATATTGAAAAAGAAACATAACCTCAATCTCTAATATTTGAAGCTATCCACTCGACCAATAACTTCTCATTTCTGCCTGACCTCCTCCTCTACACAACCTGCTTTGCCTTCCCAGAACACACTCAAGAAATAGCACCATGGTAGATGCTATGCTACCAACCTTGGGAGACCCCTCCCCTAGGCACACACATATATTTAATGTGTATATATGCATACATGTGTGTAGACGAGAGAAAAGGGAATCCTGAGCTACTACTCACCATTTTCACAGGTGAGTGAGTTTGAAATGGGCGGTGTCCAGGAATCCTCAGTGCATGTGTACCTCGATGGCCCAGAAACCACAAAGCCTTTGGGACAGGTTAGCTCAATGGATTTTCCAATTTCATACGATCTCTGAAATGGTGAGATCCTCAGAACTTCCTGCACAACTGGCTTGAGGCACTGTGTCACTGCAGCAGAAAAATTTTAGAGGCGTCAGTGGAGTGGAATACACACCAGATGTAGGCGGATTTTATACAACGCAAGAGGTGATTTTAATGTGATTCATTCCATTCGCTCTGTTTTAATGCCCCCTTGTCATCAGAGAACCTGGGGGTTGAGGATCCCAGGTTTTCCCTGAGACCCTCCTTTAGCTCCATTGTCTGAGGTTCCCTTCTAAGATAGGTTCCAGGCACTTCCACCTTTCATTATATTACAGGAACCTCTTCTTCTTCCCTCTCCTTTGCCCAAAAGCAAGTCACCACATTGTGAGTGATAGAGGCAGGACATTCTAACCGATGCTGGTCTCAATTCTGCCTCACGGGGTCCCATGGGAGCTCTTTGGAGTCCCCATGTGAGCCTTGTCTGATTCTCATTCTGACTTTACTGGAGCACGGCTATGCATGGAGCCTTCACACTCCTCCTCAGGAAAGGATGTGAAGTGCTCCAGGGAGAAAACTGCCTCTCTCATGCAGCTCCATCGCCGATACACTAAGGGACTCATCAATCACTGATACTTCCTGGGACTCCTCAGTCTGCACCACTTTGGACATCGGACTAGGCAGATGTCTGTGGTTAGAAGCAGTGAGCAGACCTCCCGGGTTTCTCTTTAAGCACGTGTTTCGCCAGCCTGTGTGTATGAGGCCAACACGCAGGGCCAGAACTGACACCTGAAGATGCTTTGAAATCCGGTGTTAGAAGATGAGTCCTATTTTCTGCTTCACTAACCCTTTCCACCAGAGTTATTAAAAAGTAGTAAAATGTCCTGGTCTACGGTGACTTTGCTTTATTTATTTTGGGCGCATTTATTCTTTAGAGCGGTCACGAGAAAGGGCGGGCCTCACGCTGGCATTCCACATCGAGCTGTCTCCAGGTCCTGTCTGGCAAGCAGCTGAAGTACTGGTACCCAACAAGCTTGAATCCGGTATAGCATGCGATTTCAGCATCTTCCCCAACGGAGTACACTTTCTTCTCATTCTAGAATTAACACCGAAACCAGCAAATTATTAGCGCTATGAATAATATTTCTCAACACCTTGGGGTCATCTGGTTTCTTTCGATTCCTTCACTCCTGTATCTACTCAGTTACAGAGTCCTTTCAACTTCACCTTTTAAATCTCTCTCCAAGTCCCCCTTTCCTTTGCCATCACCACTGCCTTTGTTTATGGCATTTATAAATTTATAATCTCTTACAAGGACAACTTTCTAACTGGTCCCTTTCCTGTGTGTGTGTGTGTGTGTGTGTGTGTGTGTGTGTGTGTGTCGGAGGGAGAGTCACTAAAATTTTCAAGTTATAATGGGTCTTACTTGCTTTGGAATATTACCCTCCTCACCTCTTGCCATTTCTTCCTGTAAAACCTGTCCCCTAGCAAAACAAAACATCTGCTGTTCTTTGAATATAACATTTATTCTCTCTCATGCCTCTGTGTCTTTACCTGGCTGCCTGGCTAATTCCGCTCTATGCCCAACACTTTCTTCCCTTCTCTCAAGACCCAACTCAAGTAGAAAGTCCTCTGTGCAAAGGTCCTGCATTTCCCAGCTTCCCGAAGAGCACGCCTTTCAGTTCCGGGGGAAACGTGCGCAAAGCTCTATTTCCATAGTGTCATCACTTCTACCAGCCCCACCCGGACCCCTGGGCGGCACTTCCACTACCAGGTCTCCATCTCATAGATCATAATGAAATAGGGGCAGGTTCTTACAGCCACCCCAACCCTCATGATGCTCAAGTGCCATGGTCTACCCACATAAACGCACGGGTAGCATGTGAATTGGTGGAACCAAGTAACACAAGGAACCTACTCTCCTTTGATCCAACAATCAGGTCTAAAGACATCTCCAGGGAATTCAGGGTGGAAGAGTGGCCAAGTGTTTCTAAATACCACTTTTTCCACTTTTTAGGTCAACAGAAGATTATTAAACTAGGAACACAATAACTCTAACTTTTGAAAAAGCATACTTTTTAACGTCCATCTTTTTTTTTAAAAAAAACACCCCAAAGCTGAAGGGAAGGTCAGGATGCTTACTCGGATAAATCCATTTTCCGGAGGAACTGGACGAGGACACCCTGTGTCTGATTCTGGGTCAGGGAGGTCTATTTCTTTTACATATTCATCGTCATTGATACATGCTTGTCCACTAAAAGGGAACAATAAATATGTGCATATAATATAATAAACATGTACATACACACACATATATTGAATGTATATTTATACATAGAGTGGCATGTATATATTTATATAAAAGGGTAACAGCAGGTGTAATGCCTCATTAACATGCTGAGTTGGAAGAGGGAAGAGTCCAGTATTTCTTTGCTTAGCAGTAAGGTAGTAATGCCTTCACTGTGCTGGCGGGTGCCTGACCCACCCTCCCGCTGCGCTCCTTACTCGTTCTGCATGATCGAGATGGAGCAGTGCTCCTCTTGCCGACTCTCCCCCTCGCAGGCCTTCCCTCCTCGCAGCGGGCCGGGGTTGTTGCACACTCGGGTTCTCGATCTCTTGTAGGTGAGGTCGCACGGGCTCCAGGAAGACCAGCAGCCCCAGTTCCCGTCCACCGCATCTGGAAGGCAGGCAGACCCGCCCCCGGTGATGGTGTACCCCAGGGAATGTGGGCTTTGAAGCCAGGCCAACCTGAGTCCCCACTTTTCTGCTGTGTGGTCCCTTGTGGAATATCACAGGGCTGTTGTGAGGAAAAGGGGAAATTAGGGCCTGACACCCCGCCTGATTTTCTTTCCCGGTCCCCACAGCTGGATAAAATGGCCACAGTTTGCGAATCATTTTCAACGACCTGCAACTTACCTCACACATATGTATATGTGTACACACATGATAAATATGAACTTCTTCTGAGTGGAATATATATCAAACCGTGTGTTTACAGGTAATAGAATATTTTCCTACTCCTATGACACATCCCCTTTCTAAGGTGGATCAGGTAACCAGGAATATTACTTAGCCCTGTATGAAAACTTCAGCGATGGTTTAATTTATCCCTATCACAAAGCCATCTTCATTCTACATTACAATATACAAAAGGCTTATAACACCCATTGTATTTTATAGCATTTTCTATTAATTTCTTTATGTCATATTACAGGCATTGTGCTGTGTATCCTTTATGTATACATTCATCTTCGGATACAAGCTGGCATTATCCCCATTCTCTGGGTGAACAGATGGAGGCACAGAGAGGCCAGGCGACTTTCCCAAGGCCACAGAGCTGGCAGGTCACAACAGGCTCATCCAGGGCTGTTGGACTTTGGGGTCGAACTTTTTCCAGGCTTACCTTTCTTGTGAGTTTGCGTAAGGTGGGAGGTGCTAATGGCAGTGTGTCTTTGTTTTCATTGACCCACCTAGCATCCCTTTTGGAGGGGAGAAGACGCCTCCCTCACCAGGAGTTGCAGACACTTACTCGATTTAAAATCCGGGGCGCGTCTCTCGCAGTTGTCACCGTAGGTGCCGCTCTGGCACACGCACAGACATTCGGTCCCCGAGAGAGTGGGGCGGCCGTTGTTAGGACACGGAGCGCACTGGCAAGGGTCAAACTTGGCTGCGTATTCCTGGAGAGCTCTCCTGAGGTTGTTCCGTCGGGTCACCGCACAGGAGATGTTTCGTACCAAGTCCGTGATGGGAGCGAGCTAGAGAGGAGGTCTGGTCACGGTCACGTCCCTTTGCCTAGGTTCCCATCACCACCCAGTTCCCAAGGTATGGACAACCCCACACGTCAAAGGGGTTCGTGCAGAATATGGGAGCTATGCCAGTTGCACCGTGGAGAAAGGGATGAGTTTTTTCCGTTTCTTTCTCACAGCAGCTCTCAGCAAGATTCGCTTGCTTCTGTTGTCCCTGAAGTATGGCCGGTGCGATGTGCCTGGAGCTTAGGTTCCCTGGACATTCTTCTCTGGAGATGCCCTTTACCTGGCCTTGCATCATGTTACGTGTTAAGCGGCAAATGCATGCATCAAAATACTGAGCGAGGTGAGCAGGGGTTAGGCCGCGCAGGGATGTCCTGCTAAAGCTCACTGAGTGTGACCCCAGGTGAAAGATCCAGAGGATGAGGAGAGCCTCTCTGGGTTCTTTGCGCTCCCAGGGGCAATACTGGCATTTGGGGGAACCAGAGGAGAAAGTGTAGAATGGGAGCAAACGGAGAAATGAACTCACTGGTAGGATGAGTAAAGAATTGCAGCAAGAAATAATGGGGCTTACACAAATCCAGGGCTCATTTTATTAATATATATTTTTAATTAATTTCTTTATTGATTAAGGTATCACATATTTGTCCTCATCCCCCCATATTTTATTAATATTTTAAAACCCCAAAGGAATGACTATCTAGTGCCATAGGTGACTCACTTTCCTACCACAGCCAGGAGAGCGTGCTGCATCATCAGGCTGCATGTGCATTAATCTATGTTCATCGTGACTGCACTCCTGCCTTCATTTGAACCAAATGAGCAGGACAGCCTGCTAGCGGGCATTTAAAAAGGTGCTTATGAGCATTATGCTAAGTGAAATAAGCCAGGCAGAGAACAATAAATATCACATGATCTCACTCATTTGTGGAATATAATGAACATAAACTGATGAATGAAAACAGATCCAGAGACAGAGAAACATCAATCAGAACGTCAAACCTCAGGGAAGGTAGGGGAGGGTGGGGGTAAGGGGGAGAGATCAACCAAAGGACTTGTATGCATGCATATAAGCCTAACCAATGGACACAGACAACAGGGGGGTGAGGGAAATGAGTGGGGGAGCTTGGGGGCTAATGGGAGAATAAGGACACAAATGTAATACCTTAATTAATAAAGAAATTAAAAAGAATAAAAAAATGTGCTTATGTTTGAGGCAAACACTGGTTCCAAATGCACTAGGTCTGATATGTGGGCAAAGTGTTCCTTGAATAATAAAAATCACCTTCTTATGGAATGACAACACATATAAGACTGGTACATGTAATCAAAGTTCATAGAACCAGAGAGCCACATGCACATAAAAATCCCACTTATCCCCCGGAGCTATCCATGAAGGCTTAGGAGAGCTCACCAAATAAAAGTTGCAAGCAATTACAGAGACTAAATGTTTTGCACACCTTGGAGAGATGAAGAATACTACTCAAGGCAAGTTTGAGCAGTTTTATTCACTAAATCCCCTTTCCTGATATTCCACGTATGCTGCAAATTCTAACTATGTATTAGAGAATGCCTGCTTGAATAGCAAAAGCAATAGATGTGTAATTTAACATTGAAAACGAGGCCCATTGTGCACGCACACTAAAGAAAGACATGTCCTTTATCATCTCGGAGCAAAATGGAAAAGGAGTTGCGTGGCAATTCCTTTGGGCTGCCAGAGAACTACTTTAGCTCTCTCACCCAGCACACTTTTTATTCTTACCTTAAAGTCAATCACAACAGGATTATTCTTCAGCGATTCTACCCACCGAGAAAAGACGTTCTCGTCAGTACCCGAGGTCCCCTTCTCCCACACCAAAGCCGCGGAGTACTCACTCCTCCCGCCTTGGACCAAGGAGATGGATTTCTCTGCTCCCTGTATCATCGAGCCTGCAAGGTGTTTTAAAAATAATTGCCCATTTAATTTTATTGCAAATCGAACCTTTAAAGAAGAGCCTGCTTGCACAGAAGTGGGTGGTAGAGGCATTAAGTAAGCTAAGAGAAGAGCGAGAGAGCACCGCTCCTCATCCCCACAGGCAGTTTATGAATAGCAGTGCCAACAGCTGCTGTGTATTAGGAAGCTTGTACATAATCAGCTGCACACATTATCCCGTGCAATTCTCCCAATCCTGAGAAATAGGTGCTGTTGTAAACCTGGACAATAGAGCTAGAAGTGAATTGGCCCCCCAAGTGTGGTTACTAGGGAGGACTGGGGGCCTGGGATGCAAATGCAGCCCAAGTCCTGACTACTCTGCTCCCTGCTCTCTGATGCCAACCCCCCACTTTTGATACGTATTAGTATATGTCTGGCTCCCGGGATGCTATAGACCCCTGGCTTCTGCTATCCAATGTGTTGATGGCCACACTGGAGACTTCCGACTACAGAACAAAGTTGACAGAGTGCTTTAAGACAGGAGTAAAAGTACAACTAACCAAAGGAAAAGAAAAAGAAATTAAACTTCAAGTGAAGAGTTGGCACAGTGTTTCTTTAGAGGCGATGATATTTACTACACATAGCACAGGTTTCTATATAGATTTGCAAAAACAATCTCTATTAACTAACAGTGTCTCTAACTCATAAGAATCAGAACTGAGGAATAGGAAATAGTAGAAAGAAATACAATCAAATGAAAAGGAGGCCTGTGATATGGGTGAGAGTTAATGCCATTAATTTGATGTTGATTCTTCAGGGCCAGGAAGGATTAGCCTTGCCCCCACTATAAATAGTCTAGAATGACTAGAATGATGGGGGAAATACTCTCCCTATGAAGAGTAGTCTGATCTTTTTCAAAGTGAGGCATGTGAAATAATACAGAAGGGTATAAAAAGAAAATTTTAGCATTTTTGTATTTATATTTCATATAAAAAAATGGTTGAAAAATCATATATTTGCCAATATATCTTATACCAATTGACAGTGACAAAATATAATTGTCTGAAAATAAAATTAACAAAGTTAATTATATACAGAAAATATTAAAGTAATTCCTAATAAATGCAGAGAAAAAACATCCAAACCTTAATAATTATTACAGAAAACCTAATGGAAATGGAATGACAAATAGAATTTAAGATGTGGGAATTAGCGTCCTTGAAAATAGGCAGTTATATTTTGTCTTTGCAGTGCGTCATTTATTTCAGACTACAATGGTGATAGTTTTCAGTGTTTATTTGTCTTTGTACTGTAGTTTTGAAATCTTCCTTTTCAGTCAATTCTTATATTTAGTCTTTTTGTCTCTGATGTCTTAATTTATTGAATTGACTTTCTGATTAAGTTATTCTATTGCAGGAAAAACTGGCATAGAAACTGCATCCCTTCTTTCCTGGGTTATGCATGCTGCTCTCCTTTCCCCTCTTTTTTCTTTTCTTCTGATATAATACGAATGCATGTTGTCAAACCAGTTCTCATTTTGCTCATGCTTCACATGGGCATCTGCAAGGAGACCATCTATATGCTGATATTTTAAATTATCTAGTTATTATAGTACATATTGTATTTTCATTTGTTCTCTATCTGTCTCCCCAGGAGAAGATAAGCTTCACATTTTGGAAGTTTCTGTGATTTTGCCTCCCCTTGTCCTGAGCAGAATGAGTAGTAACCTGTCAGGGGAAGTAAGGGAACTGGAGAATTTTACATGGAGAAAGGAGTTCTTTACAAGGCACAGCATGGAAGAGAGCATGCCTGCGTCAGGGGACTGCCCACACTTTAGCTAGTCAAAGACAAAGAGGCAGGGACTTCCCTCTCAGGCTTTGTGGAAGCATGACATGCTTAAGGCATGAGAGCTTCATGATAAGAATTGCCTCAGAGAAGATTCCTCTCAGAAAATGTGTGGACAGATCGAAAGAAGGCAAGACTAGAGGCCGGGGGCCAGTTAGGAGGCTTCTGTGGTGATCCAGGTTGGAAACGAGTGTGTGCCATGAAAATAAAGAGATGAGGATAACTAGGAGAAATATCAAGGAGGTAGAGTGATCACTCAGTGGATGCAGAGGCTAGAAAGAGGGAGAAATGAAAGCTAAGAGGGCAAGAGGGCAGAGGTGAACACTGTACTCACCACTCCCAGGACCACATCAAAATTACAACTAAGTGCAGAACAATCAACCTGGGGAACCACCTGAAGACCAGCTGAGCAGAACTCCTACAAGATACAGCACTCGGGTATCTGGCTTGGCTGTCTGAGCCTTTTTAAAAAATCCTCAACTGAGGATATGTTTTATAGTGAGGGGAAAGAGAGAGAGAGAGAGAGAGAGAGAGAGAGAGAGAGAGAGAGAGAGAGAGAGAGAGAGAGAGAGAAACATCGATATGAGAGAAACACTGATAGGTTGCTTCTTGTATGTGCCCCCATTGGGATTGGAACCTTGCAGCCTAGGTATGTACCCTGATGAGAATTGAACCCGCAACCCTTTTGGTGTATGGGATGATGCCCCGAACAATGGAGCCACCGTGGCATATCCCTCTGTATTTTTTTTTAAATATATATTTTATTGATTTTTTACAGAAAGGAAGGGAGAGGGATAGAAAGTTAGAAACATCAATGAGAGAGAAACATCAATCAGCTGCCTCCTTGCACGCCCCCTACTGGGGATGTGTCTGCAACCAAGGTACATGCCCTTGACCAGAATCGAACCTGGGACCCTTCAGTCCGCAGGCCGATGCTCTATCCACTGAGCCAAACTGGTTAGGGCTCCCTCTGTATTTTTAATGGCTGGTTATACATATCATTACTTGGTAAGCTTCTTGATAGGAAGGCCTGATCCACACCCATCTTTACATCACAATGGCTAATATTGGGTTCAGCCCATGGGAAGGATCAATAAATATTAATTAAATTAAACAACTTAAGTATAAGATAAAGAAAACCTTAGCCATTTCCCCCTGTAAGTGTTGCTAATGACGCTGTATTTGCACTCTCTCCTCACCACACACAGGGCTCTGAGGTAGATAACTGAAATAAGTGCAAACTGAAAAATCCCACACTTCTGGGCAACACAATCCTAGTTACTGTCAGCCGCGGGGTGCCCTGGGCAGCAAAGGGAGAGGGCTGTCACCTTCATATTTCTCTGACATCTTGTTGGTGGTGCACCGGTGTTCCACATATTTTTTTTTAAAGAAAAGAATGCGTTTCGTTGTTTCAATCCGGATACAATTTTGAACTTCTGACTCCGATAAGCCTAGGAAATGGAGCACAAACAAAACCTCCTGAGAATTCAGAGAAGAGCATGAGGCTCTACAATCAGCCGCCATCATCTCTACTAGTAATTCCCATGAGTGCGAATGAACGACAGTTCTTGCCTACAGATTCAGTCCTTCACAGACCCTAAGAGGAACGTGAACAGAAGAGGTATTTATGAGTCCCTGCTACCTCTCCCTTCCACACTGGCCTGAAGAAGCACAGCTGGGGTGATTGTGGCCCAGCCCAGGGGACCATGTTGGACTCTCCCTGTTGCTTACATAGAATGAACCTCTAAGCTCGCCCATCCGACTGGCCGCTGCCACTGTGCATCCCTGCACATCAGAAGATAGACACACACTGTGTCGTGCCCTGCTGTCAGATTTTGTGGGGCCATGGCTGACTCTGTGAAACCTCCGTCCACTTCACTTTTCCTTGTTCATCATCAAAAATGTGAATCCTGTTGGTCATCTCTCCTTCCCTGGATGCCCGTTCTCATACTCACCTGCGCATCCTCTCCCTGACTTGGCTGCTCGCTCTACCTCTACCGCCAAAACCTTTCTGTTTGCTCTCAGAAATTCTGACTTCTGACCTAGGAACTCTTGTCAACGTCCTCCCTGACTATTCTCTTGCTCTCCTTGTCTGAACTCAAGCCTGCATTGGATCTGATTCTCGTTGTCTCTACGGGAGGTAGGTACTGCCCCATTCCCAGCCCCTTCAGCTGTGGGAGCTGGGGTTGACCACATCTTCCTCACTCCCCACTGCTGTTTCCACGGGATGCCTCCCCACAGTTGTCTATGTCTCATAAAAATTCCGGTCTCTGAGGCTGAGGCCACCCAGTTCTAATACCCTTAGTCCTCATGGTCCTTGTCTTTCACTAAACTTCCAAGCATCATTAATTGAAGATTGTGTCACCTGAATCACTCTTGGCCACCACAATGCTTGCCATTATGCTCAATGTCTTCACCATCTATGTGGATGTCAGGGGTTGACTGGGGCACAGTGCAGGGAAACAGATCTTGCCGTTTGTACACTTAAGTGGTACTGCCTACCTGGGGTCATTTGAGGAGAATCCATGTTTCCTTTTGTTAATTGCTTCTCACGCCACCTGACCTGCTACCCGAAACATCAATTTTAGAGTCCAGGTTGTTTGATGTTTAGTTAAAAATTGCCTTGCAAAACACAAGCACATGAGGGATAGAGCTGTTAATATCAGCCCTAAAGCACCTTAAAGCCAAGTAGTTTATCAAACACTGATATTTAAGGTTGCAGGTCACCATAGGCAGGAAGAAGTGTGTTTAGAGCTTGAGGCACAGTTTGGTGAGATGCTAAACCTGAAACCTGAAGGCAGAGATCACTGAGAAAGGAGGCGGAGTGGAGGAGCCTGGGGAGTGCCCACCTCACAGTTTTCTCAGTAGTTTTCTCAATAGTTTGTCACACTGGAAGAGATGCGTTAGAAGTTGTAAGAAGTTCTTAGTTTTAACTCCCCATGTTTATCTTGTATCTTTAACTTTAGAAAGAAAAGACTGCTATTTTGATCGAGCTGAATAAACATAAGTCACTTTTCTCCTGATAGTATTGTTCCTATAAGTGGGTGAGTCAAATGTTTAGGCCACATTAGGAATTTAATGCCCCTCTAGCAACAACTCCCATCTTTTCTTACTCTCTTGTTAGGTTTTGATTATTTGTAAGTTAAAATTAAATGTTATGTGTACAATTCATTAATGATAACAAAATTAATTAACCATAAGCTTAGTTAAATCCATTTTCTGAGGGTTAGAGGAGAATCCTTGAAGATTTGAATGAAGAATCCCTCTTATGAACCATGTTGTTGGTCATACAGTGATTAAAACATCAAGGTTTCATCAGTGAATTTCTGTATAAGCCTTTTCTTCCCTGTAGCAGATCCTAGAGCTTGCTGCCTGACCTCTACCCACAATGACCAAGAGGCAACTTGATGCTGTAACACTTGGCCCCTCAAACCCCAGTGTCCCTCTGCTGGGGTGTGGGGATGAGTATTTTAGAAATGTCCTCAGCTACTTTGACTGGACAAAGGCCAATAGTGCTAGTTGAAAATGTCATACTGATAAGTAATGAGGCAGTTAATTTTTCTGCTCAAATTAAAAGCAGAAAATGAATTCTTAACAAAAGGAGTTTAAAATTACCATCTTGCATATTATGATATTTTAATTGTTTAATGTTTCATGGAATTCCTGAAATTCTTTTCACCTTGCACGCTGAAGCAATGTCAACTTTTATTCAAGGCTTTAAATTGACTATGGGACCCTGAACAATAGGGGACTAAATCAAAGGATGCAACTAAAAAGCAATTGAATTTTGTTTATTTTTCCTGAGGGAGACAAAGTGCTATGAAATATTCAAGTCGTGGTGTTTTGAAATGAATGACAAGGGTTATGATTCTTATTAAATAAAGCAAACAAAAACTAGGCTTGTACTCTAGTATCATGTCATGGCTAACTCAAGGGAGAACAAATAGAAAGAGATGAAAGGGAAGATGCCAGAATAGATATTCATCTAGAGAGTGGGCAAAAACAGGTAAGCACAACCCCTAGAGAATTCCATTTCATTAAGTTTTGTTTCTGTCTTGGTGTACTTCAACGTAACCACAATTAAAATTGAGCACCAATAGTGTTATTGTGACTTAGAGAAATAAATAAGTATCTATACTAATTGAACATAAGAATATATATTATGATTAAGAACACTGAATATAAGAATATGTTTTATTGACTATAGTAAATATACATATACATGCATAGATATAGTGTGTGTAGGTACGTGTTTGTGTATGTGTACACAGGTGTGTATGATTATATATTTCCAGTTTCCTATCACATCTCAAACTCCCTTTCTTTCCCTTATTAGGCGTCACTCTCTATCTCCATTTACAGAGAAAGAGACGGGAGGGGAGAATGTTCCAATAGGGAAGGATAGTTCATCACTCTTCATTTTGGTTATGGGGCTTCAGCTATTAAAACGCTGGAAGGTTGATTAAAGATTCACATCGTTCTTTAACTGCCCTGATCTCTAAGCCTTTGGAGGCTTTGCTCTGAATGGGTGATGAGTACAGCTCATCAAGTGAGAAATTATTCTCTGAGCCATAGCCGCGGTAATCAGAATAATATCATCTCAAGGGTGAATGAAAACAAGTCAAGGGCCAGAGATTTCCCCCCACGATTTTTGCCCAGCATTAATGTTGATGCGAGTCTCTGTGGCAGGAGACATCACATTCATCATGCAAGCATCGCTCCAGTGGGAAGGAGAGCTGACAAAACAGGAGGGCTAGGCGGTATGGAGAGCGCATCACAGCATAAACTTCTTCCATTTCAGTAACTCCATCAGGTGAAATTTTTTAGAGACCCTCTTAGTGAAAGTATTTCTCAAAGACATTTGTCCCATCTCCTCTCTTAGGAAGCTGATCAGGAGGGATCTCTGGTCACCTAAGGGCAGCCCCAGGAAACATTAGTATTTGCGACATGAGATGTAAGAATGGAGGAATTGACACTCCATCGACACCAGTGTTGTATTTATCAACAACTCCCTTGTTCCTTTTGTATAAAGTTACTTGATCAAGAATTGTGACTTATTTGGGGGAATTGGTCAGTTGAATTCTTGTTACCATTCAGTTTCTTAACCGTGTTCTCAAGAGACACATGGTAGAATCATCACAGGACCCTGTGCCATTTCCTATAGGGGTCTGAAAACAAATTATTTCAAAGGTGCTTAAGTTGTACTAATAATTAATATTTGCAATTTAAGATAATACTTAAGAAACCAAGATTTATTTATAGGCTAAGTTGTATATTATTATTTTATAGGTAGGCAGGAAAACACCACTGGCTGCTAGTGAATTTGCACTTATTTATAGAACTTTTCTATATATATATAAAAGCCTAAGCAACTGTTCGATCCGTAGCTATGATGCGCACTGACCACCAGGGGGCAGATGCTCTGACCAGTAGATTAGCTTGCTACTGGGGTCCGGTCAATGGGGATTGGGTGAGACGGGCTGGACATGCCCTGGAGCCCTCCAGCGGACCGTCCCCGGCTGACCAACCTCCCACAGTACCTCTCTGGCCCCGATTGTGCACCAGTGGGCCCTCGGCCTGCCTGCGCCCTCTTGCAATCTGGGACCCTTCGGGGGATGTCTGCAGGCAAGTTCAAGGGACCCCACCAGTGCACAAATCCATGCACTGGGCCTCTAGTTCATCTATAAAATTATCGCCTATTAAAATGCAAGTCAATGATCCTTTAGGATTTAGTTCCAGGACAAATCTTGTTGACCTTAAGGAAATGGCACGCTCTTTAGGTCACTGTTACTGAGTCGCTTATGATCTTCCTAAATGCCAGAAAATTCATAGACAAATCTGATGCCCCATCAAAGATGTTACACATATTTATTTTTCCTTCTTTGTTGGTCCCAATTTACTATTTTTGTTTTATTTCCTTGACTTTGTACTTTTGGTTGTTTTTCATATTATTTTGAAAATAAAGGAGGGTCTAATTAAGGTTAATAGAAAAGAATTAAAATGATACAATAAGAGAAAAAGACATCACCTGTGACCAGATCAGCTAATGAAAAGGGCGGCCGAGCTAAGCATACCTGAGTTCTTCAGTTCCTCGCGGCTGTACTGGTAGAGGAGGTCATACACGCCTCCTAGGGAGCCAGAGGTGAAGTAGTGAGTCCCAAAGTTCTCAAATATCCGGCTGTACAGGGCATAGTTGTAGTCCAGAGGCAGTTGGTTAAGGGCTTCTAAAAACACATTTGAAAGCTGCAGGTCTTTACTTTTCATTGTGAAGTTTAAGACTTTTATAACCATATGGATCCTAATAAAACTGGAATCCTAAATGGAAGAGGAGAAAAGAGTGAAAAGGAAAGATGATTAAACATAATGAAAGCTTGTCTTTAGGTATCAAGCACTTAACTGTCATTTATTTATCATTCGCTTCATTTCAATCTACTATCACAACAATTTTAACTCGCTATTGCCTGTTCTCACACGCACAATTATAATTGTCACTTTATTGTCCAGTTCCTTTTCCTGAGATGTTGAAAGCGCTAAAAGAGATGATCTCAATGATGTACACCATGTGACTGAGGCTTATGTTCCCTACCAAAGAGAGATCAATTCTCAGAAAAGCAAATCTTTTTCTCTTGATCGTCAATCATGGCTGCATCCCTACTGAGTTTTTATTTAGAAAGCCTTGCCAGTGCAAATAATTGTAAAAGGATTATGCAACGAATATTCAATTGCAAGTTATGCAACTGAGACTCAAGTCCCAGCTTTGTCACTAACTGGGAACAAGCTTTTAAAGTCTCCACGCCTCGGTTACCCACGAAATGTCTTCTGGTGCACAGATGAGGGCTGTGCACTGTGACTTTTCACACCCTTCAGCATAACATCAACCCAATGGTTCCAAATCACTAAGAGGCAAGATTAACCCAAATTATCTATATTCTCTCTCCTCCACCCATAAGCAAAAAATTTTGTATGAAGGTTTAAAAAAAAATCATTTCTTGTTATGTCGGGTTGGTTTAGAATTAGGTAGTTAGTTATTATGCCCCAAACCTCATTCCATTACATTGTTCTTCTATACGCCACTGAGTTTTATAAGTGTATCCATGTAACTGCTCTTTTTAAACATTTTTATACACTTTATCTAATTTCCCACTTTTACCAAATTGTAGTGTTTGAGCAAAACAAACAAACAAACAACAACAACAACAACGCAGAAAGAAGAGTATATTTTAGCAAAAGAACTTCATAATAACCGTAAATTATTAAACAGCTATCTTCCTGTGTGCTATAATTATGGCACAGAATGACTGCTAACACAAAAGAAAAACAATAATCCCAAGGATTGAAAAGGAGTCATCATCCCCTTCCCCACTTCCTTTCCTTTTTCCTCCCCCGTCTCTAGCTTCTTGCCTCCGGCGCTAAGACCACGGAAGTGAACAAGGCCAAGGTCCTGCCTTTGTGGAGCTTCCATTTTGTAGGTGCATTAATTCTATTTTTTAAGTTAAAAACCTGATTTTTGTCATAGAACCTGGCTTTTGAAAGTAGGAGGGGCATTGTGCTTTTACTAAGGAGCGTACTCACTCCCCGGAGATCTGAGATGCCTGTTGAGATTTGGGCATTGAAAGGAATGGTTCAAAATTTCCAGGCAGCTTTAAGAACTAAATCGTGGGAAATACAAGTGAAACTGGTAATTCAGCTGAGCACGAGCACCTCCAGGGCGCTCCACCTGTCAGTGCATTCGTCAGTCCCGGTGGCTTGAATTGGCTGTCATAGGCCAAAAGACGACGTGACAGTGAATTATTAACCACATACGATCTAGTTCAACATTCGATGAGATCTTTTTTTGTGAAGCAAATTGGAAAAGCACTAACTCTTACTAAGAAAACGCAGTATGAACAGCATTATGACTTTGAAACAGACAATAAGCGCAATTGTGACAAAGATGGCAGAGGAAACAGGAAACAGCAGCCAACAGAAACGAATAAGAAAAATTAAAAATGGGGGGAAAGCGAGCAAGTATCTCAGTGAGAACACTAAATGTAAGTTGGCTGAATTTCCCTAGCAAAAGCCTGAGACCACCAGATTACATTAAAAAAAGTAAAGTTCTGTGACATGTGGTTTGTAAGAAATACATACACTTAAACCAGTAAGACCAAAAATATAACCATAAACATAGCCAAACACATGCAAAAAGGAAGCATCATTATACATACGGCCTCTATAATTTTTTAAGGGGATAAAACAACCATGAAAAAACACTAAAGTTATTTGGATATGAGTTAGACATCCTACTGATTGGATAGCAAAACTCCCCCCTTCTTGTCGCATGATTGCTGGAATTGGCATTAATTTTCAGGAAAGAACAAAAAGACCAGGAACCATTATTTTACCTTTTTGTGGGAAGCTTGAATGGCTTCCTTGAAAGCAGAATTTTGGGTGGAGGACTGACTTTTCGTTGAGGAATAAAAAATTGGCACATGAACACCACGCTCGTCTTTGGTCGAAGCTGAAGTTTTTTGATCTTTGTTCTTTCCAATAGGTGTTAAATCAGTATAGAACTCTGTTTTCAAATCATCTTCTTTAATTTCCACCTGGAGAAAAGTCCATATGAAATATAATAGAATTTAAGAAATGCTGGAGCTACTTGTAAAGATCTAATGCAATGATCACTCATTTATGCATTCAATGAACCTTTTTGAGGACTCATTTTGTTAGAGAACATGGAATAATATTAGCTCCTGCCCGCAGGGAGTCAGTAGTTTAGTTAGGGAGAAAGACCATCACAAATACTTAATTCAATATATGAAGCATTGTGCTGCCTAGGGAATTGTCACAAATAACTATAAAATCCAGAGAGATAATACCAGGAAAGTCTAGCTTACGGAAATGAGTCTCAAACTGAGATGTAATGGGCTAATAAGCAATGAGGACTATTTTTATTCTGCCTATGAATTTGATGTATTTTGCAATCTAATTTCAGATATCTTTCAGAATATTAAGGCCTAGAAAAGGAGAGGGCAGGTCCTGTGTGATCATGCTCTGGAATCATCCCCATCTCTTTTAGCCTTATTCAGAGTTGGGCATCAGCACTCTTCTGGCCATGTCTGCAAGGCAGAGGACAAATGATCAATTGGTTCTGCCTGGTGGGTGGTTATCAGTCTTCACTAGCTTGGTGGGAGAAGAAGGGAAAAAGCTAGTGGAGCTGATTTTATTTATTTTTTTATTTATTTATTTATTCTTTATTGTTTGAAGTATTACATATGTTTCCTTTTCCCCCCATTGTCCTTTCCCCAGCTGCTCCCATCCCCCAACACATGCCCTCACCCCCAACTGTCTGTGTCCATGGGTTATACTCATATGCATGCATGCAAGTCCTTTTGTTAATCTCTTATGGACGTGATTTTAAAAATAGTTATGTATTTGTTATGGTTATACCAGTAAGAAGAGAATAATAGATAAATTTTTTAAAAAAAGGTTGCAAAGCAAATTGAAGAGTACTTGTTTATGTGAAAGATGCTTGTCTGGTTTGCAATGGAAAAATTTCTTCTTGTTTTAAAATATTCAGTATTCAAATACACTGTGAGGCAAACCATATGTCACAATTAAATAGGTTGCACAATTAGTCAAGCAAAGATAAAATAACTCTGCTGCAAAAAGGTCTTGCTCAACAGTAAAATATAGTCAAAAGTTCAATGTTACTTTCAGCTATTGCATTGCACACCACTTAGCATTTAAAATGTGCAGGAATAGCCCTAACCGATTTGGCTCAGTGGATAGAGCGTCGGCTTGCGGACTGAAGGGTCCCAGGTTCGATTACGGTCAAGGGCATGTACCTTGGTTGTGGGCACATCCCCAGTAGGGGGTGTGCAGGAGGCAGCTGATCAATGTTTCTCTCTCATCCATGTTTCTAATTCTCTATCCCTTTCCCTTCCTCTCTGTAAAAAAAAAATCAATAAAATATATTTAAAAAATAAAATAAAAAATAAAATGACCAGGAATAAAGCTCTTAACGCTGAAGCAATGCAATCATATTTAGCTATAGTTGCTGACATTTCTGCACCATTCCTCTAAAAAACTTAGATCACAAATATTTTATTTCATGAACTAGCTCTCACCCAAGAAAAGATGTGTCAGCTTAAAGAAAAAGATATTGTCAGGTAAGGAAGGGGGTGTGGGTATTCTGGCAGAAGTTCAGAGTAAATCTGACCACATTCATTAGGTTGGTGGGAGGGTAGGCTCACAGACAAGCAGAGCTGAAAAATTAGATGGAACTGGGAAACAGCCAGGTCTTGTAGGCCCTGCTAAAATACTGGGATTGGATTCTAAAGGCAAGCTTTTGCATATAAGATCTTTAAAAATATTAACCAAATGAATGAAAAATTGGGAGTGTTACCATCACATTTGTGTTTTGCCAAGATCATATGAACTATAGTTAACTAAAGTGGAGGCAAGGAGCGTGGCTTAAATCTATTGTAATAAGCCAAGTGGGACAGGATAATGGCCAGGTCTAGGGGAGTGGTGGTTGGGTAGAGGGAAACTGGTGGACTGAAAAGATATTTAGGATGTAAGTCAACAGAAATTGTTGACCAAGCAGCTGGGAGGGTGGGGGAAGAACAGGAATGCTGTTCTGGGAAAGGGAATGTAGAAGGGAATGTAGAAAGCCAAGGCAACTTTGGGAAGGAGGAAGATGAGTTCTTTTAGTGGTGTGTGAGGAACAGCTGGTAGGCTCTGATAAACTTCATTTTTCCACATTTTCCCAGGAAAAGATGTTAACTAAATTCTGGTTTATTTTTAAATATGATTTTGTTGATTTCAGAGAATGGAAGGGAGAGGGAGAGAGGGAAACATCAATGATGAGAGAGAATCATTGATTGGCTGTCTCTTGCATGCCCCCTACTGGGGATGGAGCTTGGACCAGGAATTGAACCGTGACCTCTTGGTTCCTAGGTCGACCACTTAACCACTGAGCAACACTGGCCAGGCTGTTAAAGTAATCATCAAGGTCTCATCTAGTGTAGGTAGGACTGAAGCAGGAGCCAGGATTCTACTTTGCTCTGCCTTTTACTTGCTGCACAACTCCAAGAAAGTGGATGTTACCATTAAAATAACGTCTTTTCTGTTTCACTTATCCTATATAATAAAAGCCTAATATGCTAAGTGTCTGGTTGTTGGGTCAGCCATTCAACCAATCAAAGTGTAATATGCTAATGATATGCTAAGGCCGCTCAACCGCTCGCTATGATGTGCACTGACCACCAGGGGGCAGACAGTCGACCAGTCACAATGACATGCACTGACCACCAGGAGGCAGATGCTCCGACCAGTAGGTTAGCTTGCTGCTGTGGTCTGGCCGATCAGGACTGAGCAAGATGAGCAGGACATGCCCTGGAGCCCTCCCACAGTCCCTCCCCTGCTGGCCAACCTCCCAAGTCCTTTCCTGGCCCCAATCATGCACCAGTGGAGTCCCTCACCCTGGCCTGTGCCCTCTCGCAATCTGGGAACCCTCAGGAGATGTTGGAGAGCCGATTTTGGCCCTATCCCGCAGGCCAGGCCAAGGGACCCCACTGGTGCACAAATTTGTGCCCGGGCCTCTAGTCATAAATTAAAAGAAATAGATTATTTTGTTTAACAAGTATGGAGCACTTATTATGTGTAAGGTACTGGGCCAGATTCTGGGAGTATGTAGTATGATGTTCATTACCACTTAGGGAAACACATAGAAAACCAAATCAACTAATAACATAGAAAGAAAAGGGGCAGACCCACCTCTATTATACTTAGGTTTATTTGATTTTTTAGGAGGCAGTCACTCTTTTATATCTAAATTTTGTGGTTACTTGAGGGAGAGAACTATGGTAGAGAAAATTCTGAATAAATCGCCGTTTTTCTTTGTGGGGATATGTTACAGCTGTATGTTCGCTGGGGACAGCATGAACTCTGGAGTTTGGGAAACCTGGGATCAAATCTCTAATCTGCTACTTACTAGTTGTTTGACTTTGGGCAAATTAATTATCTTAGTTGTTTTTTTTTAACCTGTAAATTGATGATAATAACACTGACCTTACTGGGTTGTGGAAGGATTAAACACTAACACCTAACAGGTCATTAAAAATGTTCATTACCTTTTTATTCTGTCCCTTCATTCATCACTAATCTTTCATTGGGAATTTAGTTTAAATCACCATTGGCACTGGCCTGCCACTGTGGTAGGCTGTCATACCTCAAAGTTGACATCTTCCAGATTGGCTGGTACCCGGTAAGGATTACTTGCTTTAATGCTTTTGACAGTTTTACATATTCCTCCAGTGAAAGAGTTATCAAGGACTTCTCCTCTGGGCTCTCCTGCCAGAAAATTAAACCTAGAAATAAAGTAGTTTTCAAGAATTCAATAGATGCAGAGCAATCTTGAAAATTTACCTTACTGATATGAAAGAAATACCTCTCGTGGACATTTTTGACTCGTGACAAATGACTTGGAGGAAAGCCCATTTTTTTCTAGTCTGTGGTGAAACATCCAGAAAGGGCTAGAAACCAAGACTCAGCCCCTCGGGTTCTGGCAGGGTTTCCTTATTCCACTCACATAGTTGTCTTGGGCTTTCAACATGAAATAAAATTCGGGTTGATAATTATTTCATGTATTAGGAAACCAGTACAAATTTTGGAAGCCGATTATGAGATAAATGATTATATAACTAATGCCAGTCTAGGCCCACTTCTTTCAGAAGGATACAGTAAAGAAATTCTTATAGAGAGTTAATACTAAAATAGTAATAGCAATATTTTAATAGAATTTTAGTTACATTGTTTTATCAAGCAATAATATATAAAATTCATTTAACAAATTCTTGCATATTATATACTATAAGTCAAGCACTATTTGATCTACATTTAATATTATATTAATTTAATACTTATGATAAGCATGTGATATAGATATAATTATTATAACCATTTTACAAATGAGGAAATTGAAACATAGAGATTAGTTAGTTTAGTACAAATCAAGTATTTAAGATATTGTTTCCTGGGAGATGAAAAAGTCATCCAAGGTGCTAATAGTTTTCCAAATTCTTATAGATATTAATATGTGTTTTGTGGGAAAAGAAGAAGTTTTGTGTCAAAAAGTTTGGTATTGATGGATTACAAATGGTGAAATAATAGAAAAAATATATAATGGTCTTTGTCCCTGATTCCTGGCACAGGGCTCCAAAGCCCTTGTAATCTCCTAAGTGATAAGAGCACTACAAGCATCTTTTGTTCTAGTATTTAGTCTTTGACCCCTGATTATAACCCAGGGCTCCTAAATCCCTTGGCATTTCCCGGGTGATAGAGGTGTTTTTTGATTTTTTTCTTGTTTCAATATTTATGTTTCAATTACAGTTGACATACAATATTATATTAGTTTCAGGCATACAACATAGTGATTCAGCATTTATAAAACTTACAAAGTGGTCACCCCAACAATTCTAGTATCTATTAGTGCAGTGTCTTTTTTTTCTAACCGGGTAACTCTTGGTGGTCACCTGGATGGGGACTGGTAACCAAAAAAATCAAACCTTTATTAGAAACTTAGCATTTTCAGCTTCATCTTTCATTCTCCAGAGAGAGGAGAGGGGCTGGGAATGGAGTTAAGGATCAATCATTCCTACATGATGAAGCTTCCCCACAAAAACTCCCCAAAGGATAGGGTTCAGAGTGCTCCCGTTTTGGTGAAAACATGGAGGTGCAGGTAGAGTGGTGCACCCAGACAGGGCATGAGAGCTCAGAGCCCCTTCCCACACACCTTGCTCTACTCATGACACCCAACTGGATATTCATCTGCATCTTTTAAGATGTGCGCTTATAATAAGTTGGTAAACAGTAAGTAGATTGTTTTCCTGGGTTCTGCGAGCCCCTCCAGCAAATTAATCAAACCCAAGGAGTGGGTCAGTGGGAACCTTCAATGTATCAGAAGCATAGGTAAAGTGGCATGGGAAGAAGGGGGCAGTCTTGTGGGACTGAGTCCTTAACCTGTGGCATCGGCACTAAATCCAGGTAGATAGTGTCATAATTGAATTAAATTGTAGGACACCCAACTGGTGTCACAGAGAATTGCTTCAAGGGGGAGAGCGCCCACACATCTGGTGTCAGAAGTGTGAGTGTGGTAGTGGTGTGGGAGTAAAGCAGGTACACAGGAGGAGGGCTGGTACACGAGTTACAGCTCATTGAAGTTGTTAAAAAAAAGGGAGTGGTTCTTATGGCTTCTCATACCCCAATAGCTGTGAGCACCATTTGAGGTGTGCCCTCATTCATATTGGAAGTTCTATCAAAATGGGTACTTGAGGGAGGAAGTATGAGGAGCTGGTCTGGGAAGAAGTTTCCAAACTACTCAGGTTAGCATGACAAACACAGGTGTTTCAGACTCATTCATTTTTGTTTTCTGACTTAAGAGGGATCAGTGAGGAAGAAGGAACTGCTCACCTTAGACTGCCTTATGCTATGTACTTGTAAGTTTGTCACACACAAAGGGCTTAACAAAAGTGGCTCCTAGGTCACGAGGAAGCTCTGAAGAGGGTAGCTGCTTGCTGAGAGCCTGAAGATAGGACTTCCATGGAGGTGACTCCCTCAGGCTCGAGGAACCTTTTATGAGTTAAGTCAACTGTGCAGCCATTTTCAGCCCTATCCTTTCTCCTCCCCTCTGTGGTATTTAAATTACTTTAACTATTCTGGTCTTTCAAATATATCGCGGTTTTTTTATATTGTAGGTTTTGAAAGGAATTTTATCTTATTTGGATTAGTGTGTCATATTTTGTGACTTTTAATATTTATTTTAAAATTATGTATATATGCTTGTACATGCATGTGTGTGTGTGTGTATGCGTGTGTGTGCATTTGTGCCTTGGCTGAACCTGTGAAAAAAATAAACAGCATGATAATATTGCCTGACTCTTGCTTCAGGTTTAAGACCTGATGACTGATGTTAACAATGAAAGAATGTTGTTCCGTCTTGCTAAATTCTTCCTTGGGGAGATGCCATTTAAAAAGAGGTACAGGCATCCAGGAAGCTACTTTTTGTGGGGAGAAATGTGTGAGAGAGGGGGCAGAGATTCTCAGGCCAGCAGAAAGAGATTCCAATAAGCAGCTCTCAAAACTCTCAGTTCTTGGGGAGTGGGAGAGGACTGGCTGTCCTAAGCCAGCAGGTTTTGCTCATTTCTGAGAATCCGTAGGACAGCAGCTGTGCTTGGCAGAGGCCACATAGGCCTTCTGTCAAAGTACACATAGCGTGTGGTCCTCCCCATCTGCACTCTAGATCAAGACCCACTGAGCCAGAGATGAGACTGGAATGTCACCCTTCATCAATCAGAACATTAGAAAACATGATTACTCAGTGGGAGTTTTGGCTGAGGTTTTTCTCCCAGGGAGAGGAAAAATAAAAAGGAAACCATTTCTGCACATTGATAAGAAGATGCTGTTGAAACGCTCTCATTGAAATCAAGTTAGAAATTCTTAGGACAGAACCTCAGAAAAGCCGGTAGTCATTGGACACACCAGTGAGGAAACCGCCGCCGAGAGACGTTCAATAACTTGGCTATGGTGCAGCGAGTTAGTGCAGAACGCGGCCCTGCACCTGGCTCCCTGACTTCCAAGCTAATGGCCGTTCCATTTCACTGCTGTCCTTGAGTCTGGCTCTATAGCTTCTGGTATCCACTCTAATCAAATGAGGTTGTATTTGCAGTGGCTGCTGTTTGTCTTTGATGCCTCAAGGCTTCATATTATGTAAGTCTGGCAGTGTAAGTGAAAACTTAAAAAAAAAAGTCCAGTACAAAGCAATAAAAGTCTATAGCAAACTATTTGCCTTCTGGCCAAAAAAATTGAAGGGAGATTTCTTTATTATGGGAACAGGAGATTATCTGTACTTAGTTTTCTTTTTTTTTTTTAAACTACATATATTTTATTGATATTTTACAGAGAGGAAGGGAGAAGAATAGAGAGTTAGAAACATCAATGAGAGAGAAACACCTATCAGCTGCCTCCTGCACACCTCCCACTGGGGATGTGCCTGCAACCAAGGTACCTGCCCTTGACTGGAATCGAACCTGGGACCTGTCAGTCTGCAGGCCGACACTCTAGCCATTGAGCCAAACCAGTCAGGGCTGTACTGAGTTTTCTTACACTTCCAACTAAGGCTCAGTTCTTCTCTTTCCACTGACTTCACTTACATTTTCTAAAGTTTTCTAAGCCATTGGCTCAGTGTAATGAATTTAGAATCCCTTGCCAAACCTCCAATGACCTCATTACTTGAACACGAACCACCTGTTAATGCAGGTCTGACCTTTGGCTTTTAAACTATACTGGCCTGCCCATGCATCATATAGTTTATGTGAGAAAAGTTTTGGACACCCTAGCCATGCTCATTTAACCTCTAACTCTCTTAACTTTTCCCCACCATTGTTTTTATCACCCCTTTTTCCTATGTTTGGCTAAGCCCTTTCTTCCGGCTTGGTCTCCTATTATTGACTCAGGGCTTGACTATAACCCTTGAAAACTGGTTTTAATTCTCTAGTATTCCAACTTTCAACACAGTCATAGGCATACTCTTCTGATACCCTCATTCTCCATTTGCTCCTGGCATTTCTTAGTGGTTACTCACTCACTCAAGACCTAGCCCCAAAAATCCACCCAGGCACCACCCAGCTTGGTTGGCCTCCCACCAGTTTGCCCTGATCCTCTCCAGAATTGTCAAAAGGATGTATGAGAATGAAAACAAACAAGTATGAAGGGCCCATAACATTGCCTGGTACAAGGTAAATGTGAAAATGCTAAATAATTTCATTCCCTAGGAGTGAGGATCATGGCCACATGCTGCCCGAGTATGGTGGCCAAGTGCCAGAGGCAGGGCTGGTAAAAGTAGAAAGAGGTGAATGAGGAAGCAGACAAGGTGTATCATTACTTCATTGCTGCTTCCAACTCAGTTCTGAGACGCTGTTATTCCCCCAAATGATAAAAAGATGTTACATACCCAGTGCTCATCCTGTTTACATTAGGGATGGGGATGTACTTCCGTGAGCATACAGATTTTTTTCTCCCACAATCCCTTTCATCTGAGTTGTCTCCACAGTCATTTTCTCCATTGCATTCTAATTTGCTGGCAATACAACGACCTATCAAGGAAAGCGAACAACATTGACCACAATTGATTATTTAAGGTATTTATTAATCTGAAACGCTTGTGATTTAAACCTCAAGAAAAAGTTAACAGCAGGTTTTCTAACAAGAACTCATCCAAGATCATGTTTTACTCCTTTAAATTTAAAAAAATTTTCAATTACAGTGATATTTAATATTATATTAGTTTTAGGTATACAGCATAGTGGTTACACATTTATATAATTCACTAAGTACCCACCTAAGTTTTCATTATTTTTTAATAAAGATTTAGGAACATACGGGAATAGAATGATAAACTTGTATTTTCTCCCATTTCTTTTTAGGATTAAAAGATTCACCATAGATTATTTAGTCACCATGGGGCTGATTGGCTTAAATAAGAAAATGAGATCTAGAATCCCATTCCCATTTCAGTAAGCTTTCTACAGAAATCCTGCTCTGTAGCAGAAAATGAATTGTAGGTTTAGAATTTTGTTCTGACTCAGGATAGCAGACTCAAGGTCACTGTTTTATTGTTAAAAACTAATTACACGCGCATGCACACACACACACACACACACACACACACACACACACACACGTAATATGGTAACATGGCTGAATCTCCAAAATTTTATTTGTTGAGCAAACAAAGCCAGACACACAAGAGTGATGCCATGGATTTCTTCATATGATATACAAGAATAAGGAAAGGAAAAAAAAAACTAAAAAAGGAAGAAAAATAAGGATAGGAATTAACTGGAAAGAGGAGAATAGAAACTTCTTCAGGTTTATGGATATTTTCTATATCTTGATTGGGGGTCATGTACATGTATGTATACACTCATCAAAATAAAATTGCACACTTATTAACTGTGTATTTTACACTATGTAATTATTTTACTATACATAATTAGTATATTTTTATTATGTAGTCATATATAACTACATAATATAATTGCTTTACTACATATAATTTATTCAATCTAATTATTTTTGGACAAGTTAAATGCCTAGGTGCTATAGCATTCGGTAGCAGGTTAAATTAGTGAGTTTAGGAAATGGGACAAGCTTCGTGTACTTAAATAATTCCTTTTCCTTTTAAACTTGCTGAATTTCATGAGGATCCTTGTGCATAAGGCATTTCAATTTCTGTAAGCATATATTACAGAAACTGAAATGCCTTATACACAGCCCCTCTCCTGCCCTCACCCTCTTGCCTATAACCAGGGGCACTGGCGTCCTACAGTCTCACTGACAACAATGCATTGTTTTACTCAAGGTTACCTAGTTAACTATTCTAGGTTGTGATCAGCATCTCACCATTGCTATGTGTGACTATTTGGATTCACTGAAATGCTTGGGGAAATTGAGTATTCTGTTGAATACATTTTTTTTTTTATTAATGGAGAGTTTCCCAGAAAGCACTTAGTTTCATCTTGTTTGGTTAATAACTTTCACTAAGGAGGTAGAATGTTAGAAAGTAATTAAGCCCTTCTTTGATTATTCAAAACCCTGTATTATATCTAGACTAACATTATAAAGAATTATGGCTACCCATCCCAGCATCATATAAGAGTGAAAATATAGAGAGAACAGAATTTGTATTAACCCCAGGATATAACCTGACAGATACTCTGGTTTTAAAAGAGCACATTTCTAGTTTTTTATTTGTTTGTTTATTTTTAGGGCAGAACAGAGTAGGTAATTTAGTTTTAAATAGAGATGTTTTTACTAAAGGAAAAACCCCCAAATATTATATTTTTTTAATGTTTTGAACCTGGTACTTACAAATTTGAGCAAAAGCTAATTTTTGATATGGTTACACTAAAAAAAAAATCCTATTTTATTGAACTGAGGTAGGGCTATACATGCAGGATACAGTTCTCATTAGTTGTGAGCAGGGTACCAGATTTATTAGAACACAAGAAATTCTATCCATATGTACTTCTAGGGATATTGGAAAAGACTATTAACAAGGGTAGGGATGAAAGCAATAGGACGTCCCTTGAGTGATGTTTAGGAATGAGTGGCAGGTGCGATATAGCTCTGATGGGACACAGCTAAGTCACATGGTTTCAGGCCACAAAAACTCAATGGAGTAGGAAGCACCAGAGAAGAGATATTGTAAGCCACACACACTGTATATCCTCTACTAAAGAAGGGGTGGGAAAGATGAAGGGCAGTTTGGATAGTGCAGACTTTGCAGAAGTCAGCAATTAGCCAGAACATATACATAATACATATACACTCACACCTGAAGCCATGTAGTCATTTAGAAATTGTACATGTTTTTCCTATGTACTTGAACTGATTTTTGTTATTGCAATGACATATCTATATCTATATCTATATCTATATCTATATCTATATCTATATCTATATCTATATCATCTATATCTATATCTATATCTATTCTATATCTATATCTATATCTATATCTATATCTATATCTATATCTATATCTATATCTATATCTATATCTATATCTATATCTATATCTATATCTATCTATATCTATATCTATCTATAGAGGCCTGATGCACGAAATTCATGCAAGAGTAGGCCTTCCTTCCCCTGGCTGCTGGCACCAGCTTTCCTCTGGCACCCAGGACACAGGCTGGCTTCCCCATGGCCACCTGCAGGCACCCAGGACCCAGGCTGGCTTCCCTCCAGCCCCTGCTTTGTCTGGAAGGATGTTTGGTCTAATTAGCATATTACCCTTTTATTATTATAGATAAAAAGCCTAAGCAACCGTTTGGCCATTTGACCAGTAGCTATGATGTGCACTGACCACCAGGAGGCAGATGCTTAACACACAGGCATGGAAACATGGAACAGACTGATGGATCTCAGAGGAAAGGCAGGAGAGGGAGGGCGGGAAGAGATTAACCAAAGATCTTATATGCATACTAGAGGCCCGGTGCACAGATTTATGCACCAGTGGGTTCCCTTGGCCCGGCCTGAGGGCATCAGGCAGAAACCATGAGTCTAATATCCCCCAAGGGGTCCTGGATTGTGAGAGGGCGCAGGCCAGGCTGAGGGACCCCACCGCTGCCGGGCCTCTACTTATTTTTATAACTAGCTGCAAATTCTTTAGTCTTCTATGCTTAAAATGAGGACTTTGATAGAGGAGTTGGCACAGTACATGAAGGTTAGCCTCATGGGTAATTCTCAAAGACTCATTAAATGAATACACTTAGTCTTGGGGACTCCTGGAGGACTCTGAACAGAAACTATGAGGGAGAAAAGAAAAGAAGGAAGCTCTCTTTAGGATAGACAGTTCTTTGATAACTGAGGGCCAAATATCATCCTAAGTCAGACAAAAGATGATCCATCCAACATTTTATTCTCTTTGAGAGTGACACTAGTGGATGTTTTTAGGAGAGCATAGTAGTATAGCATCTTTGGTAGAATATTTAACCAATAGGCCATGGCATTACCCAATCAAAATGGTTGCCAACCAAATCCATGCCAGGGATTAACCAGTGAATGGCTGAATCTTGGGAAAATCTAGGATTTCCTGTGAAGGAATATGGACAACAGGGCAGGGGGCACTCAGGAAGTAGCTGCTTACTAACCATTGCAGATGCATTTCAATATTTTAGATTTTATCTATGGCTGTGGTCATATTGCTGATGAACTAGTGATCAGCTATGTCTAATACCACTAACTTTCCTGAAATCATTCATTATGAATTGGTGGCCTATAGATGTATTTAAAGACCTCTTAAACTTGTGAATATTTTTGGCCTAAAGACAGTTCTTTGTAATACATTTTATAGAATTTATCATCTATTAAATAAAGGAGTTTTTTCTGGTAATTTGTTATGAAAACTCTCCTTCAAGCTTCATATAATTAAACTTCACTTCAAAATCTTTATCTTAATATTCTGGATATAATGCTTAGATTTTTCTACTATTCCCTCTTTTGTCAATAGCTCACAGGACCTTATTCATATAGGTATGCTGTGTATCTACCTACTCACATACCACCCTCTTATTCCAGGTTTGGGGAGCAGGGCACAGAGGGAAAACCCTGACACCAACATTTCGCCTGACACTTGGAAAAGACTGGCAAAGCTGAAGGCAGGAAGCAAGGATTAAAAGGAGAAAAAGCTTAGGTCCAAGGTCTGGGGTCAATTTTCTATGGAATTTGAAATCGGCTATCTAGTTATAAATACTTTACTTTCCAGTGCATTCCAGAGTACACAGAAATGGTGTAAATTGTATTCATCTGAACTCTAAATTTAACTTCAAATGGACGATTTAGATAAAAGGTCAGTGAACTATGGCCCTTGGACTAAAACTGACCTGCTGCTTGTTTTCATAAATAAAACTTTATTGGAACACAGCCATGCTCATTTGTCTATATAGGTATATCTATGGCAGTTTTGATGCTAAGATTCCAGAGCTGATTAGTTACAACATAGACCTATGACCTGCAAAGCCTAAGATATTTACTATCTGGAATTTTAGTGAAAAAAGTTTGCAGAAATCTGATCTAGACTATTAAAAAATGGTGAGTGTTGAAGAGCTATTAATTATGCAAGACAATACATATATTAAGTAGTATATTCAAGGATTGATTATACCTAGTGAAACTTAACCAAATTTATAAATCTGAATGAGTACTGGGCTTGGAGAGAATGTTACCATTGTTTAAATAATTTTGAGTTGCCTCTTTTGGAATTTCCTTTGGAGGCAATCAATGGACCACCCAGAAAATTTGTCACATCATCTCTAATCATCCCTCTTCCTGACATATCTTAATATTAATAGCCTTGGTGTAATAAACTATATGAAAATCTTTTAAATCTATTGCTCCTTTTCTATTGCTTATTCTGATTATAGATTTGTGCTTATTAATAGTTAACTTTTAAAAGTATTGTCTCCTTCTCTTTCCCTCATCTTCCTTTTTCTTCCTCATGCTTTATAACAGGGCATCAATACTTGATAAGCAAATGAATCAGGTAGGTGGTTAAGATGGTTATAGTTTGAGAGCAATAACTTCACACGTAAATAGCTTGGTAATTGGTAGCATAACCCCTCCGTCTCCCCATACTTAAAATATGGTGGGATTCCTCTATCACAGCATTTACTGGAGTCAATTGGGATGACTCTGTGCTAGTCAAGTCATTTTTAGTGGAGGAGGAACATTTTCCAAAAGTACATTACCACTGTCACAACGGAATTTATTCTTGCAGTCAATCTCTTCGATTTTGCAGAGTTTAGTTGGAATGCATGGTTGAAAATTCACCAGGGGCTCCGTACACTTTTGTCCTCCAAACTGACTGGGGCGCAAAATAGATCTAACCTTAAACTGAAAGAAAAGGAGAGAAGGCTAAGTAACTATGAGGCAGGATTGAAGCCAAAATGTATCTCAGAAATCTAGGTTTCTCAATCACAGTAGTGATTGTTGTTATAGTGGTGCTGCCTGAATTAGCTAATGATTTTTCTTATTCCATAATTGTGTGTCCTTCAGGAAGTCTCTGGGCCCCAGTTTCCTAAAAGGAGGAAGTGGGCAAAAAGGTTTCTAAGACTTGTAACTTTAAAGTCACATGATTCTAAGTTAAATAGAAATTCAATGCACAAATATTTACTGAGTGTCTCCTGAGTGCAGATTCTTCCGGGAAATAATAATAGTCCTTCAATATCTCAAAGATAGGGTGACGTGAGTGATAAATGAGAAAGGATTTGGGGGTTCTTTTGCACAAGGAAGTCACCATGGAAACCAAGGGTGACACATTCTCTACACTTTAAAAGATTTAAAGTATATAGATGTTTTATTGATTTCAGAGAGAGGAAGGGAGAGAGAAAGATAGAAACATCAATCAGCTGCCTCCTGCAAGCCCCCTACTAGGGATTGAGCCTGCAACCTGGGCATATGCCCTGACCCGAAATCAAACTGGCAAACTCCTGAGCATGACATGCATTCAACCAACTGAGACACACTGGCTGGGCTACACTTTAAACAATTTTAAATGGTGAGGAGTAGAACAGAGTCAGGGAAGGACAGAATTATGACAGCATTGAAAAGTACTGACTTTGATATCAGAAAAGTTTGAGTTTAGAATGCAGCTCCTATATCCATTAGTGATGTGTTCTTGAGCAAATTACTTAGCTCCTAATGAGCCACAACTTCCTCATCTGTAACACGGGGAGAAAAGCACAATGTGGTGTGAAGTTTGAATAGGGTGATGCATGGAAAGGACCTAGAACAGTTCAGCTCAGAGAGGGGGAGCTCCACAGATGAGTTTCTTTTTCTTCCCTAACATGTGAATGCTCAGCATCTGTCCTGACGGGTCCACACGGGCAATGTCCTTACAGGAACAAGCTCGTGGAGGGTAAATATTGCAGCGGGAACAGTAAACAAATGGAGGGACTTTCCCATAGGGAGAGGCAATTAAGAGGAAGGGCAAGGAATCAGGCTTCTGGCTAATGTTCCAGATTTCTGTCTGATTTTAAACCTTGGACTGAAATCCTCATTTTCTAGAGCCTGCTTTTGCTCCCTGTGTTCTCAGAGGGCACAGAACTGGGCAGTTGTGACATGAGTACTGGGGCCAGAAGTTCCTTTTGGTGGTCACACAACAGTGAAACTTGTAAAATGAATCCTCTGGCCCTTAAAAATTGCTCAATGAAATGTTTTCCTCAATAGAAAGTGGGAAAGTTTATTTGAAGAAATTCAGCATTTCTGTGATGGTTGAGCCTTTGGGAACCCGAGTCGTTTTATTGTGATTCCGATTTCCCGAATATGTCCACATGTCACCCACCTGCTTTTTGACACAGGGGTCACAGTCTGACCATGGTCCATAATCCCCCAGGAGGCAGTTGATCGGACAAGCTTGCCTGTTACACTCTCTGGTCTCCCAGAAGGTACAAAGCTGCTCACAGGAGTTCTTCCAATAGTATTCATTTTTTATTACTTGCCTGTAATAGTGAGAAAAAAACCTGCTTAGAATGGGTATAATCACAGTGGCTCCAGCCCAATAAGAAAAATATCACTGAGAATTGACTACAGTGAATAGAAGGAAAGAAGGTTTTTATGAAAAATCAGGTACATTGGCATACGTACAGTTCTTACCACTTCATGGAACTCAGGACCAGGTACATCATTTATGGGGCCCAGGGCAGAATAAAAAAGGGCGGAGGAGACTGCTCTTATTAAAAAATTAAGAATTTAAAACAGTGGTGATAGAGCATTAAGTCAAGCATGAAGTCCTTTTAAGTGTTAGGTCACTCACTATGAAGCTGGCCCTGATGGGATTCCTGGAAGAGACTGATTGGGAAAGAAAGGAAAAGAGAAAGTTCCTGAAAATTGCTTAAAAGATCTCAATGTAATAAGTACAGTGATCGAGGTGGAATCAGAGTGGTGTGGCGCCAATCAGTCCAAGAGGAAGTGACAGGAGAGATACATCTTGAAAAGCTCAAGTGAATTCTCCCGGCAACGAAGGGAAGAGCAGGTGGAGGGAAGGGCCGTGCAAAGAGGACAGGTGGAGGAGCCCGTGACACAGGCTTGAGAAGAGCACAGTTGGGAAGAACGGGATTTATTGTTGAACTTTACTAGGTGGACAGTGAGACAGCTACTGAGGGACTCTTCAGTAGAAGAATATTCTAAACAAATCTATTTTTACATACTTGGTGGATGGTTTATTGTGGAAGCCAATTGGTTATTTTTAATGAGACTCACACTATACAAATGTAAAAAAGAGTTTTCCAAAATAAGTTTCTAAAAAGTGTTATCATAGCTGACGCACATTAAACACATGCCTTTCTCCCTCAAGTCATGTGAGCATCTGCAGGGAACAGAAACAACTAGTAGATTTTTTAAAAAACACTGGGACAAGTAGTCTGAATTGGTGAAAAGACTGAATTACTACATGTGAATTACTAAAAACTACCAGTTTTCTGGCTTCTTGTATATGCCAACAATCAGGGTAGCAGCTAGCATCGCTGTGCAGTTGAGCTCCTGTTAGACTGTTTAATGAGCAGAAAATTCTCTGTAATTAACTCACTGGTGGTGAGCAGCTATATGCTGATTGGATAAAAGGCTTGAGTAGCGATTCTAAGTAAATAGTCAACTGAAAATATTGCACAGATTCTTAATTAAATTTCTTTGAAACTCCTCGATATTATGGAGAGAACAAAAGTAGACTTCCATTCAACCTTATGTGGAAAAGACCACAAACTCCTTCCAAGTTCATGCGTTCTTACTTTGAGACATCTTGTTTGGCCCCATTGCTTAGCGTGGCCCTTTTGGATATTGCTAAGGCTGCCCTCGAGGTTTCCCAGGGCACACAGCAGAGCTGCACAGCTCACACCCACCTGGATCTGGTTTGGGTTCCAGTATTGCAGGTTTTGGAGCAGCTGGACCACCCAGTCCATGGGAAATGATCACAGAAGCAGGCGTGGCTCTTGTCAATCAGGGCGCTTAGCAGGATGAACCACAAGACGGGGTGTCTGGCCATGTTCCAAGAGCCTCCAGGCCCTGAAAAGCAGTGATAGCGTGCACCTCAAAGACCTGTCGGGGGCAAACCTTTACAAATCATTCTGTTAGAGACTCAGATATCATCTTAGAAAACCCTGGTGTCTCCCTGTCTCGCTTTAGGCAAGTTAACACATAACTTTACATGTTCACGAGTATAAATCCTATTTCTAAAGATTTTTAAGGTATATATTCCTGTGGTTACAATCCCCAGTAGGAGGAAGTTTCTCTGAATTGTGAGTGGTAGGCTACAAAGCAAAGTATGTAGTATATATTTGTAACCCATTCCCATTCCAAAATGGGAATTCTTGTATAAACTTACCCTTTTCAAAACAACTGCTCATTTTGTGTGGGCAGGACCCTCAAGTACATTTCAGTTTTTCCTACTTTTCTGGATTTGGGGAATGAGTTAGGACCTTTCTGCTGGAAGTTCTATTCAGTTTCCTGACATCCTGGAAACCTGCTAAAGCAAGTCCTCCCCAAGAAAAACCCACAAAAAAATCTCATAGACACAGACAACAGTATGTTAGTTACCAGAGGGAAAGGAGATGGGGGAAGTAGAAGAGAGTAAAGTGGGGATAAATGGTGATGGAAGGAGTCTTGACTTTGGATGGTATAGGATCACCACTCAGTATTAGCTTTTAAAATTAGTAATAATACTTATGAGTGTTACAAATTTCATTGTAGCTATTAGTCATGTATTTTTCAAAACTAGAAGCTCTTTGAATTAAATCAATGATCATGTGAAGATTAAAATATGTTTTGATATTAAATATTCAAAGTGATTTAAACATCAGTTTGTTTTTATTTTTTTTAAAATATATTTTATTGATTTTTTTACAGAAAGGAAGGGAGAGGGATAGAGAGCTAGAAACATCGATGAGAGAGAAACATCGATCAGCCGCCTCCTGCACACCCCCCACAGGGGGATGTGCCTGCAACCAAGGTACATGCCCTTGATCGGAATCGAACCTGGGACCCTTCAGGCCGCAGGCCGATGCTCTATCCACTGAGCCAAACTGGTTTTGGCTGACATCAGTTTGTTTTTAACTCCAATTTTTAAAAATTGTTTTTGTTGATTTCAGAGAGAGGAAGGGAGAAAGATAGATATAAACATCAATGATGAGAGATCAGCTGCCTCCTGTATGCCTCCTACTGGGGATTGAGCCCACAACCTGGTCATGTGCCTGACTAGAAATCAAACCACAACATCCTGGTTCATAGGCTGATGCTCATCCACTGACCCACACCGGCCAGGTTATTTTACATTTCTTAGTTGTGATGAAAGAATACGTCAGTTATAAAAAATGGGGCTCATCATTTTATAAATTTTTGTTCAAGCCAAGAGCTTGAGATCAGATATAAAATGTGTCTCCAATATGTTTAAAATGAGAACATTTCTTCTTAATATATCAGTAAGCTTTTGAACTTTCCTACAAGCTCAGAGAAGAATGCTGGAATAAAAACAATCAAATTCATTGGCATATGACTAAATACGTCCTCCAATTTCAAATGGAATCTGCACACATTTGAGTATCCATTGTGTGCTGCTGGGCTCTGAGTGAGAGACAAAGAAATAGAGTTCACGGTCACTGTCTGGGTACAGTAGACAGAGATTGGAGATGCTTCCCACGATTTTTACCTAAGCTTTTCGTATCTAACTCTTAGGTAAGGGGCTGCAGGCCCAGGATGTCGATGACTAAGCTGGTCCCTGCACTTGCCTGCCGACTTTAGTTCACTGGTAGAGTAGCTCGGCTTTCCTGGTTTTCCTCAGCAGCACAGAACCGGGGACAGTAGGACTAGGGTGGTCAGACAGAAGTTAGGCTGTGATCAGACAGAATGGTGTGAGGCCTACTCATCAGCCCGAGCTCCAGACCTGGTGCCGGGCGGAGGGGCCCATGCGGGGAGGGAAGAGGACGTCTGTAATACTTTCAACAATAAAGATAAATGTTTTAAAATAAATAACTAAAAGGCCCTGGGGAGCTGAGGTTTCTAAACAATATGAAGTTTCCCTGTGTAACCACTTGACAGACCACCACCCCATCCCTATTCCATCCCCAATTTGGGGTCTTCTTACGCAGGACTGCCTCAACAAGGAAAGCTACACACGGGGTGGCTGCTGTTGCTGTTGTTTGTTTATTTTTCTTTTCTTTTTTTTTTAAATAGTTTCAAGCATTTCAAAAAATATTTTATTGATTTTTTTTACTGAGAAGAATAGAGAGTTAGGAACATCGATGAGAGAGAAACATCGATAAGCTGCCTCCTGCACACCCCCCACTGGGGATGTGCCCGCAACCAAGGTACATGCCCTTGACCCTTCAGCCCTCAGGCTGACGCTCTATCCACTGAGCCAAACCAGTTAGGGCATTTGTTTGTTTTTCTTACTGGATTTGGAAGAAATAGATTTCTTCCAGAATAATTCTCTTAACTGTACAGAGGGGGAACTTCTTAGAGCATTTTGTGTGATCAGCGTGTGATTGGGAGAAGCTGAAGTACAAGAGGTTTCCAATTCTCCATCCGCAGCACCCACTATCTCTCTGAACTTCCCAAAGCTGGAAAAGTATAGGTGGATTTCATGTCAGTTCTCATTTACAACTGCACAAAGATAAAAATATTCTTACCTCCTCTTTGGCTGTAACTGTTCTGAAGCAATTTGGAAACTGCTCTAAATTAAGATGGTATGTCAAAGCCTCTTATTTGAGGCCTGGCCGGCAAGCTCAGTGGTTAGAACATTGCCCTATGCACGGCTTGTGGATTCGATTCCCGGTCAAGGTCACCTATCTGGGTTGCAGGTTCGATTCCCACCTCGAGTCAGGGCACATGTGGGAGACCACCAATCGATGAGTCTCTCACATGGGTGAGTCATTCTCTTTCTCCCCCTCCTCCTTCCCTTCCATTCTCTCTAAAAATCAATGAAAAAAAAATCCTCACTCCTTGGATGAGGATTTAAAAAAAAAGAGCTTCTTATTTGAGGAGATGCTCATAAAAGAGCTAATTGGTAGTGTCTCCTTTTATAACATTCTGTTGTTATGCAGAGACATTACTTTATGTTTAAAATATCCTTTTGATTCAAAGAAAGATAATTATTTTACGAATTATTTTTATTCATGGCCCAGCATATAATATCCAATGCTTCCTTATTTGTTAACTTTCAACACCTCTAGGCACTTGGGGGCTATCTAAAATGATGAGGACATTTCACTTACCCATCACCAGACAATGGTCATATAAACACAGAACAAAAGAATGCTCAGGGGCAGGGGAAGACAGTGAGGAAAAACATTCCACTGCAGGACCCTGGGAGAAGGGCAGCGATTCCGCAGGCTTCTCACAACTGGCATCCACGCCTGAACGCTCAAAATCTGCGATCCCATTGCAGCAATGGAAATGGCTTTGTGAGCATTTAAAGAATTTCAGGGTAGTGTGAAGTCCATCTGATTTTGACCTGTTTGCCCTCCCTTGACTGATTTGTCTGTGAGGCAGCTCAGGGCATCTTACCCAACAGGTTCAGAGGATGAGCTAGTTTGCTCTCAAGTGCAGCTTCTTCCTTTCCAGCTTCATGTAAACTTTTAAAATCTCTTATTTCTTGTTTTTCTTTCATCTGTGTGTACCGCAGGGGCTCAAGACATGCTATTACCATCGCCAGTGCAGACCGGGAGCCCAGGCACAAGACTGATCATTCAGCCAAAGGGTATGTTTGCTTTGCTTTTAATCGCAAACCACAAGGTAGTTTCTGGAAGAAAATTTCCTCAAGAAACATGAACCTTTGGTTCTTTTGATATTTTAGCAAAGTAGCTATTGCTTATGTTTTAAAAAGAAAGAGAAATGCCCACAGTCTGAGTTCTGTAATTTTTACACATGAAAGGAGAAGTTTGTTGGAAACATAACCTATAGTGCTGAAATATTAAGATTACAAATAAAACCATTATAGCACTCACCTTTAAACAGAGTTTGTGGTGGCCAGGGATCGAATCTGTAATTGCCCGAGGAGACAATAGGTGCTCACAACAAAAAGGGTTGAAATGGTAACCCAGACAAGCCTTTCCCGCCGAGTGCTAGCCAGCAGGAGGGAATGCCGTCATATCGCGGGGACCGAACTCACCTACAGTGTGTTACACAAACATCCCGTGGAGACTCTGGACTTTGTACATGATTGCTTCAGTCGGCAGTTACCTGGAAACTTAAGAGTGAGATCTCCCACGGGGACTTGAATTTTCAATGGTTTTCCCAGTCAAGGGATATTGCAATAAGTATTGCTACTGCAGAGAAAAGAAATCTCTGACTCTATCTTAAAAACTCTTGAGAATAAATTGCTTAAAATTTCCTTTCCCTTCCCCTTTAGGAATGTTCATTTCACTAAAATATGTATAGATTCTTACTTTTTTATGATTATAGAATATTTGTTGAGGGAGATTTATAAAATATGAAAAAGTGTGAAAAGGAAAATCATTTTTAATAACTAGACAAAGACACTATTAATATTTGAAATAAATACTTCTGGTCATATATAATGTATAAGTGTATTCTCTCTCTATGGAAGTATACACATGAGCATATATATACTATATAATAAAGAGGTAATATGCAAATTAACCATCACTCCAACACAAGATGGCTGCCCCCATGTGGTCAAAGATTGCTGCCCCCATGTGGACACAAGATGGCTGCCACAAGATGGCCGGCAGGGGATGGCAGTTGTGGGCGATCAGGCCAGCAGGGGAGGGCATTTACGGGTGACCGGGCCAGCAGAGGAGGGCAGTTGGGGGCGACCAGGCCTGCAGGGGAGGGCAGTTGGAGGGGACCAGGCCTGCAGGGGAGGGCAGTTAGGGTGACCAGGCTGGCAAGGGAGGGCAGTTAGGGGTGACTGGGCCAGCAGGGGAGGGCAGTTGGGGGCAACCAGGCTGCAGGGGAGGACAGTTAGGGGTGACCAGGCTGGCAGGGGAGAGCAGTTAGGGGTGACCAGGCCAGCAGGGGAAGGCAGTTAGGGGCAAGCGGGCCGGCAGGGAAGCAGTTAGGCATTGATCAGGCTGGCAGGGGAGTGGTTAGGGGGTGATCAGGCTGGCAGGCAGAAGCGATTAGGGGCAATCAGTCAGGTAGGCAGGCAAGCAGTTGGGAGCCAGCAGTCCTGGATTGTGAGAGGGATCCCGGTGGGATCTGGCCTAAACGGGCAGTTGGACATTCCTCGAGGGGTACCAGATTGGAGAGGGTGCAGGTTGGGCTGAGGGACACCCCCCCCCCCCCGCCCCTCTATATACTAGAGGCCCAAATTTTGTGCGCTGGGCCTCTAGTATATATATATATATATATATATATATATATATATATATATATATATATATATATTTCTGGCTTATAAAGTGTAAGTGTATGTGTCTCTGTATAAGTATATACATGAATACACATATATAATTTTTAAATGCAATCGCACACTCATTTAAAGATTTAAATGTACAAAATTGATCCCATTCCACAGTTTATAGAACCATCATGATTGGCCTGTGCAAAATCTTCCATTTTATTTTATTTCACTATTTATCTCCAAGATCTTGTGTCATTTCTTTCCCCAGATTAGTTACATGTATTAATGTATTTGGTGTTTGTCCTCACATGGTTATTTAGATATATGTGTATCCTTCAAAACTACAAAGTCTCATTTCCCATGTGTATTTTTTACAATTTACAGAAATTGCATTTTTCTAAAAGTCTTATTCGATTTCTTATTTTCTTCATTCCACATTATGATTCTGAGCCTTAGTAGATGTAAACCTACAGGAGCATAGACATTCATCATGCCAACCATATTTTCTCACCCACTCCCTTAGTGGGCACTTCTCTTGCCTTCAGCTCCCGCAACCAGAAATCCAGGGGACTCTTTCCTTGTGGACCTGTGAGAAAATGTCTAAAGACTTCCGGGTTGCTCTCTAGAAAACTACATACCTTTACACTCTTTCCAGCACCTATGGGGGCTTCTCACTAGTGAGTTCTTAGTAGCCTTTTCCGTTAGCCATCCTACTGATGTTACATCTGTGCAAAGTGGTATCTCATGGTTGTTTAAGTAGAATGACTGTGATTAGTAGTGAACTTCAGCATCCTTTTATTCTCTCCAGACATTCTAATTTTCTATGTAAATTAAGAACTCATATTTCCTGATTATTTTTCTACTGCATTTCTTGACTTATTTTTGTTATCTGATTTTCAGGTATGCCCCATACATTCTAGATACTAATGTCTTATAAGCTCTGGATTGTGCAGATTTCTTCTCTTACCCATGTGTTAATTTCATCTGTGGTGTCTATGACTGAAGAGAAAAATCTTAATTTTAATGTAATCTAATATGTTTATTTTCTTGGATAGTTTTTGCTTTGGATAGTTTCTCTTTTTCTTATGAAATTATTTTGTTTAAGAAATTATAGTTTTATATTTTATAAGTTTTATATTTTATAAGTTTTATATTTTATATTTAATCCTCTGCTGTTACACTGTGTTTTATAAATGGTCTGAGGTAGAATAAAGTAAATAAAACTCCAAAACCTATCACGTAATAAATGCAGAAAGGCATTTATTAAAACTCAACACGTATTCCTGATAAGACCTTTCATCAAATTAGAAACAGATGACAACTTTTTTAATCTGACAGAGTATCTACCCAAAATTGGAGGCTACCCTCATAGTTAATGGAAAAATATTGAACCCTTTCCTCTTAAGAAGAGAAGAGAGATAAGAATGCCTGCTATCTCCCTTTTTATTCAATCCTGTACTGGAGTTCCTATCCAATGCAATAGGAAAGAAGAGAAATAAAAGGCATACCATTGAAAAGAAAGTAAGTGGTATTTCTTGTCGACAGCTTGATTGTGTATGCAGAAAATCCCAAAGAATTCACAGACACATATTAGAATTATAAATTAATTTAGTAAGATTTAGTAAGATTGCTGGATATAAGTTTATTGTAGGAAAAAAATTGTTTCTACACACCAGCAAAACCAAATAGGATGTTTAATTTGGAAAGGTTTAAATAATGGTAAAGCAGGTGTTTTTTTTTTTTACATCTAATGATGATTATGCTTCTATGAAAGGCTTGCAGTATAGCTTGAGACTGGCTAACATGGATATTACACTAATGTAAAGTGGAACAAAATAGTGCAGTAGAAAAAAGAAAACTATAGTGATTGAGAACATGGAGGTTTATATTTTACTTTTGATTCTGCAATAACCAGTTGTGTGATCTTCAATTAGTCACTTTATTTCATTGAAATAGTTTCCTCATTTGTAAAATAAATGTTTTTCACAGTTTTTTCAAAACAGTAGAAAGCTTCTTTAAAAATATTAGTTATATTCTCAATATGGAATAGAGCTAAAAATATTCCTCAAATAACTTACATTTTCACCATATGAAGGGGGATGCTGATCTCAGCAGATCCTCTGAAGCAACACATTTTAACATGTGGGATAGTAATGTGCCCCAAACCAGAAAACAGGTGTCCTGATTTATAGCATGTTTTCTTTGTCCTACACTACATAGAGACTTTAAAAATTTTAAAATATATTTTATTGATTTTTTACAGAGAGGAAGGGAGAGGGATAGAGAGTTAGAAACATTGATCAGCTGCCTCCTGCACCCCTCAAACTGGGATGTGCCCGCAACCAAGGTACATGCCCTTGACCGGAATCGAACCTGGGACCCTTCAGTCACTGAGCCAAACCGGCCAGGTCTACATAGAGACTTTAAAGATTGAAATTTCAGGCCAAGGAGGAAGCAGAGCGAGTGGTATGTTGAAGACACTTTAGACAGGTGTAGCAGTTTCACCGTGGGTGTATGACATGAAAAATAGAAGGGAAAATAGTTGGTGACTAGAAATAAAAGATATCATTTAAACATATACACTTCTTTTTCCGTTGGTTGTTTGGGGCCCTAAAATTAAACACATTTTTTATAGGTCATGGTGTTTGGAACTAAAGGCAAATTCTTAGAAGTCATAATCTAAAGAGATAAAAGTCAAGAGCCAATAAGTTCACCTAAATAGGATTGTTAAGCAATGTGGGCTACAGGACAGAGGAGTGAGAAGGCCATGTACCATGGCACAGGAAAAACACAGGTGGAGAGAGGTGAAGGTGGTATGGAGGAATTCTTCAGATGGAGTGCAAATGTCTGTGATCCAAATACCAGAACTGATCTGGTATCAACTGAGAATCGAGCATCTTTTCAATCATGTCTGTTTGGGTTCCCCATCTTGGGTCCTTATATATAATCAAACAACATATCCACTCAGGGTCCTTTTCTAGAGCAGGGGTTGGCAAACTACAGCTTTTCTATTACAACTAGAGGCCCGGGAAGCGGGCCTAAGCCGGCAGTCGGGCATCCCCAGAGGGGTCCTTAGCTCTGCCACAGAGTTGGGAAAGGCTCCCACCACCACCGCTGCACTAGCCAGCTGTGAGCCCGGCTCAGGACTTCTGGCTGAGCGGCGCTCCCCCTGTGGGAGCACACTGACCACCAGGGGCCAGCTCCTGCTTTGAGCATCAGTGTGCATCATAGCGACTGATTGTTCCACCGTTTGGTTGATTTGCATATTAGCCCTTTATTATATAGGACAGTAGATGTGAGTAGTTGTAACAGAGACTGTATGGGCTGCAAAGCCAAAAATATTTACTATTTTGCCCTTTAAAGGAAAAATTTTCTTAATCCTGCAACTTAGAGGGGAGATTCTCTAAGCAATATAACCCCAGTGTCCAGTTCTAGGAGGTAAAAGTAGTCTTACTTGGGACGGATGGATGGGTGATTGTGGCAGAGCTAGCAATCGAAGGCTTGTGTGCAGTTATGCTCAGGTATGCCTCTGTGCAAGAAGATGAAGCTCCCTAAGCAATATTGGGATGCATGCCGCTGAGAAACAAAGCATACTACGAAGTTCATCAGCTGAGCTGTTTCAGCAATGGCAGGCCTTCTAAAACCTTGGCTGGTGACAGGCAATGCATTTTTCACACAAAATGCTCTACATTTTCACAATGTAGAAAGCTTCTAGTGAGATTACATGTAGACTGACCAGTAGAAAAAGCTTTAATTGCAAAGGAACAGAAGGGTGTAGGAGGCAATTAGAGCTAGGACATGGAAAGTTAAGATGGAGCAATTATATTTTTTCCAGAAGGAGAATATGTATTTTGTTCAAAATCTTTATTCCTCTCCGAATGATGATAGATTTACAGCTAATTGGTATTTTCTGCCAAGAAAATGACCCCAAACATAAGGTAATGAATAGTGGAAGCTGCTGATTACCTGAAGGCTTTTTCATATGCTTAAGTATTCACATGCCAACTGATCATTACAGCAAAAATACTGTATTTCTCATTAGAGCCAAGGCTAATGACCCCATCTATTTTACGAGTCCTTTAGCGTGTACTTTGTCAACGGGTGAGTAGATCAAATTGCAAATTGAGTTTTTTCACATGGTGATTCATAGATCAAAACTCTCAAATGGAGGAAATAGAAGGTTGCATCGGATCTCAGGATACCATGCTCTTTTTCCCTTTTCTTTTACTACTAAAATTGTTAGGATAGTCTAAATTGGCTGCATTTGATTTCTTACAATCCACTCCTCATTAACCTCTTTGCCATCTGGGTTATAAATACAACCAGCCTACAAGCCTTATTTTCTCAATGACCACCAATAACTTAATTGCCAAATGGAATGGCCTCTTCTCAATCCACTATTGGCTTCTTGCTCTGAGGAAGCATGTTTTCGTTTCTTTTTCCTGAACTCTCAGGAAAATTTTAAAAAATATATATTTTTACTGATTTCAGAGAGGAAAGGAGAGGGAGAGAGAGATAGAAACATTAATGGTGAGAGAGAATCATTGATCAGCTGCCTCCTACACAACCCCCACTGGAGAGCTAGCCTGCAACTTGGGCATGTGCCCTTGACCAGAATCAAACCCAGGACCCTTGAGTCTGCAGGCTGATGCTCTATCCACTGAGTCAAACCAGCTAGGGCTCTCAGGAAATTTCTCTTTCCTCCCACTATGATTCTCTTCCCATCTGAATGTCTATCCTCGGCCTCTTTCCTTTCATCAGATATTTTATCTACTTCCATGGCCTTATCCATCATATTTGTGTTCATTGCTTCCTACTCCACCAACCCCTATCTTCATTGTTTATTAACAGGGTCCAAATAGAACACCATCTCCAGTGGTGGCATACTCTCTCCCACATGTCCTCTATTCTCCTAGCTGCTAAATCCTGGGGCTCTTGTCTTTGAAGTGTCTCTTGCCTCTGTATTTCTCATCTTCTCCACCTCTTCACACCGTCTACGGCTACAGCTCCCTTTCCAGCCCCAATGAACTCACAAGTTAAAGATTGCATCAGTGACTTCACCGGTCCTAGAATTCCTCCTTCAGGAATTACTCTGTCAGGTTACTCCTTCTAGAGCTTACTTCTCAGTGATATAACTTTACTCAGAATCTCAATGTTGCTCTTTTCAGAACACCATCCAATTAGGACCAGAATTCAATTAGCTGATATTTGAAACTCTGAGCAATCTGATCCTATATGACCTCTTTACACTTATTTTCTCTCCGTCCTTTTGCATAATTCATCATCCAGCCAAATTGGACGACTTGCTGTTCATCAAAATGGGCTACTGTTTCTCCTGCCAATGTATTTCTTTCCTAAAACTGCTTCTCCCCTAATTTCAGATTCTGAAATATTAGTGCATTGTATATGCATTGTATATCTGTTCTTCAAGGGCCATTCCAAATGTATTTCCTTCTTAAATCTTCCTGTGTTTTACAAACAAACACTTTCACTCTTAAGATCAGACACTATATGATTCATCCATCCTTGAAGCTTACATAGCTTTTACCTCTTAGATGGAGCTCACATGAAATTTCCACGTATTATGATTATTGGTGTGTTATATTATTACTTACTATCTCTTACTCCATTTAATATATTCAAAGTTTCTAATGACAGAACCTAAATAATATTCATCTTTGTAACTAATTAACATAAAAGTTAAATAAATGGTGATTGAATTGAGTTGTGTACACATGATGAATTTACAAGAAAATTGCTGAATTTTAGATATGCCTTTACACACATGCCCGTAGCTAAAATTTCATGTAGTTTCTCACTAATTTGGCATAAGAGGCAACAATTTTTCCTTTAGCAAAGTGCTACAAGAATTGTTTATATTTAGATATTTGCTGAATTGTTGAGTAATGCATAAAGATGATATTAAATTGAATAAACCCTTTGATGATTGTTTGTAAGGAAAAGAGAATGCTCTGCTAATTAGGCTCCTAATCTAAAACTGAGTTAACAGAAACATCTGTGTCATAAAAATCTACTTTGTGATAAAAACAAGTCCAATCGCTGCAACGTTTTGCCCCTTTTAAGATGATAGAGAAACCTGGATTAGATTTTAACTCAGGGCCTTCTGGGAAAAAGCAACAATAAACAAAACCACATTGATTGAGGTCAAATGGGTCTTACCTAAACTCTTCTTTTAAAAAAAAGTATATGTATTGATTTCAGAGAGGAAGGCAAAGGGAGAGAGAGATAGAAACATCAATGATGAGTGAGAATCATTGATTGGCTGCCTCCTGCATGCCCCCTACTGGGGATCAAGCCCACAACCCTGGCATGTACCTTGACTGGAATAGAACCTGGGACCCATCAGTTCCCAGGCCAACACTCTATCCACTGATCCAAACCAGCTAGGGCTTACCTAAACTCTTGAGTCAAATTCCTAGTTTGCTTTTGAACCTCTAATTGTCCCATGCATCTTGACCACTGTTACCAAGGTAATTTTCTGTCTCATTCAGGCTGTTGAATCAGAAGTTCCATAAACTGGGTGGCCTATCAACAACAGAAATTTATTTCTCACAGTCTTGGAGGCTAGGAAGTCCAAGATCAAGGTGCTGGAAGATTCAGTGTTGGGTGAGAGCCTACCCCCTCATTCATAGACAGCCGTTTTCTCTCTATAACTTCACATGGTGGGAAGGGCCAGAGTGCTCTCTGAGGTCTATTTGATGAAAAGGCACAAATCCCATTCATGAGGGCTCCACTCTCACCAGCTAATCACTTCCAAGTACCATCACACTGGGGACTACTTTCAACATATACATTTTGAGGGGACATAAACATGTAACATATAGCATGTTCCTAAACTCACTATGATGACAATTTAATATTTGGGTAGCATTTTATGGCATGCAATATACTGTTCAAAGGAGCAATAGTATATATTTACCCATTTTGATCAATTTATAATTATTCACTGAGCATCAGACATTACGTTGAAACTTAAAGATAAAAAGATAAGTTTGGTTAGTTCTTTTGAGAACTTTATTTAAAAGGTAATGATAGAAAGAAAAAAGTGAATATGAAAAGTCCTGAAAATTATGTCTCTCACAGAAATCATACGCTCTCTTGTGTATGCAGTCACTTACTCTCTTGTCTTTGGGTCATATTCACTATAACTACCACCAGTATCATTACCCAAGGCCTTGTATTCACTTATTCAGCAAAAGTTTACTGCAAGGCACTGTTCTAGGCACTTGAACAGTGAATAAAACAGAGAAAAATATCCTGCCTTTGTGGAATTTACAATCTATTGGGCATAGGAGAGAGAAAACAAAATAAATATGCAAGTTACATAGCTTTTTAGGGGCATTTATTTAATATTTATTAAAATATTGTATCTTCTAAAAATGCAGGTCATTCTTTTTGTCTCTATTTTTTCATGCTCCTTGGCTTTCTTGGAGGAAAATGTATCCAGTCTTGTCTCAGAAAATCTAATCCTATGGAGCCTGCTGAGTTGGCTGCAGGTCTCATGATTCCGCCTGTTGGACAAGGATTGGATATGAGCCCATTGGATTGCATGTGCCAAGACTGGGGATGGGGACTCAGAGGTTCTAGTTAGATTTGATGTGAAGCTTACTTATATGCCAGGCAAAGGGGAGGATGCCTTTCTGCAGAAAGAAGAGCAAGGTGAAAACTTAAAGAAATTTATAGATGTGAGGTCACGTGGCCCCAGAGAGTGTCGATGTTGTTCCTCATAAGGCCCAGTGCACTTCCCTTGATTTTCATCAAGTACCCCACTTCCTTTGGATAAATTTCCTTCTTTTTTTTTGCTTATGATACTTTGAATGTTACTTACAAATGATCCTTAACTAAGATACATTTTGTGATTTTCAAATAGTTGCAATTTCAAACAATTTCAAACGAGATATTCAAACACCTTCACAGTGGTATGATACAGCACTGCTCAATCAGAATGAGACCTATTCAATTCATCCAAGCCCTATGTGCCAGCTGATGTCAACCCCAAGCCCTGTCCACAATGAAGTGAATGGTGCATAGTGCCTGCTTTCTCTGAGCTACATGCAACCACCAGCAATTGTAGAAATTAATAAATCAGTTAAATATTGACTAAACATGCTTTATTCTGTCTCCTAAGACAGCGTGGAAAGTGGAAGGTAGAAATTGTGCTTCCAAATCAGGACAGCTTCCTGGAGGTAGTTCATCGAAGATCAGTTGATAAGATGGATGGGAAGAGGTGGGAAAGGAAGGTCATCCCAAGTTCAGGTATGGCCGTTGAGAGAGCTTTGAGTGGGCTGCATTAAGCTCTGTTTATTTTCTGGGATATGAATAGGTAATAAATGAGGCAATAAAGCAATGAAGGCAGATGCGAGGTCCTTGAGATAGGTCTTGCAAAGCACCTGGAGGAAAAACATTTATTCTGAATTCTAGGCTGGGGGAAACTACCGCAAAGCTAAGGATAGCAGTGATTTGATCCTCTGGGCAAAGGGCACTACCTGAAGCATGGAACGAAGGGAGAAATAGGTCCAGGCCAGATATCACTGGGGTCATGGGTAGGTTTGTGGCTATGAGGCAAAGAAAGAAATGCTGTGTTGAAGCATGTAAATGAGTCCAAGTTTTAACAACAGTCTGAGAGTAAAAGGCAGTGAGACTTGGCTCACATACATAAACATCAATTTCTTCCAAGTTCTGCAAGGAGAAAGTTGTTTCAGTTAAATTCTTGGAAGCCTAACAAGCCCATTAACAGCACATGGCCAGCGTATTTAACCCGCAGTGGAAGACAGAAGTTCCCAATCATCCTCTATGCATCACTAGGTCTGTGGCCAACACAGAGAAAAACAAAAGGAATGGAACAAATTGAAGTGTTTGGTGAGGTCACATTTTAAAATAACCAAACTCTGATGAATAGCTGTATTTTCTATAAACGATGATGAGACAGTCTTACAGTTAATGAAAAACTCAACTTCTGTTGACATGGACAGAGTTTCTTGATGTATTGACATGTTTTTTAAACATTTGCAAAAAATGGGATTGATTATTTAGCTGTGTTTATTCTTTTTATGATTTGATAAAAAGCTACTTTTTCTTATAAATCTATAAAAATGTTTTCTTAAGAGAGTTCGTAATGAACTCAAACCATTTCCCAACCCACCCTTTAGTTGAAAGTATTTTAAAAGCCTGTTCCAGGTTCATTTTTAAAAACAAAGTATTTTTATTGATTTCAGAGAGGAAGGGAGACAGAGAGATAGAAACAGCAGTGATGACAGAGAATCATTGATTGGCTGCCTCCTTCACACCACCCACTGGGGATTGAACCTGCAACTCAGGCATGTGCCCTGACCAAGAGTTGAACCATGACTTCCTGATTTATAGGTTGACACTCAACCACTGGGACATGCTGGCTGGGCTCCAGGTTCATTTTTGAAATATTCATAGAGGTTCTTCTATACATGAAGGACTCGATTAAACCCTTAATTTAGTGTGAATTCCAATTAACTGCGAATAAAACAGATATGATTCTTGCTCTCATGAACTTATAGTATATTAAGTGAAAGTGATATAAAATAAATGAACACACACAAAAAGTATATAATATCTTGAAGTATATAACATTTTAAGTAATAACTTTAAAAGTATATAATAAAATATGGTAAGAGCCATAAAAATAATGGGATGTTATAAGAAAACATAAAGAATATGGAATTTAGATTTGGAGGTCAGGAAAGGATGAAGGACAAACATTTGGGCTGAGATTTTATTAGATGAAAAGAATTTAGTAAATAGAAAGAGGGAAACAGAGAAAGAGTTGTGGAATTCTTTTCCTTCAGACTTAAAAAGAGGTTGTAATCTTCACTGTGACAGCCCTCTTTTTATCAGCCTTATTGAGGTACAACCAACAAATAAAATCATAAGTTATTTTAAGTATTAATTATGGTGGTTTGATGATATACATATACATAGTGAAAGGATTCCCACCATCTAGTTAATGAACACATTCATCACCTCCTATATTTCTTTATTTTTTTTTTGTGAGGCATTTAAGTTCTACTCTCTTAGGAAATTTTAGTTATATAATTCAGTGTTATCAACTGAATTATCAAATAGTTATCCAATAGTTATATTTTACCTTAGATCCTCAGGCCTTATTCATCTTATAGCTGGAAGTTTGTACCCTTTTACCAATCTCTCCTTATTTCCCTAACCCCCAGCTCCAAGCTACACTTTTCTACTTTCTGTTTCTAAGAATTAGACTCTATTGTCTTTTATTTTTATATTTACTTTAGATAAGTGTCACCATCATACAGTACTTGTCTTTCTCTGTCTGGCTTATTTCACTTGCACAATGCCTTCAAGGTTCATCTATGTTGTTACAAATGGCAGGCTTCCCTTCTTTTTTCACAGCTGATTAATATTCCATTGCATCTATACTACATCTTTGTCCATTCATCCTTTGAGGGACACAAATTGTTTCCATGTCTTGGCTGTGATGAATAATGCTGCAATGAACTTGGGAATGCATCTATCTCTTCAATATCCTGCTTTCATTTCCCTTGGATATATCCAGAAGTGAGACTGTTGGATTCTATGGTAGTTCTATTTTTAATTTCTTGAGGAACCTCCATATTGTTTTTCATAATGGCTGCACCAGTTTACCTTTCCCACCAACAGTGCTTTCTCCACATTCATGTCAACACTTGCTATCTCACTTTCTTTATGACCGCCATTCTAACGGGCGTGAGGTGATATCTCCCTGTGGTTTCAATTCACCGTTTACTTATGATTAATGATACGGAGCACCTTTTCCTGTGCCTGTTGGCCATTTGGACAGCCCCCATTTTTATGCAAGTAAAGTATTATTAATAAAGGAGAACTGGGTACCTTGGTGATTATTCAAGTTAATGCAAAAAAAATAAATAAATAAATAAATGGTGAGAGGGGAATTAGAGGTCTGCTGCTCTCTAGTGGAACTTGTTTTACTTTGTTTTCTGTTGTCCTCAGTATTCCCATGGCCACCCGAATCATTCTGCTATGCCTTTTTACCTTTAATAGACTTACAAATGTTTTGAGTGTAATTAGGGGGAAAAAAGGCATTTTTATAAACTAAATTTTTAAAAAAGGGCAAGGATATAATACACAGTCTTGGTAGTTTAATTTGAACATTTTATAATTTACATCATTAAAAAATAGAAACAAGTCTTAAACTGAGAAACCAAAGCCACGACTTCACCTTTTTCCACTTCCTCAGTGTTCTGTCCAGTACCAGTCAACTTCAATTTTGAGCGGGAGTTTTTGTTTTGTTCTGTTTTTATTTCCATAGTTCTTAGTACTAGTACCTCTATAACTCCATTTAACCTGATCCCAGGTCTTTATGCTATAGTTTTCATGTAAACCCCATAATATACTGTTCTATTGGCTTTAAACTATGCATTTACAATAGGAATAACATTGCCCTCATGAGGAAGAAAACTAGCTTTTGCTGGGTGATGAAAGACTCTTAGGTATTACAGTAGTCTGTGGCCCTACAAAGCTTAACCCTACCCAACAGAACCTTTTTCCTAATAATTTAATTTATTTTTTGGGTTTTCTTGCATGTCACATAAGCAGCACTGACACTGAGTTCGTAGAAGATAGACATAATGTATACAAGATCAGTGCTAATTAACTCTGGTGGGCAGATGGCTTCTTTCTTTTGATTGGTCTATTTTGAGGCAAGAGGTGACCTACACATGTCTATTGGCTGCTGTTGGCTGTCTCATAGATATTGTTTGCTTGGTCCTCATTGTTTTTGTTTGTGACTTAGACTTTGAGAATTAATTAAAAATAGTTCATATTTTATTATTAATTCTATAAAAATGATTCAAGTGCTGAAAAAAAATGTTGACTGTATCCAAATGAACATCTTTAGCTATTTATTTTTTCATATCAATCCAAGGTTAAAAATTAAGTTAATTAAAAATAAATTTTAAGAATCTAATGTTTAAATTATATTACTTTTTCAACAATTAATAGTTACATAAGCTCTTCATACTATTTATTACCTTTGTTGCTAATTTGCTATTAACTTTATAAATTACAATTTAAAGAACTAAATAATTACATGAAAAATTACTTAGCAAAAATCACACAGTTGTAAAGTTACATATTAATAGCCTTTTAATTTTTAAATTTAACTTTTAATTTACAAAAGTTTAGTAACTCTGAACACTGCATTAAGCAAAAAGAATAAACTACATTTTTTCTTTTTATGTATAAAGGAAAGATTACATACAACATATAAACAAGTATTCAATATATCTCAAATATTAAAATTTTATTTGGTTTGGGAGTGAATGATTAGGGAGAAAAGAAGTCTAAAAAAGTTCCTAGGGGGAGATGATGAAAAAAACTTTGGAAACGTACTTTAAACTATCATATGTATTCCAGAGAATTGAAGATAAAGAGTTTATGTTTACGTATGCCCACGTATGTGTTACTTCTGATGTTCTCCATTCCATGTGTAAGAGTCTCTCTCTGGGGAAAAATGGGAGGTGGTTGCTTATCCTGAGAGAGGTAACCTGGTGCCTCGAAGTCCTTTGCCTGCACAGGGGCTACAGATGGAAACCCACTCTCTTCCCTGTTATTCACCTTGGTGTGCCTTTCAACACATCGCTCCCTCTGCTCTAAGTCAGGCACTAGTCTCCCATCTGCTTTCTGTCTTCCAAACCTTGTTCAAATACCCAGTGTGTCTACTGACATCTCCTCTAGTCTCCTTGTCCTTTTAGGGTTTACAACACTTTATTTCTTTCCTATTATAATGAGAGATTGTTGAAATGACCCCATTATGACCAGTTGCTTTGTTCAATTGAAATTCATGTAGCCTTTTAAATGGTAATAAATTTAATCTCTTAACCATTTTCATTTAATTAGTTACTTTCCCTATTATTTCCCCTCACCTTCAGAAACTTGAATATGCATAAGTCCTTTTGATATTCTATTGAAAATTGTGCTTTTTGATCCATTTCTATCACAGATATAAAGAATATCATTCATGAGAACGTGAGGGAGAGATGTATATTCAGCTCAAAGCTGAACTTGCCTCAGGTACTATTGAAATAAACAAAAGCTTTGATTTTTATGGTTTCTCCTATTTCTGACATTTAGGAATTAATAGGTATTGTTACTCCAAAAGGGTACTTGGGAAATACTTATCAGAGGAGGCAAGAAAACAAATAGAGCAGCAGCGAATTAGTCATGAAATTGTGATAAATTCATTATTCCTCAAGGGACTAGATGGTTGAATGAAACTGTGCTTGAATTCAAGTGCTTTTTCCTGCTCTTCTTTCCTGTGATTGTAGAGAAAATCAGTGGGGAACAACAATTACACAACAGGCTGGGTGAATGAGCAACCTCAGATGCCAAGTCACCAAGCAAAACACTCAAGATGCTGTGGACATGGTACCTTCAGAGCCCTACCCTTCAGGAAAAGAAAGCTCAAAATACCCTTTCTTGACACCATAGAGAATACCGCATTGACCTTTGGTGTGACTGTTGGCTCGGTCTTCTCTAATAGGTAGGTTGAAGCGGTCTGTTTGAATAAAACCAGTGTTCTCTCAGGCTTAGCCATATGGAAGACCACAAAGATAATTTCCTTTTTAGGTTGAGGTGCCTGCACTGTAGTACTTTCATGGTTTTATTGAACGTTTTTATTAGCTAAATCATGAGGCAATCTCATTTAATCTCATGGGAAGGTTATATAATATTACAGGAAAAGCTGCAAGCTGGAAGGCTGATCTGCCCTTTTCCAAACCTTAACACCTCAGGACCCGGTCGCTTAGGTGCTCTGAGGCGGTGGTTTGGTGGTAATACCACGGAACCCGGATGGTTGTTGTGAAGATAATTTAGGATAATGGCAGTTTTCTAACATACAACTAAAGCACAGTTCAACTAATTGTAATGTAACAGCCTAAACTCAGTTCCAAGTCACATAATTTTTTTTATTATCCACTTTATTTTTCAGCCATAGTTCAAAAACTGGAGAACAGAGATATACATAGCTACAACTCAGCTTTACTATAAAAGATTACAAAAATGGTTTTGGAAGCTCACAAGGGATCTCTTTTTAGTAAAGAGTTTTAAAGGCAGAGACTTGTTGCATGAAAGTAACTGCATCTCCATGTATACAATGAGATTAATCAAGATGTCCATGTGACCCAGAGCTACTCAGAGTTCAGTTACAAAGAAGTGAACTCTGGGTCACAAGCACAGATGCGAAATCACATCTTAAGAGCTTAAATAAAACTGATGTGATAAGTTGGTGTTGTCTTTAGGGGATATTGCTCTAGTCTAATGGACTTGAAAGAAATATTTCCTCAACTTAAAAATCACTATAGTCAAACATTTGATGAGCATTATAAAAACATAGAAACAGCCCTAACCAGTTTGGCTCAGTGGATAGAGTGTCGGCCTGCGGACTGAAAGGTCCCAGGTTCAATTCCAGTCAAGGGCATGTACCTTGGTTGCGGGCACATCCCCAGTGGGAGGTGTGCAGGAGGCAGCTGATTGATGTTTCTCTCTCATCGATGTTTCTGACTCTCTGTCCTTCTCCCTTCCTCTCTGTAAAAAATCAATAAAATAAAAAAAGAACAAAAACAAAAAAACAACCATAGAAACATGGAACAGACAGATGAATCTCAAAGGGAAGGCGTGGGTGGTTGGGAGAAAAGATATTAGCCAAAGAACTTGTATGCATATATACATAAACCATGGACACAGACAATAGTGTGGTGAAGGCCTGAGGGTGGGAGGGGGGGTAAATGGGGGTGGGGGGGAAAGAGTATGTCTGTGTAACTTCCAACAATAAAGATAATTTTTTTAAAAAATGTTAATTGGCCAAGGATAAACCAAATACATAGCCTATTTTACCCTCAGGCCTGGATATACCCGTGGGTTTCTAGAGTCTCTTGTTTCTTTCATGTCAATGTAAGCAATGATGTCTGGGCTCTTAAAAGGGCTCACTTGAATTTTAAATCCTGTTTTTCAGGTCCAATGCCATCAAACCTCCACAGTTGTCCCAATTTTGAGCACTTGAAATGACAGGAAGTCTTTTGTTTTCTGCGACAATAGCACTATTTTTCTATAGTGAGATTTAAACCCTTTCCAGCACATTACCACCTTACATAAAACCATCAATCCCCTTGGCACAACCACTGAGAATTTCAATTGCCAATTGCTTACAGTGGATGTTAACTGGAAGAGGGAAGTTTTTGTTTCCTGATTAGTTTATATTATTGCCCTGAGGCTGCACTGAAAAAGAAGAAGGAGAAGAAAGAGGACAAGATCCATTCTAGTTTCCTAGTGTCTCCTCACATGTGATACCTGTTAAGACTAGGGCCACCATCAGTCCTCAACAGGGGAGCTGTTGGTGTTTGGCTCTGACAGTTCTTCATGAAGCCAGAATGCCTTGTGTGCATGGAGGGTTTCTTGGTATTTCCGGCCTGCACACTAACTGAAGGGCTGTCCCAAGTCATTGTGACGATCTAAAGCCTCCTCCTCACCTTTCCAAAAGTCCCCTAGGGAGCAAACCACCCCCAGCTGGAATGCCAAACCTCAGAGCAGGAAGAACTCATTTATTTTTTAATGGGTGTGTTTATTATTCATGTGCAGATAATGACTTCTAGATTATTCACCAATTATAACCAAAGTTTCCTACCTGCCATTTTTTCCCCCAAAAGTTATTCAGGCCCACATTTCGTTTTTATTCCACCACCAACTTCATGTAAGCTCCAAAACTCAAATACCTTTTAACTCCTCCGTCTGGGCAAATGAAGTGGTTGCCTAGTGGTGAACTGAGCTGGCAGACGCTCAGAGCAGCTGTGACTCAGCCGCACAACTGAGCAGGGAACGCACACACTGCAAATTGTTGAGAAGCTGAGTTTCAAACATAAAATGTCTGACCTCCACAGTACTTCCAGACTTCCCGAATTCTTCCCTAAAACGAAGCAATAATCCCACAACTTCTCCAGTCTCAATGTTGTAGTAATATATAGAAATGTTTAAAAATACTCTAAAATTGCCTAAAAAGTATTAAGAAGGTTTTAAAATGCTTAAATTAACTTTCCTTGAAACTTAAAGTGTGATATTAAGGACACATTCCCCACTGCCCTGAAGCGTGTGTACCTCATAGATAAGGATTTGAAATTCAGTAAACAACTCAGAGTGACTTGTCAAGATAACCATTTGAGTGAGTGATGGATGTACTCTCCCTAGATAACCACCTGTAGCCCCTCGCCCTGTTTGAGATTAACATGTGTGCATGGACGTAATTCATCGATAGCCACCTGGACGGCTGCAAATGTGGTGCAGGCTTTAAAACTGGGGATCCTGACCAGCCCAGCCCTCACCTGTCAAGACAGCCACCAAGGCACCTCCTTTTGTCAGTCTGGCAAGTGATGCTGCTCCGTGCTCCTCTTCCTGCCAGACGACAGAAGAAGAAGAACGGCTAGTAACTCCCGACTGAGATGAGACTGAGCTCTCGGGTGAGGAACACGGGCCCCCTGCATCCTGACCGGACCAGCCCAGCTGCCGGACCCCAGAGGACAGCACCACCGGGATCCCATCAAGCCTGTACCCGCAGCACCAGGAATTGTGTGAGTAATAAAGTGCTGTGTGATTTGCAACTGCATATGTTTTGTGTGGTGTAATTCCTCCGGCAGTTAATTGAATTATTTTGCGTACGCTTAAAATTTAAATTAAAGCTTCTGGTCTTTTTGGTCCTAAGCCTGCCTGTGGTCCTGCTTGCGTAGAGTAGCCTCTTTGCTAGCAGCTACTTAATGTCCCACACCTGCAAGGTTAAAGTTTATCTCAAGGGACGCCTTAGATAAACACCCCAGATCCTTTCCCGGAATCCACTTGGGACACTCAAACACTAGTCCCGTTGGTTTGTTTTTTGGTTAATCCTCACAGGAGATTTTTTCCCTCATTGATTATTAGAGAAAGTAGAAGGGAAGGAGGGGGAAGAGAGAGGGGGGAAGAGAGAAACATGGATGTGAGAGAGACACATTGATTAGTTGCTTCCTGCACATGCCCTGACCAGGGCCGTGGATTGAGCCTGAAAACGAAGTACACGTGCTCTTGATTGGAGTCAAACCCACAACCCTTCAGTCCTCCGGCCAACGCTCTAACCACTGAGACACACTGGTTAGGGCTCAAACGCTAGTCTTAAAGATGAAGATTGAGTAGGAAGAACAGAATTAATAAATGGAAACATTAACCAGTTAGATTTGACAAGGTTGCACTTCAATTAGTAACACACTACACAGCAGTTTGCTTTTCAAATGAGCAAATGAAATATCCAATCACCTCACACTGACCTTGTCAGCTAGCAATCACATATCATACAGGATACTTTGTATTTATAAAACATGGTCTATACAACTGAGCCAACTTTCATCTAGAAATCTTTTCAAAACCAGAAACACAAACCTCACATGCATGCTCACCAACAAAGGAAAGAAAATAATAAAAAAGTGGAAAACATACCTCTGACTGGAAGAAATCCCAGCAGTCACTGCAGCACACCAGCCAGGCCCAGAGTAGCTGACTGCGTATTTCTTCTTATGGGCTCCCACCAGGAATCTCAGCCTATACTGAAATATTGAGGTCAGGAGCATTGCAAAAGCATTCTAGATTTTAAGTCTTAGTTTCAGAATAAAATTTAGTAAGTGTTAAACTGCAGATAAAATGAAGAGAAACTCAAATACATTTTAGGGAGAAATTTCTATATATTCTAAATTGAATTTAAACTAAATTTTTACGTATTTCCCCCCCCCCCCCTGCCAAAAGAAATTGGCAGAGCAAAACAGAGGCATAACTATGTTGTTAAGTTTCTTCTTCCAATTATTTTTAAATAAAGTATGAATTAAAAATGAAATAACTTTCTATTTTTTATTTTTAAAAATCACGAATCCAGGAAAAATAATATTGGAGTTGCATCTGAACATTTAAAATCTACCATTAAGGGTTGCCAGATGGAAGGGCCGGGGGGGTGGGGTGGGGTGGGTGGTCCTAATATATGGTGATAGGAGATTTTACTTTGAATTGTGGTGCAATATACAGATCTTGTAACAGAAATCCACACCTGCAACTTATATGTTCATTTGAACAATGTCACCCCAATAAATTTAATAAAACATTCAACTGGCGAAAGCAGTCATTTCTACATTGTTTAATGGTCACTCGTCAACCCACAAATTATTATCAGCTTTCATTTCATATTTAATGAGATTTTAAAAATAGCAATATCACTACACCAGAAGGTGGTTTTTCCTGCTTTCAAAATACGTTTCAAATTCTATGTTTCTGACAGGCTTTTAGAATACAGAGGAATGGAATTAAAAACCTTCTATTAAATGAAACATGCTAAATGCTGTACAAAGGTGTACAGCGGCCAATATGGACATTCTTTGGTAGGGAGAAAAACTTGTGATTAAAACATCTTGTCACTTTGTAAGTGAGCAAGTAAATTCTTTCTTTCCCTCCCTTTTCTTTTTCTTTCCCTCCCTCCACCCCTTCTTCCCTCAGTACCTCTTCTCTTCTTTCCTCCCTTCCCTTTTTTCTTCTTTTATCCTTCCTTCCTTGCAAAATCCACTTTTTTTTCTGAAAATTGGAACTGAAGAACTAAGGTGAGCAGGGAGGAGGGAGAAAATACAGAGATAAAATTGTAGCCAACAGACAATTTACAAAGTCCACAGTCAACTCCAGGCGGGAGAGGCTGCAGGAAGCCATTTAAAAGGGAGCAGGAGCTCAGGTGTGCACTGTGGTGGGAGGGTGGGGAGAAATCGCCACCTGAAACCAATTGGCCTTCCCCTCCCGCATTCTGTTTGGGGCTAGTTCCGCACAGGGAGGGGCTCTGTCCATTACTTCCCTCCCCTGGAGGCCTTCTAGGCACGGAGAGCCAGCAGGGAAGTTCTCCTTTTCCTGCGATCTGTAAAACACCATTTAAGACTGTGCATGTGTGTGGATAGGGCCTGCATAAAAAACGCATGTGCCAGTGTGAAGATAAAAATTTATTTTAAAAAATTTTCCATTCTTAGTAATCACCCAAAGGGTTGGAAGGCATTCTTGGATTTAAGAAAACTGAGGTTTATTAGAAATTTCACTTTTCTGTGTACTGTCATGACTGAGCCTCGCATGTGCCTGCTGTTTGGAGTCACTCTGAAAACAGCCATTAGAATATTATGAAAAGACTTAATTAACTGGGTAATGTGTTTGAACCTCCAGTAGCAGGTACAAACACAAAGCCAATTAGTTTAACTCGCTATCTCAAAAGCCTGCCTTCAAACAGAGGGATTTGCTGAGTTTGTAAACCTTTACCCAGGGATCAGGAGGCAAAAGAACCGGTTTTACTCTTTGGATCTCGTTGGCGAAAGTGTTTTCATCCTCTCTTGGCTCCTCAGGAAGAAGTGATCCTATGTAATAAAAGGCTAATATGCAAATTGTTCCCCCAGGCGGGAGTTCCGCTGACTGGGAGCTTGACCTGTCGCTATGACTGCACTGCAGCTGCCAACCGGCAGATCTGGGCCTGATCGGCTCCCCCCAACCCCAGGCCGGCCCCACCCCTGATCAGGCTGCCCAACCCCAATCGGCCTTGATCACCCCAATAGGCCTCTATCACTGACCAGGCCGAGGGACCCCACCCGTGCACGAAGTCATGCACTGGGCCTCTAGTTGCAATATAAAATGCCAGAGTATATGAGTCATTGTTGGCGGGGTTTTTGCTTTTGTTTTTGTAATGGGGATTGGACTGAGGCATGAAATCATGACCAAGGGTGCACAGTGACCAATCTGGACAGTTAGCAGTGCAGCAGGAGGCTATTCAAGGGAGGTGGCTCACCAACATTGACCATGGGAAGTGCTGATGTTTCTCACAGTGAACAATCTAAGCGGCCACGTGCTGGTCATTCATGGCCAACAGACCCACTGTTTTATGTGAAAAGGATGAATCAAAGCTTCAGGAAAGTTAGCTGCAAGGTATTTGCTATTCTAAGTTTATTTGGCATTTAAAAAAAGTCTAACTACAAATTTCAAGTGGTATACCTGAATAATATTTACTCCTCTTTATGTCATTTGATTTCCTCAAAGTTCATATTCAATAAAAGACGAGCTTCCCTCAGGACTTCCCTGTGGAGCTATTTTACCTTCTCTCTCATCACCACCATCCCTTCCAACTTTTCCCATAGTATCCCTCTTCCTGGACCTCTCAGTTATTTGTCTCTAAAAATTGCCTAGGTGTCCAGACCTTGTGTGTTAGCCTCTAAATATATAGTCTCCTTATTTTTACAAACTACGAAGATCTAAACTTCCAAGAAATCTTTTAACTTCCTCCTCTCTCATAAAATCTTGCTTCTTTTTAGAGATTTGGATATTCAAGCTATCAAATCTTTTATTTAAAAAAATTTTTTTTATTACTTTCAGAGAGGAAGGGAGAGGGAGAGAGAGAGAAACATCAATGATGAGAGAATCATTGATTGGCTACCTCCTACATGCCCCCTACTGGGGATTGAGCCCACAGCCTGGGCATGTGCCCTGACCTGGAATAGAACCAGCGACCTCTTGGTGCCTGGGCCGACGTGCAACCACTGAGCAACACAGGCTGGGCTTAAGCTACCTAATCTTAACCAATCCTGCTAAAGTGCTCAGTGGATCTGCATAACTTTCCGGGTGTCATTCCTATGTTTTAACAAGTTACCTGGAGCCATGACACAGAAACTCAAATACAGATGGGACTCCTCTTCCAATATCATGGCACAATACATGTTATTGGTCTCAACAAGGGCCAACAGAAGCAATACAGATGGTTCTATTATCCGCCCTCATTCCTGGAAAAGACCATGAAACACCTGCATTTTCTGATGTGTGATTGTGAAGTTATGGGGGAAGGGCTCAGCAAAAGCATTCATAGCAATCAAAGGCAGACTCTTCATTTTCCTTTCATAACATGAACCAGAACCAAGTCGTTGGAAGCCAATTTTGAATCTGAGCAGATAATGTTTTCTGTATCCTGCTATTATTTTTCTCCCCAGCATGTGCTCAATGAAGATAGGCGGTGAATAATTATCTGACTGCATAAAACCATTAGGCCAGGTTCCAGTGAGGTACCACAGCTGTGCTAGGGACCAGAGACTAGACAAAGAACAGCACTCGGGGCTTTTCCCACCATCCATCTCCACCAGGAATAGTGCAGTGGAGAGAAGATAGGACCCCAAGTGAGGTGGTCCCAACTTCCCAAGGTCAGCCCTGAGACACCCAGGATATGGGAGCCAGCAAGTGAAGTTATCTAAGAAAAGAACCACAATAACTGTGCTGGCTCAGATAGCTCCCAAAACCTGAAAACTGGGATTGGTCTGTCTTTTAGTCTCTCCACATGTGGGAGGGATGCAACCAAAATAGTCCAGTTACTTTTGAGCCTCTAAGGCAGCGGTCGGCAAACTGCGGCTCGCGAGCCACGTGCGGCTCTTTGGCCCCTTGAGTTTTTAGCAAAGGCCAGCTTAGGAGTACCCTAATTAAGTTAATAGCAATGTACCTACCTACATAATTTAAGTTTAAAAATTTGGCTCTCAAAAGAAATTTCAATCGTTGTACTGTTGATATTTGGCTCTGTTGACTAATGAGTTTGCCGACCACTGCTCTAAGGTAAAGGCAAAATGCAGGATGAACTTGACATTCAGGGGCATACACTCTGAAGTGCTTTTTCTGGAAGTGATCACAGTAGATTAAACCAAACCAGCTCCTTGGAACACGTGCAGTTCTCTTCTAGAAAAGGGCCAGGAGTTGGCGCATGTGCTGCTGCCCATATTGCCTCCTCTGGTCAAGCATAAGTGTTTTGTTTATTTCCTTAATGGTTTTCTTCTCATTAGGCTTGCTGCCACAACCAAGTGGAGATTCCTCAGCCTGCCAGCGGATGGGTCTGGCCTCTGTCTGCCTGTGTCCTAGAGGCTAGCCTTTTGCTTTCTGTCTCTAAATTTTTAAGAGCTGTCTTAAAGGTAGGACTTCAGGCTACATCAGAACCAGAGAAAAATATCAGCAAGTAAAATCCTGCTGAGAAGACTAAGTGAACAGCCTCAGGGGTTTGTGCCCGAAGACCGGATCGAATCCAATAGCAATTCTGTCTGGGAGTCAGAAGCAGGGTATTTTTGGAAGGGTTAGGCGTTTTCTTCATGGTTAGGTCTAAAGAAAAAAGCCCACTCGCTGAGAGCCAATTTTTAACTTTTTTTAAAAAAAATTATTATTGCTTATTTAGAGAGAGAGAGAGAGGCAGGGAGAGAGAAACATCGATTTGTTGTTCCACATATTTAGGCATTCATTGGTAGCTTCCTGCATGTGCCCTGACCGAAACCTGGGATCAAACCTGCAACCTTGGCTTAGCAGGATGGTGCTATAACCACTGAACTACATGGTCAGGGCTGCTGGAACCCTCTTTTTTTTTTTTAAGATGGTTTTTTATTGATTTCAGAGAGAGGAAGGGAGGGAGAGTTAGAAACAAATGATGAGAGAGAATCATCATTTGGCTGCCTTCTGCACACCTCCCACTTGGGATTGAGCCTGCAACCCGGGCATGTGTCCTGGCCAGAAATCAAACCCTGACCTACTGGTTCATGGATTGACAATCACTGAGCCACACCAGCCGGGCTGGGGCCCTCTTTTTAAAATAAAGGCTTACCATCCAACTCAAAATACAGGGACACCCAGGTTATGTCTATTTAACATTAAGTTATTGTGACATAAATACTTGGGGGATAGGTTTGTACTGATACCTGTGAAAAAGAGAACATGAGGAAGACCACAGTAGGATGAGGGGAAGACGTTACAGAGAAGAGTGAACAAGAGAGGAAGAAAACTTAGACAGGAAGACATGATGGTCGTTTGGGGCTAAATGAAGAGAAACAGCAAAAAGACCAAATAGGCCAGGTCTGAGCACAAAAGTACTTACACCTACTGGGATGAGGGCTGTCTCCCACGAGGCTGCTCTGGTTCATGGCATGTCCTCACTGGTCTTGGCTGAAGTTAAAGGAAGATCTAATTTGTACAGATATTTATCCTTAAGATATGCTGTCAACAATTCCTTCGTGTGGAAAAATTTGAGGAAACCATCCGTGGGCAGAAAACAATGGCTCCAGGAATTTCCACAACAAACCATTTCGATATCAACAAAAAAAATCTTTCAGGCAAGTGGAAGTTTCGTCCTTTTTCTCCTACTTTCACCAAAACCAATGGAATGTTTACCTGTTCCCCAGGGCAAGTCTATATTGACCAATTGAAGCACTTGAGATGGAAATGGCTGTGACTGAGAGGGCAGGAGAGATTTCCAAAGCTTGTCCCTGATGCATAGCAGATAGTAGCGCTTGTGTTGCTGCTGGAGAAAATAGCTTTAATTGCATGTTTGCATTCACCCAAAATGAGAATACGGTTTTCTGAGAGGGTTCCAGCAGAACTCTTCCATTCAGACACGGGCACTGCCCGGGGATCAGAAAACTGGGCTCTGGCTTAAGCTTTGGTGATTGTCTATGGGAGCTTAGAGAAGGCTGCTGACCCCCTGGCTGTAGCTTTCACATCCGTAAAATGTGCAGATTAACCTACATGTTTTCTAAGATCCCTTCCAGTGCCAATACTCCGGAAATCTACACTTCTCCCTGACAGCTCAGAAAAAGGACTCATGGAAACCATGTCTCTAGTACGCCTTGATTATGAGGAATAAAAAAAATTAGGCTAACACTATGGTTTGAGTAACAAAGACATTTTTGTATTTGGGAACAACCATGTTTTCTAAGCTCACTCCAATGAGGAATTATAGAGCCAGTGGAAATGGAATTTGTAACTGTATGTCTCAGTGTGTATATAGTTATGGACCTTCCTCCATTGCTGAAGAAGTATGTGTCAACATATCACTGTATAATTTTCAAAAGTTGGGAAGTAGAGAGATGAAAGTTCTTTTTTCTTTTAAATATATTTTTATTGATTTCAGAAAGGAAGGAGAAAGAGAGAAACATCAATGATGAGAGAGAATCATTGATTGGCTGCCTCCTGGACACCCTCTACTGGGGATCGAGCCTGAAGCCTGGGAATGTGCCCTGACCAGGAATTGAACTGTGACCTTCTGGTTTATAGGTTTACGCTCAACCGCTGACCCACACCGGCTGGGCTGAAAGTTCTATCCCTCAGAATAGCACAATAATTCTGGAGAAGGCAAACAAGATGCAACAGAACTGACAGGGCTCAGGAATTGAGCACCTCAGTGGGCAAAGAGACACTGGACTAAATGTCTTTATAGGCAAACCTGTGTGTGAGGTGAGGAACACGTCAGCCTGGTCTGACTTGCCAGTAACAAGCTGTGTGATATAAGGCGGGTCCCTTAGCTTCTCTGTGTCTCAGTTTCCTTGTCTGTAGAAGAAGGGATTGGAGTGGATGCATTCCTAATCACCTACAGTTTTGGAGCCTTATGACTCTGTGAGAAGAAATTCTAATACAGTCAATTACAAATTGAAAATGTAAACAAATTGTACAGATGCATATTTTAAATCCTTAAGAGAATAAGTTCTTCAAAGACACTCATTTACATATCAATTATTTATAACTTAATTAAAACTCACAGAGTCGAATACCTTTAGATATGAAAGAGACCTTAGCAATCAGTACTAACTGTTATAAAACTGCATCCTAATTACTTGTGAATGTCCCCTTTTATTTGTGAGTTCTTTCAGGGCATAAACAGTCTTCTGTGCTTTTGAATCATAGTACTTAGACCAGTGCAGATATAGAGTAGGTACTAAGTAAAGATTAACTCAATAAATTTTGCAGCTAAAAAAAAAAAAAAAAAAACCTGAGAAGGCCAGCTAAGCTGCCCAAAGCCACACAAGCAGCTGGAATAGAGCTTCTGCCCCCCAGGAGACCCAACCAGAGAAGGATGGTTCTTCTTTAAGGCCACATTGAGATCATTTTTCAATAAAAAAGTCATCAGCAAGGGCATCTTTCTCATGCAAACAGGCTTCGGAGGACGTTAAGGCAGGCCAAATAAAACTGAGCAGACAGTAAAGCACCCAGGAAATACTCAATAACTGTTCACCAGCTGACTTAAACCTGAATCAAATTTTCTTCTTAAAAGTGATAAAATCATATGTCTCTGGTAGCTGTATGAAAAGATAGGGCCCATAGGGTATAGTAACTACTAAAATGAAAGTGAGTACAAAGGAGAATGGGAACTTAGAGGTGAGCAAACTGTGCTTATAAAAGTAGGGCAAGTTGTTCCAGAGAAGGTGAAGTTATATCTTAAAAGATAAATTTTGCAGACAAAGACATGGTAAAGGACATTTCAGACAGAGAGAAGGACATTGGCAAAAACATGAAAAGGTAAGGGAAAAAAGACAAAACTTCCACTGTGGATGTAGCAAAGGGAAGGACAGGAGACTAACAAGGGATAAATAATGGTTATGGTAGAGATGGGGTTGGGGGCACAGAGTGAAGAACTCTACCATAAGCTTACAGTCAATTGGCCTTCACCCAATGCTCCCTGTGGGGCCTACTGATTGGGTAGCATGCCCACCGCCATCTACAACTGATTAGACCAGAGGTGTATACCTGGCCCAAAGTCACCCCATCTTTTGGCTTGATTGTGACCAGCCAGATTTTCTATCTCAGACCTTTGCCTTAAGAGGTATGGTTGGTGACTGTCTGACCATATAGTATTGACCTCATGGCAAGCCAAAGCCACAAGCAAGTGAATGCTACAGAGCAGCAGAAATGCTATGGGCCTTGCAGAGTCTGTGGACAAGAAAACAGAGCTGTTGTGGTGAGAGAAGTAGCAATGAAGGAACACGAAATCAGAGAGAGAGAGAGAGAGAGAGAGGAAAGGAGAGAGAGAGGAAAGGAGAGAGAGAGAGAGAAGGTAGATGGAGAGCCACAGAAAGAGATGCAAGGGGATCATTTCTAAGAGGAGCGTGTGAGAGTAGACAATTAGGCCAAATGTAGTAGAGCCATCAGCCAGATGAGGACTTGGTTTCATCCATTAGATTTGACAATTATAAGTGACCTCAAAAAGAATGCAGTCTCAGGGCACATGTGGCCAGAATCTTGACATGATTATTTGGAGTCTGAGTGCACTGGAGTGTCTGTGACAAAAGGCAAATGAAATCTGGATGTGACGACTTCGCCTGTCAAGTGGTGAGCCCATAGCAAATGGTTGCAAGGATGAGAGGTTTCAAAATGTGTTCAAATGGGCCACCCCCCTCTGAGTATATTATGGCGGGATGATCTCTCCTTTCCTCCACTCGATTTCCCCTAACTTGAGGAGGAATTGAGCTCTGCATCCTTCTGAGATCTGTTACCTTCCCTTTCATTAATGATGACAGCTAACATTGCTAATGTCCCATCGAGTTCACCCATGTACAACTCAGCAAGTCCCCACTTAATCTAACTACATACTATTCACACAGGGTGGGGCAAAAGTAGGTTTACAGTTATGAGTTCACAAAGCAGAGTTTATTGTTGTATTATTATTTATTAATTATTGTATTATTTTCTGTGCTAACAACTGCAAACCTACTTTTGCCCTAGCCTGCATACTGAAAGATTGGATGCCGGACCTCAGAAAACTATCCCTTTCAAAGAAATGTGTGTAGCCTCCACTGTGGAGAGATGGAGGGAGTGAGGTGAGCTAGGTTTTGCATTGCAATTCTTCTACCAGGGGACCCTCAGAGTGTGGCTAAGCTCCATGTAGGCTGCGGCTGCACAGGTAGCAGAACAAACGCCAAAAACATAAAAGACATATTTCCTCGTTGCTGGCACAGCAGTTGATGGCCTTACTCACAGCAGTCCTTGGTTTCTCTTTCATTTGGTGATATGACTTTCCAATGAAGAGCAGGAAGCGTGGAAATGACAAGTGGTCTATAGGAGCATCCGTTATGTTTAAGAGGGTCCACAACAAAGATATATGAGCAAAAGGTTTCACAGCTGAAAATATAAAAGCATCTTCAAGGTCCAATACTAGAAAGATGGGGAATAGTTGCATAAAATACGGTCTATTCATAGACTATTGCAAAGACACTAACAATTACATTCATGGTGTGGTGTTAGAAGTCAGAATGTCATCACCTTTAGGGTGTGGGGGTGGCTGGTTGGGGGCCGAGGGGGCTCTGAGAGCTGATAATATTCTATGTCTTCATCTGGGCGCTGGTTATGCAGGTGCATTTAGCTTGTGAAAATGTATTGAGTTATACTCTTTGGATATGTGCACTTTTTTATATGTATTTTATGCTTCAATAAAAATTTGACTGAAGCCTGGCTAGGCGGCTCAGTTGGTTGAGTGTCGTCCTGTACACCAAAAAGCTTGCGGGTTCCATCTGGGTCTCCGGTGAAGATTAAAGAAAGTTGACTTAAAAAAAAAAAAGAGAGAGAGAGAGAGAGGGGGACTACAAGCTACTTGAAACTGTTGTTTGCTGTATTATCACATTCCCATTGGTTCCCTCAAAGTATCTTGGACTTAAAATCTTTCAGGAAAACAGCTCTTGCTTTTAAAACAGTAATCTTTATTTAGTTTTTTTTAGTTTTTTACCCAGTTTTATAGGAGAAATGAAACGAGAAAAAAACAAGCAACGAGTGAGGACCAAAGGAAAAGAAAAAACCCACAACAGTGAAAGAATGTCCTTTGAGAAAGCTCAGAGTTGAGTTTCCTTTGTTTATTACTGTATTACTGGCTGAGAAGTCAAGGGAGCTAAAAGAATAGAGCTGCTTTCTCTGGTGAATGTATTTGCCAAATACATCAAGTCTGACGGTCATTTGCTTACCACCAGGGTGCACCCATGCACACACTATTCCAAACGCCTAACAAGATCAGCGTTTTTAGCTCTTAATAATGGAGCTCAACCAAGTCACTTTTAAAAGAATACTGAGGGCATGGGGGAGAGGGGAGGGTTGGACCTCTGATACACTGTTTATCATAGCACAATTCTCACATCCTCTGAATTTTTAACGTTACGCCTACAGTCTGTTCCACTATAGCATGTATTTTAAATGCAAATCAACTCATATGCAATTGGTAATTAGGGGATGACAATAACAACAAAAAAGAACAAACTTCTGAATTCTATTTTTATTCTGGATGTAACTGTCTTGATTAAAGTGACTGATGCTAAAGACCTATATCTCCAAAGGGGGAGTCTGAGTGAGTCTCAGGCTGTGAGACATCCAAGGGTAGAGGAATCAGGTTCTGGGGCCAAGGCCAGCGGAGATTCATTCTGCTAGCATCGCCTTCGGGGTTCTCATGGCTTTGTTAGTGCCCTGGTTAAAAGGTGCCATCAGTGTTGAGGGATCTGCTCCTGACTCTGTTTCCCCCATGAGTGCTGTTGTGTTCAGTGTACGATTTTGCAAACAGTTAAGAATGCGCGTCCGCATAGTGGTAGGCAGAAACCCCCATGCCTAGAATTTATTTCTCTTGAGCAACAATTGTGTAAGACTTACAGATTGCCAGGCATTTTCCTACACATTTGACACACATCGTCGCATTTAATTCTCAGAACTTAGTGAAAGTTGGTTCTATTCCTATCCCGTTTTACACACGAGGGAACCAGGAGCCAGAGAGACTAATGGAGAGCAGGGCAGCAGGGCTTCAAGTGGAGACCCATTTGGATGGAGGGGGAGGGGGAGGTCCTACCCCAAGTCATACCAGAGGGAGGGCTATCTTAAAAGGCGAGTTTGCTGAGAAGTAAGGTTCTGTTAGAATGAGGCTATCATAGATCAACCAAAGAACTTGTATGCATATATGCATAACCCATGGGCACAGACAATAGGGTGGTGAAGGCCTGGGGCAGGAGGGGTGGGGAAAGGGGGGGGGCAGGCTAGAAGGGGTCAATAGGGGAAATAGGGGGACATATGTAATACTTTCAACAACAAAGATTTAAGAAGCATCGATGAGACTGTCAAACCTCAGAGGGAAGGTAGGGGAGGGTGAGGGTAAGGGGGAGAGATCAACCAAAGGATTTGTATGCATGCATATAAGCCTAATCAGTGGTCACAGACAACAGGGGGATGGGGGCATGCATGGGGAGGGGTTTGGGATGGGAATGGGGAGATGATGACAAATATGTAATACCTTAATCAATAAAGAAATTTTAAAAAAAAGAATGAGGCTATCATGTAAAAGGGAGCATATGACCTCACTTGATAAAAACTGGTTTCCAGGTTTTGCCACATACGTTTAAATTCATAGCCAATTCCCCTTTCCAATTTAATCAGGTACTTATACTATTTTCAAGCGTTTGATGAAGTCGTCAATAGATAGTCTATGCAGCAAGGCTGAGTGTGATGCATTGTAGTCATTGCACTGATTCGTGTCACTAAACCTGGTTATTCTGGTCACTTGAAATTGATGAACTGAAACCTCCCTCCCTTCCTTCCTCCCTCTCTTCACTTCCTGCCTTCCTTTCTTTTCCAGATTGGATTAGCTATTGAGCTCAATTCCGCACAAAATCAGGCCAGGCACGGACTATGGACACTTTTTTTGCATAAACCTTTTGTATACAAGTTTCTAAAAGGCTCAGTTGCTTACTTCTCTACCTATGACATTTCTGTGGGTAGAGAAATTCTTTCAGAAATTGATTTAATGGGAATAAAAGAAGCTTTCATGGTAAATAGGCATTGGGTGAGCTGCCTAAGGCACAGGCTTCTGGCACCAGGAGCATGTGACAGGGGATATTGTCCTCAGCTGCCTTTCTGTACATCTGAAGATTAGTAAAACCCGTCCTTGTTTTCACCCTGAGCACATAGTGCATCAAGTAATAAGAAGCTTGTCGCATCACCTGCTAATTGTACTCCGGACTCTGAAAGGAGGAAGTGTCATCATGGAATTAACACTTTACAATTTTACAATGAGGGAATGATGTATAAGAATGGAGAAAATAATGCTGTGAATGCATAAGGGCAGAAGATGTGACATTGCCTTTTACAATTCTCCCTTCCATTTATTATAACAAAAAATGCTTTTCCAATTTTTTTTTCAAATTTTCCATTTTGGTGCCAGGTACCTGAGGTTTAGTGATAGTTTCTCTTTTGAGAACAAATTTGGATTTTAAAGCATTCCAATAGAGGCAGATCAGTGATTAGCAAAGCGGGGGCTAAGGCCTATGCCAATCAGAATGAGATGAAGTGCTTGTTAAAAAATGTGAATTCTCAAACCCAGGTCTATTTATTGAATTAGAATATTGGATGTGGGAGTCTAGTTCTCTACATTTTTAACAGGTCCCTATGTCTGTTAAACACACTAAGGTTTGGTGTGTGTTAAATTTAGGTTTAAATCACTGATTTAGAAAATTCAGAGAATCCACAATAGGTGTGGTTGTAGTCAGGCACAACAGCCATTGATTGATTGATTGATCGATTACTATAGATTTCAGAGTTTTCTCTGCCAGATTGAATAGGCTTCGTTTCTTCCATCCAGTTGACTGAAAAGAGTTAAATAATATACTTGGTCAGTCAAAAACTGAGGACCAAGTCAATGTACAGAAATCCAGTTGGGTAACCAATCTCAGAAGTCTTATTTGACTGAAAGATGACATTTAAATCATCCCATACACAAAGTTTGTCAAAATAGTCAAACTAATTTATGAATGCAGAAACAGCCTTAAAACCACCACCACCATCGAGGTCATAGATATGTTTCAGTTTATCCTAAAATTCTTCAGTTGCAAATATTGATACATGCCGGTCACTCAGGACCTGTGTGTAGCTAAACCTAAGAGACTCTTCTCAGTACTCAATTGCTTGACTTCTCAGCAGTCATTTGATTGTTGAATACTTCCTCCTTTTTGAAATAGTCTCTTTTCTTGTCTTCTATGATTCCACACTGTATAAATGAAGGTTGTTTTTCTTGTAGCAGATAACCCCCCAAATCTTGGTGGCTTAACACAAAAGTTGATTTCTCACTCATGTAAAGTCCAATGTTTTCTCCCAGGGGGTGAGGAAGGTTTCTGGCTTCCTCTAAGAGTTAGCACTGAGCCACTAGATGGAAAAGAGACAGATCATTATGGGACATTTTTATGTGTCAGCTTTGAAAGCGACCTTCATCACTTTTGCTCCCATTGCATTAGTTAGAACTCAATCATTAGGCAATACTGAACTGCCTGAGAGGTTGGAAAAAAACTAGAAAAAAAGAAGCAAGTTGGTGCTCAGCTAATAATGTCTGCCAAATGAACTCTCCTCATATTCTTCCTACCTCTTTGCATGCTCTTTCTCAGTTGCATTTGTGACTCTTGGTTCTCTACCTAATCTTAGAACATTGATTTTCTTCATGGCTCTGTTCTAAGTCTGCTACTCTTTTTGATTTTCAAACTTTCCCTGGTCAGTTTCATTCTTTCACATGGTCTTCCTGTGCATCTTTAGTCCAGGGAGTCCCCAGAGCAATGTCCAATTGCTACTGAAAAGCTATCCCTCGATGTCTCAAGGTATCTTAGCCTCAAATGTCAAAAGTGAACTTGTCAGCTCCATCCTGCATCCTTTCTCTTTGTAGCCTTCCCTGACACAGTAGCGGGCACTAGTCTCCACCAAATTACCTCATCAAAACCTGGAGCGCTCCCTCGCTTCCCTCCCTTTCTCCTCATCATTCTATCCATCATTAAGCACTCATGATTGCAATTGCCAGTTATCTCTTAACTATAATCATTCCTCTCCATCTCCAATATCCTACCCTAGTAAAGTCCATCATCATCTCTTTCCTCCTTCCTGATTTCTACTCATGGTTTTGCTTTCCCTAGTTTACTCTCTATACTGGTACCAAAGTAATTTTTATAAAATTAAAGTATGGTCATGTCTTTTCTCCGCTTTAATTCTTTTGATGGCTTTTCTCTGTTCCTCAGACAATAAAGTCCAGATCCCTTACTATGGTTTAGAGTGTCCTTCATGATTTATCCCTCTCTCCCCATTGACTTTCAACTCCTCCCCCCTCCACTATTGTCCTTGGATAAGCAATGTTCTCTTGGTCCTTTTGCAAACTATACCATTCTCATTGTTTCCTCTGGACCTTTACACACGCTATCCCCTTTACTTAGAACATTTTCCCCTGACCTCTTTGAAGGTCTAAATCCAATCATTTTTCAGGTTTCAGTTTATTAGTAAATGTCATTTCCTTTGGAAGTTAGAAGCTCTGCATATGCTCCTGTGACACTTTGGACTTACTTGTATTTTCTTAGTCAAACTGTTGATGAAGGAATAAAGCTAGTAAGTGAGAAACTCAACCAGCTACTCTCATATTTCTGCCTATTCTATGGTACAAATGGTTGCTTATATGTCACAGTTAAATTCTCTATGAAACAATTTTCTAGAAGTCAGCTTCTGATGGCATCTCAGTATAGCACCTCCGATCGCCTTCCCTGGCGGGAAGGGCAGGACTGCTCTCTGTTTCCATGCGCTTGTTCATTTCCATCACCATCCACCTCCTCCAGGAACTCTGGCAAAGCTGAGGAATGATTTTCATAACATCTCCCAGAGGAGCACAATAAAGGAATCAGAGACATCTGTGCATTGTTTATACCACCATTATCCTTTAGTTGTAAATTACTTAACAACAGCTGGGCAACAGAGAAGGAAGAGCTATTCTATTGGAAAAAAAGAAGGTCTGAGCATAACAATTCAGTGCTTTCAAGTTTTAACATCTACAGAGTTATAGTATTTCTTTATTACTTAGAATTGTTAATTATAATGCTAACTAGAGGCTCAGTGCACAAAATTTGTGCATGCCTAGGGTCCCTAGCAGCTGCTGACTGCCAGCCGGGGCCTCCCTTCTCACCCACACGGGGCCTCCCTTCGCACCCACCTTGACCTGGCGCTGCCTGCTCTCCTGCTCCACCATCCTACCACGGTCCGTCTCTTGTTGGGGACCATGGGGCCAGTAGTGCCTCCACTGCCACCCACTGCCAGAACCGCATCACCAACGCCCACCATGTTCCACGCCGCCCCCTGGTGGTCAGCGCATGTCTAACTCCCAGTCAGTGGAACTCCTTTCTGTGGGGACAATTTGCAGATTAGCCCTTTATTATATAGGATTAGGAGACATCAATATATTGAGTACAGGCATAAAGTGAGTAAAAACAATTCTAAAAGTACCGATCAACTTGGGGAAACTAAAATGGAAAAATGTGTAACCGATTTGAATGTTGGTCTGTGCCACACTGATCCCCCTCCAGGACTGAAAGACTGATTCCCCCTGTAACTGCAGAACCAGCTCAGTTTGATGAGATGCTGAATTGATTTTCAAAGACCACAGACTCAAACCAAAAGTCATGCAGCCAATGCATACCCAGAAGAGAGAACTTTGACCTCCAGCTGCATCAGAACCAAAGTCTCGCCCTAGCCCACACCACCAACCCCAGGGAACCAAGGAATCAGGAAATGACCGGAACTTGAACACCGGAACCCTTCCAGAAGCCAAGGGCCTCTTGTCTTGTCCAGGAAGATCTGGTGTTGATGTCCCTTTACCATATATAGCCTAGTTCCAAGATCCTCCAATTAAACTACGCTGCTATAAAAAAGAAGGAATTCTTACCATTTGCAGCAGCATGGATGGACCTGGAGAGCATTATGTTAAGTGAAATAAGCCAGGGAATGAAAGAAAAATATCACATGATCTCACTCATTTATGGAAAATAAAGGAGATTATAACCTGATGAACAAAGAGATAGACACAGAGACAGTAAAGCACTGAACAGACTGTCAAATTACAGCGGGAAAGCTGGAGAGTATTGGGGAGGGGGGGAAAGAGATCAACCAAAGGACTTGTATGCATGCATATAAGCACAACCAATGGACACAATACACTGGGGCGGGGGGGATGAGGGCATGTGACAGGGGGTAGGGGAGACTGGGGGAAGTTCTATGGGGAAAAAAAAGGAGATATATGTACTACTATATGTAATACCTTAAACAATAAAAAAATAAATAAATAAATAAAACTTGCCCACCAGCACTTCCCCATACCTGTTCCCACAGCCCCTTTAAAACTCTTGGCCTGGTCCAGCAAGCAAGATAGATCTGAGGCACCATTAGGTCTCCCATCTTCTCAATTGGTGCCTTCTCCATTAATAATCCTTTCCTTATTCCAAACCCTGATGTTTTGAGTCCTGGCCTTTTGAAGTGCTGGGCACATGGACTTTGGTTTGGTAATACCCCAGATGTGGAGAGCTGTCTGCCCTTGACTCAAGAGAGCCAACCTCACCCTAGGTCACAACCCTTTCCCAGGGCAGCTTGACCCACTGAGTAGTTGAATTGGGAAAGAATGGCCCAGGCTTTTTGAACCAACTTGAAATAACTCTTAAGGACTCCTAGCTAAATTGAACTGGCTGAGACCTTGAATTGAATGTATCAGGGCACCAATTCTCCCTCTATCCAATACTGATTCCTTCTCCCCACTGTTGATCCCAGGAACACTCCCTAATAAACTTCCAACCTATTAATCTCATCTCAGATTCTGTGGCATAAGCCCTCTATGTCAGGCTGGGAAATAAATTTGCTTGCTCTGTTATCCACTAGGTTCTGGGAAATTAAATGTGGTTGGTCTGGTGAGCACAGTAAGGGAGTAAGATTGGATTTGGGCATGGAGGTGGGAACTGTAACTTGAGTTAGAGGATGGACTGACTCCTTGAAGCTTTGGCTTTAGTGAGAATTATTTAATCTTTCTTGATGTCCTATGAGCTTTGCTCTGAGAAGAAGCCTCTCCTGAATCTGAACTATACTGTTTCTGGTTGTTGCTATAATTTTGCTTGCATGTTTTGTCTTATTTTGATAATTAACTGTTCTTTTATAAGTTACTTATCACTCAAGACTTTTTAGGGTAGAATTCAGATATTATATGCTGTTATTCCTGCAGAGTCTCTACTTGGGTGTCCTAATAGTTTATTATGAATAAATGGTTATTGAATGAAGCCCTTAAACATAGATACCTACCTCATCATGCTTTAGTCATTCATTCCTCAGCCTCTTCCTTCCATATATATATATACTTATATTTACATTTTTTAAGGCTGGATAAATACAATGAGTTCTTTATCTGTATGTCTTCATTTACTGGTTTATCTGAACATAATTCTCATTAAAATGTAAAAGTGATTCCAGTTAAAGTTGAAAACATTATGTTCCAGGGATGGGCAAAATGATCTACATGCAATCAGGAAATACTTCCCGAATTTTGAAGAAAATATTTGCACAATGTATTTTTTATTGGGTTTAAATTCTTTTGAAATTGGCAATCTATTTAAGGACTAATTAGACTAATCTTTCTTAATTAGAATAATAGACTAATAACAAAAACTCATGCCTTCTATGCTCCATGTAACAGGATGGCAAGTGCATTGTAGAATTGATTTTTAGGCCCCGAAGGCTCAGTGATGAGACCATGTCTTGTGGGAGACAGCCATTCACACCAGCCTGTGGAATCTTCAACATTTAATTAGCATGCCCTATTTTTTTAAATAAAATTATCTTTATTGTTGAAAGTATTCCAGATGTCCCCTTTGTTTGTTTCTTTTCCCCATTGACTCCCTCTACCCCCATACGCCCCTCCCAGGCCTTCAACTATTGTCTGTATCCATGGTAGCATGCCCTATTTTTATTGCTGTTGGAACTACTTTTAGTTTGTCAATAAAGGAGTAACTTAGTCTCCCACTCATACAAAGGGAGGGGGGCAATCAAAAGTCCAAGAACCACATCAAACTAGGATAGTATAACATAATTAAATAAACATGAGTGGCTAGGAGGGGAGAATGTACACGGGATTGTAAATCTTCAAGTAAAAGAATAGATTGAGTATAGGTACAAGAGCTCTCTCCGTGAACAACGGGGAACTGGTAAGAGGGACTTAAATTAGAAACTCATGTCACTTCAGCATTTGTTGAGTCCTCTCTAAACATGTGTGCCCCTGGCACTGGGCTGCAGTTCCTACCCTAGAGAGTCCACAGTGGGGGATACTGATACAAATGTGACATCATTACCCAAGGCAAGTGCTGCCAGAGACGTGGGCAGAGGGGCCAACACAGTTCTGGAAACTGGAACTATGTCCAAAAGTTAGGCCATTTCTCACTCTGGGCTTTCAGGATATTTCTTAGGGAAAAAATATTCTTCATTGCTCTATTGAGTTTTGTTTTCCAAATAATGTGCTTAAGGAAATATTTGTGTTTAAGTAGGAAATTGCCTGAAGGAAATATAACTTTATTCTTCTATTGGCAGCAGGTTTATCAAAATCATCTCCTGTGAGCACAACTTTATCCACTCACAGAGATCACAGATATTTGTATAACATGGTAAAAATCACCCCACACTCTTCTCCAATATACTTACACCTATAGCAAGTCCCTGAAGACCTGGGAAGTTTCCAGTCTTGGAGGAATCAAGGAGAACAGGTAGGGGAGGGACTGAGGCAAATCAGTATGAGGTCACGGATTTCAAGATGCCAGCACCTGAGACGAGGAGGGGGAGGTGCCACTGTAGAACTTGCATAAATTTATTTTCTGTTATCTGTTCTTTCTAATTAAAAAATATCTGAAGGGGAGAGGAGATAATGGCTGTTAGCAGATTAGCTTTTTGTTTTATTTTGTTTTGTTTTGTTTTGACTGTGCTTTATAAATAATTATTTTCTGCATCTCAGAGTCAGTATCCTGACTCTGCCACTTGCTAACTGTTATCATAAAAAAGTCATTATCCAACACCAATTAATTTGTCCCTGTGAATAGTCATGTTTTAGGTTCCTGAGTTCTGTGTATATAAAGGAAGCAACAGCACAAGAACTTTATTGATTTGTGATCTGAATTGTTTTTATGAATGTACATAGGCCTCATTTGACTTTGTTTGGAGAGCAGACTCTCCTTCCACGAAGAGGGACTAGCAGTTGTAGGATGTAAATGTCAGTGATTTAAGTCACAGTTCCCTTTTTCTGTACTATTTTTTTCCCCAAAATGCAATAAATCCCCTAATTAGCAGATTATACTAAATCCTGTGGATGGATATGTATGCTTTCTGGAACGGGACTATTCAAATGGAGGCAACCTACCAGAAGATGTGGGAATGGGTCAGGCTGGGGGTGGGGGAAGGGATGGAAATAATTATATCACCAGCCAAGGGCAAGAGTCATTACTTCCCACAAGGACTACATTTAACAGCTTTGTGGACAGCATACTTTCATCCGGCACCTTTGGCCCAAGGCCTTATGTTTAGGATTGTAGCGATGAAAATGAGAGCCCTTCTGAGGATGAAATTAGATGATGAATGCGAAAGGCAAATCACAGATCCTGAAAGTAAGTACACTGTAATCTGGTCATCATTTAATGAGTGGTAGCTATCAGACTAACAATCTTCGACTGATACTGCTATTCTCATTGAGGAAAATGTTGATTCTTTCTGTTCTTCTGGTGCAGAATAGTTTAGAGAGGCCTCCAGAATCTGAATTTGGGGAATGAGTGAGGGGTGATGGCCAGCCAGTTCTCAGGAAAGGTTGGTTCTAGGGCGATTTAGTGGGAACACGGGCTACTATTTCTCTGTTACCCTAATGCAGTGGTGGAATGCAGCAGACAATTATTCCAGAGTCACGTAAGTGAGTGCTGAACAGTGGTTAATTAACTAATTCTTCAATAAGGAGTTGTAATAACTATTATGTAAAATATTAAGTACCCGACTAAGCTGATTAATGATAGTTTTTCTGAGCTTCACAACCCAAATAAACAATAAAAATGTATCTTGGAAATTTCTATCTCTTCGTACCATCATTTCTGCCCTGCACACTCCTGCCTCTTACTTTCATCATTAATTTCCTCCCTTAACCTGCCCTGCTTTTCCCCATCTTCTATTTTTTTTATTCTTCTGCTTCCCTAGACCTCTTGCTTTAATTGATCATGTTTTGAGAACGATATATAGTAGCTTACTTTTCCTTAGAGTGTATTACACATTTAATAAATAACCATTTTCACTTTTAAAGGCTGGTAGATCGAATATTTTCCTTTGTAAACAAAGCAAACCTTGTTATTTTTTTTTACACTCAATTGATTTTCTTTGACAAATACTACTCCTTAAGGAAATGGCTTATTCTTACTGGCCCCACTGTTTCTCCTCCAGGCTATATCTATTGCTAACTCCCTACAGCTTCTGAACTCTAGTCAAGTTATTTAACAACCATTTCTTACAGATTTAGCATCTGTCAAACACTGAGACTAATGCTGCGGATTAAATATTATTTGGTTCCTTTTCTCAAAGATCATGCATTATATTTGAAAAGACAAGACTTAAAGCTACACAATATATAATTTAAATGAGTTCCTACTGTGTGTTCTGTGGAGAGGTTTAAAAGTCAAATACAACAGACCAAATTTAATGATATAATGATATTGTTCTTAATTTCCTAGCAGCAGACTAGTTCCTAATAAAAAACATCTCCCAAATCTCTTTTAAAGGAAATCAATAAGTATGCTTATTTTCATTTAGAATGAGATCTGAAAAGGTAATACAGTCATGGATTCTATTAAGCAGTGTTATTTTATCTTTCCTAAGATTATTACAATAGATTTATTCCATATTCTAGACTCATTATCTCTGGGACTCACTCAAAATAGAGTACCACTTAAAAGAAAGGCACTTCTCTCCTAAAATATATGACTAATATTTCATTTAAAATGTCATATTAGATGTAATAGTTCAGTCCCTGGACTCAATCAGGCAAAGATAGCAGCATTCTCTATGAAAGAAATTTCAGGTAAAAAAAAAAAAAAAGTAGCTACTTTTTTTTAAAAGTCAGAAGGAAAAAAAATACTTTCTTAGGTTACTTACTGATTGTCTGAGATGGGGAAGAAACTGTGTGGTCCAAGAAGTCCTTAACCAGGAAAAGGAGAGATCACTCTTTCTTATTAACATCTCTGGGACAGGTAGGTTAGAGAGGATGACCATATTCAGTGCTAAGACAATATGTGATTTTATTATTATTTTTTAAAATATATTTTTATTGATTTCCGAGAGGAAGGGAGAGGGAGAGAGAGATAGAAACATCTATATATATATAAAAGCCTAAGCAACAGAACAACCAAACGACTGGTTAACTGGTTGCTATGATGCACACCGACCACCAGGGGGCAGATGCTCAATGCAGGAGCTGCCCCCTGGTGGTCAGTGCACTCCCACAGCCAACCTCCTGTGGCTGGCCAACCTCTCCCAGTCCCTCTCCCAGGCCGCTGGACCCAAAGGGGCCCTGATTGAGGCTGGCTGGCCAACCTCCCGCAGTCCTTCCTCCCCAGTGGGCTGGCCTTGATCAGCCAGATCAGCCCCGATCACCAGCCAGGCTGAGTAATCACACCCATGCATGAATTCGTGCACCGGGCCTCTAGTCAATGATGAGAGAGAATCATTGATTGGCTGCCTCCTGCATGCCCTCCACTGGGGATCAAACCTGTAACTTGGGCATGTGCCCCTGACTGGAATCAAACCTGGGACCCTTCAGTCTGCAGGCTGATGCTCTATTCACTGAGCCAAACCAGCTAGGGCAATAATATGTGTTTTTAATGTCATCTTTGCATCTGAGACACTCACGGATCTGGCCTCACCTGAGATCACAGGTCAGTGTGGAGAGAGACAGATAGGAATAGACCATGTTTCATATGGTTTTTGGATATTCACTTGGATGTTAATTAATTTTATAAAAAGATTTATTTCTTCATGGTGAGCAGGGGCAGGAATACAGGGTAGGGGAAATCAATGTTTGTGGCCCTAACCTGCAGGTTCTCAAAAAAATTGTTCTTCTGACTTACTTAACAAAGGTAGTTTTCCAGAGACTTTGAGCTACTTGACCATAAGGAGAGAGGGAAGCAGTAGGATGAGGTGAATGGAGAGCTGGAGGTGGTAGGCATTTAAGATGCTGAGAAAAATGGTGAAAATAAATAAATAAGTAGAATGAGGAATAGAATGCTGGCTTGATGAGGAGGGGAAATAGAATTTCAGGACCTCTGGTTTATAGAAGAGCAGATCACGGAAGGGGCTTGAAGCAAAGTGTGAGTCTACTATTTAGTGGGTCTGAGAAGTTTCAAATCTCAAGCATAGTTGCATAAGTATATATATGTGCATATGTTTGCTTAAACAGGTAATATATGCACATTATAGATGTTCCAAAGGCTCACAAAGACATATAGTGAAAATGTTCCGGCAATCACTTTCTCTAAGCCACCCATGGCTCAATCTGGGAGGCAACCAAGGTGGCCAGCTTCTTGAGCATCCTTCCAGGGATATTTGTTGCATGTGTCCCATGACTATATTTACTGACTTCCTTTGGCAATATGGAGGAAGGGGTTTTGCGTCTGAGTGAACAGCGTTGATTATCAGGTAAGCCACCTGAAAACTATGTGTTCCTTTGTAATAGAAGGCTAGCTCGTGGTCATCAGAATGCTCTAGAAGCCAACTTGCTTTCCTGAGAGATAAAAAAGAAAACGGAGAAATAATTTGCTGAAAATGGAGCAATGCATACAGCTATTTTGATGTTGGTCATTTAGAAATCTGTATTTGTGTGTATTATGGAACATATTAAGGCATTGTGCCCGCCTCATGTTATTGGACATACATTACAATAGAGGAGACAGTGGGTTACAGGATGAAAGCTGAATGGTAAGGTGACTTGAGAAAAGGAGGCATATCCTGGTAGATCTATGTTAGATCATAGTTTAGATAAGTTTTTCAAGAATTACCCTGTAATATTCATTTTCAGAATTTTAGAAACTTAACTTCAAAGACATGTCCAGAAAGAATAAAGGAATAGTCTTTGGCCTATTGAATTATTATCTATGGCTATGGTATAGTCTCTTCCCACCTTAAATTCTAATGATTTGAAGCCAGAAACTGAGCTTTATTTATTCTTGTATTTCCTACCAAGCTTAGTCTTACCAGGTAGGTACTCTATAAATATGTAGTGAATAAGTGAGTGAGTACACGTATAAATAAACCAACCAAGCCATTAAACAATCTATGGTTTAATTTCTGTACTTTCAATAATGAGTATTTCCATTTGAGTGTTGATGAAAATAGAAAAAAGGCATAGCAGTCCATTTTTAATACCGCTGTATAGCAACATTGCATGAGACACAAGGTGCAATTCTTATGTCAGTTGTGCTAGATTAAGATGTTAATGAAGAAAAATTCAATGAGCCTTGAAATGCTTTTTTTAGCTACTGAACCTTCACTTTCAAAAGGGCAACTGTACAGCTGTGTGTCTGGAACAAAAGACAAATTAAAAATAAGAGATTAATTAAGCATTAAATTGATATTTTTTAAAACCACAAATTTCAGTACTAGAAGTAGTGAAATCAATCATGTCAAATGTGCTATACTGGGAGGTTTTGATTTAATTGATTAATTACTTAAAAGCTAATTCGGTCTGAACAATTAGAATATCAAACAAAGAACACAGGCTTTTACCTACCAAACAAGCTTCAGAAGAATTGTCCATTAAGTATTATGATTGTTGCAAAAAAATATAACACCGTTTGCACAGCTTTGTTATCAGGAGCCTTACCTTTGACATTTCAAAAGCAAGGAAAGCAAATGTCTTGAAAAGCTGAAAAGCCAATTCATTATGATATGACATTTGGGAGCTGATATTATCGTCTGCGATTTAAAATTCAGAATTTATAAAGTACAGTCACATAACACAGCCCAGCAAACAAAGGGTCGCGCTGAAACCTCTGTACTTACCTGGGAAGACAACAGGGAGTCACAAAGAGCTGATGGTTTTGAATTTGCAGCAAACAAAATTGTATGTCCAAGAAACTGATTTTATATAGGGGGATTTAAAAATCTACGAAATGGCCTTTGCCATCACAGTTAGGGAATGTTTCTTGAACGTGTATCATGTGCTGTTGGTTGATCATTTGTTTGCTTTATTTTTAATCAAAATGTGAAAACATGTGAAAACGTTTTCAAAGCGCCTCTGGGGATTTTGCTCAGAATATCAATCACAGTCTTGATGCTGTTGTGTGCTTATGCATAAGGTTTTCTGGTCCAGAGATTCCTCTCTGGTAACATCAGGAGGTATTTTCAGTAACATCTGCATCAGAATACATCCAGTTGGGGACATTCTTAGGCAACCATAGCCTCAAATGTCACCGAAGGTGCCCCGACGCCCAGATAATCTCCCTGGCCCTGTACCTAAGTAGCCACTTTCTTTTTCATGAAAGGAATCACCATTAAGATGGAGCAAAGCACACCACCCATTTTATGCTCTCTCCTCTCCTTGTCTCGTCCTGAAAATCCTGCAGCTCTCCTAAGACTGGTTTACTCGGTGTATTGTGCTCAACTTTCTTGCAGATGATCAGCAGAGCAAAACATTCCCTTTCTTCCTTCCTTATAGACACTTCAAGGAAAAGCACCCAGTGATTTGTACAATTGACAAGTGCAGCCATGGCTTCAGGGCAGATTGAGAAAAACTCATATTCTCTCTAACATAACCCAGAAGTGCCTGTTCATCTACCTTGTGGCTGAGGCACATGCTTCGTTGCTGCTCTGTGATTTAATTCTGAGGAGAGATAGCTGCTGCATTTTCAATTGATATATAAAAATAGCTCGTTGCACTAGACACTGTCTGACGTCAATGGAATCATTAAAAAGCAGTGACCGGTCTGCAGAATGTCTCCGGGGAAGCGATTGAAGCTCAATGTGCAGATACTAAAGACATATCATTTTTCTTTTTGACAGACAGCCATCTTCTTCTATTGCAAGGTAATTTTCATCCATCGTCTAGCTAATATGGGACCAAGGCTCAAGGTTTTCTTTCACTAAATCATGGCACATAACCCTGTTCTAAAGGTCAGCCACATCCGAGGAGCGCTCATATCCTGTGAACGTGGTGGGGATGGACAGCGGAGGGCCTTTGGAAATTTCTCAGTAGACTCAAACAAATGCAAGCCCACAGGTTAGCTCTGATTGTTTTTGTTTCCAACTATAGGCATTTGTGCTGAAACTTCTGGAAGGCACTGACATAGGAAACACAGGATAGTAAGTAATATGGTGCTGAGGCTCACTTACAATTCTTTCCAGGAGGTGGAACTAATACCCGGCACCAGGGGTGAGTAGCAAAGTACCAGATGGGTTCAGGCTCGGGAGTTTGCCAAATCTGCTGCCCTTTCACCAATGTAGAGTCCCTTCCCTATTCCTCACCCTGTCATTTTGCTCAACCACACTGGCATCATATCATCTTCCCCTTCTTGATTAAACTACTCCAGCCCATAGACATGGCCCTAGTTCAGACCTTCAGGGAAGTCTTCCTCTCTTTCACAACCGGGACATGTACCCTCATTGGGTACATGTACCTCTTGGTGCATAGTCAATGCTCACCCACTGAGCCATACCAACAAGGCATGGTGGCTTTCTTTAATCTCCAGGATACTGGCTAGCTATAATATTAGCTTTCAGAGTCTCCAGAATCCTGTGAGTTTAGGGAAATTTAAGCCTTCCTTAAGCACATTTGGTAACTAGTGAAAAAATTCTACTTCTCCATTTTTCTGTTTACATCGACTGAAGAGTTTAGGATTTTTTTTTCACTATGTGCTATGTCCACAGTTAATCAATTTATTGTTGGGGAGTGTCAGCTTAGATTAGCTGAGTTCATCTAGAATCTCATTGGGTTGGTATAGTGGGTAAAATTGTGGTAGGGAGGAAGGTAAATGGCAGAAAGGCAGGCAATTAAAACATAGCCTAGTGAAAAACCATGAGATCTGTAGTAAGAGAATATGGGTAAGAATCATCCTCTGCTCAACAGCCATGTAAATCTGAATAGGTCATCTAACATCTCTGAACCCACTTCCTTCATTTATAAAATGAGATAGTTTCTGGTAGGGTTTTGTGCGTATTAAATGAGAGCACGCATGTGTAAAGTTTATTTAACAGGGGAAGCATTGTGTTGTGTGTGTGTGTGTGTGTGTGTGTGTGTGTGTGTGTGTGTGTGTTCTTTTCATAAGAGAAGGCAAAGTGTGGTTCCCAATAGAAGGCCTTCTTTGGCACCTGCGGAAGAGGCACAGACTGTATCTGGGAAAGAATGTAGTGAAGGCCAGCCCATGGAAGCAGAGGGAGGGGAGGGAGATCAATATTTGTTCAAGCCTTAGGATTTCCTGGGGCATAGAAGTTCTAACCATACTTTTCTGGTAGGTGCCCTCGAGGGGAGGAAGAACTCCTTGGACTCCTCCTGCATCATGGAAATATCCAGAATCTCCTGATGCTTACCAGAGCAAATTGGTTCCACTTTTTCTCGGACAGGCATTCTAAGCAAGAAAAGAAGGTTTGTCCGACTCACACACAGAGCTAATCTGGACCAGGGACTGGACATGAAGATGGAGGAACTGTTGCTAAAAAGATTTTAAGTGATAAAGACAGATCCCACTCTTAGCCCCCTCCCAAGAGACCCATGGAAAATAGAGGAACTGACCAGGCAGAGTGGCTCACCTCACCAGGTTCTACCCTCTGTGATGCCCCTCCCTGAATTCTTTCTCATCTCATCAGGGATTCAGAACTGACGTCAAAGCAGTCAAGCCAACCTGATGGGTAAATAAAGGCAATGGCCCTCCAGGGTGCGAATTCAGGGGTGTTGGGAAGCCTTTGTGGAGGACATCTGTACTTGTGCCTGATTGGAGCACCTTCTTACATCTTTCAGTAGCAGAGCTTTGCTTTTCCTTGTAAATCACCCTTCCCCATTCTCAGGCCATTCTCAGGGGTGCAGTGTTTGCTTGGGAAATTGAGCTCAGGCCCAACTCAGATCAGGGTGACTCAAATCTTTTTCCTTGGTTGAAACTATTGGGAAAAGAAGTACTCTTTGGTCATCTTGACTCAGTGTGGGAAAATCCTACTTGCATATACTCCCCACAGAAGAAAGTAAAACTGAGAGATGGCGGAAATCAAGCCCCGATGATATTATGTGAGATCCCAGATCCTGTCATCCCCAAAGTTACTTCTTTTTCAGATTCAATTAGCTTAAAAAAATATGTCCCCAATGTTTGGCTTAAATTAATGTGGGTTGGATTTCTATGACTTCCTAAGAAGGTAAAGTGAACCTGGACTGAGAGAGTGAAATCTGCCTGGCCGTGCACCAGGCTGGAATAACGGCACAAACAAAGGCAGCTCGGCACAGTGAACAGGAAACACTCTTTCTCCCAAGGACGCGCAGCAGCTCTGTGTCATCATGACCCCGTCTTGAGTGGCTACGGCTGTTTGAAAGGAGACCAGTAAGAAGGAGACATTCCACTCTACACGCAGGATCTAAGTCACTTTGACCCAGGAAAGCAGCCTCAATTCACAACCCGGCAGCAGAGCTTCAGATGAGGGGTCTCTGCCTGCAGCCCTCCACAGCTGCCTCAACTTTGTGGGGCCAAAGGAAACTGGCCCTTGGGCCTGCTTTGCATTCCAGACCCTGACAGTCCTAGCTTGCTTCGAGCCCATCAAAATAGCGTTGCGCTTGCGTTTCATCCAGACTTACCCGTTCACAGAACTCCATAGCGACTCTAGGCTTTCCTTTGTTTGGTGAGGTGACCTGTATTTCATCTTCTGGGTGACCTCCCATATACCTGACTTCATCAGGCCACGAGTAGTTGCTGGTGGTTTTAGGTCGACTGGGTTTGGGAAACAAAAATGTTTTAATTATTATAGCTTTCTTTCCTATAATAATCCCACCACGCAAATTGGTTCATAATGAGAGATCTTCACATTTATTCTCTTTCCCCTACCAAATGTCTCGTGGGAAAGTCAGTAGTTTGAAGCAGTTGCATTAAGGCGGGGCTGCGTAGCCTAGCTACTCTGAGTGGGACGCCTGTGCAACAGCATCTTTCGGGAGCTTGTCTGAAAGGCAGAATGTGGGGCCCCTCCCTGACTTGCTGGATAAGAATCTGCATTTCAGTAGATTCTGATAACTGTGTTCACAATAAGTTTAAAAAGTGAGCTCCAGGAAGTCCTAGGCGTTTCCATAGGGCTCCCAGGAAAACGTCACCGTAGGGAAGGGGGACATAAAGCTACTGGCCTTTCCCTTATGAAAGCTGTCCTGTAATACATTGTTCTGTGAGTTTCGGTTTTCTGCAAAAGCTCCTTTAAAGGAAGAAACATTGGAAAACCACTATCATAGCCCTATTGTGACTGAGCTCATCCCACTGTTTGTGAGGGAACAGGTTTTGTTTGGGGTGGGTAGGGGAAGGGAGACTCCTACTAAGGGGAAGTTGGGAACTTGGACACAAAGTCCCCTCCCCAGTTTTGTCATTTGTCCATGCGTGAAGATGGCTGCTGGCAGGAGATGCTCATTCTTTTAGGCCCATGCATCTGGGATTCTAGAATGGGCCTCAGTAACAAAATTGGAGGGTGGGTCCATCAGAGGCCTATTTGATAATTTCATGAAAGAAGAAAAATTCAGGAAGATAAATTTGACCAGGAAGAAAGCCTCGGTCCTCAGAGGGGAGCAGTGACTTTGAGGACAACATGGTGGCTTTCCCTGGAATTAACTTCTGTCCTGAGCTCATAGATAAGAGAGAGACAGAGATAAGAAGGGGACGGGGCTGTATCTAAAAGTTGAATTAGCTTTAGCCCTTGATCTTGGGTAATTATTGGGACACAAGAGCCCTTCTATTAGAATGTATCATGGAGGGAGGAGAAACATTTCCTCCGCACCTTCATGTGCCCACAGAACACTCACCCCTTTCATGAGGATTGCCCTTTGCAGTGATGCTGAGCTGGGATGAGCAGTGCCAACTGGGCCGGCAGCTGAGTCTAATGGAGAAGGGGCAGCCAGGCCGGAGACAGTGTGGACATCGACATGAGAAAATAACAGTAGCCAGTGGGCAGGGCCGTGGAGATGAGGAATGAAAAATTCAACAAGAGATTGTGTTGAATCTCAGAATATAATACCTTCCCACACCCTTTCTCAGCTCCTTTTAAGTAGCATCAGAAGCCAAGTTCCCCTGGGTAAATAGTCTGCAGGGTTTGTGTTGACTTTATAGCTAAGAAACCGGGTCTTTCTGTTCTTGGGGAGAACGTCATGCAGTGCATTTCCCCTCAATTCTCTCAGTGTTGTATTTCTCCAAGGAACACAGGAGGTGGAAGACTGGGACTTTCTGAACCTTTATAACCACCTGGTGCTCAGCATATTCATGGTCCTTATCAAGCCCTTATCCACCATTTGATTGGGTCACAAGCAGTCACACTTTCCTTTCATTGTTTCTGAACATGTTTTAATAATTGCCATGCCCTGGGAATGCAGAAATTGCTAAGATGTGCTTCTTACCTTCAAAGCTTAAGAGATGAGTAATTTTATAGTCCAATTAAAAATAATAATTGGTTCTAAATTATTGTTTCCTGCCTTTTCCCCGTGCCAACATAGAGACCAGTTTGCAGGCACATTTTCCCCTAAATAAAAGAATATAATCTAACAGTAGCTGAGCAGTTGTGTTGAGGCAAAGATTTTCTTCTTAATTATTTCTCAGCAAACCCCAGGCGGTCAAGCTTACGCATTCCTATGGGGAAAAGAGTGTGAGTGGAGAATAGCACTCTTCCAAGAAATGTTTCAGGCACTGCCAGCACTGGCCTCTCACCACTCTGTCTCCCTGGCACTGAGGGCACTCCATCCCACCATCTAGATTCTAGAATGTGATGTGGTTCACCTTGCTAAATGGCTCCTCATGGTTCTAGAAACACTTCTATCCACAGGACTAAAGGCTCAATATGGTAGAAGGTGCCTCGTTACATTTAAGTTCACTTTCTGCTCTTGACTCCAGTGCAGCCAATATTAGGGTACATACCAAGGTCATATATTGGCCCATATGTAGAGAGCCAGTGTCGAGACCTCCCATCACATCACAGTAAGCCACAGTATCACTTTCACTTCAAAAGAACTATTTCCTCCAGTTCCAGATGACGTTTTCCCTCTTGATCTGGGATGCCCAATTGGATCATGTTTACGCTGGGTCGGGGAGACTCTGCTCTATTGCGTGGGGTCTGCTTTACTGTGTGAGGGCAGCCTTTCCTGTCAAGGAAAAGCAGTTTCATCAGAAGCCCTGGAGGTGAGCTCCAATAGCATGTGGTATCTGAGCTTGCACAGTGTCCTTCACTTGTGTCCTGCCTACAGTGGCCCGGATTGTGGCCTGAAGAGGGGAGGGACCTACTCTGCATTATACCATTATGTGGCCACGAACAAACTCTTCCCAATTATTCTTGGAATAACAGAAATTGTTTTTTCCTTCTCAGGCTTTTGGGAATAACTATTCAGTTTTACTATCTGGGAATAAAGGTCATTGAGAATGAATTTATGTTTATTTGGTTGAGGACAAAATGGTGCCACCTATTAGCTCTAGTGAGAAACTAGCAAAGATGGACTTCATCCATTTTCCTAAAAAACATTTTAGGAATATCTGTAGTACTTAGCAGACATTCGGCAAATTTTTGCTGAAAGAATGAAGAAATACATAATGGCTCTGAAGAAATGATAGCAATGTTATCTTAAGAAAAAATATGATTATGTTGGAGCATTATTTATAGATATAGACTTTTTCCATAAATGTAAGATCATTACAACTTTATAAATAGAAATCCTCTAATGTCATAAACCTACTAGTGTATATAATAAACAAAGCCTTTTGGAGGATTTATGTCCAAGTTCAACTTCAAATATAACCTTGGACCACACCTTTTCTTGCTGGATTATTTTTATAATACTATCACAATGCTTTTGTTTGTTTTAAGAATGATTTGAACATAGGACTTATTTGGTGAAATACAGAGGCAACTTTGCTCCTGAAAAGTCTTATGTACTGGGCATGATTGAGGTTCAGCAAAAGTTGATTTCTTCACCTTAAGCTTTTACCTCAAGATGGTGTTTTATAATATCAAGACTATCTATCTACTATCTATCTATCTATCTATCTATCTATCTATCTATCTATCTATCTATCTATGGCTAAGTGACTGTCCGACCATCCAACTGGTAGCTATGATGCACACTGAACACCAGGGGGCAGACGCTCAATGCAGGAGCTGCAAAGCTGAGGTGACTTGGCAGTGGCAGTTCTCGAGTGATGCACCCCAGCACCAGAGAGGAGGGAGCCCAATTCTGGGTGCATCATCTGAGAACCACCCTCTTGCAATCCGGGACCCCTTGGGGGATGTTGGAGAACCGGTTTTGGCCTGATCCCTGCAGGCCAGGCCAAGAGACCACACCTGCCGGAGGGACCCCCCGCTCACTCCACAGATGCCCTTTGAGCCAAGCCCTGGTGCTGCCGGCTGGGGAGGGACTGTGGGAGGTTGGCTCCAGGGCGTGTCCAGCCCATCTCACCCAGTCCCATCTCACCAGCCACCTTCTAATTAATTTCCTTTCAATGTGCACGAATCTGTTCACTGGGCACTAGTATTAATATAATATTGCTATATTGACATTGGCTTTCTTGTGGCAATGTTAGAATCTAAGAGCATCAGGGTTCAGACACACCTGACTTTGATGTAATGAAAATGCTCATGGCCTTGCTTCTGTTGGTGGAGAATGTATTCTTTCACTGAGGAAATCCTAGTACAGTGATTCATACTTTCTAAAATAGAATTATATTTTCTGATGTTCTGAGTCGTCCTATTTAAGAGATCACACTTGTGCTTATAATGAAGCACTGATCAATATGAAATAAAAATATAAGTAGAACTGGTACCAGGACTTTATTCAGCATTTCACTAGATACAAAGAAACTTTTTCTTACATTAAGAACATGATCTTATTTTAAAAAATCACATTTGCTAAACAGAATTGTTGGCATGTAGTTGCTTTACACCACATTTGTCAATGTATCAATGACCAGATCCTAAAAAGAGAAGGCACAGATCTGTCTCCCTCTGGTGAATTTCCGGTATCCAGTGAAGGAAATGTCACCAGCTCTGCAAATCTCCGTCCTTTGGAAATGAAGCAAACGCACACAAAGGTGTGCAAGTGGGGCCATGGGGTGGAAATGTTGTATTATAGGATTGGAATTTTCTTACCACTGATGGGAATTTCAAGAGAGGAGGTAGGTACTAAAACTGTTCCAAAATTCCACCCACTTTCAGAACATGTCAAGGATTTGCTGTTGGATACACTCTTTGTTGAGTGAAAACTCTATTTTAGGAATTCCACCATGGTTTTATTCTCTGTAATGGGCCCAAGATCTCCCTGTTCTTACTCTGGGGTGTCTTGGGTTTTCAATTCTTCAGAAAAAGTGCTGGTTGTTATAATTTGGTTTGGCAAGTCTCTTTGTTGAGTGCTAACTTCATTGTCCTGGTCACCCATCTGCTGCCCAACCCCCACCCAATCTCCTGAGGAGGCACCAACAGGACTGTGTCCATCTCTCAGACCCTCTCTCTTCTTCCAACAGTCAAGAAAATGTTACCTCTCTCTCTCTTTAAAAAAAAAAAAAAAGAGGAGTGAGAGATTGAATTTTCAAAGAAATCCTGGTACTGAGTTAGAAGATGACACCACTTTCCAGAGGCATTTTCCTGTGTGGGTGTTGTTGTCCCAATTACTGGGGAATGTTATTTAAGGGGACACTCTGCACCTCACAACAGGCCAGTGAAGGGAAATTTTGAATGTGGTGGCAATAAACTTATAAAGGTACATACTTGATTATTTTATCTATTTTCGAGTTGGTCCTTCATAAAGTATTTGTGGGACTTGGCATGAATCAAGATTTTCCTTAATGGAGGGCATTAGGACTACTGATTTTCATGAGGTATCTTAACATGGGAGTGTGGAAGGAGGTAGGATTTCACCCCTTTTAGGTAGCCCAGCTGAAAAAGAGAGCCAGGATGGATGGTGTTACTAGATAAGGGGGAAAAAATTACAGGACACCAGTTCAATTTCAGAAAAACAGTGAATAATTTTTAAGTATGTCTCATGAAATATTTGGGACATGCTTATACTAAAAATAGTTATTGTTTATCTGAAAATCACTATCTCCTACGTTCTGGTACCAGAACTTTATTGGGTTTTCCACTGGGTATAAAGAAACTTTGGGTGTTCTGCATTTTATCTGGCAATGCTAAATATGAAAAAAAAACAACGGTAATTGAGGATGAAGAGAGGAAATAAGAAGATTAATATTCCATATCCAGATCCCAGCCAAAGGAAGATTACTGATTTTTTGCTTTGAGCATGAGAACCTGTGCAGATCCTCGGATTAGACATGAGTTTCCTATTGTGAGACCACAGGTAGGTAGATAGCAAAAGGGTGAGAGTGTCGCATGCTTGTTTTTTGAAAAGGAAACCATATTGGGATCACTGAATGCTGATGGGTCATGAGCGACCCTCAGGGAGCCAAGGCAATTCATCTTACTTGAGAAGATCCCATTTTAAAAAGTAAAGCTTTGGAGAAACAATTTTTCATGGGAAACTTATAAGCAAAATGGGTTCCATGCATAGAACAGCTTTAGAGGTGAACCGGTTCTGTTGGTGATAGACACAAATGGGAATTTAGTCTCATTGTATGACTGTGAATTTAATAAGTTAATGGACGTTTGCAACTTTTGAGAAGCATCAGGTGCTCCACAAGTGGTGGGAACTCAGGTAAGTTCTAAAGTACATTTCTCGTATCATTTTGTTAAAAAGCCATTTTTAACAAAGACATAATTTTTCTTTAAATTTTAATCCCAAATTGCAACAACAACAACAAAATGGCAATGGATTAAGGCTGGTCATAATCTGCCCTTTTCTTTAGGATAACTTTGATTTTTTTTTAATAAGATATAATACACTTCCACACACATATCACATACCAGCAAATACTTTTGACTCATACAAATATATATTTAGAACTAATACCTAAAAATAGTCCCACAAATGAAATAAAAATTACACAATTATCAACAGACTCAATCAACACATTTTACAAATTCTACAGAACATTTTATCATTGTCATTAGGGAAACAAACAATTTAGAGCATTATTTAAAACCGCATGTAACACAGGAGCCACCAATGAGTTATGGCAAATATAGCATTTACACCATTGTGTCACTGAAGTCTAGTTGAAAAGACTAAAATGTTGTAAAATAAAATACTTTTTAAAAACCTTGTTTAGCATATCCTGAGGGACACTGTGCATCATTTTCTATGAGCAGTTCAAAGGGCGAGCATTCTACCTACGGAGCTCTTATTGAGTTGAGTGGCCAAAGGTTAGAAGATTGTGTCATTGGATCCGAAAAACTGTAGAGCTGAAAAACTCACGAAAACATGCATTTCCTGAGGCTTCCAACTTTCCAGACTAAAATTCTAACAGGGGATAACCTGAACAGGTCAGAACCTCAAAGAGCTCAAAACAACTTTAAGTGAAGATGAGGACTTGTTTGTAATTTATATTCAAATCCCTGTTCCATTCTCTAGCTTGAAGTATAATTGACAGTGTAGTTAGACTATGATTTCTGGGCATTTCTTATTTATGATCTTCTTACTTTTTCATTGGTTTCTTAGTGATTTTTCTCCTCTTGAATATTTTAATATTTGAATTATGTTTATGCCTACTCACGTAGGAAATATTGATTTTAAGAGTTAAAATGGCCAAAGAATTAGGTTGATTGATTAGAGTACAGTTTCAATTTGAATAACGTGTGTGTGTGTGTGTGTGTGTGTTTGCATGTGTGAAGACACACAGCATATACATGCCAAACGTTTTATGCTCTAATACATTCACTGTTAGGTGGCACTTCATGAAAGTGACTTTTCCCAATATGGCTGAAAGTGAATATTGAGGTCATCATACAGAATATCCTAAGGCCTTGAAACAATGCCTCCTCATTCTCTGCATTCACATGATTGTGTAGTAATAAGGGAGACATAAATGATGATGGCAGGAGCATTCCATTTGAGTCCTTCAAAATTACAGACAGGAAAGCAAACCAACAATGACTCTCTTTGCATAAGTTCCCTCATCCATCCACCTACTCCTTTGACTTCCTGCTGTAGATTAGATGAAAGTTGCATTTTGTTTCTATATTTTTTTGCCTTGCAGAATTTGTGACATAAAGTCTTAAGAAACAAGCAGAACAAAAAGTACACCAAGATGTATCTCTTACCATCTTGGGGCCTCTTTGTAGCCCTTTACTCCTAGCTTGTCTGGAAAGACACTGCCCAGCTAAGACAAAGAAGCACAGGCTGAGGGGAAGTTCTGATTGCATATTACTAGCCCTCACCGCTCCCCCACCCACACCCCCCACCGCCCAGCATGCTCCCTAAGTGCTCTGGGCAGGGCCAACAAATAGAAGACAGCCAAAGGCACCTTCTCTTTTCTCCCCTTTCAAAGGAATTCCTTCTAGTGGACTCTCTACCTAGTTGGAAGACCCACAGTTCACTTCTATCTGCTCTCTCCATTAGAAATTAAGGCAAGTCCCTTTTCTCTCAGTGCCTGCTACGTAGCATTGTGTCCACGTGGAAACAGTAACAGTGGCTTGAAGAGACCTTCTGTCAAGCATATCTTTAGTAGCAATAGAAAACTTTCTCCAGTTAAGAAATTGCACAATTAGTTTAATCCTTCAGCAGGGTTTTTTTTTTTTCCCCCAGCACCGAAATGACAAATACAGCAAAGCAATACTCTAAGCAAACTTTATAGGAAAGCATCTAAGTTCAAGAAAATACAACATAGTTACCTCTATTTCACTAATTTTCATGAATATGTTGAAAGATCTGTTTCCTGTCATATTGATAAGTTAAATCCTGTGTCATTTCAAGTGTGCTTGGCTAAAGATCCTCCTGAGGGATGAACAATGGATAGTCAGTGAGAAAACTTGCCCAAAAAGCAAATTTACAGGACATAAATTTCAATAATCCATAGTCCTTTAAAAAGGATTCATATTCAATTGCACTCAAGGAACAGGTGAAAGACACAGGAAGACAATACAACTGCAAAGCAGAAAGAAAACTATATTTGCAAATAATTAAGTCCCAAGCTGGATTATCGTTACAAAAATATTTGAATATGATCAGCTACTCTACTTTCAAAGGTCTTATCCTTCTTTTTTATACATTGTTAAGTGTTTCACAGTCTTAAAATTAAATTATTTTATATTATCAATATTTTCACTTGAAAAAAAGAATTTGATTGTGTCTGTCCATGTCTGTGTTTGTGTGTATTTTAATCTCTCTGCATAGGAGTGGGTATGTATTGATATATTGTGTAGGGCAAAACATACACAAGTGGAATGTAGATCAGAGCTGCTGCGTGTATTTTCATGGTACTTGGTCTATCACATCTACTTATATACTTTTCATAATCATTCTCTTCAGTACAAACAATTTATCTTTCCTGCAATTGCCAATAAATACTATTTTCTGATAATGAATATTTATAACCATGTAAACAACTCTTGATTATTTATAATCTGGACACACATAATCCTAGAATCAACTCCCTTACCTAGGTCTCAGAGATTTAACCACATGCCTTACATTTAGATTAATTAGAAGCTGAGAGCACGCTTCTATTTCTGTGGGCCGTGTTTTCCCAGGAAATGATTGATGCATGGTTATTTCTAAACATTAAGATACAATAATTCATAAGAATTTCAGAAAATTTTATAATTTTTTATAAATGCCTCACTAGATTCCTGTGAGGCATATAGGTAAAGATTATTGTGCTCTTTTAAGACTATTTTAGCGTTGTCAAATATCATAAAGACAACAAGGAGGAAGCAATACTCATAGTTTCATTATCTTTTTTCTTCACTGTAGACATGGACAGTCAAATGTTGGCTACAGAAACTTTCACCTCTGTCTCATTCTCAACCCTAGGGGAGGATGGGACCCAGAGGGGTGAGTCTGTGTCAGTTTTCAGTAGAGTCTGCTCAGGTCACACCTATTTGAGAATCTGCTAAAGATGGTTCATGATTCTTGAAACTTCATGGACAGAGTTTCAAAAGCATTGCTTTGACTCCTTCTGCCACCCTTCCTCCTTTTTCAACTTTAAGTAAAAAAAACTCCAAGTAAAGCTTCTTGAAATATGTTCCTCAAAATCTGGGATTTAAAATTACATGTTTAAAAATCCTAATTTAATAGGAAAGCTTGCACAATCTTTCATTTCTTTCTTCTTCCTTTTCTTCCCCTACCCCCAACCCCTTTTCAATCAAGAGAATTGTTAGGAGAGCTTTTGTAAGAGTTCTTTGCAGAGTTCTCTGATTTTAACATACTCTTCAGTCATAATTTTTCATTTACTGGGCATGTGTAGGGCAATGTTATTAGGAGATTCTTGAATTAAATTAGCAACCATCTCTTCCCAGTCCCCCCATTTAAAGTTGGCACAAGTAATTCTTCCAAAGAATTGTTTACTCTATATTTATAGCTGCCTTAAATAGAAATACAGTGAAACACTATTATTTTTGTATAACACAAAAAATCACTGATTATGGCCTTCAATATTACTGATGCAGGGAAACTGTTTTAATGCATATTTTCTATGACAAAGAGTTAGCAATGATTGCCCAATTGCAAATGACAACAGAATATTATACCATGTCCCACACAACAAATAAATTTCACTACAACAATGTAATACACATTCTGTTGGGACAGTCAATTGTTTTGAGTCCCATACAGCATCTGATTAAGAAGAGCGAGCGAAGGGGGCAGGGTGAAAAGGTTCAGTTAGAGGATACAGAGAGCATAGCAGATCTAGGTTGAAATCAGAAACACAATCAAGTAAACACTTGTGAGTTATATATTACAAAGACTAATTCTGGAAAACAAATTTCACTGGTCTTTTTTAAAATCTCTAACACTAGAAGTAGATTTTGCTCATCAAATGGGAAATGAAATATTTATACTAATGCAGACTATGATAATAACCACTCAAGAATTGGATTTCCCCTTTTCCCACCCACTGCCAGCCCTAATTCCCTCAGAGACTCAGTGGAATAGGAAGATCAGAGTGTTTCTAGATAATATGCCTAATACAATGAATCTTCTCTATCTTATTCATGAATGCTCAAAATGGTACTATCAAGTGTTGGCTTCTCCTTCATCAAAGACATAGTTGAGCTTTATGACAGTGCTGATGAAATCACCAAGTTCTACAAAATCGGCAGTGACAATATTGATGCCGCTCTCTCCTGGTTTCTGCGTGCTGACCCACTGCATCATGGCGGGAAGAGCCCTGAGAAAGGAAAGAAAAAGAGAAGTTGTGGGTTCTTGAGGTTAAAGCATGGAATGAAATACATGTGTATTTCCCTGGGTCTCAGAAAGTGTATCTAGTCTATAAACTCAACTCACTGAGGCAAAACTGGGTCAACGGCCTTGAACTACATTAATCTTATGAGTAAAATACCATAAAAATTCTGATCCATATTTTTCAGCATACACATTTTTTCTGTTAGACACATAGAGAAGGATCCAGCTCCTTCTAAAGGAGCATATAATGGATCTAAAGTGCCCAATGCCTTCAGAAAATAGACTGGCAAGTGGAGAAATTTGGTCCCTCATGGCAATAGTTTCAGAAGAGAATTCTATTAAAATGAAAAATCTGGATCCTTAGAGCAGAGACAGAAGCATATTCAAGTCATTAGAAAGACAGATGTTGTGGCAATGTGTGTGCAGCCACTCGGGTTTGAAGTCCATTACTTTCTGGATTTGCTAGAGCAGATGACATATTCCTGTTGCAAATATAGCATGATGTTGGCATTTTAGGAAAGGCAGATAGTTTTGGAAAGAACCAGTGCATTTCCTGGGAAGGATGGTTGTTCAACAGATATGCTCAGGTTGAGAGGTGAGAGGAAGGGGTGGATAAGAGTGATGCTGAGGCCAATGCTGATTCTGTATTCACCTTAACTGAGGGTCTGGCTCATCAGTTCCGTAGGCTCTGGGGTACCAGGCCATGGGCGGTTCCTGAGCAACCAACCTCCCACCTTAGAACGATGATCATCACAGAAACACCTCCTCAGATGCCTCTGCTACTCAAAGATTAGGGTTCCTGGGCCTGAATTGAAAACAATTAATTGTTATCCCCATGGAGAGACATTAGAACATAAGAATGCTCGTCTGTGTTTCTGGATAAAATAGATTGCTTTGAGGATTGATAAAACATCCTTTTGGAATAGCTTGTAGTCCTCATATGAAATACAAGTTTTACATTTAAAATACCATTTCTCTTCACTACCCTATTGCCTGTGTCCATGGGCTATGCATATAAGTATATAAGTTATTTGGTTTATCTCTTCTCATTCCCTCAACCTCACATCAAGGTATGTCAGTCTGTTCCATGCCTCCCTGAGGAGGAGGATAAAGGGGTGGTGGTGGTGGTGGGAGACATCTGTAATATCAACAATAAAAAATCTCCTACCCAGAATGTTTCAATCACCTCTCAGTGCTTTTAGGATGAAAATAAAAATCCTTAATTAACCTATAGGGCCCTGAACAATGGCTATTGATTTCAGAGAGGAAGGGAGAGGGAGAGGGACAGGGAGATAGAAATATCAATGATAAGAATCATTGACCAGCTGCCTCCTGCATGCCCCACACAGGGGATCGAGCCTACGACCTGGGCATGTGCCCTGGTTCATAGGTTGATGTTCAACCACTGAGCCACACCGGCCAGGTGTAAATTTTTTATTTGCCCTCACAAGTTTTGCCCTCTTGGGGGCAACATTGACATTGAGAATGCATGATTTATAGCAAACTGACAAGTTGAAATTATACTTAGTTGTGATGTTTTTCTATCCAGCTTTCACAATTCCAATCAAAGTCAGAAAGGGGGCTGGGGAATAAACTTGGTACACAAAGCCTCAAAGCCCTCCTCTGGAATGTGGAACTCTCCTGAGGAAAGGCATCTTCAAATAGATTCCAGGTCTCTTAGAAGAGAAACAAGTAAGTCTACAGGAGTCAGAAAATCTCCCTCCAAGAAAGCAACAGGAGGTGAGAGATGTGGGAGCCAGAGATCTTCTAATGTTCTGGCTTTGAGAACTGGCTTTGAAAAGATTTAGGAGTTGGAAGTGCTGAGATCAGTAGCCCTCAGTGCACTGACCTTGACTGATTAATTCATGTCAGGGTCATGAGATTAATTCAATCTCCTACCCAGAATACTTCAATCACCTCTCAGTGCTTTTAGGATGAAAACAAAAAGTGTTAACTAACCTATAGGGCCCTGAACAATGGCTACCAGGGGCTTCTCTTGTGTCATGTCAACTCCAGTCACTCTCTCCATCACCAAGTTCTAATCACACCCCAGTCTTGCTCATCTCGAGCAGCCTAATTTTCCTCAGGGAACTTTGCAAATGCTGCTGTTATTTGTTTGCTTTGGTTTTTGTTTATTTATAAAGAGTGGTTTTCTTCCCCGCCCCTTCACTGGACCACCCACTCATCTTTCAGGTGATATTTTAAATGTCACTTCTTCAAAACACTAGTCAGAATTGTAATTATATTGGTGTGTTTGACAGATATCTGTTCCTCAACTAGACTGCAATCTCTTTGAGCACCAGGCTGTGTACTTTCTCACTGGTGTATTCCCAGTCCTTAGCATAGTGCCTGGCAGACTATGCACTCAATAAGTACATGTTGAATACATGAACAGGGTTTCCCAGTCCTTAGCATAGTGCCTGGCAGACTAAGCACTCAATAAATACATGTTGAATACATGAACAGGGTTTCCCAGTCTTTAGCATAGTGCCTGGCAGACTAAGCACTCAATAAATACATGTTGAATACATGAACAGGGTTTCCCAGTCTTTAGCATAGTGCCTGGCAGACTAAGCACTCAATAAATACACGTTGAATACATGAATAGGATTTCCCAGTCCTTAGCATAGTGCCTGGCAGAATAAGCACTCAATAAATACATGATGAATACATGAATAGGGTTTACTTTTAGAGACAAAAGCTTTATTTTTAGAATAGAATATATGCAGTAATATAATTCATGAAAAGGCTACTGTTTTCCTTACTTTGGCTACTGCCATAGATTTCCGTTTGTGAATTCACTGCTATTTGTTTGAAAAAAAATGTTTTTTCTTAAACTAACTTGAACTTTAACTTTTCTATATTTGGCAGGTCTCACTTGCAAATTTTTGAATTCACCAAACAATTTGTAAAGCAACTCTCCCCACATTATACATCTAGTGCTATGAGATTATGTGTTAATGATAATGATAGCATTTTCATCACCTTCATAAAAATAAAGTTTATTAGAATTAAACTTAATTAATCAGATTTATTTAATTTAGTTGTTATCAATGTATTATTAATTTTAATTATTAAATATCATTACATAATTTAATATTTACATGTATTAGACATTAATGAGGAATGCATGTGAAATTCATATTTAGGTGTGCCTGTGTGTATACGTAACACTTTTACAATGAATGCATTTTATATGTGCTACTTTTCTAACTTCCTTACACTTGTGTTTTGTAGTAATGAATAACAATTGTAGATAATAAAACATCTTTTAGCAAATTTTATTTGAATGCACTTCTTTGTTTTTTAAATTGATTTTTGAGAGATAGAGAGGGGAAGAGAGAAGGAGAGAGAAATAGAAACATTGATGCAAGAGGGGAACATTGATCTGCTGCCTCCTACATGCCCCCTACTGGGGATCGAGCTCAAAATCCAGGCATATGCCCTGACAGGGAATTGAACCAGTGACCTCTTGGCTTATAGGTTGACACTCAACCACTGAGCCACACCCGCTGGGCTGAAAGCATTCATTTTATTTTTTATTGAAATGGATTTTTTTTTAGTGAATGAAATAGAATCTTCAAAATCAACGCATTAATTTTTACCGACCTCTTTGATGCACTGGGGATAAAGATGACTATGAAAACATCAGAGCCTTGTTGCTGCTTGTCCCTAATCTAGCCTCTCCTGAGAAATGGAGACTTCATTGATCAACAAAGTTTAAAATAATGACCACAGATCTTTCTTACCCTGAACAACTGAGTCAGCCAGGAGCAACTATTTGAAATCAAATCTGACATATTTTAAAATGTGATTTCCTGTCAATATGGCCATTTCTGAAAGTTGGGAACTTTCACCAGAAAATGAAGAAAAAGACAAAATGAAAAGGAGGAACTCTTGCCCCAAAGATTGGCATTTCCTTCACTGACGCACCCACCAATAAAAAGCAGCGCCTTTGCACCTGTAGGTTTAAACCCCGGGAGGGGCTTCACAATAACCTCAGGTAGACAGACAGGCACAGGTATGTCATAAATCACAATTTCTGTAAACATAGCCTATCAAGTTTTGCTAACACTGTTTCTGTTCAGAAAGCAGCATATCTGATTCATGTCTGATGAAAAAAGCTCATTTAAAAAATATATCTTTTCCCCTCAAATTGCACTTAGACAAAGAATTAAGTCATGAAATATCTGCAAAACAATGGCCTAACCAGCAACTGTGGAGATTTTAGAAGACCTGCGCTCTCCTGAAAGGACACTAAAGCCCTCCCAAGACTGCCTATGACCTGCGCCATGTGCTTTCAAAACGAAATCACTACAACTGTTTAGGTGTAAAACAGAAAAGAATTAAAGCGCCGGTGACCCTACAGTCAATCTGAATTTTCACTCTGTAGCTGTGAGAGAAAGAAATCCTTCTCTGCTTGATTTTCCCAGATACTCTGCTCAAATCAAGTTCAAACTCCATGTGTAGCTTGACAGAGACATCTATTTAACACGTATGTATAAGGCACCTCTCTGTGCTGCACAGTAATCTATGTGCTGAGGACACGATGGAGCTCAGAAACAGATGAAGCCCTTGCCCTCCTGGTACCTGCAGTCCAGGAGGGGAGAGAGGAATTTATTAAAACAACCAAAACGATCACTTCAACTTTACTGGCGCTGAGGGAGAATCTGGTCCCGACTGTAGCAATGGGTTTTATTTGTAATCCTGAGTCCCAATGTCCCCTAATGGTAAAATTAGGAATAAACACTCAGAGGTGGACATGGCCGCACAGAAGGCACTGATTCACATGTGAGGTCCGGAGTTCATCATAAAGGCTTGGCCACAGCCATGAGTGCAGACACGCCCCGGGAGTCACATGAGCTGCTGTCCTACCGGGAATACTGGGCACTGGGCATGGACTAACCTTCGCCATCACCCTCACCATGCCAGCTGCTTTAAGTTGTCAAAGGGATACATTTCAAATCCTCAGGAGTCCACAGGAGTTGCTTCACCTCCTTCCCATGCCTGGCAGGCTGTTAGCCTATTTTATTTCTGTGTTTGTTTAACAAAAAGCAATGCAGTCGAATCAAAATGGAAGCAAAAGACACTGTCCCTTTCCTTTGGTGTTGGCAACACGAGCCCTTTTGACTGAGGCATGGAAGAAAACCGTTAAAAATCCACTTTCAATTAAAATAAGACCACCTCCAGGAAAAATGGTGTGTAGGGTTCATAAGATGTCTTGTGCTCCCAGCCAAGGTTGCAGAATAAGCCCTAGACGGTGAGGAGACAGTCTGTGCGCTGAGCCAGCCCTCCCACGGCCTCCAGCAGCGCAGACAGTTTTGTCTGCTCATTTCTAAGGGAGCCCAGGAAGAAAGGAAGCTTTGCAAATTCCAGACAAAGAGACTCTTCAGTACATTGGGATTTAGATTTCCCGGAGGCAGTCAATGGGTTTTCTCCAGAGTCATCTCAATACAATGAACACTTGGGTGTGAGATCAGGGATCCCTACCTCAGTCTCTTCCTCAGTAAAATAGCCCCCACTCAGCACAGATGCTCAGGGAGTTGGGGTATTTAAAATTCAGAAGCAATTTACTTTATTTAAATCCTAAAGTTTCTGTCTGCTGGCACTTGCGCTGCCCTCCTCCTCTTTGGAGCTGCTGCTAAACTGGGCTGAAAGTTTGCACATCTGTTTCTGCTTGGGACAAACATCTGGAGGACAATCGAGCTGTGTCCCTTGACTTGCAGTGGTTCCCAGCTTGGGGGCCCAGGACCTGGCTGTCAGAGGTAGTCGTGTTGGAAGCCATGACAGAAATCAGTCACCCATGAAGTGTGGTCACACCTGTTAACTGAAATGCCACTTTTGTTTACTGCTGGCAGGATCATTTTATCCAGTGGTCGGCAAACTCATTAGTCAACAGAGCCAAATATCAACAGTACAACGATTGATATTTCTTTTGAGAGCCAAAAATTGACTTCTGCGCATGGGCCATGAAGTTCCAATCGCACTGTACGTGCGCGCCCGCACGTGGTATTTTGTGGAAGAGCCACACTCAAGGGGCCAAAGAGCCGCATGTGGCTCGCGAGCCGCAGTTTGTCGACCACTGATTTTACCAATTCAGTTTTAGTGTTGACTACCTATTGCTTATGTGAGGTTCAAGTGGAATTCTGTATGCCTTTAACTGTAACCACAGGGAAATGAGTTATTGCTTATGTACATTTATGAAGAGGAGAGGGGCTCTGTGAGGGGAAATGGTGTAAGAAAAATGGTCCTGGATGGTGAAATCCTGGGAACTATTGTTCTCTATCACATTCATCTGTTCCCTCACAATGTCAACAAATGTTTACTGAGTACCTACCAGGGGGCAGTGGCTGGGGCAGACACAGGGATAAATCAGACATGGTTCTTGCCTTGATGATGGGACTAATTCTAGAATTACCTGAACTGTTACAAATAGAAATTGCTGGACTGCTCAGAATAGCTTTGCCTGAAAACATTGAAAAATGATGTCCATGAAGCCTCCTTTGGGTCATGCACTAGCTGCTGGCCTCTTTCCTGGCACACGCTCCAATTCCTATGGAAAGATTCCATGGACTTTTATAAATTCATGAGGCTAAATAAAGTCTACTATCCAAGGACTCTTAAGTTAAGGAGTACTTATCGGTTTTAATGGACTGTCTACAATCAATACAGGAGCAGTGGGAGGGCCTTGTTTGGGATACTAACAATGCGTGACCCCGGGAAGGGTACTTCACTCCCTTGCTGCTTATTTTCCTCAATGTAAATGGGGATGATAATGGTACACGTTTCATAGTGTTCTTGCAAGAATGAAATAGAACAGCACTGTAGAGGTAGGTAGTACAACATAGAAGTTAGGAATAAGGACTTAGTTAGGGCAGACTGTTGGAGTTCGGATCCCTGCACTCAGTTCTATGGACTTGTGTGACTTTAGGAAGTCACTTAACTTCTTTTAGATTCAGTTTCCTCACTCGTGAAAGAGAATAAAAAGAGTAAATTCATGTGAAGATTAAATGGAATAACATGCATATAAAATGTAACACACTACCTGAGAGATAAGAACTCAATAGATCCTAGCTGCTACTCTCTTTTTAGTGTTAATGCTTAAAGTGATTATCACATAGTAGACAGTGAATGTTAGTTGCCTTCATATTTCCTAGTTTTCCCATTACTTTAAGTGACTACAAAGTTAGTCCTGTAGGCCTGGGTGAAACCTTTGTAGTGACTGTCTTGCAGCCTGTTGCCCTGTTTTCTTCACTCTCCCGTTGGACCCTGATCCCAAAGGAACTCGGAATAAAACTCTGCATACAAATCTCAGCATCCCAGAGTCTGCTTTTGGGGAAACCCAACCTACAAGTGTACCATTTAAAAAATATATTTTTTTATTGATTTCAGAGAGGAAAGGAAAGAAGAGGAAGAGAGATAGAAACATCAATGATGAGAGAGAATCATTGATTGGCTACCTCCTGCACACTCCCTACTGAGGATCGAGCCCACAACGAGGCATGTGGCCTGATTGGGAATCAAACCGTGACTTCTTGGTTATAGGTTGCCCCTCAACCCCTGAGCCATGCTGGCTGGGCCAAGTTTATTATTTGATGGCAGGAAGTTGTGATCCTTAGATTCTCTTTCATCCCCCAGCCCCACCCTCTATGTCCACCCCCCACCCCACCTGCCTCCCTCTCCCTGCCCTGAAAATCAAAAGTGGCCTTTGGCAACCTTAATGAGATAAGAAAACTAAAACCATATTTCCATTTCAAAAATGTAAGGTAGGTTGTAGGCTGGTTTGAGGGTGTTTTCCTTGTTGCTGTTAAGGGTGGAGAGAGGAATTACCTGAGAACAACCGCACTTATGTTTAGTGCTATGCACTGTGCAGACTCCTTGGGGGCCTCCACCTCCTCTGGCAAAGCAGAAAGGCCACCCAAACAGGACTACTTAGAAACAGTGACCACACAGTCTTCCCGCGGTTTTCCGTTAGCATCTTCCTCTGTAAGGAGGCTTTGAATCATGGATCAGAGGCTCACGAAGGCCTACACCTACTTCTAAAGAAATCATGGTCACTCTGATGGGAGACTTTTCCAGTCCCAGCTGCCCGGCAGAAGCTGCGGGTATGTATTTTCTCATCGCAGCCTTTGGCGTATAGTACTTTGCGCACTTCCATGTCTGTGACGTGTGCTTTCAAAGAGAGTGTGGCTATAGCATCCAAAGTAGATGTTCAATTTCCAAAGAGCCAAATTCAGAAATTTCACATTCCTTAGAGAAAATGCTAACAGGCAGAATGAACACAAACAGAATTTAATTTGGTCACATTATTCTAGGTACAAATGTGTTCCTGTGTCTGTGGGCCAAAGTAATCCTGCAGAGTCATCAGAGGTGATTTCTTTGGCCTTTTCCCCTTTAATCAGTGACAACAGCAGGTGCAAAGGGTAGAGGAGTATGACATCTGCTCTGTAAGATAATAATACTCATTAGGCTCTTAATTCTGTAATTTCCTTCTGACAGTGGTCTTATAAAGTCAGCGTCTTTTATTAGTCCCAAAAGAGTTCAAAATTTTAAGTCAATTAGTTCGAGAAGAGTGTTTTCCATTGTGTTATCTGTTGCTTTTATCTTTGTGAAATCATGTTACCTGACACTTATTTAAATTGCCCACTTCAGCATGCTTTGACAACATAGAAAATTTCTAGGAACTTAATAACATGCAATAAATATTGCCAAACCATATAGGTGCCCTGTGTGTATCTTATTTGTTAATACATCCTCCCTCTTCCTTTTATGTGTCCTCCTTGCCACCTGTACAAAAGTGTCAAAGGACATCAGGTTTGAAAATGCCCTTCAGATTTTTATAAACAGTCACCACATTCTGTGTAAAAATGTTTCCTAAATGTTTCCATGGAACAATGCTTCATGAGATATTGGAAGATATTCTCAAAACAAATAAATATTCCTTTGGTCAAATACATTTAGGTAATGTTGAAGCCTCTTTGATGTTCACAATATTCATGAGAGCATCCTATCTAATAAAAGAGTAATATGCAAATTAACCGTACCTACACTGCAACCACAAGCCACGCCCACCAGCCAATCAGGAGTGAGTATGCAAATTAACCCAACCAAGATGGCTGCAGCCACAGAGAGAACAGGAGGGAGGCTTGGGTTTCCCCGGAGATGGAGGAAGCCAAGCTTTCCGCACACCCTGTTCTGGCTTGGCCTCCGCTTAAGGCTACAAAATTTCAATTACCGTATTTTCCAGTGTATAAGATGACTTTTTAACCCAGGAAAATCTTCTCAAAAGTCGGGGGTTGTCTTATACGCCGGGTGTCATCTTATAGGGTGAGTATATCCCAAACTCAATTTTTTAACTGGAAAAGTTGGGGGTTGTCTTATCCACCCAGTTGTCTTATATGCCAGAAAATACGGTATAGAAGATAAATAAATCCCAACAGAAATGGCTGCCACCATGGAGCGAGCAGAAGGCTTGGCTCTTCTCCAGGCTACAAAGTTTCAATTGTAGAAGATAAATAAATCTCAGATACCAGGGCCTCTGCTTGGGTCACCAGGGTGCGTGGCTGGCCTGCAAACCACCACAGGCCCCTCACCCAGGCCACCCCATGCCCCAAGGGAACCCCCACCCTGATCTGGGACACCCTTCAGGGCAAAACAGCTGGCCCCACCCATGTACCAGGCCTCTATCCTATCTAATAAAAGAGTAATATGCAGATTGACTATCACTCCAACACACAAGATGGCTGCCCCCATGTGGTCAAAGATCCTCCCCGCATGTGGACACAAGATGGCCACCACAAGATGGCCAGCAGGGGAGGGCAGTTGGGAGGGACCAGGCCTGCAAGGGAGGGAAGTTGGGGGCGATCAAGCCTGCAGGGGAGGGCAGTTAGGGGTGACCAGGCCGGCAGAGGAGAGAAGTTGGGGGTGACCGGGCCTGCAGGGAAGGGCAGTTGGGAGGGACCCAGGCCTGCAGGGGAGAGCAGTTGGGGGTGACCAGGCTTGCAGGGAAGGACAGTTAGGGATGACCAGGCCTGCAGGGGAGGTCAGTTAGGGGCAAACAGGCTGGCAGGGGAGGTCAGTTAGGGGCAAACAGGCTGGCAGGAGAGCAGTTAGGCATCAATCAGGCTGGCAGGCAGACGTGGTTAGGGGCAATCAGAAAGGCAGGCAGGCGAGCAGTTGGGAGCCATCAGTCCTGGATTGTGAGAGAGATCCCAGATTGGAGAGGGTGCAGGCTGGGCTTAAGGACACCCTCCCTGCCACCCCCAGTGCATGAATTTCATGCACCGGTCCTCTAGTATTAACATATTAAGGACTTTGAGATGTTATTGGAATAAGTTAAGAACTTACTAGTATTTCCCTGAGTTAAAACTTATCTGTCCCCAAGAATAGTCTCACAACCACCAACACATGTAAACACACACACACACACACACACACACACACACACACACACACTTCTTATTTCTTCTTAGAGACCAATAGATATGTAGAGGACCTAATGTTCTACAGAACGCTGTATGGAACTATTGTCATTCAGGGTCCTTTTCAAGGGATCAACTCTGCCATGTTTCAGGGACTTGAAGTTCTCACAAGCCCCCTGAGGCAGACCCTCTCATCTTTGAACTGTTCCCGCTACTGGAAGTTTTCTGACCACCCACTAGTCTATCCCTCTTCAACATGATATTCCCTTAAATATTTGACAATAATTGGGACTCTCCTAACCCACCATCTGCATCACCCCTTCTCCATCTCAAATACCCATTTCCTTTCCTTAGATCAGTGGTCGGCAAACTGCGGCTCGCGAGCCACATGCGGCTCTTTGGCCCCTTGAGTGTGGCTCTTCCACAAAATACCACGGCCTGGGCAAGTCTATTTTGAAGAAGTGGCGTTAGAAGAAGTTTAAAAAATTTGGCTCTCAAAAGAAATTTCAATTTGTTGATATTTGGCTCTATTGACAAATGAGTTTGCCGACCACTGCCTTAAATCATTCTGTTTGGAACCCTCTTATTGTCCTTGTCACTCTCTTCTAAACACTCCATTTTGTCTATGCTTCTTCCAAAAGAGGTACCTGAAAAATAATGCACTTTTCTAACTTGGGTGCAGAGTATAAGAGTATCTCCACCCTCATTCTGGGTACTGTTGTTGTTTTATTATGGCCGAAGAGGATTCTGACTATTTCTCTGTTGTTACCACCAAAGTCATTCCATTGTCACCTTTCCCCTGAAATTCTTTAACAGTTTCTTCTGAAGGAAGCAGGAGCCGTGGAGGAAAGCAACTCTATTTCTAAACTTGTCTTTTCCTTCCAGCTTAGGGAATCTTCTCTCTGCTGCCCAAGAAGACACAGAGCATGCAGGAGCTGAGGTCCCTGAACTGTAGCACAGTCCTCGAGAGTGGTCTGAGGCTGGAGAGTGGCTGAAGATTGGGAAGTGGGAGCAGATGAGAAACATGGAAGTTTTGATCCTTTAGGAAGCAAAGCAACGGTATTGTCAGGGGATGTTAGCCATTCAGGTAAGTCTCTGCTGGGTTGTTTTAGAGTTAAGATCTCAACATCAGAACAATTGTGCAGATACAAAGAAATATTTTAAGTAATATAATTTCCCCCTCAACATCTGTAACCTCATATGCAAGTGAATACTTGGTCATGTGAATTATCTGCCGACTTGATTGAGTTTGCACTTAGCATGTTGCAGAAGCAGGGTTTGGTGAGGTGACATAATGACAATAATGCTGTCCTTCCTCAGGGCTGGTGCTCACTCTAGCTTTAATTAAGTCATTAATTAACTAGCTATTGAGTCTAAGAGTCCCTGAACCTAGAATGTGCTTTATGAAAGAGGAGCATTGTTAGTAACTGTGTCTGGTTGTATTTTAGGGAAGGATTTGAAAATGTGGTCCTTAAAGAACCCTTACTACACTTTTTTTCTATTTATTTATCTATCTACTTATTGTTGAGTTTATTGGGATGACATTGGTTACTAAAATTATACAGGTTTCAAGTGTACAGCTCTATAATACATCATATGTATACTGCATTGTGCATTCACCACCCAAAGTCAAGTCTCCTTCTGTCACCTTTTATCCCCCTTTACCCTTTTCTTCCTCTCCCTCCCCTTTCCCTCTGCCCATCACCATACCTTTGTCTGCGTCTTGTAGTTGTTGTTTGTTTTGTTTTTTGCTTCATCTCTTCATGTTTTTCACCCAACCTCCTTTACATTAATCTGTAATGCTATAAAATTGTCCCTCCGTGGGGGGTGGGTGTACAGATTGAAGAAAAAGGGGGGGGGAAAGATAAAAAAAACCTCACATACATGGACAACAGTGTGGTGATTGCTGGGGTAGGGGGTGGTGGAGGAGGGTATTGAGGGAATAAATGGTGATGGGTGGAGACTAGACTTGGGTTGGTGAACACACAATACAATGTATAGATGATGTTTTGTAGAATTGTGCACCTGCAACCTGTATAATTTTGTTAATCAGTGTCACACCAATAAATTAAGTAAAAAGGAAAATAATTGCTCCATCACAAAACAAAAACGTAAAATAAAATGCTTTCTCGTGAGAGACCAGTTCTGGGTTATCTCAGGGGAGGTCTGCAGGGCTGGGTGTTTGAAAGTTGTTACAGAATTTATTCAGGCTGGAAGAGGAAAAGACACTGGCATAGAGAAGGCAGAGGAGCCTTCTGGTGGTGACATGAAGAGTTGTGGAAAATTCAGAAAAGAGGGTCGTGTGTGTGTGTGTGTGTGTGTGTGTGTGTGTGTGTGTGTGTGTTGGAATCTTAATTAACTTCCAAAGTTCCATAGTCACACCTACAATCGCATTAACCGCCTGGTTTTACAGAGATGCTGCTCTCCGGGCCCTTCCCTCCAAAGCACCGCTGAGACAATGAAGCCGCAGTTTCATCCAGGGGATGGGGGGACCAGTGCACACCACAATCTGCCTTATACCAGCGCACTTGCCTATAACTGAATTTGAACTTGACTGCACACAGTGTCTCTGAAAAACTTGGAATATGACACTAAGAAAGGAAATAACTAAAATACTAACATATCAAAACTATCCTAGAGGCAACAAAATGTATTTTCGATATAATTGACACACTATATTCATTAAACCAAAGTTGTTAAATGACGTGAAGGCCAGGGGTTCGCAGTTCCTCTGCTCTAGACTAGAAGTACAATGACAGAGATCTCATCTGTCCTTCGCCATTGTGGACTGGAAAACCTCAAATAAGCCCAGTTCACAGTTGAAAAGGGATTGACAAAGGGAAGTGGCTGGTGAATCAGACAGTAGCCCTGGTGATGGTCACCATCTCTGGACTGTGCGGGCCACTGCTCCCGGGAGAGGTGAGGCCACGGAGGAACCTTCTCCCCAGGGGCCAGTCGCGGACAGGGACCTGTTTCAGAGGGACAGTGCTATTTTCAACTACTCAGCAGGAGGGAACTTCAACAACGTTACTGCTCATTTTATTAGGAACCCGTGTCCCACTGGAAGTCGTTAACCAGAAATCGTTTGAAAGCGTGGCTCTCTTAGCTACTAATAATAGCATGTGTTTTATAACAGGTCTTATTCCTGGTGCGCAGTTTCATTTTAAGGGGTAAAAAGGGTTTGGCATTAAACAAACAAACAAAAATCTTGGGAACATGCCACTGAAGTAAGGTATTTTAAGTACATGTGAAAGATGTTGCTGTGCAAATACCATGTTTGAATGTGGCTCGTTACTATTTCTGTTGGCAAATAAAGGTTCCTAGTGCTTTTCTTAGCTACAATATACTGTTACATCTGGTGGAACTGAATGGACAACAGAATCAGTAAGGTTGGCCTGAGAAGCGTGAATCCTTGACTCTCCAGCTGGCTCTGCTCCTAACAAGCTGTCCATAGAGGACAAGACCATCGATACCACATTTCTACACGGCTACGTCCAAATGAGCAGCTTCCTTCTCGACTATAAAGTCATTGTTGAAACCGTACCATGACCCCACTTGAACCATGTCTGCAAGGCACTGGCTCTCTGTGCAAAGTGCAGGATGAAAACGCATCACTCCCACTCAGGGTTATTAGGAAGCTCAGATACAATCACGACTGTGAACACCCTTGAGAACTGCAAAGTGCCCTGCCAATTTAAGTTGTTAAATAAATTATTTGGAATTATGTAAACTGGAACTCCTCCTGGCCCTCAGCTGAACTCTTCACTTGTAAAAGGGTTGGACTGCCTTTGGCTTTTTCATGTTCGTGCACTCAACCTGCCTTGGCTGAGCATCAGTTCTCTGACCTTATTCTGAGGCCAGGGAGGGTGGAGGAGAAAGAGTCAAGGTCATGGTAGAAAAGAGTTTCTAGCACACTTTCTGTTTCCATTTCTTTTAGAATCTCCTGCATGTTACTAATCTCCAATAACTTGAATCTAAAATTAATGGAAGCCATCTAGTTACTATGTACCTATAGATTATAAATTGAGGTGCTAGCATACTGCTTTGGGACCAAACAGCTTGACTAAGTTGCAAAGGAGCTGATTTTAGACATGTTTTCTTGACTAAGAGAATTCACAGCCCTCTCTGGTTGGAGTTTCCACCATCCACAAGAGGGCTTTGTTCCAATCACTGTAGTAAATGGGACTTGATTATGGGGCTGAGGTCTGGTGAGCCCTGGTCTTCTATCTACTCAACAATAAATCTGGGAAGCCAGCAAGGGACCTGCCCCTTTTGGAAATGAGCACAGCAGCACGTGGCTGTGATTTTGAGAGCACTGTCCCCGACAGGGTGTCCCATACATTCTCAAATGAATCAAGCCATGGTAACAACAGCTCAAGCAGAACATCCTACTCTGGAATCCTTCCGGTGAGTGATGCTGTAGCTTCCATTTGATCCAGTTAAACCAAACACTACAGTGTGTCAGGCACTGTGCTAGGCAATGGAGGCGCTGTCCCAGGTGTGAACAGAGAGCTCAGAAAAGTATGTAAAAATGAGACCTTAAAGTTTCTAGTTTAAACCAGAAAACCTAAGCATGTACTCAGGAAATGGCCTCAGTTTCACCAGATGTGCAGTAGCTAGATGTTATTTACTCTCTCCACCGAACACTTTATCAATGGTATAGGACAGTGATGGGCAACCTTTTGAGCTTGGTGTGTCAAACTTCACCAAAAAACTGAGCATAACTCAGGTAGTGTGTCACTTTGAGGAAAAAACATTATTTCACGATATTTATAGTTTAAATAACATAAATGTATAATTGTTATATATAATTGTATTTAATAAACCAAAAACTAAATATTTAGTGCTGACACGCGTGTCAGAGGTTCGCCATCACTGGCATAGGATGTTTGGGCCCCAAAGAGCTGATGCCAAAAGGCTGTTTGATGATTAAGATAAAGGTTCACTCACTCTGTCTTATTGAACATACAAAATAAGATGTCCAGAATGCTTTGTGTTTGAATATTTAACGTGGATATTCTATTATCAGCTCTAGCATTTCATTCTCTATATTGACTTAATATATCAATAGCAACGGTTGTAGGAAAAATTTCAAAGCAGAAGCAAAACTCCCAAGTGTGGCATAAAAATAAATGTAAATCAATAGGAAAAAAAGGAGATGATTGATTTTAAAATTCAAATATACAAGATTTTGTAATGTACTTAGCTATTTCAATAGCTAAAATCCTTGCTTCAGATATAGAAAATCATGCGCAATGGTGCTTCCGTTTTTTGTTTTTTGTTTTTGCATTTTACTAAGAAGGATGATTTTTGGACAAAAGTAAAAATAATGGTGGATGGCTGGATGGATCCTAGAAGTCTGCATGTTCTCAAAAGTGAGAAATTAGCAGCTTCAAAAAGCTGTACTTACCTGAATGTAAGTACAGACTGAGGATAGATTTTCTCTTCATCAGAAGCATGTAAAAGTCTAATGATAATGAATTCATTGCCTTCAACACACCTGTACTGTCCAAGCCACTCCCACTTCACACAAACTATAGGGTCCTCAGGCCCAGGTAGCTCTACCTTCCCTATCCTTACCTACTAACTGGCCTCTAAGGGTATGAGTATGTGGAGAACATTTTATACACCACAGTGATATAGGGAAACTGAACTAAAGATATTAAGAGCATGTTTTCCCCTTCAAATAAAGGAATCATCCTTTATTACACAATCTGAACATTTTTGTTTACTAGTTATTTTGGTTCAAAATCTTTTACATAAATAGAAAAAGCAGTTCAAAGCCCAAACAAAATATTTCCAAGTGCCCAATGAATATTTTAAAAAAAATGAATTGCTATTAGGCAAAAGGAAAATTAGCTTTGTTTATATGCAAAGTATATGCCTTCCTTTTGGCTGAAATAAATGGTCAATTCAGTTCTAAAGTCAAAATGTCTAATCCCAGTAGGTGGTTTCATGTTTGTAAAATCTCAAAAATCACTAAACTCGGTATGTATCTGCACCCTGAGCATTGGATTTAAATAATTTAAAAACATAACACAGGTCTAGACTAAGAATATTTTTAGTCACAATGAAAATCCAATATGCTTAAACCTGGAGAAAATAAAGAATGACATCAGCTAATAGTGAATTCTGACATTTTCCTGATCTTAATGAAAATGTTTTTCAATGTCAAGTTACAGTCATGTTAAAACATTTTCCCCTAAAGCCCAAGCATATATTTGCCATATACAAGGCAAACATTTTCATGAATTGTGTTATTTACTTGCTTAAGCTGAACTGGCTGGCTCATTTGTTTGAAAAGAAAATTTCTCCTTTACACCTTAGGCATCTCTTTCAATTTCATATAAGTAACAAAAAACTATTGCTTTTTTACCATCTTATATTTGCTTTAAGACTTAAATGGCTTCTATGATTCTCCGTTTGCCATAAAACATTATCTTGGACTGAAGAAATAATCTTTCTAAACTGATGCTCTGAATTAATGGGCATGTTTAAAAGGAATGATTTCAGATGGACTTCTAAAACATGAATAATAAATTGGTCATAAAGGACAAGCATTAAGCTGGCATTTAGAATCATCTCCATGAACACAGGATAGAAGAAGGCAAATGTGTCCAATAGTTTATGGACATATTTGACTAAAAGAATAAATGCCAAGTCAACCATCCAGAAATGTAACTTATTTTTGAAAAGAATAGGCTCAATAATGAAGACTTCAGATTTCTTCAGCTTTTAATTGAATAATAGGTAAGATATTTTACATTTCTCAGTTTCTTTTTCCACAGCAAAATGAAAATACGAACTCCAAATGATTAATTAAAGAAATACTTGAATCTAAACTGAAAAATCTATTTCCATTTTGCCACTTAAGGAAATAGCTGTTTTTGTTATAAGTTTCATGCTCAGCATAGCTCCTGTTAATTTTCTCTTGTAAGTTTATTTAAATTCATTAGTTTGCCTAGGAATTATTTTAGATGAGAAATATGTAAATGCGACTGATGCCTATGGGTCACATCCATTAATAGCAGGTCATTTATGTAAAAGAAATTAGTATTGATTACTAAAACTTAAACTTCCTAAGTTTCTATTAGAAAAATTTCAGCTCAATTGCAACCTATGTTAGCTATCATTTAGAAAAAACTTTCTGATTCATGCAGAGTAAGCCACACATTCTCTTTTACTTCATATGATTAAAATTATATTTGAGTTGCATTCAATTAATATAATAATTCATTCATTCATTCAATTTAAGACACATGTATTGCCCACCTACTCTGGGCTCTAGCTGCTGGAGAGTTAAAGGTGAATAAAATAAATGCATCCCCTGCTCTCACATAGCTCACAATGTAGTGATGTGTGTGTGTGTGTGTGTGTGTGTGTGTGTGTGTGTGTGTGTACGCACACTCAGCAATTAACAAGGTAATCATAAAAATAAGTGTAATTACAAGTCAGTGATAGATATGAAATGAAGTTAAATGGTCCTATAAAAGTATATAGTGACCCAATCAGGGTAGTCAATGTACCAATGTGGGAAATTTCTTTTTAGAAGTTTAGATAGTAATTGATGAAGTAAATTAATGTTAGATTTGTCTCAAAATAAAGTGATCCTCTAGACATAGGTTTTCTTTGAGATTTTCCAAATTATGTCTTCTTTCAATTTAATTAGATAAGACAAAAGAACTTGCCAGAAAGAATGAAGCTTGGACATTGCATAGTCCAACCCTGCTATTGGAAACTTAGCATGAGGAGGGGTGAGCAGCCTGCCCTTGCATTGTTCCCACTCAGCAGCAGAGATGAAATGGTAGCCCCGTGACGCTAAAATCCTGTCCACAGTGCACCCCTCTCACCGTACCATCTGGGCCTGCTTTATCTGATGTTATCTACTCTGATGCATATTCATGAAGCAACTATTGTTTTCTAAGCACAACTTGACATTCAGCTCAAGTCACTTGTGAAAGAAAAAAATAACAATGCATACACCAAATACTGTGTTTCATTATTTCCCCTCAACTGTATATGAGTACTGAACATATGCTCAGTTTTAAAGACATTAACTTTTATAGATTTAGGCTCTTTTGTTTAAATCAAAATTGCCTTTAACTCATGGCCAACTCCATATTTAATTTTTGCTGTATACTTATTTGAGTTTATCCATGTGAAATATTTTCTAATGACTATTTTTTAGAGAAGTTTTAAGTTTACAGAAAAATTACACAGAAAGGACAGAGTCCCCATATATGCACTCTTTCCTACCTTCCCAATACAGTTTATCTTATTATTAACATCTTTAATGAGCATGGTACATTTGTAATAATCATTGAACCAATAGTGATACATTATTATTAACTCAAGTCCATAGTTTACATTGACCCATTCTTTGTGCTGTACAGTTCTACGGGTTTTGACTAATGTGCAATGTCCTGAATCCACCATTACAATGTCATAGTTACAGTTTCACTGCCCTAAACATGCTCTGTGCTCCACCTATTCAACCCACCTTTCTTTCCCCTAAACCCTGTGCAACCACTGATCTTTTACTGTCCCCATAGTTGTGTGTGTGCGTGAAAATACGCATACCATAACATTTTCAATTTTAATCATTTTAAGTGTACAGCTCAGTGGACATTAATACCTTCACATAGTTATGCAACCATCACTACTATTCAACTGTCTGTAGTTTTGCCTTTCCCAGAATGTCGTGTTGTTAAAATTATAGAATATGTAGCCTTTTCAGAATGGCCTCTTTCACGTATAAACATGCATGTTTGCTTCCTCCATGCCTTTTCAGGGCTCATTCCTTTTTATCTCTGAATAATATTACCTTGTATGGATGTATCAAGGTAATTATAAAGATAAGTGTAATTACAAGTTGCTTATCCATTCCCCTTTGAAGGGCATTCTGCTGGTGGTTGCCAATTTTTGCCAATTATGAATAAAGTTCCTATAAATATATGTGTGCAGGTTTTTGTGTGAACACTAGCTTTCCACTCATTTAAGTAACTAAGAGTGAGACTGATGGATCATACATTCACACAAGGTCTAGCTTTCTAAGAAACTGCCCAACTGTCTTTCCAAATAGCCGTTCCATTTTGCATTCCCACCAGGAAAGAAGGAGGGTTCCTGTTGCTTTATATTTGGTGGGACATTTGGTGGTGTCGTTGTTTCAGATTTTAGTCATTCCAATACGGGAGTAGTGGTATCTCATTGTGTTACTGAATGGGTATTCTAGAACTTTCCAAATTAAAAGGTTGAAGAGGTGCCTCAGCACAGAAAAAGAAAAGCTTCGCTATTCCAATGATCTCTGGTCCACTGTCAGCAAAGCTTGCCCTGTGCTCTGCATAGTTGAACTGTTCACTCCAAGGCAACATTATTGATCATATTTACATTGCTTACATATCACACGGCACTGAAACAGTTTACTGCTCTGCCAGGCTTTCGCACTGGACTTCGAGGTCCTAAAGGCAGGAAGTTCGAAGTCTCTGGCCTTACATCCCTGGGCCTAGCACAGAGTCTATGCAGCGGTGACCAGTGAGCAGCTGAGAGTCGTTCCTGGTTAGGACAGGTGTGAGTAGAGGACATGCGAGACCACCTCACACTCATCCTGGCCTCGGGTTCACCATCTTCTCCCTACTCATCTTACCCTGAGCTGCAATCATCCCAGGCTTTCCCTGTTCTAACATCACATCGACTGAAAGAATCACCAAGTAGGGGCAAAAAAGAAAACCCTGAGAGAGAGAAAAACAAATAGTCCCCAAATGAGTAACTAGTCCATAAAAATGGAAGTAGCTGGCTTGATCACTCTGTGCTTCCACCTCCTGGTGGTGAGGACACAGCCTCTGTCATGGACGTCACCCTGTCAGGGATCGTGGGGACCCTGCCAGTACTACGCAGGGCTCCCTGGAAGCACTAAGTAGAACTGGGGCCGTGGAGATATTTAGAAATGCTCTCTGGCAGCTTGGTTGGGTACTTGGAGAAACAAATACTTTCCCCAAATGGTTGTTTAACACGTCATGGGATTCTCTATTGTAAAGTGCTTCTCATTTTGTGAGGTACGTTAATAGCATCAGCCTCATTTCCTAAATGAGTTAAGGGAGCTGCTGTTGTGGGTACTATTTTCAAAACAAAGGCATGACTGCTTGTGTGGTATTATGGCCTAATGAGGGTGCCAAAGGGACCCCAGTGTCCCATCACCTTAAATACACGCAGGAGGATGAAAAGAGATAATAATCACAGGATGGCTGAGAAATCCTACCGGAAACTCAGCATTTTGTATCTTTTCATCTGCTGTCACAAAAATGAGTTGGTGTGAAAAACTGGGGAAGAGTGGGATCCAGCCATTCCTGGGAGGAACCTTTTGCAATGTCACCATCTATCGCTATAGTTTAACTAGTTAATTAACAAGACAAAGAGGCTTTAAAAAAAGTGAGGATATTTTTCCATTGCTTTTTAGAGAGAGTGGAAAAGAAGGGGAGGGGGAGAGAGAGAGAGAGAGAGAGAGAGAGAGAGAGAGAGAGAGAGAGAGAGAGAGAGAGAGAGAGAGAGAGAGAGATGTGAGAGAGACACATCGATTAGCTGCCTCCCAGTTGTGCCCTGATTTGTGTCCTGACTGGGGCAGGGATTGAACCTGCAACTGAGGTATGTGCCCTTGACCAGAATCAAACCTGAGACCCTTTGGTCTGAGGGCCGACGCTCTAACCACTGAGAAACTGGCTAGGGCAAGACAAAGAGGCTTTTGCAGATATTATGGCAAAAGGTCTTCCAACTTGGTAACAGATAGTTTCTCAGAAATGCCATAACCATCATATAAAATGACAACTTACAAATAGAGCAAATGACTTGGGCCTTGGTTTTGTGTTAGATCCCCAGAGCATTGGGCCAGAGGCAATGCTGAGTACATTCGGTGCTTGGCCAGCTCGCAAATGCAGGCTCACTAAGTAAACGGCTTTGAGAGAGAGCAAGACCTGTGGTGGCCCATGACGCTTGGCAAAGAGGAAGGGTGACTTTTAAACTGCCTGAGAATGAGAACAGGCCACCACTGCCAGAGAGAATATGGACACACTGAGCCAAGGGTAATGAACAAGGTCAAGTACTAATCACACATTCCAGGACTTGCTTGAATTATCCAGTAACTTTATCTAAAACACATAATGCAAAATCCCTAGGCTGATTGTAACATGATTTGCTAATTTTTCAAATGATTTATTAACAATATCCATGCAAAAATATGAGAACGATTTCATTTGCACACCGATATGTTACCAGTTCTACATGTGTGAGATGAAGACCCAAGTTCTACCCAGGAACTGTTCGTGTGCCCAGAACATTGTTCTCATGTTTGTTCTTTTGTCTGCAATTCAAGATCTACTTTTTAAAAGGATGGCTGGGCTCACTGGAGACTGTTAGGATACTAAGCATGACGCCAGCAACAAAGGAGCAATCAGAAGTTCAAAGTGCTATGTCTGGATGAAAAATGTCAACCTGATAATCAAACAGCTTCTATTCTATGAAGGACTGTCATTCTCAGGCAAATAACTCCTCCCAAATTCAGAGGAGTCAAGTACTCATGTTGGGGAAAGTGTATGGAGTCCTTACATTAAATTCTGCCACAGAGGGTGTTAAAAGTACATTATGCCCGAGAAATAAACATTCCCTTAAACTGTGGCAACTAGAGCATGTCCTAAATCCCTGGGGGCGGGGTTGGAGGTGAGGGTTTGTCACGTTCCCTACATAAATGATCCAAAGGCTTAAAGCAACGCTTCTTGTACTTTACAGATTTAAATACTAAAAAATGCTGGAAGTTTTGCTGCACACTTGGGGAGAGTCAAAGACAAAACAGCACGAAGCAAGTGAGTAATTATTCCATCACAATCGCACATATCGGGGTGTCTATAAGCCATCCTATGGGATGGAGCACTCGTCCCTTAGTTGTCCTTTAGCACTGTGCTTCCTGTGTGTACTGCCCTGATTGTGCCCACACACATCTAGGCAGAGGTCTGGAACGTCCCAGCAAACATGCAGGCTGTGGGTTGCCCTTAGTGCTCCGCACCGCACCCTTTGGTTGAAGAAAGCAGGCCCAGCTCCACCCTGTGCTGCCCAGTGCACTCAGTTAAGCAGAGATCTGTCTGCGATGCCACCATGGTTGAGGTTGGTGAAGACCCCACTCATACGTCCAGAGCCAGAGGCTTTCACTGTCCCCGCCGTGTCACAAGCTCCCACTTCCTCAAGGTTTGGAGTAGATTCACATAGAACAGTTTTAACCTCAAGGGACCAAAAAGCTGGGGGAGCCGAATCATTCTCCTCTGAGCTAAATACCTGCCGTCTTTTCTTCATGTGGTAAACATCCCGGGCAGCCTGCTTCTTCGTGTTCCCAACAAAGTCTAAATGCATTCTGCACATTGATCACAATTTGACAGCTCAGTGTGCAGTTTGCAACATGCTGGTTGAGTACCCTTGCTTTAAAAGATTCAAGGTCATTTCCACAGTGAGGATCCTAGAAATGACTGCACTTGAAGCACCCTAAACCTGGCCGAGGCTCTCCCCCACTGCCCCCCACCCAGCAAGAGCCCAATTCTCTTGACTTTTTAGTTTCTTCTCTCTGTTTGCTCACTGAAAATGAAGGGGGTGTGTTTGACTTCAGCCCAATCAACAGCAGACCTCATAACAGAAGCCCTGGGTGAGCTCTCTTTGCTATGGTTCCCACCACCCGACCCCTTGGCCACAGCTCGCCCCATCTCTTTTTGAGACTCCCTCTTCACTGGCTCTTTTCCTCCATTTTTCTCTTTATCTGCACCTGACACTTACGTAAGGGAATGAATCTCAGCATATTAGGTCCTATCTCCATTATGCAGAGGGTACTATGAATTTTCATGGGTTTCCACCTCTCATCTTAGGACTTACATATGCATTCCATTAGAAGCACTGTCAGGGAATGGAGAACTGGGTAACTAAGATAAAAGCTCTTCTCTCTTAAACCATGCTTAAAGGGGCACAATAAGGCTGATCTAAGCAGGTAACATAGATCAGAAAAATCAGGTGCACAATCTTATCCCAAAACAAGGTCAAGAAAATTTTCCCGGATATTCATAAAGTAGATCAATTATAGACAATATTATTTCACCCAGAAAATTGCCTCTTAAAATCTGACAACTATATTGTACAAACAAATCAAAATCTCTTATTTGTTACTAGAAGTTCTTGTTAGATCTTTGCTTTTTGGGTTTTGAAATTTGGGACTGGTGACTAGTTTAGACAATTTTATGCCTTTACCAGCACCTTGGAATAAAAAGCTCTGCGAAGAACTGGTTTCTGTTCTTACAGTGGGCAGAGTTCACCAGACTATACTTCAGAACATTATGGCAAGGACTAGAAAAATTTTAAATTAGGTGATGATCTGTTTCATGCACTATAAAAGAAATTCCAAGTCCTCAGAACAGATACTTTTTTGAGTCAAACTTGCTCTAACCTTTGCTAGAATTTAAAAAATAATTTATTTTTATTGATTTCAGAGAGGAAGGGAGAGGGTGAGAGAGAAACATCAATGATGAAAATCATTGATCAGCTGCCTCCTGCATGCCCCCTTCTGGGGAGAATTGAGCCCGCAACCTAGGCATGTTCCCAAACAGGGACTCGAACCATGACCTCGGACTTCATAGGTCGATGCTCAATGGGCTGAACTGGATTGCTAGGATTTTTAAGACAATAAAAATATCAGCAAATACCCTGATCACTAGGTCCCTCTGATATGTGCTTACATTGGACCATATACCTTCCCACTTAGTATTCCTTCCAGCATGTCATTTCACACCAATGTGACTTGATTAATACCACACTAATATTTATTCTCACTGAAGCATGAGCTATGGACTAGTAGGGGCCCTGTTTCCTCTTAACCATCCTTGTTTCCCCAGCACCTGGCAGGAGGTCTGAGCATAGAATGGACTTCAAAGCATACAAGGGAAGTAGAGCTCTCACCCAGCTTCCTTCATGGGCCCCTTGCAGAACAGAGACAGGTCAAACCTAACCTCAGTGATGAGAGGACACAAATAGTATAAAGGAACCACTGGACTCCCAGCCCAAGAGCCTGGATTTTAGGGCCAACTCTGAGTCAAAGCCTAACTCTGACTTGTAGCCCTCAGTTTTCATATTTAAAGTGAAGCTGAGATAAGGAAAACAGTAAAGATCCTTCTAGTTTTTAAATTCCAGGTTCTCACTGCTGCCCGTGTAATAAATGGTTCTTCATTCATTCAATGAATAAGCAATGTCAATGTTACTACTGCCCATTACACTTGAAGGACTAAACAGATCTTGGTCTCAAGATGTTGAGTCTATATTGTTTTTCATTTAAATTACATCACTCAACTTCCTCGCTTCACTTTGCTGCTTTGAAACATGTGAAAATATGTCATTTATTATTTTTTGAAGGTACTTGAAAAAGGGAACAAAATAAATGCAGCATTCTGGCCTGGTGAATATTAAATTTCATGGTGATTATTACATTTCAGAACTCGGTCATTTTTTCCTAACCTATTTACTGCAGCATTAAGTCATGTAGGCTTAATGAGGCCAGAAATAGCCTGTTCCCAAGAATGGCCAGATCCTGATAATTTTAACCGATGAGCTTGCCTGATGATAAGACAGTCTCCCTACACATATATGCACTTAAAATTATAAAATAAAGGGCCCTGTCTCCTTTATCAATTAAAAGGCTCTGCACATAAGGGACTCACCCCATTGTCTGGCCTCTGGGTTATTTTCTCTGGCTCTCTCCCACATGAACTCAGGTTCAAGACCCAATAAAGACCTTGTCCATCTTGAACATAAACATCCTTGCCTATTTTACACCTCCCATGATTTGTATTAGTATTCCTCCTGCCTCAAAAGTTCTTTCTCTCCAGACTCATCTGGCAAATTCCTACTCATTATAATGCTAAGATCAAAAATCACTTTCTCTGTAGTTTTCCTGGAAACCTCTGGGTTCATGAGGGCAGTGACAGCATCTTATTTAACTTTAAAAGAACAATAGTGCGCAAATGCTGGCAAAAGCAGGTGCTTGAGATATGAATGAATGCTGATTAGCCTACTCTTAAATCTCTACCTGTTTTTCTTCATGTACTTGGTTGGAATGAAGGTAGCAATCTATTATACAAACCCCCTTTCTCTACTCAGCATTCTGCACTAGGAAGTCTGAAAATTTTAAGACCTAGTTTTCTTTCAGTTATTCAAGCAAAAAGCAAACATACATCTGAACAATTCTTAACAGCTAAAAAATGTGTGTGTGTTTTTTTGTTTGTTTGTTTGTTTGTTTTAGAGAGAGAGCTTAAAATGAGACAAATGGTTTTGTAGCAAGTCATTCTTTTGGAGCCACGAGAATTTTTTTAGGTTTCAGGTAATTTTCTAAAAGAGTTCTACTAAGTGAAATTAATTTGAAAAGAAGTCCCCATACTCATCACAGGCCAGAGAATACTTCCCAGAGTTGGACCTATCTCTCAGAAAAAAAACACCCTGTAAAGAGCAAGAAAATAATGAGGATTTTCTCATGTGAATCAAAGACCGTGCACATCATGCTAAGGAATTTTACTAGCAGTGTTTACTAGTTCTTATGACAGTGATTTCTTGGTTAACTGAAGCACAGCCACACTGAAAACTTCAGCCAGAACCAATATTTTGTGTCTTAGCTTTTAAGAGAAAAAGCCAAACACAAGAAAATGAATTCATACTGGGAACTCTATATAAATAGGCTTTCCTGGATATGGTCTAGGTCAGTACACATCTGGTTCATATATATGATTGACATTTTATTTATTCAACAAATATTTATTGAGCATCTACTACATGCCAGTCACTGTTCTAGATGCTGGGGACACACAAGTGAGCAAAAGAAATAAAAATCCATGCCGTTGTGGAGTTTCAATTTTACTGAAAATTATTAGGTAACATATAGAGTTATGCTGTGCTATGAAACCACGCACCAGGTGAGCAATTGTTCATGATTCTTCTGTTTCTGGGTCTGTTTTGGTTATAGACTTAGGAGCAAAGAGACTGGTGAAAGAACTTTCCTCTGGGCTCCTATTTCTCTACTGTGAGGATTAGTGGCTCTGAATGATCTACTTAATTGTCTCTTCCTTCACCAGAATTTGAAGTTGTCCAAAGAAGAATGTTTGTTTTGTTTTCTCTCCTTGTGTCTTGAGTGCTAGAATATGTGCCCTCATACTTGAAATCTCCTTGTTCAGCCTCTGGATGCTATACCCCATGAGGTCTTTTTTTCCAACTTTTGGTCCTTCCTCAGTTTTCCTGCAACCACTTTTTTTTCTGCCCAAGCCTAAAATATTGGTGGTTCTTAAGAGTTTTGCCCAGTTCTTTTGGGTTTTCACCCCCTCACTCAATGATTCATTATTCCCATAGCTTTATTTCCAATATGATGGAAACCTCCCAAATACTTTTGCACTCAGATCACTTTTCAAAGCGCTAGACCCTTCAATCCAGGCTGCCTTTCAGTCAGCTGGACATTGACTTCTCAAAGTCTACACATTTGAAGCAAACTATCATTGTCCCTTCTTCTGCCCAGTCTACATCCAATGTTTCGGACCTCACTGAATGGGATCCTGAGTAACCCAAGCCAGAAACCTGTGTTTTTATTTTTATCCACCTTCCCTCCCTTCTCTCCCTATGACAAGGCAGTTGTCCAAATCCTGTAGATTCTACCTCGCTAACACTTTTAGAATCTCTGTCCACCTCTTCTCTTTTATTCCCTACAGCCATCAGATTAGTCCATCACCATAAGTTTCTAAATTCCTACTACAGCTTCAACAACAAACATTTATTGAGAACCTATTATATACCTAGATCCTGAGGAGCAAAAATAGACAAAGTCCCTGTTCCATTGGAATTTTGGTCTGTAACTCCTCTCTGGCCTCCCTGCCTATAGCATTGTCCCACTCACATCCATTTCCTCTGCTGTAGAGAGAGTGATTTGTCTAAATCCAATTCTGATCATATTGCTTCCCTTAGTTCAATCAGTTCAATCAGTTCTCAAAGATCCCTCAAATTTCTTAGCATGAAATACAAGGAATGTCCTTCATAAGGGGCACTGTTTTTCTTTCCCTAGATTTATCTCTTACTCTATTCCCAAATGCTGTATTATAGCACACAGAACCCCTTGCAAGTTCCCTAATGCAGTGTGTATTTTCTCTTACATCCAGAAGCATGCAGTTCAATGTGTCTAAAGAAAAAGCTCCCAACAAAATATAGACAGGCACATACCAAGCTTCTGATACCCCAACTGTGTCAATATTTACTCCAAGACAAAGCTCATTGTACTATCATTTCTTCCCTCCCCTAACACTGGCACCAGGCATCCATTTACTAACAGTGTACAAAAAGGCAGCCCCTTAGACCTAGAAAGTGCCCTTGGAGTTCTAGGTACCACAGCTCCTAACCCAACATTTGCTTATGTGATGCCAATGATTCTTCTGTCTTTGGAGATCATATTTTAAAAGTTACAGAGCTACAAAGAGCCACATATCACCTGTAGCAACACTTTCCAAACCAGAACAGGGAGGATGCTCTTTCGAACACTTTTCAGTTGCATAATAATCTTCCTAGGCAGCAAGGCACTTGTCTGCAGTAATAATATCACAATCCATGTCTCCTTCAACCTGCATGCTCCTGCTTCAGCCGGAATCCCCACCTTATTCTGAACTCTTACCAGAGCCATGACTGTCAATGTCCATTTACACTTCTTCCAAACTCTTTCCCTGCCTCCCCTGGAGAGGATGTCGATTCCGGCTAGAAGACTGTACCTAGGGATTTTTCTATAATTGCTTTGAGACATATTATGCACATTTAAAGGAAATGGGTTTCTTTGAGTTGTTTTTATTCACCAAATGAGTCTCCCCATCCACGTTGCCCTAGCCACAAGAGTAGGTTGTATGTAAGACATGGAGAGGGGCATGGCAGAGTGTTGGTCAAGCTTAAGTTTGGATTGGGATGAGTGAGGATAATATCAGGAGGAGAAGAAAATAATCCCTGCTCACTATGCTTCAGGACTTATTTCCTTCCCACTGGTGTCTCTTTTTCCTCTGGACACCAAGTGGTTTCCTTTGGCTTCAATTTTTAACTTATATGAAATGACTGTTTGCAAAACCAGGCCATTTATTTTTACTACCCAGCCCCTTCTCCTTCAAAGATTACTGAGCAGCTTGATGCTCCTGAGAAATTTACTACAATGATGAGCATTACCACCCAGAGATGGCCTTACATTAGTGGAGAGAAAACTGGGCATGATAATAGAAGATTTGACCTGGGTAAAAATTAGCTAGTGATTTTGGGCAAGTCATTTCAGGTGTGTGGATATCAGTAGGCACCAGAAATTGTTGAATGCTATTATTATCAACTCACTTTTGGGTGACTCCTTGTCATTGTTCCCTCATTAATACAAACGTTAAGCTTATTATCATTAGGAGTATCAGCAATTCCCAAATTATGTTGATCCCTGTTTTTAAAAATGAAAATGGCCTCTCATTTTAATTCAGCTTATATATAACCCAGTTTACAGAGTACCATGTCTGACCAAACCTTTCTGTTATAAATGTACTAGAGCCCCGTGCATGAAAATCATGCACTGAGGGGGAGGGGGGAGTGTCCCTCAGCCTGGCCTGCTCCCTCTCCCAGTCCAGGACCTCTTAGGGGATGTCCACTTGCCAGCTTAGGCCCGATACCCCTGGGGATCGGGCCTAAGCTGGCAGTCAGACATCCTTCTTGCAGTCCTGGACTCTCAAAGTCTGGGACCCCTCACTCCTTACTGCCTGCCTGCAGCTGAGGCTGGAAAGGCTCCTGCCACTGCCGCTGTGCTTGCCAGCTGTGAGCCCTGCTCCTGGCTAAGCGGTGCCACCCCCCTCCCATGGGAATGCACTGACCACCAGGGTGCAGCTCCTGCATGGGGCCAGGGAGGGATGCTGGAGTTTGGCCAGCCGGGGAGGGACCGTGGGAGGGCTCTAGGGCATGGCCAGCCCGTCTCACTCAATCCGGATCGGCTGGACCCCAGCAGCAAGCTAACCTACCAGTTGGAGTGTCTGCCCCCTGGTGGTCAGTGCTGGTTGAGCAGCCTTAGCATATCATTAGCATATTATGCTTTGATTGGTTGAACAGCTGACTGGATGACCAGACACTTAGCATATTAGACTTTTATTATATAGGATTTTGAAACATATGCTAGGAACCCTTGCTTTCTCCCTTCCTTTCTCTCTGCTGATGGAGCCAAAGTGGGAAAGATTCAGTAGGCCATGCCCATCTGGAGGTTTACATGTTGTTATCACAAGCTATCTGGCAAACCAGGAGGGCTGCATGGGGTGTGGGAAACTTGCGTCCCAGGGGCCACAATTAGCTCTTGCAATTAGCTGCACAATTATCCCAGTCACAACAAGGATGACAGAGATCCTAGAAGCAACTTAATGAACCATTTTTAGTTTTACTACAACAACCATGCGTATACAGACACGTATGACCTCACCCTGAGATGGACATATGTTTATTTGCAACAAAATCTGCTGGGTTGGTTGATGTATTCAAATAATGAAAATGTGACTAATGACAACCACACGTCTATCTCAGAACAGTGCCTTGCCAACCTTATCCAGGTAGCCCATCTTGTCAATAGATCCCTGAGGGACAGGTATTTAAACTATTTGTTAATTGTGGCTAGCCTTTGCTCCTTGGTATAAACCAATATAGATGTCAGAAAAATACTAGAGGTTGAATTTTAGAAAGCAATCTTATTTAAAAATTGTTATTGTCATAATTTAAGGTGGCACTGGCCAATTATGAAATTGTCTGATATGAATTCGTTTCTTAAAACATGCAAGACTTGATTTCTGTTTGAATATGGAATTTATTTTTTCTTTTATTATCTTCCAGGGTCTCTGACTCTCAAAACTGCTCAGTAAATACTTACAAACTATTATAAGGCATTTTAGGGGATACATAACTGAAGAGCTGGTGGTCCTTGTTTGCAAGGAGCTTGTGGTATAAGTCAATCAGTGGTTTTCAATCCTGACCCAACACCAAAATAACCTTGGGATCCAGAGATGGGGCTTTAATACATGTAGATTGTAAAGTGCCCCTCATAATTCTGATGCACAGAATCATTGTAACCAATTTAAGCTTAGTTCTAAAAATGATTACAACAAAATGAAAATAACAATAAACACAATAGAAATCTATAATATTAATGTTAGAGGAAAAACAAAACCCTAAGATATCTGTTGCAAGATGGCCATATAACTTTTGGCAATTAGTGTATGGAATGGTTATGTGTGACTACATCTATTAAAATATCCAAATCATCATAATAAGCTTTATTACAATAAGGTTCTATTTAAAGTAAATATAATTGGTCTCAATAATTTCCTAGGAAATTAGTTTATTGAAGAGGATTATTTACTCTTTTAATTTCACAGAGTACCATTGAGTGTCTACAAAATGGTTGTTGTTAATAATAATAATGAAAGTCAACATTTATTGATCATTCACTATGGACCAAACACCAAGCTCAATACCTTGTGTGACTATCACACTTATGCTTCACAGCAGCCCTATCCGTGCATTTTTATTCCCATTTTATGGAGGAGGAACTGAAGCTCAGAGAGTTTAAGGAACTTGCCTAAGATCACACAATGGCCAGTGGCAGAGTCAGGACAAGCCCAGCTCTGCCTCCAAAGTGAATGCTTGAGCCACTAAAATTCTACTAGAATCATGAACAAGATGCCTAATGGATTCTGAATAAGAGAATATACCTCCATGAAGACAGAAGAGAAACAGTCCAGAGATGGAAGATGCTAACAACGCCTTGCCATACTAGCAGACAGCAGCTGTGTGCTGCTGAAGGATGCCCAGGACCAAACCAGAGATGGTCGGACCTGCATCACTACCATTAGTCTACCACCCAGAACTGAAATATCATTGCTGACATGTACACATAAGGAAATGTTTGACATTGAAATTGGGACTCAAAAGAACTGTTGGCCCAGAAAGAAACTCACTACAGACTGATTCATTTGCCTCCCAGCAAATAACCATTATGGCTTGTCTCATTTTCGGTTCTTATAAAGTGTATTTCTTGTATCACATGATCTCACGCATCTAAGGGAAATGATGAACAGCATAAGCTGAAGAACAAAAACAGACCCGGTGACAGGGAAGCATCGACCAGACTGTCAAACCTCAGAGGGAAGGCAGGGGAGGGTGGGGGAAAGGGGGAGAGAGCAACCGAAGTGCATGCATATAAGCCTAACCAGTGGTCATGGACAACAGGGGGGTGGGGGCATATGTGGGGAGGGGTTCAGGATGGGAATAGGGGGATGAGAACAATTATGTGATACCATAACCAGTAAAGAAATTAAAATATAAAAAAATAAATAAAAAATAAAAGTTCTGTATATATATATATATATATATATATATATATATATATATATATATATATATATAAAGAATATACCTCATTCACGCCCAGGATGGAGACTAAGTAAAAGAGTGAAGAAATGAGTGGAGAGACTGCTTTGCTACTCTGCTGGAGGCCACATCTCAGCTGTTCATTTTAGCTCTATGATTCACTACAATTTTGTTTAAAAGAGCTACAAGATATAAAAGTAATATAGTTAAAATGGATATTTCAGTTAATTGGCTGTTTTAATCTTAAACTAATTATCCTATCTAATACAGAGGGAATATGCTAATTGACATGCCGTCACAAAGATGGCGGCACCCACAGCCAATAAGGAGGGAATATGCTAATTGACTACCCTGCCCTCAAAGATAGCGGCACTCACAGCCAATAAGGAGGGAATATGCTTATTGACTACCACACCCTCAAAGATGGCGGTGCCCACAGCCACAAGATGGCGGCGCCCAGTCCCCTTAGCCCTGCCGGGGCGGCAGACATGTGGCAAGGCCAGGCCCGCCCCCAGGCGGGCCCAGCCGCTCTTCGCGCCTGCCTCTGGAGTCCCCCAGTCCCCTCAGCCCCTCAGCCACCCAGGGCTGGCCTGAGGCACAGGCAAGCCTCAGATGTCGGCTACCCAGCTGCCCAGGTCTGGCCCGAGGTGTAGGCAAGCCTCGGATGGTGGCTGCCCAGCCGCCTAGAGCCGCCTGAGGCTCAGGTAACCACGGCTGGCTGAGGCTTGCACTGCCGGCAGTGGCAGCAGCAGAAGTGTGATGCAGTGTTGCCTTCCCCTGATTGCCGGATCGCCTCCCGCCCCTGAGGGCTCCTGGACTGTGAGAGGGGGCAGGCTGGGCTGAGGCCCCCCCACTTCCAGTGCATGGATTTTCATGCACTGGGCCTCTAGTCACAATTATAATATGCAAACTCTTGAATCACCAAAGCTCTCACAGCTGAAGTTTAAAAGCTGGATGGAGGAGGCTGCTCTTTGGTCCAGCCAGCAAACACCACATTTATTCTTATGTTAGCATGTTAGTGCCTCAACAAGGGCGATCATCTGAAAATGGGATTGCCTTTTCCTCCATTGCTGAAATGCTGGGAATTAAAATATTCTGGGTGAGAATCAGTGACAGGCCTTGGAAGCCATCTTCACACATTGGGAAAAGCTGCTCTTCTGACAGAAGCTGAAGTTGTTTGTCATTTGAAATCCCTCAATTTGGAAGTAGATATAAACATTTTCTTCTCTTTGATTTTGCAGATGTTCGTAAATATGTGATACTTTTATATTACTGCTTTGGGTTAGCTTTGAAAAGAATCATCTAATTTCAGAACTTAACCATATACAACTCTAAAGGAGGGGCGATGTGTAGGGGGTAAGAAAAAGCAACACACTCTGAAACCAGACTCTAGAAACCATAGAAGCTGTGTAAATCTGGGCCAGTGGGTTTCCTTTGTTAATCAGTTTTTCTACATATAAAATAGAAGTGAAAATATCCCATGTGAGTTTTTCCAAGAACCCTATGTAATAAAAGCCTAATATGCAAGTTGTCCCCTTGGTCAGTCATTTGACCAGGAGTTCGACTGGGAGACTGAGAGTTCGTCCGCTCGCTATGACGTAGGTGGCAGTGGAGGCACTGTTGGCCCCAATGGGCCCCGACAGGCCCCAACAAGAGTGGGACCACAGCGGGATGGTGGAGCAGGTGAGCGGATGGCGCCAGGCCAAGGCAGGTGTGAGCGGGGGCCTGATCACCCCGCAGATGGCGCCCAGCAGTGGCGGGGGGGGGGGGCTGCCTCCTGGCTCCCAGGTGCTGAGGGAGCCAGGCGGGCCACCTCCCCTCCCCGGCCCCAATCAATCGCCCCACAGGCTGGATGGTGGAACATGTGAGGGGGCGGCGCCAGGCCAAAGCAGAGTGCCAGGCAGGGCTGTGGGGTTGCAAGGCTGAGGGCACAAGCTGGGGCCTGATTTCCGCAGGCCACCCTGAGGGATCCCATCCATGCATGAATTTGTGCACTGGGCCTCTAGTCAATAATATTTATCATAGATTATCTTATTCTATGACTCTAAAGTAGGGGGGTTTCTTTTTATAACAAACACCCCAAGACTTAGAAGCTGAAAGTGAGCTATCCCTCAGAACTGTTACTGTGGGGATGACTGTCCACTCATCCCATCAATGGTAGGCTGACTCCAAATCTCTGTAGGGCTCCTCTATTGAAACTGCCTTCAGAGCATGCTCATGAGACACATAAGAAAAAGCGATCTCATTATTGTTCCAGTTGGATTTTGACTCCAAACAACATTCATCAGCTTGGCTCCCCCACCTTATTTACTAAACTTGGCTCTGAATGAGTGCAGGTTGTTCAAACTATCCTACAATTGCTTCAGCATCAATTGGCTAGATAAAGAAATCCCCAAAGTGACTAATCTGAAGGCAGCAGACACTGGAATGTATACATTTTGGCATCTTCATTTAAACCAAAAAACAAGCCATATAAATAAACATTTCATGTTTTCCTAATCCCTGGGCAGTTGGTATCATCTGTTTAACAAGAAAACAAATGAAGATCCAGGAAAAGCAACTGTCATGGGATCTTTTGTGCAGTGGCTGCCCTAGGCCAGTAGTTTTCAACCAGGGGCATTTTTCTCTCTCTCTCTCACACACACACCCAGGGGGTGACAATTTGACAATATCTGGAGACACTTTTTAAAAAATATATTTTTATTGATTTTAGAGAGGAAGTGAGAGGGAGAGAGAGACAGAAACATCAATGATGAAAGAGAATCATTGATTGGCTGCCTCTTGCACACAACCCAGACATGTGCCCTGACTGAGAACTGAACCCTGACCTCCTGGTTCATAGGTTGACACTCAACCACTGAGTCACACCAGTTAGGCTGGACACACTTTTGACTGTCATGACTCAAGGAGGGGTACGTGCTGCTGGAATCAAGTGGTAGAGACCAGAGATGCTGCCGAACATCCTACCATGTACAGGGCAACCTCCAACAATGAGGAAATATCCAGTCCAAAATGCCAGTTATTCTGAGGTTGAGAAACTCTGTCCTAGGCTGAGAATTTTGACTCCCAGTCTGTTTAGTTGCCCTCACTCAGGTCAGTGTGACTATCCCTGTGTCCTTGCATTTCCCAAAGTAAACGCTTCCACATGTATTTTTCTTTGGGAATGAAAGAGTAAAGTTTTTCCATGCTATGTTTGCCACTTGAATATCTCCCTTTGCCCTAGGCTCCTTTACCAAAGGATATTAAACGGTCACAGAGGTTGCCTGGAGATGCATTTGGCATCTTAAAAGTCTAATTGGCAGGAAAATTAAAGCAACTTAAAATGTGTGTGCTCTTCGGGGCGATGTGCTATTCCCACTCCATATTATTACATCACAGAGACAGCTGGGGTGAGAGCAGCTGGGACTTCCGGCACTATCGTTTTGGCATGTTGCTATAAATTTGTCCCTTCTCACTACAAAACTGAGAAAGAAGAGAGGAAAAAACAGTACCAAGGCCAACTACGCTTGTCTAAAGGTTGCTCCTCCATGTCCTTCAGAAGCCCCCAACATGGCTCCCTTGTTGTGAAGTTAATTCAATAAAGGAAGGAATGCACTTCATTCGATATGCACTTTTGGTAACAGAGGAATAGATCTTGGCGTATAAACTGTGTAGGAGAGAATGTCAAGCCTAAAAGCATTTCTTTTCCACCTCAAACTTTTAAAATAATATATGTACCATGCAGTTATTAAATTTTCTCAGAGGACTTGCTGAATTTTGTGGTCAAAAGAGAACCCTTTCACATAATGGTTTTGCCTCCCACCTAAATAGCTGTCAACAGCACCAATAAGCACACAGTGTGGAGTGTCTGTGGCTGGTCTTTCAAACCTCCACGGAACTCTCACTTGTTGGCCTCGTCTGAACCTGATTGTCTGGAAAGGTTCCCCAAACCAAGCATAAGTTTCTACCTTAGGAAAGATGCTGTTGATCATTTTCAGTGGCCAATGGTTGGTCAACCACAAAAGTAGATCTTCTTCGAGTAGAGAAAATAAGACGCGCTCTTGATATCTGAGCCAAACACTACAATGTAGTGAGGAAAGAAAGGGCAGCCAAGGTGAGTGCATTGTTGTCCTGACATATTGGAGAAGTCACTTTTGGCATCTTTCTTTCCTTTGAGCCACTATGGATATTAAATCTGCAGGTCATGTTACTGCTCAGTTGAAAATTCTATCTTGTACCATTCCTAACTGACTCTTACATAAACCTCACATTCCAGGGAGACTGCCCTGTAACCCCAGGACAAGGGTCATGAGGCAAGATCTTATAAGACACTACACCATCCCTCTCCTGTCCCCACTCAAAGCCCACAGCATGGTCTTCAGAGTCTCATGATCAAGGGACTGGCTGACTCAATACATGGATGAATTCTCATGACGGGACACTGGGAAAAACTACTTTGGTCCACTTTGTTGAAGAGAAATTAAAATTCTCTGAAGTTATAACATAAGTGACATCCTAGACACCAAGTGGGTTCTATTCCTTTCTTCCCCTCTCCACCCCATCATATCTAAGTTCTGTCTGATATAAAAGCCCCAAAATATCTCAAAGATAAGTCATGCAACATTGGGTCAGAAAACACACACACACACACACACACACACACACACACACACACACACACCACTTTCATAACTACAATGGCCTCAAGAAAAATACCAAAGAAAATATGAGGTCTAGAGAAAACAAAAAGAAAGTAAATGTATGAAACTTGGTGAGAAAGTACCACATTGGGTAGACGAGCAATTTTTCTCTACCCTCAGTTGGAAGATAAAGACACACTACTTGGGAAACCCTTCCTTCATGAGCAGGAGCAAAACAATGTACTCTCCCAGGCGCTGAGTGAAGACTAGGTTCCTACTTAACTTCTTTACTTCTTCCACCCCTTTCAACACACACACACACACACACACACACACACACACACACACACACACACACACACACCAGGCAGGCACGTATACATTTTCAGTTTAAAGCTGGCTCCCTTGGAGCAGAAATGGTGGGCCATTGAAACAGCCTTTATATGCACAGCCCATGCTGTGGAGACATTGAAATGTCCCTGCTCATGATTTGTGGCATCAAGGAGCCTCTCAGAGACAAGATTCTCTAATATGTCCTGTTTGGGGGTTGCTAGAACACAGGGGTGAAGTGTAAGCATATAGCCAGCAGCAACGAGCTATGTGTTATTGCAAAAGTGTTAAATTCTCCTTCTCATAGAAAACCATGTAGAAATGCACATGGCAGCCTGCTCTGCTTGTGAATGACCATGAGTCAAGTTTATTCAATAGCCCTTAACTGCTCACCAGTAAATGTAAAATGGAGACTAGAATAAAATGAAGTTTCCAGGTTTTGCTTTTTAGCCATAGATTCAGCATGTCTCCTCTGAGTCCGCGTATGGTCTCTGTTAACAGACAAACTTAGACTAAACTATATACTCAACCAAGTTTCTCTACATCTATTCATGATAAGCTATTCAAATTACAAGTAGTTTATTGGGAGAAACAGGCAATAAAAATGAAACCCTCCAAAAATATACCCCCAAAATCTCAAGGATGCATTTTCACAAGTAACCCTTTATAGCATTGTTGTGTTAATTATGTCATGACTGGTTCACTTTTGAATCTGAGCTAAATCACATTGGCTTTTCTGTTTAGTATTCACTAAATGAATGAATTCGCTCAGTTTTGTCCTGGCCAAATCTCACATACATTTCCAAAGGGCAGCCTGTGCTTTTAGCCTTCACTAATGAAGTCACACATCCCTGTCTCACTGCCACAGACATCGGGGCAGGATGTCACAGATCCAGAAACAAGTTGCAAGATTCTTCTCTTAATAGCTGAGGTCACAGGAAAATGAGTGATGAGGGGGTGAGAGGCAGGGATATTTTAAAGCAAAAATTCCAGCTATACTTGTGATTTCTGCAGATAAAAATCAACGATGACAGGCAAGTCTCTAGCTATTCCTGTCTAATTATATTTAGTACTTTCCAGTAAGTTCATTAGCAAAAGGCTACAATCCCAGACAATAGAGCAAGAGCCAGGAGACATGTGCTCTACACAGTGAAGCCAGATATCAGGCAGGCCATGTAGTATTTTCTTCTGAAATCCTCCAAGGCCAGATATTCAGAGAAAATGTCATATTCACAGCTTTTGTTACTGTTGTTGTTATACTGAAAATGTTATGGAAGAAAACATTTTTTATCAACTGAATGTGATATATTAAAAGCTGAAATGTCATGATCTAGAGCGGTGGGTGTACATTATTGAAGATTTTTGTTACAATTTTGTTAGGTGGGGCACACTGAAAGCAACTCCTTGCCCTTTTATTCTTTGATAGAGAGGATTCAGCTTACATCACCTCAGTTAAATAAGCATTTATACTGGCAGGGTCAACTTTGTTAATCAATAGGCCAGTCACCCAAAGCCGTGTCTACCAAGTACACCCAACACAAATAGCATTCAAGGTGCCCGTTCAAACAAAGCCAAGAAAAAAATGCCTCCCCTGACACAAAGGGCAAGAGAACAATTCAGGGACCACTGGCCATCTCACCTTCTGCTCCTCTGTGCCCTGAGAAGTGAGACCTTGGGAAAGACGTTGGGATGCTCACAGATATTAAAGAATAAGCAATTAATTCCCTTTACAAAATGCTGTGTTCTCACATTCCTTTCACACCTTCAACCCCTTCAGCCTCCACCACCAGGGATTCTTTGTACTTGTTAGTCACGTCTAATCCTTGCCCCATGACAGAGGAAGAAACTTAGGATCACAGAGGAAAAAAAAAAAAAGTGAAGCTAATGATCAATATGACTCAATTGGAAGTCTACATTTTCAGTAGACAAGCCCTGAACTAGGGTATCACCAACTCTTTGATTTGCCTCATTATCACAATGGTCTGGGCTTCTGCATAGACACAGCCTCAACTGTTTCAATGAGAAAAAGAATCACAAAGAAAAAGCACATAGAAAACTTAATTCACATCAGAGGCTTTCAAACCAAATGGAAATAAGTGCTATTTCTTCCTTCACATTGCACTGAAAGGGGGAAAGAAATTAAAAAGCAACCCCTGACATCTGGAAGCTACCCTGACACTCACAAATAGGCCATGTTATTCTCTGATTGCAGATACACAATCTCCCAGAACACCAACCTCCCTATAAGGTTACTGAAAATCATGGGGAAAGTAAGATAAAAACAAAAACTTGGTAATTTTGTCTAGGCACAACAACAAAATCACCCACAGAATAGCCAAACATTTATCTGTCTAGACTAAATGAATGACTGGGACTTTTTTTTAAACCAATTATAGTTTATTCTCCCTTTAGCCCTATAGGTAAGACCTACTGAAAGACCCAGTTATAGAATTGTCCTTGCTTTCTGACTGCATCCAATCTAGAGAGAATCTCTTCCTCCTTGAGCCTCCCCAAGTGACCTCCCAAGGCCCCAGTTCCACAAGAGGTCCTTTCCATCACCTGCTCACTAGGAGTCTCATGGTTCCCATCGTGTGGGTCCAACCTCACTGCAGCAAGTAATGAACTCGGGGTGTTCAATTATACACTTGTGTCTGATGATTTGGCTGTCACAGAACATTTATGCCCTTCTCCCCGCTGTAAAGTCAGAAGGTCTCTGCAGAGTGGAGCTATTCCTCCTTGGATAAATGGCCTTGCTCTCCACGCCAAGGAGCCCTGTCTACAGAGGGCAGACAGCACAAGGCCTGAGCTGTCCAGATCCGGCCCATTTTACTTCTAGACTCAGATACCTTACTTGTTTATCTACTGACAATTCATGTTTTGGTTCATTTCCAATCTCAAACAAGCCTCTCCTCCCCTCACTTGCTGGCTGGTGTCCCCAGACTATTGTGCCACAACCTGAGTGACTAAACATCCCTGCTGCATGGGCACTCCATCCTTATTCCCTATGCCCCCCACTCCCACCCCCACCCCCATCAACTACCTGCTCTCATCTTTCTGTGAGTGCTGGCTACAGACTAGGCTAGTTCCTTTTCAGACATTAAATTCAATCTGCCCAGTAATTCCATATAAGACAACTGATACCCAGAGTCACTAAAATAGGCATATTCTCTCCCCGCCCCCCCCCCCCCCCCCACACACACACGGAACTGAATGGGTGTCTGACCTCCCAACGGCTTAGAACTCTCTCCAGTCTTCAACTCTCCTGATGCAGATAATAAAAGGTACCTACCAGGATCTGCCTGCACTTTAACCTTACAACTTCAGCATAATAAAGGAGAGAGAACGCTTTTATGTGCACTACTGCCACCGACCCCTGAATCAGAACCTCTGGGGAGCAGCATTTAGGAACTCACATTTTAACAAAGTCTCCATACGCCCTTTCCAGCTGGCCAAGCCTCGGGCTAGGAAAAGGGTTGCTTTCTGGAGTTCCCTTTCCATTTCCAAGCCAGGATCCTCTCTCTAGAGCGGGGGTCCTCAAACTTTTTAAACAGGGGGCCAGTTCACTGTCCCTCAGACCGTTGGAGGGCCGGACTATAGTATAAAAAAACAACAACTATGAACAAATTCCTATGCACACTGCTAAGTCGGCTGCTAAGCAGGACAGGCAGCGGCGGCAAAAACACCCGGCGGGCCGGATAAATCCTCGGCGGGCCGCATGTGGCCCGCGGGCCGTAGTTTGAGGACCCCTGCTCTAGAGGTTCAAAAACCTAGATTCTGAATTGATCCCAGCACTGGCTCATAGTGCCACTAAACACATTATTTACCTTTTCTGATCTTCAGTTTCTTAAACTGCAAATTGGGAATAACATCTATTGAACAAACGAGGCCTCAGATAAACATATGCTGAAGAAACAATCTTATGATGAAAGTGCCTGGTAAACAATGATTATTCTCATGCTGGTTTTCCAGGGTCTCCCTGTTATTCTCTCTCTACAGGCATATGGAACCCAAGGAAACAGCTTCCCATTTTACTGAATAGGCTGGTCCACAATCAGCTGCTATAGTGCCTACATCCGTGGGGGCAGGGCCTGGGAGGACACAGGCAGAAAGCTGCTGTTCATGGAGACTGACACTCTCTCATGTCACCCTGCCTTCCAACCCACCTCTCAGTGAGTTTCTCTTGGCTCTGCACAGCTGTTGACATGACTGATGTTGCAGGCAAACAACTTCCCAGAGGCCAGCCCCGAACCGGCTGGGCCCAGACAATGACAGGTAAATTGGGCAGCAGTAATGTTGTTTGGGGTGTTGGTGTGAGCTGCGGTGTGTCCTGATTAGATGGAAAAAATAGAGTCCATTGTGTTTGTGAGGCAGAAAGAGAGAGAACCCAGAGAAGGTTGGCCCTGCACAAAATCCATGGCCCAACCCCAGGCCCGACCTCTGACCCTCAGTCAGGGCCCCAGGTACCACGGTATGTTGTGCACGGTGCAGACCTTCCATGTTTGTCCCTGAGCCTGTTCTATGGCCCTGCTTGGTCTTCCTGTCCATCCCGTCCTCTGTCCTCATCCCTCCCTGGGGTGTGGAGGACAAAAGTCTGCCTTTAAGCCAGGAGACCTGGATTTTAATCCCACTTTTGCTGCCAGTTAGCTCTGTAACTTGGGTAATCATTTAGCATTCCTTTGGCCCAATTTTCTTACTAAATGGAGAAACAGTTAAATGGGCAGCAAGCACACAGTGGGGGGAATTGAGCCCCATTACCTCTAAGTTCCCTTCCTATCCATATTCTGTGGCAGTGCTGGCCTGGGGGCCCCATGCCAGCATCCTACCTTGGTTTGCTTTCTTGAGACAAAGCCATATACTCCACGACCTGCTCTTCTCACAGCCTTCCCACTCCCCACCCCTCTACCTCCTCCAGCCCAGCGTACTTACCTTCCTAAATCCTTAGAGTGAATCTCCCCTCTAAGATGAGAGATACTGTATAACATGCACCCACTCCTAGAAAATATAAATTTTCCCTAATTTGCAGGAGTAAGCATGAGACATGGAGTCAAACAGACCCAAATGATAATCTTGGCTTTGCTAAATTAACATGGGTTTTTTTGAGCAAGTTACTAGATATGTTCAACTTCTAGTATTAGCAGATCCATTTCCACCTACAATGGATCTGCTGATACCCACTTTGTCAGGCTGTGGGGAGGATTAAGTGAACACAGTTCCTATAAAGCACAGTGCCTGGCACATATGTGAGCTCAACAACTGTGGTTGCCTTCCTTTCCCATCTGGGTCATATTGGTGCTTCTTTACAACCAACCACACCCTGAAAATTCTGCCTTTCCTCCAAGGCAGTGACTAATCCTGAGAGTCAATGGGGAGGGCTGCACATTGTCCACCTCCAAGGATGTCATTCAACAGAATGTACCCCCAGGGCTCCAATGGGGAGCGCGCCAGTGGTGCTGAGATGTCCACATCTACCTTTCTCGCCTCCCAAACACTTCCTGACATCTCACTTTGTTTCCAACCTTGGACTGGTGAGTTATCTTCCATATCTTCTATCCTTATTTGACCCATGCAGTCTGTTCAGTGTCATTCCCTGAGATCCAGTTCTGACTGGTCCCTTTCAATATCTTCCTAGTACATCCAGCACATATGCACTTAAACTCAGAGTCCCCAGACTACATTTAAAGTCTTGCATAATCTTCCCCTGGGCCTTTCCTAAGCTCATCTCTCGTGTTCCTTTACATCTCACTCTGCTCCGGCCAACCCTGACTTCTGATCCTCCAGATTTCCTAATTCCATGTTTTCCTCTTGCTGTTCCCTCAGTGTGGGAAGCCACATTGCCCATTTCTGCCCATCACAAGCCTGTCCTCTCTTCAAAGCTGACCAAAATCTTTACAGGTATCTCTTGCTTTTAAATCACTATAGATCTTGGCCTTTAATTTTTCTCTTTTTTTCCAATTTGTATTTAGGTCATATATGATCTTGTCTTTTCAAACATCCTTGATGCCTGAGGAGAACAATAGCATCCTACTAATTTAAATATGTTCACAGCACTTAATACAGAGCCCCACTCACAGGAGCTACTCGACAGGTGCATACTAAATCGAACCCTCCAGCGGAATATACTGCCAACTTCATCTAGATCAATGGTTCCCAATGCGGGCACACGCCTCACGGGGGGGCAATTTGATTTTTAAGGGGGGCGATTCGAGAATGAGTTATTAACAGTGAAGTTTTTGCATTTCTTATTGTTCTAGGGGCCTCATATACAGTATATAAATATATATTGTGGCATATTTATGCATTTCAGTTCTCTATTATGTTTTGAAACTTTATTTGCTATTTTTTCATATCACTTCATATTATTATTATTATTTTAACAATTTCTTAGTGATTTCTTTCTCAGTACTTCAACTGTCCTTTTGTTCTTTTATTTTTCTCTCTCATGGATGCCATGTTCTTTATAAGCTTGTTTAGACCAAGTTAATGGCCTTTTAGGCTTCCTCTATGTGAATAGCAGTTCACTTTTTAAATAATAAGAATTATATGTCACAGGGGGTGGGGGCAGGGGCGGCGCATCAGGATTTTAGAATGGTTAGGTGGGACATGACCAAAAGAAGGTTGGGAACCATTGATGTAGATGTTGTCATATAATAAGACGAAAACAAATGGGCAGTCACCACTAGGAGTGCTCACAGGTAGCTGGGAGATAGAATGATGCAATGGTTTTAAAACTCCATATCTGAGGTCACACGGTGAATACAGGGTCTTGAAAAGAGTAGGCATCCAGACATGTTTGTTTTATAAGTAAACGCAAAATGGAGAAACCTGGATTTAAATCTTGAATTCACCTTTCCTGAACTGTGTTATCTGGGTAAATTGCTTAACTTACTAAGGGTCCATTCTTTCATTTATGAAGGGATGGCAATGCTATTTGACGGAAGTTTTGGGAATATTAAATCAATCAATGCATATAAAGCAGTTAGCACAGGATTGAACAGATAGAGAACACTTTAAAATAGCTTGTTGTTTCCCTAACTGGTTTGGCTCAGTGGATAGAGTGTCAGCCTGCGGACTCAAGGGTCCCAGGTTCGATTCTGGTCAAGAGCATGTACCTTGGTTGTGGGCACATCCCCATTAGGGGTTGTGCAGGAGGCAGCTGATCAATGTTTCTCTCTCATTGATGTTTTCTAACTCTCTATCTCTCTCCCTTCCTCTCTGTAAAAAATCAATAAAGTATATTTTTTTAAAATAGCTTGTTGTTATCATCATCATCATCATCATCTACATTGTTGACCTATATAAATATTGTCTAGATTAATTTAACATCAATTTATTTGCAAAGATGCATTGCTCCTTAAAAATTCTGACAGGTGATTTGACAATTTTTTTTAACAACAACAAAAAACCCACTGAAACACCTATAATGTAAAAACTTCCACAAACTGGGGAAGAACTTGACTCAAGTTGCACACCTTCTTTTTAAGAACGTGTGAATTCCGTGGGGGTGAGGTGCAAAAACTGGTGTATGAAAAAGAAATTAAAAATAGGTCTTTAGGAAATAAAATCCTGTGACTTTTGGCATTGCTCAAATGTAGAAAACGCATCTGCAGTATTTGGAACCAGTGGCCAGATTGGAAGCTATGGTACCTAAATCAGTTTCCCTGAGAGCCACCCACACCTGCAAACACTGTTTTCTAAAGGCATGTGCTCAGAGTTTTCCTAACCCTGTTAGACATCATCAAACAATTATAGAGAAGCTAGTCAAATGCAGGATTTTAGGATTGTAGGAATTAGGAACAGAAAAGGAGCTTGGAAATGATCTAGTTCAAACTCCCAATTTTGCAGATGAAAATTCCTTTTTTTTTTAATGAGTGTGTAGAATGATATCTTTGTGGTTTAAATTTGCATGGCTAATAATCTTTTCATGTGTAGATGAAAATTCTTAAGGCCCAGAAAGGACTTCACATTGCCCAGCGGCTTCTCCTTTGGTGGCAAAGGAGAATTTCATGACACTTTTTGCTGTTAACATAGGATTTCTGAATGGGCAGCTGTGGTACAACCTCAGGAGGAAAATGGCAGAGTCTCCTTTGTGGGCCTCTTCACTTGTGGAGGGAAGAGAGGTAATGTGTTCTTGGGGAGATAAAGGTTCTTTCACTGACTGACTCAGAGGTAAGTTGATTACCTTTGCAAGACACTAGACAACACTAACAATGATCTTTCCCTCTAGACCTCATCCAGAAAGCTGAAATACATGGACACAAGACGAAACAACACCTTTGAGTTTCACATCAACACCCTTCTCAGATACACGCTTTGCAACAGAGGTCTTAAAAAGAGGTCTTTCTAGTTCTTTTGAGACTAAGCTCCATTCTAGAATGCTTATGGCACAAGCATCACAGGCATGTTTAGATATATCTGCAAGGATTTCACATAAGCCTAGAGAGAAGAAAGTTGATTCTACAGAGAGGGTCTTCGTTTCTGCTTTTAACATTCTCTCATTACCCACTTCTCTTTCTCTTTGCAGTGATACAGCTCTGCTATTCCAGCTATCAAAGCCAGAGGCCAGTAGGAAGTTCTCAATGAGAGCAGATGGCTAAGATGGTGTTTTTTTTTAATACACTTCTATTGATTTCAGAGAGGAAGGGAGAGGGAATGAGAGAGAAACATCAATGATGAGAGAAAATCACTGATTGGCTGCCTCCTACATGCCCCTCCTTGTGATGGAGCCCACAACCTGGGTATGTACCCTTGACAGGAATCAAACCTGGGACCTTTCAGTTCCCAGGCTGACACTCTATCCACTGAGTCAAACTGGCTAGGGCTGAGGACAGTTTTCAAAATTAATTTCATGGGCTGTTAATAAGTGTGGTCTAAAAAAAAATTATGTGCTTAGAAAACATTGAATTAGTTAACTTTAAACAAGACTCACCACTAAAATACTTGTTAGTGCCTTTTATATGCTAATGTGCAATATGAATCTCTTGGCAGAGCTGTGGAAATATAATATATAAAAAAATTTTCCACACTTCCCTAACTAATTTGATTTTTTCCTCCGCAAGTCCTACTTTAGTCCTACTAGAGCATAAGTTTTAAGCCACTCAATTTGTGGTACTTAGTTATGGTTGCCGTAGGACATTAATATACCTAGATGTGAATTTTAGCTCTGTCAGTAGCTCTATGAATTATTTAAACATTCTCCCCCTGATACTTTAAGGACACTTACCTTTCTGTGATTGTTTCTCTGAGGCCACTGGCCACTCCTTTGACCACAGTGCTAGCTTTGGGCGTCAGCACCACCTGAGATATAAAAAACGAGCCCTTCTTTCTTCTCTCGGTGATGGACGCCTGAAGGAACTGAATCAGTTTTTCCGGGTCTGTGGTGTTGGCCCAGGGTGCTGGCATCATCTGTCCAGGCCAGAGGAAGGGCACCTCCAGAGCCACGGGACTGTGGTAGAAGACCAGCACCTGGTAGTCCTTCTCCCACAGGTACTTTAGACTCACTTCCTGTGCAAAAATCGCTGGGCACATTTTATTTCCATAGATGTCTTTCAGCATCTGGACCAATTTTTCATGGTGATATTTCTGCATTCCATAAAAATGATTGAAGTCCAAGAACACGACCTCCTTACGGTGATCTGTGAGGAATGCATTGATCTCCTCAAGGCCCTCGTTGACTTTGGCACTGAACAAACCATGAGCAAAGTAGAGTTCATTGTCGGGGTCTCTGGGCTTGGTGGAAATTCGAAGATCAAAATAACGGATCCCAGCTCCTAGCTGACCAGTAAAGTTCATCGTTTGAGTGGCTAACCATTTCCGCATCAGCTTTTTGGCCACAGTTCCAAAAACAGAGACAAAATTCTGGACAGTTTCTGGCTGTTCAGGCCCAACTGGAGAGGCTTCGTCGATGTAGAAGCTGAAAGAATCGTGAGATCCTAGAAAAACAACAAGGCACAGTGTGGTTACATTTCAGTCCTTCATCCTCCCCAACCTCTTTCCCTCTTGCAATGTCTATATCTCTCTCTCAAATGAGCCAAAGGAAGCACTAAGCAATATTTACCAAGTTCATTCTCATGCCTCAGGGAGTTTTTTTATAGCCTAGTATAATAACAGAGCAAATTGGTTGTGAAGTTGATAAAAAATTCCTTCTGATCAACATTTTAAAATTCAAATCATCATCTTCTACTTCTGTCAACAAAGAATTTAATGTATTCATTAGGATTGGTTTTCCATATACTGACCATTCAAAAATAGGACTTATGGGGACCTACCAGTTCCCAAATACTTTGTCTATAATGTTGCCCCTGTTCTTCATTTGGGGTAATTTGAAGCCTAGAAGACTTATTTCAACGAATAAAGAAACTCTGCTTATTTCAATGAATAAAGAAGCCCTTTCCACCAGCAGATAGTCAGTGTAAGAATGGCAACCTCATACCCTTTGGAAAACACAAGAGGTCAAAGGGTAGAAGAAAGGAGAAATAAGGCAAGAGGACAGTCCAATGCTGACATGTTTAACATTGTTTCTGACCCTGCATTTGGGCAACTGTCATCTTAGATAAGGTTGCAAGTTACCACAACTGAGCATATTAAAAAATTAACTAGGAGGCCATTTTCTTTAGATACTTCCTCTTAATAGCAAAGTCTCTTTTGGGAGTTGGCTTCCCAATTTAAAAGAGTTTCTTCCTAGGAAGAACAAGGACAACCTATTTCTTTATTTCTGGCAGAAATAAATAACTACAGATATGTAGCAACTAATGTATGATTTGCGTGTAAGTACAGAGAGCCACTTAAAATATTATTGGACCCCATAGAGAAAAATTATTTCAAGTCATAATTTTATTCTTAAAGCCTCCTTTACTTCTTGGGTGTGATCTACTATCTAGGTAAAATTAATGTATCCTGGATTTTTTACACATTAGCAGATGTCATCATTCCCCATCTGTCCTTATGCTTCTTCACACCTTGTGGTCCACTCCTGATCTATATTCCTTAAGGGACACATTCTTCTAGGTCATTACTCCTACCACCCAAACACACATACGCACACATACACACACACATGCACACTCACGGCCCTCTAAATTGATCATCTATCACCTTTTGGCTTTTGTCTGATAAGCTATTTGAAGTGATTTTTTCAATGATGCAATAATTACCTTTGATTTTATTCCATATCTATGTTAATTTATATCTATATCTATATATGTATATATCTATGTCTAGCATTAAATGGTCCATAGAAATCATAAGAATATAGATTTCAGGCACCATGGTAGGTTGTTAGAGAAAATATTTTGAAAAATACTTCGATGCCTTGCCAATCATAACCTTTAAGATTTGGAACAGATAACTCTTTAGAATTATAAGATTTTTTTTCAAATAATTAAAGGTAACCCCCAAATACAGAAATGTCATGTTTAATTTAATCTGGAACTGCCTGATATAGTTATCTTTAGTACATGGTATGGGGAGAAAATGTCAGCACTTTCTAAATATGCAAAACTGGCAGTTTGGATCTGGCATTGGCAAGTTTTAATAGGGATTGAAATTGCTATATATTGATTAATATTTGCTATTCAGTTAATTGCTAATATAAATTGAGAAACTAAACACTCTGTACTATTGCTGAATATAAAAGAGAGTCTGTGTAAAGAAAGAAATACAGAGGTGAGTTTAAGAAGTGTTAGAATTAAATAACCTAGGTATAAATAAATAAATGAACACTCAATATAAGTGCTAATTTTAAAAATTTTAAATTTAATTTCAAGTTATGTGAAAAAGGGTGGATGAGAGTAATTGGTTATTTCTGTAATCTAATAGAAGACATCACTGGAAGCAAGTAGAAATGGAATTAAATATAACTAGATTTCTTTTTCCAGAAATGAGTGGGTTTTTGTTTCAATATGACTTTAATTTCAACATTCTATCATATTGCTATATGCCAATTTTTTCAAAGCCTAGGAAATTCATCACTTTTGAAAATCCTATAAAAGGATATTATAGTTTCTAGTTAAATTACTTGTTGACATTTAAGGAAAATGTGTTATTAAGGTCAAAATAAGGTAGTGTCAAAATAAAAATTAAAAATAACTAATGGTCAGGAGAAGACATTGGTACCCCCATCAATATTTGTTCTAAGCTAGATGACTCTGAGGTGCATGTACAGTGTTTGGGGCAGAATTACGTACCCAGATACAAACAGTATTTGGAGAGGAAAATTAAATCATCAATCAATACAAAACACTATGCATTTTAGGACAAAATACATATCTAATGTTGGCCCAAAAAGTAGTATTTTCATGACTTTTAATTTCATTTGGAATAGTACTTCCTCCCTAATTTTATCATTTTTACTAAACCATTAAATTTTCTATTTGAACTTAAACCAAAAATACAGCAGTACTTTATGACCTTTCAATAACAGAGAAAAAGTCTGGACCAGCCCTGTGTCCTTAAAACCACGGAGCCCTGACCACCAGCAAGACAGTGCTAAGCATCATTTTTACTGTTCTTGGCTACATCCACAACCTCTCTGATTATCTGGCCTAATATTTTGCTTCTACACTGGTTGAGTATTACTGGGCTTCTGACCTCTTATCTTTCTCTTGTCCATAGCCCCAAAGGCATACCTTGGACCCGCTACTTAACGTTGTTCCTCGGATTCTGAACTGAGCCTCTCAACTTTGAGCTTGATTTGCACCTCTACTCAGAATAGAGCTGACCACTACCCTTGTGAACCCAGCCCAATCAAGTTCATTTGTTTTGGCTCTGAATGAGCGAATGGAATGGAGAAGGTTCTTTTCTTTCATTTCTTAGAAACAGGCACTTTTATTAGTTTCTTCTCAGTATGCTAGATTTTTCCCTCACTGAGGCAATAGGCACACATCTAAGATGGACCCCAACAATCCTGCCTCCTGGCATTCACATCCCTCCCGGAGTGTGGGCCCAATCTAGTGGCTTGCTTCTAATGAATTAAATAACACCAACACAATGGGACACCATTTCTGAGATTAAATAACAAATGATTGTGACCTCCATTTTGCTACTCTCTACCTTGCTGTTTTTTTGTTTTTGTTTTGTTTTGTTTTGTTTTTGTGGGAGAGGGAAAGACAAAGAGAAATATCGATGTGAAAGAAACACATATCACATTGATTGGTTGCCTTCTGCACGTACCCTGACCAGGGCCCAGGCTGAGGAGGAGCCTGCAACCAAGGTACGTACCCTTGAGCGGAATCCAACCTGGGACCCTTTGGTCCGCAGGCTTATACTCTATCCACTGAGCCAAACCGGCTAAGGCTGCCTTGCTGGCTTTGACAAAGCAAAGTGCCATGTTGGCGAGGCCCATGTAGTAAAGAACTGGAAATGGCCTCCAGCCACCAGCAAGCTAGGAATTGAGGCCTTCAGTGCAATAGGCCCATTCCAGACCACACTGAAAATAAATGAAATCCACTCTTGGTTTCTAACTGTCATGGAGGAGAGAAAATACCCAAATTATGGAAACAGTATTAATTCTCAAATCACTTTTTTAAAAGACTTAGGAAACATTTTATTTACTTTTCCACATTACCAATCACTGATATGAGTAGCTAAATCTTATATCTCCTTGGGAAAGCATAGCGCAATCGAGTGTCTATTACATCCTAGGTCAATCTTAGGTCACAGCATTGAGAGCTACTGGCTTTGGTCCCACAGCTGTCTTTGAAATGACCTATCAAATCACTTTTATTTGGTTTGGAAGTCAATCAGTTCTTTCTAATTGTAAACACATAGTGTTGAATCTGACAGGAAAAGAAAACTTTAAAATTAATTACTTAGTTCTTATGTGACAATATACAATTAATCTCATTAATTTTTGTTTACCCCACTGACTAAACTGATCAGCTATTTGGATTTTTTTGGAGACAAAGACCAAACCTTATTTCTGGTACATAATCTTGCCTCAGTCTCCAGGGGATGACCGTGTCTTTGTGGACAATATAAGAAATTTTGTGGCGCTAGCCAGTTTGGCTCAGTGACTAGAGTGTCGGCCTGCGGACTGAAGAGTCCCAGGTTCGATACTGGCCAAGGGCACATGCCTGGGTTGTGGGCTCGATCCCCAGTAGGGGGCGTGCAGGAGGCAGCCCATCAATGTTTCTCTCTCATCATTGATGTTTCTATCTCTCTATCCCTCTCCCTTCCTCTCTAAAATCAATAAAAATATTTTTTTTAAAAAAAAGAACTTTTAAAAAAAGGAAATTTTGTGTCATCAGAGAAAATGCATGCAATGCACAAACCAAAACACTTCTAGAATTGAACAGATCATTAAAAACCACACACTTGTAATTTAATGTATATACTTCTCTTGACATAAAAATCATGTAGAAAATACATTTTCAAATATTAAATAATCCCAATATATTTCAGTATATTAGAGCACTGAGATGAATCCTTTTGTAAAGAAAAAATCAAAATAGTCATGCTGTGGTTTCTCTTTGGGTAAATTTGTGTCTTTCATATTGTGAATAGCCTTCTCCCTCAGCCCATCTCAGAGGCAGTGAGAGGAAGGAAAGCAGGTTGATTTCCTTGCTTAAGTCTTTTGATCAAGGAACCCAGAGGCTCAATTTGAGAAGCCCTATTACACCGATGCCTCCCAGGCGTAGAGAAGCTCAATATTCACCACAATTTCTTTAAATTTCCTGAGTGGATTCCTTAGACCAATGGATAAGCTGTCAGTGAATAGTTTAAGAGCAGCGGTGGGTGTTCCCATCAAGGAGGGCAGAAAAGAGAGCTCGCTCCAAGGGCCACCCTTGTTGAAACTATTAAGACTTCTTTTCACATGAATTTCTTTTCAAGGACGATCATGCCAGAAAAAATAATAATTACAAGAGACCCCAAGAAGTGGAGCAGTCCTAAATGACTGTCTAAACCAGCTCACTCTGCATTCTCCCTCTCCTCTGGGCATCCGTCCGATTGGACCCTTCTGAGCATAGTCACATGGAATCCGAGGTTGTACACACCATGCTGCTAAGCCAATGACAACACCATCAGAGCCTTCTGATGGCAACACAACATCAGTGAGGGCAGCTTCCAAAAACAAAAGGTTCTGAAACTGGGAAGAATCTATATCCAAAATGTGAAGATTTAAGAAGACCAGTTGTCGGGTAATTAGAAAGAGCAGCAGACCCCGCTGCTTCCCTAGAGCAGGGGTACTGAACCAGTGGTAATTCTGACCCAGGGGACATTTGACAACATATGGACACCGTTTGTGTTGTTATCACTGAATGGCTGCTGGCAGCTAGTGGGTAGAGGCCAGGGATGCTGGTGAATATCCTACAATGCACCAGGCAGCTCCCACAGTGAAGAGTCAACCGGCCCCAAATATCCATGGGAACAAGGTTGAGAAAGTCTGTTCTAGTGGAAACTATGCAGGCAGATAAAGTCATTTCCAAAGGTAGAAACCACACACTCTGAATTGCCGCCCTCTGCTTGTAGTACACACATTTCTCACACCTATAATCACCTCTCACACTTCCCATGCTGCCATTCTCCTCTGAAGCTGTTTTAAACACTTATAGCAGCTGAGAATTATCACACATGAAGCACTGCTTCTGAGTTTGCTTGAAACCCAACGGAATATGTGGCTTTGGTACTGGTTTTTACTAATCGCTTGATTTTCACTTCAAAATGTCTTTCATTGGTTCTGACAAGTTCTCAAGATAAATCTTTCAGGCTAAAATTAAACCATCCAGATAGGTACCTTTTATTCATTGATCTCTCACTCTACTCCAGAGGCCCCTGTGTGGCACAGGTTTTATGGGGACAAGATTATCTAGCTGTCATTTATTAAATAAACTGACTGTGTGCAAAGCACTGTGATGAGAGATGTGTATGTGGTGAGAAGAGATGGGGGTTAGGGAGATTGAGATAACAGCACTTATTAGGTAAGGGAAGAGAAGGTGGGTCCCTTCAATCAATATTTCTTAGGCCTTACCTCCTTCTCTGTAGTATTAAGCATTTGGTAAGTATGGAGTATCTATTATATGGGTCAGGAATATGGAAACAAAATAGTATACAAGACTCATCTAGGCTCTGTCCTTGTGGAGTTCATATCATAGTGGAGAGAAATAGGCAAGAAAAACCACCACTCTCAGAACGCGTGGTAAATGCTATGATAAATTGTATGTGATACCTTTTGATAAAACAGTAGTTCAGTCCTGCGCTATAAGATCTTCTAGCGATCATCAATAACCAAAGCTGAAGAGCAAGAATAAAAGCCCAAACACATGTAATCATTACGTTTGTTTATTCCTTTTTAATGTTAAGGTGCCTATGGATCACTTGAGGACCTTTCAAATCTCTGTGTTTCCACATTCGTAATGACCATTCTACCAAAGGCAGTGAGTCAGAGAGAAGATGAATCAAGGATGGCTGAGTAAGAAAAATGAAAGGTGGTGCCCATGAAAGCAATGAGGCAAAGATTAGGGAGAAAATGGCATATTTTGTCAGTGACGTTGGCCTGGGCTGTTTTAGTAGAGCCTAGAGAGGAACTCGAAAGGGACATTTGTATTGACGAATGATCCAGAAGAGAACCAGAAGAAGACCATGCTCCTCCTGGTACTCGGCTCTGCCTCAACTTCCAATGGGCCAGGACAGCCCAAGACGCAGAGGACAAGTCTGGACCTAAGAGACAATTGTGCTTTGTATAGGAGGAAACAAAAGAATCTGATTTGCACAGCAGACTGTCTGGTTCTTCCCCATTTGCTGCCCCCAAAGATGCTCAATGAGCTTGAAAGAAGAGGACTCGCAAGAGTCTGTAGTAGCGTGTGGCCCAGGGTCCTACAGCTGCTCAAGATGTGTCACTCTCCCTTTGTTTGCTGGACTGCAGCTACACGAGCCTTCTTTCTGCTTATCAAATACACCAAGCTCATCCCAACATAGCCCTTGTGCTTGCTATTCCCATTGCCAGCAACGCTCTGCCCCTAGTGGTTTGCATGGCTGGCACCTTTTCGTTCAAGTGTCAGCTTGAATGTCACCTACTTAAGTAAATCTTCCTGTATCTAAAGTAGCTAATTCATCCCACCCTCCTGGCTATCTATCAGTCCCTATCACATGATCAAGTTTTATTTTTTTCATGGTATGTATCTCTAGCTTCAACTTTCATTTTATTGAATTGCTTATTTGCTTATTGTCTATCTATTCTCACTAGAATTTAAATTCCATGAGAATTAGAATCAAATTATTGCTCACCACCATACTCCCAACAAAAGGCACAATGATTGGCATATAAAAGATGCTCAATAAATATTTCTGTAGGACATAATATCTTTCCATCTCTCTAAACCTCAATATCCTCATCTGTAAATGGGTGTGATAATGCTATCTATATATAAAGATTATAAAATAAAATCTATAATAAGCACTAAACAAGTTTCACAGAAAGTACTTGATAAATACTAGCTTTTATTATCACTATTATTATTTTTGCATTAACTCTGAGAACTAATTGCCTGACACAAAGTAGGTTATCAACAAATATTGGCTGAATGAATTAATGAAAGTTATAAACACTACAGTTTCCATAATTTCTGAGAATTACTCAATAAAAATATAGCCATAGTATCCAACAGTGCTTTAGATAGATAAAGTGTCTTAGAGTCTCTTTCTTTTTTATTCCCTGGCTCTAAGTTGCCTCTTCTGTACCAGATGCAACAACACCAAGACCCACCATCTCTGGAAGGCTTTGCTCTTTATGCACATGTCACTCCAGATTTTTAGCACAAGTATAGGGTGTCCTGATATCCAGAGACAGACAGACTACCACAGCTTTCCCTCAACCCAGGCCACCTGTAGGGGGTGCAAGTGTAGGACAGCTCTTCCCTTGGTAGTTTTATACTTGGGACAGGTTACTTAAAACTGAGCATCAAGGGCAACTAGTGACAAGCCAAGTAGACTCAATCATGTCTAGGCAATGTACCTCAGAGGGAAAGGAAAAAAGTTGACAAGAGAGATGTGGTTGACACACAGCCCAGTCTTTCCTACCCCTCTTTAAAAGCTAGTGGTTTAAGACTCTGATATTTTATTATTAGTATTACACTTTGCATTCAACACTATTTTGTATTACTTTCAGGTGTACCACACAGTGGATAGACAATCATATAGGTTACAAGGTGTTCCCTTCAATATATCCAGTACCCACCTGGCAACACACATAATTATTACAATATTATTGACTATACTAGAGGCCTGGTATACGAAATTTGTGCACCGAAAGGGGGGGCCCTCAGCCGAGCCTGCACCCTCTTGAAATCCGGGATCCCTCAGGGGATGTCCAACTGCCAGTTTAGGCCTGATCCCATTGAAGATCAGGCCTAAACCGGCAGTCGAACATCCCTCTCGCAATCCGGGACTGCTGGCCCCTAACTGCTTGCCTGCTTGCCTGATCGCCCCTAACCACTATGCCTGCCTGCCTGATCACCCTAACCACTCGCCTGCCTGCCTGATCGCCCCTAACCCCTCTGCCTGCCTGATCATCCCTCACCGCCTCTGCCTGCCTGATCACCTCTAACCACTCTGCCTGCTTCCCTGATCACCCCTAACTGCTTGTCTGACTGATTGATTGCCCCTAACCGCTCCCTGGGGGGCAGCTGGCCGGGGTGAGGGGCCGTGGTCATTCTGGTCTCTGGTCGTTCTGGTCATTCCACTGTTTTGGTCACTGGGCTTTTATTATATAGGATTGCCTATGCTGTACTTTACATCCCTGTGACTGTTTTGTAACTGCCAATTTGTATTTCTTAATTCCTTCACCTTTTCCATCCAGCCCCCCAACCTCCTTTCCCTTTGGCATCCATCAATCTGTTCTTTGTATTATGAATCTGTTTCTATTTTGTCTGTTCATTTATTCTTTAGATTTCACATGTAAGTAAAATCATATGGTATTTATGGTGCTGATATATTTTATTATTTTTTAAATGTCATTTCCTTCCCCTGGTTTCTCCACTAGAACCTCTCTGTAGGGGCAGCATGCAAAGCTTGGGGCAGCCTTGAATATCTATAAAAACAGGAGCAGCTCTGATTCTCTAGGCAGACCGAATGAATGGCCTGGGGAAGAGAAGGAGCAGATTAGATAAAACCAAATCCATATCACTAAAACCAACTATTCTGAAAGAAAAAAAAGAAAACCTCTATTGTGTTTTTCCTCTAAGAAGAAAACATATGAAACATGGCAAATAAACAGTCCAATTATTATATTCTCTTAAATTCAAGAGCCAGAAGGCTTTGGAAGCCGATTTAGCTTTGTTCTTGCATGTCTGGCAGTATTGGCTTTCCTTTTATAAATAATGAAAATCTTAAATAACACTACATTACCCTTAATCATGTTTGTGCTACAGAAAGAACATCTACTTGAAATATAAGCCTTTGATTCTATGATGCCCTCACAAAACACCACTTCTTGCCAACAGCTGGATCTTTTTTTTTTATCAAACAAATGTTTGCAGCATGGGGATTATTTCTCCCTTTGGTCTTTCTTCCAATCTCTCTTTCACTTCCTCCAGCCTTGGGACTTGAGATCTGTATATGTTGAGAACAGCTTATCTCCTCTTGCTTTCAATCTCATGGCAAAGCTGGGATAATAAGCAATATCTGTGGATCAGGGGCACATATACAGACTCATTTCTAAAAAATAGAATTATTAGACCTAAAAAGATTCTGAATAGCATCACCTTAACACTACAGGAAATTGTGTCCCATAAATCCAAGAACATGCACTTGCATTACATTCCAAACAAACATTCCCAAACCACTCGCTTCAAAGTACACATTTATATAAAGCATTGCTTCTTGAGTTATGTTGGTGATACAGAGCATCAATCATGGAGATATTCTCTCTCTCTCTCATATTTCTCTTACTTTAAAATGAAAAACACATGCATCTACATTGTATCTAGAAGGGGTAATGGCTGTTGCTGTTTGTGAAAGTAAAAAGTTATGCATTGACATTAAAATATATTAATCGAATACTTAAGAATTAAGTATTTAATAGGTACCTAGTTGACGTCCTGCCCTATGCTAGTCCTGGATGTTAGAGAAGACAGTGATTCTCTGACATTTAAGACATTCTTTAGTCTCTCATGGTACAAACAAGACAGCAAAGGAAATGTTGGGAGCGATGATACCACAGACTCACTCAGGGACTGGTGGTCTTGCTCTCCACCAACTTTACCCTACCCCCTTTTCTACACGACAGAATATATGTTGTTTTTATTGGCTGAAAAACAAATGTGATAATATTAAGGGATAGTTTAAAAATAAAAAATGTGCAATTTTCATACCCTCTATCCATTTACCCACACATCCTTTGAGTTTGGGTCCATATGCATTCATATTTTACATAGTTAGATCAGTATATACCAAACACATGAAATTATATCATCAATGATTTTCTATAGTATTACAGTCTGCAGTTTAAATGACTGCATTATATTGTATAGGCTAATAAATTCTTTAATGATTCCATTGTTGTGTCTTGTGTTTTTTTCCTTGTTTTATTTTTTAATAACTATAGATTTAAGCTTAGGGAAGCTTGCCTTTGTCTTGAAAAACAAAACAAAATAGCAAAGTTTTCATATCATTTGCTAACCTGACCTTGTTTTAAGACAGAGATGTAGTTACAGTTATACCATGAATGGTGCAGGTCTAAGTCTGATGAGAGTAAAAGGAGACAATAGCATTCTGGGAAGAATTATTATCTGCTGGTGCCATTTGCGGAGAAGAAGCCCTTGCAAATGTCTAAACAACACTAAACTCTGTTAAAGTGTCTTATAGGCCAAAAAGGGAATGAGGTTTGAATAAAGTCCTGGATTTGAGAGTTACTGGAGCTTGGATATGTAAAAATAGGGTTGTAGGGTGGATCATACTTACAATGGTCCCAAGTTTAAATCAACTACAATGACAACACACCACTTCTAGGGTCACACGCTCTTCCAGGGGCTGAGGTGCTAACAGAAGTGCATGCCATCATTTTCCAAAGTAGATGCCTATTCCCAGAGCCAGAACATGAGAGGAAGAGAGATAGAGGAAACCTTAAGCAATTCTGCAGAGAAAATCCCCTTTCTCATGGCTCCTCTTTTGCTCATGCTGAAAGAAATAACATTGAGGGGGCCTGCAGTGGAACTCCTTAGGTAGAACATCTCCAGGCTCACTGGACCGGTCGGACACCCTGTCTATACTTTTCTTCAAAGCATCATCTTCTTTCTCTCCTTCTACAACTTCTTCTGATGGAGCTATGGTCCCTGCTACTGTGCATTTCCACATCAAACATAATTTCCATGCTCCTCTGGGGGAGGGCTGTCACCGTGAGAACCGTCTTGTGAATTATTCTTCCTGATTCTTGTTGTGCATCCAAAAGAATCTTCTCCGTGTCTCCAAGTGGATAGAGGATGAGTAACAGAGCTGTTTCAGCCCCTCCCTTTTCCCCCATTGCCAGGATCATTGCCATTGTTGCTGCTCATGGTGAGGTCAGCTGGCGGGGTCAAGGCTGTGCCCTTCCTCACAGGGGTGGCAGCTGCTCTATTAAATGTGATGACACTGTTGGCTGTTGGAAGAGCTATGGCCGCAGCTGGACTGACTCCTGTGCTCGGGCAGCAACGCAGTTTTGCTTCTTTAAAATATTCTTAGTGGATCAGCTGAATTAGCTTCTTGGCTATAAAAGTCTTTCTATTTTTATAATTAGTTCAGGTAACAGTCATCTTGCCTTTGGGGTGGGAGGATATAAGCATCACTATGAGTAGTCTTTGAGTCTAAGTAGAGTGCATTTGCTTCTGCACTTCACAACATGGTAAACAGATTTTTTTTTAAAAGTCTCCTACTACATAAAAAATATATGAACATATATCTTTAAAACATTTTATTTTTAAAATGCACAGATGAGCTAGTAAGAATATAAGGAAAATCTCCAACATGCAAAACCTAACCAAAGAGCAGACAGAATCCAGTACGTTAAGTTAGCCCTGAAGCCTTGGATGTCATGAGGATAGTAAACAATATAAAAACCTAGGGCTTTGGATTTTTTCGGCCTGAACAAACAGTGTTCACATAAAGCTAAGACCTCCCCAAGGGCTATAGTATAACCTCCTACTCTCAATAAAGTGAGGCTTCTCTACACCAAGGGAGTTGGAAAGCAATTTTTCTGTCTTGGCCTGGCTCTAGATTGGGGCTGGTAGGTGGAAAGAGGGAGTAGGAATTACCTTTGGTGGGGGAAAAAGTATCCAACTGGGAAAGGGTACACTGTGACTCAATTGTTTGGGGTATTTAAGAAATCTGTATGGTGGTTATGGGGGTGATTATTATATTTTTATTCTGTCAGTGTTTATGTCCTTCACATTTCTGAGTCAAAGGGAAAAAACAGAAGTAGCCTATAACAAATAAAAGATTTACTTTCAGATTATAAAACATTTAAGGTATGGCTAATTAATGCCAATTAAGATCTCCAACCTCTCATATTGAACTATAATCCTGTTTTTTCTACACTTAAAAAAAAAGAATATTTCAATTCAAGAAATCCTAGAAGTTATATATTTCACCATGGCAGGTGGCTGAGTTCAGTAAATAATTCCCAGGATGCTTTGCCTAAGATTAACCAATATTGTGTGGCTTCTTGGAATAGCTCCAAAACAGGCTTTCCACTTAATAAGCCTTTTTAAAAAAAATCTTCATTTTTTAAAATATATTTTTATTGATTTCAGAGAGGAAGGGAGAGGGAGAGAGAGATAGAAACATTAATGATGAGAGAGTATCATTGATTGGCTGCCTCCTGTACACCCCACACTGGGGACTGAGCCTGCAACCCAGATATATGCCCTGACTGGGAATCAAACCACCGTGAACTCCTGATTCATAGGTCGACGCTCAACCACTGAGCCACACTGACCACTTGATACAATCTTGAAGACAACATCGATCTTGGATCTAAATCAGAAAACCCATCAACAAGTGGTTCTTTGAAGTTGGGGAAGAATTTATTAGAAGATCCATATTTCATTCAACTATTCAGTTCGTACTGACCATGCCCATCTCTGAATTCTTAGAGCATGTATACCTCCTAATCACACACTTAGTTCTCCTCTGCATTTGATAGGTATGTAGAGTAGCACTTCAACGAGACCCAAAGCTCCCAAAGAAGAGATTTGTTTTTGCAGTCCCTACACTGTCAAGCACATTTGCAGCTGGAAGGAATATTATCTGCTTTAAACCTGTCAGTTTACATTTGAGGCAACTAGTCCTATGAAGTAACTATCTGTCAAAGTATCACCAGAAAACCATTGTCACAATCCAATTGGGATAATTCAAGGAGAGTTTATTTCTAATGAGACCATGTGGATGGGGTATAGAAGGACCATAGATTATAATATATTGTCTCAAGCCCAGTAACAACAAAGGATAAGGATACAGAAAGAAGCTTCTGTGAAAGGACTCACCCGTCCCAAAACAAGCTCAGAGAGAGATCCCAGGCAATACACTCCGACATCACTTTCCTATATCCACTCAAGGTACCTCCATTGGTCAAACCTATTTGTAAGTTTGAGAACACAGAACCCCGTTAACGAATTCTATAATAGTCAGCCACCTGGAGCCAAGGGCAAGGTAAAGGACAGTGGGGAGATATTAAGGTAAAAGAAATCATATCTAGGACATATAACTTTAACTGGAGTCGAGTTCTCCTGTTTCTAAGTCCACTATCAACCAAAATATAACTCTTCTCATATTGCTCAAAACGCCTAATGAATTGAGTTCAACTGAATTGAATGAAAACTCCTCAACAAGAAGGAATCTCTGGGCACCTAATGTTGAGTCAGGGCCCAAAGAGGGTGGTTCTCAGACCTTTCAGAATTAGAATCAGATCCAAGAGCTGTACTCAGAAGCAGATGGGAAGCCAGAGTAGTGCCCAGGGCCAAGTGAGTAGAATGTTCCAAACAACAAGATCCATTCAGCATCCTCTTTTGCTAAACAGTGACATGACCAAGCATATGGCAGACCAGATACTCTGTGAAGTGTAGGACCATAGCCAAAGACAGATTTGGTCTTGTTTAAGAGACATGCCAGTTTTCAGAATTTTTTAGTTAACTCTGTGAAGCATATCTCCATGTCAGGAGAGATCTGATAGGTGAAGAAGTTCAAGAACTGTTGGTGTATTTTGGTCCACACCTAAGAACCCTGCCTCAGTAAGAGGTAGAACTGAACTCTAGAAGAAAAGAGTAGATGCACACCTCTTTGTGGGCTTGAAGGCAGCTCTCCTAAACCTTCACTATAGCAAAATCCCCAAAATACCAATTAATCCAATATGAACAACAGCCACTTCCTTGGACCAATCATCAGACAGAGAACACTGACACGCATGTACAGGACAAGAACAAAGGTGGGACATTTCAGGATGACATAGGAGATGTTTTCTAGACTTCTCTCTTTCCTTCTCAAATCTGTAGTTAACACTAATGGTGTCCATTTTCCTTTGTAGACATACCTTGCTGGGCAATTATGATAATCAAATGAAATGGTGAAATAGGACTTTATAAACTCTAGGGCTCTCTACATATGGCAGTTATTATTACCCACCGTGGGCTACCTAAGGGTCCCAGGAAGAAATACCCATTTCTACCACTTAGGGTGGTTACCATCCAGGGAGATGGTTTCATGGCTAATGCCTGTATTACAAAGAGAGTTTCCCATTGCAGTAGGTGGATAAGGTCATAGAGTGTGTCTTCTCAAGACCCCCCACTGAATTCCTGGGTCAGGTTCTTCCTTCCCAAGCCAGGAAACAGTACCTAGAACCAGGTGATGACACTTGGCTCAATACCAAGCAAGGGGCTCAGGGTACTGTTTGATCAGACTGTGAAAAAGTACTCCCTTGTCTTTTGTTCTATCTGGTGAGGCAAGAAGACAGAGCTGGTGGCTGAAGAATCAATAGGAGAGGGGCAATCAGGCCTCTGAGAAATCCTTGGAGACATCCCAAGAGAAGGGGAAAAAATCCTGGAATAGAGTAACACATTAATATTAACTACTCTCTGATTAGCAGCTAATTGTTGCAAAAGAGTTTACTGACCTTTTCCCTGACAATTAGGAGAGCTGTCAGGCTGTGGCACAGACCTGTACTGTATAAGCCTGCAATGACTGGACTTCTCCGAGGAGGCCATGGCTACCTGGGTAAGGTAACCATGGATACTTAGAAAGCACAGCCAAGGAAACTTGCCCACAGTGCAGCCTCATCTTGTGCACATGTCAGACTGGCTGAGAAGGCTGAGAAGGTTTTTGGAGATCAGGATATGTGGGATTGAGGAAAGAGAATATCCTCAGGTGTTGTTTCAGCTCACTACTTACTAATAGTTTGCTTTATCTGTGTATTGGTTTTCAGAATTCAAATGGCATGGTAAGGTGTCCGAATCTAAGCTCTATCAAACAATTAGACAACAAATGTAATTGCCTCTTTATTATGAAAAAAGAAAATTGTCCAGAATGGCTTGGAATAGTCTCTTCAAACTGAAATGTAGGTAGATGACAGTGTGGTGTTCTACAAGCCAATTCTTAAGCACAGTATGTGTTTCTAGGACATCAATTTTATTTGATATATGAAGGAGGAAGAGATTATTTTTGTACCACACACACAAAGGAGAAGAGGACAAATTTTTCTTTTGATTTTAAGATAAAACATGAGGAGTCAAAGATTTTCTCCCTGTGGCAAGTGACTCTGGACAGACCCATGCACCCCTGCTTGGGTGCTGCAAATATAGCCATTACAATTACTTGGGTAGAAAATTCTAAGGAATTCTGGTTATGTACAGCCCTATGTGGAAGCAAAGCAACAGGCAGTGAAAAGAACTTGGAAGGTCTTTTATAAACCTAGAAGTTGACAAAAAATACATGTGTTACATTAATTTTTTTTGGTAAAATTTACTCAATATTTAACATGCGCCAGGCAACATCCTAGACAGAGAGCCAAACACAAAGTTGAATACTACATAACCTCATTCACAAGTCCTCCATGTTATGAATTAAACTAGATTAATGGTTCCTAAAGTAGAAGTAATATCTTCTTATTCCCCTTCTTCTTCCTGCCACCCCCACAAAAAACATCTTCCACCCCAGCTTCCAACTGAAAACCATCCCCTCATAAATTATCCAAACCTTTTGTTACTCCAGCAGTGACAATGAATCAGCCATCGTTTTCTAAAAGAATATGACCCCCAAATATTTTGTCATTCCCTATGATTCACCATGAAATGATAAATCATTACACCCCCAAAGATTACACTGTTTATCATCAAAGACTACTTGTGTGAGGAGAGCAATAGAGTTAGAAGGAGGCCAAGGTTGAGCCACAGGCAACAGAGTTCTAGGTCCTGCCGTCTCGGAGGAATGACTCAGGCTGCAGTCCTTGATGGGTGGACAGTAGGTCTTAATGTCATGATCAGTTCCCTCTTCTCTCCTGTGTAGACTAGAAACAGCAAAGTTGGAAGTTTGGCAGGAGAAGAGTTGGGAAGTAATCATTTTGAGAGAAATGCCCTGATGGGTCCTCAGGGAGAGAAACAATGGGGAAATGCAGCCGGCAGCAAGGGTCCCTCCCTGCCGGAGTCTGCTCAAGATTCTGCAGCCACAAGTCTCCCCCAAATCAGATTAAACTCCCTGTCCTCAGGGACAAAACTCCCTACTGTCAGGTTTAGTGATAACAAAAGAATAACACAAAAAATTAGGGCCTATGTCCTATACAGTACATTCATTATTTAGAATAATTTCCTGGAATATTAGAATCAAAGAGCCAGAGCAAAATCCTCACCTTTTTTTGAATAATATAATCTTATTACCCACAAAATCATTCCACATCGACAGTCATATGGAGAGAATGACATGGATTCCAGAATTCAATTGCCCTGTTCCACTACTTCTCAGCTAAGTGACAACAGGTTAAATGACTTCATCGTGTTGTGCCTCAGTTTCCTTCATTGTGAAATGGGGAAGATACCATTAACCAACCTCACTCAATTAAATGTGGTAATGCTTATAAGGTATGTGGCACAGTGCTAACATGCCAAAAGAATCCACTATTGTGATTATAGTCAGGAAATTATTTCTCTGCTCTTCCTCAGCACACCCCTTTAGAAGCTAAATATTCCAAGTTAGTGGTACCTGGAACTGTTCTTCCTTTTTTATTGCTCCCTTAATTATTTCTTTTAATTATTCTGTGTCAAATGTGTAGTTGCTATAATATGCTCTTTTTTTTTTTTCAAAAAGTGTGGGGGGTATAAATTATAAATAAAAATAAAGACTATGGTTATACCTATACTAGAGGCCCAATGCATGAAGATTCGTGCAAGAATGGGCCTTCCTTCCCCTGGCTGCCGGGCCCCACCTTCGCTCTGGCCGGAGCCACCTTTTTGCTCTGGCCCAGAGCTGCCTTTCCGCCTTCCCATGCTGCCCAGAGGCTGGGAGCGGCTGGGGCGGTGGGGAAAGCCTGTATCATCACCATGGCGATGATGCAAGTGCCCCGCCCCCAGCCGCGCAGCGCCTGCATATGCAAATTAACCCGGCATCTTTGTTGGGTTAATTTGCATACTCACTCCTGATTGGCTGGTGGGCATTGTGAAGGTATGGTCAATTTGCATCTTACTCTTTTATTAGTGTAGATTATTTCATTTATGAGCTTTTAAATGGACTTCTCTTTATATCTAATTCCTATCCACAGAACAAGAAGAAACTTTTGGATGTATATTAATTAGAGGTTATAACAAAAGGGAATAGAAGAAAACATATGCATCACTAAATGTGACATACTTAACCTATTGTCTGTTTGAGTCTTCCTCAGCCCCAATGTACATATCTTTTATTTATGTTTTTAATTGATTTTTAGAGAAAGGAAAGGAGAAAGAGAGAGAAATATCAGTTGGTTGCCTCCTGCACGTGATCCAACTGGGGATGGAACCCAGCACCTTTTGGTGTACAGGACAATGCTCTAACCAACTGAGCCACACTAGCCAAGGCAAATGTACACATCTTTTAGAGTGGTATAGCTACTATGGAAATCCTAGCCCAAGCTATGCAACAATCTATAGATCTATTGGCACACATTCAATGTTCTTCATCCTCTTAAACAGCCAACTTCAAGGTTATGATAATCACATTTTCTTTTAGGAACATAAAGGATATCAAGAAAAGATGCAAAGGAATTAACCTGGTTGTGCCTACCTACCAAACTCCTTCCCTTGCTAGTCAGCCAACAGGTTAGATCTCTCGGGCTGGGCTTCTGCCAAACCTACAGTGCTTAGCAATCCAATCCCTGCTGCTCCTCTGTGGCAAGCAGCCCCTGCAGTTCTCAGGAGAGAATTTATATTTACACAGTAGGATAATTACAGACAACAGGCCAGGCCATGGAACCCAGATACAAAATGACATTATTCGTCTTGTTAGTCTTGCCCCCACCCCCTAATTTTGTCACACCACCTCTACATTGTCAGCAAGTTATTGGTTGTTTCCACTATATTAACTCAGGCAGCTTCTCTGCAATCATGTGACCAGTTAAGTCAATTATGTGAGGCTATAGGTAATCAAGTCATACTAGCCATTAAGTTCACAGATTGAGCATTTCCCCTGAATTCTGTGTGTGTGTGTATACACACACACACACACACACACACACACACACACACACACACACACACACTGAGTGGCCAGATTATTATGATCTCTGAATGCATGATAATCTGGCCACTCAGTGTATATCCTATATAATAAAAGGTAATATGCAAATTGTCCCCTCAACCAGGAGTTCGACCAGCAAGCAGGCCAGCCAACCGCCCATGTCCCCTCCCCCTGGCCAAGTTGGCCGGACCCCACCCATGCACGAATTCATGCACTGGGCCTCTAAAATATATATATTTTACACACACACACACACACACACACACACATATCAGAAAGGGAAGGGAGAGGGGAGGGAGATAGAAACATCAATGATGAGAGAGAATCATTGATCAGCTGCCTCTTGCACGTCCCCCACCCAGGACCTTTCAGTCCACAGGTCAACAATCTATCCACCAAGCCAGTCTGACTAGAGCTGTGTGGGTTTTGTTTGTTTGTTTGTTTGTTTGTTTGTTTTTCAATTGAATCCTATACACCAAGTAGTCCCCTGATCTTCCGCTCTCCTAAAGTGAAGCAAAGATCTTTCCAGCAACCATATCTGGTATCCTAGAGAAGTCATTTTCCAGTAACATGACAATGGGAAAGTATGCCTGACACTGCGCATCTCTTTCATAACATTTGTCAGAGCACATTGCTCAGTTATTAAACCCTTACTAATGGTATCCTGGACCTTATTTCTAAAATATAAGTAATTTGAGGTTGGTAGGCCCATGAACTATATTTCTTTTGATAGTCTAGGGTCGTGGTCGGCAAACTGCGGCTCATGAGCCACATGCGGCTCTTTGGCCCCTTGAGTGTGGCTATTCCACAAAATACCACGGCCTGGGTGAGTCTATTTTGAACAAGTGGTATTATAAAAAGTTTAAGTTTAAAAAATTTGGCTCTCAAAAGAAATTTCAATCGTTGTACTGTTGATATTTGGCTCTGTTGACTAATGAGTTTGCCGACCACTGGTCTAGGGAGTTATAGGGTGAGATGTTTAGCAGATATTTAAAAACAAAAACTAGTTGGCAGAAACCAGATGGAAGGAAAACTTAAATATAGGGTGTTCCTCCAAAAAATGTATATACACACAACAGCTGATAGCTCAGTTGATGTTTCTTTCTTTCCAGATTTAACCCATTGGAATTAATAATTATTCAAAGTATATATACAGTTTTGGGGACACCCTGTGTATGCACATACTAATGTCACCTGACTTTAACAAAAATTCAGACTCAAGTCAACTCAGGTGTCCTGGGCACTGAGTTCTCATGTCCTAGTTCCCCATTAATAAAACAAGTTTGATGTAATGACATACTTTTCTTCACATATTTACTGTCATTCTCAGTATCACTCATGAAGAAATACACAATATATTTTATATGTTATTTTCTAATATATGTTTCAAATATATTTTTCTAATGCACATAAAAGTTACCAACCTTGCTTTAAGAGTTACTTATATATGTATTCTTTTTAACATGCATATCGTATTTTTATTCTTATTCCATAAGAAAGTTCATATTTTTATTTAAAGACTTTTAGAACTCTTCACCTCAGAATTATTATTCATAATGTAGGTTCAATCTGGTCAACAGCCAAATTTATCAGCTTGCTCTTTCTCATAACAATTGCCTGTCCCTGACTGTTCCTTTATGAGCCCACCTTCCATTTTATCAATCCCAGAAATGGCTTTAAATTATGACTTAAATGTCCTTGAGCAGCACTATGTGAAGGTAAGAGTGTGAACATGGCAGCAGTATAAACCAGCACTTAATCCTAGCACTTGCCTTTTACTAAACTCCAGGGCCTTGCAAATTTTATCAACCACTTTCTTTGCATATCTGGGTAGGATGGGTCTCACCTGTCTACTTCCCTTTTTTGGTTAAATTGCGTTGGCTGCCCAGCCAGCATTGCTTAGTGGTTGAACATCAACCTATGAACCAGGAGGTCATGGTTTGATTCCTGGTCGGGGCACATGCCCAGGTTGCGGACTCGATCTCCAGTGTGGGGCCTGCAGGAAGCAGCCGATCAATGATTCTCTCTCATCATTGATGTTTCTATCTCTCTGTCCCTTCTCTCTGAAATCAGCCCAAATGGGATTTTCTTCAATGGGGAAATAAGTCATTCTATCACATTAGGTATACTGTCAATTACCAAAATAAAAATTGCAAGGTTATCTAGTGAAAACTTTCACCACTCAGAGAAGCCACTGGACATAGGCCCTGTTTTCTATGAGGACTTGTTTAAGAAAGACCAAGTGATCCTCCAATGAAGTCAGGAATGGGTGACACTGCAATCTCCATGGAACAGGACTCCTACTGTGTGTGTGTGTGTGTGTTTGGGGGAATGGACTCACTTAATATCTGGAGATAATCTACCAGGAGGCATAAATGGGGGAGGGAGGAAGGGAGAATGAGAGAAAACATTAATGATATTATCTTGTGTGACCTTAGCAACTACTTGGTCAAATTGAATTGCAGATTGATTTAATGGTAGTATATGCCAAATCACTTAAGAAAGAGCTTGTAGATTTGTATCTTACAGGACTGGGACTTCTAGGCACTGAATTTGGGCTCCCAACCATTTTGAACATGAATGTGTTAATATGACTTCAAATAATAAAAGGAAGCACAGTTGGGTTTATTGTGAATGGATGCTGTGACTATGTGGGCGCTTTGAGAAATAAATGTCCTTGAAAAAGAGAAACAGAAAATGTGATAAGGAGGGCGGATGGAAAAAAAGAAATTGAGGAAGGAAGAAGTTCTGAGACCTTTCTGTAATAGATAACATCTATTCATATCCAAATTGATCCAAAAATCTATTAAAGTTAACTTCTGCTTAATGTCCTTATTCAGCACCAATTAATTACAAGTATCATAATGTTAGAAAAATATTTAGCTTCTCAGTAACCTTGATGCCTCTGGAAACACTTTTATTTATAGAAGAAGAAAGCAAATGTCAAGATGGGGCCTAATGCCAAGTTGGCAAGGCACCTCCCAGTGACAGTGACTCAAAGCAAGAGAGCAAACTCTAGAGCAAGCAAGTCTGAGTTTGAATCCTAGCTTTGCCACTTGCTAGCTGTGCAGCCTTGAGCACGTTACTTAACCTGCCTGTGCTTTAGTTGCCTCACTTACATTGTAGGAATAATAATAGTACTCACCTTATAGAGTTGTTATGAATTAAATGAGTTAATATTTATAAAGCACTTTAGCAGTTCCTCGCATACAGCAAATGCTGTATACATGCTTGTCAATAAAGTAAGTACACATATTTAATTAATTTGTTTTCCATAAGAGAACAATAAACCCAAGGAAGTTTTGCTGAATTGAAGTGAACCAAACAGTTGCTTGGAACTCCAGTGGGATTAGATTATAAAACCAAAATAGTGAACTCATAAAGAATTGGACTGTCTGTAGTTTTCCAAGGTTAAATATGGAAACAGCAGTAATTCAATTTATTGAAAATAGCTGCAGCTTGAAGCTGCAAAAATTTCCACATCCTCCTCTGATAATGGAATTTCGTGAGGCAGGAATATTTAGGAAAGACACAAAACGCTTCACAAGCATGGTTGGCTTTTCACCTGCCTCTGCTGGGGCCATCACTTGTCCAAAATTACCTTGGCCAGCCAGCGAGAGAATCCTCTGGCCTGGTGCGTGCTGCATGTGGAGGCAAAGGCTCATGTATCTGTTGAGTGACCTACGCTTGTTTCTTTTTACGATGCCTTCAAGGGGTCTCACAGTATGTGGGGCTCACATAATTTGAAGCTATAAATTACCCAAAAGCTTTGGAAGGGGAAATAAAATGTTTAAATGAAATCAGCCTTAAAATAGTGTTGTCAAGTGTAAAGGAAATAGAAGTTATCATGGAAGATGGAGGAAATGTTGGCACCTCTGAGCCTGTCCCCCAGCCCAACACACAGTTCCCATCTGCAGCTCATCCAAGCTGGCTCTAGGGACAATTCTCTTCCCCTCAGCTTTGGCTCACCAGTTGGTTGTCCTCTAATGGGTATTTTAACCAAATTGCCTTCACTTGGAAATAAGCAAAAAAGGCATTTTCTACTGAGGAGCTCATTAGACCGTGGGCAAGAGTCAGCGAGCAGGTGCACAGAAACAACAGCGAGTGGAGACCCACGCCAGCTCCCCGGCTGGAAATCATCCATCTATTTCCATGTAGAAATTTCATCTCTCCTGGCAAGATGTTGAGTTCCAAGCACTAGAATTGGGGTTATTTATTTATTATTTAATTTTTTTCTTTTTTTATTGTTTAAAGTATTACATATGTCTCCCTTTTCCCCCATCGAGCCCTCCCCAGCCACTCCCACCCCCCAGGACAAGCCCTCAGCGCCCCAGTGTCCCTGTCCATTGGTTATGCTAATGTACATGCATACAAGTCCTTTGGTTGATCTCTTACACCCTCCTCCCTATCCCCTCCCCTGCCTTCCCTCTGAGGTTTGACAGTCTGTTCGGTGTTTCTCTGTCTCTGGATCTGTTTTTGTTCATCAGTTTATGTTGTTCATTATATTCCACAAATGAGTGAGATCATGTGATATTCAACTTTCTTGGACTGGCTTATTTCGCTTAGCATAATGCTCTCCATGTTGTTGCAAATGGTAAAAGTTCCTTCTTTTTTATAGCAGCGTAATATTCCATTGTGTAGATGTACCACAGTTTTCTAATCTACTCATCTGCTGTTGGGCACTTAGGCTGTTTCCAAATCTTAGCTATTGTAAATTGTGCTGCTATGAACATAGGGGTGCATATGTCCTTTCTTATTGGTGTTTCTGATTTCTTGGGATGTATTCCTAGAAGTGGGATTACTGGGTTGAATGGGAGTTCCATTTTTAACTTTTTGAAGAAAGTCCATACTGTTTTCCACAGTGGCTGCACCAGCCTGCATTCTCACCAGCAGTGCAAGAGGGTTCCTTTTTCTCCACATTCTCGCCAGCACTTGTCCTTTGTTGATTTGTTGGTGATTGCCATTCTGACAGGCATGAGATGGTACTTCATTGTTGTTTTGATTTGCATCTCTTGAAGGATTAGTGACTTTGAGCATGTTTTCATATGTCTCTTGGTCTTCTGTATGTCCTCTTTTGAAAAGTGTCTATTTAGGTCCTTTGCCCATTTTTTGATTGGGTAGATTTGGAGTTATTACAAAAATGTTTATTGAATTAAAAAGTAGCCATAGATGGAACTACTGGCTTATTCTCTGGGTAGAATAGGAATGAGAAAAATCATTATTTATGTATATTCCTATGAGTATATGAGACACTCCATTGAGAGTTTGTAAAGGTATATAAAATTCTTAATATATCTTTTTCATACCATTTTATTAAGGTCTGATTGACATACAAAATGCCATCCATATTTAATGTATACGACTAGATGAGTTTGGAGATCAGGATACACCCATGAAACCATCACCACAATCTATGCCATAAGCATATCCATAACATTTTTTGATATTTAGACTTACAAATTCTCATACATTACTTGGTGGTAACTTTATATTAAGTTACAGATTTATTCATATCTCACCATCATTTTCCTAACAAGTGTACCCTAAATTTCGTTGTCAAGATGGATAATTTTAATGGGAGGTCCTAGGAATTATACAACATGAATTAGGAGGGAACTATTCACTAGGCATTGCATTAAATGGTTGCCTGCCTTTATATTTTACCTTCCTATTCTCCACTCAGAAAAATACTAGCAGAGCAAAATCCAATCATCCTTTTTGTTAGATTGTTTTTCAGACAATGTGTGGAGTATTTTATCCACAGAGGGAGGTCTCATTGACCTGGCTGACTTGCTGAGACTTACAAATCTCTAATAGAAACAAGGTTTTTGATGGTGAGAAGCAGACAGTTTCAGAATTCAGAGGACACTGTTTTCAGAAATTTAGGAGGGGAAAAGTAATGTGATTACCTCCAATTTCAAATCACTGTCTTCTAAGTGGCCTGATGGGTGTGAGGCCCATGAGGTTTGTTGTGCATGAGGAGCCCAAGGCAGTCACATGGGACGTTGAGCAGGATGAGTGAGAAGAGGAGCTGGTCAGGGGAGGAGGAGACCGGAGGGGACAGAAAGACAAGCAGAGCTGACTGATTCCTGAGGGAGAGACAATAGGGACTTCTCCCAACAAGCCAGTGTCCACCCAGGAAGGGCCCAAGGTTCCCTGGTTTCCTGTCTTTGGAGGCTGTAAAATGGTTTGTATTGACTTCATACTCCAGAGCAAATTACCACTTTTAGAGCAATGTCCCACAGCCTGAATAATATTACAAGTCCCTCTCCCCCTACTATGTCACTCAAAACAAAAACAATTTTAATGTACAAATTGCAATTTTCATGCTGGTGCTTAAAGTTGAAGAGTTTCTTTCTAAATGTTCCAGTTGTGAAATTTGAATACGTTTATCAAAGCTGAAAACTCTCTTTGCTCCAGCTGCTTTTCTGGTAGCTGGCATGGATTTATTCAAAAGATGAAGGGAAGTAAGAAGGAGAGAAGGAAGGGGAAGGGAGGGGAGGGGAGGGGAGGGGAGGGGAGGGGAGGGGAGGGGAGGGGAGGGGAGGGGAGGGGAGGGGAGGGGAGGGGAGGGGAGGGGAAGATGTCCTGAACTGAGGTTGCTTATTCCTTACTTATTTGAGAAGGTCTTAACACTTTCAGTGATAAACTACATGCCATCTTTTAAATGTCTACTCCAGAAAATACTTTAAAACAGCCCCTTTCCAAGTCCAGCAGCCTGCCTGAGAAAAGCAAGTGAGAGAGCCCAGTTTTACAGGGTCGGGACCGCGACTATGAGGCCTGAGCACTCAGCAGAATGGGCAACGGTCAGTGTATAACCAACCTTTACTGAGTAAATCAACGGGGCAAGAAGATCTTGTTTATTTTCATATAAATGCAACGAACAGAGAAAAAGAAGAAAAAATGCCGTCAACCAGTTGTTTTGCCTCAAACAAATAGCTGCCCAGGCTCCAGTGGCTTTCTTGATATTTTTGCAGAGCCGACCTGCTTACAGGTGGAATTGCTGCAGCTTTTCTTTGCCAGTGGAAGGAGAAAGGGCGCTGCCTACTCTGTCCACAGCACAGTTGTCTTCCTGTAGTTCTCTTTTAGCCCAGAACCTGTTTGTTTATTGTTTATGTCACGGAACTTGACCTTGTTTTCAAAGTCCGGGGCAGTGAGCTGGTGCTGAGGGCGCTCTGGACCAGCCCGGCTGCTCTGCCCAGTGTCCATAGCAGAGCTCTCCCCTTCACTGACCTGGAGTTTGGAAGTGAAGGGCACACGCCAACCTGCCTTCTCTGTGGCTGCTCCTCCGCTAGAATCAGCCCAGGATGAGAATTCGGATGCTGCTACCTCCCAGCCGGGTAATCTTGGGCAGATCTTTGCCTCTCTGAGCCTCAGAATCCACTCCCTAAGTGAAAACAATCCAACCGGCCTCATCGTCCTGTGGAGGATCGCATGATAGTCAGTCCCTCATGCTCATAACCCGGGACACGCCCAGTGGTCCGGAAGAGAGACACCTCTCTTCGTTTGCTCCCTTTAACCCCCTACCCTGTACCTAAGAAGTGCTCAAGAGAAAGTCAAAATATGGACTGATGTTGGCTCTCAAAAACTTCCCAATTGCAAAGCACCCCACTCTACCATAGCCGAACACACCCCTTTCCTCAGTCCACAGGCAGAGGCAGCCAGATTCATTTCTCGGTAACCTCTGAGGACAAGGTTATAGATTTTTCCATGTTTGCTCAGACGCAGGAGAGATGAGACCTGAGCTCCCGGTGCCGAGGTGTTTTTCTTCGATTACTGACGCACAGAGATGACAGTAGGAATTAGGACATAAAATGCTCCTCCTAAGAATGATTGAAGGGGTGTGAACGCAGCCTTGCTGTCTCAGATGATCTAACAGGTGCGCTCACAGTAGGGGAGAACATTGTCGCGATATCAGGTCATGCATTCAAGCCTTGAGAATCAATTCTTTCATGCACAGAAACAAAACATAAAATGACTCCTCTCCCTTGAGGTGAGATTATTTTCCATGTCTTCTAATCTCCTCCCATCACAACCCTGAGGTGAAAAGGGGAAGAGGATGGGTCACTGATGTAGCTGTGATGTGATAGGATCTGACTGGAGCCATTGGATGGAGCGTTTGTATGGGGGGCAGGCGGGTAGGGAGAGGGCACACATTGCAAACAGCAGCAGCACCAGAGCCATTGACTCCTCTCCCACTGCACAGGGACCAGCAAGCGGTGCTCACACAGCCCTTGAGGAAGGTCCTGGGTTGATTTTCTAATTATCTTTCTTTGCTTACCTCCATGAGCCCTGGTGGCTGCTATCCAAGGTACTACATTACAAAGCATTCCACGTTTGATTTCTGTGTGTGATTGTGGACAAGTCACTTGACACAGTGAACCTCTTCTCACCAAGTCATGAAGAGATGGGTATTGATAATTCATAATTGCAGTGGAGACAATGGTTAATGACAGAAGGATCTGACCTGGTTAAGAGGTCAGAGAGCCCAGCTGGATGATAAGACTGCTGCCTGGATTTTGTTCTCCACTCAGTCATGTGCGTTTCTGCAGGGTACAGTGAACCCACAGGCCCTCTACCCAGACCTGTGAGACCAAATCTTCTCAAAGCAGAATAAGAACACAATCGATGCAATGATTTCAAAGGCACTGAGAGTCCAAATTATCCAGGGGTGAATCTTGAAATGGGCTTTGAAAGGTGGATAGAATTTTGGTGGATGGGGATATTACGGTGAAAGGGGAAAAGACGGGCATTGTGTAAAAAAAATAGTGGAAAACGGATTATCAAGGACCTGGTGGAAGTGAGCCCAGTGAGAGTGAAGTCAGAGGAATTCTCTGGGGAGGCCCCTTGGGTGTGCCTGTTGCTGGTATTGGCAGGTCCAGTGGAGGACTAGGAAAAAGCAGGTAGGCTGGAATTGATAAACAGGGGAGGAAAGGGGTCGTAGGTTTTGTTTTTTTTTTTAATGGCAATCTCTTCATAGCTTTTTCCTCTTAATTGTAATGGCAGTACACGCTCACTATAAAACAGGTCCAGGTGTGCAAAAAGTACATGAAGAAAAACAAAAATTACATATAATTCCACTATTCAAAGAATTGCCTATTAGTATTTTGGCATATAGAATTTTAGATAATTTTTTTTGCATAAACATGTGTATCAATACATACAGACAAGGCTCGTATGATTTTAAACGGTCTCATATTGAGAATACTAATTTGTAAACTGCCTTTTTCACTTTTTTTATATGCCCTGTGCATTTCTTTAATTCAGCAGATATATAACTTTGTCATCATTTTTATGAAGATGGTAGATTCCACTATATGATTGTATGGCAATGCACAAACTAGTCCCATGTTGAAGGATATTATTTTCCAAGTTTTGACTATTGTAAATAACCTTCTGATAAGTATCCTTAGAGAAGACAGAATATGCCAAAAAAAAAAAAAAAAAAGTCAACTTGCCTTTGAAAACCCAGATTAGTGTCTTGTTTTATTATCTAACTAGTGGCCCGGTGTATGAAATTTGTGCATGGGGGGGGGGGTTCCTCAGCCCTGCCTGTACCCTCTCCAATCTGGGACCCCTCGAAGGATATCCTACTGCCGGTTTACAGGGATTGGGCCTAAACTGGCAGTCGGACATCCTTCTCACAATCTGGGACTGCTGGCTCCAGTCGCTTACCTGCCTGCCTGCCTGCCTGATTGCCCCTAATCACTCTGCCTGCCGGCCTCCTCACCCTCAACTGCCCCCGCCACCAGCCTGCTCGCCCCCAAATGCCCCCCTGTCAGCCTGATCACCCCCAACTACCCCCCCTGCTGGCCTGCTTGCCCCCAACTGCACCCCCCTACCGGCCTGCTCATCCCCAAATGCCCCCCCCCACACCAGCCTGATCACCCCCAACTGCCTCCCTGCTGGCCTGCTCACTCCAAACTGCCCCCCCCCCCGTTGTCCTAATCACCTCCAACTGATTCCCACTGACGGCCTGCTCACTCCCAACTGGCCCCCCTGCTGGTCTGCTTACCCCCAATGGCCCCTGCCATCCCATCCTGGCCTGATCACTCCCCAGCGACCCAAGGTCCCAGGCCCTCCTTTTTTTGTGTGTGTTTTTTTTTTTTTAATTTTTGTCAGTGCCTCCTTGAGTGGAGGCCAGGGCCGGCTGGAAGCAAGTATCTAGGATTTATTTATCTTCTATAATTGAAACTTTGTAGCCTTGAGCGGAGGCCAGGGCCGGCCAGGGCGGGCGGGAAGCTTGGCTTCCTCCATCACCGGGGGCAACCCAAGCCTCCTGCTTGTTCCAGCTCTGTGGCCACCACCATTTTTGTTGGGATTTATTTATCTTCTATAATTGAAACTTTGTAGCCTTGAGTGGAGGCCAGGGCCGGCCAGGGCGGGCGGGAAGCTTGGCTTCCTCCATTGCTGGGGCAACCCAAACCTCCTGCTTGCTCCAGCTCTGTGGCCAGCTGCCATCTTGGTTGGGTTAATTTGCATGCTTGCTCCTGATTGGCTGGTGGGTGTGGCTTGGCATAGCAGAATGATGGTTGATTTGCATGTTTCTCTTTTATTAGTGTAGACTAGAGGCCCAGCACACAAAATCGCGCAGGACCCAGACCCGCTGCACCGGGGGGGACCCAGAGACCCGCTGTGCTGCGAGACCCATCAATGCACCTCCTGGTGACCAGTCGTTTGGTCATTACGGTGTTATGGTCACTGGCTTTTTATAATATAGGTAGTTGAGCTTCATTGGGTGTTACTCACATGGACACTGGTCAGCTGTGCTGTGCAGGCAGAGAGATAGTGGAAAATGCACTGGACTAGATGGTAAATATTTTGATAACTCAAGTCTCATTCTTGCCTGAGAAATCTTAGAAAAGTGCCCTGGCCTATCTGAATCTGAAATTTTCATATGTAAATGAGACAGAGGGTGGTTGGGGTGGGTGGGCATGTGTAGTAGGGGAAGACACTTATATAGAACTTCCCAAAATACTAATTCTGAGCAAAGTCAATAGGTGTTCTTTGGTAAACATCATGGTTCCATTGTAAAATAAGTTTCAAAATACTGGACAAAGCTTGGAAAATGAGATTTATGAAGACTGGTTAAAGCAGTAGAGGTCCTTATTTAGAATTTAGCAGCGAAAGGATATTCTCCTATGAAGAAACAGGAACCACCATTCAGCATCATGCAGTACAGGAACCTTGTGGTCTCATGGTCCTTGAAGTCACTCTGTGCTACCTGTTGGATGGCATCTCTGCACCTGGCAGCCGGGCTATGGAAACCACTGAGTCCTACCTAACATAACACATTGGCAGGAGGCTCACAGGGATGAGAGGTTGTTGGTGTTTCCCCTGAGGAGGGTGTAGATATTGAAAGAGTGGTTGGAACAGCAATGACGTTCAGGAAGCATTCACCAGGTAAGATGTGCTGGCATCCACTCAGATTAGTTGGATATCCATTCTGAATGGATGCCTGATACATATTTTAAATATTACAACTGATGAGACTCATAAATATCAACCTTGAAAGCTGCCTTAGCAATGATCTAGTTTAGCATGTCCTAAGAAATATATCACTGAACACTATGCCCATAAATACAAGGCAAGTTAGCTTTGTTTAAAAGAATTGAATCGGTTATTAGATGAAGTTGGACTCAAATCCTGACTTCATCTCTTACCATCTGTGTGATCATTTGCAAGTTACTTAATGTCTCTAAACCTCGGCTGACTCATCTCCAAGCAGAGACTTGGTTAAACAGTTAATTACACTCACAAGTTCAGAGTTCGCTACTTTATATATTCAATAAATGTTAGCTATTACTTTTGCTGTGCTATATGAAAAATTCTTATGAGACATCTCTTTGTAATAGCACCAGCAGACACTCTGCTAAGAAATTCCAATTGTCAAAAGTTGTGACTCTCGAATATTATGATAAGCAGCCAGGAAACCTTTGAGTTTCACCACTTCCTAAGCACTTACTTAGAAGGTGCACAGCAAGGGGGTACAGAGGGCCAAATCCAGAACTTGCAGAAAACAACTACTTCACATTTCTGTGGGCTGCACTGGACAAGAGATAAAAACCTACTTCAAAATAGATTTTTCAAAACAAAACTTAAAGTACTGAAAAGTAAAATAATTTATCTGTAGAATTCAACTAAAGTTCAGTTCTTTTATTTCCTGGATTCTGTGCCTTTGTATGTTTAGCATAGTCCAGGAAAAAGTATGAATTTAAAAGAAAGTGGCTCGTTAATTCTTTCTGAAGGCTCTTTTACTTGAGCATTATATGGGCCAGCCTTGGCACAGAATTTCATGAGGTTAGAAAGGGGAGATAGGTTAACTCTTACCTTCTGATTGAAATGTTATGCCCCGGCTTATTTTCTTAAAAACAAACAAACAAACAAACAAACAAACGAACACCTTGTATTTTCACCTTTTTATCTTTCATTTACTAAACTTACTCCAGTGGGAATTTAAAGACACAATTAAGTCAGGAGATATCACTCCTGTCTCTATGGAGCTTATAATCTAACTACAATGACAACACAGCATATATGAAACTAATAGAAATATGAGAAACTGCAACATCAGGCCCACTGGAAAGGGCTATGAGCCAGACAGATAGAGGCTCTGGCCACAGTAAACTTTCTATTCTACTAAGTGGTGGTAAACACTTCACAAATAAACAAATACTACACATAAGTAAATGCATAAAAGAAGGCAATTTCAGAAAATATTTTTTAAAGAAGACCATAATGACAGAGTCTTGTGATGGTAACTGGTGGCAGTGGGACGTGGTTGGGGAAGGCCTTCTTGCAGAGGTGACATTTGAAGAGAAGCTGGAGTGATGAAAGGAAGCAGCAATGTGAGTCTCTCAGAGTGCTCCATCTCAGACCCACAACACAGCACACTCACAAGCTTCAATGTGGGAAGAGATTGATGAGGTCCAAAAGTAGAAAGAAGCTAATGTGGCCAAGTTGTGACCCAACTGATGCAAACATGGAAAGGGTGGGCTCAATAAGAGTCGTTGACCCTGTGACATCATGTCTCCTAGATATTGGCAAAAAGTTTGGACTTTTTGTTAGAGCAGTTATTGGAGGGATTGGATCAGAAGAGTATGGTATAATTTACTTTTTCAAAAGCCCTCTTTGGTATTGGGGAAAACTGGTTTATGAGGTTCAGAGTAGAAGAAGGAAGACTACTGTCCTTTGAGGTCTGATAAATCCTGCTAGCCATGCACCCAGATCCTCTCTTTCCTTCTTCCTGGACATAGACTGTAGGACATTTCCCAGCTTCTCTGAAGCCATGGGTAATGCTTATCATTGAAATGTAAGGAAAATAACTAGTTTGGGAAGAAGCCCCTAGTTCTAGGCTTCTGTTTGTTGTGCCTGAAGTTGACTGGGAAAGGGACTACTAGACAAATCATTGCTGAGTCCCTGAATGACTACATGGAGCAAAGCTGCCGCCGATTTAGAACCCTCACATTCAACTTTCATGTGAGAGGGAAATTAAATTTCTCATTTTTAATTCAGAGTATTGGTGGGCTTATTTCAGCAGCTTAATCATTTTAACTTAATTAATGCACAAGGCAATGAGAGCAGCCACGGACACAAGGGAGAGTCTCTCCATTAGAAATCGCCAAGGCTGTTAACCTGGGCTGCGTGCTTTGGAAATGACTGTTTAGTATTGAACCTGTGATTAGAAAAAGCAACTTTACAAGCTATTTTTATCAACTGGAAACAGAGCATAAAAAATCTAAGTGATCAGCCAAATGTTTTTCTCCTTGGAACAGAGCCAAAGAAAACAAGCATTACATGTGTTTATTCCTAAAACTATAAAAGTACATTTATCAAAGTAAATCTCAAGGCTTTTTGTTTGTTTTAATGAAGGAGAGCCCCTGTTTCTAACAAGCTAAGCAAACAAAAACAGCATCACTGGTGAGCCACAGTGGGGCTCAGGGATACTTCCTGGTATACCATTTCCATAGAAAGGAGACTGTGCTGCTTTCCAGGTATCCTGCACCTCCCGGGAGCCACCCGGAATACACTTTAATTTCTTATATGGGTCATGAGTGGAAAATTTTTCCATAAAAAGCAACTAAGAAGTAACTGATGGATTGTTTTTATTCTTGTGGAAAAACTTACTAGTTACCTAATTAACACCCATTCTCCCCTTCCAACTCATTACTAAAACCTTGATTTGTAGGTGAGTACATTGATGGGCTAAATGAAAGACTACATTTCCCAGCCTCCCTTGCAGCTAGTAGTAGCCACATGAAGAGTTTCATCCAATGAGATGTAAGCTAAAATATTATTTGAGACCTTCAGAAAGTTCCCTTAAAAGAGGTTTTCCCATTAGGGAGTACCCTTCCTCTTCTCCACAAGCTGTAACACATTTGTAATATTTGACCAAGAGGTGGCCTTGAGGATGGGCACCAAGTACTAAGGATGGCAGAGCACAAAGATAGGAGCCTGGGTCCCTGAAGATATCCTAGAGCTACCATTTTAGTCCTAGAACAACTTCCTCCAAACTCCCTTCAGGTGAAACAAAAATAAACTTATTTAAGCTACTATTATTTGGATTTTTCCCGTTATATGAAATGAAACTTACTCCTAAATTGACATTCTCCCATATATTTAAACCTAATTTCTAAAACCTTCAGTATCTCAAGTGTACATTGGTTCTTTATCAAGTACCTCATTCTCCATGGAGACACACACAAAAAGATATAAAACATTATCTCCATAAATTCAGCCTGGCTAGTTGGGCAGGCAGAATTTAGAGGGGGAAAAAGAGTAAAAAAAATAACAGTAACTAGTGTTAAATTGGATAGAAGTGACTATGGCTTTTCAGAAGTGGAAAGGAGGTCAATTGGGACAGGGATAAAAGAAGGATTCATACACAGGTGAGACATGGGCTTGGCTTGCAGGATGACCATTTATAAAGAGTAGTTGAGGATGATGATTAAGGTATGGATTTAGGAGCCAGACCACCTGGGTTCAGGTCCTAGTTCCACTACTTACTAGTTAAATTCTGTCCATTTGTCTATTCATTGGTTCGTCCTCCCTCCCTCCCTCTTGCCTTCCTTCCCTCCCTCCCTCCCTTTGTCTCTTTCTTTTATTTGGTTTTTGCTTAAGATCAAAGCTTGTTCTAGTATGTCAGTGAATCTCAACCCTTTACATATCATGACACACATTAAAATAATGATAAATATACATGAGAACTAAGCTATTGCCAACCTGCCCAAGTCAGCATCTTTCTAAGCCACAGTTTTCTCATCTGTTAAGTGGAAGGAAAGTAAGTTAACATTGTGAAGATTCAATGAGATCATGAATATGAAAACCATATACACTGAGTGGCCATATTATTATGATCTCTGAATGCATAATAATCTGGCCACTCAGTGTATGTCCTATATAATAAAAGGCTAATATGCAAATTGTCCCCTTGACCAGCAGTTCGACCAGCAGGCAGGCCGGCCAACCGTCCATGTCCCCTCCCCCCTGGCCAGGTGACCGGACCCCACCCATGCACGAATTCATGCACCAGGCCTCTAATATATATATATATATATATATATATATATATATATATATATATATGCACTGAGTGGCCAGATTATTGTGTGTTCAGAGATCATAATAATCTGGCCACTCAGTGTATATCATTGCAGTGTTTTATGGTTTGCCTGAGCACAGAGTCACATTGAGAAGTAACACTTTTTCAACATCCAAAAATAATTAAATTAAGCAAATTTTAAAAACTGTCTTGCAGTGGCAAAACAATGCCAAAAGGAAGATCCATTCACTGCACAGGAGAAAATTTCATATTTTTCACAATCTCATCAGCTGCCCCTCCCTCACTCAAACACCTCAAATCCAACCTGACCCTATGACTTTTCTTTCTTGTCCCCCCTTCTTTCACCTTCTCTATATCATCCAATGTGACAATCAACTTGTCATGATTTGTTTTAGTCCTTCCCTTCACCCTTTACTCCAAGCCACACAAGTGACAAAATAAAGACAAGAAAAGACAGAATTCTCCTTATTGTGAGGAGGAGGAGGTGGAGAAGGAGGAGGTCCAGGGAACCCTCACACATAAATATTTGTCGGGATAGATAGATAGATAGATAGATAGATAGATAGATAGATAGAAGCAGTCATCTTTTACTGGGACTTAGTAAGCATTCAGTATATTGTTGTGGAGGGTGGTAAGATTGTACAGACCTTTTCCAAGAATGCTGAAATGGTTAGCAGTCTGAAGGAAGAAATCTGACTTGAGTCTTCCCTTAGGAAACTTGGGATGTGTTGATGAAACAAAATGATTACCTTTTTTGACAAGCATTTCAGGGCACAGATAAATAACCAAATTGTTGTTATGTAAGAAATATGATAACAATAAAATATGTTAACATATGATAACATAACATAAAATATGATAACATTGTAAAACTACATTATTTCAGGGCAGGCCGGGTAAAGCACACACAGACCAAACTTAGGTGTAAGTACTAGGACAGCCTATGATTGTGCTAAAAAATAACAAATTTGTCTGAGAATCCATGTACACTATTCCATACCTTTTAGGTTTTTTTAAACCCTGCTCTGTCTTGATACTTTTCCTGAACTATTTTATTGGTAAAAATTGGAATCTGCTTTTTTCCCCCTAGTTAAATTATTTTAGCCATTCTGTAAAATGGGAAAATTAGTGAGGTGCAATTCAGCCCATGGATATTTTTCTTCTCAGGTTTTGTTACTTGTCTCTAGGCCAGAATCTTTCATCAAGTTTCATCCTGTAATTGATGACCTTAAGAAAAAGTGAACAGTGGTGACAACCATATTTCTCACATAACAACAATTTGGTTATTTATCTGGTATTTTAAATATTATGTCTCCTCGTCTACCCATGAATAAGGTTAAGATTTCTTCATATGTGTCCCCAAGACTCCTTGAACTTCCTAAGGAGTAGCGATGCTGTAGCCATTCTGTCTGAGGATGGCAGAGTTAGAAGCAGGGAATAAATACTAATGACAGCACTTCGGTGTCAGCAGAAACAGAAGGGTCTCGTTTTGGGTGGGGTCAGAAGGCCTCATTCAGCGCTTCTCAGGTAGCATTCGCCAATAGCTTCTACCTGGGCAGTCATATACACTTTGCCAAGAATAGCCAGTTTTTCTATAACTGAACTAAATTCTGCCTGCTGAAATATAAGCCTAATTTTTTTTTGTCCTCATTACTTAATCAAATGACTCAGGTCCTATAATACCAGTTAAGCTGCAATACACACTGGGTGATTAATAACACATGAATTAATAAAGGAGGACATGTTTTAAACAATGGTTTTATAGCTGCAGATAACTATATTAATAAAAATGAATAATCAAATCGTCAATTCAATTTTAAATACGTACAATAGGCTGATGCCCATTAACTGTGCATCTAAACAAACAGACACAAGTAAATGACTCACTGCAAAACTGCACATAATTTTATTAGCACCTGGTAAGCTTTCTGGTTATGGTAGCAAAGAGTAAGCTCTATATAAGAGTCTGCTGTTACTATGGGTATTCATTTTGGCAATAGGATTACTAGAGTAGCTTTGAGTATTATATTTTTGAAAAGGAAAAGGGAGAGAATGAAGTAATAATTGGTTCCTATTCTTGAAGTAAATGAAGAAAAAGAGTTTATCCAATAAGCTGTTGTGACATAGACAGCTAGTAACAATGTACAAATATTTAGCATGCTCTCCCTGGACCCAGCACAGGAAAAAATTCTCCACTGATGAGAATCTAAGTCCATGGCCCTGAGGAGAAACCCATTTCTTTCTAATAATGTGCTGAGCACAGTCAACCCGGGTAAGGTCAATTTTGATTTGTGACTTTGAGGATCCTGCCAACAAAATTAATAACAAGGCTGATTTATGGCATTGTGCGGAGTAATTCCTGGTGACAGACTATTTTCAAGTACCAATTTATTTATATCCAGTGTTCAGGGTCTCTTGTTAAGGAAACTTACATAAATCAGATCATCAGGCTCCCAATACAGGAATTATGATGACCAGGGTGTCCTTATTATGCCACCTTTTACCCAGTGAGTCAAAGGAAAACTAATAGCACATCTCAAATGCATGGCAGAATTTCAACCAGAGCATCACCAAGCAGGTAAAGAATTATGAATTTCTTCAAGACTCCTTCAATGGGGATATGGCAATGACACCACTGACTCTCATTAGGAAGCTAGAATTAAATTTAGGGAGGAAAGACCTCCATGAGACCCTCTCTGAAACTGTAGCAGAGTCTTCTTTGGGGAAAAGACCAATGAAATTTTGTCTCCTAAAACCAAAATGCAATACAAAACATATTTTGGGAGAGAGAGGGGAAAGTGAAACTATTTTTTTAGACCCAGCCGATAGATAACAATGCATGGGGGAATGTTGAGGAGGTGTGTCATTGGTTGGTGGCTTCCTACCAGTGAATTACCACATACAAACTATTTTAAAGCCTCTTTGGCTTTGGAGGATGGATTAGTCAATCACATTCATACCAAAGCAATTAACCAGTAATGGAAAGTGTGGCTTCTATCCAGCGGGCTGTTCATTCTGAAATTGATTGGGCTGTGATCTGACTCAACTAGTCAATTTTGAAAGAAGGTTCGCATGGGTGTTTCATACTGGCAAATAGAGCCTGCTTAAAAATCCCCATGGAATGAATAAGTGCTGGTTTCAATTGAACAAGCTTTTTAATTTGGAAGCCACTCTTTCGGATAAATGCTAAATTAACTATAAAATTGTTTTATTTTAAACCTAACTAAGGCTACTTGTAGGGGCACTCTAGTAATTGTTCAATAGTTGAAAAAGCTATTAATGTTCATAAGTAACTTCCACCTACATGCCACCCACGCCAAAAGCTCTTATGCAATGGCTGTGTGACGGGGGGTGGAGGTCAGAAAAACTCAGGAAGGTTGGTTTGAAAAATAGGCTAGAGAACTATTCCATTAACCTTTAATGCTTATAAAACTCCTGCCCAGTTCCTCCTTCATGTCTGACCATGAATCAATTTGGTTCAGTTAACAGAGCTGTTGCCCTTTTCTTCTCATTGCTAAACATTAATAAGTTACCAAAAAGGCAGGATGGGCAAGATGTGGTCATTAGTAGAGTTAAAGACTCAGTAATTGCAATTAATGGAGAAAAAGAATTTGAGAAGAAAAGGACAAGGACAAAATATGGAAAAAGCTAAGGCCAAGAATCTCAATTTCTCTTCCCTTGGGAGGTGTTAGGTCTTCATATAATACTAGTGTCCCAGTGCATGGATTCGTGCACATTGAAAGGAAATTAATTAGAAGAAATATTTTAATATCGCTATTCACATCTTGCTAATGAACAGAAAATAGGATTCTACCGAGTCTCCTATCTACCTACTCCAGGATTTCTGTGAGGATCAAGTAAGATGAGGCACAGGAAAATGCTTTACAAACATTTGATTAAACTGTGAAATGTTTGCACCTGGCTATAAAGCAAGTCGGGTTCCTGGGCTGAAGAAACTCCAAGAAGGCTAGTCGCTAGGGAGAGGAAACTGGGCGTTGCTACATGACATCATTACCCAGAGCCCACAACGACCATTTCCAGGCTGCGCTGAGCTGTGGGCCACATTTTGTGCCATGGGGTCTTGGCAGTGTTGGCTGCGATTTGGTGGGGTGTTGTTCCAGGGTGGTGGCGGGGCCTGTGTCTCACTTGGGGGAAGCTGAGTGTTGGTTTGTTGGCACCAGGTCTGTGGTGCCATTTTATTTTTAAATGGCCAGTGTGCATCATGGCAGCTCCTGCGTTGAGCATCTGCCCCCTGGTGATCAGTGTGTGTCATAGCTACCAGTCGGACAGACGGACAGACACTTAGCCTTTTGTATATATAGATTATTTCCAGGATCCTAGATCCTGCTGGATTAAAAGAGAGGAAAGGAGGAAGCAAAGAGGAAGAGAAAGACAGTACATTTATATACTCTGTGTGGTAACAGCATATTAGAATTAAGATGCAACTATATGGAATGTGGAACTTGAATAGCCTCTCCATCTGAGTGACATGGTGAGCCCCATTTAATTTCCTAGAATAGTGGGGGACTTGAAATGGCTCAAAGACCAGCAGGAGGAGGTCATCACATCTGTCTCTCTCTGCAAATGGACCTGATAATATGTCAGCATAAAGTTACAACCTCTTCTTGTATCCACTTAGGTAAGACTGACAAATAAAAGTAGCATAAATCTCCAAACCTGGGAGGCTAACATTTATCTCATTAAGTCAAAGCCCATTAACTTGCCATCATCACCTGGCTGCACACTGTGCTGTGGATAAATTAAATGCAGATTCAGACGCATTATGGCTGCTGTTGGTTCACATGCAATACAACAGTACAAATACCACCAGGCAGGCATTCACACACCAACATTATGAGGGATAAAGAAGGAGGAGAGAAGCCTACCCTCAGATGCTGGTGCAGCTGTAACTGATAACCTCATAACAGCTCTTACAATGCCATAAAGAATTGCAACATCAACTCCATAGATCATATTTCTCCAGATCTCCAAGACCAAATGGACATCAAAATCTTTGTGAAATCAATGCATTTGACAAGGTGCTCTTGACTGGTATCTGGAGCCCATTTCTCCCATTACTCCTGAAGCCTGCAGACCTGATCCAAGCCAGGACCCCTGTTGACTTCAACAAGCTGAGAAAGATGAGAAAGCCACCTGCTCTTGAAGAGGAGAGGTCTGGGGTCAAGCTTAGGGCAGATTTACTTTGGATGGAGTCTTCCTACTTCCTACATCCTAAACTGGCCACCAGCCAACACTTCAATCCTTTGAAAAGTGCCTTGAGAATTGGTGCCAATTAGGTCTTCCAAAAGTAACTGAGAAAATGGGTAGAATAAGAAAGTAAGATAAATAGGCAAGACTTTTCACATTGCAAAAACACGCCGGACTGGTACATAGGTTCAGTGTGGCCTGCCTTGAATCTATCTGGAAAAATTAGTGAATAACTAAATAAATACAAAACTTGTCTAAAACAAAACTCAATTCTCCCTTAATTTTCCTAACTCCTCAAGCACCCAAGCTCTGATCCCCTTTTCTACTTCCTCTTCTTCTTTTCACCAGGTAACAAAACCCAGTGTATGCCTTTAATACACTTAGCAGAACTTCAGTATTTGTTTAATGAACATATGAATGAGAAAATGAATGAATGCTTGTACTTTGTTAAACACACACACACACACACACACACACACACACACACACACACGAAAAACAAACATTGTATTCACTTCCCAAACTCCTAGCCTGATATGCATGTTCTTCATAACTTAAGAGACAATGTACCTATGTATCTTTAACTTCATTGCTTCCCTAAAAGAACCTTCCATTTCAGCCAGACCCAGAGTGCCACACGTGCACTTTCCCTCCTTACCTATAAATCCTCTAGCCCCGTGGTCGGCAAACTGCAGCTCGCAAGCCACATGTGGCTCTTTGGCCCCTTGAGTGTGGCTCTTCCACAAAACACCACGGCCTGGGAGAGTCTATTTTGAAGAAGTGGCATTAGAAGAAGTTTAAGTTTAAAAAATTTGGCTCTCAAAAGAAATTTCAATCGCTGTACTGTTGATATTTGGCTCTGTTGACTAATGAGTTTGCCGACCACTGCTCTAGCCCATCAGGGATTCTCCTCCATGATATTTTCCAGAACATCTCCCACCTTATACATGCCTTCCTCTCTGAACCTCCTGCAGGATGTAGGGTGTCAATTTTCATGTTACTTTTAACATTCACATGTTCACATTCTGCATATTATTTTATCTATTATCTTTTAACTTGTTATGTTTTCCCCTATTCTCCTCCAGAGTACTATCTAATATTCTTATAAACAGGAAAATAAATACTTATTGATGTCCTCCTAGCAATTTGCATTAATGCCTTTTATATCAGGGCTCAGAAAAAAACTTTTTTAAATGAGTAACTAATGATTGTGCTGAGATTGTAAAGCAGAAATCTTAGCACATAGACCAGGGTCTAATTTCAAGATACCATTCTAATTTTCTGAATGAACTACATATTTTTCTACTATTGTCTATGACACCACTGATTTTCATGTTCAGAGAATAAAATACAACCTCAGTTTGCAGCTTAGTTTGGATTGTGCAAAAGCAGATGCTAAGCCTAGGATTTTAATACCACTGGGAACGTCTGGGATATAATATACCATGCCTCAGAGCTGTCTCACTAGGGGGTTCAGGATGCTGAGCTATTTATCTACCAACTTCCTTTTGTCATCAGTTAAGGCTCTGCCTGCACCCCACCCACAATCCACCTTGCATTAAGAAGTTTTGCATGTGGAAGCCACAAGAATGGGGGTGCCAAGGTGATAAAGGCAGAACACAAATAATATCTGCTAGATCATATTTCTTAAAGCGTAAGTATAACTCTTACCAGAGAAATGGTATTGACACCAAATACTTAATAAATGTAATTCTAAAGGAGATACCAATGGCATTCTTTAGAGGAATACACAAGAGATCAATAGTACAGTAAATATGTCTACATACAGAAATGGTCCCCTGCAAACAAACTGAAGAAAAGAAAGTGACTCGCTTCTCTATTCCATCTTCAAAGCTTCCCTGGGGTTTAGCTTGATTACCCTCCCAGCCTCAAGATTTTGAGGAGCTCAGTAAAGGCGAGAGCAGAGGATACGTCTAGGAAGACGCTGTCTAGAAGACCGAGGCAAGCAAAGCAGAAAACTGATGATTTTCTTGCAATGGATAGGAAATTAATATTTAAAACATCTTAGGCACCAAAGCTTCAAGCCAGGTGGTAGTTATGTCATCTCTAGACAAGCTTCTTTACTCCATTTTTCAAAGGTCTCTATGATAAAAGAACCATGGAATTTTAATTAGCAAGTTTCAATTGACAGAGAATTAAAATTCAACCTTCTATTCATCAATACTTTAAAGAGGAAGTTCTGGGCACTTCCTGGAAAAAATGGCCCTGTCAGAGCTGCTGATAGTTTACACACAATTTACAAGACTGTCACCATTGACACAAGTAGGTTGACAGTCTTTTGCAAAGACACAGCTGACTTCAGGTCTCTCCAGCAACAAAGAGAGAAGCTAATTGACTATTTTCCCATTTAACTCGCATCTTTGGAAGAACGCGTTTCCTCTTAAGACTTTCTCTAGATGTTCCTTATCAGAGGTACACTTTCTAAATGCAGGTCTCCCGAATCCTTGGGCAGCCTCTAATACCTACACGCTGGTCTTCCTCCTTGAGGGATGTGAGGAGCAGCATCAACTCCTTCTCTCCTCTCCTTTCAAGGGATTTCCCAGACAGTGAATAACAAAAAGAAGAGGGGTAGTAGGAAGGGGAAAAGGAGGAGATGGGTTGCAGCATAGAAAGTGGGAAGGACAGAAGCCGAAAAATGAGGGAAGAGGAGTAGCAGGCCTGGAGCTAGAGTTGGAGCTGGAGCTGGAGCCTACTGCTATCTCTGTGCCAAATTAGTAAGACCCCAGAGTGCAGCACTGGGTCCGCAGCTCTGGACTAAAGGAGCCTCCAAGTCAAGAGCAGGTTCTCCTGGGGCACACTTCAGGTGGAATACATGGCATCTGGGAAACGCTGTTCTTTTGGGACATGTTCATCAAAGAGGAGACTTCATAAGATATTGAAGGCTCAGGGGTTCCAACCACCTTTAGGCACCCTGACACATCGCAAGTAAGTGCAGAAATGTACATCTAAATTTGTTTTGTTATTATTTTTGGTTCCTGTGATACACATATGGAATATTGTACAAGCCAGTAAATTCCTTGATAGAAGTAATGTATAGACTATTTGCCATGTGATAATGTTATAAAGGATCTCTGCTTGAGGAGGGAAATGGCACAATTGTATTTACAATTCAATTTGATCAACATTTGTGATCCCAAGACTGCCAATGATGTCAACAAGGCCACAGTCTAGCATAAAGGATGTGTAAAGACCACAATGACTTAAAAAAAGGTCATGTGCCCCAGATGCTTACACAGGGAGAAAAAGCACTGCTCTGCCAAGAACATTTGAGAGAAACACCTCAGAAGAGGGACTGTGATTGTTTTGTAGAGTCGAGCTGAGCTCTGTTTATTTTCCATTGGGCGTCTACCCCCTAATCCTTGTTATCAGCAAAGGACCAGATGAACTCACCTAATGAAAGACACTGGAGAGAGACTATGCCCTAAGAACCTGCTCTCTGTGGGGCTCTTCCGTTTTTCACATTTGTCACTTTATTCTAGAGCTTTCAGGTAGTAATTTTCTGTAAACAATATAATCAACCGACTCACTGAACAGTAAGATGAAATATCATTTTCTTGTTGGTTTGGAGGCTTCCCAAGGCCTGCCTGATACTTGGAGTATAATATTTACCCAACTCTCACAGAAGGACAATTGTGTGGCTATGTTGAGAAACAGTGATATTTTGGTTGCCACACCGTCAGCCAAGTCTTGCTTTCCTCTCATAAGAATTACATTCCTTATTGAAATGTGAAAATGTGTTGCAAACTATAAAGAGATTGAAAATATAAGATGTTACTAGTGCTACTGTCCAGTCTGTGTCGCTAGGTAACCAGACAGCATGGCAAATGGTACATGGAGTCTGGAGTCAGGGAAATTGAGATTCAAATCCTACTGTCCACTTGCTAAGGTATGTAGAATAGGACAAATGGGATTGGTAAGTGCTGAGTGGGAGTGGCTCAATTTCATAAGGGAAGGTCAGAGAGGCCTTCTAATGAAAGTGACATTTGAGCAGAGATCTGAAGGAAGTGTGGGGTTTTTTCATGTAGACAGATAATAGGCAATTGTTACCCTCGATAATTCTGGAATTCTCCTGGAATCCTAAATTCTGTCCAGTTCTGTGGAAGCTACCCGAATCCTGTATATGATTTTTGTAAAACCACATCACAAATACAGAGATATCAACCATACTTCATTAAAACCTATTGTTCCAAAATATTCTGTGTGTTTCTAAGTATGAAATATGTACATGCAATGACTGATTTTTTTCTAAGGCAGATAAGTTCAAGATGAAAAGATCTTTATAAGAATGAACAAAAAAATAAAATGGCTATTCATGTTGAAAAAAAAGATACACATTCTCAATCTCTGGAGTTACCGTTTTATTAAGGAAGCTCACTTTCCCGTTTAGTGTTAGGTGTATTATGAGAACACATGTTGGCTCCAGAAGCACCCCCTTTCCCAGCACCACCTACTCCTGAGGAACCTAACCATATGACCACTGCCTTAGATATGATGCTGGCAAGACATTCAACCCCAGGCAGCTGTGTTCAGGTGACCTTTGCTCCCAGAAAAGTGTGACTATATTCAAAATGCCGTCCTTTATAGTCTTACAAGGAAACTCCCTTTGCTTACATTGGTTTCAGGATACTCCCATGGGACCAAGTCTCTTAGAAGGTGCATGAACGCTCATACTAGAAGAAGTCACCCACTGGGACAGGGCAGTGGGTGGAGAAGAACACAGCGGAAATGGATGAAGACTGGTCTTCCCCCGTCCTCCATAGACCACTGTGTTCCAGCTCACTCTCCCCCATCCACCACAAATGATGTTCTTTAATGCTGAGAAAGAAAACAGTTCAGAAACCAGAGAGACATAGGGCTGTTTGTAGATGGCTGCAAAGAAAACGTGTGCAGATATGACTGGAAATAGCCAATAGGAGTAGCACGTTTAATCAGGGGAATCAACCATCATTATACAGCATGTTTAAAATGCGACAATTTTAAAAGGGAGAGAACAAATGTGAGCTGTCACTGGGAAGATGTTTAACCATCACCTATACTAGTACATTGTTTCTCCTCTTCCCTCTCCCCATTCTAGATAATGTCCATGGTGCTAAAGATGAGCGGGTCAGAGGTGAGAGGGTAGAGGGTGGTCAGTGTCATGCTTTAGAAAACATGTTCAGGTGTGACCCAAGTGGATGAAGCTTTAGGGCTTTGCTATTTAAAGGAGTGTAGAAGGAACAGAGAACACACTGAACTGCAGCCTGAGCATCTCCAGTGGAAATGAAAGGCTAGACACTGAAATGGAAAGGTTCAAAATGAACTCAGAAGGAAAACAAACAAACCAACAAACAAACCAAAATGAACCCAGAAGTAAAAATATAGATAATTCTGGAGAGGGAAGGAGAATCGTGACCAGGGAGAATAAGAAATATAAACCATCGTTTACCTTGAAGAGCAAACATTTATCAGTGACATGGAAAGTTGAGGCAAATAAAAGGAAGTTCAAGCATTTCATTCAATAAGCATTAATTGAATGCCAATCCTATGCCGGGCACTGTGCCAAGTGCTGGAAACAAAGGATGGACAAAACGGTAGATTTAAAGCAAAGGGTTAGGGCGAAGGGTTGGGCCATTTCACAGTAATGCTAAATTTCCCGGAAATCTGAATGCTTGTCTTTGCACTGTGAGGCCCAAGAAAGCTAAAGCAGGAAGAACAGGGTGAAGTGAAAAACAAGGATTTTGCAAAAAACATTCAAAAGCATCTACAGAAATTGCATTTATTTCAGGAACTACATTTACATTTAATGGGGAAATTTCCTATTAGAACCGGTTAGATAATTTTCAAAGAAACATTGGGTGGTGTTATGCAAACATTTGCAATGTATGCTACATTTTAGCTGTACATTTTCATATTTAAAAAATATGTTTATATTTTTTCAGAGTGTCTGTTCCTACAACTTATTTCTTTATGAAAAACTTTTGTTTAGCCATTTCAATAGAGTACTGCTTTTTTTCCTTTCTAATCTATTTTTTCTAAGGAAAATATGTCCCTTAAACACTAAGTACCTTTTAAAATGACTAAATAAAAGAATAAAGTTATTGATTAAACATTCTGTTCTCTTTTTGAGTCACTTCAGGTTCAAGACTATAGAGACAAAGGTAGCTTAAGAAGACAAATGACAAAAATATGTTTTCAGCCACTTTCATGTTTGAGCATGTTAGGAGGGTTTCGTGTCTTGCTTCTCCCCAATGTAAATGAATTCAGACTAGACAAAAGGAAAGCATTTACTCTCCAGGATTTCGGAAATGCTATAAAAATCACCCACATCACTGTGGCAGAGTAGCTTGCTTCAAAGTCCTACCATTAGATTCCATTGCTATAAGTGGAGGTGACAAATCAATCATCACAACCTAGGACCAAAAAATAGTGCCACAGACCCTGGTCGGTGTGGCTCAGTTGGTGAAGTGTCACCCCGTACTCCAAAAGGTGGTGGGTTCGATTCCCAGTCAGGTTGTGGGTTTGATCCTAGTTGAGGTGGTTATGGTAGGCCCAATCGATAGATGTTTCTCTTCCATATCAATGTTTCTCTCTCTCTCTCTCATTAATTTTTTAAAAAGTAATAGACTTTGAACTGTATAATAAATTATAGTTAGTATTTAAAAAATAATAATACCACAATTAATAAATACACTAAGTCCAGCTTAATCTCTATAATTTTGAAAGAATGGTAAACTCATTTGAATAACTGGGGCATGTCCAACTAAGATCACACTTCTCAAGTCCCTTTAGACACCCTTAGTCAAATTAATATTCCTAAAATACCACATTTGTAAGATCAATAACAACATTTCATAGCCCTGGCTTCAAGACTGCCAACTGGTTAGATGGCCTTATCTCTTCTTACTGCTTCCTAACACAGTCCACTCCATTTCATCAGAAACACCTCCCTACAATTTCTCAGTCTATCATTATGTTCTTTCTCTGCTGACATCTTTAGTCAACACTCTCATTCTACCTGTCAAACTCTGATCTCTTCTTACCAACTTCTTTTGTGCCTCAAAAGGCTTACCTCTATCACGCATATAATCAAACAAGTGACAAGTATTAACTGGCCATCTATTCTGTGTTTATTTTAAAGCTAAGGTATCATGGAGGAGCAGGGAAGGAGGAATAATTAGATACACGCAGTCCTCGGGTTACATTGGACTCGACGTACGTTGTTTTGTGGTTACGTCGCCATCTCCCATTTATTTATTAAAAAAAAGAAGTTCCGTCATTTCGACATATGTACATATGTGCTTTATGTTTTTTATTATTTACTGTATTTACCACAAGGAAAGGTCAGGAATTGTTATCTTTCTTTTAAAAATTTTTTTTTACTGTTTCACTTCATTACTGCTCTATGTGCTCCATGTGAGTGATGTAGGTGCTTAAGTAGGTGGGTTCCTACTTACAGTGAAAATCACTTTACGTCGCGCTGTAGGAACGGATCTCCGACGTAACTCGAGGACCTACTGTACATACACACAAATCTTACAAGGAGCTAATGCTCAAGGTCAAGGTATATCTTCAGGAAACAGTCCCAGGTCAAGGTTGTAAGAGCTTCACTATGCAGTGCAAAGAGAAAAAGGAACTACAATTCAGAAGACTTAACCTAGATTTTCCATAAAGATATATGTGTGTAAAATATAACATAATGGTCCTCAGTCTCCTCTAAAAGGTGCTTTTAATGGGTGCTCTATATTCCCACTTGGGTGGTAAACCTTTAGAGACAGGGAATTTTTAGTTTTAGCACTTCAGTGCCTACTGCAATAATGACCACACTATTAGTTCTCAACAATATGGGCTAAATTTTAATATACCTCGTCTTTGCTCCTGTTCAACTGTAATTAAAACATTCAAAATGTGGATTAATAGAAGTGCTCAGAGGCACAAGGAATACAAATGTGTTCCTCATCTTCTGTTGGTATATGTGCTGCTATAGACCACTGTTTGTGTCCCCCCAAATTTCACATGTTGAAAACTAATCCCCAATGAGAGGCACTTGTAGATAGGACGTTGGGGAGGTGCAGAGCCTCCGTGAATGGGCTTAGTGCCCTTACAAGAGCGGCCCCAGAGAGCTGCCTTCCTTTTCTTCCATGTGAAAACACGGAAAAGACATGCACCTATGAACCAGGAAGCAGGTTCTCACTAGACACCCATCTGCCATCACCTTGATCTTGGATTTCTCAACCTCTAGAACTGTGGGAAATAAATGTCTGTTGTCTATAAACCACCCAGTCTAGAGCAACCCAACAGACTAAGACATGTACATCATCAGATTTACAGGGGTTTTTTAAAGTTCAAGAAATTTGGGGGTAAAAGCTGTCAAATCCCAGAGTAGAAATTCCAGGGTTCATTGCAGCAAATTCCAGGGTTCATTGCATCTCATCAATACTTAGAACAGAGTGCCTGGCAGTCTTTAAAAAACCAAGCTCTTTACTTTACATAATTTGGGGGGACACAAACAGTGGTCTATAGCAGCACATATACCTACAGAAGATGAGGAACACATTTGTATTCCTTGTGCCTCTGAGCACTTCTACTTTAGTGCCACTGTACTCTGGTAACCAAGAAATTCAACATGTTTCCACACAAATAATTTTACCTAGTGGGTCCTCACCACCCTGCAAGAATTGAAGGATCTCGTTGTTCTGTTTATGACAGCTATGTTACCTACTTATATAATGAAATTTCATTTGAAATCTTTGAAAATTACATGTCATGTATTATCATTAACAAGTGGCATACAGTTTTCATTCTGTAAGTAATTTCAAATTCTTGTTTGTGAGTGTGTAAAGTTTTAGAACTATTCTTTGATTGTTTAGGAATTGTCAGTTTTTTTCTTGTGTTGTTGTTGCCCTTGCCTAAATATTTTGTCTTTTATCAAAGGGATTATAATAAGTTCTAGCTTCTGAATTTGGCACAAAGTTAATTATTTCTATTTTATCAGAAAATACATTAAGAATATTCCTGTAGCATCAAATCTTGATCCTCTAACAATCAGTTTGTTATTTTCTGAAAAGGACCAGAAGTTATCTGGACCACATCTAGCAACTGAAATGGATAATCCACTTACACAATTCACTTTGATATTATATTGGCTTATTGGTAAATAAGCTGAAGCGAAATATTCTTTCTGGATATTGAAACAGACTTTCCTGTATAATCCATTACCTTTCTCAACAGACAAAACCAAAAGGGTACATTAGTATGTTATGTATTGAGAATGAAGGGAACGGAATCCTAAATTAGAGAAGCTTACAGGAACAGTGGATAGCACATGACTAAACCAATTTCCTTTACTTCCTGGTAGCCTACGAAAGATCAGGAAATTATCCCTCCCACCTCAAAAACCTGCAAAAGAGAAGAAATCATGTGATTTTTTGTTGTTGTTGAAGTAATAAGTCTCAACCAAGTCACTGCAGTCTGTCTCACATGCACTTGAGAATTTTGTTTTCCCTCTTCCATAAAGTATGCTGCAAAACTGGGGTGCTTTCTTCCTAAGACACGAGTTACAGGAGAATTTTCCATCACTGACTCACTAAAACACCTACACTGATACTTCTACTTTCAGCCTTTTTTACAGTATTTCAGAGGCGTCTGATCATCTTTCAGATGATTAAGAGATAAGACAATTGAGAAAGAGGAAGAGATGGTACCTCCAGTCACACGATTGCTGGGATGTGGGAGAATGAAGCAGCTTATTCCTCCCTGGAATGACAGCAGACCAGTCAGTGCAGTGATCAGAACCCAACTCGGTTCCACACCAACACGTCAGCCTCCCTCTCTGACCACAGGGATAACTCTTTAGAAACTCAGTTGTGATAATATAATCCCATATTTCTGTTTTCCATTAACAAGCTCAATTTTAATTTAAGTATAAAATCCATTGAGAAAGCAAGTTGCTCATAATCAACAACTTTGTTCTATCCGCAGCCCTGAGAAACTAAGTGTACAAACCTGCACCCAGTAGCCTAAGAGGACCTCGGGGTCACACAAGCACTCAGGCTAGCTCCTCAGCAGGACATTCAGCCCAGAAGTAGCTGTCACACCCCCACAATGGACAGGTCCAATTACAAAAGTCACCGTTTTCAGGAGAGCCCAAGCCATGCTGTCCACCCAGGTACACAGGGTTGCTCCCAGTGACGATTCAGCTTAGAAATGCAGGTCATTTCATCATGAGCAATTTTGCCTAAAAATAGGGTTGATATTTTACTCTGATCAGGTTACCAGGGCAACAGAGCTAGCAGGTTAACCAAAGGTCAGATTCTGACACCAAGGGAAATGGGGTATGGGCAGAGGTGCAGTTTTGAACATATTTGCATATGTGAGAGTCCTACGGGGATGGCATGTGGTCAGTTGGGTGGTCCTAGAATTCAGAGGAGAGATCTTGACTGGAAATATAAATTTGGGAGTTATTTGCATATAGGTGGTGTTCAATGATCTAGAGTGAGAATATGGAGTGAGAAGAGGAGCCTAAATCAAATGTTTAGAAATCTGATAGAGAAGGGCTGAGGGGAAGCGACTCAAGTGGTGGGAGGATAATCCATGAGTGCCAGAAGCCTAGGATGAAGTATTTTCTTAAAGAAAGGATGTGCTCAACTCTGTGAAGTGATGCTGAAATGATGGTTAAAAAGTATTCATTGGCTTCGCCACCCTAAGGTTATTGGTGAATTTTTGGTAGAATGGTGAGCAGCCAGATAGATTTGTGTAGGGACATGAACAGAAAGTCAAAAGGTGTTTCTAAATTGAAGACTTATGTTTTATATTCTGGGAAATTCTCAACCATCATCTTTAAACATTGTTTCTATACCATTCTCTTTTCTTCTTTCTGAGTCTGTAACACACGAGTGTTGGACTTTCTAAATCTTCCATGTCTCCTAACTCTTCTTTCATATTTTCCATTTCTTTATCTTTGTCCTGTGTTCTTCTAGTACATTATTCTCTCCTCAGCTCTTTCCTGTCTCCTAGTCAATGTATGAAATTATGTTTTCTTTTTATTTAAGTGACTTCTTGTTTTATGATCACTTGTTCTTGTTGTATTATCCCCTATACTTTTTTATTGGTGTTTTCATTTCATTCTTTATCTTTTAAAGAATATAAAAGTATTTATTTTAAATTATTTTCAGATTGTTTAATGATCCCTATTTTGGGGGATGGAGATTCCCAAGCTTGTTGAATTTATTGCATGTTTTTCATGGTGTTGACTTTCTCATATACTTAGGGAGATCATCTTTTGTGTAAATCCATATAGTGTCATGGAGGACCTCCAGCACTGATTGTGTCTGCCCAGAATTTAAACCCTGTTAAGGAAACTCAACTTAATAACATTCCTAATCTTCAGTTCCTACTTATCCCTGTGGATTCTTGTTTTTTTGTTTGTTTGATTGATATATATATATATATATATATATATATATATATATATATATATATATAAAATTTCAGAAAGGAAGAGAGAGGGAGAAAAAGATAGAAACATCAATGATGAGAATCATTGATTGGCTGCCTCCTGCATGCCCCCTACTAGGGATGGAGGCTGCAATCCTAGCATATGCCCTGACAGGGATTTGAACCGTGACCTCCTGGTTCATAGGTCAATGCTCAACCACTTAGCCATACTGGCCAGGCTAAAGCATTTTCATTTGTGGTCCCCAGAGATTCCCCTTTCCTATCATTTGAAATATTTGTGTTTTCTTGTGTAGGTATTTACCCAGTATTTTTTTTAATGAGTTTGGAGCAGATGGGAGAGGCTTTAGCATGTGCTCTATCTCAATGAATTCTCTGGAATCAGAAGCCTTGTCCTTGGTCCTTGTCTCACCTTTGCTTTCAATCCAAAAATCAACCAGGAGAATTTCTTTTAAAAATTGAGGTCGAGTAGGAAAGTGACTCAGAGTCTCTTTAGAGATAGCCAACCAGTGTATATTCCAAACTAATGCTCTAAGCAAGCCTCAGGACCAGAAAACATGTGCCTGTGGTCTGAAAACTGGACTGACCAGTGCAAACATCTATTCTTAGCTCTGCGCAAGACTTTTGAAATAGCCTGAGGAAAAAGCTGCTGTCTCAGCTCCCGCTTCTTACTAACCTCAAAAGATTTATTCTCAAATTGAATTCCCCTCAATTCAATTTGAAAATAAACTTCTGCTATGACATTAGCTGAGAGTTTTTAGTCCCAAATTTTTTTGACAAAAACAAGATTTTGAATAAGAAAAAAAAAATCTACCCAATTAAGTCTTTTTTATCCCCCTTATCCCTCTGCAGGCACAAAAGGAAACCTTACTTTCTCCTTAGATTTCATTAACCAACACTTAAAAAAATAGTATCTAGCCCTAGCCGGTTTGGCTCAGTGGATAGAGCATCGGCCTGGGGACTGAAGGGTCCCAGGTTCGATTCCGGTCAAGGGCATGTACCTTGGTTGCGGGCACATCCCCAGTAGGGGGCGTGCAGGAGGCAGCTGATCGATGCTTCTCTCTCATCGATGTTTCTAACTCTCTATCCCTCTCCCTTCCTCTCTGTAAAAAAATCAATAAAATATATTTTAAAAAAATAGTATCTAATCTCTGAAAGTGTTGGAGTCCCCAAATATCCTACCTAATAAAAAGGTAATATGCAAATTGACCGTATCATCAACACACCCACAAGCCATGCCCACCAGCCATGCCCACCAGCCAATCAGAGCAAGTATGCAAATTAACACAACCTAGATGGCTACAGCCACAGAGAGCAAGGTTTCCCAGGTAACAGAGCAAGCCAAGCTTTCCGCGAGCTGTTGCAGGCCTAAGCCTCCACTCAAGCTACAAAGTTTCAATTATAGAAGGTAAACAAATTCAAACAAATGGCGGCAGAACGGAGCTTGAGAGAGTAAGCCAGGGTTGCCGGCGGCAACAGGGGAAGCAAAGCTTTCCGCACACCCTGGCCGGGCCCAGCCTCCACTTAAGGCTACAAAGTTTCAATTATAGAAGGTGAATTAACTGTCACAGAAATGGCTGCCAGCCGGGGAGGGAGCAGCAGGCTTGGCTCCACTCCAGGCTACAAAGTTTCAATTGTAGAAGGAAAATAAATTCCAGATACCAGGGCCTCCGCTTGGGTTGCCAGGGGGCGTGGCTGGCCTGCAAACCACCACAGGCCCCTCGCTCAGGCCACCCCACGCCCCAAGGGAACCCCCACCCTGATCTGGGACACCCTTCAGGGCAAACCAGCTGGCCCCCACTCCTGCACCAGGCCTCTATCCTATCTAATAAAAGAGTAATATGCAGATTGACCATCTGCCTGCCTTCCTGATTGCTCCTAACCACAATATGTCTGCCCCCATGTGGTCAAAGATCCTGCCCCCATGTGGACACAAGATGGCCACAACAAGAAGGCCAGCAGGAGAGGGCAGTTGGGAGGCACCCGGCCTGCAAGGGAGGGCAGTTGAGAGGGACCAGGCTTGCAAGGGAGGGCAGTTGAGAGGGACCAGGCTTGCAAGGGAGGGCAGTTGGAGGTGATCAACCCTGCAGGAGAGGGCAGTTAGGGGTGACCAGGCTGGCAGAGGAGGGAAGTTGGGGGCAAACAGGCTGGCAGGGGAGCAGTTAAGCATCAACCAGGCTGGCAGTGGAGTGGTTAGGGGGTGATCAGGCTGGCAGGCAGAAGCGGTTAGGAGCAATCAGGAAGGCAGGCAGGCAAGCAGTTGGGAGCCAGCAGTCCTGGATTGTGAGAGGGATGTCCGACTGCCCGTTTAGGCCCAATCCCAGGTGGGATCGGGCCTAAACGGGCAGTCGGACATCCCTCCAGGGGTCCCAGATTGGAGAGGGTACAGGCTGGGCTGAGGGACAACCCCCCTCCGTGTACGAATTTCGTGCACCGGGCTTCTAGTAATTCTTATAAGAATCTGACCTTAAAATATTATGTAAGTGCTTAATAAAAACAAATGTTAAGGGTCACAAAATTGTTTTAAGATTTCATTGAAAAGTATCTTCAAATGGTGAGAAATTTGAGCACTGGACATAAAAAGTACATCTAAAAATGCTTACAAAGTCAATCATTGAACCTAGTGACATGGGGAGAAAAATCACAGGTACTATAAAAATTATATCATGGTAACATTTATATAAGACAGCAGTAATTTATTTATTATTTATTTAATCCTCACCCAAGAATATGTTTTTATTGATTTTAGTGAAAGCGAAAAGGAAAGAGAGGAAGACAGAAACATTGATTGGTTGCCTCATGAATGTGCTCCTACTAGGGATCAAACCTGCAACCCAGGTATATACTCTCACCTAAAATCGAACCCGCAACCTTTTGGTATACAGGACAATGCTCCAACCAATTGAGCCACCCAGCCAGGGCAAGACAGAAATAGTCTTTTGTTTTGTTCTGTTTTTTTAAACTTACCATCAATGAAATAATAAATGAGAAAAAAGGGTGGCTTTTTATATCATTTTGGTAGAAAAATGTTCTTTCTGTATCAGCACATATGCTGTTTTCACTACTTTTCTTAGTGGTGTGAGTCATAAATTCTTCTGGCTGTATTTTTTACCCTAACAAAAGGTTTTAGGTACCAACAGAGCTTATCCATAGTTTCTATCTTCTTAAACATCTTGCTTCTCTTGGTGAGAATGAAAGAGAGAATGAGAATGGTGGGACCAAAGGTGATAATGGGCCAACAAGAGCCAGTTTAGAAAGAACTCAATAAAGTCCTCATTGGTGTGGTCCAGACCCCCAGTTCTGCCCAATGCTTTTCTAGCCAAGGCATCATTTAGAAATACATGATGTGGAATGACTGTAATTTATTTGCTTATATCCAACAACACTTCCCTTTTCACACTGCTTTACTTCCTGTTGCCCTCTCTGTGTAGCTGGGTTTTAATGATGATCACATTTCCTTCACACAATGAAGACTCTAAGCCTCTGCCCCAGTCCCAGAACAATCTACAGAATTAAAATCTAGATCTATTTTTTTACTTAAAGGTAAGTTTCTAAATGTAATGAGTTCACAATTTAAAGTTTCAAATTGACAAAGTATTACATTGCACGAGACCCCTACTAATAGATATTTAGGTTGTTTTCAATGTGGTTACAAAATATTTTTGTTGAGGCAGTGTGTTTCTTAATTTTTCAAACTGCAATGCTTCTACCATTTCATGCATTTCAGGACAGGCTGTTTATTCTGTAAACATCAGTAGCTGTATCCAATCTGCCCCCTGGTCTCTGGACCATTTGGTAAGTAGACTATAGACTAAGAATTGATAAACCATTCTTTCTCTTCATTGTCTACCTCAATACCATTTTCTCATGGCTTAAGATGTCCTGGACTACAAAACTCAGTAATAGATTCAAGGTGATGAAGAAGCACACAATTTAACTATATTAAATTGTACATGATAGAATTGAAGATGGCTGCACTATTAAGTTTTCAACCAAGTGGATTTCTGTTAAAGTCCTTGAATAATTAAAACAGGCCCTTAAAAAATTAAAGGATAAATGGTAATCGAAAGAGACTTGACTTGGGGTGGTAAATACACAATACAATATACAGATAATGTATTATAGAATTGTACCCCTGAAACCAGTATAATTTCATTAACCAATGTCACCCCAATAAATTCAATAAAAAGAAAATAATTAAACAATCTAGACCATAATTTCTATATAGTAAGATAACATGAAACGCAGAATAAGCAGGCCAGGTTGCCTGAATTCAGAGATGACATTGTAATGGCTTAAGAGTTCAGCAAGTGTTGATGGTTTGAGGTTATAGTTTTGCCAAAAAGGCACAGAATTATTACAGAATGGATTATCTTTAGCTTGGTATTAATTTCTTAGTACTCAGGAGATTCATTAGCTGACCAGAGAAGGAAAAAAGTTCTCCTTGTAGATAGTAATATAAATCTTTAATTACATCTCCATTACAAACGAATAATTTTTTATCATGCATAAATAATAAAATGTGTTTGGCTTCCATTTAAGAACACATTTTTTTTTAGAAAAAGAAAACTCGCGGTTAACTCAAAAGTCAGCATCAAGATGGTGGATAATCCAAAATATTAAATACAATTATAAGCCACTCCTATCTCCTTAATATTTCACATGATACTTTATGCAGAAGATTTATTTGAAATACTTTACTTTATAAGGCATTTTTATTGTCTAAAAAAAATCTGCACATGAAGAAAAATATGCTAGAGGGCAGGGGAAACTCTGCCTGGTATTAAAAATTAGCATCTAAATTAGCCATGAAGTAGAAAATGCATTCATGGGTAATTGAGGATTAACAGTATCTCAACAGAATAAAAGAGGAACTCTGACATATTTGGCCTTTAATGAATCAATTTATGATCGCTGGGATTTCTACAGCACAAAGCCAAGTAATGACTTGTTCCCTCATATAAAATGATAGTACATTTATTCTTCTTTCTTGCTGCCAATTGTGAGCACTACAATAACTGAACTGGTAAACCATTCCATATTTGGGCTTCCTTAGTACAGAGAAACACACATAGGGGAACAGTCCACAGAGGGAACAACTACATTGCACAATGACTTGGATGTCTCCTCAGGTCCTTCATTGGAAACTTACAGCAAAGGGTCCCTTCTTTGCTAATTTCAAAAAAATCTTCAAGAGTCCATAAGCGTGAGAATCCTTCCTTTATCACAGGAATTCTGACCATCATTGTCTCGTGTGTGTGGCTCTGAGTATCTGTTGGGCCAATAAGGCAGAACACTCAGGAAATTACTAGAAAGACCATATTCTTAATTGCCACAGCTTGACATGTGAAATGATAACATTTACCAGGTAGTTATATGAGTGTGTGAAGACTTATAACACAAATATATCTACAAAATAATGCATCATATCTGCAGTTGTCTGAGATTTTTCTCTTTATCCCTCCTTGCCTCTTGGTTAGTCTGCTGAGAGTAACATGTACAGTTTTGTGGGTTCATTCTCTGCCAGGCATTAAGCATAATATGGTATCCCATTAAATCCTCACCACTTTGGGAGAGTGTGCAGAAAAGTGTTATCTGCGATCCTTTGAAAGACCTTCTTACAAGTTTCCCTTGTGGCTGGCATCTAGGAACTTGGATTTCAGGAAGGTTTCCACCATTTCCAGAATTCAGCTGATGACTAAACTGCTTGTACATACATGTGGTTTATGTGGAATATCTAGAATTTGACACATGCCAGGCAGAGGATGCCTGTGTGATCTGCTCCCAATAGAAAGCCTAGGTGTTGAATCTGTAATGTGCTTCTCTAGGTACAACATTTCAAATGTGTTGTCATGCTCATTGCTAAGAGAATTAAGCATGTCCCATGTGAGTCCCTGGGAGAGGACCACTGGAACTTGTCCTGACTTTCCTAGACTTTGCCCATGTGCCTTTTCCCTTTATTGATCTTGGTTTGTATCCTTTCACTGTAGTAAATCATAACTCTGAGTAGGACCATGTGCTGAATGCTGGGATTCCGCCTGGTGAATTGCTGAACTTGGGAAACCAGACACAGAGAATAAGTAGTCTTATTGGTCACATTTCACCGAGGAGGAAACTGAAGGGCAGAAAGTTTAAAAGATCCCAAAGTTTTCATCCAGGCTTTTTAAAGGATAAAACATTATTCTGGGTGACACAGCAGTGTTTAACTCTCCGGTCTTCCACTGTTTTGAGATTATACAATGTAGTTTCCAGAGATTTCCCTGTTGTACAGTATTCAATGACAATGCTCTTCCCATTTCCTGCTACAAAAATGTCCTGCTGGACACTAGACCAGGGGTCAGTAAACTACAGACCACAAGCCAAATTCAGTCTACCACCTGTTTTAGGGCAGCCTACATGCTAAGAATGAATTTATATTCTTAGATAGCTGAAAAAGGGCAAAAGAAGAATACATTGTGACTTTACATTTTTTAGAAATTCAGATTTGAGTGTCCTTATATGATGCTTTATTGGAACACATCCATGTTCATTAGTTACCAATTTCCATGGCTGTTTTCATGTAAAACAGCAGAGTTGAGTAGATGCAAAGACTATATGGACCTCAAAGCCCTCTACAGACAAGCTTGAGACCCCACTCTCTACATCTTTCATGTTCAAGGCCTTCTCTCTTAGCCAACCTCATGTCACTGGTACTGTTCACCCCCCTTCCCCCACCCCCACACACACACACTTCACTTTCCTAGCCCTGTCATCCTGAGCAAACTCTCTCGACCTCCGGAAAGCCAGAGCCCATGTCTTATATATCTGATTCTATGTACTTGGAGAAAAAAATTCACTTCTTTCCTCTGAGCCTCAGTTTTCTCACCTGAAAATAAGAATAATATTATTAACCTTACAGTATAATTATGAAAATTAAATTAAATTATATAGATAAAAATAATTTAGTCCAAAGTAAGAACCCAGGAAATGGCACTTGTACTACTAGTAGCTGTCATTTCTATAATAATATCTGATTATCTTTTTTAATCTCTTTTCTGTAAAAAAATTTTTTTTATTGGTTTCAGAGAGGAAGGGAGAGGGAAAGAGAAATAGATACATCCATGATGAGAGAGAATCATTGATCGACTGCCGCCTGCATGGCCCCCACTGGGGATCGAGCCCGCAATCCTTGTAAGTCCCCTGACCAGGAATCAACCACTGAGCCACACCAGTCAGGCCATTTTGTTTTGTTTTTGTATCTCTTAATACACTGAAGAGCTTATGGCGAATGATCAATTAAAAAAACACTTTATTAGCACAGCATTATAGACATTGACCAGGATGTCACTGGGTGGTTGAGAAAATTTGGGCCAATTTCATGCCTTCTCTGAGTTTCAACATCCTCATTACCTGGTTCTACTTGAAACGCATTTCAAAGGATCGGGTGCATCTTTTCTCAGATGGCTAGTCTAAAATGCTACTCAGGATCAAGATATCCCTTCCATGATCCTTAAGATCCAACCCCCTTGTACCATAATTCACTTCCAAAGTCTGGATTTCTCAGCATTGCGGCTTGATCCAGAAAAACTCATCTAGGTATTAGAAGTTATTTTGAAAAGGCTGTTCTATATCACAGCCCAATTTTCTACTTATCCACTACAGAGTCTCCTGCTCTTATCTGATTATAACTGACCTAATTTGTAAAGAATCCAGTGAAAATAGTCTCATTAAGTCTTCATTTCTTTAGCAACCTCTCTTTTCTACCCCAAATGATCTAGGTCAGAATGGCTCAAAACAACCAGCTGGCAAAATTACAAAGTCACTCAAGAACCTTCTCAAGGGAACTCGCAGGGAGTGGAGTCTCTAAGGATTGGTGGCAGGCATGTCCTGGCTAGGAGTGTGGTTAGGTACAGTTGTAGGAGTGAAAGTACTTTAAGAAATGCCTGAAAAATATAACACAAGGTAACCCCCCTTTCCCTTACAGAAAGTTTTTTAAGCACCCCCAGTCACTGCACTTTCGATTAATAAGACAAGTAATTCAGAGGATTGTTTTATTTTGACCACTGTGCTTCATGCAAAAGCAGTACAATGAAACAATGCTCAATAATAAAATCATTCAAACAATGCTTATCAAGTGTTATGAAGTGCAAAACACTCCAGCTATGGAGACTATACCAGTTAGATATTCCCATAATGATGCTGTAGACAAAGAACTTCAAAATCTCAGTGACAACAACCATACGAATCTGAAGAGGCTGAGAAGGCCCAACTTCGGGCAGCAGTGACTTGCATGGCTCTGCTCCACATGTCTCTCATCCACCTCTTGAGACTGGCAGGCTACCCAGGGAAAGCTGCTCAAATAGTAATGGCAGAAGTGTAAGAGGGAGGCCTCTTTAAGGCATAGGCTCAGAACTGGCATACTCTACCTTCTGTCCTATTCTCAGCAAGTCACATGGCCAATTCCGAAGTCAAGAGGTAGAGAAGTATCCTCTGGTCAGTATGAGGCTATGCCAAGTGGATGTATAAAGAGGTAAAGAATGCAGGCCAATATTTCAATTTACTACAGAGTCATAGGGTTAGATAGGAATCCAGAGATCAATTAGTTCAACCCCTCAATTTTAAAGACAAGGACTCTGAGTACCAGAAAAGTTAAAAGACAACTAGCTAGAAAAAACCATTTTTGCACCATAATGAGTCACATATACCATGATGGGCCCTCTAAAAGAATAGGAGCTTAGACATATTGAGTGAAATTACCCATCATAAACAATACTTGGCTGTGAAGTTTTGTTGACAAGGTATGGGGCTGAGACAAACCCAGAAGGCAATTAGAGATAGTTTAAATAGGAAGCGAAGGAAGGAAGGAAGGAAGGAAGGAAGGAAGGAAGGAAGGAAGGAAGGAAGGAAGGAAGGAAGGGAGGGAGGGAGAGAGAGGGGGGAGGGTGGGAGACAGAGAGAGAAAGGGAGGGAGGGAGAGAGAGAGAGGAAGAAAGAAAGAGAGAGGAAGAAAGAGAGAAAGAAAGAGAGAAGGAAAGGAAGGGGGAAGGGAAGGGAAGGGAAGGGAAGGGAAGGGAAGGGAAGGGAAGGGAAGGGAAGGGAAGGGAAGGGAAGGGAAGGGAAGGGAAGGGAAGGGAAGGGAAGGGAAGGGAAGGGAAGGGAAGGGAAGGAGAGATAGGGGCGGTATCCTTGTGTCCAACTGGATGGCAGAATCGATCATGGGAACTATGACTCAAGGCATAACTTTAGTCCTCCAGAGGATTATGGGGAAAGACAAAGCTGAAGTCCTGTAGAAACTTGAGTAGAGTGTCTGAGGGGAGAAAATCCCTTCCTCACTTCTGAGGTCCCTAGCCTCTCTCTGCCAACTTCCTTGGTTCTTCCCATTAAGGGTGTACGAATGACTTTATAAAATGAACCACTTGCCTCTCTCTTCAGAGGCATCCTGCCCCACCAGAGAATGTGTTGTTTGTTTTCCTCTAGGCCAGGTGGTGACAATTAGAGTCCCTAAAGGTAAGGCAGTGGAACGCTAGGTCTATATTAAGAAGCCCATTTGCTTATGATTTGAACCACTTTTCCCAAAAGTAACTCAAATTATTTAGAAGTAGATTGCTATTTTTAGCCCTCCCCCTCTCTTTAAAATTACAAAACTCAGCAAGTGCTCTCCAACTAGATCGACAGCTTCTGAAAAGTCCAGGCAAAAGAAGAGACACTTGCTTTCGGTATCACCCTGGCTCAGGCCTGAAGTTGAGGATGCAGGTAAACAAAGAGTATGCTATGACTGCATGCAACTGTCATCGGGCCTGGGAGGAGACTGCAAAAGAAACTAGGTCACGTGTGGAACAAGGTCAGCGGAAGGTCGGGAGGCTTCTGGGATGGGCACCTCTGCCACTGCTCCCCTCCCTTCTCCCAATTTCCTTCAGAAGAACAGCAAGTGAGCCCACAGACACTCCCGTGGGAAAGCGGAAGGGTAGGGCCTTCATCTGGATTATTGGGACTAAAGACTGCAATTTTCACTGTTTCATTGGCTCTTCAGGTCCCAAGCCACATGGATAACGACTTAAGAGTGCTATGGGAACACGTGGGAGGCCCCCACCTCTGTGCCCATGTTCTAAATGTGAATGTGAAATGAAAAGCCATGCAAAGGACTTGTTTTACCTGAAGCGCAGGTATTTCAATAAAAATCAACATGACCCTCTGATTTAGGTGAATTCTTCCAAAGGTTTTTGTTGTTGTTCTTCTGTAGTTATTTATGGTTTCCTTCCTGCTAGTGACAGAAATTGTCTAATGTAGCTTGTTTTACCTCCAACCAACCCTTAGGACAGCCTGAAATATATTTAATGTTTAGTATGTAATTTCTGAACGAATGAATTCTGATCTTGTCCAAGGTGCAGTAGGGTGCCACCAACTCCACCCAAGAAAAGAAAGTCTTCTTGGGAGGTAACTGTGGGCAATGTGAATCCTAAATGTATACAAACCCAGAAGATGTTTCCAATATAAGGAATTTGAAAGCTTCCCACATATTCGTGCCTTAACCCTTACCAGCAGGATACTTAAGAGGACAAAGAACATTACTGATATCACATTAAAGAAACAGAAACCTAAGAAGGTAATGTGATTTCACCATCTTCAATAAGTAAGATCTTGAATGAAGTAAGAAGAAGGAAATACAAGATTATTAGCCTGATAGCTGGGAGCAAAGCTAAAGCAGCAGCCCTTTCTTAGTGTTAAAGCCTCAAAGAAATACAAACACTACAGAAAACTGCGAGCAAGCCTCCAGGTGCTTATGTCAAAAACCACAAATCTAAAAAAAAAAAAAAAAAAAGCTCTAGCTGGTTAGCTCAGTTGGTTAGAGCATCCTTCTGTTATCAATCCTGTAGTCAGGGCACATACAAGAATCAACCCATGAATGCATAAATAAGTGGGACAACAAATCAATGTTTCTCTCTTTCCCTCTCTACATAAATATATATTTTTTTAAAAATATAAATCTTGGGCTGACTGCACAAGTTTGTCTTTTCAATTGTGGTTAAAAACAAAAACAAAAAACAGCAAACATAACAAAAATTGTACCACCTTAACCACTTTTAAGTGTACAGTTCAATATGTTAAGTGTTTCACATTGCTGTGCAACAGAACATTTTCATCTTGCAAAACTGAAACTATATTCATAATCACCATTTCCACTCTCTATGAGTTCAATGACTGTAGATACCTCACATAAATGGAATTATGTAGTATTTGTCCTTTTGTGACTGGTTTATTTCATTTAGCCTACTGATCTCAAGGTTCCTCCACTAGACAAGTTCATTTTAAGATTGGTTTCTACATATATCATTCAAAGCATAAAGGAACCTGATATGATTCCATCAAGAAAGCGTGTGCGTGCATAATCAATCAGTAACATAACAAACTGGAGTTCTCTCACAAATCACAGTGAGAGAGCATTCAGTTAGGTACAAGGCATTCTGGGACTGTGCAGGAGGAATCTCACAAAACTCTTCTCATCCTAGGATGTGGGTATAGTCCGGGCAAAAGTTAATCTTAGAGAGAAAAGTCTGGTCATCTAAAGTGATGTCCAAAGCTCAGACTTGGACAAGTAGACTTCATACAAGGAAGTTCAAAATGGCGGAAGGCTCCCTGTGTTTCTGGGAAATCTGCTTGTAGATTTCCTATTATTTCTGTCCACATAATGAACCTTGTTCCCTCTACTGAACCAGAATTATTGCTGGTCACTGTCCTGTATGAATATGGATATTCTCCAAATCACTGTGTCTACCTGGCCAGCATCTTCTCCACCAACAAGAAGATCCATTCCCCTCTTTGGGCCACTCACATCCATCCCTCTCACTGTACCAAGACAGCCCATCTTTCTGTACCCAGATGCTTCAGAGAGCCAAGTGCTGGACACAGGAAGGGAACTGTTAGCATAGCCCTCTTCACATTCTCTTGAATATGGTTGGACTGGTTCTGGAGCCTAAGGCAGTGCTGAGTCTGAAAATGGAAGAGAGAAAAGTTAAGAGGCTTTAACTGAAAGTATGAAGGAAAAAGGAGCTTAGAGAGGCAGAAAACAGGGGCAAAGTAAATGAGGCCAATTAGATAGGATGGAATGATGAAAAGAGCTACCTTTATTGACCACTCACTCTGTGACAGGTATACTACATATATTATCCTATTGAGTACACTTAGCAAAGGATGTGAGGTTGGTACTGTCTATCTCCATTTTAGAGAGGGGGGAATTGAGCCCAGGGAGGCGTTTTCTGTGTATTTGTTTGCTTTTTGGCTCCCCTGAGTCAGCTGGTAGATAGCAGAACCATGGCTTGAACCAAGTTTGTCCACAACATCCAGTGCTAAGCCGTTTTTCAGATGTAACACCAGAGACTTGGTGTATTAAGTAACTTGCCCAAGACTTGGTTGCAAATCCAGGACTACAATTGGGGTCTTGTGTCTTACAAGAATATCTTGTATCCTTTTCACAATAAAAGGTGATCCCTTACGAAGGATGTAGATTACCTTTACTTCCTTTTATAATTACTCACAAACCATTCATGTATCTTTTTAAAAAGTTGCTGGCATTCACTTTTCCTGTTTTGGACCTTGTGGTATTTACATATCTTTACACCTGTTTTTACAATCTCTAGAAATGGCTGTTTGGTTCTGTGATATTTTATCAGTTTTTTCCTTTAGTATTTGAAGATATATATATTGCCTTGGCATGAAAGTTTGACCACATTTGAAAACATTATTCCTTACTATTGGCTCACTTTTCTACTCAAGATTATCCATCCTGATAAAAACCACAGATAAAATATGAATAGGGAGCATCGTGTCTGCCAGGCACTGCTCAGCATTTGGCATGTATCCTCATTTAATCCTCACAACAACCTAAGAAGTACTATTATTATCCCCACATTTCAGCTGAGAAAACTGAAGCGCAGAGAGAGTTCAGTAATTTCCCCTGAGTCACAGAGCTAACAAATGGCAAAAACGGGCTTCAAAATCCAGTATCTGAAACCAGAGCCTGCATTTTTAAACTATGCCTCCTCTGCCCGAATTAGAGAGTACTTATTTCTTTTTCTCATCCATTAATTTCACACCACCTGCCCCAGGTCATGTTCTAGCCCTTCCTTGTACTAGCTCCCAGCAGAGCAAAGAGAGCCCTTGGTACTTATTCTCTTCCTAGTGTAGCCCCAGCCCTTTCTTGACTTCAGCCATCTTGACACATTTCTGAAATTAAATGCCAGTTCTTAGATCTTTTGTAAATGGCACTTTAAATCTATTATATTGGTTTCTTAGACAAATCCTCTTTTTTTGCCTGTGGGTATCATGTACAGTTTTGTTCTATTTTAATAGAATTTCCCATATTCCAATACATAGGCTAACAAAATCATAAAGCATTATTCAGTATAATTGCTGGGTTGAATATTTTGGCTAAATAATTCACCAAGTTGAATTACCAATTTACAAATAATTAGAATACACACTTTAAAAAATAAAGCAGTGTTAAAGATAGCATCATTATTTTTTCAGAGGACACAGTCAAATCTGATAGTTCTTCAAAGTTGTTACTATGATCAATAACCATTAAGCATATAAACAAAGAATTTATAAGAAAATTGGTTGAACATGTAGTGCCATAATGACTGACAATGGCTATATAAAACATACTCCTGTTTTACTTTGTTCAATTGTCATGTGTCTCATTCAAAAAACATTGGGTCCAGTTTACTCTATCAAAATTCCTTGAGATCATTCCTTCACTAAAATTAGTTTGGTTTTGGTCAGGACTTGTTTTAAAAAATCGAACAATGAGCTGAAACCGGTTTGGCTCAGTGGATAGAGCGTTGATCTGCGGACTGAAGGGTCCCAGGTTCGATTCCGGTCAAGGGCATGTACATTGGTTGTGGGCACATCCCCGGTGGGGGGTGTGCAGGAGGCAGCTGGTCGATGTTTCTCTCTCATCGATGTTTCTAGCTCTCTATCTCTCTCCCTTCCTCTCTGTGGAAAATCAATAAAATATATTTAAAAAATAAATAAATAAATAAATAAATAATCGAACAATGGAGCTGATTTGGAACATTTTCTTTGGGTTGCCTTGTTTTCCGTCAACAGAAGAAAGGCCTTTGAGCAAGACCAGAATCCCTATATACTGGCCTTGTCATCTGTTAGTCAAATATATTTTACACATTGACTATAGGACACATATTCTGGGACCAGGTCCTGCACTCAAGGTGCTTATAGTCTACTCAGTTGACAGATAATAAATATATAAACAATGTTGTTGCTACTTCCTCCAGCACCATGAAGAAGATAAATGAAGCAATTGTTAGCAAGAGTGATGAGGATGAATACACTGCACTGGTTAACAGAGTCAGGGAGTGTCTCCCGAGGAGAAGGCATCAGCGTGGAAGCCAGAAGGATGGGGAGACAGACTGCCGATGCTCTGGAGGAAGAATCCAAGCAGATCTGAAATCCAGTATCTGAAATAAGTATGAAGAGGTTGAGAAGGCCCAACTTCGGGCAGCATTTTAGACCAGCCATCTGAGCCTAGAAGTCTGGAGGGTGTGAGAGCCAGAAAGCATGGCTGCGATTAGTAAGTGAGGAAAGGGGGAAGGAGCTGCGGTCAGAGATAGACAGCAATTTCAGTGACTAAATGCAGAGGGTTTAAACAGGTGAGTGATGTCCCTAATCTATGCTTTTGGAGTAATGTATGTGAGAGATGACAGTAACTAGATTAGGGTTGTCATGGAGAAGTAGTGAGAAATAAAAGGATTTAGTATACATTTTGGAAAAAGATCCAATAGGATTTACTGATAGGGTGATTTTAGAAGGCCTGACGGGGGAATAAAGAAATGAAGAATGGCTCCAAGGATTCGAAGGCTTGAAAGACTGAGGGCTATTGATACAAAATAACTTAGATGAGGAAAACTTGATTAGAAACAAACTTGGCAATGAATGGTGAACTCAGTAGTTTTTGGGTCCTGTTAAAGCTGGTATTTCTATAGGGCATCAAATGCAAACAATGGGGAGGCAGTGGGATATATGAGGATAGAGTCCAGCAGAAAGGTCTGGCCAATGGCATACACTTGGGAATCATGGACATAGAGATATCATGTCAAGCCATAGGTTCAGATGTTGTCACTTAAGGGAAAAGTATAGTTATAGGAAAAAGGGATCAAGGCCTGAGCCCTGGGTACCCCAGCATTTCTTTATATGTAAAGATAAGAAGACATACTTAGCACAGATGACCTAAAGGAAACAACCCGTGAAGTTGGAAACACAAGAGAGTTCAGTAAAGAGTGACATTAGCAAGATGGCAGACTAGAAAGCCCCAAACCCTCCTTCCTCCCGCGGAGACACGGCTTCAACAATACATGAACCTTTCCTTTTAGGAGAGATCCAGAAACCCACACAAGTGTGAAGCCAGCCACATTGAAGCCGAGAGGAAAATCTGCAGCACGATCTCACCAGAGTTCCTCCCCCTGGCACAGAGCCACACGATTGGGAGGAAACTCCCAGTGCCAGCTCCCAGCTTCGCTTTGGGGAGGAAGATTGGACCATATTTGTAATGTTGTGATTTGGCGGGGGGAGGGGAGGGTGGCACTGCCTGAGGAACTGGCTTCTGTCTTGCCTGTCTAGAGCACACATGAAACCAAGCATGCTCCAGATGACAGGGGCCACTGGGGACAGAAATGCTGAGTGGCCTGTTGCTTCTCCAGAGGACCTGCCGTACCCCAGACACAGGCCAGTAGAGCTTGGCAGCCTGTCCCTTGGTGGGGAGAGAAAGTAGGGCATGTGTCCAACATTCTGGCTTTTCAGGGGCTGCCCAAGGAGCTGGCTGCAGTCTTGCTGTGTTGGAGCTCTGATGAGACCTGGCATCGATGCCACGAAACTGCTGAGAACAAACGTAAATGCGTGGCATGATGACAGACACCAGAGGGAGTGAGAGGCTATGAGATCCTAAAGAAATAACTGGCCACGCCCTCTAATTAGGAGTCTACCAGCACAAGTCCAGCAGGGGTTTGAGACGACCCCCAGAATCTGTAGCCAGGTCTATCATGTCATTTTGATAATAACCACTTTAATATGTGTGAGGTGATATCTCATTGTGGTTTTGATTTACACTTCCCTGGTGAGTGATTTTGTGCATCTTCTCATGTACTTATTTGTCCTTTGTATATGTTCTTTGGGAAATGTCTATTCAGGTCCTCTTTTCCAAATTTAAAATCCGATTACTATTATTAATTTTTTGCTATTAAGTTGTTGGAGTTCCTCATATATTTTGGAAATTAACCCCTTATCAGATATATGATTTGCAAATATTTTCTACCATTCTTTAAGTTGCTTCTTCATTTTATTTATTTATTTATTTATTTATTTATTTATTTTTGCTATGCAGGAATTTTTTTAGTCTGATATAGTCCCACTTATTTATTTCTGCCTTTGTTGCTTGTGATTTTGGTGTCATATCCAAAAAGTCACTACCAAAACCAATATTGAGAAGCTTTTTTTCCTATGTTTTCTCCTAGGAGTTTTATAGTTTCAGGTCTATATTTAAGAAAATCCATTTTGAGCTGATATTTGTATATGGTATAAACTATGGACCCAATTTCATCCTTTTGCATGTGAATAACCAGTTTTCCCAGCACCATTTATTGAAAAGACTGTCTTATCCCCACTGAGAATTCTTGGCTCCCTTCTCAAATATTACTTGACCATATACACATGGGCTTATTTCTGGGTTCTGGGTTCTGTTCTACTGGTCAATGTGCCTATTTTAATGCGAGTACCACACTATTTTGATTACCGTAGATTGATAATAATCATCCTAATGGTTATTATCAATCTACGGTATTCAAATTATGATACCACAGCTTTGTTTTTCTTTCTCAAAATTGCTTTGGCTATCAGGGTCTTTTGTGGTTTCATATAAAATTTAGGATTGTTTTTTCTATTTCTGTGTAAAATGTCATTAGAATTTTGATAGGGATTACATTGAATCTATCAATGGCTTTGGGTAGTATGAATATTTTAATAATACTAATTCTTCTGATCCATAAACTTAAGATATCTTTACATTTATTCGTGTCTTCTTTAAAGTTTTTCATCAAAGCCTTGTAGTTTTCAGTGTACAGATCTTCCACCTCTGAGGATAAATGTATTCCTACTTTACTGTTTTAAGCTTTTATGGAATATTATACATCCACAAAAAAGAAGGAAATTGTCTTATGCTACAACATGGATGAAACTTGAGGACATGGAACTAGTCACAAAAGGACAAATTCTTCATTATTCCACTTATATGAGGTATCTAAAGTAGTCAAACTTATCAAACTAAAAAGTTGAAGGGTGGTTGCCAGGAGCTGGTGGGAAGGGAAAATGATGAGTGGCTATTTAATGGGTATGAAGTTTAAGTCATCCAAGATGAAAAGCTCTAGAGAACTGCTGACACCATTATGCTTACAGCAAACAATACTATACACTTCAAAAATTGCTAAGAGGATTAATCTCGTGTTATGGTTTTTTTATGTAATAAATTAAAAGTGCATTAAGGAGGTAAAAGAAGAACATGTTTCAAGAAGAGAAGTGTGGTCAGCCACATCAAATGATGCTGAAAGGTGAAATAAAATAATAGAGAATGAGCCATTAGCTTTGGCAAAATATAGATCGTTGGCAGCCTTGATAAAAACAGTTTTAGTGCAGTGGTGAAAAAATAATGTAATTAGCATGGGCTAGGGATAGAAAGGGGAATAACAACCTGAAGAGAGGAGATAGTTCTATAAAATTCAGAGAAATAGTGCAATGTATAGAGAGGCAAGTATGCAGTCAAAGAAGGCTTTTAAAAAATGCAAAATAAAAATGAAATAAAATAAAGCAGAATATCCAGGTGCAGGAGCTTTAATGAGTTAATGATCAGAAACAGGAAGTTCTTATCTATTTGCATCTATATAAAATAAGAAGTGAGGTCATAAGTTTAGAGTGAGGTGGGAAGAAGATGTTGATTTAAGGAGCAAAAAGAGGTATGAAATTATCATCTCAGAAAATAGGAAAATAAATTTACTAGGATGTGCAGTTAAGATTCATGATCAGAAATTTCTAATGAGTCCAAGGTATCCAGGCTATGTAATGTTTCCCAGAAATGTTTGGCCACCAAAGTTGTCTGGGATTGGGATAGGTAGAAAATTGAATTTAACTGAGTTGGAGTTTTTCCAGGTAACTAGAAGAAGAAAGAGTGAGACAAGAGAATTAAGGACATTTTCAAAAGTAGGACTCTTCTACTGGACCCAAGGAATTTGAGCTGATATAAAGAGAAAGGAATATGTGAGGGAGTAATACAAACTGAACAAAATTTCACAGTTGCAGCCTTCCCTCCTAGCAACTTTTAAGGCAGGACCTTTATATCCCCTGACCACCTTTCTTTTCTGGGAGAAACTCAGGGCAGGTCCTGGCAGGAATGTGTTTAGGGCTAACTGTGCTAAGGCAGTCCTGGTCCTGGTCCTGGTCGTAGTCGTCGTCGTCGTCGTCCTCGTCCTCCTCCTCCTCCTCCTCCTCCTCCTCCTCCTCCTCCTCCTCCTCCTCCTCTATATGACTACAGGGAAGTATGACTTGAGATGTGCATTGAGATAAGTTCCCATTCGCCCATCAGGACCCCTTCAAGTGTGTCTACTTCAACCCCCAACAAGCCAGAAAGGGGCTCCAGGAAAGCCTAGCAGGCAGCTAGGATTGCCACTCATCATAGCAATCCTTCATGAAATAAAAATTCTCCAAGTGAATGAAGGAACCAACCATCCTTTATAATGTTGACTAAGGATAAACTTGGCTGCTTCATAAAAACGAATTCTATGGGAAACATGGTTATTAGCTGGAGTTTAGGATAGAGTGGTGTAAGGCTGTCCACTCCCAGGATCCGTAATGGAACATGGGGACATAAGAACACAGCTAGCAAGTCACTGCCCATCTGTTTCAGTACCTGATCCCTGGAGGTGACTAATCCTGGCTGCTGCTCAAGAATGCTTAATCATTGCCTCCTGCCCCTCTTCCTGACCTGGCTTCCTCTCTTAATAGAGCATAATAAAAGCATATGGTGCTGTAGAAAGCTTCTGGTGGCAGAATTCTGATTCTGTCTAAACCATGGCAAATTTCTCACTTTTCTCTGACTTCTGGAATATATAATTTAGATACTTTTCCAGTCTCCAATCTTCTGAGACTGATCCTAATGCTACCTAGGCAAGGAGATCTGAGAGAATATATAGGATTCTTGAGAATGTTAATCCCATGATTTGAGTTTGAGGAGTTTGAGTGCCAACCAAGGAGACATGTTCTCTGTTTCCAAAAGCTAATGCTTGTGGATAAGAGGCCAGCCTCATTGGTGGTAATTGGTAAAATTTCCATTATATCAAAGCTGACACCTTTAACCAACAACAATTAAAATGTGTGCATATGTGTGCACATGTGTGTAAAATTTAAACTTTTCTTGAAGGCTCAGAGCAATTACTCTACTAATGTGCTTTAAAAAAATGGAGCTTTTAGGGATGACTTTAAGTATATCAGATTAGTTGGCTCTATTTACATTTTCCAAGGCTGCTCACTGGGAACAATAGAGATCCCAGCTGTATCCCTACTTCTGGATCTGTCTGGAGAAATAATTAGGTAGCACCCATCAGAGGTCTACTTACAGGAAAACTCAAGAAGCTTCTTGGAAAAAAGAGTTATCTTAAGAGAAAGTCAACATACATACACACAGAGCTAACATTGAGAATGATACAGAGTATAGAATAAAATCTATCCAATATATTGACCTCTGCCCAGCTCTCACAAACTCATACTTGAGTCTTAGGGCAAGGGGCCAACAACAAAATAATCAATGTAAGTTCTAAGAGTTCTTCTGTTGGCATCTATGCTTGGCAATAGATTACAAGTTTGGCATTGTTGGCACTCCTGGCTCAGTGGTGCTGGCACACACACAGGGTCAGCAGGAGTAGCAGCTGCATCAGCAGCTTCCACAGTGAGGGACCCAGCTCTGGGACCTTCTGACCACAGTGGAGTGCAGGGCCCTTGTTACACATTAACATCAACAATGTTTGGCCTCTGCAGACACAGTATAGGCCCTGGTGGGACTGCCAGCAGCAGTAATGTTTGGGGTATAAAACTATGGTAGCACAGTCCCTCTGGAGGTCAAAGGAGCAAAAGTGACAACTGTCCAAAACAGGAAAGAAGGAAAATGGTAGATACCATGTGGTAGCCCCCACAATTGGCTTATAAAAGACTGAAAAATTTATCCAGAGATTTCTAGAACTATTTGGAAGTCCATTAAGAAGGTGCCTCAGAGTAGCTGAAACTTTTTACCTTTGGGCTGTCAGGATTTAGAAGATTTTACATTTTGTGTTTTCATTGGTTAGTCTTTCTTCATGAATAGTCCCTGTTGTTATTGCTGATGTATGGCACTCAACAGTCTTACTCCTCTTTGTAACTTACTCTTTCTATTTTGTTTGGGTGGCGTTGGAATTAAATAAGAGAAAATAAACTCTAAGTAAGAATATGAGAAACTTTCCTATGAGCAAAGCATGTGAGCTTTAACATATAAACATGGCAATATCCATTTTAGCAATTTGAAATGGCTTTTAAAATTTTTAAACTATTTTAGAACACTGATTATGACAAATAATTAAAATTTTAAAAAGTGAGTTATAGCCACATTTAAGCATCTTTCCATTCCATGTACACCATGCTTGAAATAAATGAGGCACGGTTGACAAATACAAATGAGACTGATCATTTTCTTCCCATCAAAATGTAGTAATTACCTTGTTTTTGATGGCTTTTTGATGCTACTTATTACTAACTTTTGTATTCATGATGCCACTATTGCTTAAGAGCAATAGTGAGAAGTTCTAGCTTACAGATAAATTGACTGAATCTGTACCCTATAAATATAATTCAAGTATCACAACAAGGAATGAGACCAAATGGACGAAGAACCATCAGAGATGTTTTCTGAATCGTCATTAGTGACCACTAGCATCACCAGGTGGGTGGATTTAAGTGCTGCTGATGGCTGATGTCAATGAGCAGCAGGACTCTAAGGAAATGAAGGGAAATGTTTTACATTTATCACAGGACCTAGTTTGAACACTTAAGTAGCAACTGAACCACATCTATTGTTCAAGGTGCATGATAAACTGTAATGTCAGTTAACAGAAATGTTCCCAACCTGGGCCATTAGCCTTGAGCAAACAGAGGGCTCTGGCTCTAAGCCTGGTGGTGAATTTGAACACTCACAGAGAGACTGCACGGTCCAATAGGAAGAGCTTCATCAAAGATGCATATTTAAATTTGGCTCTGCCACTTACAACAAGGATTCCCTGAGAGATCCCTCAAAGCAGCAGTTCCCGAATGTTAAACGTGTATGTAAATCACCTGGCGATCTTGTTAGACGGCAGATCATGATTAAATCATCCTGGGGGGAGGGGTCTGAGGGGCTGCATTTCTACCAAGCTCCTGTGCTGCTGGCCTCTGGCCCAACTCTGAGTAGCAAGGCCTTTGATTATTGATGGAACATGAGCAAAGCACATGTGTACATGAGAAAACTCCTCATGAACTGTATGTAAAATGACATAAGCATCACCTTATTATATTGATTAAAAATAATTGGTGATTCAATTCAACTGCTCAGGAAAAAAGTCCTAGTAGAAAAAATTATGTTCCAGATATTCTTCTAATTTTCCTCTTTAACAAAAGCAAAACTGGGAATTGGAAAGGCCAAGAAGAAAGATATTCATCCTAAACATTTTTGTTGCTTAGTGAGTGCTTTGAAAAATTAACTTCCATATAACCATCTTAACCAAAAAGATGGGGGGGGGGGGAAACACACACAAAACCCGACTTTTTAAAAGAAATGTGCACAATCAGATCCAGTTCCAGATTTGTCTGTAGATGGTCTCACTCCAATCAAAATAGAAACAGTGAATTACATGGAAAAGGAAGAAGACAGTTGGCTCCAGGAAAACTGACAATGAGAAGAGATTGCTGCAAGGGAAGAAATTAAAAACTAATAAAAGCAAACATAAGAACATAGAAATCAAAGCTGTAGGGACATCTAATTTCCCTGCCTAAGTATCACTGTTCTTTTTCATCAGTGCTGGCATTTTCTGTAAGAAATGAGTAAAATTGACAGGTGCAATTATTGATTCCCGGAGCATTTCTGTGTTTCTATGTAAAGTATAATCAATAATTCCTGTTCAAATGCTGGTTCGCAAATTGGCCAAGGAACCCAGCGGGCAAGGAGAGAGCGAAGAAAGAGGCAGGCCACTCCAGATTGGTAGGTGGCAGCTTTCATTAGCAAGGAACTTATAGACCAAGCTTGTCTTGGGCAGCCACGTGATGAGGTCTCCACACTAGCCTGCCAGACTCTTAAACACCTGTACAGAGGACTTAACTGGGCTCAGCCACATATACCATCCAGACGGCCCAACAACACATCGCTCTTCAAAGGCTATGACCTTGAAAATGGCTCTGGCTGTGGGGACGGAACATGGGCAGAATGAATATTCCAAGGACAGGGGAGGGGGTGAGGAGACTCCAATTGCCTGAGTCCTACTCATGGGTCAATTGACAGTCACATCCTCTATATGAACTCCTCCAACACCAAGAAAACACAACTTACTCTACTGTGTGAAGACTTTCAGCACTTATCAGAAAATGCATAACAGACCCTTCCCATGGGAAAGAAACCCTTCCTGATCATTTAGGTTTTGGACAGAATGACCCCCTGTCACAGACCCAGACCACCAACACCTTAGATTAAGCAGCAGCTTGCTTGCCCCATGATGGATCTCTTCTCAATGGTTCTGGAGCTACCGTGACTATAGAATTAAAAATTCTGCTTCAAAGATGCCAGAGGTCCACCAGAAATTCATCTGAGTCCCCTTCACCTGCATTTTATACTTTGTCTTCCTGCTGCCATCCTGTTTATCCTCTCTCACCTGCTTGTGGTGGGAGGAAGCATCATTCATCACCCAGACTGCCAGGGGATTGTTAAACAAACATGTATGAATGAATGAAAACCTTGTTTGGTGTCATCAGAGAGAAGAATTAGTGACACATGAGACAGATCTGAGTACCCGTCCCTGTGTCCTGGCAGTGCCATCCCTTTGAAAGATAAATGACGGTAAAACTACTAACACCAATTATTAACTTGATTCCTTAGGTCAGTCTATACCAAACCATGAGGCCATTTAGATGCAAAATAGCCACTGAGGGATTTGGTTATGAAAACATTCCAGATGCAGACACTGAGAAATGTTTAGAGAGGCCAGCAATGACCTCATGCTGGGGAGTATCTCACACTTGCACACTGTTCTTAGCACGGCCCCTCCCCAGTCATCTGGTTTAACTGCCCCAAGTGGATGGCCTCCTAATTAGGCAGCTCTTCACGCTCCAATTCTGTCACCTGCTGAAAACCTGAAGTTTTGAGGATGACAGAGCAGCAGTTCCTTCCACAGGAACACTCGTGTGGGGCATCAGGAGTGGCTTTAAATGGTGGAGGTAATTACTTAATTCAAGCTCTAGCAACCGGCCAAGTAAACATGTAGCAGCCAGGAAGCTATTAGCATGATTTTAAGGCAATTATTCCATTAGTGTTTAATAGTCTCCAATTAGTCTTTTCTGACTGTCAAAGTTTGAATGTCTTTTTTTCCTCCAAAACTTCTCACAGTTGAGTAATGCAGAAAAGTGCCGTAATCCATTTTTGGACCTGGGGTTATGTGTATGGTTCTGCCAAATCTACATTACAGACTCATGGGAAACTGGGGTGGGGGGGTGTAGATTTGAAGAAATAGTTCTCAGATGTATTGGGGGTGAGAATGGGAAGCTCTGCAGGGGGTCCACTTGGAATATAATACTAACAGGGATTGGGAAAGTGGTGGAAATTCCCATGGCATCCAATGCCATCTTAAGTCTCTAAGTATGCCAGAACATCAAAGTCTGAGACTTTGTTCCATGGGGAGAAAAGGAAAATTGCCCTGTTCTTGTTAATGCATGTTTCCTTGTCCCTTCAACCTGGTCAGTACTTGTTGCTGCTGAATTATCCAGATACAAACGCCAAGCATTTTGCTCCAAAATTCCTAGAAGCTCTTCCCTAAGGACCACTTTAGGGTCAGATCTCTGAACTGATATTAGGCCATTTGCCTTCACCGAGCTGCAATTTTTACATGTGTGAAATGGAGTTCCCAGTCCCAGCAGTGCCTGCTTCGTGGGGTCTGGGGAAGGATCATGTGATCTGGTATACATACCAGGCTCTGAAAAGTCAAGTATTACAGAAATGTTAGAGATTCAGGCAGGGTGCCGTAGCTGCCCTCAGAACCAGCAATGTGAATTTAGGCTGCTAACCCCTTTGTCTCTGGGGAGTCACACATTGGAAGCCAAGCATGGCTCACCCCTCTCACCTTCCATGTGTGCAGAAATGCTCAGGGAGAGGCCATGTGAAAGGAACTTTAAAACCGAAGAAAAAGGGAAGAAAGAAGGAGGATGGGAACTCCTGTGGAAGTGAGGGTGGAATTTCGCCAACAAAGTTGTGTGCTTTCTACCATTTCCTCCAAAAGAGCACACTCCCCAGGCTCGCCCAGGCAGCCGGCACTGTAGGGTGGAGAGGCTGGGTGGTTCTTTAAGCTGGAGACACCTAGGCTCTTGGGAAGCTACCTCTCACAGGACACAAGGACGCGGACTCTCCCCTTCCCAGTGGCGTTCAGAGTGTGGCCTGTGCCTATCAGAGCAGCCAGACAGCCGCTTGACGGAGGGCCACTGATTTGGGCTGCGGATCAATTCCAGCACTGCTGGTTAGAACCTCTTGGGATTTTCAAGAGAACCCTTCTTTTGCTTTTTGTTTTTTGTTTGTTGGTTTGTTGGAAATTAATGTTTCCCCTCGGCGGCTGAGAGGGGGCGCTGGGTGGAGCAAATCAAGAAGAGGTCGAAGGGAGGTTGAACCTCATCGGGCTCAACTAGGGGCAGGTGTGGACCACCTGTGCGTAATTTGTCATTTGTCCTCTGGCCCGACCCTAGAAGGATTAGGCATCCACTCCTGCAGCCCAAGTGGCAAGTCAAATTGGTAAGGAAGCCTGGCCGAGTCCGGGCTGTCGCCGTGGCCCGCTGCCCTGGAGTGTCCTCCCCACTGCTCACCTGAGCCAGGGGTGGCTGCGCGCACCGACCGGAGACCTGCCCAGACCCCTGGTCCCAGGCGCGCGCCATGCTGAAGCCTCGGGCTGCCTCCCTTTCTCCTGGCTGCGGGGACCCCCGGGCACCAGGACCCTCGCCTCTCCTGGGAATCCCACCCCTCCGCCGCCGCCGCTCAGGGCTCCCTCCGGAGCAGCAACGCAGGGGCCGCCAAGGCTCGTCTTCAGGACCCGGGAGCTGACTGTCGCTAACAGCGCTGGGATCACGGTTCACACGGCGGCCAGCCGGCCAGGCCCTCGGGTCCTCCCAGACTACACCCCGGCGCCCTCCGCCCCTCGTCCCTGCCAGCTTTCGGGTCAAGGGCAGCGATCACGCTGCTCCCGCAACTTTCATCCCTCTCGGGGAAGCGCTTTGTCTCTAAAGGAGACGGGGGACCACGAACAGAAATGGCTCAGGTAGTTCTAACGGAGAAATCGACCAAATCCTCTGGAGTCTGTGCCAGGGATGGAGTCGGAGGTCCAGGCGCTGGACGGAGCCCTCAGGACACCAGCTCCGCTCACAGCGCACGGTCCCCCGCAGACCCAGATGCGCCCCCCGCCTCCAAGTCTGCGGAGAAAAACGAGGGAGGGGGCACCAGGGGCCAGCCCGCAGCCGAGCCCTTCCCCGCCCCAGCCCTCTGCCACAGCCTGCTTCAAAAGCCCAGCGGGAAAGCAGTCACCTTGACCCCCGCGCCAGGGTCCCCAGAGGTTAGGGAAAGGCCAGGAGGCCGGAGGCTCCCCGGCAGCGCTAGCCTGGCCCCAGACCCACCCCTGGGACCAGTGTCCCTCCCGCGGGCACCGGGGCAACTTAGCGCCTAGTGGCGGCTCAGCAGGGCGGGGCAGGTGGCGGCGCCGCGCGCCGTGCGCCCTACCTGGGATGGCTAAATTGGTGAGGGGGATGCTGTGGATGCTCTCCGGGAGAGTTGCCATCCAGTCGGCGAATTTGAGCTCGTTTGTCCCCTGAGACGAGGCCATCGTGCAGGTGGCGTGCGCGCTGCGGGTCCCGCACTGCTCGGCAGGCTGGCAGGCTGCTGCCGCTAACCCGGCGTTTGCTCCAGCCCCGCTAGAGTTTACACTCCGCTCTGCGCCACACCCACAGGATGGCGCAGACACACGCGGGTTTCAATAATTATTCCAAACACCCCATGCTCCCCAGTGCCTCCGCCAGACTCTGCCCAAGCTGTGGCTCCTGACGTCCGCGCTCGGCTTTCTCCTCTCTCCCCTCCCTCGCAGACTTCCCTCCTCCCGCCCTGTCCCTCCTCTGTGTCTCTGCCTTTTCTCGCCATCCTGCAGCTCTTCTTGGCTTTTGTTTTTCTAAATCGTGGTTCATGGTCTCGCTCGGCCCTTTGATGTGACTACCTGATCCTATTAATATAAAAAGCAGTCTTGTGGTTGAGCCTAAAATCTTGGTAGACTTTGGGATGCTATCTTCTCCCCAAGAGGTGACTTCACACACGGCTTTCAGGACTTTGCATTCGTACCAAAGAGCTTTCTGGTCTGAAAGCTACAACAGGTGATGTTTTCCCCAGCCTGATGGAGCCCGCAGGTCTGCTTATAACAAAATGGTGGTCTGCAATCACCACTGTGCCTAATTTTTGGAATAGTTGACGAGAGTGTGCTGTTGGCAAAGGGCAGTAAGTTCTAGGTGGTTCCTACTTAATGCCTGGCATCCTGTTTCCAACATTTCAAGATAAAGAAGCCCTTCGACCCCTTCATTGCTCTGATCATGAGACCTCTTTGTGATTTCTATGGAGAAAGCTACCTGAGTCCTCTCTCTGTCATTGTCAAGCCACTCAGGATAAGCCCAAAGCCTGATGCTAGAAGAAAATGACCACATTTCCCAGGGACATGCTGTAATTATTGACAGGAGCATTTGGTGAAATTTATTTGGCACCATTCAAAATGATCTGTGTGACTGTCTAGATTTTCATTCCCTGGCAGACTAGAGAGATTATGCCTCTCTCAAGAGAAATCACTCCTTGTGCCTCCAAAGAACTGTCTTGGTCCACCTGCTCTCAGACAAGACAAGGAGAGAAATCAAGTCTTACAAATGTCATGGGGACATAAAAACCAAGGTAAGAAAGACAGCTGCTGTAAAGCATGGGGATGACTATTTCTCTTCAGTAGACCATTAACATTAACAACAACAACCAAAGCTTTTTGCTTATAATACACAGATGTAGAACCCAAAGAATATTTCCCAACAGGAGCACTTTGAAAACATGGAGAAAGGAGAGCTAATGCCTTATGCGTGTGACCAAATTTTCCATTGTCCCATAGAATCATTCAAGAGGTCATGGTAGCCCTGGCTGGTTTTGCTCAGTGGATAGAGCGTCAGCCTGTGGACTGAAGGGTCCCAGGTTCAGTTCCAGTCAAGGGCACATGCCCAGGTTGTGGGCTTGATCCCCAGTAGGAGACGTGCAGGAGGCAGCCGATCAATGATTCTTCTTCATTGTTGATGTTTCTATCTCTCTTTCCCTCTCCCTTCCTCTCTGAAATCAATAAAGAATATTAAAAAAACAAAACAAAACAAAACAAAAAAAAACAGGTCATGGTAGGGTTATCTTTAAGAATGAAAAGGAGATGTAATGGGATTTTTTTAAAGGTCAATCTTAATATTCTTGCTAGCAGCCACCTACCCTTTTGATGAGAGTGAGAATTTAGCTCACTGTGGGATTCTTGGTCAAGAAACCTACAAACACCACCCTTCGGCTAATGCTGGTGCTCCGTGGGCATCACAGAGGGCAATGAGGAGAGCTCAGACCTGGGAACCCAATGCTTTGGCTCTGAGGAGTTTGGGCAGGTCCTTGAGTTTCTGTCAGCCCTAGTTGTCTCCATTAGAAAATGATGATAGTAACTCAGATTCACAGTGATGCTTCCCGGAAAGAATGTAAGAGCTTGTTATGAGCAAATCATCACACACAATATGAGACTTATGTTTACTGAGACAATGACATATGCATATTCTTCCTCTTGTTGCCTTTTCTATCCTTATAAGATATTTGTTTTTCAAGAGGATGAAATAATTATTGAATCTTGGAAATATTTTTAACAAGAGACATTTTAATGTCATACCTTGTTTGAGTGAACTTAGGAATTTCTAAAAGGTTACAAAGCATTTTCTTAAAAAAATGAAACCACCCTAACTGATGGGGAAAGTTGCCTCTATGAAGAATTGTACACTTTTGGTAAAGCAAACAAGTAATCCCTCCCCTGTTTTATCTTCTTTGAGTGTTAGAATTTTTAATATATTGGATTTTGCATAAAACCTTACATTTCTCTGCATGCAACTCACTAGAAAAGAGAGGGCTGGAAATTGATAGTTCTGAATTTCTTTCTTGGCTTATAATCAATTTTTAAGTATATTTTTATTGATTTCAAAGAGGAAGGGAGAGGGAGAGGGAGATAGAAACATCAATGATGAGAGAGAATCATTGATTGGCTGCCTCCTGCACACCCCCACACTGGGTATTGAGCCTGCAACCCAGGCATGTGCCTTGACCAGGAATCGAACCATGACCTCCTCCACTCAACCACTAAGTGACACTGGCCAGGTTTATAATCAACTTTTAAGATAATTTTATGACCTAATTACACAGTCTTTCTATTATCAACTCTGCCACTACTTATTAAGTAATATTAGGAAAAGCATGTAATTTCTCTTGGCTTTAGTTTACCCACTGTATTAATCAGGATTTTTCAGAGAAACAGAATCAGTTTTATGAGAGAGCAATCCTATATAATAAAAGCCTAATATGCAAATCGACCGAAAGGCAGACAGATGGAATAACCAGTCCCTATAATGCACACTGACCACCAGGAGGCAGATGCTCAATGCAGGAGCTGCCCCCAGCCCGCAGGCTCCAGGTCAGCCAGGGTGGGTGCCAGCATGGGCTCACCCCATCCCCTGATCACCCTCTAGTCACCGAGGGGCAATGGGGGGGGGGAGGGGGTAGGGCTGGCCAGTGAGTAGACTGGTGCCGCCCCCTGATCACCCCAGTCGCCCTCTGATAGCCCTGCTGGTCGCTCCTCAGATCAGCCCTGATCGCCAGCCAGGCCTAGGGACCCTACCCATGCATGAATTTCATGCACTGGGCCTCTAGTGTGTGTATGTGTGTGTGTGTGTGTATATATATATATATATATATATATATGAGCAGAGATTTTATGGAATTGATTTGTGAGACTGTGAGAACTGGTAACTCTGAATGGCAGGCCAGCAGACTGGTAACTTAGGTAGGATTTTTATGTTTCAGTCTTAAATGAGAATTCTTCTTCTTCAGAAAACATCTGTCTTTTCTCTAAGGCATTCAACTGCTTGGATGAGGCCCACCCACATTAAAGAGTGTAATCTGCTTTACTCAAAGTCAAATGACTGTGTCGCTAATCATATCCACAAATACCTTCACAACAATATCTAGACTAGTGTTTGACCAAACTACTGGGGATCACAGCCTAGCCAAGTTGACACACATAATTAACCATCATACCCATTGACAAACTAAACTAGAATTTGTTATTGATCTCTAGAGCTCCTTTTCACTCTATTATTCTATAATCCTGTTTTCTTTGTGATGACTTTTCACACATATAACTGCTGGAAATAGCAAAAACAAAACAAAACAAACCCTTAGTTTTTTTATTCTATCCAGCCAACTCAAGGTATAGATCAACAGTTTTATCACTACAAAATACTAATGAGTTTTCATTGTGGTACTATAGGAGCCAACCATTTTTAAAAAGACTCTGATAAGCATAAATGGAAAGAGAAAAATGACATATCACAGTGGTTTCATGCTGTTATTAAAGCTTATGTAATCCTCAGCTGTCCATCAATATCACACTATGCAGTTTATAAACATTGCTACTCACTTGGAATATGTTATTACTTTATATCTTCTCCCACTCAAAAAAAAATACATGGTTCCTTGGTATGTATTATCTTTCATTAGTTCATAATATTTCTTAATTGTTGGAGCTAGTATACACATTTTTTCCAAATTAAATTGATGCTGAGTTATATTCTGAAAAACAAGGTTCCTTACAGGTCAGCTGAATAATATTTTACAAACGGAACTTTGTTTAAAACAATTCAGCCAAATCATTAAAAATATATAATGTTCATAAATATACTTTCACAAACTTAAAATATATAAAGAGGGATAATAAAGAACCTTTGTAAAATTAAAAATTAATAATCAATGCATTTTACTATTCTCTACAACCTCTACCTGGATATCTCATTCAAAGAAATGTACTATATTTAACTATGAAAAATGGGTTTTGTACTTAAATTCAAGATTTAAGCCCTAACTGTTTTGGCTCAGTGGATAGAGCATCATCCTGCAGACTGAAGGGTCCTGGGTAGGATTCAAGTCAAGGGCACATGCCAGGGTTGCGGGTTTGATCCCCAGTGGGGGGCGTGCAGGAGGCAGCCCATCAATGATTCTCTCTCATTATTTATGTTGCTATCTTTCTCTCCCTCTCCCTTCTTCTCTGAAATCAATAAAAATACATTAAAGATTTTTAAAAGCGATAATCCCCACTTCCCACCACCATATTAACCCTTTAGCGTTTTCAGTCCTTCTCCTCTTCTCTTTCCCTACATATACTCCTTATATGCCAGCCCCAAATAAGCTAACTAACACTCACTGAATACAATCTAGCAGTTGCAATCACAAGTTATGGGATATGAAGACTTGGATTCAAATCCAGGTTTTCCCAATTAATTTCTGTGTGTGTTTTTGTTCCCTTCACTGGAGTGTGAAGAATAATTATTTCTTCATGGGCATAGGAAAATGGAAGGCACTATGAAGCTTAAATGAATTGAAGAATTTAAAGTTTATTGAACAGAATGGAAGCACAATAAGCTACAATTCATCATTATGTTTCTTGCTCCCACCAAGCCTTTTCTTATGCTGTGAACTCCACATAGAGTGCAGTTTGATACTTTCATATATCAAAATTCTTTCTATTCTAACTCATCTTTGCAATTTTCCTTACTATCCAAAAGTACACCAATTGCAGTTTTTTTTATAGCTATCTTGTAGTATGTTTCTAATTTCCTAGCTGATCTTAAAGCATTATGTGGATAGAAATAGTGTTAGATACCCTCTAATGCCTCTTGCAGTATCTAAGACATACAAGGACTCATTATAATAATTTATTTACTTAGTTCATAAATATCTATTGAGTGTCTATTATGTGCTCTATTCCAGTGAAAGAAGATGGAGCAGCAAGTCCCTGAACTCATTGGGCTTGTGTTTCAGGCAGAGAGCAACACATGATAGCTTAATGGTTGAATAAACCAATGATCTGGCTGTATCTCTCACTTCTGTGTCAAAACCCTCCTTTACCATGCCTATTTTTTTAGCTTTTCAAAAAGTAGCAAGAGACTTATAATTCAGTTTTGAAAAATGTATTTTAAAAGAAAAATTGGTTGGGAATTGTTTTGCCTCTCTTAATATTTCCATGATTCTCCCCCTCCCTAGGCCTATGTCGGTAAGTCAGTGGTGACACTTGGACATAACATGTCGTGCTCTTCTAGATTCCTAGAAAAAGTTTGATTTTTCCAAGCATGGGGGTTGGGGAGGACAGAAGGGAAGGAAGGAAGGTGACTGTTTTAGGGTCATATGCAGATTCAGAAAAATCCTGAAACTATTACACTCATCATTGCTTAAAAAAATTATGAGCATAATTATGCCAATGTTTTTAGCAGCATTATTCACAATTCAAAAAGTGAAAACAACCCAAATATCCATTAACAGATGAGTGAATACACAAAATGAGGTATAACCATACAATCGAATATTATTCAGCATTAAAAAGGAAGGTAATTCTGATACTTGTACATCATGGATGAACTTGGAAGACAATGTGCTAAGTAAAATCAAACACAAAGGAAAATATCATATGATTCCACTTATATGAGGTACCTTAAATAGTCAAATTCATAGGGATAGTAGAATAGTGGTGGTCGGGCTAGGGGAGTGGAGAAAGAGGACTTTACTTAATGGGTACAGAGGTTCAGTTTAAGGTCATGAAAAAGTTCTGGAGGAGGACTGATAGTGAAGATTGCACAAAAAGGTAAATGTACTTAATGCCACTGAACTATTCTTAAAAAATTAAGATGGTAATTTTTATGTTGTGTATATTTTATTACAGTATAAACAACTAAATAACCAATGACTCTGTTAGACAGAAGTACCCTACTCATTTTATCAACTATAAAGTCCCCATCATAACCATTTAGCAATTCTATATCCTCCTGCCAGTGACTACCAGGAACACACCTGAAATTATATAAATTGGTTTATTTCTTTTTGCAGTGCGAGAGAATGTACATCATGAAAAGCCTGAGACATCTCAGTTGGGGGTGTAAGAACATATGGTATTTGCTCTTACTGGTATGTTAGGTAAGCCGGGAAGAGGTTAGGAAGTGGATCTTTGCTCTGATTTGAATACTGTGAGGAAGTGGTGAGGAGGATAATTCAGTGAGCATCTTTATAAATCTTATCTGGAAGCAGGAGAGACTAGACCAAGGCTAGAGCTGTGATAAGTAAAGAAGCAGCAGTTACTCATGGGAGTGGGGGATGTCAGATCACCTGGGGGCATGGGCAATGTTAATGTTTTGTCTATTTTCAGGCCTGATTACAGAGGGCTTATGTTCTTTTTTTATGATTCATAAAGGTCATGGAATGGTCTTGTCTAATGTTCCATGAACACACTGGTGTTCAGCAGGTGAACACCCAGGCCTGGCTGATAGTTCCACAGGAACTCCTCGATGTCAGGGACTAGTTTCCTCTTCTCACCAGTAAATGAAAGGATAAGCCCAATGTAATTACCTGGTGCTCCAAAAGTCCTTGTCTAGTAGACCTCTGTCAATGACAGATGTCATTGTTAACTTTGATATGGATTCCCCACAAGTAAGATTTTACGCTTTATGGCACAGGCAGATTGATGCAATAAAGCCAGATTTGTATATAACAAGCTCATGCGTGTTCCTGCACAGGTATACCCTGGGACACCTGCTGTATCCTCCTACCCTTCCAGATGATCCCACCAGGACACGGTACACAGAAGCAAAGATGATCGCTGCTGCAGGGACCACTCAATTTGCATTTCTTTCCCGTCTCTTCTTGCAAACCACAAAGGCAATTGTCTCTATCTAGGGCTGTCTGACAGACACTGGTAATGAATGCTGTGGGACACCACTAACACCTTAAAGAAAAGAGATTCTGAGAAGAAAAGTCAGTTAATGAGTTCTCAGTCTAACCCTAGCCCTGGAACTGCAGATCAGCTGTGGAAGAGTCAGAAATCTGGGCACTGTGAAAGGAGGCCTGTGTCTAGCTGTTGAGGGACCACTAAGCAATGTTTAACACTGAATTAGCAAAAATGGCACTTACTTGTTTTCCTAGCTACCAGTCCAGCAGCATTGAAGACTATACCTTTCTAATAAAGGTTTACTCTAAAGATTGGACAGCCATCTTCATTCAGTGCTAAAGTTTTCTTTACAACTTTATGTAACCCCAAATCCTTAAGCCTGAATTTTTCCTTTTGTTTTTATCATATAGGCAAAAAATGAAAAGATTGAAAATACTCTTAGATGCTTCAGCTCAATGGCTCAAATGTAACCATTCATTATAAGAAATATCACCAAATCCCCTTTATTTGAAAAGGTTTATTTCACACCATATATAGTGCCTTGACTTTTTAAAATCAATATTGTAATATTTGCCTACACCACTACTGTCAAAAAGATTATAAAGATGAGGGCAGCTGAATGAGACCCTCCTCATCCTTGGGACTTAATCCATTAAAAAAGCAAAATGCATAGTATTCCAAAGGTTATTATGGACAAGATACCTTTTTAAAATTATTAACAGTGCCTGACAAATAGGGGTTGATAAGTAAATGTTAACTTCCTCTCCTATTCCTCATCCCTTACCTCCTGCTATTAGGATTTCCATGGACCTCAGGCAGCAGGGGAACAGGCTTGGGTCTGAGCAGAGGCACAACTCCATTCTGCTAAGTCCCACAAAGGCTCAGAGCCACCTGACTTTGTCCTCTTCCCCAATTAGCCTATGGCACCAGCAATACCACCACCTTCATTTCTCTCTGAATAGTGATCCTCAGAACCCATGGGATTGAGAGTAATTCATCAACCACTCAGCCTGGCTCACCACTGTTCTGTCACAACCATGCACTAGACAAGAAGAAAAATAAAATAAAATAAAGATGAGGGTAGGGTTGGGGGGAAACAAAGTAGAATGCATTTACTTATTTTCATTCCATGAATAAAGTTATCTGTGAATCATTTATGTTTTCAAAAACATAAGAATAAAGAAAGATATAATAAAATGTCCAGACTCTGTATTTATCATAGTAAATGCATAAACTTAGGGCAGGGGTCGGGGACGCCCAGCCCAGCAGCCGTGTAAGGCCCTAGAAATCATTGGGTCTGACCCTGCCATGGCATTAAGGGTGAGTTCATTAAATATTTGGCCAAATAGAGCAGGCTGATTTTTAAGTTGGTAATTTTGTATGGCCTCAAATGATGTTATTAATACTCAAATGGCCCTTGGCAGAAAAAAAAAAAGGTTCCCAAGCTTTGACTTAGGGGATGTTGCATCTAAGCCATGAACTGTAGATGCTCAGAGTAGCTACCCACAACTCTAACTGACCATGAACAGATTCATTGTGGGATGAGGAAAACATGAAACTTCTTTTCTAAAACGGAAAAATTAGTAAGCATGCAACTTCTACATTTTAATGACATTGGCAGAAAACCCAATATGGCCAGGGCATGAAAAAGGACACACTTCTCAAAGTGAATAATGATGCTGCTTTGCAGACACGCGGGTCAGAAGACAGATCTTGATTTCACATGGAAATTCAAAAATGCAGTACTTAAAGTTATGGTTAAGTGACATGGTCATCTATGGACCTTTGAGCAACAGAAGAATGTCCCAGTATTCACTGGCTAATAAGAGGGAAGTAATTTTCTATTTAAAATAATTTATAGCAAGATAATTATAATCCATCATTATCATATGCCTTGTGTAATTAGAAAACTTGAATTCTTCATCCATGACAATTGTTGGTATAATTTTCCACAAAGATATTAGCCATTATACCTCATTATTAACTTTGATTAGTGAGATTAAGAGAGAATACATCTATTATGATTATTCATGCAGCTCTTTCACAAACCTTGCAAGAACTGAGATGTGGCTACCGGCTTACACCTAAGAGACGGAGGGCTTGGAACATTCAGTGTTTGAAAAGAATGGGTTTGAACTGACTGCAGCTCACCACAGTGGTGCTAAGGGAATTGGGAGGCAATCACCTAATTAAAAATAATTTTAAAATGAACTATACAAAACAGCTGTTGGAAACAATTATAAGGGTATGTAAAATAAGCATATTTCCACATATAATGTGTTTAAAAGATGTGATTTGATGTCAGGGAATCTGCTGAAGTTAATAGTTATAGGAGTAATTAAAATATATTACAAACGACTTGGAAATTATGTGAACAGATTTTGTGTGAAACAAATATTGGCAGGTCAGCTCATTAGTAATATGACACAATGGCTTCAGACCAATGAAAGAGAATTTTAAGTATCTGTCATTGATAAGTATCAACCACTTTAAGATTAGCCTATACACAAGTCTGTGTAATCTACACTGCAGAAAATACACACAGAAGGAGAAGAAATGCCAAAACCACCATGGAATGAAAGTAGGAGAAGCCAAGAAGAGAAACAAAAACAAGTAAGATGAAAAACATAGTAAAGGGTGAAATAGAGTAACTATGAAATACGTCATGAGCTTTTGTGACCATATTTACAACAAAAAGAGAAATTGAAATATGGAAAATTTTCACTTATTATAATTACTCTAGAAAATTTGACTAATTTGGATCAAGATACCAAGTTTGGCACCTCTAGACTCCTGTTTATTTGACATCACTAATTAGCTTGTTCTTCTTCACTTCACTTTCTATGTAGCTGGGCCTAAAGCTACCTTTTAATGGAACACCCAGGTGAAAATGGGGTGATTAATTGTTCAGGTGTTTTGCCCGTCTCAGTAAGCTTGATTTATTTTTATTTTTTTTATTTTTTGCATTTAGATATTTTGGCAGTCAATATAATTTCAAATGAAATTAGACCCAAGCCATACATTTTTCTTTGATCTTCAGGGGTATATGTTATGCCGAAGGAAGGTGAAAAATAACAAATTTTTAAAACTTTAAATATTTTTTAAAATACTGTCAGAAAATATACCTTCTTCTGACATACTAATTAAAAGAGACATTAATCAGCCATATTTCACTCTGTGATTCAGACTTCCTACCATACATTATCTGAAAAGCACTGCCAAGGACGAAGGAAGGCCCACTAATAATATTAGGTGCCATTACTGAGTCCTTAGAACATACTGTAAGCGTTGGGATAAGCAACCCTTTAAGTCTATGATGCTATCACCTCACACTGGAATTAAGATGCATTAATGCATTGGTGGCCAAGGTCCTCTCTCCAGGATTAGCATATTCCCTCCTTGAACTTTCAGTTTAGTCATTGGAAAAGAAAAAGGTCCTGATGATAGATATGATGATATAGATATATATCTGCTGGAGGCTAAGACCAGCAGGTCATAATAAATGCGAGAAGTTCAACAGAAGGCTGATGGGCTTCAATATTCAGCAGGGCTGAAAATCTTCATATTATTACCTGATGCTGGCTGAATGGCCGAAAGCAATTCCCTAACCTGATAATCCTTTTATTGTTTACCAAACCTTACCTTTGATATGTATGTTTGCTTTGCTAAAGGGAAAAATGTGTAAATAAAAAGCATGGATCCGGAGATTGGGTGGGTGAGCCCACTTCACTAGAGGGTGAGGCCTCTGCCTGGCTTTCCCCCATGCCTTCCAAATTTATATTTCTTGTCTAGTGTATCCATTTATGCATCAGCCCCTTCTCCATATTCCCGAACCCTTGCTGCAAAAAGACTGTGGCATATATCCACCTGAACTTATTTGCTATTTGATTCACTGTAGCCATATTCCACATTTCTTTTGCTGATTTACTAAGTATACTCAAACTTTCTATATCCCTTTCTTACGTTTTTTTCAATAATTTAACTTTTCCCATTCCCGCTATCCTATGATATTAAAGGGAAGGGTATATAGGAGTCTGAACATAACACCAACATTGTTATCCCTTTGCTCATAGCTTTGCTCATGAATCTGATTTATAAACAAAATTAGCTTGTATGTGGCTTTCCTTCACTTGATTCCTCCTATGATCTTCCTTTCAATCTAAATATCTTTAAGTTTGATGTTATTCCTCTAGAATTTAAATTCCAAGGACAGTACTTGTCCTTACCTCTATATTTTCAAATCAAAATTAATATTTTCCCATAGAAGTTCTCCTTTCCTTTCTAACTAGCATACATTATGAATCTCTTCTATTGTACAATAATTCAGACTGTTCAGGTCATTTCTATAATGGGTCAACATATTAAACAATGGCATAACTAATCTCATTATGAGAGCTCACTAAGTTCTCAGTAAACATGCCTTTCTAAGGAAAAGGGAGAGCTCTGTGGTAATCCTGAGGCTCTGTGCTTTGAGGAGCAGGGTGCCCAGAAAGATGGGCAATAATTCAGAGAAGCAGCCATCAGAAAAGGATCTACACACTTGAACCTTTGTTACATTCCCTGAGTTCCCTACTGTGAGCACTAGACCTTGTATAGGAATGCAAGAATATCCACTTTCTACTCTAAACACACACACACACACACACACACACACACACACACACACACCACTTCAGTTTTGTCTTTTGTGGATTATTTTCCCCTATAAACTCCATTATTTACATAATTCAATTTCAGACATACATATAAATTACTAGAGGCCTGGTGCATGAAAATTCATGCACTGGAGAGGGGTTCCCTCAGCCCAGCCTGCCCCCTCCCACAGTCCGGGAGCTCTCAGGGGCAGGAGGCGACCTGGCGATCAGGGGAAGACAACGCCCCCACCACACCTCTGCTGCTGCCACTGCCGGCAACGCAAACCCTGGCCGGCCCTGGTTACCTGAGCCTCGGGCAGCCCTGGGCGGCTGGACAGCTGCCATCCGAGGCAGCCTGCACCTCGGGCCTGCCCTGGGCGGCTGGGGGGCTGAGGGGACTGGGGGACTCTGGAGGCAGGTGCGCGGAGCAGCCGGGCCCACCTGGGGGCGGGCCCGACCATGCCATGCGCCTGACGCCCCAGCAGGGCTGAGGGGACTGGGCACCACCATCTTGTGGCTGGGGGTGCCACTATCTTTGAGGGTGTGATAGTCAATTAGCATATTCCCTCCTTATTGGCTGTGGGCACTGCCATCTTTGTGAGGGCGTGATGGTCAATTAGCATATTCCCTCTTTATTAGATAGGATAAGCTTTAGTGTGATTTGCTCTGTGTCCAAAACTTCTTCCACTCAAACCTCAAGGTGTTATCTTTTTAATGAGAATATACTTTATTGCTTTGACTTCTGGTAGATTTGTATCACATTAGTTCCTCTGAGTGTCTCAATGACTTTAAAGAGCCATATAGGCCATTAAGTTGAGAAGGTGGGAGATGGGGGTTGGGGGGGGAGAAGAGGATCTGGACATTTAACAATAATTACATTAAGTCCATTAAGAAGAGTGCACAGCTTGACAAACATCATTCTTATCTGATGAAAAACCTCTTCAAAGACTGGCTATGCAGCTTTAGAAGGGGCTCTGGGTTGATAATTAATGTCAGAGTATAAAGAGCAGATTTAAATGTGATCAAGATCACATTTCCATGATTGAAACATTATTATATTATGCCAAGTGCATTTATCTCTGTCAAGAGTGTAATCTAAAGAATGTTCAACCATGTATTAATGAGGTCATAAATAGAGTGTGGTTTCACTACAGCACACATCTAGAAATTCAAATGGATAGTTTCTTTTGGTAGCTTATTTGAAGACTGTAAATTTATAAATCTCTGAATATTTATCTCTCTTGCACACATGTGCACACTTATGTATGTGTAAAATTTTATTAAGATCTTCACTGTGTTGGACTATTAAATGACTGGCATTAAAAAATACATATGTATTGAATTAAACTTGGCCAAACTAATAGTTTTAACTTTAAGATGGATTAAGACTTTCTAATAATCCTGTATTATATTCCCTTGAATAAATTTTCTGCTTCGAGAAAATCAAAGCCAGTGTGAATGTCTTTTGGATTATGGTTGCTTCACATTAAGAAAAAATTTTGAAATGACTCTGTTGGGAAGGTAGACTTGTCTTTCTGTACCATCATGTTTACTGCAAAACAACCAGAATCAGACAGGCTTGAGATAATTTCTCTAACCTCACCACTAATTCCTATTTATTTCTTCTAAGAGTATTATCAATCACTTTTTAATCTTATACTTATTTGTTGAGGAAATTAAAAACTGATCATAACTGACAAATCTAAAAATGATCACTATAGCAATTATTTAAGAAGCTGCTGTCATCCCTAGGGTTGGAGAAACAAGGAAAATAATTTGAGGTTATCAGATCCCAGGTGCTTGGAGCAGGGGTTCTGATCAGTCGAGACTCGGACCTCTGAAGAAATCCATTGCCCAACCTGTTGAGGGTACCTCTGAGGGCAAAGAGACTGATGCCAGAAGTGTGGCCATTCTGGAACGTTGAAAAAGCCTGGGACCTGCTGCCAGTGAAGACCCTTGCTAGGGCAATGCCAGTAAGTGCATCAAGCTGCACTGAAAGGATTAACTCCCTTCTACGTCATCCGGCCTTCCAGTATCCTTTACTGCCCCCTATTGGCATCATCTAGCAGAAAACCAGCTACTAAAGCAGAAACTTCTTTATCTCAAATCAGAGATAAAGAAAAGTGGATTTATCACCAATGAAAAACAGCTTAGCAATGGGCTTGTGTGTTATCCACATCCTAATCCTTGAAAGTTGTGTATATATTACCTTACGTGGAAAAAAGAGGCTTTTCAGATGTAAATATGTTAGGGAATCTCAAGAGAGGGAGATCATCCTGAATTATCTGGGTGGATCGGAGGGAATTACTAGAGTCTTTACAAGAGGGAGGCTGAAGGAGGGCAGGAGGGTCAGAGTCAGGAGAGGAGTGGAGGGCAGGGGGACAGAAGAGAAGAGAGAGAGGGGTTTAAAGTTACTGCTCCAGAGTGGACATGATGTTGGATTTTTGTTACACACTTTAATCTAATATTTTTTTGTTATCAATCAGCACTTTAACTCAAGACAATTGAGAAAATAACACTTCCCACTCTCCTCCCCAAAGACAGAAGCTCAGAGAAAATTGTAAGGCAGTCTCCATAAAGTGCTCAGTAAATATTGGCAACTAACTAATACCTCTTTTTACGTTTCCATTACTTCCTCTAAGAAGCTGCAGTTTAATGGATTTTTTTCCAGAGGAGTTCTGCCCACCAAACCCAATTCAACATGCTGTCCCCTGCTGTGGAGAGAGCAGGGCATGCCCACAGTGCCCTGAGTTCTATAGCTTGTGTGGGCTGATCCTTGAGCAAAAGCTGGAATAGTCGGTTCTTAAAGGGGAAGGAAAAGGCATGTGATGGCCTGTAACTTTGAAAAGAAAATTGCCTGCGTAGAGAGTGGGAGAAATGCATGAGAAATTTAAAAAAAAGAAATTTCATTGAATAAATATTGACTGGCTTGTCAGTGGTCTGTCTTTTAGAGACGGCATTTCCGTGGCATTGCCACATCTTCTCTCCTTCTTCATCCTTGTTCCCCTGCCACTGAGGTCTCAAGTACAGCTCTGGCTGGACCTTGGGTCAGTTTCCCCCATCTGTATGGGCCATGTGGAGTGTCAGAGGGAATGGGCTGTACTGTATTCACCTAGGTCTCCTTTAATGTATTTTAAATTAGTTTTTATAATTATCAGTATAAATATTATATTCACACAGCAACAACAGGGGGCTCTCCCCTGTGGAGTTAATTAAATGCCTATAAATTAGCTCAGCTCAGTCTGCCAAGGCTGCATAATTTCATGATTTAAACGTGGGCTTTAATTGCAAATGGAATGAGTTTGAATTCCTTTGAGCTTTACTTTTATTATAAACCTCCCTAGCTCCTTTTCCTTCTGATAGCCGATAGATAATAATTTTTCACTTCATCATTTTTTTTTCATGTCACTCTGTCTTGGAGCTAAAGGAAATATGTGAGTAATCTGTGGTTCCAAGAAGGAAAAAGCACACATCACATGAAATCTAATTTTCAGAAAATTTACCGCATTTTTGATGGACAAGGAACTGTGCCTCCTTGGCACTGTAGAGTGCTTTATGAAATACTGTGCAGCATGCTTTACTTTCCATTCTCGGTGTGTCTCTGCCGCTTCAGGAATCAAGAACAGACCCCACAGCAGCAATCCTTTCCTTTAAAAGGGAATTTTGATTGACTAACTTTCCATCAAGACGAGTGTTCCCAGCATGTTAGAATATAATGATGCTTGCTACATGCACAGTTGGAGGCTGCCATAAGCAGCACATTTTTAAAGTCAGAACAATCATCCCTCCTTCCTCTGGGTGGGGGGGGGGGGCAGTCCAGAAACATTGCCCATTGATAAACTAGCCCTCCCTTACCTGATGGCCAAGACACAACCAGAATCAGAGAATCATGGAAGGAAGCATTTCTGCAAGTACAGCACAGTCCTGTGAAGTCTGTTCTCTAACAGATTTCTACTGTAAAAGCCAAGCAGTGTTCAAACAGGGGAGAAAACCCTCACACTGGGCTCAGTCAGAAATTATTGACAAAGGAGAGGTTGTGTTGTTTTCCAAGAAAAAACACTTTTTTCCCCCCAAAGTAGCCAAGAAGTTGGAGTTCACTCCAGAAGGCCCCCTTCCCAGATGGGGGGTCTTTCTTAGGTCCGTCTACATATGCTGGGGTACTCCTTAGCCTTCTCTATGCAGTTCTCAAATGTGTACCTGGAAGAGGGATGATTTGGGGAGTACGGTTTCAACCCCAGCTTCACCACTTTGGAAAATTATTGACCTCTCTGAGCCTTGATTTCCCAGTCTGTAAATTAAGGACAAATAATGCTAAAATATAGACATATTTGGGCATATACGTACATATCTTAACCTCTATGTTCTGGGATGTGATGGCCTGTCAACATTTTAGGTCAGTGGTCAGCAAACTCATTAGTCAACAGAGCCAAATATCAACAGTACAACGATTGAAATTTCTTTTGAGAGCCAAATTTTTTAAACTTAAACTTCTTCTAACGCCACTTCTTCAAAATAGACTCACCCAGGCGGTGGTATTTTGTAGAAGAGCCACACTCAAGGGGCCAAAGAGCCGCATGTGGCTCGCGAGCCGCAGTTTGCCGACCATGGTTTTAGGTAATTATAGAAAGTCATATAAAATAGATGATATAGGATTTTGAGATGATATAGGAGTTGGAGAAGAAGTAAGAGGGCTCTGAATGCAAAGCCAGCGTGGTGGCCGCATTCTCTCCCGGGACGTGCAGGAGCCTTCCCAGGAGGAGTGGGGCAAATCTATATCTTGATTTGGATGGTGGTTACACAACTGTATGTGTTAGCCAAAATTTGTAGAACTGGACACTAAAAAAAGGATAAATTTTGCTGACTGTAAATCATGCCTTAATAGAACAATGGAGAAGGATAATGTGGGTAGTGTAGGAAATAGTGATAATTAATTATATCTGTTATTCATCATTTCAGATGCTCAATGAACTTACAGAGAACTTAGTGTTTTAAAATATTTTCCTTCTTAGAATTAATCCCATATTTTGTACTTTATAAAGTTATAGCCACTTCCCAAGTGTTGGAAATGAGTTACCATCTCATTCTCTAAACATAAAGCAAAATGTGGAGCTTTGTTTATCTTTCTTAACTAACTCCCCACTTTTATGTATTAATTTGAGGAACTATAACAAGGTCTCCCTGTTCCTTGCATGACCTACCTCAGAGTGTGGTGTGACGAAGACCTCCTGTGTAAGAGTCAAAAATTGCAAAGTTTTGTGCCAGTGTGAAATTGGAGAAAAGGACGCTTGCTGGTTCAAGCTCTCAGATTTGAGAGCTCAAAAGCAACGGGTTTTGGCATCCGGGATTTGTCTCCTGCTTCAACAGTGTTTGGGGGGAACAGACCCAGAGACACCCCTCCTTCCAGCCTCGGGCCACTCTCCTGCGTCTCATCCTGTCACCACCTTCAGAACCACCTCCGGGACCAGCCAACACACCATTTTTGTTTGTTTGTTTTTATACCTTAACTTCCTTATTGCCGAACAACCATAAGCTACCAAATGCATCAGAATTATTCCACCCACCGAGGTGGAGGCTGCGGTTATCTGCCTGGCAGCCTGCCTCTGCGGCCCCCCACACCCACCTCTCTCGGGGCCTCCATTTTGACCTGAGGATGTGGCTCTGAGGGCGAGGCGGCTTCTTCCTGGAGTTGGAGAAGCGCCAGGGCTCCAAGGAAAAACCAGCGCGGTGGCCGCCTTCTCTCCAGGCCGTGCTGGAGCCGCCCCGGGTGAGGGGGCAAAACTCAAGACGCCAGGGAGCCGCCCGGCCTTGGAGAGGAGCTGACCAGGCCCTCTCCAAGCTGCAGGCCCTGGTTCTCCCACGCAGGCGCTCAGCGCCGTGACTTCCGGCAGAACCACTTCCGGGGCGAGCAGGTGACCCTCCTCAAGGAGAGGGGCCCACCTGCCTCAACCCTCAGGCTGCGGCCCCAGGCTGGGCTGGGCGAGCATCTCTCCGAAAGGCGCCCCTCAAGTGGACCAGGAGCCCTCGGAGCCCAGAGGCCTTTGAGGGGCCCCCTGCATCCCCTGGGGTCTGGCTTTTACCTGAGCCTCTCCCCAAAACTACTGCCCTTCTTCTGACCACCTGAAGCCCTCTCCCAGGCATCGGACCAAATGCAACAGTAAAGCTTTTTGCAGAAAAAAAAAAAAAAAAAAGCAACAGGTTTCGCTTGTGCAAGTCCTGCCTCTCCAACCACAGAAAGGAGCGTGTAGTGACTAAAACATATGAGTTCTAGTCCCAGCTCCGCCCCTTACTTGGTGACATTGAATGATCCTTCAATGGACACAGTACCTATTTTATAAAAATTGAGATCAGCTGAGACAATGTGTATAGACACATGTTTAAATTGTTAAGTCTCACATAAATATCTATAATAATAAGAGCATAATATGCTAATTAGACCAGACAGTTGGACGTCCTTCTGGATGAAGCTGGGACTGTGAGGGCCGAGCCCCTTGCACGAATTTAATGAATCGGGCCTCCAGTAAAATAATATTACTAAGGAGGGATATGTGTTGGCAATTTTGACCATACAGCTGTGTGTCCTTTTACATATGCATATACCGGTGTAACCAGCACTGAATCAAGGCATAGAATATTACCAGGACATGAGGAATTTCTCTCATGCCTTCTCCTAATAATTACACTTACCCTGAGATAAACACTATTTCGACTTCTGTTAAAAACACATCGGTTTTACCTGTCTTGAACCTCATTTAAATAAAATCATAACTATATACTCTTTCTTTGTCTGGCTCCTTAGAGAATAATTATTTTGATATCCATGCATGCCATTAATCAGTAGTTGATTCTTTTTTATTGCCTGTAGCATTCCATTGTGTAAATGCACCATGCTTGTTTACCCATTCTACTATAGACATTTTGTTCTTCCTTATTTTTAGCTATTATGAATAATAATTCTGTTAGCATTCTGGTAGAGGTTTTGGTGAACATATATATACATTTCTATTCCTTGAGTAACTAAGAATAAAAATCCTAGATTATATGAATGCACATTGTATTTTGTAGGGGTTTTTAATTGTCTTTCTCCTCACTGGAACATGAATTCTGTAAGAGGAGGAACTGGAGGTGGTCACCAGTACATTCCAGTCAATAATTGTTGAGTAAAAGTCAAAAGACTTTGATAGAATGTAATGAGAAGGTTGTGGTATGTGCCACACACACACACACACAAAAAATTATATGTGTGTGTGTGTGTGTATATATATATATATATAAAACCCTAATATGCAAATAGACCGAATAGCAGAACAACCGAAAAACTGGTCACTATGATGTGCACTGACCACAAGGGGGTGCACATGGGCGTCGGCTGCGGCGGGATGGTGGAGCAGGTGAGCAGGTTTGCCAGACCAAGGCGGGGCACCGGTTGCTATCATGGGGCGAGCCTCTGGGGGTTACTGAAAATTCTTTGCTCCTGTGCGACAGCCCCGCTTGCACAAGCTGCTGGCCCCAATCGCCTCTCAGGGCTTCTCGCCCTGCTCTTGAGGGGCAATCGGGGCTGGCAGCTGCCTCTCGCACCCACTGCCAGTGCTGGCCCTGCTCGAACCCGCAGCTGGCGCCAGAGCTGCTGCTCACACCCACTGCTGGTGCTGGTCCCAATCTCTCAGCGTCATCAGCAGGTGCGAGCGGTGGCTGCCAGCCCCGATCACCTCTGAGGGCTTCTCCACCTCCTCCTGCTCCTGAGGAGTGATCGGGGCAGCAGCCTCCACTTGCACCCACTGCCGTCGCTGGCCCCAATTGCTCCACACCTTCAGCAAGTGCGAGGGGGGCCGGCGCCTCCGACAGAGAGGGGACCAGGCGCCACGGCAGGAGGAGCCAGGCGGGGGCCCGGAGGATGGACTGAGACCCGTCCCTGTGCCCACCGCAGCCTCGCAGCCCACAGTACCTTTCAAGGTGCATGAATTCGTGCACTGGGCCCCTAGTATATATAAAAGAGGGGATAGTTGAGTAGAGAGACCTAAGCAATATGAGGAGCACGCCACGTAATCCTCGGGTAAGGATTCTCTGCAGCGGGCAAGTAATAATCTCACAGTCCTTTTCTAAAATAAGTATTTCTGAAGAGAGACACTTTTTCTGCAATTTCAAAGAATCTAGTTATTTTCTTAACCACTTTGCAAGCCTCAGAAAATTGCACATTTTCTTTTCCATCATCTTCTAGAATAGCAAAGGTCAGATTCTGATCAGAGCCTCACAGCAAGAGAGCCCCCTTAAGTATCCGTGGTGCAATCTCAGAACCACACTGGTATCACTGTCTGTAATGACGTAGGAAGAATTCTTAATTAAAACATGCCTCATTTGTTGACAACCAAGCTCCCTGCTCAGATGGCCAACCAAAGCGCAGATCCAATCAGGTTCCCGGGTCACTTACAATTTGATGTATTACTTTAGCCAGGCAGTTGTAAATCCAGTTATCTAACAGCCAGTTTCACCCAGTTCCAGGGGAAATGGAACAAACCGCTGTATAATTTTTATCTGCCATGGTATGAAATAAGAGAGATGAAGCTAATGCTGGGGTATCAGAATTCCTGATATCAGACTTTCAAGAGGAATGCGATTAGGGAGGCAAAGTTTGCAGGCGGGCCTACTGACCTGTTATGTCACGGAGGTCTGGTCAATTCAGACCTAAGGTGAAAGCTTTTCAAGGAAACTTGCAAAGTGACAAAATTAGTAAGGCAACAGTAATAAGGTTAGCTATTGGAATATAACCTTTCTCTTCCTACATGATGCTGTGAAATCTGTGAGTTCATCTTCTCTAGAAAGTCAGGGGAGATTTCCTATTCCCCAAAGTTCTTCAAGTGTCTCAGTGATAGGCTTTAGAAAAAATGGGTGGATTTGCCTAATTAATGAATAGCTGGAACGCACTTTGAAGAAGCCTATCATCAAAGGAGCTATTTGAGTGAAAGGATCATTGGATTATACATTTATAGTCAAGTGAGATGAAAAGGGTAATCAGGGGAGGTGATATAGCAGTTAATCAGGAGGCTGTGAATGATTCCCTTCCCACAACAATAGTCATTGTCAGCAAGTACATTCAGATCGTTGACTGGAAGAAGATTCTCTCCCTATATCAGTGAGCTGAGGCTCTCTCTCACCTGATATTCTTTCACAAGATATTAAAATACATCCCATCTGCAGGTAGTAATTGCATTGGGAGGCATAACAAAAATGGGCACAATTTTGAGGACTGAGCTAAGTAATTTCCATGTGTATTTTATTTACAACCCTAATCAATACTTGGAGACAGGGGCTGTTGCTGGGAAATTTAGGATTAATAGTTAGTGACCAGCTATTGAGTCTTGAAATTAGAATTCAAATCCAGCTCTAACTCCATAGGCTATTCCCCCAACTGTTGCACTATATTGCCCTGAGAGTCTTCATTTTCTTTTTTAGTTCCTTATTTTTATCCTCCTAACATTTTCTATTTATATATACAGACCAGGGACAAAATATAGGGCATCTTCTTGGTGATGGACAACTGTTTGGTGTCAGTTTGAATGCTCTAATGCTTTGTACATTGTGCATTGTTTTCTATGTTTAGTTTCAGAATTCAATAATGCATATAATATTGTATTACAAAAGTAACACATTTTCCTTTGGGGCAAAGTGTTACTGAGTCATTTTGAGGACTGTGAAAAAAATTAAAAGCTGTTAAAACTAACAGTATGAGGAAAAAATAAAGACAAATATTTGACAAAATAGTTTCATAATTTCCAGGAATTATCTGAGGTACCTGTCCTTCTATGTCCAACCAATCCACCAGCATTTTTTTCATCTAATATTCAGACACTTGCATAACTCATTTCATCACACAGTCTGGACACAAGGTCAACATTAGATGGGAGATCAACTAGATGACTTCCTACATAGTAGCATCATAGCCCGTATAGTCTCCAAATTCTATCTTATCCCAAATTACTCTTCTACTATCTTTAGATGGAAGCTAGGATTTCCACTTCCTATTTAAGTTCAGTTCTTATCTTCATGAGATTCCTTTGCAGGTTCACCCATGATGCTTTAGGGCCAATTAATCTTTAGGCAGAAGTCAGATTGGGTAGAACAGTGTGGAACAGTGTCAGGATTGGTCCATCTTTCTTGGAGCTTACATTACAGTGTTGGGGAGACAGACAACAAACACAATAAATATGTAGAATCACATCAGTGTGATACATGCTACATTAGTTTGATAGAGTTGCCATAATGATGTACCATAAGCTGGGTGGCTTAAAACAACAGGAATTTATTTATTTTTTCCTAGTCTGGAGGCTAGAAGTCCAAAGTCAAGATGTTGGTTGGTCTATGCTCCCTCTAGAACTCTGGCGAGAACCCTTCCTTGCATCTGGTGGTGGACATCAACACTTGGCTTATAGCTACATCACTCCCATCTCTGCCTCTGTCATAACATAGCATTCTCTCTGTGTGTCTCTGTCTCTTCTCATAAAACACAAGTCATGTGAATTAGAGCCCACTCCAATGACCTCATCCCCTCCCGGCCTGCCCAACACTCCTATCCCATCCCACCTGTGGGAAAGCTGAAGCGAAGAATGACTCCCACCACTAAGGTCAGAGCCAGGAGTAGCCGGAGAGCACATCTAGCACTTTGTAGTCAGTGCCCAAAATGCCACACTTTCGAAAGTCAACTTGCAAAAACTCACCAACTTCATGTCCAAATACACAGAGATACTTATGGGAAAGGGGCCACTTGGGTGGTGGTTTTCCCTCCAGCTACTTGTTGAAGCTTCCTTCCCACCCCGTTCATTCCCCTTCCAGCCAAAGGGTTCACCCCAAAGGCTGCGATCTCCTTTAAGTGTGGGCCCTGTTTTCCTCTATTGCGGCACAGTTGGCCTTGTTAATGAGGCCCTGGGGGGCAAGATCATGGCTGCCAATGCAGCGCTCGCCCTGGTTGCTGATTGCAACCCGGCATCAAAGCTTCAGAACGCTTATTACCATATGTTCCATTTCCCTTTTTAGCACTCCTTGGGCTCGGTGTTCAGAGACAAGGTACTTCCTACTGTCGGGCTGCAGCAGTTTTTAGAAGATGACAGAGCTATAACAACAACACTGAGTCGAAGACACCATCTGGAAGAGAACATTCTCACTTTCATGAGTAGCTATGTTTCAACACATGACTGCACATACGTATTAAAAGGTGCTATCAGTAAGCCTGGGCAGATAGCGTGTTTCTCTATACCAGTGATGGCGAACCTATGACACGCGTGTCAGCACTGACACGCGTAGCCATTTCTGATGACACGTGGCCGCATGCCGAGGATGAAACATTTGCTGCTCCTGAGGATGAAACATTTGCGACTAGAGTCTTGGAGTTAGTTTTTTCCTCAAAGTGACACACTACCCGAGTTATGCTCAGTTTTTTGGCAAACTTTGACACACCAAGCTCAAAAGGTTGCCCATCACTGCTCTATACTAAGATTACCTCTCCCCCATCAGCCCCAATAATATTAAGGACACCTGTCAGGGTTTGGATGGAAAGAAATCTCAGACAGGCATGTTTCCTTGTAGCTGGAAAAACAAAATAGATTCTGCAAATTAACTTCTTGTTTGCTTTTCCTCAGACGATTTTCCAGAGGAATGACATAAAAAGAAAAAGAAAAAAAAAAAGAACTTCTCCTTTAAGTTCCATGCTCTGACTGTGAAAGAAAAGTTTGTAGAACTAAAATACTGTAAATGTTGTCTCTTAAAGCACCAATGGTTTTATTTGTAGCTTGTTAAAGAAAATGTTTTACAAGTGTGGTTTGTATTTATATTTAAGTACCCTGGCCACCCCCACATACCATATAATGTGATCAAATTTACTGGGGAAAAAAGATTTATGTAGCAATATTTATACCACAGGCAGGAAAAGGTTATAGAAGCTTATAAATATTTACTTGTTATGTAGGAGTTCAATTAAACCATGTCTTATATATTTTTCTTATTCTAAATCTCTTAATAGATTTTCTTTCCAGTTTGTGGTCATGATTCCCCAAGGAAAATTCCAAAGCTGCCCTGGTTTTCTTAGTAACAGAATCAGGTATAGGTTGCAGTCCTGTATATCCAATCATTTGTGCCCAAGAAACATATTACAGTGTGCCGCCAATTGATGTATTATAGTCTGTAGGTAAGCTGGACTTTACAGAAAGAGGTTAAGAGGGAGGGAAAAGAAAGGCATAAGAAGCAAAGTAAAAGTCACAAGGAAAAGTAATACTGCCGGAAACAAATCAGTTTCACTAAAAGAGAGATATTGACAGGAAGCCAGGAAGGCTGGTCAACAACCTTAATTGCTCTAACCACTCACCCTTTAGTTGTTTACATTTTTAGCTGAAGCAGCCTCCACCTTTGTTTGTCCCATGTAAGTTTCTGTTATTTCCTGCCTAAGGGCTACATGTAAATTTCTGTTTATCTTGCCTAAGATGTTTTCCCCAAAACCTGCAAAGGGATGGCAGGGCCAGAGCAGTGAGTAGTTCTCCCACTAGAGGTGGACTACCGCCTTGCCCCCCATATCGCCAAATTGAATTTCTTCAAGTCTCTTTTCATTTGTGTGCGGCCCTTCTCCAGAACTCGAACTGGAACCCTGAACCATGAGGAACGTGAAAGGGATTCCTACATTATACAGTTTCATTTTTCTTATCTACACTACAAAATCTTCAAACAAACAAAAAAGATGGCCAGGCTATTACTTTTTAATAAATTGCTAATTTCTGGCAGATTTGTAGTTTTGGATTAAATGATGATATGTTACTAGATTCTTCTGTAGCTCCCCACACTAGCCTGAAAGGTAATTCAAGAAAGTTTCCTGGTGGCCACCTACTTCCTTGGTGAGTAGAAGAGAATCATAGAGGCCCAAAGCATTGGCCATGAGTAAGACTGTGGAGTAGGAAACCCCTCAGCCAGAACTCTAAGAGTAATATGTGAACTGTTCTACAGAGTGTCTGGTCTTCCAGAACTCAGACTTACCCATCCTTAGCACACCCTTCTTTCTTCAGTGACCTCGGAACTTAAGGCATGGACTGGCAATTCTGTCTGGAGATCTATATTCACTTAAAATCAAACTCTTCTAGACACATAAATTCCAGAATCTAAAATTAAGGACACATACCAGCTCTATGCCCTTAGGGAATAATTTTTACTTTCTTTAAGTCTGGCATCATCTTCTAAACAGAAGGGGTGGGGGGATTGGGCCTTGTTCAATGGGTACAGAGTTTCAGTTTAGGAGATGAAAAAGTTCTGAGGATGGATGGTGGGATGGTTGTACAGCAATGTTAATGTACTTAGTGCTACTTATGCTTAAAATGTTAAGTTTTCTGTTATTGTTATGAGTCATATTAATGTTAATGAAAATTGACTCAGACCCCTACAGGAATCACAACCAGTATCACTGCTCATCATTCCCAATCTCATCACCTCTCTCTGCTCCACTTCATGGCCACCTTCATGTCTTGGTCCCTAGTTCCTCTCTTTACTCTATTACTACCCCAAGTCTGTGTTCTCTCCAGGGCTTTACATCAGACACAGTCATCCCAGAAGTCTAAGCTCTTTTAGTAAAGTTCCATGTAAAAAAACAATCTTTAAAAAAACTATTTTAAATTCAACTACCAGTTGGAAAAAATACCTTCAAAGTGACTAAAGCTTTGACAGTTGCAAAACTAGCCATAGATAAAACTCTGAAATAAAGTTTGATTTCTGGTTCCTCCTGCTTTTGCTTAGATGGAAATATTTCCAACAGCTAGTACTTCAGGGTTTAGAATTATCTTCAGAAATGTCCATTCATTCACTTCATCTCCCTAAAGGTGACACCCCAGGATTATCATTCCCAACCCTGCAGTTTGATGGTGTCCTGTTGCCTGTATCCACTAACAGAATCTACCCTCCAAATCTGTCCCCTTCCTCCAGACACCCCAAAACATAACTGGTTAGAGCTGGAAAGAACCTTGGAAATCTTGCCATCAATGCCCTTCATTTCACCAGTAATACATGTCTCTGCTCTGGGGCCCGCCATCTCCAGGCTTCTCAGAGACCCTGCATCATCCATAACCCCTCGCTCCTCCATAACTGCAATATTGCTTCACAACTTGGCTTTCCAATTTGCATTTTATATGCTCAAATGTCTCCTACCCTAAAAAAAAAAAAATCCCTTTCTCTATCTATAACTCCCTCCAACTCCTAGTCCATGTTTCTCCTCTCGCACGCCAGTTTCTCAGAGGAGTTAGCTGCTCTCTCTTCTCAGGTCCTCAACTTCAGAGCCCAAGGTGGTCTAATGTCTCTCATCATCACTCTTCCAAACTTGTTCTCTCAGGCCAACAACCCAAGTCTTCTAGTCTATGTGTTCGTGTTCCAATCCCATCTCCCCTGACCTTTTCATCGCATCTGACACTGTTCCAGTACTTCCCTCTTCAAGTACTCTCCTGGACTTCCCTGTTGCCACTCTCTCTTAGCTTTTCTGCGACTTCTCAGGTCACTCAATGTCAGTGGTTTTGGCTAGCTGCCCATCTCTGCCCACACAAATGTTAGAGTGCCTCCGGCTGTATCCTTGACCTTTATTCCTTTAGCTTTCACTCTATAAAACTCTTTCTGGGAGACTGTTTCACTTCAATTAGTTCATTGGTCAATAATTCTGAAATCAGTTGCTTCCGAGCTCTCTATGTATCTGTCAACCTGATGCCTCCACTTTGATGATCTGTAGGAAACTTCAAGTTCAACCTGCTCATATCATTTTCCTTTCTTCCAAAATATGTTTCTCCTCTTGTTTTTTAATTAATGGTCATGTTATGTGTACAGTTGCTAAGGAAAAAATCTGGAAGGCATCTTTTTTCCTCCCTCTTCTTTAATCCCATTTATACATTCATTCTTTTATGCATTTAGACAACTGAGTGCCTAGTAGGTGCCAAGCACTATTCCAAACTATCATCTCTACTCCATACTGTTTAATCCATTCTGTTACTAAACTAACCATCTAATTTGTCACATCATCTTCTTCACCAACCCCTTAGTTTATGCTTCAGGTCTTACCTGAACTATTGCAACAATCTCCTAACTGTGCCGCATTCTCTCTTTCTTTATTCCTCTCTATCCCATAATATTTAATCTTCCATATTGCTACCCTCTAATTATGAAAACCTTCAAAAGAGTTTTACAATGAACGACAAACAGCATGTACTCTCCACTTATATTCCACAATTGTTAATATTGTACATTTTCTCTATTTCATTCTCTTAGGTACTTTTATGAATATAAAAAGTCACATTTTTATCTATACTACTTGAAAGTAAGTTGTATAAAATATGACACTTTACTCCTGTGACTTCAGTGTACATGTCTTAAGAATATGGAGACTTGCCGAGACCAGTTTGGCTCAGTGGATAGAGCGTCGGCTTGCGGACTCAAGGGTCCCAGGTTCGATTCCGGTCAAGGGCATGTACCTTGGTTGAGGGCACATCCCCAGTGGGGGGTGTGCAGGAGGCAGCTGATCGATGTTTCTCTCTCATTGATGTTTCTGGCTCTCTATCCCTCTTCCTTCCTCTCTGTTAAAAATCAATAAAATATATTTTTTTAAAAAAAGAATATGGAGACTGTCCTGTATAATCACAATACCATATCTAAGAAAATTAACAATAATTCCACGATATCCTGTAACATCCAGTCCATATTCCCAATTCCCCAATTGTCTCAAGAATGTCTTCTATGGTTGATCCCTTTATCTTCAATCAGGGTTCCATCTGGGTTAACCCACTGCATCCCATTGTTATCTCTTTTACATCTTAGTTGAGAATTGTCCCCAGTCATTTTTTTAACGACATTGACTTCTTGTTAAGTTCAGATAGTTGCATTGTAGAATGTTCCACATTCTCAATGTGTTGACTTATTTCTTCATTAATTGATATGCTAAAATTTAACACTTAGTTGGGGTGCTGACTGACAGCTCTCTGCTTTCTTCATTGTACTGTACACTTTTCCCCTTTTTAATTGGAAAGGGATCTGTCAGGTGACTCTCTGGCACCATGATAATATTCTGATGCCCAACAACATTTTACCCAATCTTTTAGCATCAATTACTAAGTTGGTGATCTTTTCAAAATGTAAACTGATCGTTTTTTCTCTTCCGTCATTTTCTATTACTACAGAATAAAGTCCAAAATACTTAGGATGTCTCTGAGTCCCTTGAGGTCTGTGTATCCCTCAAACTGCCCACTCTTCTCTTTTTTTTTTTAATATATTTTATTGATTTTTTACAGAGAGGAAGGGAGAGAGATAGACAGAAACACCGATGAGAGAGAAACATCGATCAGCTGCCTCCTGCACACCCCCCACTGGGGATGTGCCCGCAACCAACGTACATGCCCTTGACCGGAATCAAACCCGGGACCCTTCAGTCCGCAGGCCGACACTCTATCCACTGGGCCAAACTGGTCCTGGCTGCCCACTCTTCTCTCTTCTTACTCTATGCATTCTATCCAAATAGGTTTTCTTTCAGTTTCTCTGCTTAGATACTTCACACATTTTGTTTCCTCACTTGAAACATTAACTCCTACTCATCATTCAGATTTCTTCTCACATATGATTTCATTGGGGAAGCTTTTTCTAGCCTCTCAGACTAGAATAGCTTCCTCCACAACATGCCCCATTGTACCTCATATCATGATATCAGCTCCAGAATGCCTGCTCGATGCCTATCTGTCTGCTATGCCACATACTAACAGTAGATCCCAGGGTAGATGTGCAAGCCAGACTGAAAGTTCACAAATGCTGCCTTTAGTGATGCATTTGACCTTCTAAATATCTACTTTTCTGAACTTTCTGTTTACATTTTTTAGAAAAACACACAACAAAAACCACAGGACTTGGAGCAAAGCTGTAAGTCTCTGTAAAGCCAGATAATAATGTTTTCCTTTAATCTAATCTCTTTTGCAAAGCTACAGATTCCAATGGTGCTTAGTAGGCAATAGAGAGTCTGCTTCTCTGAAGGGATAAAATATCCACAACAGTTTCACCCTGATTTTTGGCTTAAGGGAAAGAAAAGAAGTGATTTGATGCCCTTTTTGTGAAACTACTGTTGATACAAAAAGGTTTGGCCTGAAATTTTGGCCCTTCGGTTCCCTCCAGAGGAGGATTAAAAGGGAGGCAAATGGTATTGCATTTAATTTTTCTTCCTGCAATTTCAGCTTCCACTAAATTTCGCTTTTCAAGTTCTTTTAACTTGTGGAGATTCTTGCTGTTCACAGAAGCAATAATTGCTATCATTATTATGTTATTCTGCTATCCAGAGAACATCAAAACTTAAAACAACCCATTGTTATCATTTTCGGTGAGATAGCACATCTGGACACTAGCTGCTGTGGCAACATTTGGGATGTGTCCCTTAAAGGCCAGGACTTTCAACCACTCAATTGTATATGTCATTGGGTAGCCTTCCTCCAAGTAAATTACAGAGTGGAGGGCAACTTAGAAAGGATTTGTTCAAGAGCATAATAGTTTGAAGCAAACTTACAAATTTTCCAATATAAGATTAAGTTATCCATGCTGTGTATATTAACAGTGAGCATTCTGGCTGGAAATAAGCTGGATAGTCTTCTATACAGCTCTCACTTGATTGTTTTTCATTTGATCAGCTCCTGTCACTCCCCTTCAGAATGGCCTCCTGTGCCCCATAGTCTCCTAGGGAGGAAATAACCAGTTTTCATCATGTGCTTCTCACAAGGTCAGCCTTTGGGGTGAATCAGAGCCCTGGAAGGCCAATCGAAAGCTCTTGGTCCAAAAATGACTGGTCTTAGTCTAAACGTGAGCAGTCCTTGAGAAGAAAAAGGCAGAGGTTGAAGTGGAAAGGGACCAGAGGCTGTTGGTTTTTTCTAACAGCCACATTTGAGGTTGTTGTCATGGTCTCTTATTGAATCTGTGCTCCCTACAGTCTCCTCAGCCCCTCTGAGCCTCTCCTGTCTCCTGAGGAGAAGCCACTGGTGGATACTCGATATTCCTACTAAAATGATGATGGTCTGGTCGTTTGGACCATGAAATGAAACCACCACCCAAAGGACACTTTCTCCAAAGGCCACATGTCTAAACCCACTGAAGACAAAACCTCCAATCAGTGAGTTAAGATATCACCCTTATTGGAAATCAGAGAGGCCCAAGTGCCTTCATTATAAATAATTGAAAGTACATGGAAAAGTATAGATAAACGGAGTATAGAAATATTCTAACTACATTCAGCATTTAGACAATACCTACTAGGTATGTGCTTGAGTGAAAGAATAAAGGTCCTCATCCATAAGGGGCCAATAGTTTTGTGGAGAGAGAGATACAGCAACAATTTACAAAGTGTTTGTACAGAAATAACTGTGAAATAACTGAGGTAAGGCCACAATGATAGACATCTTGGGGAGACAGAAGAGAGTTCACAGCGGAAGTATAAAATGAAAGGGGCCTTAACGGATCAGTAGGAGTGGATTTGGTATAGCAAGAACAATGGTATCTGAGGGCAGAGGGAAATGTAGCAAGACAGCTCTATTTTCGTCTTGGTGCTACTTCTCTAGGTGAATTTTTCATTTCTTAGTACCTGCCACACAGCATCAGGCAATTTTAACTAATAGGTTGAAAATGAAGACTCTATACTAATTGAAATGGCCTGAGAGTAAGAGAAATGTGCTACTCGGGAATGTCAAGTATAGATCATTTTATTAAATTGTACATAATGGAATAAAATGCTTTAATGTGAAGAGGTTCACAGTCTTTCCCTGACCTCATTTGCCTGGTTATTTTCTTCTCCCTTTCCTCTGCCTCAAAGAGAAAAAGGATGAAATTTTCCCCGTCTTCAGTTTCTTCAGAAAATAGTGCAAAAGAAAGCACTATACTTCCGGAGGCCTGACTACCTCTGAGGTATTGGAAGTATCAGAACATGTTGTGGCCACAGATGGCATAGACAAAGAGTTGGCTTTAGAACTGAGATGATGGGGATTGGATAGCATGGATGACAAGGTTCTTTGGGGTAGAGGAAACCAGAAGCAGATAAGAGAAGTTAATATAGTTGCCATGAAATATGTATTTGGACATTTTAATTGACAGGAAGACAAGTAAAGATTAGAATTTCTATTTGGATTTGGCTTAGATAGCCATGACCCTGCTCTGATTGTGAGACAGACAGCAGATAGTTCTAAAAGGACTTCCTATGTGAATTATATAATTCTGTAGTATAGATTCATGCTTAGCAACACGGGAAAGGGAGAGAGGCATTTACATTTATCAAACACCTGTCATATTTGTCACATTTCAGGCATTTTGTTACACATTTTACATATGTTTCTCAAAACTCACATTGGGTTCCTTCACCTTACTTTCAAAGCTGCCCATTCTTGGGAGCCTCTAGCTGCTGTTAAATGTTCCTACTGCACCAGGTTTATGTAGCAACGCTCTCAATGCCAGATTTCTCATCCACTCAACACTCAAGCCATCAGACATGTCCCAGATTTTCAAAATCTCCATCAAAATTTACCTGTGGGTCAGAGCCCAGCTAGAAAATTGATTCGCAATGTATATATTAATGTTTTCCCATATACCGCTCCCCATACACATGTAACTTTTTTATTTTTTTTTAAATATATTTTATTGATTCTTTACAGAGAGGAAGGGAGAGGGATAGAGAGCTAGAAACATCGATGAGAGAGAAACATCGATTAGCTGCCTCCTGCACACCCCCTACTGGGGATGTGCCCGCAACCAAGATACGTGCCCTTGACCGGAATCGAACCTGGGACCTTTCAGTCCGCAGGCTGACGCTCTATCCACTGAGCCAAACCGGTTTTGGCAACATGTAATTTTTTTTAAATGTGGCTGCATGTAATGAGATTTCCACCCCACCCATGCTGTGGTTATCTGCTCTTGGTCCTTCTCTACTAACAATGAAGGGTTTTGCCCTGCCAGTGTAGCTCAGGCTACACTGTAGGGCAGGGCAGGAAACATGCCCGGGTTGTGGGCTCGGTCCCCAGTAGGAATGTGCAGGAGAAGCCAGTTGATGTTTCTCTCTCATCATTGATGTTTCTATCTATTTTTCCCTCTCCCTCACTCTCTCTCTAAAAATCAATAAAACATATTTGAAAACAAAACATAAAAACAAGGAGGGGTTTTCAATGACTGAGAAAGTCTATCCATATGTAGTCAGGTGCAGCATCCTAATGAGGATTCACGATTGTCTGACAGTTTCTCAGTGTTGCTCCCTCTTTGTATCAGATTCCTAAGACTGTTGTAACAAATTACTAAAAACTTGATGGTTTAAACCAAGAAAAATTATTCTTCCCCACTTCGGGAGGCCAGGGCCACACTTGCTCTGAAGGCTCCAAGGGAGGATCCTTCCTTATCTCTTCCAGCTTTTGGTGGCTCCTGGTGTTTCTTGGTATATGAAAGCATGAATCCAGTCTTTGTCTTGTCTTCACATGGCCTTCTTCCCTGGGTCTGTGTCCTCTCTCTTCTGATAAAGACACCAGCCATTGGATTTAGGGCTCACCTTACATCTAGGATGATTTCATCCTGAAATCCTTACCTAATTACATCTGCAAAGACCATATTTCTAAATAAGATCACATTCCGAAGCTCTGGCTGGACATGAAGGGGGGTGGGGTCCTATTTGACCCATTACCCTCTTTTCCGTAGTCAAATCAAGGGGAGCATGAAGGCTGAAGGAGGACAAATGCTCCCGTGGATCCTCTTGGGGGACGCTGCTTCTCTATCTACCTGTCTCATGAGGTGGCTTTGCAGCGCGACAGCTACACCTCACCTGCTTCTTGACAGTCTGAGAAGAGGATCCTCCAGAGCAGCTCAAATACTTTGCTTTTTTGTTGCCTTTCATCATCTGTTTCCGTGAGCCTGTTTCTGAGATGTCCAAACCACCCAGAACACCCACAGGTACTTTAAATTACCTTTCAACCTGCGCTTCCTTCAGATTGACTAATTTGTGAGTGTCTCCCTCATTGAGAATTACTGTTCACAATGATGTTTCTCATGCCCACTCTGCATTTAAATAAACTGAATTCTAGATGTGGCTCAGGTACTGACTGTTGTGCCTATTTTAAGCAAGCTCCTGGTGTTCTTTAAGTCACTTTTCACTGTGTGACAGTTTTTCCATTCCAGCCAAATTGAACTAAGCTTTTTAAGTGAAAATTGGTAAAATTGGTAAAAAAAATCTGCACCACTCTTGTTGCCTGAGTGTGAAGTCCATGTTTTCTGAATACTAAGCTCAGACATGTGATCTAACCTGGATGTGTGCACTCACTGGAATGACATATTTGAAATTCAACTTCTCTGCAAAGTCAATTTGTTATGAGTACAGAAGTCTCAATAAACACTAAGCCAGGCTTTGTGAAAACATCCAACTATAGTGCCATTGCCTTCTGTGAGGACAAAAATATTTCCAAGAGAAGAATATTCTCGACTTCCAGGCAATATAATGGTGTAGGTAAATGCAGTACTCACCTTCTCTTACAACCAAATCAAAACTACTAGTAGCCCTGGCCAGGTGGTTCACTTGGTTGAAGCGTCATCCCGTGCATCAAAAGGTTTCAGGCTCGATTTCCAGTCAGGACAGATACCTAGGTTGTGGGTTTGATCCTGGGTTGGGGCATGTACAGGAGGCAACTGATCGATGTTTCTCCCTCTCCCTCTCCCTTTTCCTCTCTCTAAAATCAATATCTTTCAGAATTGAAGAACAGGTAAAGAGCTTCCCGGACAAGAAAAAGCTAAAGGGGTTCATCACCACCAAATCAGTATTACATGAAACGTTAAAGAGTCTTCTTTAAGAAGAAGGAAAAGAAATTAAAATTATGAACAACAATGTGGCAATAAATACATATCTACCAACAACTGAGTATAAAAAACAAAATAAATGAATAAGCAGAACAGAAACAGACTTATAGATACAGAGAACCTTTTGATGGTTGCCAGATGGGAGGGAAGTTGGGAGTATGGGTGAAAAAGGTGAAGGGTTTCGAAATACAAATTGGTTGTTACCAAATTGTCCCATGGATGTACAGCATAGGGAATATAGTCAATAATATTTTAATAACTAGGTATGGTGTCAAATGAATGTGAGATTTATTGGAATGAGAAGTCACCTTCTCATCTCTTTAGCTACTTTTGGCAGATCACTGAGTAAATAATGTAATGTCTAATCACTGGGGAGTACACTGAAACTAATATAATTTATGTCAACTGTAATTGAAAAATAAAAATAATTTTTAAATGAAATAAAAAAGAAAGATTATTCTCTTTTGTCAAACTTTTGTTTACCTGATTTAAAATAAAAATTAAGATGGAAAATAGAAAAGACACTTCAATTTTAGAATTTTAGGATAATCTGTGAGAAAGCAAAATTTGTCCTAATATGTACAAAATATTTAAATATTTTGTCTTAATATATGCAAACAAAGCACTATTTCATGATTCAATAAATAAATTCCAAAATAATCATCTTACCAGTGAAGACCTATAAAGATGTTTAAGCTTCAACCAATAGAGTGGCAAGATATTCTAGACAACCAATTTAGTAATGTGATATGCAAATTTATCAACAAAATAGATAGAAGTATTCTAATTCATTGTAAAATGCAATATCCTTCTTTTGGCCTTTTAAAACCATTTTTTTGGCAACTTCTCAACTCCTAATTTGTTTAAACATGTTCACTTTATTTTCTTAGTTAAAAAGGATATTCTTAAATAAGGCAATTAGGCTCTTCATTTAAAATATTTAATTTCCTCCTTATAAAAAGAGATTGTTTGCCCTCTCTTCATCATTTCACACAGTTATTTTAAGTCACCTTCTCATCTCTTTAGCTACTTTTGGCAGAAAAAAAAAAGAAAACACAATCATCTTCATTCACACTCTATTTCAGGACTCCTTCCTGAATCTGCTAACAACTTGAATAAAGTCCAGCTATTATCCTTGGGGAACAATATAAGTAAACGAACACAATTCAGATACAACAAAATTACCTGTAGAAAATAACTGTTCTAATACCAACAACAAACAGGTCAATCCCAGTCCTCAAATGCATATTTTTGCTGTTTTATTCTAAACAAATCTCAGAAATGGTCATATAGTCAAGAAAGGCTGAGCAGAGCCCACATTGTTCTTCCTCTTTGCTCCATTTTCTCTCATCTCAGGCACGTCGTCAGATGAGTAAACTCCTGCCTTGCTCTCTTCCTGATCTTCCACGTTCATTCCTTGGCACTTAAAAATCCATCACCTATACCTCCTTAGATCACTCCCAGTTGGATAATCCCATTTGACACAGAGAATCAGAGAAGAGTTGCAGATACAACTTGGGGCATCTCCTTAGCTCACACTCATTGCCTCTGAGGTCTTTCTCATGTCCCGCCCCTCCTTGGTAACAGACCTGGTCATAGGGCTGAGCAGACAGGCCGGGCTGAGACAGCCATCATCCGTGCCCTACAAGGACTGCTCCAGTCTGGACAAGTGACATGTGCTGGGAAAGAAAACCCTTCTTTTCTCTCTGGTTTCCCACGGAAAGGATACAAACCCTGAACTCTGGCAGCTTTGTTTCCTGACATTTACAGCAAAAAAAGGAGTGAGGGAAGCAGATGTCAGAGATTAGGAGATAATCCTATGAATCACTCCCATGATCCAGCTTCCCCAGAGGACGGGTCCCATTCCCTCTGCTGGATACAAAAATAAATCAATAATTTTGTTCTTTCAGATTAAATGGGATTTAGTTGGTTCTGTGTCTCTTACAACTGAAAGAATCCTGAGTAATTGTAAAAAGGTGGGATTCTGGGAACAAAGTTGAGCATAAGCCTTAGGCACACTATCAAGTGGGACCACCTGGAGATTTACCCTTTTGGAGGGGTGGGGTGCTGGTGGCAGTAACTGGAAAGGGAAATAAAGGACAAGGACAAGAGAGGGAAAGTCCAAAGCATAGGATATTGTTGTAAGTAGAGGTAGGGCAAGCAATCTCCAGAAACCTATGTATCAGGGGACATACAGAGCCCAGACCAGGTAAGAGGTGTGTGGCAGCAGGTGTCACAGATTTGACCTTTGGGAACTACCTGACAGGTAATGAATGACTTGGTAAAGGAAAACAAACCATAAGTAACTAGGAATTGGTACCCCAGAATCCTAGTACACTTGAGAAAAAGACCAACCGATATAGATTCCTTGAGCCAGTAGATTCACTATGCCCAGAGGGTTGATTGCTCCCAGAATCTGGGGTGGAATAAAATAAAGTATTGGAGCCTCAACCACTCCTCTCCACACAACCACTTCGATTGTCAATGTCTTTTTGCAGGCTTGCATTTAATTCAGAGCCCTGAATACAATATTTTCACTTCTTAACAGGTAGGAAGCTCTTTCAATGCAGTCAATTCCAAGTTTCCAAGTAGATCAGGTTCCTAATACTGGTATTTGTTTGTGTGAGTTTAAAAAGTAATTCTTCAAAATGTATGTGAGTTTAGTAGTTTTTTGAGGGCTGGTCTAGAAACCCAGCCATGAAGGAAATTGTTGCAATGGGAAATGGACTCCGAGCTGAGACTCAGGACACTCAGCACACTTCTCCACACCCAGCTTCAGCCTAAACCCCAACTACTGCAGACAGAACAAGGCGGGATTGAGAAAACCCTTTCCCTACCCTGCATCTCTAACAGCCAGTGAAAGGGAAGCCTTGATGGTCTAGTTATCTATTGCTGTATAACAAACCACCATTTTACTATATAAGTATCTCATAAATCTGGGGTCAGGAATTTGGGTAAGGATCTGCTTAGCAATTCTGCTCACTTACAGTCTATTGGGATCACTCATGCCTGGTAGTCTCGTTCCTTAAACCTAGAAGATCCCGAGCCCTTTAAGCATATGCCTGAAATCTCTGCAAGAACAGCTACAAGACCAGGCCCCTACCTCTCCGTGTCATCTCGGAGCCTCAATGACATGGCATCTCAGATTCCATGAGAATAAAGGAAAAGCTTCTACCTGTCCTCTCAAACCCAGGTCCAGATGTGCAGAGTATTGCTCATATCAGAGTCTATTGGTCAAACTGACACAGGCCAGCCCAGATGCAAAGGGAGAGAAAATATACCGTCATCTTTCTGTGGAAGGAGTGTCAAAGAATGTTCAGCCATTCTTAATTCAGCATGCTGCTCCTCAAGGACTCCTAAAAAGGCCACACATTCATAAGGGCCACAACTCTGGGGTCTTGCCTTATTTTAATGTTCAAATTCTACTTTAGATCCCATTTCTACAAATTGCTTCAGGTGAGTTCAATGAGTTCTCATTTATTCACTACTCACTGGGAGAGAATAATATTCCAGGACCAGTGCCAGACCCTGGTCCTGGAATATTATTTCTGCCCTTATATAGATTGTACTCTGATAGGTAATATAAGAAAGTGAAACTCAATCACCTTACCCTCTGACAAGTTCTATGATGGGGTGTTTGGGGCATGGAAATGTTCCAGAAGAGGTGACCTATAAAGGGGGACCTACAAGCTGAGTGCGAGCTGCCAGACAAAGCAGGGAAGAGTATTCAAGGCAGAGAGAGCAATGTGCAAAGGACAGAAGTTTTTATAGACAGCATGGGGCCAACCTGCTTCTAGAGTCAAGTCGGAAAGGGATGGTGGGTCTATAAAGGAAGAAGTAGTTGAAAGAGGAGGCTGGAGAAGTAATCAGGAATTAAATAAAAAAGAGCCTTGTAATCATTGTAAGAAATAGAACTTTATTCTTAATATGGGACTCCAAGAATAATAGAGAACTGAAGGATTTCAACAAAGAAAAGACATGATTCGATTTGTGCTTTTGAAAGATCTGTCTGATTGCTGTAGGGGGAATGCACTGGATGGGAACAAAGTTGGAGGCAAGAATATTTAGCAGATAGCACAAGAACAAAGGTGAAAGGTTATGGTGACCTGAATAGGGTAGTGCAGTCCATATAGGAAAGAAGTGGGTCTAGTTTTGAAAGTTATTCAGGACAAATTGATTGGGTCTGGTGACTGGATGTAGATGGCGAGGGAGGTGAAAGAGAAAAGGCTGCCACCCAGCTTATGATTTAAGTTTTGGGGAAGATGATGGTGCCATTCACTGAGGCAGGGAACAGAGGAGAAGTGTCTGGTTTGGATGCATTGAACTTGACATACCAGTGAGACATCCACATAGAGATGTTATATATGTGGTGAGAAGAAACCCTTCAAAGGAGATTTAAAAGGCATGGTCACAGGAGTTAAAGAAAAGGGGCAATGCCACCAGAACCACAGTAGTGAGTGTTCAAGAAAGAGTGAGCAGAGTGATCAGTAGTTTCACATGCACTCCCTATGCACCAGGCACTGAGACAGAAGATGGAGCCTAAGAATGACCAGGCTAGTAGTCCTGCCCTTGGAGACATGATTGTGTTATTTCCCTGTATCTGATCCCTACCTTGGCTCCGTTAGTACTGAGGTTTTTATCTTTCTTCCAAAAATTCTCCTGGAATCTGAAGTCCTGGCCCAAATCCCAGTATAGATGGCATGGTACCCAGTCATGCTAACTCCTATTATTCCTTACAAATCATCCCTGATACGGTGCTTAACTTCCCACTGCGAAAAACTGTCTATATTCCTTCCTCTATTTGGAAGATATCTGTTGTTCCAAGACCCCTGTTATGACCTGGCTTATTTTGTTTCTAACTGAGTGCAAAGACCAACTCTCCTTCCCACTGGCCCTACCCAGCAGGAGCCACTTGCTCTTGTATATAGAATGATGCAAAGTTGGATGGGCAAGTGACAGAGGACCTGTTTTCTTGAGGAGAAGAGTTCAAAGGAGTCTCAAGACCTGTCTTCAGCCAAGACTGTTCTCATGCCTATCATTCTGGCAGCTCTTTTGTATGTTCCCTTAAGGAAGGTACTGTGAAATGTCTTACTTCTTTCAGAGGACATTTATCAGCGCGGTACTGACCCTTCAATATCTTTGGACAGACAGGTTTTATTCACTACTGACGTTCTCAGCCTTTCCTCCTGTTCCGTCCCATACATTAGGCTCCCTGCATGTGGGGAAATCAGGGCAGACCATGGAATCATCTGCCCTGGTTCTGCAGTGTCACCTGGCAGATGGAACCTCACGGCTGGGCCTTGGAGGAAGGCATTCCTTCCTGCCATTGGCAGGAATGTAGGGCAGCTTCTTTTTAGCTCATAAAGTTGTCCTCTGTAAACACTATAATTCTGGCTGTCTGGTCCTTTCTCAATTTTCCATGCTAAAAGGAGCTGAGCCTTGGCATAGATAATACACAGTATACTACTTGGATAATAGCTGGAGAACATATTATAATGGATAGTTGTGTTTTTTTGGAAATAGACATGATTTTTTTTTCTATTGATGCTTTGCCTAGACTGGTAGTAAATGGGCATACAGCAGTGTTGTAGAGAGAGGGGAGGGTATTGAGAAAAAGTAAAGCTATAAATTTTTAAGTTTGTGGTGAGACATTCACATACAGTTTATAAAGTGCTGATTGTGCTTTTAACAAAAAAATACACAAGAGAACTTAATTATGGTGCAATTCAGCATAAAGCAAAAATTTCAGAAGATTGAAATCAGATTACATAGGAAGGTGACCTTCAAATGAGTATCTCATAAATCCAAATTTGCATATAGTCAAAATTATTCTCAACGTTTCTTAAATTTTGACAATGTTTCATGCTTTTGATGTGAATGTACTTTAATAAGTTCAGAATAGTCACTTTTTCTTGCAGAGTTAACGTAGATCACTGTTCCCTTGGTAATCGAAAGCATACACAGCTCAAGGATCTCACCAAGCCTTGTCTTAGAGATCCTTGCTGGATGAAGGAGTAAACATAGAAATGCTTAGGTGCTTACTGGTCAAGAGATGGCCTGGACCGATGAGTGAGCAGGAAGTCCTAGTTCAAAGTGCTGGTAGCAAATAGTTGGAAACAATTGGCAGTAAGTAAATCTCATTTGAACTGAAACATGGTCTATATAATACACACAATTCTGTAAAATAATGGAATGGTCTACATAGTTGCACTAAATACATTATGTGTCAGTAAGAGGCAACATGGCTGCAGGAGGGGCCAATCTGGATCTCACTCCCATTTGAGTACATTTTCGCTTATTAACTTGCAAAGCAAAAAGAACTTTCATCAAATTGATTCCAGCAAATAACTCAGAAAAATATCTCAAAATATTCTCATTGAAAAGAGAAACATGACACATTTTAGAGAAGCTCCTCTTCTTTCCAAAGCCACCATCAATCCCGGTGACCACAGCAATATCACACAACAGCTTCTCCTTTACTTATGCAGTAGTCCTTGAGTCTCCATCCAAAATACTTCCTCTTCAGATGTTTCATTTTCAAATTGGACATCAGTAGTATTTTAGACCTTTTCAAGATGGTGACAATTAGGCAAGTTCTAGGAGAATCTAATCCATACTTAGGTTTTGCTGTTGTTGCTTGAGGCAAGATAGCATAGTGGGGAAGGGTGGGCTTCAATGCAGACGAGTGTAGATGTGAAAACTCATACCTTCATTTACTGTCTGTGTGACTTTGGGCAATTCTATTTGCCTCTGTAAGTAAACAAGGTTAATATGATCTATTGTATAAGATTATTGTGAAGATTACATAATATTTTTAAGTTGTTAATATCCACTAAACCAATGGTTCTCAAACTTCATTTATTTATACAACAAGCATGTGCAGAGATAACTGTATCTTTAAGGTGTTGGGAATAGACAGAGGCATACGTTTGTGACATTGAAGGAGGGGAGGGGTATCTAATCCAGACCTGAAAGGGGGGGCTCTTAGAGGAAAGATCTATAGACTTCATGGAAGTTGACTGTATAGGGAGGGGGTGTGACTAGGAGAGCAGAACCCTGAAGTGGGGAGCTTGTACCTAGACCCCGAGGCAGGGACAAGCACATTGAGTATGGCCATCATATAGGAAGTGTCTCAAAGTAGAGTCTAGACCTGAACTCTCCAGTTTGGTACCCAGGGGAGTATTTAAATTTAATTCATTTAAATACATTGCACTTACAATGTAGTTTCTCAGTTGCACTACCCATATTTTAAGTGCTCACTAGCAGCATGTGGCAATGGCTATGATATTGGACAGCACAGATAGAGCAACATTACCTTATCATAAGAAGTTCTGCTTAGACAGAAACTGGTCTAGACTGTCAGTATGGGGAACTGTTTAGAAATATTAATTTTCAAGTCAGACCCTAAAAAGAATAAAACAAAATCCCTGGGGATGAAGTTTGGGAATCTGAATTTTTAACATGTCCCCAGGTAATTTTGATTGGAAATCAGAAGTATAAACTGTGAGGAAAAGTCAAGCAAGTGATGAAACCTGAAGATTAGGGGATCCTTTGAAAAGGGAGAATGAAGAAATTCAATTAGCACCCTTCAAACTTTTCTCCATTGTGCTGCCAGAAAGATCTTCACAAAACTCAGATCTCCTCTTGCCAACAATCTTCCCTGGACCAGCCTTTCCATTGCTTTTAGCGAATAACCAAAATCTCTAACATGACCTGCAGATATCACTCTCTCAAGGATTCTTCTTTTAGAACCCTGCTTCTTTCCTGTTCCCAACTACACCATGACCCTGGGTGGTGCTCTCATTCTCCCCACATTTTGCCTTCAAAGCCCTAACCCTTGTTTACAGCTGTCCATGAAGGACCCTAGGCTCCCTGAAAACAGAGGCGATGTATGCTTAGTTAATCATTGTCTAATCAGCACCCGGTAGAGCACCTAGCTCATAGTAGGTGTTTCACAAATGTTTGTGAATGAATGGATGAATATTTTAGAAAGATCACTGGCAGAAGAGTGGAAAATGAATTGCAGTAAGCTTGCAAGTGGCAAGGCATAAAGCAGAGAGCCAAGCTGCAAATGCTGCAACAGTCCAGGTGAATGATGATGTGATCCTAACAGGAGCATTGATATTGAGTATGGAGAGGCAGGGACAAATCTAAGAAACAGTACAAAAGAGTCAGCAAGAACTGCAGAATCTGCATGATGGTGAATCTGCACCAACTGTCATTTTCTAGCTCTTTAATGTTGTACTGCTTTCACCCCATCCCTTCAAATGCCAATAGTCCCTTCTCTTTGATTCATTATCCATTGCTTATTCTTATTCTCACCAGTTGGCTTTTGGTCTCAGCTACATTTTAATGGATGTCTTCCTCAAATGCTCAGGGCCATTAACCATAGGAATCCTCAGTGAACTTTTCTCGCTGGCTCTCTCTTAATCTATAAGCTATAATTTGATTTTTCTGCAAAGAAGAAGGAGAATGAAACTCAACAGGAAGCTCATTTGTTCCAAAGCAGAACAACTGACAAACTTGGGGCTTGCTTTTTCTGAAAATGTCAGATCTCTGAAGATAGAGAACTCTTGAAAAGGTTGTCTAAATAGCTAGCTATCTCCTTTTCACCTGCTCCTAGTTCTACTACATCATTGCAACCTATACTGAGGTAATATAATTTATAATTATAAATGGCATTAAATTACAAATCCTATATTTTATCTCTCATTTGCCCTGCTTTATCACTCAGGCTCTGCATAATCAACCAACTGCACCCGTCACTCCTTTCTCTATAGTCCTATGGCCAGAACAGATGAACCACACAATCTTACATTTTGTTACATTATCTTCTATCTGTTGCCCTTATATTACACCCTGTGTGTCTGTCTAACCTTCCCACCTATCCAGGAGCACACACACCTGTCTCCCTGCCTGCACTCCAAGTTCTCAGTAAGCAAGCAGCCTCTAAGTAAGTTGTTCCCTGAAGTTAACAATTTGAGTTGCTTGGTTTTCTTCAGAACATTTTTCAAGTACCGAACCTCCCTGCAAAAGGTAGGATAGCCATTCTCTGAAATAGTTACCCTGTTAACCTATTTCCAATTTACTCTTAAACTTGAATATACAAATCCTCCATGTCTTTGCTCATTCTGACGTCCACAAGCAAACATACTTCACTGACACTTCCTTGCTCACCTGCCTTATATTCTTCTTTTAAGATGGAGTGTCTTGGGGCTCTGGATCAAGATGGTGACGTAGGAGTATCTTGGGCTCACCTCTTCCCGCAAACACACTGAATTTCCAAGAAAATATGGAACAAATTCCTCTGAAAAAGAACGATAAACAGTCTGATCCTACGTATAGGGTAAATGATAGAGGCCCACATCAAAGCAGGTATGAGGATGGATATAATCTCGCCATAAAACCCTACCCCAGGGCAGTGAGCCACATTCAGAAGGGAACTACTAAAGCATGAGCTTCTCCCTGAAGACTGAAATATTTGAACCCCACATTGGACCCCCAACTTTTACAACCTGCACCTGAGAAAGGAGTCCCTAAAACATTTAACTTTGAAAACCAATGCAGCTCATGTCCAGGACCCGCACGATTATGGCATCTGAAACAGCTCTTAAAGGGTTTGTGCCATGAACTCACCTGCCCCAGAGCCCAGGGCAGAGGCAGCCAATGGAGAGGCCCTGCCTTCATGGGAATGAGGCTCATTTCCTAATCTTCCAGCATGTGCCTGAGGGCAGGCATCTAGTTTACCCCAACTAGTGCTGCTGGCTGGTGGGCACCATCTCCCTCTCCTCTGCCTGCTCTAGCCATCATTTTTGTTTGTTTAATGCTGGCTAATGAGAAGGAGAATGCTTTCAACTCTTTGTCACCCCAGCCCTCCTCTGTCTATCCTGAGCCTCCCCCAAGCCCCTTAAGAGAGAAGGATGCTTATTTTTCTTTATGTTTCTTTGGAGCACTATTTTTTTTTCTTTAAAGAATCCTAGGTTCCTTATATTCTTTTATATTCTTTTTTATTATTATCAATTTCAGAGAGGAAAGGAGAGAGAGAGAGTGAGAGAGAGAGAGAGAGAGAGAGAGAGAAACATCAACGATGAGATAGAATCATTAATCAGCTGCCTCCCGCACACCCCATACGGGGGATCAAGCCTGCAACCTGGGCATATGCCCTGACCAGGAATCCAACTGTGACCTCCTGGTTCCATAGGTTGACACTCAACCACTGAGCCTTGCTGCCTGAGCCATATCACTCTTTTGTTTTATTCTTTCCCTTTTGTGTGTGTGTGATGGGGAAGCACCACAGTATAGGAACTAAGCGTGTAGGCTTTGAAGTAAAATAAAAGCCTTGGATTCAAATTTCTGGCTCAAGAAAATCATGTAAACTTCTAGGACACCTATTGTTCTCAGATATAAAATAGGAACTGTAGTACCTATTTAGGCTTATTTTTAAGAGTAGTGAAACAATAAAGTGCTTAACCCCCTTAATATAAGTAACATACAAAAAATTGCCACCTGTCTTCTTTTGCTTGATATAGTCACATTTATATTAGACATGAGTAAACTCTAACACATCCTATAGTTCAGCAGTGTCTAATAAATCTCATGGCAAATGAAAACTCCAATTTTGTTGCATTGACTATTGCATATCCATACAAAGGCACTCTCAATACATGGACAATGAATGATCATCGAATGCATGAAACAATAAATAATTATAGTAGGTTGAATACAAGCTTTTAAAATACATTGTATCTATACAAAAGACAAATGAGAGGGAAATTAAAAATAAATACATTCACTGAGACCCCTAGCTGTTTTCTGTTCATCTGAGTTGTCGGTGTGTTTTGTTCTTAGTTTTGTTTTTCCTGCAGAACAGTAAAGCTGTTGGATTTTGCTCTGGAAAATGGAACCAGGAAAGGCAGCGTTTGTTCTTTTTCTCTCTGAGAAATATTGCAGAGTATCATGTTCCATGAAGAGTGTAATTACTTCCACAATAACAGAAGACAGAGCCGTCCCCGGTGTTGCGTTTGCATTGCACTCTGTGGGTGAGGCCCTCATTAAGAGCTTTGTTCTCAGTGTCACTAGATACAGGCACCACTGTGCATGTCACAGTTGCCAGCCCCAGTGTGTTCAGAGAGTCAGACTCCCCCAAACACCCTGAAACAACCTCTCTTGGAGGAGGCCACCCATTGTAGAATTTTCATCATGCCCTTCTCTTCCTCAGCCAAAGACCTGAGAAAGGAGTCCCTAAAACACAGAATTGACAGTGCTCTTCTTGAAAGGCACGCCAAGTGCTGGCAAATATCTCCTCCAACACATACCTTCCAAGGCTGCCTATGGACCTGCCAAGGTGATATTGGCTCCTACTTTATCTGTGCGTGTTCTCCATCTTCCTCCACACATTGTCAGGCCTCATGTCCTCTTTGCAATGATCAGAGGGAAGCATGACTATAGTAGTTTTGACCTAAGCAAATGAAGGATGGAATTGACGTAACTTAGAGGGGGAAGAATGCCTGAGAAGCATGTTTCAGGAGGAAGGGGAGGCAGGGTGGTAGAGCAGAGTTCATACTATGTTGGAAACATCTATTATGCATCCACGTGTAGATGTCAAGTAAATAGTTGAATACAAGACTCTAAAGTTCCTAGGAGAGGTCAAGACTGGATATATAGATATGATAGTTGTCAGCATGTAGATGGTATTTGAAGCCATGAGAACAGATGCAATGACCAAGGGAGTTAGAGTAGATGGAAAAGAGAAAAACAAGGAACTGAACTCTGTGACAATTGAGCAATAATAAGATGTAGGGGAGAAGAGGATGGATAAACAATTAGCATGTTTTTATTAAATTCATTTGCTTCTCTACATTAAATATTTCCAGGTTCTCAAAATCACTTTTATGGGACATGTTTTCCCAATCTCAGTACCATGTTTCACTTCCCTTGTGAGAAGTAAATGAACTTAGCATGCAAAATGGAATAGAGCATCATGGCATGAACTATACAGAGAAAAAAGAGACCCCTACATCCCACAACTTGAACCCCAGACTTTTATTATTGCAGGCCATGTACCATTAGTTTCTATAGAAAGCAAGCCACTTAAAATCCCTAACTCTTTTTATAGTTGAATCATTGTAGGTTCATTTCTCAAAAATACACTTAACAGATTGAATTCTTAAACCTAAATGCAGTAACTTACTTTTTTTTGCCTATAGATTTCATATTATTGGATGTAGCTCATAAGTAGTCGAGCAAGGCATTTTTGAATCCAGGGCTAAATGCTCATTGCATTAAATTTATTAGCTTTGTGTTACCACATACTTGAAAAGCATGCCTTTTGAGTCTACCCATTTCCCTTTCTCCAGGCGAGCCCTTCTCTGCAGAACTCTAGATGCAGCCAGACATGCCTGAGACCCAGTGAGAACACTGCTGAAGCTAAAGGTCGAGCCCCTGGTATACTCAAAAATATCTCCTAATTTATTTATTTAGACAACATGAGATATTTACCTTCCCAAAGACATGCATGTAAGTCTATGTGTGTATGCCTGTTGAACACCAACATAAGGTAGGTACAGGTGTGTGTGTGTGTGTGTGTGTGTGTGTGTGTGTGTGTGTGTGTGTGTTTAGAGTCGTGTCTATCCTTATTAAGGGTGAAAAAACTGGATTTTAAAATATTATTAGTTGCCTGGATTTTGCATTTCAAATGTTGCATTATAGCTTTATTCTTACCCTGCACTGGATTTTTAAATGCAAGAAATAACCTTGAGCCTTCAGCTGAGTGTCTCATTGCGCACAGACAAAAGCTAAATCAGGACGTTTTAATCATGCTGAGATGTACTCTCAGAGTCCCCTAGAATCTGTGTGACTCCATTGACAGTGACAAATGAAAGCGGTCTCCACTCTCCACCAGACTGCTCCGTCCTAACTGGGGTACATTTAGTACTAAGTCGGGAAGCAAGTAAAGTGTTCCTGAGTTTCCATATTAGCACATTTTGGGTGTTCTGTTGTTTCCTTTTTTTTTTTTTTTTTTTTTTAGTTATTTTACTTTTAAGCTACAAATAATAGCAAAGAAAAAGAAAAGGAAGCACATAACTGCGCACAAATTCTCCTTTGCTATTTCCCCCCGTAAAATGGAGTTTCATGTTAATATTAAAGAAAGGTAGACACTGGGGCTCAAAGGGAGTTTCAGGTTATTAGGGAAAATTGTTTCATGGAAGAAAACTGATACCCAAATGGTATTTATGCCATATTCTGAAATGATTGTGACATTTGAGAAAAGCAGCTAAATGTGACCTTCACCAGGAATCATAAAATTTATCATTTTCAAGAGAAATAAAAGGGCATTAACTATAGCAGGGCTTCTTTTGAACTACATTTTCAAATTTTATCTACTGACTAGCATCTCAAGGTATGAGACAGTTGAACTTTGTACCATGCAATGTACAAAGTTCTGTCCAGGACAGAGTTGTCATAGTGATTTCTTTTACAGACACTAAAATGATAGCATCCAGCATTTCAAGGAAATGAGACGTCATTTACCTAATAAATAGCGGACCATAGGTGAACAAGGATACACCAATCTTCTTTTCTCCTACAGTATGAGACTAAAACCAAATCTGTCTCCTAACTATGTCCTCCTGGTATTCCAGGGGCTAAACTTTCAAGAACAAACTAGAAGCAAGGAACTCAAGGAGGAGGTGATATTAACATAGTTCCCAATATTGCTTGCAAGAAAAGCTTGATTTCTTCAAAATTACTTTAGCAACTGAAGTGATTAGTCATCTTGAGACAACATGGAGTGCTCAGCACTTTATTCCAGAGACTGTTAATAACCTATGGGCATCCACTGGGAAAAGGCAGAAGGAGCCGTGTGAGAAACACGCCAACACAGAAATATGTTTAATGTCCAGCTGTGTCATATTTTAAACCTGGGTTCAGATCATAATGTTCTAGCCACTTACTTCTAGTATTCTCTATCCCAAAGAGTTCTTTTTTTGAACAGGGACCATTTGCTCCTTAACCCTTTGAGCATGTTAAGGATGTCTAAGTCTCTGCATGTCTAGGGGTCTCCAGAGACCATAGTCTCATAGAGAAGCAATTTCCTTCCCATCTTGGTCTGATTTCATTGTCTTGTCTCCTTGCCATGAGAGCCAGATTCTGAGCAGGTAAATTTCCTGAGCCAGAGTAGCAAAAAGGCTACCAGAGAGGATGAAATCACATGACCTGGAGTGAGACAAGCAACCATGTGGGCAAGTCTTCAACCTCTGGGTATCAAACTCTTGAGTTGCAAAGGATAGAAAACCCCATTCAAACTACATAAGCAAATGAGAAATGTAGATTCTCATAATAAAAAAAAAAACAGAAATGGCTCCCTTCAGTCAGCATCATTTGCAGGAACGGTGTCTGGCTTTATGTTGCCCATGCCTTTCTCTGTGTTACTCCCTATCAGAGAGGCTTTCCTCGTGTTATCAGGACACCTGTCAGCAGCTCCAAGCTTGCATCTTCCCAGGTCTAAACCCATGGTCAAGAGAATGGCTCAATGAGTAGAGCAAAAGTCCTGGAATTAGTTCTGACTGGAAAAAACTCACATGACATAGGCCCTGTGCCATTGCTAAGCCAGTCCCTACAGAAAGAGGAAGTGATGCCCAGATCACTCACTCCTGGATAACCTGCTATACCTGGAGCCAGAGCAGCATCGTTCTGCAGGAAGCACACAGACCAGGCTTGGGTGAGGGATGGTGTCCCAGGGCAAAGTCACAGCACTTCACCATGACCAGAAAAAGAGGGCCTAGACTAGTGCAGGCAAGAGCAATAACTGTCCATTAAGCATTATTCCACTGGTTTCTTTTACAGTTCTAGCGATGCATAATCCATTGAGCTTTATACATAAATATGCAAACATACATGGGCTTCATCTCTCAAAAATTCTGCAACATTAGGTCCAGGGTGGGAAATGGATACTTGTATTTTGAAAGATCTCTGTAGATGATTCAGTAATCTACTAAGTCTGAATCAATAAATGGTCTCAATTAGTTCATTTTTAAGTGAATGTGATAAAATAATTTAGCAATTCTTAAACTTCCCAGCTGTAAGCCACTTAAACAGTGCTAAGAACACTATAGCCCATCTCCCAACTCACCCACTCATACTTCAAAGGCACTAAACACACCTCCCTCATCAATTTATTTCAATAGGGTACCACTCAAGTAAACCTTCTTTATAAAACATTCTTAACAGGACTCTGAGCTCTGCCCTACTTAAAGTAACGTGCTTGTCAAGGTTTATAGTGTACCTCAGAACACTTTTGAAGTGTTTGGTTAATGAAAAAACTCAGCTTAAGAGAAATATTAAAATATAATAATATGTCAAATTCAACAAACAGCCACTTTTCCCATGTTACACATAGATCTTGGCATCACATAAAGCTACACTACCTTTAAAATAAATAACATCACACATCCTCCTCTGACAAGTCTCCTTTCCTTCTCACTAATTTGTTTGACCATTCTTTGTCCTCATGAGCCTCAAGTTCATTGACAATTCTATCCTATCCATATCTAATGGCCTCTACTTGTCATTGTGTCCTTCCTTACCCAAATTAGATTCTAGAGTCAACAAGTTCAATAATGATGCTCAATACCGCTCTGTCTCCTCTTGGTACTTGCCAGCCCAAGTCCTGGACTTCCTCCAAGCTTGCACTCAGGCAGCTGAGCTTTGCTGGAGACAGATCCCAACATGCAATATTTATCATGTCCCTGCTCTGCTCAGAACTCTCCAGTGGCTTCTCATATCATTCTGAGTAAAAGCCAAATCCTTTCCATGCTCTAGAACACTCTATAATTTGCCCCAGTGTTTCCATTCTAGCCTTGTATTTTCTTCATGTGACCCCAGCCACTCTGATGCACTCTGACCCCATTGTTGATCCTTCTTCCTGCCTCAGGACACTTGGATTTACATTTATCAGGTATTTCCTTACCTGAAACACTCTTTCTAGATATCTAAAAGTCTCTGCTCAAATGTCTCTTTCCCTGACTACCCTGTGTAACAGATATTCTTTCATAACTGTCCATGATGTTTCTGCATAGCACGTATCACCACCTAACATAATATAGATGATATTTATTTATATGATGTTTTCTTATCTTCCTCTGCAGGAATGTAGACTCTATAATGATATATAATTTGTTTTGTTTGCTCTTATAGCCTAGAACCATGGTCGGCAAACTGCGGCTCTCGAGCTATATGCGGCTCTTTGGCCCCTTGAGTGTGGCTCTTCCACAAAATACCACGGCCTGGGCGAGTCTATTTTGAAGAAGTGGCATTAGAAGAAGTTTAAGTTTAAAAAATTTGGCTCTCAAAAGAAATTTCAATCATTGTACTGTTGATATTTGGCTCTGTTGACTAATGAGTTTGCCAACCACTGGCCTAGAACAGCACTAACAATAAATATTTGTTGAATGAATAAGTAAATGAAACAAGTATATTTTTACTATTATAAGTTCATGGTCACTAACTTCAACGAGGCTTCAACATTACCTGGTAATTCCATTATTTCATCTAATCAACTCAATCTGTCACTGTACACAATGATTATTTCAACTCTTCCACTCTCTTTAAACCTCTGACCCTCTTCCCGGCATAACCCCTCCCACAAACACACATTCATTTATATATCCCACAACCCACCAATCGTCCTTCACAACTGACAACCTTACTTGCTACTTTATAGAGATTTAGATGCTCACAGACAAGAAACCCCTACATGCCCTGTTACAAAAATTATATACATTACCATCTGTATGTTCATACTTTTCTAATTCCTCTTGTTATATAAGTTAATCCCTTCTCTTCTTCTTTTTTTTTTTTCTTCCTCCTACCTTCTCAGGAAATAACACTTCCTGAATTTTCAAATAGCTTCCAGTCTATCCCACCTTCTTTTTTGGGGAGAGGGAGGTAAATTTTTCTCTTCTTACATATTTACTTTTTATTTTATTTTACCTTTTATTGAATGTCTTGGGGTGACATTGGCTAATAAAATCATACAGGTTTCAAGTGTACAACTCAATAAAATGTCATCTGCATACTGTATGAAATTACGACCCATAGACAAGTCTCTTTCCCACCCCACTATCCCCCTTTGCCCACTTCCACCTCCCCCCATTCCCCTTTCCCTCTAGCTATCACCATACTTTTGTCCATCTCCACCAAATGTAATATATATATTACACTTTTTTGGCTTAATTCCTTCACCTTTTTTCACCCAGCCCCCTCTCTTCTCCTCCCCTCTGGAAGCTGTCAATTTGTTATATGTATCTATGTTCTGTTTCCATTTTGTTTGTAAAATTGTTTTGTTGATTAGCTTCCACATATAAGTGAGATCCTATGGTATTTGTCTTTCTCTGACAGGCTTATTTCTCTTAGCATAATAATCTCCAGGTCCATCCATGTTGTCACAAAAGGTTAAACTCCCTTCTTTTTTTATGGATGAGTAGTAGTTCATGGTATAAATGAACCACAGCTTTTTTTATCCACTCATCTACTGATGGGCACTTGGACTCTTTCCAAATCTTGGCTATTGTAAATAACGCTGCAATGAACTTAGGAGTGCATATATTCTTTTGAATCATTGTTTCAAAGAAGTTTATCCCATATTAAAACACAAAATTCTCTCTTTGGCCACCAAACCCTCTACAGCAAGCATGTCAAACTCAAAGGCTAACACAGGCTAAATAAACGAGGCATGTGGCCCATGGGCCGCGAGTTTGACAAGCTTGCTCCAGTCTCTCTCTCATCTCCCATTCATTGCCAAACTTTGAAAAGTAATTTCCTTCCTTCATGTCTCTTGCCTCACTTCCCACATTCCTTGGGCCACTCTAACCTGATTACAGTGTGCACCCACCCTCTCACCAGAATGGCTCTTGCTCAGGTCACCCTTGGCCTACTTCAACACTGCTAAAAGGCATGGGCACTTTCAGTCCTTATCTCAGGTGAATTGCCTGCAGCATTTTGCACTGTTAACAACTCCTTTAAAAATTCCAACTGTCTTCTTTATACATTCTTAATATCCTTCTAACTTTCCTCTTACCTCTTCAGCCTAATTAATTTCTAATCTTCTCTTATTTTGCAAATCTCAGTTCTTAACTCAAAGGTTATGTTGTGTTGTTTTTTTAAATATGTTTTTATTGATTTTGAGAGAGAGAGAAAGGGAGAGGAATAGAGAGATAGGAACATCAATAAGAGAGAAACATCATCCATTGGCTGCCTCCTACACACCCCCCCACCAAAGATTAAGCTCACAAGCTGGGCATTTGCCCTGACCAGGAATCGAACTGGCAACCTCTTGGTTCCTGGGTCTATGCTCAACCATTTAGCCACACCACTTGGGCTCAAAGGTTATATTTTTTAGGGGAAAGTACCCTGAGTGCCAGACTGAAATGTTTTCCTGGTCTATGTTCTAATAACTCTCTCTAGTTCCTTCCTGGCACTTGTCACAGTAAATCATTATAAACTTACATAATTACACGATCAACATTGGCTTATTAAGGAAGACCTTCAGAGCATGAATATGCCTATACTTTACCGCATCATTAATTTGCTAATTGATATTTTGGTGGTCTACAGTTTTTTTGCTATTATTCTTTAAATTTTAGGCAGTGAAGATTCACTACTTCTGCATTGGGAAGAGAAAACAATTATTTTAAAAATAACACTTGCTGATTGAGCAAATACTTTCATTATTTGTTTTTCAGAAAATAAAAGCATAAACATTGCCATTGTCAAAGACCTCACAATTTTAAATAGCAGCTGATGCCTCATCACACCTCTAGAGGTTTCTGGTTTAATTGGTCTGGAACAAGATTTGGGCATTGAGACTTTTGAAAGCTCCCAGGTGACCCTGATGTGCAGTCATGTTTGAAAACCACTACGGAAGAGGATGCTTCTGAAATACTTATCAATACCCTTTTTACAAGTCGAGAACTGCAACAGGGAATGTACCTGTCAGTGTAAATACAGATCATGTGGCTCTCCAAAGCCAACACCTTGTCAATGCACAGTTCTGTGTAGCACAAGGCAGTGTGCCATGGACTCACAGGCTCGTGGTGATGAATAAATCTAAGTGGGGGACCATTGGGTGAAATGACTCAGGGAGGATTCCCTGTGCCTACTGGTTTGGAATGTGACTTACATCTAAGAGGGACATTGCACAGACGCTCATCCCAGGCAGCAGCCTTGAGTCCATTTCATTAAAGAGGCAGCCAGCTTCCTAACTGATAAGTCAGTACAACAGACATGCTCATCCTTCAACAACTGCAAGACCCCAGCTCTGGGCTCTGAGTGGCTGGGTTTCAATCCTGGCTTTGCCACTTGGTGCCAGAAGCCAATTCCAGTGTGTCATAATTGCAAGAATTTCATCGAAAGGTTGATGGAACTTGAGGACTCAACAAGGGCTGCGTCACATATGTTATCACCTGTTGGGAATGGCTAAAGGCATTTCCCCAAACCTGAAAAGGATACATAAATTGATTGTTTACTGCCAGACAGCTCAGGGCATCTTAATCTACATGTTATTGCCTCCTACTGGCCAAACAACTGAACAGCTGAAGGCAATTCTTCCAATCTGACAATGGATTCTGTACCTAACCCTACCCTTTAATGTGTATATCTCCACCTTGCCTTAGGACAAATTGTGTTAATAAAAAGCAAGGGGTCTGAGACAAGGAGAACTTAGTTCCTTTAGCTAAGTCTTTCTCTGACTCCCCAATATGCCTTTCAAAATTATGTTTCGTCTCTGGACTCTTGATTAATTTACTCACAGCCCCTTCTCCAGGTTTCCTGAACCCTTCTAGATGCCAGATCAAGACTGCCGGTGTTAACTTGGGAGGTTGTGAACTTAGTCAAGTCCTTTAAGGTTTTTCAGGCTTTTTATTTTTAATATTGGGAAACAATAACTGTATAATAAACTATATAATAGTAACTATTTCAAAAGCTTGGTTTGAAGGTTAAGCAAATAGTGCATGTAAAGCATTGAGCATAGTGCCTAGCCCATAGTAAACACTGAATATACATCAGTTGTTACTTTCTCAAGTCAAAACTGGAAATCCTACCAAGGACTGGAAAATGTTCATTTTGTCCATTTAAAGCTTATTTGTAAGTCAAAGAAAATCAAAACTGAAATTGTGCAATGCCTATAAGATAATAAAATTGAAAATAGAACAAAAGAATACTACTAAAGCTATAGTCATATCCCTATAGTCTTATACTAATGAAGAAAAAAGACTACAATTGATGAAATAAGTATTCAACAACAAGAGAAATCTAAATAAAGCAAAAGAGAATTAATTGAGATAGTAGCAAAATTAATGAATTAGGTAACAGAAAATTATAGTCCTAATTAATAAATTCAAGATCTAGTTCTTTAAGCAATAAGGACAAAATAGATAAAATCTGAGGTCATCAAATGTCTTAAAAGGGCAAGAGGAGAAAGCACAAATGTAGGGTGTGGAAGGAGACTAACTTTAGATTGTTTACCTTTAATTTTTATATCCTGGGCATGGTTTGAACTAGTAGCATGTGATTCACATCTTGTTAAGTGTTACATTTACTTTTTTGTTCTTGTTCTTAATAGCCCATTAGTGGTTCTGGACAAGCAGCTGTGGCTCCTGGAGCTTGTGAGTCCATAGAAAATCGCAGAATTGTTGGCACCTTGGGAACCAATTGCCAAAGCATCCAATGAATTGTTAATTGCAGTATTTGTGCATCAAGTTACGGTTTAGAACAATATGTTTGTTTTTTAGTGTCTGTTACTGAGGAAATCTCAGGGACACACTCTGGAAGCATAATGGAATCTCTAGAGAGGCTGATGTACTAAACGAGACCGGGGAAAATGTAATTGAAAGGAAAGGTATCTTCACTGTGATGGCAAATTGCAATGGAAAGGCTAAAAGTTCAAATGGCAACAGGCTTAAAATATCAACACTTGTTAAACCGCTGGGACTGGGGCCAGGAGAGGCGAACATGTGTTTGCATTGAGAGTTATTGGTATAATAATGCTTCTTTGAAGTCAGGAAATCTTCTCCATCCCCTTGAAAAACAAAGCCCTGTTGTTGTGTGATAAACTAGCACCTCAAATGGGTTCATAACTAGGCAAGAGAAAGTGGGGATATCTTCACATCCTGCTGTGAAGATCGGTATTATGGCCATGTGGCTTTCGAACATACTATTGGCTGATCAATAGCTGTCCTAGCCAGACTCACCTGCAAGCACAGTGAGTTCAGGGACCCTGGGCATTTTTATAAAAATATGTATTTGATTAAAATATATAAATTTTTACACTTATGAGAACCAATTGAACTGTGACATGTTTCTGAATTTGTATTAGTGATCTTTTTTGCACGTTTGACACTCTTATTAACAAACTTTCTTCTTTGGGAAATTGGAGAACATGTCTCCTTTGAGACTTCTCCCCTCTTTCACCCAGTCTGTCATACACACACACACACACACACACACACACACACACACACATAAACACACACATTATAGCTGAGCCTCAGAGAGTGTGCTGGTAAACATCTGACTAGGAGGGGGAAAGCTCTGATTTGTAGTGTTTGCCCATTTCCATGGTGTAAATATTCCCATAGTGGTTGATTTCAAGTTATGAACCAGCTTTAACAACTGGCAAAGTTCCTGAATATTTACAATCATCTCTCACCAGCCAGTTTCCTCCAACTCCCACATTGCTGTTGGGATGTGTCTTCTTTATACTATGCTCCCTATCCTATAGTACTTAATCATTAAGCAGTTTATGAATTGGGGGAAAAGACACAATTAAAGTTTGGAAATAATGGGTTCAGGTAGCATCACCTTTCTTGTTGACAAGATTAATTCCACTAGGATGATTTTGTTTGGTGTGGAATTAGAATAGAGCATTCAAATGAGAAACTTTCTCCTACCTGGAGGCATATATGGCTGCCTGCTCCAACCAGACAGGAATGACTAGGAGATAATAGTAAAGCAGTGCTGCTAAACTTGATTGACAAGCCAGCTCTAACCTGTGAAAGTCTAGATAGTACAAGTCTGCTCAGAGTTCCTGAAGGTATATGACAGCCCTCAAGATCTAAAAAAAAATGTTGAAAAAAAGTACACAAGAACTTTATAGAATTATTGTGTAATTCAAGGAAAGGGATCACATGGGTCAGAGAAAGAGCTCAGAGTTAGCTTTGGGAAGATGTGAGCAATTCCAAAAGACTGTTCTTTGGGAAAGGGGGTAGAGGTAAGTGGAGGTGAGCAAAGGGGGATAGATGAGGGTGGAAAGAGACTTGACTTTGGGTGGTGAACATAGCGCACGATGCAGTACATAGATGATATTTTGTTGATTTGTACACTTGAAACCTGTATGATTTTGTTGACCAATGTCATCCCAATAGATTCAATTAAAAAACAAAATAAAGACTGTTCTGTGGATGGTAAGTGGTAAATTCATGACCGTTTCTGAAATAAGGTGTCATGGGTAAAGAGAAGCCCCACTCTAGTTGGGGCACCAGTGATGTTACAGTAAAGCTGCTTATGCCTGAAGTCTATATTCACCAGGATTCACCAAGTGGATCTGGGCTTGTTGGTTGCACATGGGGCCAGGAGGGCAGAGAACAGGCACAGGGGTCCAGGGCCGTGTGCAGCATCTTCCTAGAACCATCATTTTGATTATTTTGGCTACATCTCCTGAGAACTCTTCAGACCATAAAATACAGGGAGTAATAATTCTCCCCTAACTGCCACACTGCTGAGAAGGTTCCATCTGGCACCTCTATAACCGCAGCTGTGCCCCAGAGACCTCTGAATCGCCTCGCATGGTAACAGATGGTGGCAGCTGAGGGATGAAAGGTCTAAAGGCATTTTAGGCAGTTCTCTACTTCAGTGCTGGTTCCTTTGAGTTCTTGTCAGTGGTTTTGTTCTTTTTCTGTCCCTATAGTTATGTATGCCATAGATTTAATCGATTACATTGGGATGTTACCAGAGTCATTCAAAGCTGGTAGAAGGTCTGCTTCTTTTTACCTATATTCCTGTCCCTGGCATAAGAAATGAAGGATAAGGCATAAATCACATGTCAAATGCTAGGTGAGTCTATAAAAAGCAATAAGCATTATTTTATCTTTGCAAAAGTTATGGGTGGTGGTGATGGTAACCAGTCCATGTTAGCAGAAATGTTAGAATAAGAATCCTAAAAAGAAAAATCCTTACTAAAAAATAAGAAATCCTAATTGCAACAAAAGCAGGAATAAACACGTGGGATTACATCAAACTAAAAGCTTCTAAAAAGCACATCAAAATAAAAAGCACAGCAAAGGAGACCATCAACAGAATGCAAAGGCAACCTACCGAATGGGAGAAAATATTTGAAAATTATATATCTGATAAGGGGCTATTATTCTAAATATAGAAAGAAGTCATACAATCAAGAACAAAAGCAAACAATCTAGTTTAAAAATAGGTAGATCTGAACTGACATTTTTCCAAAGAAAACATAGAGATGGCCAACAGGTACATGAAAGGATGCTCAATATCACTAATCACCAGGGAAATGCAAAACCAAACCACAAAGAGATATCACCTCTCCCCTATTAGAATGTCTATCAAAAAGACAACAAATAAGCACTGGTGCAGATGTGGAGAAAAGGGAGCCCTTGTGCACTGTCTGTAGGATTGTAAATTGGTGCACCCACTATGGAAAACAGTAGGGGGGTTCCTCAAAAAAATTAAAAATAAACTACCATATCATCCAAAAATTTCACTTCTAGATGTTTATCTAAAGAAAACAAAAACACTAACTTGAAAAGCTATATGCACCCTCATGTTCAGCACATTATTTACATGTTGCACGTTTGACACTTCCAAGATATGGAAGCAACCTAAGTGCCCATTAATGGATAACTGGAAAAAGAAATTGTGGTTTATATACAATTCAGTAATTAAAAAGGGAATTGAATCTTGCTTTTTGTGACAACATGGATGGACTTCAAGGGCATTATGCTGAGTGAAATAAATCAGACACAAAAAGACAACTACCACACAATCTCCCTGATATGTGGAATCTAACTCCAACAAGAATTGTTTGAGTTGTCTTATACCCATGGTGTGGGGAAGTGGGTTTACGATATCTAAATCCAGCCTACCACCAGGAATGCTCAGGACCTACTCAAGAAGGCAAATAATCCCTTCCACTAATATTTACAGGGTAAAATAAGATTGTTGTTAGAGTAATAAATTTGACAGTAAAATAGTAGTCAAGTTTTTAGGCAAATTTAAATTGGCTAGTTGAAACAAGTGAATATTCTAGAAAAATTAATTGTACTGGACAAAAAGGTGTTCCTAAAGTGTTAACTAAAATTTTTATTGGTACTTCATCTCATGATAAAATTGTGCACCATGTAATGAACCTAAAACAGTAATATTATAGTGCAAAAAATTAAAATGTAAAAGCCATCAAGACTACATTATAACATTTTCAAAAGCCTCCTAACATTTAAATCAAAAAAGGAGGGTATAGTAGAAGAATATCATGTAAGGAAAAATAACCTGTAAGTAAATTACATCTAGAAAATTAATACTTTAGAAAATTAATTGTAAGGCTAAAAGTAAGACACCCATGAAAAACACACAAGGTGTCAAAACAAGCCAGAGGAAAATCATTTGGGCAAAAAATGAAATAGGATCCCAAGTCAAATTTATAGAAAATATTCCTTTATTAACTTTTGGTCGAGAATATGTTTGTATATTTTCAGAAAACAACTCCGAGACCATGTGGATTCCAGCAACAGAGAGGAATCGACAGGACTACTCCAGCCATGAAGACAGAAGAGAAGCAGTCCAGAGATGGAAGACGCTGACGTGGTATTCCCATACTAGCAGTTAGCGGCTGTGCATCACTGCAGGTTGCCCAGGACCAAACCAGAGAGAGTCGGACCTGCATTACCACCATTTGTCCACCATCCAGAACTGTAATGTCAGTGCTGACATGTACACATAAGGAACTGTTGGACATTGTAATTGGGTCTCAAAAGAACTGTTGGCCCAGAAAGAAACTCACTACAGACTGATTCATTTCCTGTCACCATAACCATTATTGCTTGTCTCATTTTCGGTTCTTAAAAGTGTATTTCTAATAGCACATGATCTCACTCATCTAGTGGAAATAATGAACAACATAGACTGATAAACAAGAACAGACCCAGAAACAAGGAGGCATGGATCAGACTGTCTGGCCTCAGAGGGAGGGTAGGGGAGGGTGGGGGTAAAGGGGAGAGATCAACCAAAGGACTTGTGTGCAAGCATATGCGCCTAACCAGCGGTTGGGGACAACAGGGGGGTGGGGGCATGTGTGGAGAGGGGTGTGGGATGGGAATGGGGGCATGAGGACAAATATGTGATACCTTAATCAATAAAGAAATTAAAAACAAACAAACAAACAAACAAAACCCAAGCTCATAGATACAGAGAACAGATTAGTGGTCTCCACAGACAAGGGGGGGGGGAGGGGATAGATGGGAGAAAGGGGTCAAAAGGTAAAAAAGGAAAGAAAATTCCAAACTTGAAAATTAATGGAAATTACACAGTACAGAAACTCCAGATCAGAAGTGGTATTCAGTTAAGAAGGTCTTGGTGATTTTTCCTCGACTTGAAGGCAAGCCTACTTAGTTGACCTCTCTGTCCCTCCTTTCCTGTTTACCCCAGCTCCTTTCCCCTCCTCCCCAACTCCTGCAGCTCTCCACTCCCTCCCTTCTTTTTAGTCTCCTGTTCCATTCTCTCCCACGTGTAATCTGGTTTCCGCTCAGATTTTCCATTGAACAAGTCACTTCAAGCAGCTCGTATATAAGGTAACTATGGTTACCGCTCTTCAGAATTGTCCATAAAAAATAATGTGAAGATAGATGTCCATCATCTACTTGGGACAAACACATTAAAGAAGCACCATCCAAAATGCCCATTCCTCCCAGGTTCAAATAAAAACAGCCCCCATTGATACCATCTCCTGAGGGAAAAATCACGGCCAAAGAACGCGTTTTAAAAGTTGATGCAAGACATGGGTAGAGATTTAATCCTCACAATGCTCCAGGTCTCAGTCCTTAGAGAGTAAGATCAGCAAGCATTTTTTCTAATTCCAAGCCTGGCCCTGGATTCATTTTTTAAAACCCTGCTGTACTTTTACTCCTTTCTATTTTTATCAAAGTAGCATGAATAGCATTTCTAAATCAAACAGTAGAAGCAGTACAGTTTTCTGGATAAGAGCATAGACTTTGGACCAGGCTGCCTGGTTCAAATTGTGGTTGAGCCCTTTCTAGCTAAGGGTAAAGGGAGTGATTACAAAGGGGTGATGGATATAATTGCTATCTTGGTTTTCATTATGATATCGTGTGTGTGTGTGTGTGTGTGTGTGTGTGTGTGTGTGTGTGTGACAGAGAGAGAGGGGGGGGAATGATCAAATTGTGAATTTTTAATAAGTGAATCTTGTATGCCAATTATACCTCAAAAAGCTATTGCAAACTAAATACAGAGACCACAAGCAGTATGCAATGATGTCATTGATCCATTGAGAGTTTTGTCAGCTACTTTAAAGCAGTGCAATGGATGGACTTCCATTTTCTTGCCTAGATGATCTGGTCCCCATGTATTTTGGTAGATAAAAGTGGGTGATTTCAAAAGGAAGATAAACAATCCAATCAAAAAATTGGCAAAGGACCTAAATAGACACTTTTCAAAAAAGGACCTACAGAAGGCCGAGAGACTTATGAAAACATGCTCAAAGTCACCAGTCATCTGAGAGATGCAAATCAAAGTGACAATGAGGTACCATCTCATACCTGTCAGAATGGCTATCATCAACAAATCAACAAATGACAAGTGCTGGTGAGGATGTGGAGAAAAAGGAACCCTCGTGCACTGTTGGTGGGAATGCAGACTGATGCGGCCACTGTGGAAAATAGTATGAAGTTTCCTCAAAAATTTTTTAAAAAATGGAACTTTCATTTGACCCAGTAACCCCACTTCTAGGAATATATCCCAAGAAAACAGAAACACCAATCAGAAAGGATATATGCACCCCTATGTTCATAGCAGCACAATTTACAATAACTAAGATTTGGAAACAGCCTAAGTGCCCATCAGCAGATGAGTGGATTAAAAAACTGTTGTACATCTACACAATGGAATACTACACTGCTGTAAAAAAAGAAGGAATTGTTACCATTTGCAACAGCATGGATGGAACTGGAGAGCATTATGCTAAGTGAAATTAGCCAGCCAGAGAAAGATAAATATCACATGATCTCACTCATTTGTAGAATATAATGAACAACGTAAACTGATGAACAAAAATATAACCAGAGACAGAAGCATCGAACAGACTGTCCAACCTATGAGGAGATCAACCAAAAGACTTGTATGCATGCATATGAGCATAACCAATTAATACAGACAGTAGAGGGGGTGAGGTCATGGACTCGGGGTGGGAGAGGCCGGGGAGAGGTCAATGGGGGAAAAACGAGACTCATATAATACTTTAAACAATAAAGAATTTAAATTCTTTAAAAAGTGGGTGATTTCCAGAGCTCACAAGATTAGATGATGAATGTTGTTGAAACAGACATACATTATTTAGGGAAGACTACAAGACAGGAGGAGAATCCTCAGCCTACTCATTTGAGATCCTGTAAATCATTCTCCATCGTGCCAGAGGCAGACCTTGGGCAATGGAATGACCCTGGGGTTCTGAATCAGGTCTAGACTGGAATCCAAGTTCAGCTACCTACCATCTCCGTGACTTTAGGCAACTTCATTAAACTAAAAAATTTTATATTCATAAAGTGAGGACGATAAGAAAACTTGCCTGGTAGGAGTTTGAAAATTAGTAAAATAGCAAATATAAAGACTTAGCTCAGTGCTTGACACTGATGTCAGCTTCCTCCTTCATTCCTTGTCCACTCCAGCCAGATCCATCTCCTTCCCATTCTCCAGGTGAGTCATGCTCATCATTGTCTCATTGTCCATGACCCCAGTTATTCAAACCGGCCACGTGTGCCTGACTTTATAGAGTACAGTGTACAGATGACCAAATGTGTACATAGGCTAAATTAGGGGATGGCTATCCACGTTACCAAATTGGTGCTCATTTTATCAATAAAATAGCCACAAGTTTCCTCAAGATAGCCCCAAACCACAGAGTATTAACCAGTTAACTGCCACGCGTCCAAAACAGAAACCATCCTGCTTGCATCTATAGATGCTTACGGCATACAAAGGGTTAAAAATTCCACTTGATTGGCAAACTTTTACATACATGTAAAATTAGGTCTAATCGATACATAATTTTCCAGGAATCTATCAATTTTTTAACCAGAATAATATTTTTAAAAAGCAAAACGTGTCCTCTGCTATGTAATAATATTCAGTGTCCTTTAAAGTAAACTTTACCATGAGACTCATCTCTACCTTGAATGCAGAAAATCCAATCCAGTAGGAACAATTAGTTTGCTCTCTCACTGAATTAAAACAGGAGAGATAGATGCAGAGAGACAGGGGTGCAGAGAGACAGAGTCAAACCTCATAGATTGGAAAGAAAGTCTGACAGTTCACAGGAATTCCATTTATATCTTTACCATTTCCAAATATATTTCATTCTGTAGGCTTTTAATATCAGAGGGGTAAACATAATCAAATGTTATTTTTTTCTGAAAGTGTTGCTTAGATTCATTCTTGTTGAAATGAAAGTTCTGGTTTGAAGTTGACTTTGTGAAGCAATATTTAGATACATATTTTTATGTCTTAAAAATTCACTCAAATACAGTGATAAAATAGATAGTGGCAAGATTTTCTAGCATTTGTATTCAGTTTGTTTTTGTTCTTTAAAATCCTGAAATGGAAACTATAAAGTACATAACAGCAATAAAGCTGAAAATGGATTCAGATATTATACTGTCACTGATAACTCCTCAAATTTGAACAGCAACGGCTAAAATGGCACTATGATAATACAGGCTGAGGGTTTCTGCATCTCAGATCTCTGGGTTCTTATTAGAAATACTAATTCCTGGCCTTACTCCAGATCTTCTGAGGACAGCTCCCAAGAACCAAGACTGGTTTTTCATCACTCATGTGACTCCTCTCACTGAAAATATTGAGAACTCCTGAACTGTCCATTGGAATGGAGGCCAGGAAGTAGGCAGGAAATACAGTAAGTCCTCACTTAACATCATCTTTAAGTTCTTGGAACAGAGGCAAAACAGCCATAATATAGTCAACTTTACTATAGGCTAATGGATGTAAACAGGAGTGAAGTTTCTAGGCATCTCATCAATGTTATAATAAGACAATGTTGAATGAAACAATGTTATTTGAGGACCTGCTATAGAAAGAAAAGAACTGAGAGAAAAATTCTATATAATAAAATATGCTAAGTGTCTGACATTGGACCATTCAACCAGTCGCTATGACGTTCACTGACCACCAGACGCTCTGACTGGTAGGTTAGCTTGCTGCTGGGTATCGGCCGATAGGGACTGAGCAAAAGAGGCTGGACACACCCTGGAGCCCTCCTACAGTCCCTCCCCGGCCCTGTATACCAGTGGGGTCCCTCGGCATGGCCTCCACCCTCTAGCAATCTGGGATCCCTTGGGGGATGTCAGAGAGCCAGTTTCTGCCCCTTCTCCTCAGACCAGACCGAGGGACCCCATCGGTGCACAAATCCCTGCACTGGGCGTCTAGTTTCTTATAATAGGCAACAGAAAAATTTCACTGTCCAAGGAGATGCGATACCGAGCCCACTGTAGAAGGTCTATCGAGTTGGCTTTGAACAGGCTCCAGGACAGCCCAGCTCTGGACCATGTCTTCTCAAACACCGCTGTCTCCACTCAGCAGACCAGCAGGTGGATGGTGCTGAGGTCCTTCCACAAAGCAAGAAAGAGCAGTCTCAGTACTGGGGATACTGAGTGGCTTCACCGAGTAATCGCAGGGTTCCTTTGTGTTCAGAGCACCCTGGTTGGGACAGAGAGGAGACAGAGGCACTGGCTGCCACTGGGAACTAGTGGGGAGTCATGTAAAGATCTTCCCCACTGGAGACCCCACTGTGTTGCCAAATGTTGTTAAATAACAAATGTTTACTTAAATCTTTGGAATTTAAATGAGCTTCCCTGCTGTTTTGGTGCTCCCCTCTCCTCCCTCTCCCCCCCACTGCCCATCCACCAGCAGTCCTGCCTCAGACCATTACAGGCAGATCACCCCCCACGCCAGCTTCCTGCCTGTTGATAATAGTCAGGGAGGCTGCAGCTGCAGCCCCCACAGACAATGGTTCCCAGAGACTGATAAACACAAATTCCCTTGTAACTCATTTCTCTTCTTCCTGTTTGAGAGAGTGAAGATAGAAAGCAGGCACATTTACAAGGGCTGGGGAGCCTGTTTGCATCCTGGGAGCTTGCACTGTGAGCAGGACTGATAACTTCCCTTGTTCTGAGAGTGAAGGCCTTGCGATGGGAGGAGAGCCATTCAAATAGGACCTGCTCATGTCAGCGATGAGGACGCACCTTTAGGATTGTGGATGAGCTCTGCAAGTGCCAGCCGCCTTCCCTGGGAAGTAGGACACATGTTGAAAGTGGAAAGGGCAGAATCCAAAGAGACTTTTCTTTCCTCTTGCGAAGGTCCTTCATCACATAAATGAGAGTGATGGGACTATTTTCTTTTTAGAGGTATTTGGAATCCAGGAATTTTGCTATTAGAATATCTTTCTAAGCTCCATAGAGCCCAGATGCCTCCAAGGAAAAGGAATCGGGTGATTAGTCCTTCTTTCCACTTTATTCTCTATTCCATGGCTCCTAGTTGGTTGTATTAAACTGGGAATGTACCTGGGCTCAGGGTTGTACTAGTCCCACAGGTTGTCTGTGGTGGAAGTCCTCTGGAGTTTCTGGTTAATGGTCCTCTGTGGGGAGCTGATCTCCCTGGGAACACTGCTTGCTTTCCAATGCATACCAAATTTATGACTTTTATTTTTATTTGTACCCCTGGATCCCAAGTCAATCAACCTTCATTGTGTAAACAGGACAAATACACTTAATCTCTTTGACCTTTACTTTTTCCAGGTTAATTTTGGAAAAAAAAGTCTTCTAGCCTCCATGCAAACTTTCCAAAAACAACATCTATTTTCAATGACTGAGAAGTGTACATGGATCTCAAACTCCAAGGAAGGTGAGCAGAGGGAGCCACTTGTGTGCTTCCTTGGCCTCCCTCCACTTGGACTTAAGATCTGGGTCACTTGGACAGTTCTGCCCAAGTGTGTATCGAGGAAGCGAGGACATCGAGGAAAAAGAAGAATCCTCGTCAGCATTGGCAGAAGGGCATCACCACATGAGCATGCAGCTCCCAGGACAAGCCCACCTACCAAGGCCCATGTCATTCATTTATCTGAATCAATCCAGAAAAGAAGACAAGCAGTGAATCGCTTAAAGCCAATTCTGAAAGCTGAACTTAACCTCAAGGGCCATGAGAAGGCCTAGACTGTATTGCAATTGATTTATTTAAACATTACCTCCCTGGAAATAACAAATATTCTGATATCAAAAACATTACCCTGAAGAATGGCAATAAATTCCCTTTAGGGGGACATGTGTGATCTCTTTGTATCATTAGTAAAACCATGCCATCCGCTGTCTAATGTAATAACACACCCACACTCGTCCCCACATATATTTAAACTACTTCTGGAGGATATGAGAAGCTTGTCTCCCAAACCATCAGTCGATAAGGTTCTGCTCTGAGAATCATCAGCATCCAGAGAGAGCAGCTCACCCTCTTGATTCAAATCCTAAATATTGATAGACCAAGAAAAAGAGTCATTGCTTAGTTAGACAGCTGTTTTCAGTTACTTTTCCCCCTTTGTCTTTTAACTCATTAAGTGAAATGAGTTAACTCATTAAGTGAAATGAGTTACTTTTCCCCCTTTGTCTTTTAACTCATTAAGTGTAGCCATCCTTTGTCAATATATATAATTATTTATATCTGAATTTAACTTATAAAAATAAAGGATGAAAAATCAAGATGCATTTCAAAGATGTGGAGAAAAGGGAAGCCTTGTGCACTGTTGGTGGGATGTAAATTGGTGCAGCCACTGTGGAAAACAGTAGGGAGGCTCCTTAAAATATTAAAAATGGAACTACCATATGATCCAGCAATCCCAGAAGGCTATCTATTTGAAGGAAATGAAGTCAGTATCTTGAAGATGATTATTTTCATTGGAGTATTACTCACAATAGCCAATATATGGAAACAGCCTAAGTATCTATCAATGAATAAATAGATTTTTTAAGTGGAAAAGGAAAATATATAAAACTAGTGGCCCAGTGCACGAAATTCATACACATTAAAAGGGAATTAATTAGAGGAAATATTTTAATATTGCTATTTGCCCTTTCTCTATGACAGAAGTGTCAGAAATGAAAGAAAATTAGTAAAATGTATATGAAAATCTTCTTCCTCTCAGAGTCTGGGGTGTGCCACGGAACCCAGAGTCAAGTCCCCGCCCACCTGTGTGTGCCTCAAAATCATACAAGACCCAGACCCAGCCAGCCCCACTCCCATTGGATGAGATTCAGACCCAGCCAGCCTCCCCGCCTCAAGCCCCGCTGGGCGGGGGTACAGCCTCAGGTCCCCCAGCCTGGCGCTGGGTGAGGGGTGCAGCCTCAGGTCCCCAGTCAAGCCCTGCCAGGTGGGGGGCGCAGCCTCAGATCCCCTGGTGCACCCTCAGGTCCCCCTGCCCTGCGCCAGGGTGGGAGGCATGGCCTGAGGTCCCCTGGCCAGGCGCTGGTTCTGGGGGTGAAGCCTCAGGTCCCCCGTCCCAGCCTAGCGCCATGCAGCCTCAGGTCCCTGCTGATTGCTCATTGCAGGAACCCCGCCTCCGCTGTGGGCGCAGCCATCTTGTGACGGCATGAGAGTTACTTTGAATATTACCTCTTTATTATATAGGATGGTATGTTATTCATCCATAAAAAATATATTCTGCCTCTATTCATCTTATAACTGAAAGTTTGTATCCTTGCACCAACCTGACTTCTCTACTCTTTGTTTTTATGAATTTGACTTTTCTTTTTAGATTCCACATGAAAGTGATACCCTGCAGTTTTGTCTTTCTCTGTCTCTTATTTCATTAGCATAGAATGCCTTCCAATTTGTGAATTTGTGATCAGCTAGTTGTAAAAGCATTTTCTTTCTGCTAATGGTTGGACCTCATAACTTTTCAGAAGTTGCAGGTTTAACCAATGATTAAATAAGCAATGCTTTTAAACACTCCCCTTGGTCCTGATTTATCTTGCTCCATCAAAAGTATGTTTGTCAGCAGCCCTCACAAAACCCATTTTACCAGTAGTATTCTTTTTAAGGCCTCCAGCATCAGCTGAGACCTATATTCTGCCTGATCAAAACCTATATAATTTCCCAGTTTCCATGGTTAGACTCTTTCCTCTGGTATAAAGTAGTGACCACTAAAAGGAGGACATAAAATTCCAACTATTACCCCAAAAAACATTAATGTAATGTCACATGTCTGTTTATCATACTGATATAATAGAAAGAGTATTAGACTTAAAGCCAAAGAGTGGGCTTTGAATTCTTGCTCTACCATGCATTATGAAAGCCATTTAACTTGATTAGGCTTTGGATTCTTGAGCTGTGAAACAAAAATAATAACTACAAGAATATTGTAAAGATTAAATGAGATGATATATTTTAAAGCATATAGAACAGACTTTATGATGCCTTTAATGTTTTAAGAACAGAGCATTGAACAGTCAGATTTAATGGAGTATGGGGCAGAAACTAAAATTTGCCTAACCAACAGTCATTTTCCTCCTCTTTTTTTAGTAATCCAACTTTGCTCAGGTTGACAATAGGCCCAGAATTAAAATAATCCTTGTCAGCATGAACTAGAACGTGAGAAAGTAGACCCGTCTTTACTCAAGCCAATAGAGCTGGGGTTCTCTTACCTACAGCCAACTGTAATGCTGACTTAAGGAGGGAGAGATGGAAGAAAAAGGAAGCCCCCAGAGCACAGGTTGCTGGCTGGAGCACATAGGGTCATAAGAACAGGGTATAAAAGGGGCAGGGAAAAGAAATGGAAAAGGTAGCAGGTTATTACAAAAAAGAACACTCTTGACTGTGTTCACACTGGTCCCAGACTCAGCCCAACCTTTGGAAGGCCTGGTGGCTATTTATTGACCACAGTGTAGTCTGAGCACAGGCCACACAGCAAGCAGCAACTCGGAGTTGCAGTCCTCCCTGTAGGACAGAATTTCTATTTCTCCACAGAACAGTGTTTCTCGCTGCCATGTTCCTATTTTACTAGGTGTAAACTCATTTAAGAGCTCTTAAATTAATTTTGAACCATTTCTCATGTTTATGTTTTAAAAAAGGCTTTTTTCATTGCTAACCATTTCAAGCATGGAAATTAATGAGACCTATATTCTGCCTGATCAAAACCTATATAACTTCCCAGTTTCCATGGTTAGACTCTTTCCTCTGGTATAAAGTAGTGACCACTAAAAGAAGGACATAAAATTTCAACTATTACTTGCTGGATTCATTGTCTTCCCTTTCTTCTCTTTTCTTTTTTTTCAGTGCTAAATTGAAACATGCCTGTGCTTGGTTTCTACTTTTAAAGAAATCAGCTGATTTTAAATAAACTTCAGGTGTAAAAATGACCTCGCAAAGATGGCCAATACTTAATAGAAACCAAAGCCACAGAAATTTGTTGACTGCTTACCATCTCATTCCCACACCACCTGAAGATACCATTCCCTAAATTTCATGAGCATACAATGAGGAAACATCAGTTTGGGCTGTTGCTATTTAAGTCACATCTTAAAATAAAGCAAGGGTCAACACATGGAGCTAAGGTGATACAAGCGAGGCACTCCCCTTTGGCACAAAATTTAAGGGTGTTCACTAAAACTCAGTAATTAAGATAAACAGTACTTTATGCAATATTTTTAGAAATGTAATCCCCCAAACTCCATGATGAATAAGATATAAAGTTAAATTAAATAAAATCTGATCCTTCATTTGCATGACTCACCTCACTTATTTCATCTTAATCCCAGCCTTGATGTCATATTACATTGTAAAGTCTTCTTTGGCTCAGATTCAATCCTTCCCTGATCCTATAGGCTGGTACAGATGCAAAATAAAAGCACATAGAGAGGGCGATAGGCATTGGGATGAAGCCTTGGGACACTGGCGGCTCATGGAGTCTCTAAGTCCCACCCCTTAATGGAGCTTGTTAATGGGCTTCTCCAGAGGACAGGTGTCTTCCCCTCCCATGGTCCCATCTCCAAGGTCATGTTGATGTCCACTTGAGCTCTGAGTGTTCAAGCGCAGACTGGAGGATTCCCTGTGTCCTCTCCTTGAATGGGATATCCCTACTCCAGCTCCACTGGAATTGATGTACCCCAGCCTCATGAATTCTAGCCTGGATCACACCCAGAGGTCCTCTCTGAACTCAGGCTTTGATCACATCCTAGCATGTCTGGTGCTCAAGCCCTCCTGGTCCTAACAGAGAATGGTTAAAAAAAAAATCAAGTCATTAAACACTATGTTTTACTATTTTCATAAAAGTAACCCAGTGATATGGCTTCCTGTTAATAGCTGTCTCCTTCCTCCCTTTGGTGTGGCTAGAACCACCCAGGCCAAATTGGTCTTCTTTGTGAAGCTCTCATTAGTGCAAACGGCACAGTAGGTAAAAATGGAACTCCACACCAGGCCTTGTTTTAAATGCCATGAGTCACCTGTTATGCTTTTAGGCAATCCTGCCAGCAACAATACTTGATTCAGGAAGGTGTCTGATCTATTAGCCAGAAAAAATAATTTATTCCTCCATTTCTGTCCCAGCAGAATACTACCTTGTGAAAATGAAAACAACTCATGTGGACCCCACAGAGCAGCATGCATTGCTACAGAAGCAAATGTTTCTGAAATAGCTTGCAAACCACATAGGAGATGACCTGTTATCTCCTGGTAGTAGTTCTAAATGACACTATCTGACTGCCACTAATGCCATTTGATTTAGGCAAAACTCTAATCCTCCCAGCCCAGGAGAGCCAAAATTATTTCTGAAGTTCCTTTTCTGGGTGGTCAGGCACCACACTTGTTCATAAACCCAAGTTGAAATGAACCTGAATCTGTTGCTTTCCTCTAGCATCTTTGTATATGGGGCTTCTTAGGGGCAATCATGAACCATATGGCATATTGATAAGGACTAAGCACTAATTCTAATGTTATGATTTCCTTAATTTTTATGACAAATACAATGTCTATTTATATAGACATTGTCTATATACAATGTCTCCCATATTTCAATCTTGTGGCTTCTGAAAAGATGGACCAAATAGAGATGAAGAGGTTGATCTACTTTAGGTGACTACTTCCTTATTCCTTATTCTGTACCCTTATTGTTCCCTACTAAAGTACTTCAGAAGATGCTGGCTCTGTGTCTACTGTGGACATCGGAGAGAGTCCAGCTCCATTCAGACTATGATACCTGCCGGATGTTGGGCATCATTTAATGCCGGCGGTCTTGATTTGGCATCTAGAAGGGTTCAGCAATCTGGAGAAGGGGCTGTGCATAAATTCAATAAGAGTCCAGAGACAAAACATAATTTTGAAAGGCATTTTGCGGGGGCAGAGGAGCCTGGCTGAAGAAACCAAGTTCTCCTTGTCTCAGGACCCCTTGCTTTTTATTAACACAAATTGTCCTAAGACAAGGTGGAGATAATACACTTCAAAGGGTAAGGTTTCATACAGAAGCATTGTCAGATTGGGGAATAGCCTAAGGCTGTTCAGGTGCTTGGCCAGTAGGAGGCAATAACATGCAGATTAAGGTGCCCTGAGCTGTCTGGCAGCAAACAATCAATTTAATGCATCCTTTTCAGGTTTGGGGAAATGCCTTCAGCCACTCCCAACAGGCAACAACATACGTGACTCAGCCCTTGTTGAGTTCCCAAGTTCCATCAACCTTTCGATGAAACTCTTGCAATTATGACATGCTGGAACTGGCTTCCGGCAGATACCTCCAAGGGAGGCTGGCTCTGTGTACAGTGTAATGGTCATTTATTAGCACAGGGGAGGGGACTGCATGCCTTGCTGCTCTCTGAGGGATAGCACTTGGCTTTTCTACCACGCACTCCTGGGAACCTACTGTCCTCAGAACCCACTGTTCAAGCACTAGAGGTAGTGAGGTCAACCGTGGGTGTATATTGGTGGATGAGGGTAGAGTCTGTCCTGAAGGAAACCTGGCTGTCTGAAGTCAAGAGCGCAAAGGAAAGAAGAGGCTTTGTTTCACATGGGGCCTGGTTTTAAGAATTGTTTTTGCCCACGTATACAAGCCCTTTAAAAATCTGCCTGGTTTTCATTCTTCTATCTGCCCTGGTGCCCTGTTTTACTCTTCATTTCTCCATCATTATTTTTTCTCTTTCAGTTAAAATAAAAATACTCAGGATCTAAGTGAGAAAAGGCCAGTACTCTCGGGATCTAAGTGAGAAGTGGTAGTGGGGTAAGGATGGGGTGGGCTTGAGCAATTGAAAGGCTTTAGTGCCTCAATCAGGTTCTGGGGTCTGTTTCACAACACACCTGTCCTCTGTAACACTTTCAGCAGGAAGCCCGAACACAGAGCCTGAGCAAGCCTCATGCTTTAGAAAGCAGCCCTGGCATGATTATCTAGATCTCCAGGCTCACACTGAGTATGCCACTGTGATACAGAGGCCGTCATTCAAGGTATAGCTAAGGTAAATGCCTGCATTCGAACCAGTCAGCCTGGCAGAGACTGAAGGACTGATCACCACAGTTGGCATGTAACTATCCTCATAGGTGGTGTCTGCTCTCACCACGACCCAACTCTGAGATCAAATATTCGGCTGGAGCCAGCTTCTCATTCTTTCTCTCCAGCAGCCTTAGCACCCCATGGTTATCAAAGGGTTTTCCCACAGGGCTTGATGAAAAGGCCAGGCTGGCCCTTCTAATTGAGCTAGTAGGAGCACAGGAGTGGGGAAGTTGACTCCTTTGAAATGTGCTTCTGACCTGAGGGTGAGCATGGGAGGCCGGAGTCAGTAACACAATCATCTGCTCCTGGCCTTTGCCAGTTTCATCCCAGAATTTCTGCTCTAGAGGGAAGACATACTATAAATAAACTCATTCGTTTCATCAGATTTAAAATAATGAAGGGAGAAAAACAAATACCATATGATATTACTCATATGTGGACTCTACAGAACAATATAAACAAAACAAAACAAAACAAAAAAATAGAAACAGACTCATAAATATAGAGAACAGACTGATGGATGTCAGAGGGGAGGGGTTTGGGGAACTGGGTGAAAAAGGTGAAGGGATTGAGATGTATAGATTGGTAGTTACAAAATAGTCATGGGGATGTAAAGTACAGCTAGGGAATATAATCAATAATATTGTACTATGCAAGGTGCCAAGTGGATACTGGAATATCAGGGGGAACACTTTGTAAAGTATATGATTGTATAATCACTATGCTGCACACCTGAAATTAATACAAAATAATGTTAAATGCCAAATGTAATTGAAAAAAAATGTAAAAAAAAATAACAAAAAATAAATAAAATAAGGAGGAGCCATAACATAACATTTTTTTTATTTGGTATGTCATACATTTGTAGGCATTTTCTGGTTTTCTCTACCCTTTAATGGAAGCAGCTATCAGTCTATTCATTATCCATGATTGTCCTCTTGATTAGATAGACCCAGATGCCATCCAGTCAAAGACTTCATTGCCAGAGGGACCAATTAATTTTATCTCATTTCAAGGCTTCTGTACTCATGAATCCCAAACAGCTTGAAAATGTCCGTCATTATCACATAAGGGACAAGAAGATGAATGGTTTCACGCCTGCCTTTCCTGGGATCCATACCGTCACCTTCACATCCAGTGGACAACATTGATTTGTTGTGGTGCTGGCTGGCATATCACATCACATGATACTCTAGAATGGCTGAGAGGCAGCAGCCAGAAGTAGGAAATATGAAGGGTCCAGACCAATGGTTCTCAACCTTTCTAATGCCGCAACCCTTTAATACAGTTCCTCATGTTGTGGTGACCCCCAACCATAAAATTATTTTCGTTGCTACTTCATAACTGTAATTTTGCTATTGTTATGAATCGTAATGTAAATATCTGTGTTTTCCGATGGTCTTAGGCTCTACAGCAGCGGTTCTCAACCTGTGGGTCGCCTAAGACCATCGGAAAACACAGATATTTATATTACTATTCATAACAGTAGCAAAATTACAGTTATGAAGTAGCAACGAAAATAATTTTATGGTTGGGGGTCACCACAACATGAGGAACTGTATTAAAGGGTCGTGGCATTAGAAAGGTTGAGAACCACTGGTCCAGATGGTCTCAGGCCATTTTCCTTTCTGTCAATTCCTAGATATGTGGCTTTGAATAAGTCACTCCTTCAGTTTAATCATCTATAAAATAAAGATGATAAAACTAATCTTTGTACTACCTTCTACACAAGACTGTTTTGAAGTTCACAGTGGATCAAACATATAGACATGCTTCAAACATATGTCTTTAAAAATTACTCAGTAGTTATTTCCATTCACCTTTTTGAGCTATAGTCCTCCATCAATTATGAGTACATAGAAACCAGCTGGGCACAGTCTGAGGTAGCACACAATAATTCAAGTTCACCACCAGAACAATTCAATCATTGACTTAGAGTAGGGAGAACCATTAATCTACTTCTCTCTGGATAGTTCCAAAGCATTTATTACATAGTCATACCAGGACTGAACTCCAAGAGTCCACTCCCTCCCAAAGTTGGTGAACCAGAGGTGAAAAAATTGGGCTTTCATCAATGGAGTCAGAGTTAAGAAAATAACATGTAAAGAGAAGACATTATTACAGGTAGGGGCTTGGGCCTAAAAATAAGGCACATCCATTGAATTTGTGGCACAGAGATATATAGGAAATACATCCGACCTGGGACAGATAGGAGTGGGGTGGGATGTCTCTGAGTTGGACTGTCATTTTACCACAAGCAATTCTTTATCACAGAACTTACAAGGATTCTTTGAGTCCTTAGAGGAGCCCAAGTCACCATTGCTAATTCTCATTGATCACATCACTGTAGATAGTTATCACACAGGATTCATGAAAAAGTTGTGTAATGACTGAGACCCTGAGACTGAATAGCCTGTGGGGAAGGTCCCCAAATTGATGACAGACAAGATACTGCCCAGCATCTCATAGCCTTCATCAGGCCCTTTGAGATAGAGAGCAAGCTCAAAACAGTGTGCTCAACTGACCATAGGGCTCATTCCCAGAAGTGAAATTTGAGAAGCAGCGGTAAGTGAGGAAGCCTGAGGATTTCTGCCTTTAGCTTAGAATAGTTTTATTTTGTGGGTCTTTGGTCTACGGTGCTAATTCGGTATGTCTAGAGGGGATATTCAATTTGCCATGCTTCATTAAGTATCTACTTACAACCTTACAAATAATAATTTTCAAATCTTTTCCTAAGATATTTGAAAAACAAAACCACTAATCTACTTCTCTCTGGGTAATTTCAAAGCACTTATCTCCATAGTACCTGAGAAGGCAGACAAAAACAAATCTAATGACAGGGGAGGAGGAAATATCCTTGCTGTCCTACAGGGATGCCAGGTGAATCTGAAGGGGTGTGCGCATGATTGGCGTGCCCTTCTGTCTGCCCGATACGATCCTAAGACATGGTGAGCCAAGCTTTTCAGGACGCTATGGTTTTCTTCCCCGGATTTTAGTTTAAATGCAACTCCTTACTCTACTGAAAATGTTTGCTAACTGAATTACTTCAATCTGTTGTTGATCAGACTGTCTGAACTTTACACAGGTTGGAGAATTTATCTTCCCCAGAGCCTCCCAATTGTAGGTGCAAACATTTTGTATATAAGATAGAGTCCTATTTTTGTCTCCCTCTCCCTAATTCCCAACTCCAGACACGTTAGAAACCGAGACAATATACTATTGTTAGATTTTATTTGAGGAAATAATGTCTCTTGAATATTTCAGTATGTCTATCAAATCAAGATTGTATCATCTGTACTCTTCAGCTCTCCCCATATAACACACCTGACTTATTTGACATTATCATAAAATATGGTGTTTCACAAAAATGAGTTTTCTAGATAACTATGATTTACCCATTAGAGCCCTTGAATGTGTCTGATTTGAACTATTTTATTTGAAAATATTTCTAAAACACATTGAATGCTTCTCTGCCTCTTAAACAGAGGTTACCTGTCATGATTTTGCCTTTATTTTGCTTGGCAATTCAGGGTCAACATTATAAACATCCTATTGCCCTGCAGGATTGTAATACAGAAATGTTTTTCAATGAGGGTGGAGAGGGCTCCTCCCCTACACAAAATGGCCTTGGGCTACTCTATGTTTGTTTCTTTGTAGTTCTTGAATCTGTATTTTTTCTTTTCTCTGCATCCTCCAGCACAATTTGGCCATCAATTGTGACTTCTTGCTCACTCTAAGGGTTTGCTTTTTCTGATGCATTGTTTACAATATATTATGAGCAGGAAACTCAGCTTAAGCTTGTTAAAATTTTGTATACAGCCAGAATATCTGGGCACAAAGGGAAATGCAGGTGAGAAATAGCCAGAAAGTAATTATTTACTTATTTATTTAAATATATTTTTATTGATTTTAGAAAGAGAGAGAGGAAGGAAAGGAAGAGAGAAACATCGATGAGCGAGAACCAGTGGGGCTATATAAAGAAAGTACATGAACTTAATATATGAGTATTGAAAAATCCATTTGATTTTTACAAATATTACTTTCTGGCCCTAGCCAGTGTGGCTCAGTTGGTTGCTGGTTTGATTCCAGGTCTGGGCACACGTTGGGGTTGTGGGTTTGATCCCCAGTAGGGGTCATGCAGGAGGCAGCCAATCAATGGTTCTCGCTCATCAATGTTTCTCTCTCCCTCTCCCTCTCTCTCTAAAATAAATAAAGACATATTTAAATACATAAATAAAATACTACTTTCTGGCTGTTTCTCAGATGCATTTCAAATATAATAACTGACCAGTAGAAAAGGGGAGTGTTCCAACATTTAGACATGTGAGATGGCTTTGGAGTCATATTTGTTCATGGCATATTTTTGGTAAAACCAGAGTTCACCAGCCATTTGGCCATTATAAGTGTGAGGCAGATGTTAGAAGGGATTTCTCTATTAGGAAAGGTCTCCTAAACATTATTAGCCTGTCAATATACTGAGTCTTGTTTTTGATCATTGGACCATTGACAAAATCAGTTTGGCCATTTTTAGCTCCTACACAAAGGGCCTTGGAGACGGAAGGCTTGTTAATGTCCTGGGGTTTGCACTTCCACAAAAGACCAAAGGACAAAGTGCTTTGACCATGCCACGCCTCTGGTTACTGTGATCTGCATGGAAAGGCCATGAACGGCCACGCTTTGTGTAGGCCAGAGGGAGAGAGAAACATGTCATACCATGGGAAGCTGGGAACTGGGGCAGCTGAGTATAGTCAAAGGACGTTCACAGAGAACCCAACAGAAAAGGAAAAACATCCTTGGCTTAGTTTTCCTCCTCTCTTCCTAAATGCTTAAGGAGCTCGGTCCTCCAAAAGGAAAGGGAGTTAAATTTGTTTTACCTTCAGTACCTGAAAAAGCTGCTAGTGCAAATTTCTGCAGGTTAGTCCATTCTCTTTGTATTTTAAAGCAGACCCTAAAAAAAGAAAACAGTAATTTAGAAAACCCTCTTCTCAGTCTGTTCCAATAAGTTGGCAGGTTGTAAAAGTTTGAAGGAATATCTGAACCACAGTCCGGCTCAATCTGAGCGATTATATGGCTATCAATTCCACCCACTCTGTTTTGTCACCTGGCCGTGAGCTTCCTTCCTCTAGTTCTATAAATCAGCAGCAAACTGAAGCCCTAAAGAGGGCTCAGACAGATCAGGGCCAACCAGCTTATTTTTAAAACACGGCCTAGGAGACCACGATGTATTTATCTTGATTATATTTGTGGTCCTTCCCTCCAACCTAAAAAAAAGATGCAGTCTTTAAAATAGATCACTGCCCTAACCGGTTTGGCTCAGTGGATAGAGCGTCAGCCTGCGGACTGAAAGGTCCCAGGTTCAATTCCAGTCAAGGGCATGTACCTTGGTTGCGGGCACATCCCCAGCAGGAGGTGTGCAGGAGGCAGCTGATTGATGTTTCTCTCTCATCAATGTTTATAACTATCTTTCTCCCTTCCTTTCTGTAAAAAATCAATAAAATATAAATTAAATTAAATATATCACTGTTGCAGCAAGGAAGGGCTTTCTTGTTGGAGAGTAATAGCCATTCGTCCACTTAGTCAATCAACAAATGTTTATTGAGAGCCTAATGTGTATGAAGACTGTGCCAGGATTTGGGATAATAATAGGGAAACAAGCCCAAACTGGGTGCTTGCAGAGTTTGCAGTCTAATGGGCAGACAAACATTACCAAAAAAAAAAAAATTTTTTTTAAAATCACACAAATCAAGAATTTAAATATCACTATGGAAAGTGCCCTGAAGAGAAAGGTCAGCGAATTCTGTAAGTGGGGACCACAACCAAGCCTGGGAGTCAGCCAGGAGTTTCCTGAGGATGAGACTTTTAAGCTGAGCCCTGAGTCTGAGCAGGTGGAAAGGTGACCGGGGAAAGAGAGGAGAAGAATACACAATTCAGAGAGAAAAGCAAATACAGAGCCCTGGTAGGAGCTCTGCTTGCTCAGACCGGTCACGTGAATCATGAGATTTAGAATCTTCATGGTCAGTCATTGAATCCTCTCCTCATGAGTCTGCAGCTTCTCCCCCTCCCCAAAACCCGCCAAGTCGTTACCAGGCCACCACAGCTGCTCAGATCCCCTCCTTGTTCCAAAATATTGATTATATCATTTTCTTAGTGCTAAGCACTTACTGCCTTAAACAACTTTTCAAAATTCCCTTCCTGTATTAGTCTGCTCAGGCTGCGACAGCAACGGACCATAGACTGGGTGGCCTAAACAACAGAAATTTATTTCTCACAGTTCTGGAGCCTGGAAAGTCCAAGATCAAGGTACCAGCAAGTTAGGTTCTATTCAGAGTCTCTCGGCCTGTAGGTGGCCACCGTCTCTCCCTGTGTCCACTTGACCTCTTCTTCAAGTTAGGATTAGAATAAAAATAAAACCCTGCTATATTAATGCATGCTGAAGGTAACACGATGCCAATTTTGCTGGAAAGGAGAAGAGAGGAGAGGAGAGGAGAGGAGAGGAGAGGAGAGGAGAGGAGAGGAGAGGAGAGGAGAGGAGAGGAGAGGAGAGGAGAGGAGAGGAGAGGAGAGGAGAGGAGAGGAGAGGAGAGGAGAGGAGAGGAGAGGAGAGGAGAGAGAAGGGAGAGAGGAGAGAGAGAGAGAGAGGGAGAGGAGAGGAGAGGAGAGGAGAGGAGAGAGAAGGGAGAGAGGAGAGAGAGAGAGAGAGAGAGAGAGAGAGAGAGAGAGAGAGAGAGAGAGGAAGCTCTCTGCTGTCTCTTCTTGTAAGGACACTATGAGGGTCAGACCTTCATGACCTCATCCAAACCTAATGAACGCCTTAAGGCCCCATCTCAAAATATCATCACATTGGGGACTAGAGACCTCAACATATGAATTTGGGAGGAGGACATAAGCATCCAGTCTACAACAACCTTCTATGCATATGTGTCTTGCCTCCATAGCTAGATCATCAGCAAGAGTTCTGCTGACTTGTCCTACATATCCCTAAACCTCCCTCCGCCCCCAAGCATTTTGTCCATATCCAGTGCCCCTAGCAGTTAACTGATTGCCAGCCGGTGAATTATCTCTGCCCCTCTGCAGTTAATCAAACACACAGAGCCAATTAAATACATCGGGTGTTATTTAAGTGACCCATGTGAGCACAACTCTACATGTCAAATGATTCAATATTTGACTAGAAATATAAACCTTTTTTCTTTGGTTTAGTGTGTGTGTGTGTGTGTGTGTGTGTGTGTGTGTGTGTGTGTATTGGGGAGTACATTTTTTCTACCTGATTTTTTAGCTGCTGTTACTGGCATGATCTATTCCTTGCTGAAATCTTTATTTCCATAAATAGTTAGGATTAGAATAAAAATAAAACCCTGCTATATTAATGCATGCTGAAGGCAACACAATGCCAATTTTGCAATCTATGTACATATGAGAGTTGGTAGGGCAGAATAATTAAAAATGGGACTCAAACCAGATTGTCTGAGTCTGAATCTGAGCTCCACCATTCACTAGTATGATACTCTTGACAAATTACTTAATCTCTTTCATTTATATGACAGGCATAATAATAGCACCTATATAAAGATGTTATAAGAATTGCTGAGTTAATATTTATAAAATATATAAAACAGTGCATGACACATTGAAATCATCACACATGCTTTCATACATAACATGAAATAAAATAAAGTGAAAAAAATACAAATGTGTTACATAAAAGACCATGAATAGATATCCAAATATGTTGATAGAGATGATCTATGAAGATGAGGTTGATTAATACTTTCTTTGGGTAGAGAGGGGCCTATATTTCCAAATTTTCTATAATAAACATACATTTTTTAAGAAAAAACAAGAATAAAAATGTGTTAATATGCAATGTGTGCATGTATGTATAGAGAGATACAACCCATATACAAATATAATTGTTTAACTGCTTACAAGTCAGTTTCCTCTTCTGAAAGACTGGAATAATAATTATCTTACAAGGAGGTTGTAAGGACTAACTAGTAACCCATTCAAAGTGCTTGTAAGGATTAAAAAGGTGAATATACACTGAGTTGCCAGATTATTATGATCTCTGAATGTATAAATAATCTGGCCACTCAGTATATATATATTAGAGGCCCGGTGCATGAATTCGTGCATGGGTGGGGTCTGGCCAGCCTGGCCAGGGGGAGGGGACATGGACGGTTGGCTGGCCTGCCTGCTGGTTGAACTCCTGGTTGAGGGGACAATTTGCATATTAGCCTTTTATTATATAGGATATACACTGAGTGGCCAGATTATTATGCGTTCAGAGATCATAATAATCTGGCCACTCAGTGTACACAAAGGGCTTACAACATGGCATGACGCATAGACCTACTATAGGAGTATTAACAGCAGCCAGGGACTTTGACAAGGCGGGGAGGGAGGGTCAGGGAGTGCAGGCACAAGGGGCTTAAAGTAACTGACTCTTGCAAGCTTTAAAAGAATAAATTGGCAAATCCTCAGGGGGGGAGGGAATACCTCCCACATTGATAATTATTTATAATGAATGATAAGGACCAGGCCTCGAGGAAATTGTAGCAAGGCCCTGGGATAGGCTCTGTCTCTCTATGCATGTCTGGGCTGGGTGAGGCCCATTGAGTCTGTGAGGCCCAGGCAGGATGAAGGGCTGACCCCCCATCAGCTCAGCCTGAGCGGTGATGAGATGTGGGGTGCAGGCGGCTGCAGGCCTCTGGTCACTCCTACCCTCATAATCCTCTTCTGTCTCCTTTTTCTCTAATGTAGTATCATACGGTTTTCTCTTTACCACAGCCCTGCTACCATCCTGTGATAGCAGTTCTCTCAGTAGTGGTTTCCTCACTGCACTGCCAACCCCCCAAAACACCCCATGACACTAAAGAAAACTGCACCCCAGCTCTGCAAAAGGGCCGGTCTCTACCCACCTATTTGCTCCTCTGCCAAAACCCCTTCTACCTGAAGACCCAGACTCAATATATAAAGGCCCCCACTTGGTGGGACTGAATCTTCATCCTGGAACTGTCCTCGCCACGGCTGGTTCTGAGCATGCCTGGAAGCCCTGGCTGAGTCAGCTCCAAAGCCGGTGTTGCCCTCCCATGAGGCCTCGGTGAGACTCTCTTAGAAGAAGATGGATTCCCATCTTGTGGACCCTGGAGTCAGGAAGGGAGTTTGATTTTCTAAGTGATGTACCTCTATCTGGGCTTTTGAAAGCCATTCCTTTTCTGCGTTATGCCTAATTTTGAGCAGGTGGCCTTTTCTCTCCAGTGTAGTATAGTATTAGTCCTAAATTGGCTCATAGAGCTCAGGATGCCCTTCTTAGATGTGACCAGCACAAATGTCTGCCTCAATAAAGCTGGATGTCTAGCAATGTTGTTGTTTGTTTGGTACTTGTAAAGACGTCCAACATCACCAATCATCAGGGAAATGCAATCAAAACCACAACAAGACACTGCCCCACGCCTGCCAGAATGGCCACTATCAAGAAGATACCAGTGTTGGCAAGGATGCGCAGAAGAGACTGGAACTTCATTGTTCCAACCACAAAAAAAGAAAGGATAATTATGTAATGTTATAGAGGTCTCATTGTTGCTACTGTGGCAATAGAGATGGTTTATTTCCCTTGAAAAATGCCATGTCTATGTAGAGTGCGACACATTCACTCCAAATTTCCTGTTTCAGCCAGTGGAGATTTGTCACCAGGTGACATGCTGTACATTTCCTTATGGCATATCAAGACTGCCTGAAAGATATATTACTTCAATTAGGTGTGTCATACCATCTGCCACAGACAATCCAAAATGCCCTCTCTGCCACCTGATGGAACAGAGATGATTTATTCAGAAGGTGCTGGAAAGCTGGCAAAGGCTCCGGGCTTCATGGAGGGAAGAGCTGCTGTCAGGAGACACAAAAACAAACACCTCACCCTTGATAAGAAGGGAATGCTGGCCGAACACAATGTACAAGGGAGCCCAGCAGATGCCCTTATTAAATTAGCTCTGTTTACAGTAGATTGCAGGTCCCAGGCCGGCTTAACGTGAATGGATCTTGACATAACCGTTGGAACCTGGAAGCCTGATTAGTTATTCTGCAGCTGCTCGGCCACACCACCTGCATATGTTGTTGTGCAGGTGATGTGCGGTTCCTACAAGCCTCCTCATTAAAGACTGACATGCAAATTGCCACACGTGTGCTACCTACAACCCCGCGCATATTTGGATGGGAGGTGAACAGGGATGTGGCGTGCTGTTAATTGCTCTGGATTTCCTTCCTCCCTGCAGGATGACCAGGAAGAGGGGAAGTACACACTGAATGCTTTTTATGCTGGAGAATCAGCAGTGAGGTGTGAACGGTATGGATGTGGTTCCTAGAGGAGAGTGGGGCCTTCTGTCCTTCTCATAGCAAGAATGCTCTGGCTCACACCTTATCACCACTAACCCGATTCTTTTTCCAGCCAATGGGGGTTGGATCTGACCCAGGCTTGTGGTTTTTTACCTGACCCCCTGGCAGCTTTGAAACCCTTTACTCAGAAACTCTCAAGGATAGCGTTTCTCAGTCTCAGCACTATTGACCTCTTCTACCTGCCAAGTCCTTGTTGTGGGGGGTGGGGAGGTCCTGTGCATTGTAGGATGTTTAGCAGAATTCCTGGTCTCTACCTATCAGATGGCTGCAGTATCTCCCCAGTCATGACAATCAGACATGAAAATGTCCCCTGCGTTAGGAGGGGTAAATCTTCCCTGATTAAGAACCACTCCATTAATAGTTTTGGTGACAAGAGATGCCAGAGTTCTCCATGGTAAGTCCCATGTCACTTTTCAACCAACTGCAACCTGTTGACATGACCAGTGATAGCCGTCTCAATGACTAAGAAGGAATACCCATTGTTTTTCCATGCTGCTAATAGAACTACTAGTGAGACCAAATTCTTGGACATAAGAGATTTGTGGCTCTAACATTATTAAAATCCTGTTCCTAGCAGTCATGACAGAGATAAAAATGCCAATTTATGAGTGGGATTAAACTGTAATATTAGCCAGCCTCCCTAAGGTGATATGAATAGCTCCTAACAAAACAATTTTGATTCAGCCAATGTTCGGCAGCTCGTCATAAAGAATAGAGGATGGCCACCATATAAACCAAATCGATTTAGGAATGAAAGCACTCGGAGCTTGTCAGCTGCTCCCCGTGTGTCCATGTGTAGTCCTGCCAAATAGTGTCGTCCATTCTTGGCGAACTCTTGCAGTCACCGTGAACCAGTGGCCTCTGCACATTTATCCTCATTATCTTTAAATATAATAATGAGAGTCTACATTGTCATGGAGCCTTAAGTTACTTCCTGATACTCAGGGGAGACATGAACTATTTTACTTCTCCAGGGCACAGCAACGACAGTATTGTCGGTAACACCTCACTGTCTGGAAACAAGCTCTTAGTGTTTGGCACAAAAGCATGAGTTCAGTGCAAGTGACAACATAATAACCCTGTCCCATAAAACAGAGACATACATGGTAACCCTAATCTGTACATTGGGTTACAGGGAACCATAGTCCTAGTGTTTGTGAGCAGCTGAGATTTTAATTTTTCCTCAGGAGTTTTTGTAGCACACTCATATTCAAGCTAGAACTTTGATTTTTGTTCTTAAGTCCACGGTTCTTGCTACATAAAAAAGTCTTGGGCCTTATCAATCAGAGTCTCTTGACTCTGATAACTACAGCAAACACTAGAGGTAGAGGAAGGGAGAGGGAGAGGGGGATAGAAACATCAATGATGACAGAGAATCATGGGTCAGAATCATTGATTGGCTGGCTCCTACACGCCCCACATTAGGGATCAAGTCTGCAACCCGGGCCTGTGCCCTGACCAGGAATCGAACTGTGACCTCCTGGTTCATAGGTCAACGCTCAACCACTGAGCCACACCAGCTGGGCTCCAGCAAACACATTTTAAATAACTCCAACACCTTCCCAAAGCCTACCAGGAGAAGCCAAGTCTTTAGACTTTGCAGACTATTTAGACACCCATGGAAACTATCATATTGCGGGTCTAGTAGCAACTTCCCTCAGTGAGAAGTTACTAAACAAAGACCCCGAGCACCCCCTGTCCTTCCAGCAGGATCCTTGCCTTTTCCAACCAGCCCCACTCCCCACCAGTGTCGTGAGAATTCCAGCACCAACATAAAGCCAGCGTGTAGCATGGGGTGTTTGTGTTCAAAGTGTTGTTCATTGTGCTCAATCCTTTAAACATAGCAGATGGCTTTTCAATTTGTCTAGAAAACCCCTTTAGAGACTACGCATTTGCTCATTATAGTGGTTTTGTTTCAGGCCGTGACATTTTGGCATATCCACACCATTATGACAGTGTTGGAATATTTATCAGTGAGCCAGCCCCACTCCTGGCCTGAAAGGGCACGTGTGTTCATTTTCTTCCAAACTCGGTGCTGATATGCCAGCGGATAAAACACAAATAACAGGGTGGGGATTTTCAGTTTCGGACCACACTGTTAATATAAAGAGTTACATTCCCGTCGTTAGATAAGCGTCAGGATGTAAGGGAGTATCTCCAACACAAACAATGTTCTTCTTACTTAGGTAGGGGACATGTTTTTTTCACTGTGATTGCAGTGTAAACTCTTCTGAGGCCACCTCACATTTCAAATCCAGACACTCACCTATCATAAGTACATGGAATAATTTCCATAGCAACCAACCCTCCTTCTTTTCGGTTTTTTAGTATTGTCATTTTAAAATGCAAAGCAGCTGGTTGGTGAGTTGCATAAATCACAGCCCCCCACCTCCAATGGAATTGATTAAAAATGTGCATAAAATAGTGGTCTTATTTTTCTAGAAATTAAAGAATGTTCAATAAAAGCCCAGTTTTTCATAATCATGTAGCTTTGTGCTATTCTTTCTCGTGACTTTAATCTCTGTATCCTTGTCAAAGAAAAAAAAAGAAAAAAAGGAGCCAGAAATAACAAATGCTTTCCAAGCCGAGCCTACCATGGAGGTAGGTAGTTTCCATTCCTTTCATCTTCCCTTATTGTAGCAGCTGAAATGGGGCTCTGGAGAGTGTTCCATTCCTGAGACAGTCTTAATAGATGCTGAGAGAGTTGCCGGGTTATCTGAAGAATCCTGACAGATGCTGATGAAGAAAAAACACTTCATGGAACATCCCAAACTGTTTGAATCTGGAGACATCCATGTGAACAATTACCAGTCTAGTTCAAAGTTTGTTTTTATGGAAACCTTCTCACAAGAGAGTCACACCTCCACATGATGCTTTTCCCTCCTCCTGTCCCCACCCATGCCTACATCTCTGCCCCCTCCTGCACCCCAGCCATCAGAGAGCAAGCCCTTCCGAGGCTGTCTCCCTGGGTGCCTGCCTCCCAGGCCATCTGTGAAAATGCTTTATGCAATATGAGTGGGTTTCCCAGGAGCTTCTGAAAACAGATACAATGACTCTGGAATCCACAAACATATTTTGTCAGTACCTCTCCTAGACCTGAGCAAGAAGGTTTCCTGCCCAGGGCTCCATGCTGAAGAGAGCCCCACATATCACAAGCACACACACAAAGTGATATGAAACACATCAGTGCCTCTGTGTTGGAATCTGGTTCTCAACATGTAAATTCTAACTTTAAATATCCATGCTTCTAACTGACACGGTTCAGGCCCTGGGGAAATGTTTCTTCTCATTGGTTTCCCTATATCCTAGAAACCAAAGCCACTATACCCAAAAACATGAAGGTCTGGGTTATGTCCCTATTGATAGTGAATATGGATATACCTAAAGGCCAAAGGGGGATGTAGGCAGCAGATGTACTAAAATTAAAAATATATATATTTAAGACAAATTAATTTGTTAAACCTTACCATCAGCATAGAGGCAATAGCTTCATGCAGAATAAAGGATCATTTCCCAAGAAAAACATCATTTTTCTTGCTCTTCTTTGCGTTCCAATTCATGATTCTGGAGATATTCATGGGCTGGTGCAAAATTTATAAGAGTTGGACTTGGCAGAGGAATATTTTGCAATATTAAACAATTCATTCTTCCCTTAAATGTGTGCATGTAGGCATAACACCAAGAAGCATGATACCATTTCTTTATGTTGGCAACTAGTTGGAAGATGAATTGCAAATAGTTCTATAAGAATGTTTAGTAAAATGTAATAACATTTAACAATATATTTAAATATCAGCTTCATTTTAATTATTTTTATTGAAAATGTCATATTCATTAATTGTAGTCTATATTTTTGCCTTTAAATTTAATTGATAATTACTAATATTAAGTTTTATAATACTATATAAGAATAGTAGCTTTAATCCACTCATCTGCTGATGGGCACTTAGCCTGTTTCCAAATCTTAGCTATTGTAAATTGTGCAGATGAGTGGATTAAAAAACTGTGGCACACAATGGAATACTATGCTGCTATAAAAAGGAAGGAACTCCTAACATTTGCAACAGCATGGATGGACCTGGAGAGCATTATGCTAAGTGAAATAAGTCAGTTGGAGAAAAATAAATATCACATGATCTCACAATCATTTGTGAAATATAATGAACAACATAAACTGATGAACAAAAACAGATCCAGAGACAGAGAAGCATCCATCAGACCATCAAACCTCAGAGGAAAGGCAGGGGAGGGTGGGGGGAAGGGGGAGAGATCAACCAAAGGACTTATATGCATGCATAAAAGCATAACCAATGGACACAAACACTAGGGGGGGTGAGGGCATGAGTTGGGGGGTGGGGGGCAATGGGGGTATAAGGATACATATGTAATGCCTTAATCAATAAAAAAAATACACTAGGGGAAAAAAACTCAGCACCAAAAATAGCAGAAAAAATATTTTCAAGAGCTTTTCCTTTGTTTCCTTTTGCCCATCCAACAGGAACTATTTTGTCCTACAGGGATGGATGTGTTTAGTACAATAAATACAAAAACTCTCACAAAAAAAAAGGAATAATAGCTTTACACAAAATTTTCAATTTGTCATTTATGAAGGTAAAATTTCAAGGTAGGAAGATACAACATATTTTATTCAAAAGTTTGTCAATTGATTTATAATTATCAATGCCCAGTGTACACAAATGTTAGGAGCAGGCTTGTTTTTTGCCTTTAGTCAAGAATTCCCAATTTTGCCTTATGACCCAGCAATTCCACTTCTGAGTATATATCCAAAAAACCCAAAACACTACTGTGAAAGAAATGTACCTCTGTGGTCATTACAGTGTTACTGACAATAGTCAAGATACGGAAGCATCCCAAGTGCCCATCAATAGACAAGTGGGTAAAAAAGCTGTGGTACATATATACAATGGGATATTACTCAGCCATAAAAAGAATGAAACCCTACCAATTGCAACAGCATGGGTGGACCTAAAAGGGCATTATGCTAAGTGAAAGAAATCAGTCAGAGAAAGACAAATACCACATGATTTCAGTTATTGTTTAATCTAAGGAACAAAATAAATGGACAAATAAAATTGAAACAGACTTGTAGACACATAAAACAGATTGATGGTTGCCAGTGGGACTTGGGGACTTGGTGAAAAGGATGATAGATTAAGAAGTACAATTGGTAGCTACAAAATAATGATGGAGATGTAAAATACAGCTTAGGGAAAGTAGTCAATAATATTGTAATAACTATGTATGGTTGCCAGTTAGGTACTGAAAACATCAGGGGGAATACTTTGTAAAGTTTATGATTGTCTAACCACTATGTTGCACACCTGAAATCAATACCAAATAATATTAAATGTAAACTGTAATTGAAAAATATTTTTTAAAAGAAAAAAAGAGTTTAAAAAAAGAATAACAAAAAACAGACTTCCCAATTTTGTGTTCCTTTCCTAGATGGCCTCTCACCAGGCTCAGCAGGCTCCTCTCTCCAGACTACTTTTCTAGAGTTTCCTTGGATTCTCAGAAGGGAATAAAAATGGCCCAAAGTTATACAGCTTCTCACGCCCCCTCCCAGGGCTTTCTCTCCCTGATTTTTTTCTTTCTTCCAGCACTCACTGATACACAGACACATGATCTCAAGGCTTAGGAAAGTGAAAGCTGTCAAACTCTTACTAGAATGTTGAGCAACCTCTCCCAAATCTACCTTAGGACGTGTGTGCAAATGGAAAGAGTTTTCTTCTTGCCCTTCAACTTGTGACTTTATGACCCATTCTAAAGTGATAAGAGATTTATTTGCATCAAGTATGTAATGCATATTCTGTGAGCAAGGCAACATTTTCTCATTAGTGAGTCATTCTCTCAAAAAAAGAAAAAGAGAAAGAAAAATTACTCATGGGGGCTACAATTAGTTGGTGAAAGTTTCGGGAACATTACTTTTCAATAGTCCTTATATTTTTAGATCTTTGCTTTATGGTCTAAATTTAAGACGATAAACATCCCTTTGAACTTTATTTGAAGTAAACTACTGTTATATCTCTATTTTAAGAATGCCAAGGTCTAGCTAGTGGGGAGGAGGCCATTCCTCTAATCTGTGCTTTAATGTGTACAGGGATTGTCTCTCAGATGTGTAACGCATGTGTAAGATGCTATTAATAACAATTTGTCATGATTAGGGAAAAATTAGGTAGTCCTTTGACTGTCATGTTGTAATCCTAATGAAAACTGTCAAAATAATTTTATTTTCCTCTGAAATATATCAATCAATTACCTTTAGTTGATTGCCAGAACATGAACTTGGTTTGCCTTTCAGATCTGCTGTTCCCAGAATGGTGTGTATATAGATATGGTATTAAATAAATCACCATTTAAAGTTGATTTGTCAGATTTTTTTCTCTGCTGTACAAATAAAATTGATTCTATTAGTCATGAAAAAATGTATTAAGTATTTTTCTGGGCTTAAAAAATATATCCCAAGGTGCCAAATGAACCCTAATATTTATGGCTGGTGCAGGTCCCATTCAGATTTTTAATGTCCATAGAACTCCTCTATGATCACATGAAACTTTAAAATAATTGACCCAACGAAGAGACATCTATTGTTAGGATTAGTACGGGAAATGACACCCATAAGATCTCCTTGACAATGTTGGGGAGACCAGGCTTCCCAGGAAGGTCAAACTCATGGTTCACCTGAATGAAGCAGGTTCAGATAACAGGAGAAGGCAGACCATATATTAGCATTTTAATGGCCCAAGAGAACGGGGTTTATGCTGGCAACAACATCCTTGGGACCCCCATTTCCACCCCAGTTCTGTCCCTTGGTCCCTTTCTATTGGAGCTTTATTATCTCTTAGAAGCTGGGAAAAACTGGGGTGCTTGTACAGAATAATGATTCATGGGTCCCTTGCCACAAAGCTGAGTTCTTAATTACTCCAATTGCCTTTGGGAAAAATACAGGAAGACTGCATTATAAATAATGTTGAACTTCTCAACAGTTCAGCAAAATTTTGCATGAGTAGTCTTTATGCACTTCCTCCTGTACTTGATTATAAACTCCTCAAGGATGTAATACCTTAATCAATAAAGAAAAAAAAAAAACTTCCTCAAGGGCAGGAATAATACTAACGCATCACGGCCTCCCCCAAATATCCACCACCGTGGAGATGTTCAGATATTGTTTGCTGACTGAGCAAATAAAGGAATGGACTTCTGTCTCTGATAAAATGTGTGGTTAGATATCCAACTGAAAACTAAAAAGACAGAAAAATATTTTTTAAGCCTTGTTAATTGATTGAAGACATTGCAAGTTTGGGGGTACAGGGGGGATTTTCAGGCTAAATTCTACCTGCAGTGGAAAACACAGAGAAGTTTATTTTCTTGTAGGAGGAAGCCAATCTTGCCCTGAGAACATTTGCTAAGCCTTGTAAATCTGAACTTCAGTTTTCATGGCCTCCCTGGTAGAGGAACAGAAAGCTGTCAAGTGGGGAGTTTAATGGGAGACCTCTTCCCTCGAAGCTTCATTTTCAGAGTGAGTCTGACCAGATATAAACTACTCTCAACAGGAGGGCACTTCAAGGAAAGTTGCTTCGGTGCTGAACAAAAAGGGGAGAAATGTCCCTGACAAGTTATAAACAAAAGCTGGTCATTATTCAGATTTGCAAACTAAATTAAAATTCACTAGAAACCTGTAACAAATGTACCACATTGCTACAGGATATTGATGGTGGGAGATTCTGTGCATGGGGGCACAGGGGGTATGTTAACAACTCTGTGCTTTCATTCAGTTTTGCTGTGAATCTAAAAAATGTTCTAAAATATAAAGTCTATTAATTGAACAATACTTTTGTAAGGAGAATGCACATAGTCAAAACCCAAAAATATCCAAAGAAGCACGTCTTCATGAGTAAAATTGAGCAGAAATTTGAGCAGAAATGGAGCTCTTCAATTTTCAAATATTGAAGTAATAAGACCCACAATTTAAAATAAATCAAATACAAAACTGACAATATTTTCAGAAAATATGAAACATAAAGTACAGTGTAAGAGATTTGAATGACAATGAGAGAGTACTTTCAGAAATGATAAATATAACACCTGCAATAGAAAACTCAACAAATGGATTTATCAGCAGATTAGATACTCCTGAACAAAGACATTGTAAACTGAAAAATAGGCCAAAGGAAACACTTCAAAATGCAGCACAGACAAGAGATGAAAAGTCTGAATAAACAGCCAAAGACAGAGAAGATAGAGTGAAGGTCCAAAAAGAGGCGAAGAAGGAAGAAACTGAGGCAATATTTGAAGAGATAATGGCTGACATTTTCCACGACTGATAATAGACATTGATTCATAGATTTAGGAATCTTAAAGAATACCAAGCAGGATGAATATAAAGCAATCCCTATCTAGTCATATCATAGAGAAATTGCTCAACAACAAAGACCACTGGAAAATTTAAGGCAGTCGGAGAGAAAAAGATCATTACCATCAAAAGAGTGACATTTGGACTCACAGCCACCATGGACACCGTAGAAGAGTGGAGTGATAGCTCTGATTTGCTAAGAGAAAATACTTGTCAACCAAGGGAAGGGAAAAATAAACTCAGTCTCAGGAAAGGAAAAGTTGGCTACCTGCAGATCTTCTCAAAAGGAAAATCTAAAGGAAGAAGGAATGTGATCACAGATAGATCTGTGATGCAAAAGGGAATAAAGAGCGTATAAAGTGGTATTAGTGAACATAATACTGAAGCATATGTAAGTTATCATAGATATGTAAGCCAATCCTGTCCAAATTACATAGATGATCTGACCTCTTCTCACTACTTGCATTGCCACCACTTAAGCTAAACCAACACCATCTTTTGCTTGGATTGCTCCAATGGTCTTTCTCACCTATCTTCTGCTTCTGCCCTCAGCCAGATTGATCCCTTACACATGTAAATCAGTTCATGAGACTGCACTACTCAAAACACACCAATGGCTCTTATTTCCATCAGAATAAACAAAGTCCTGGCAGGGCAGGTGTGACTCAGTGGTTGAGCATCAACCTATGAACCAGGAGGTTACCTTTTGATTCCCGGTCAGGTAAGGTCACATGCCCAGGTTGCGCTCGATCCCCAGTGTGGGGTGTGCAGGAGGCAGCTGATCAGTGGCTCTCTTATCATTCATGTTTCTATCTCTCTCTCCCTCCCTTCCTCTCTGAAACCAATAAAAATATCTATCTATATATAAAAGGCTAAGTAACAATCGCATCCAAAACAACTGAATGGACAACTGAACAGGCTGCGTGGGGTGACCAGGTCGGCAGGGGGTTAGTGAGGGACAACCAAACGACTGAACAGCAGGCTGCGTGGGGCGGCCAGGCCCGCAGGGGGCGGCAGTTTGGGGCGACCAGGCTGGGGGGTGGGGGCAGTGAGGGGCGACCAAAGGACTGAGCAGCAGGCTGTATGGGCGACCAGGCCGGCAGGGGGTGCAGTAAGGGGCAACCAAGCTGGCGGGAGGGCAGTTAGGGGTGACCAGGCTGGTGGGGGGGAGCTTTTGGGGGTGACTACATCAGCAGGGGGGTCAGTTTGGGGTGACTAGGCCAGCAGTTAGGAGCCAGTGGTCCCGGATTGTGAGAGGGATGTCTGACTGCCAGTTTAGGCCTGATCCTGCTGGCAGTCAGAGATCCCCCGAGAGGTCCCAGATTGGGGAGGGTGCAGGCTGGGCTGAGGGGACCACCCCCACCACCCCACCACCACCCCCGCCGCCGTGCATGAATTTCGTGCACCGGCCTCTAGTATTTTTTTAAAAAAGAAGAACAAAGTCCTGAAATACCTACAAGGCTACAGGATCAGGCCCCCTTTTGTCTCTGGCCTCATTTCATAAAACTCTTCCTCATTAACTTTATTCAAGTCGAACTGGACTTCTACTGTTCTTGAACACAGCAGAGAGGTTGCTGCCTCACAGCTGTTAAAGCTCTGCTCCCTCTGTCTAGAATGTTCTTCCCTGAGAAATACATAACTCCCTCCCTCACCTCCTTCAGTCATCACTCAAAAGGTACCTTTTCAATAAGACCTGATTGGGAAAAGGCACTGAGGAGGGTACCTTCTAATGAACTGGTATTGTTATATTCCTCGTGTTACTTGCGTGTTTGATTCACAACCATTCTTTAAAATCATTACCTTTGATTTATGCATCCCTCTATGTATTTCAACACTAAAAATGAAAAGTATTAAATGAATCAACAAACAAATGAACAATGGCAGTTGATTGGCAATTGCCTTTTCCAGGAGAGCTCTTACCTTGGGCTTCATATAACATTTCTGCTCAATTTGGGAAAGTTAATTGAACAAGACTTCTACCATCCCTCCTGAAATTGCTAGCAGTCCTATGCTTTTAAAAGAACACTAAGTTTTTCCTTTAAAAATAACAATAGGTATTCCTGGAAACTCATTCAATAGCATTTTAAACAATAAGTTCTTACTTTTTTTCTAAAGCTTTTTTATCTTCAAAGTTCCAGCTAAAGCTTGGGATTTTGTTTGTTTTTTTGTTCCTAAACCAGGCAATCTTCATAACTACTGTATTTCAATGGAAACTTCCATACAGCTGTAAGAAGCCAGCTGCTTGTCCACTATTGTGGCATGCTATTGGCACCATTGAGGAATAGCCAACCAAGGTGATAGTTTTAATTGTTTAGGCCATCTTTAACTCCTGGTTTTCCCTCAGGCTTATGACAGGCTTTGGAACTAAACATGCCTACAGTCAAAGCCTCTTTACCATTTACTCACTGGATAGGCTCCAGCAAGTTCACTAACTTCTCCGAGCCTCTGTTTCTTCAATCTTGTAGGGTAAATGAAAAGATATGAAATAAGACAGGCATGACATCTCTCACCAAGATCTAACACATAATAGATATTCACTACATGGAAATAATGATTATACCAGAGTAGATTTGGCTGATCCAGAGGGGAAGAAGATGTGAAGGGGGGTAAGAAGAAGAATTAGGAGGAAGAATGGAATCCATTTCTTTCTACAAATGCATTCTCCAAAATGTAGGTAGGATTTAGATTACTAGCCAGTTTTTGGAGGTGAGAGTGATTTATCTGTGATCCTGGGCACACAGAAGCTAAGGGAGAAATGTGGGTTCTCTCAGGCCAATAGTCTTTCAAACAAGGCTCTGAGGAAATCGAGAGCCTCTTGAAAAAATGCATTGTGTTATCTCTTCCTGACCTGCAGCTGTGTCTGGTGCCTGGAAGCGTAGATTCCTGTGGTCCCAGGAAGGCTGCATTGAGTTCTTCATTTCAATATATGTTAGGGTTTCTCTGGTTAAATTCTATCTCATCGTCTATTTTCTTGAATATACTCATCTTTTTAAAAATCTGATGATTCCAACATCTGGATCACCTGTCTGTTAAAAATTGTGGCAATAATTGGAGGTCTGCTTGAAAGGAGTTATTGTTTGCTTTCTGTTGAGTAGTCAGGTTTTAGACAGATCACCTTACCCCACTCAGGAACTGACATGTTTTGGAGATATGTTTTCATCTTTACAGAAGCTTGTCTATTTGTGGTCCCCCCTCACTTCTCAGGCATAGCCCTTCTGGGGAACAAGTTGGATTTCTAGGCTGTTGGCTAGGACCCTCCCTTTTCAGCTACCCTGATTTCTAATTTTTGTCTCTCTAAATTCATATGGCAGTTTAAGCTCTTCTAAGCTTTTCAGACTCTTAGCTGTCACTTTATATTTACTTTCCCAGTGTTTTGCCTTCACAAATATTATATATTAGCAAATACCACAAGGGGGGAATGCCATGGAATGTCAAGCTTAAAAACCTGACTAACCTCCTGTGCTTCTTTTTGCCTCCGAAAGTTGCAGCCACACTGTGTGCTGTTTGACACTCTCTAACATTTTCTGTGTGGTGGTGGTGGAGGTGGGCAGGGGTGGGTTTTCTACCTAGCGTTTCTTGTTGCTTTCTATGACTAGTTTTATCATTAGCAACCTATGCCAACATTACTGGAAATAGAAAAATCCCCTGCTTGCTTTTTAAAAAGAGTTATTTTTCTCCTTTTACCTTAAAAATGTTCTTTGTCTGCTTCACCAAAGCAGATGGATCTGAAAACGCACGTAATATCTGGGTTTTCATGACTTCTCATTACAGGCCACAAACGAGCTCTCACAGAGTGCTTTCACATTTCAAACAGGTGTCCCTGGGGATGAATGAGGACTAGTGAGTGGTCACCAGGGGTATGTATATTCATCTTTAATGGCCTAACTGTTCAGCGTTTTTAAACTGCCGTTACTTTCAATGCCCGTAATTCTCGATCTTGTATGCTACACTTGGCCAGGAAGAGGACAGATCATTGAAAACTACAGATAATCCAATATCTCCTTTGGCCATTAGTTTCAAGCTTTCTCTCTGAATTTTTTCCTTTCTTTCTTTTTCTTTCTTTCTTTCTTTCTTTCTTTCTTTCTTTCTTTCTTTCTTTCTTTCTTTCTTTCTTTCTTTCTTCCTTCCTTCCTTCCTTCCTTCCTTCCTTCCTTCCTTTCTTTCTTTTTTTTTTTTTAACCAGAGATCTTACTTTACATAAATATTTTTTTTATGTTCCAGGGGACATACAAATATACAAGAAAATTCCCAAAGACAAAGAGAGTAAAAGTGGAAAGGTAGGAGTCCTGAAAAATCTTCAAGTGAAAAAAATATCTCCAATATGAAGGAGAATTTTTAAGTAGTAACATGTATCAGGCACTTAAGATATATTTTTAATAGTAACAATAGCCCTTTAACATATTAGAAAAAAGAGCCAGTGTGATTAAGAAACTTGTTCGGAGATATCCTACTAGTAGTGGGTGGTATTCCTAGGTAAAACAAAGCGAACTACTTCCTATTATTAATGGAGAGATTACAACTTTTTTTTCATCTTTTTTTATTGTTTAAAGTATTACAAATAGTAGTACATATGTCTCCTTTTTTTCCCCATTGACCTTCCCCTGGCCTCCCCTACCTCCCCAGCACATGCCCTCACCCCACCCCATCAGTGTCTTGTGTCCATTGGTTATGCTTATATGCATGCATACAAGTCCTTCGGTTGATCTCTTACCACCCCCCCGCCCCCCCCACACACACACACTCCGAAGCCTTCCCGCTGTAATTTGACAGTCTGTTTGATGCACAACATTTTTTTTATTCCAAGTGGAAAAAAGAAGTCCAGCAAACCCAGTTAGTGTGGCTCAGTGGTTGAGCGTTGACCTATGAACCAAGAGGTCACGGCTTAATTCTGGTCAGGGCACATGCCCAGGTTGCAGGCTTGATCCCCAGTAGGTGGCGTGAAGGAGGCAGCTGGCCAGTGATTCTCTCTCATCATTGATGTTTCTCTCTCTTCCTCTCCCTTCCTCTCTGAAATCAATAAAAATATATTTTTTAAAAAGTCAGCAAGAATATCCACCAAGGTTTTGATTAAAAAGCAGTATTTGAACTTTTAGTTATTTTTACACATATTATTTTCATTTTCATTTTTATTGAGATAATTTCATGCAGCTGAAAGAAATATACTATATATAATACTGAGATCTCCAATTTTCTATTACCTGTTTTCCTCCATACCCCTGGCACCTTGCGTGCTGCTTGCTCATAACAGGTATTATCTTGCAAAACTATATTACAATATAACTATGTATGGTGTTACATGGGTACTAGATTTATCCGGGTAATCACTTCGTAAGTTATATAAATGCCTAGTCACTATGTTATATACCTGATACTAAGATAATATTGTATGTCAACAGTAATTGAAAAATAAAAAACATTTTAAACTATATTACATCAGGACCAGGTTAACGACATTCATACAATCCATCAACCTTATTCCCATTTCTCCAGCTTTACTTGTGCTCATTTGTGTACATGCCTGTATATTTTGTTCTGCACAATTTTATCACACGTGTGTGTACATATATCCATCAACACAGTTAAGATAAAGACAGTCCCATCACCACAAGAATCCCTCACGTGATCGTTATCACCACTCCCACCTGCCTTCCTCTCTCCCTCCCAGGACCCTAACCCCTGCTAACCACCATCTGTTCTCCATTCCTAAAAGTTTGTCATTTCAAAGATGTGAAATCATACATCATATAACCTTTAGGTTTGGCTTTTTCTGCTCAGCGTAATTTCCTGGAGATTCATCCTAGCTGTTATGTGTATCAGTAGTTCATTCCTTTTTATTGCTGAGTAGTGTTCCATGTCTTGGATTTACCGCAGTTTGGTTTAACATTTATTTAGCCATTGAAGAACATCCAGGCCAGCTTCCAGACTGGCTTTTATGAATAAAACTACTATAGACATTTGTGTATGTTTTTGTATAAATAAAAGTTTTAATTTTTCTGGGATAAATGCCTAATGGTGTATTTGGTAGGCCATATGGTAACTGTATGTTTAGTTTTAAAAAAATAAAACTGCCTACTGCTCTCCCAAGTGGCTGTACCATCTTACTTTCCCAACAGCAATATGGGATTTTAGTGCTCACATCCAGAATTTGGCATTGCCACTGTATTTTATTGTAGTTATTCTGATAGGTGTTTGGCGATATCTCATTGTGGTTTTAATTTGCATTTCCCCAATAGCTAATGATGTTGTCTTTACATAGTTTTGGCCCTTGTTTTAATTCTCCTATTTAAACTGATATTTACCTTATTAATGATTAAAAAAATAAAATAAACTTGATTTTTAAAATTCATCCTCTTAGTCTCTCCTCTTAACTAGATTCCAGTTCCTCTTAACTAGATTTCTTATCCAAAATCCAAGGGACCATCACCAAATCTCCTTATTCATAACTGTGGTTAATATAAAGATGCTGAAATGGATATTGCATTTATAAACTTCCTCTGAAAACTTTTTAATATAAAAAACTTCAAACATAAACTAGAGTGAATAGTATAGTGAACTATCTTGTGCCCATTGTCCCCAGCTTCAATAATTACCCAAATTTTGTCAATATTATTTCATTTTTCTCAATTTTTGTTATTATTATTTGCCAGGGTATTTTTAAGCAAATCCCTATGTCATATAACTTTACCCATGAATCAATACATTTCCTTGACAAGGTCAAGTCATGAAATGGTCTAAGCTGAAGACATAAATTGAATGTGGAGCAAAGGTTCAAAAATGGTCCCTTTTTGTATATTGGGGGAAAAAATCAGTGCTTGCAGAACATGATCTATTAGGCAGGTGTACTTCTTAGAATGTTTTATTGAATTATTTTTAGCATAATTACTCTTTCTGGTCTAGATGCCACTGTACAGATAGGCAGAATGACCTTTTGTGCTATGGTCTCCATAAAATGAGAAAGATGCTACCTTCTTTTTTAAAAAGTCATATGAGATCAACACATGGGCCAGTTATTTTTCTGACTTTAAGTCCTCATTTTTTTTCCCTTCCACCATAAGAAGTGACTTTTCAGTTTATGCCCTAGTTACCTTCTGTAAACATGTCCAGTTCCACCACCAGCTCGGTGTCCCTGAAACAGTTCCGCCTCTCGTGATCCTGTAGACGACAATGAGGTCATTTCCCACTTGCTTCTTTTCTGAAAGACACAGCTGGCTCAGTCTGGTCAACGAGTCTCATGGCTGCATTTCCTGAGTCACCACAGTATTTCAAGTGACCCCTTCAGAACAGATTGCATCTATGTAATAGCCTTCCACAATAAGACTTCTACACTCAAATGACAATGGCCTTTGATTGGTGTGCCCCTTTCTCTGGACCAGGATTGTTCTACTTCGTATCCTTTCAATAACTCTATCTCACGGAAACTTCAGATTTTCTCAAACCACACATAAGAGATTGTCCTCCAACCAGTCCTTACCAAGAGTATGGCATTGTTTATGGTAGAATTCCTTTGGATTTTGTACAGATCATAATAATTCATAAATTGACCTCAATGTTTCGTGTTTTGTTTTTGTTTGTTTTTGATTCATTTAAAAAGCAGCTTTTGTCTAAACATTTTACTGAACAACCTGTGGCCTACTTAAAAATGTGCTTAGCAGAAGCAAGTATGAAATCTAATTTCAAGACCCTCTGAACAGTCTTTCATGATACACATACTTTCCTTCACATAAAAGAAAACTCAACACAATTATGAGTTTACTCTTAAATGCGATTATTTGATTGAGCTATTTCTCTCCACTGCATACCCCTGGCACCTTGCGTGCTGCTTGCTCATAACAGGTGCTTATGCCAGCTATCAATTTATTGCCTTCCAGCTCCAAATCCACCCTTCATTGCCTCGTGGCAGGATGCTAAGCGTTGTCAGTAGAAGGTGCTGGAGAGACAGTGGAGGAGGAAGTTTCTCCTCCTGGTATGGTGTTGCTCTCTCAAAAGGATGCTGCAGCTCTTGGTTTCTAATTGTCCAGCCCCAGCAGCACACATGGCTTCTCCAGCATCCAGAAACTGCTGCCCAGTCGGCTTCTCCAGGTCCTGGCTCCTGCTGTGCCTGGTGACCAATGGGGCCCAGGGCTGGCAGCTCCCTCAGCACTCCCTGGGATGGCTCTGCAGTGAGCATCCCCAAGCGACACGTCCCTGTGAGCAGCTACCCTGGAATCATTCCAGGAGGCTTTGTGGCAACTACTGAAATGTGGCTCTCCCCCAGGGGTCAGCTTTCTCTGGCACCTCAGAGGCAGATTTTCCGCAAATTTTGTTGGCCCAGCACCACATGACTTCTCTGCGATCCAGCAAGCCCAGCTGCTGTGCGCCTCCCCACAGGTCTGGATCTTGGTCCTGGAGGCCTCTTCCTTGGATGCTCTGTCAGCACTAAGGGAGTGGCTGCTCCTTACATTCACTGTTCATGTTATTTCAAGTTCTCTTGCTTTCTGACTTTCCAATTCCTCATCACTCCAATCCCGTTATAATTAATATTTCTTTTTTTTTAATATTTACCAATTTGAAAGGGGGGGGGGGAGGGGAACCTAAATGGTTACTGGCATATCACCAAACCAATTTTGTACTTATTTGCTGTTATTACTTAGAGTTACATATTAAAAAGGGAAAATTGAATTGTGTATGACTATGATCCCATGCCACTGAGTTAATTCATCTGCTCTTTAATTTATTCACTCCTTTGCTAAAAACTTATTGAACAACTAGTTTGCCAAGCACACACAAATAGATTTCTTGGGATAATGAAAGTTGATAAATAAGCAAAGAGAATCCAGATGATCAAGCCAATATCAATTTCCTTGAATAGCATATTTCAGAAATACTAGAGTTCAAGATTGTCATTAAAAGGACAAGAAAAACTGACAATTCTGGTCCAAAGTAATATTTTGGTACAGCATTTTAAAGATCTATCAGTATTTTACAACCAGATGTATTAATCACATCTTAGAGAACCATGATGGGAAATAGTATACTCTCTCCATTTTAAAGACGGAGAATCTAAAAATAAGCTTAAGAAACTCAAGATCACAACCCATGAGGAAAGGGAGAAAGTTAGTGCAAACAAACCTATCCATTGGATAAATCTCTCCTTTACTTCCATTGGAGTAATTTTCAAAGCTGTGCTTACCATGCTGAAATTGCAAGAGAAAGAAAACCTCTATCCACAACCTTACTACCCACCTAGAAACGGTCTTAACACATCATCTCTGGGCCCAGGTATAAGCAGTTTTGCTCATATTCTGCCTAACTCCTACAGGAGACCACATCTTCCCAGGACTCGGGAATTACAAAAGTCGTTTGTGTTCACACTCTGGTTTTAAGAGACAAAGACCCAGCTCAGGGAAATGGGCTCACATACAAAGGGAAGCTGGTCTTAGGCACATCCAGAGCCAGGAACCCAAACACCATCAGGACACTCTCTCCCTACCGCTCCAAATACATTGGTCTTTGTACTTCAGCTTCCTTCTCTCCTGCCAGAGCTCAGCTGGTGGGGTGTGTGTTGGGATTGGGGATGCAGAAGGAAGAAGGGGTGTTGGCATCAGACTCACATTCTCATGGCTTAGTGACTAGAAAGGAATAAGACGATTGGCTTCTCTTTCATTTTCAGTTTTTAAACATGGGAGAAACAACCTGACTGGGACATCCTGGGTCATATACCGCTGGGTATAACCACTGTGGACAGAAGACAGGTACCAAATAGGCATGTCCCAGGCACACACCCAGTTCTTGGCTAGGGGAGAGCCTCTAACCAGAGGAGTAACACAGATGCTGGGCAGACTAGCATGGAGACAGTGCAAAATGCAAGCAAACTCAACACACCACTAGAAAACTAACCAATGTATGTGTATCCTAAAAAAATGTCAGATAAAAGCAAAAAATATATATATTAACATATGAAGCTGGGAATAGCCAATTTTTATAGACAAATAATTGGCTCTGATAAGGAACAAAGTGCAAAATTCATTTAGGTAAACATTTCATTTGTTCTTTCATAAGAGACAATCTTTTTTTTTTTTTTTTTAAAGAAAAGCAACAACTTGATTAGAAGCAGAAAAGTGTGCTGACTTTTGTTGGCCATTCTACCAATTTCTGTTGTATAGTTCCCATGTGTAGTCACACCATTCCCAAAAGAGAAAAAAAAAAGACAATCACACCAATATATATAAACTTGTAATATTTATTGTATTTCTTATTGTGTTTCTTAATATCCATAGCACTCTTTAATCGAGAATATAAAGTCATCTACTTAGGTTTTGCCTTTTAAAGTTGAGAACATTCTCAGAAACACATCATCTTAAAGTAACAGACTGGAATGATAAGCAAATAAGCTTGCAAATAAAGCAATCATCAATATCATACATTTTTTGCAATCATAACTCTAACATAGATATATATTATTCTCTAGACTTCACAAATTCTAAAGAATCCATTTTACCAGTACTAGGAGTATGCTTTCAACCATGAAGCTGGTAGAAAAGACTATTTTATATATTGAGTGTGCTTCTACAAAAAAAAAAAAAAAGCCTCTCTCCTCCCTCTAATACCGTGCATGACACAACAATAACTGTATATGAAGAGAAAGTGACTTTCAATGACAACCATCACCCAAAAAACATGAATAAATCCCTATAATCTGGAGCCAGAGGAACAACACAGTGCCCTCTGCTAAGCCTGCCTCTGTCTGGCAAACAGCAGTCTGGCCTGTCTTCAGGGTGCCCAGACTTTTCACCCTATTTTTTGCTGTGTTACCCCTGGGGCAACTGTTTGGTACTGAGGATACCTCTGAGAAGTTATTCCTTACAAAACCTAATCCACTATGTTTATTTTCTAATAATAGAAATTCAATCACTGCTCTTCAAATCCTGGATTTGCTCATCCTTACTTCCCCTACTTGCATAGAGTTGAATTAAAAGTACTTTGTTCAAGGAAGTAGTCTGGTCAGAAGCAAACATTGTTCTGTAGGAAAAGGCACTCAAATTTAGAAACTTTTTCTGACCAGAAATAAGAGAGCCTGAAAAGAATTAAAAACAAATAAATAAATAAAAAACACACCTGTGCATTCACTGTGACTATGGGGATTCATGATTAATTATCCCACAGCCCTTCTTGGCTTAAGAGCAGGTATTGTTCAAGTAGCCCACTGTCCTCAATAACATAGAGAAAGACTCTTAAGGACCGTCTGGATCTATATGAATACTGCACTGCTTCACAATGAGGAAAGTGACTAGATGAGTAAGGCACTGGCAAAACACGGTTGGTTGGTTGGTTGGTTGGTTGGTTGGTTGGTCGGTCGGTCAAGGCAACCTTAGGTAGGATGTCAGCACCAACAGGCCCTGCACCGTGAGTCTCCTTCCTGCACCAGTTACTCCTCCCACATAGACATGCTCTTGCCTCCCTTCTTGGGCATCTATTTAGTTACAGAAAGTGTGGGAGGAAGAGAGGTGCTCTAGGAAAACAAGATGGAATCACACAATCGGAGGATCCGAAAAAAAAGTCAGAGGAGGCCGAAGGAAAATCAGTCGTTAAGACAGCATTCCTCCCAATCAAAATTCACTTGCATGTTATCTTCAGGACCCGGTACAATGCTGCCTTGGTTACCCTGCAGGAGGGGTCACTTTTCTCCCTCACTCTTTTTCTTCACAATTTCTTTAGGAGAAAGAGTACATCAACGAAACTCTTCCTACGGGCCCATCTTGATGCAACTGCATGCAACTCAGTGTACGTACCACAGAAGATGGAGAAAAATTCAATGTAAGCACCAATTGTAAAGACATCCTTCTAAGCAATCATAAAGAAAATATTATAACCATATATACTGAGTGTCCAGGTTATTATGATCTCTGAATGCATAATAATCTGGCCACTCAGTGTATATCCTATATAATAAAAGGCTAATATGCAAATTGTCCCCTGGACCAGGAGTTCGACCAGCAGGCAGGTCGGCCACCACCCATGTCCCCTCCCCCTGGCCAGGCTGGCTGGACCCCACTCATGCACGAATTCATGCACTGGGCCTCTAATACACACACACACACACACACACACACACACACACACACACACACTGAGTGGTCAGATTATTATGCATTCAGAGATCATAATAATCTGGCCACTCAGTGCATATGTTATTTTTTTGTTCATTAAACTATCATAGCACGCTTGAGAGAATAGGTTGTATAAAGCATAAAATGCTAGAAAAATCTAGTCAAAAGCTGCTTGTTCAGTATAGTTATGCTTACTGAAACCCTATGTGGTTAAAATGAAAAAACACACAGCCTGGGACAAATGTTTATTCCACGTTTCAAATTGTGATCTGCTGCATTGGCATGAGTTTTGGTGAAACCTGGTAAAAGAAAGAGAAAAAAAATAACCAAATTATGAAAAACCTCACAGTGCACACATCTTTCCTTTCGGTTTCCAAATGTGAAGGATATAAACAACACTGAACATCGCCTCTCCATGAACATCACCTGGAATTTCCTCATTTTTCCACCCTAAGCCAAGACAGAGAACTCCTTTTCTGCTTCCATGTTGTGTATAGTAGTTCTGAATGTTCTTCCACAATAGCTCTTAAATTAAGGACCATTAAGATCGAAACAAGGGGGTAGAGGAGGAGCAGAGGGAGACAAATAGGTCCAGATAACCAAGCTCTGTACTGAATGAATCACTGCACTCTGAGATTACTATCTCTGAGACCTCACTTAAAACTGACATTCAGGCACACGTCTCAAAATCCTCAGAACAGGTCCAGTCAATCCACAGATTTGTTCAGTTAATATAGTCTTTGATTAACTGAATACATGCAGGGTGGGGCAAAAGTAGGCTTACAGTTGTTCATATGGAAAATAATACAATTAATAAATAATAATGTAAGAATAAACTGTGTTTCGTGTACTCACAACTGTAAATCTACTTTGGCCCTACCTTGTATTAATGAAGAGATGTACAGTCAATGAAAAAGTTTTATCAGAATGTTCATGATCAGAATGAAAATGACATAAAAGCAGTAGAAAGATTCCAAGTTATTACAAAAAAAAGAGGTAATAGCATTAAAAATATCAAATGTTGACTGTATTTATGTTCGACGTACAGAACAGCAAATGCATTCCCAGGAGTCTTGAAGCAAAGAAACATAAGCACAGGTCTACATTTAATGATGGAAGAAGAAACCTCAATGTAGGTGGTCTGGCTTCATTTTCACAGATCTTTCAAGAAGCAATTCCAGGTACACATTTCTTCATTCAACCTGGCAAATATCCACCAAGTCCTAGTAAACAGCAGTCCTCATGGAATGCACAGTAGAAAATATTAAAATTTAGGTGATATTTTTGAGCCCCTAAAGGATAAGGAGATCAAAGTGGGCCTAACTAGTGTGGGCCTTGAGAAAGAAGATGCCTACTAAGAACGGCTCCTGTTGGCTAACTGGGCTAAACAAACAAACAAACAAACAACAACAATAACAAAAACACAGAGCCTACCAGCCATTTCTACACAGGGGCCTATCACACAAACTGCACTTTAGAGAGAAACCTGCACGAAACTACCCACCTCTGCATTGAATTGGCTGCCTGCACAGTGCTTCTGCAGTCTGAGCAGAAATGAGTTCATGGACTCCCTATTTATTTTTATTCAAGAAAAAATTATCTTAAATATAATAATATTTTTAAATATATTTTTATTGATTTTAGAAAGGAAGGGAGAGGAGAGAGAGGGATAGAAACATCAATGATGCGAGAGAATCATTGATCGGCTGCCTCCTGCATGCCCCCCACTGGGGATCGAGCCCACAACCCAGGCATATGCCCTTGAATAGAATTGAACCTGGGACCCTTCAGTCTGCAGACCGATGCTCTATCCACTGAGCCAAACCAGGTAGGGCTTAACTATAATAATATTACATGCAATAAACATTAATATTTCAAGAAAAAAAGGATTTTAAATATCATATCAAAACTGTACTAATATACTATGGTATCACAAAAGTTGTAGGAAATATTAAAAATCTGCAAATAATAGGATTACTTCAGTTATATTCTAAAATATTGCCTCCCCTCCCCCCGGCTCTATTTTTGTTCATCAGTTTATGTTGTTCATTATATTCTACAAATGAGTGAGATCATGTGATATTTATCTTTCTCCAACTAGCTGATTCCACTTAGCATGATGCTCTCCAGGTCCATCCATGCTATTACAAATGTACGGTAAGAGTTCCTTCTTTTTTTACAGCAGCATAGTATTCCATTGTGTAGATGTACTACAGTTTTCTAATCCACTCATCTGCTGATGGGCACTTACGCTGTTTCCAAATCTGAGCTATTGTAAATTGTGCTGCTATGAAATAGGGGTGCATATATTCTTTCTGATTGGTGTTTCTGATTTCTTGGGATATATTCCTAGAAGTAGAATTACTGGGTCAAATGAGAGTTCCATTTTTAATTTTTTGAGGAAACTCCCTACTGTTTTCCACAGTGGTTGCACCAGTCTGCATTCTCACAAGCAGTGCAAGAGGGTTCCTTTTTCTCTGCATCCTCTCCAGCACTTGTCGTTTGTTGATTTGTTGAGATGGTACCTCATTGTTGTTTTGATTTGCATCTCTCGGATGATTAGTGACTTTGAGCATGTTTTCATATGTCTCTTGGCCTCCTTTATGTCCTCTTTCGAAGACTCCTATTTTAACCAACAGGACTAAGGCTTTCCCCATCCAATCAGAGTTGCACAGCTCTGACCAACCAGAGTGGCTCTATTCTGACCAATCAGGACAGTGCCTTTTGGACCAATCAAACGGCAAGGATTTGGAGTCCTCATTTGCATGAGAACAGCTCCATTCTGGCTCTGGGAGTGCATTTTCCTTTCCTAAGGTTGTGTATCCCTAGCTGAGCTGAAACACGGAAGATGTTTCACCAGAGCAGAGTAGAATAGACCAGCGCTGGCCAGAGCAGACTGGCACAGAATGGAGCAGACCAAAGAACAGCAGAGCAGCACAGCACAAAGCAGACCATAAAGGAGTAGAGCAAGGCTATCTAGCTGGAGAGGGGCCTGGCCCCAGGGCACCTGGCTTTAGGGCTGCCTCAGGCCCTGCTGTATCACAATTGAGCTATTTTGCACTGAATAAAGTTTCCTTCTTCACAGCACTCCAAATTAAGGGTTCCTGTTGGCCTTGAATTGGAGCCAAAGAAAGCATTTTGCCTTCCAGAATAAATACTTAATATTTTTGTTAAATTGAGGAATGAACAAATGAAGGAATGAGTGAGTGGATTAGGTAAACTTCAAAGAACTGGAAGAAAGGTTTCTAACAGAGGTTAAGTCAGTATTAAAAATAGGAGTAGACAATTATTTGGGCTTGATGAGTTTAATATTTTTAGTTCATTTATACATTATTTCTGTATTAGCGTGTCACAATGTCAATAGTTAATATCCCTTTTCTATTTTTCTACTAAAAGAATGACATGGCCAGAATAAAAAGGATCAGTGTGCCTTGGTATAGACAGCTTAGAATAAAGGAGAGCTCATTCAGACTTGCCAGTTCTGAGAACAGATACATAATAATAGACAAAATAGGAGACATCTAACAAGTAGATACAAGTCACAGCTCATATTTGCACAGAACTTTGACTCTCCAGAAAAGAATAAAAGACATAAGGACTCTGAGTATTTAGACAGAGTCTCTCACAAACAATCCTTTAAAAACAACAACAACAACAACAAAGCATCTGTGGAAATAATTTAATGAAATAAAAATTTTGCCTTTTTTAAAAGAGAGTCTTCATAAAATTTCCTTTAAAAGCACACAACGCCTTAATTTCTTAAACATCTGATCCTTTCTCTTGTCGTGTTGGCCCTATTTTGAGCTCTTAATTTCATTTATATGCTCAATGTGGAGACTGACTTTTATGAGAAGGTGAAACTTTATACACTGTGACGTAGCCTCTGTGGTGTTTTTTAATGGAAACATCTACTAAACAACCACTTTTTATTATGTTCTCTCACAGTCTCATCAACATTGAAAGCCCATGCAAGCTGAAGCAGATTATCCTGCCACGGTGATACATGGGCTAAGCATAAGACTACATGATTTTAGTGCCGAAGATAAGCCAATGATTTGTCTTCCCAGTCCACTGAAATCCCAAGAGCATACCGTTAATCCTGGTATAATGCCAGTTCATAATAGATATTAAGAACATAAATTTATTCAATGGGGCAAAGAATGTCTGCAGCTGGCTTCTTTCAGATCCCACTGCAAACATACAAATAAGTAGTATTCTCATGTAAGCTTATGCCACGGGTGGTTTCAGTGTATTTCTGCCTGGAGAACAAGACTAAGATCTTTGGGAGTCGGAACTGTGCCAATCTGTTCTGTCTCATTCACATGTCATGGCCTTCTGCAGGGAGCATGTACTGCTTTGCTCTCGGCCGTGTGGAAAGCAGCTCAGATGTAAAGGCTCGTCTCTGTGAAGAAAGCTATAATTTTCCAAGGCTGCCTGTAACTGGGAGCTGACATCTCTATCACCTCTAGAGTTCCTATCTGAAAAGCCTGTTGTGGCCCAGAGGGTAATGACTCAGTGGTTGAGCATCGACCTAAGAACCAGGAGGTCACAGTTCCATTCTGGTCAGGGCACGTGCCCAGGTTTCGGGCTCTATCCCCAGTGTGGGACAGGCAAGAGGCAGCCGATCAATGATTCGCTCATCCTTGCTGTTTCCATCTCTCTCCCTCTCCTTCTCCCTCTCCCTTCCTCTCTGAAATCAATAATATATGGCTGTCCACCTCAGGCACACTCTCCATTCCAGCCTTAATCATAACAGTGTTATTTTCGCCTCTGCCTGCCCGGCTCCTTTATCTCTCTCAATAGATTCAGAACTCAATCCCCAAGAAACACAGAGGGAAGTCCCTTTCTTTATAACAACTGCATTGTGAAGGAGAGGGATCATATGGAACAAGGTCTCTGTCCATTATAAATTGCCTTCTCTTGCTGTGAACCACTATTGACCAGAATATTATTTTTGGAGTGTGATGCAAGTTCCAGAAATAGAGCCAATTATTTGTATTTCTATGACAAACTTTCCACAGCCTCCTTTAGTGTTCCAGACATATATGACCCTTAAGAAGCTTTCCTACCAAATGAAAAGCAAATTCTTCCTTTTGGATGACAATATCATGAATATAACTCATCATACATTTTTTGGGTCTTTAACAAATTTTTTATGAAAGCTGATTCAGGTAACACAGATAGGATGTAATTTTCTTCCACAGTTTCTGTGCTGCTAACTGTACTGTGGTATACAGCAAAGCCTTAGTAATACTTTTTTTAAAATGGGCAAATATTTCATTATAACGATTATTTTTTAATACCTGGAAACTACAATTTTGTCATGTCCTGTTATCTGATGCTGTCATATATTTTCTTTTTCTTTGAAATTCTCAGTATTTTCTCAATCAGCCTATAGCCACATTCTGTATATTTGGCCATTCACTTGCCCATATTCTTATTAGATATAAGGGACATTTTAGCAACACATTTTCATAATTACTTTGACCTCGGTTTTTACCTTTTTTTCCTTTATTATGCAGCAACTTGGCTATTCCCTTCTAGAACATTCACTTTCAGTTATACAGTGAAGACTGAGTGGGTTTTTTCTCAAGCAGAAACCTTGAGTAATATGCACATAGACCCGTGTGGACCAAAATGCTACCTATACCATCATAATCACATGGATAGCTTGTGAATTATAACACAGAATTATCAAATAAAGAAATGCTATGCTCAGAGTCTTTTTATTATTAAAAGTATCTCACTGAGATACTTTTAAATAGAATGTTATATTAATCAGAGCGTCCGGTCCCTAGACAAACAATCCACTATATGTGATTTCACCTGCCAGGGTCTAAAGCCATGCCATTGACCATCAGATCCTCAAAAGCTAGTTCTTTTGTCAGGGTGGTTCAGCGATGCTACACCTTTTCATTTTCAGGACAACACTGACATACAAATTAACATTTCATCTTAACGGCCTAATTTGGAGGACAATGCCAATGTCAAAAGAGATAGAGGGGTGATACAGTAATAAAAGAGGAACCCCTGATATATTTTTCAATGTATAAAGGCATGGAAACTGGCACTTTAAAAAACGACAACAGTAAAAATCCATCTTTTTCATTCCTGATTTATGGACAGGACTTAAAAATAGGCTCTTCCTTTGTATACTCTCTTCGGCAGCAGAGAACTGAACACTGTATGGATCTCAAATATGCTACCTGCTGAAAGGCGCTAACTCATCCACACAGTGGAAAAAATGAAGAAAAGTTCATTAAGTAAGAATGGTTTGCTTTTACCACTGGATTAAGGCATTCTAAACAGTTAAAGTATAGGCAAATCCCAGTTTTACCCCCTGAGGTTATTGAAAAGGTAATTAAACAGGTGCCTTTTGTGTAAAGCATTGCTGGCAGACTTCTTTTCTCCCAAGAGAAATTTGAAAAAGGTTAATAGACAAAGACCTTCATACAGTAGCAGAAGCAGGTAAATGTGGATAATTAACTATGCAGCAAAATTGTTTTTATGGAAATCTGTTATGCATGGCTACGTACCGGGCCAGGCATGTAGCACCCAAGGAAGAAATGTATGAGCTACCTGCATGACTTATCAAATATGTTTTGTTAAACTACTTTCTCCAGGATCTGTAGCTGTGACGTTTCCCCTCATTATAAATATATTTCATTTTAACTAGTAGATCTGTTCTTAAAAAGGTATGTAAGAAGCAAATTCTTTTCCTTCATTTTCTTCAGAGCCATCTCACCTTTACTTCTGATTAACTTCAAATGGACTGAGCCATCCCCTCAACTCCCATTAGGTAGGTGATTGATAAATAAGCACTAATACTAAAGACCAATTATTTATATTGCAGTATTATTCTCTTTGTTTCCAAAAAAGGATTTGGAGATTTCTTAAATGGATACTCCCTGAAGACCTTATCTACTTTGTAAGTCAGAGTTTTATGTACTAAACTTGTCTTCAAATGTAGGATCTGCCTACTTTGTGACTATAATCTGGCAGTGTCAGAAGCCCAACGTTCTGATAACATCAACAGATGGAATAATCAGGCATAGGAGCTACTCAAAGAGGAATTCATAAGCCACAGACGGGCTTAAAAATAAGGAAGTACCAATTCTCTGGGCGCAGCTCACATTGTTCAGTCAATCAAGTTTAGCTACGGCTGATGTGTAACCCAAGAAGGGAGGACTGCAGGGGACTTGACAGAGAGTAGCTTAGAGTTCAAGCTCGCTAGACCTTCTGTTCCAGCAGCTCCTGGTGTCCTTCCCCTTCCTGATTCTGACTCTAAACTCTGGCCCATGAGTCACAGCCTATTCCTGCTCCAACCTGCTCTCATCTAGAGGCCCCCTTCCCTCCACTCCTGTTCTCTGCAAATGATCACAAATGAATGGTTCATGTCCTGTAAATACCCATTCATCCAGCTGGTGACATGGGGTAAGTGGCTGGATTGTTCACCGAAACACTTACTGCGAAGTCACACCCAGTGCTCTTTTTGATGTCGTCCACTGTCAGGCCTTCCCAGAGTTCAATCAGAGTCAGCCCCTTCTTGCTGTCCACGTCAAACACAGCCTGTCGGGGCCAAGAACATGACAATGACGATGGCTATCACAGTGAATATTTTATAGCAAAGAACAGAAACAAGCTCTCAAGTTCTTAAAGGAGAGACAAGACCCAGGACAAAGATTTTGAAAATCAGCCATGATAAAATGTCAACTGGGATTCTTACATCTTGGGTAGAATAAATGCCAGCTCCCTAATTGGCAATTAGCTGTGGAGCACCATTGATGCCAGGAACCAAAAGAGTGTTGACTATTGATGTCATTTGCTACTATTATAACCAGGTTTTTGTTTTGTTTTGTTTTGTTTTGTTTTAAATATATTTTATTGATTTCAAAGAGGAAGGGAGAGGGAAAGAGAGATAGAAACATCAATAATGAGAGAGAATCATTGATTGGCTGCCTCCTGCATACCCCTACTGGGGATTGAGCCTGCAACCTGGGCACATGCCCTGACCTGGAATTGAACCGTGGCCTCCTGGTTCATTGATCAAGGCTCAATCACTGAACCACACCAGCCACGCATAACCAGTTTTCTTTTCTTTTTTTTTTATAATTACTTTACTTTGGTTAGGTCTAATAGTTCTGGTCAAAATTTCAATTCGATGATTAGTAATGATTTGAAGGAAGAAAGAAATGGGGAAAAGTAAGGAGGGAGGAGATATTTGGAAGGTAAAAGCACAGGAATGAGAGGAAAAAGCTGATGGATGCTCCTGGATAAAGAGTTACAGGAAACAAAAGAAGGTGCTTGGAAATGAATGCTCAGTAATTAAAGCAAAGAGCTGTCCTGGCCCTGAAAGACCTCCACCCACACGTAAATACTAAACCTTTCCCTGTAAGTCCTAGTAAGAGTACACAGGTCCAAGAGGACAGACAGCATAGCGTGATAATCTCCATCTAGAATGCAAATCAAATGAAGATGCTTATGTTCAGAACAAGAGAAGGCCAAGCTCACCCTAAACATTCCATTACAATGCTCTGGTTGGTAACACAAGGTGAGGGTAGTGCCCATTGGTAAAGCTTGACCTCTGCAGGTAGACTCAACCTGTTGTAGATTTCAGGTAGATTTCAAACACATGCTGTCACACTCAGTTTTATGACAACCGGAGTGGAAGCGGCCCACAAAGTCACTTGCTATAACTTTCCCACCCAAGAATTCTTCAAAACATTCTTCTGAAATGGTTGCCAGGGCTCTGCTTAGGAACTTCCAGTGGCAGGAGGCTCACCTGCTCAGGCAGATGCCTACGGATGGGAAGCTCTGAGTAGAAGTCACCTGCTCAGGCAAATGTCTACGGATGGGAAGCTCTGAGTAGAAGTCACCTGCTCAAGGCGATAGATGCCTACAGATGGGAAGCTCTGAGTGGGAGAGCCAAGCTGCTTCCCTGAGACTCCAGCGTGCTGGGTCTCCAAGCTGGCCTCCCTTCAGCAGGCATTTCCTCTTGGGGTTTTCATGGTTAGCTTCCTCTTGCTCAGACTTAAGCATTAGGCGGCGCAGATCATTCCTCTTCTGTAAACTGACCTTAAGGTCAATTAGTATTTGAGGGTTCGGATCTTTACTTTCAACTAGCTTGGAAGTAAACTCTATACTGTCGCTTTGAAACATGCTCCTGGTTAGAGGGCTAATATGAACACACAGCGTGTAGAAGGAAGAACCTTGGCTTAGAACTTTGCAATTTTTGGTGATGCTATCTTCACCTCTGAAGATGGATATCAAAAAACGCTGCTTCCCAAGACTGTCATACAGGTCAAAGAGACAAACAAATCACACCCTGCACACCTGGCATCCTGCCCGGACACAGCAGGACATCACAGGGGCTGCTCCAGGAATGCCCTTCCTCCTTAACAGCTTACCTTATTGTCACCTGTGTGTGAACCCAAATCAAAACCCCCTAACATTTATTTATCTCCAGTTAACTGACATTTCTCCCCCAGAGCACAACATCAAGGCAAACAGTAATACATTCTCTATTTGTGTGATGAATTCACAGATGACATAGTTGATTTTGCTGGAAAAGATAGTTTAAGTTAAGAGGAAATATTTCAACAGACTTGCTCTTTGTTTACTCATTTTTATGTTTCAAAAAAAGAACTTTTTATTAGCAGAAATATTTGTTTTGAGAAGGGGAAAATGCTCATTTAGGAATGTGCTGCATGCTGCAATAGTTTATTTAACTCCAAATTGACAATTAAAAAATTGTAATGGATTTTTCCTTTGCATAAACTGAGTCTGGAGTGCTGTTCGCATGGATTTACTTTTATCTGTATTACAAACAACTGTCAATTTATCCAAATGGAAGAAATCGGAGAAACAAAGCGTCTGGATGGCGTTGTTATTGAGAACAGGCAGGGCAGAGATGCGGGAGAAGATAACTGTGGCATCGTGACCAGGCAGATGAACATTATGGTAAAGTGAGTTATTGCTTTTAAAAAACTTTTATTAAAACTTTCATCAAACCCCAATTAGCTCTCAGGTTCATATATTGAAAAACCAAGTATCTGTTATTAAAAAGAGAAAAATTTACTTTGGAAAGATTTAGGAAGATTCCCATCTAGTGGTATAAAGTGCAAACAAAACAATATACTTGATAAAAATAGAGACTAAAACCTAAGAGCTATACAATAAATTGTTCAAGTGCCAAGGATAATATTGCGACTGCTTTATTCACATGGCATATGAATAAATTAATCATTTTATCACCACCATAAAAGGCTCCATTATGGATAAAGAAGTTAATCACAGTCTGGGTGCTGGGAGGAAGGCACCTTTCATAACCTCCTAGGCAGAGCATGCCTAAGCAGTGATTGTGAAGCCTTCCACCTGCTCCGGAGAAGCGGGGGCAGTAAAGAATGGGGGGCAGGGGGCAGGGAGAGGAAAGAATGTGGAGCACCCACAATGAAGAGGTACTCGAGAAAGAGGCTCTGAAGCCTGACTGGAAGGTTTGTTCTGTTTGCTGGGCGACTGCCCCTTAGGAAGCGCAAAGAGCATGGCTCTCAGGGCTTCCTGTGTGCTGAGTCAAGTTCCACAGCCAACTGGAATTGGCCTCAGTTTCCTGGTCTATAAAATGGATGAAGCGTGTCCCAGTGCCTTCACTGAGCTTTGATGGCCAATTGAGATACTATATAAAGAAAATGAGGGAAGAAGTGAGAAAGAAAAGGAAGGACGAGCAACACAAAAGAAAGACTGAAAGGAACCTGTAAACCCATTGTCACTTAAATAGGGAATATAGTCAATAGTGTTGTAATGATGGTATGATGCCAGGTGGGTACTAGAAATATCGGGGAACACTTTGTAAAGTATATGATTGTCTAAACACTATTCTGTAACTAATATAAAACCTGAAACCAATACAAAATAATGTTGAATGTAAAGAAATGAAAATTGGAGTGAAATTTTTATAAATTTCAAAGTTTAAATAAAAGCTGTAAAGGAAGGAAGGGGAGAGTAAAAATAGTGTTTTTCATTTTACCACTTCATTAAAAAGACAGTTGTCTTTATATGGTGCTTTTATACTTTTCTAAGTCATTATCTCATTTTAATTTCTGGGCAACTCAAAGACAAGATAATTATTCCCTCCACTATTCAAAGAAAGGAAATCTTGGTGTCTGGTCCTAATGATTCAATCATCAAGCCCTTATTGTAAAGCAGGGTTAGTAAAATTTTCTGTGCAGGGTCATATCTATACTAATAAAAGCCTTGGGGGTGATCAGGCCAGCAGGGGAGGGTATTTGGGGGCAATCAGGCCCACAGAGGAGCAGTTAAGGGGCAATCAGGCCAGCAAGGGAGCAGTTAGGGGGCAATCAGGCAGGTAGGTGAGCGGTTAGGAGCCAGTGGTCCTGGATTGTGAGAGGGATGTCCAACTGCAGGTTTAGGCCCGATCCCTGTGGAATCGGGCCTAAACCTGCAGTTGGACATCCCCTGAGAGGTCCCATATTAGCGAGGGTGCAAGCTGGGCTAAGGGACACCCTCCCCAGTGCACGAATTTTGTGCACCAGGCCTCTAGTATACTTGATAAAAATAGAGACTAAAACCTAAGAGCTACACAATAAATTACTTAAGTGCCAAGGATAATATTGCGACTGCTTTATTCACATGGCATATGAATAAATTAATTATTTTATCACCACCATAAAAGGCTCCATTATAGATAAAGAAGTTAATCACAGTCTGGGTGCTGGGAGGAAGGCACCTTTCATAACCTCCTTCTAGAAACAGGAAACTTGGAAATCAGGGTCATAACATTGCCATGGCCTCTTTCAAATGGCAAATTGAAGCATCCATCTTATATAAAAACTGCTGTTTGAAAATTTAACCCTGCTATTTTAGCTTCTGTAAATGCTTGTTTGCTTAAATAATAAGGAAATAAAACTACTCCCATTCCAGAGAGGCCATAAACCTTCCCCAGACTAAGTTATCAGTGCTGGTGCCAGGCCAGGCCTTTGGTTGAGGTCTCAAAGCCCCAGCACATAGGGCTCTTTAAGAACTTGCAAAGGGAACCACTAAACCCCATATTTGGGAGACAGAGAGGGTAAAAAGATATAAATAGGGAAACTTCCTCCATGTTTTTTGCCCAGAATTTGAGAGACATTTTTCTCTGGGCCCACGTATAATAATAATAATAATAATAATAATAATGATAATAAATGTAACTCCATCTCTCTAAGCGTTGCTTGGTTCTTCTCTGGTTTTTCTCTAACAAAATGAATGGAATTTTCCATAAGAGCTGAAAACAGAATTCTAGTCCCAAGTCTGCTCCGCAGGGCTGTACACATTTATCATCCTCAGTGGCACTGCATTCTCATACTTACTCATTCAACAGACATTTACTGGGTGACTACTGTATAGAGCACAGGGGTAAACATGTACCACTCTTCCTTGAGGTACCCAATATTCCATACCTGGCTGCCTGTCACTCAACTCATTTCTGCTACACACTGTCACCTACAGTTAAGGCTCCAATGATCCCCGCATGCTAATGACTTCCACAAACCTGTTCAGATAGTGATTTCTCTTCTGCACTCTAGATCCACATCTACAATCGTTTGTCAGAAATACCTGACTGGATGCTAATTGTTCAAGAATATCAACTTGAGAATGTCCAACCCGAGCCTATTCTTTTCCTGCCTCCCATTGTTCCGCCCTTTCTCCTCCTACAGTTCCACACGTCACTAAGCAGGTCGACCACCCCCTCCAGCCAGAAAACGTAGAAATTTCCTCTGCTTTAGTGTCCATGTCCACATCGTCGAGTTAGGCTGAGATCATTATAAATCTCTCAGATCTGTTCCTGTCCTGTGGTTTAGGACCTGCATTTCTGGCCCAGAGCAGTGGAGGGGACTTGTGACTGGCCTCTGTCTCACCTCTTCTCCGCTTACTCTACAGCGCTCTTTCTAAAATGCAAACCTGGTCAACTGTGTCCCCAGCCACTAAAAATTGCTGAAAGGCTCCCAACTGCCTTCCAGATAAAACCCAAATTTCCTAGCAAGGCATTCACATTCCTTCATAATGTGGCCCCTCACTGTCTTTTCAACATTAGCCTTCACTCTATGCCAGTGGTCGGCAAACTGCGGCTCGCGAGCCACATGCGGCTCTTTGGCCCCTTGAGTGTGGCTCTTCCACAAAATACCACGGCCTGGGCGAGTCTATTTTGAAGAAGTGGCGTCAGAAGAAGTTTAAGTTTAAAAAATTTGGCTCTCAAAAGAAATTTCAGTCGCTGTACTGTTGATATTTGGCTCTGTTGACTAATGAGTTTGCCAACCACTGTTCTATGCTGTTCCACCTGCGGGTCCTCGACTAGGCTCTGTTTTCTTAACACCTCCCAGGCTCTGCCTACTTTCTTCCCTTTGCCTAGAAGAGCTTCTTTGGTCTTATTCTCACATAAAAAACTCCTAGTTATCTTTCAAGACTCACCACTCAATCTATCAGTTTTCTCATCAAGGAAAGTATAATACATTGATTCAACAAGCATTCACTGTGTCCAGCAAGCACCATACTGAGTGCTGAATAAACAGTGATGAGTGAGATGACAGAGCTTCGAGGTCATGTCAATACAGTGGTCAGTGCTAAGTCAGAGTAAGTACTGGGATTCGGAGAAGCTCCTGGAAGACTTGGGGAGGGACAGAGAAGACTTGCCAGAGAAAGAAAGAAAGAAAGAACTGAGACATAGAGATGAGCAGCAATGAGCCAGATGGATGGGGTGGAGAGAGCATTCCAAGGACAGAGACAGAGTGTGCAAAGTACTAGAAGAACACGGTGGGGGGATGTACACAGTTCGAAGCATTTCGTCTGGTTGAAGTGGGGACCATGTTAAGGCAGAAAGTGGGAAACTGAAACTGGAGGAGAAAAGGTACAAACTGTAAAATGCCTTGCAAAACACGTTAAAGCTTATATTTTACCACCTAGAAGCTTTCCTTGACACCCTCCCAGGCTGTCGGGCAGCCTTCCTGGATGTTCCCTCCTCAGCATCTGGCATGCATCTCTCACGGCCGTTCCAGGTTTACATTCTACCTGCTGCTGCTGCAGAGACCACGCTCCGCCTTCTGAGGCTAATGCTGGGGACAGTCTGGTTCAGAGAAGGTGGCTTCATCAAGACACGGGATCGAGAAGATGACACCCTCATCGCTCACTTATGAGAATGATGTCTTCCCACACCCTCGGTTCAACTCTGAGTTAGAAAGAGGAGGGCAGACAACTGCCCAGGAGGCTGCCCTCTGATCAGAACAGTTTCCAGCGGCACCACTGGCCAACGCTCCATCTAAGAAGAAATCAATGTAGGAGGCACTGAAACGCGGGCAGTCCACTCTCTGACAGGGGCTGGGACACGCGGGAACCACAGACGAGGTTCACGGTGGGGCCTGTATTGCGATGTGCATCCAAATGACTAAAACCTAATTTTTTCTGAGCTTCCTAGAATAAAACCCAACAATGTGTACATGTGGTTTGGGAAAGCAAAGAAGAAAGGTAAGAAGGATAAATATAGTCTTAACTTTGTATATATATCACCCGTCTTAGCAGTCCAAGCATAATGAGCAATAAAACTTTTCTTGGACTACATCACAGTCAAATTTACAAAGGGCAGCAGTTCAATTCTGCGTGCCTATGTCCATTTCCAGAGAGTTGCACATTAAGAACTCCACATTTTGAAACATTAACCTGACACATTTCCCTATTTAGTCTACCCACGGACGATACTATTAAGCTAATCCTATGACTACCAATGTAAAACACTTTCAGAGCGTAACAAAAAACCCTGTAAAAATGCTTATTATAAAAAGGTAGAGGCAGACATTAGAGGGAATAAAAGGAGAAAGGAAGGCATTTACCTTTTCAGTGATGATGCGGTTGACACACTGCTTTCCAGTTAATGGCAATGTACATTTCTCCATGATTTTATGTGTATTTCCCTGTTTCCAAACAGAAACATCAAAGAGAGAAGTTACGACTGATGTTCATCTAGAATTGATATAACTGCAGGACAAACAGGAACTGTCCCCTAAGTGCAGGCTGATTCCACATCTCTGCACTCTCAGGCTTCCACTTTCTTTCCTGTCCCTGAAATAATTCAGGGACAACACCAAACGAATAGCCAAAGGCCTAAATCATTTCCTTGGGAAACACCCGGCATGAACTTGACTTCTCACGCCCCAGTCCTTACATTATGGAGCAAGAAATATCACTTCTAGTATCCTGCTTCTTTTTCTCCTCCAGGGAATGGTCTCCTTGTCAAACATGAGCTTTATTTACCAAGGGCAAGTAGGAAGCATACACAGAATTGCAAATGCATACTATCCCCTTTAAAAATTTTTATTTGCTAAAAAATTAATATATCAGCAAAAAACAGCAGCCCTTATCTCGTTCAGTTCTCTTAGATCTGTTCTCAATAGGAATCAATTTCAATTATTTTTAGCACTGTCTTTTATACTTCTATACATTTTCTTCTTACCTCTGTATTTTAAAATATAATGTTGGCCATGAAATTTTTATGGATTAATCAATATTAGTTATTATCTACTAACTTCTTATTGGGGCATATGAAGACTTAACTCTCCCACAAACCCCCAACCTCCATCATCTTCATTCAGTTCCTACACAGCTATCGCAACTTATAGGTAAAACTTTATAGTCAGAATTTACTTCACACTGATGAAACGACCCTGTAAAACTGCTAATTGCTAGGCCAGGCAGTGTAGTAAACCATGATTAGATTCTCTTTCTTATACAGCCATTTGCTTTTCCTGATAAGGAAACATTTGCTTTTGTTCACTGGTAAAATGTGTGAACTGGCCAAATCCACATTTTCCCCCCAAATTTCCTTTAGCCACAGTACACTTTCTTCAAACGTAAAATAAAAGAGGGATTCAGTGTGGAAAGCAGGTTTTTTGCCCATTAGCCTCCCTGGCCCCAATTCCCATCCTCCCTTTTCCCCCTACAGCCTCCTACCCATCCCCGCCCCCTGTGGCCCCTGAGGCACATCTGTGGGGCACAGTTGAACCATCAGCCCTGACAATGATCTGCTCCTCAGATCACTCACTTCCTTCTGATTATATCAGTTTCCTTTCTAAGTAGCGAGCATCAGGAGCCCAGACTAATCTTTCCCTTGAGGCTGAAGGCTGACCTAGAACATCTATTAAAAATGGCTGTCAACTTCAGCGAGAAGGCAGGGGAGGGGGGAGGGAGGTAAGAGATCAACCAAAGGACTTATATGCATGCATATGAGCATAACCAATGGACAAAGACACGAGGGGGGTGAGAGCATGTGCGGGGGCGGGGGGAGGAAGGCTGGGGGAGGTCAATGAGGGAAACTCCTTTTTTGGGGGACTAAAAGCACCACACTTGATGTCATCAGCATCCTGAGCCATCTCAATGTTTACCTACTACAACGTGCACCTGCTACCTGGTTTACATCTCTCTGAACACTGCTCAGACCAAGGATGTGCTGTTCGGTGGCAAGGGCTTAATTAAGAAGCTTTGACTCCTTGTGATAACCTGCCAAGGCACTAACACACCAGTAATTAACAGGTTTTAGCGTACTAAATCCAATATGTGGCACAAAAGGTATTCAATACTTTTGAATGAATGAATGAGATAGAAAAGGGAAGTCTATTGGGAATCTTGGATGGATTTCAAAAAATAAAACAAGCTCTATTACTTTAATTTAGTCAAAACTAGTGCTAAATACATATAAAGTGGTTAGACATTCTACCTTTAATAACAAGTTACATGCTTGTGGATCTTACTGTATAAGAAAATTTATAGCTGTAGAAATAAAACCTCATTTTCACTTCACTCTTAATTATCTATTTGCCTTTCCCGATTTCAATGGAAGTATGCACGTGTCATAGAAGCTTAATTAAAGAGCCGAAGTTAACGATAAATGTGCGAACTTCTACAGTTATCAGGTCTCCTTACACTTTTTAAAAATATGTTTTTATTAATTTTAGAGAGAGGGGAAGGGAGAGGGATAGAGAGATAGAAACATCGATGAGAGAGAAACATTGACTGGCTGCCTCCCACATGCCCCTACCAGGGCATGTGCTCTGTCTGGGAATCGAACCAGTGACCTCTTGGTTTATGGGTCAATGCTCAACCACTGAGCCACCCTGGCTGGGCTGGTCTCTTTACATTTAATGTAGCTGAATAAGGCCTGTCACAACGAATCCATGTCTGTCTGTGAGTGAAGTGAACAATCTGTGAGCCTCTGAAAAATGTTCTCTGCAGGGAGCTCTTAATCTATTCTCACTATTTGAGCCAAATCTACATCTAGAGTGATGAGACAGATGCAAGTGTCCAGCACTTAGCAAGTGCTCAATAAATGCTAACTACTACTGCCCTGGCTGGTGTGGCTCAATTGGTCAGGCATCATTCCGTGTACAGTTCTAGAAAGGTTGCCAGTTCTATTCCCCTTCAGGGCACATGCCCAGGTTTCAGATAAGGGGCGTGCAGGAGTCAGCTGATTGATGTGAAAGCTCTCACATCCATGTTTCTCTCTCTCCCTCTCCTTTCCCCTCTCTCTAAAAGTCAATGAAAATATTTTAAAAAAATGTTTGCTGGTACTGTTTATACAACTTACATTGAACACATTAAAATCTACCAGCTGTTAAGTTCCTATATAAAGTTGGACATGTAATTACACAGAAAATGGCCTGAACACAATTCCTGAGACCCACGAAACTAATGAAACCATGACAGTCGGGCAGACCATATGGCTGCCTAGAAAACTGCACCAAATGTGACCCTACAGTACGAACAAGGTAGCTAGATGATGCCATCACATTTAGCTCCAAGATGTAACACAGACCAAGGAAAAGGAGAAAACGAAAAGCAGAAAGATTGCAGAGTATCACAATTTCCATATTCAACAATAGGTTAGCTAGGAAGCCAACATGTGACTCACTCCCACTCTGGCGCTCAATTCCCACCACGCCAGGCTGGGCCCTACACTGTGGCATGGCACCTGCATAGATTAGTGATTCACAATGGAGGAATCATAGCTGAGTTTTTCACATTTAAAAATAAAGCATAAAAAAGAGATGCAGTGTAGTTGGTAGCAAAGAACACTATATATTAGAAGTCCAAAGACCCAGTTTTTCTTAACTCTGCCATTTCATAGTCATTTGGCCCCTTAAATTCCTTGTGCTGTAGTTTTCTTTGACTGCCTTGTCTTTCTGACTTGATCACCGTAGAAATCAAATGAACTGTTGGAGACAGTGCTGTGCAGAAACCAGGAGGGGTTGAGCTACATGCAAAGTCCTAAGGTTAGTGGGGAAATTGTTCATCCTAATCATTCTGCTTCTTTCCCCACAAAGAGATGCCAGATGAGGCAGAGGAATGGATGTGAAGTGTAGCATTAAAAATGCTAAGAACTCCTGACCTCATTGTGCCCCTATGTGCCAGCTCCCTCATAACCTCGGTGAGGAATGGAGTCTCCTTCCTCCACCTGCTTCTCCAGCTTTTCTCTCCCTCCCAGACACAGGAAATCACCCTCTTGACTTTAAATAACTTGGGGCTTCAGAACCTTTTATTACCTGCTTCATGGTGATCTCAGTTTAACCTTTAGTAGAAGACAATTCTGGTTAAATGATAATAAATCCCCTTGTTATCATTGCAATATGCTCCACGCTATCCCAATAAACTTAGTCCCGAACAACAAGCTCTTTTCACATGGTGTTTGCACTTGATGACAAGATTTCATTCACCTGAGGCAGCAGAGCATTCCCAATCTGTAAGAGTCTGCTTTACATCAAACCCCACTTCATGCCCACATTTTCTGTTCAGTGCCTCCTAATGTGGCTGCAGCATATGTCCCCTGGGAGGCACCTTCTTTGGGAATGCCCTCGTGATAAGGTGAAGGTAAATTCTGGAAGTTGGTTGTTCCTTAAGAGACCAGGTCTTGAAGCCTCTGTTCATGCTACCCGAAACACACATCACCGTGCCCCCCATCACCCCACATTCAAATGGCCACACCTGCTTACCCTTCAGGACTTGGCTCAGGTGTCATCTCCCTCTCCAATGCCCCTGCTCCAGGGTCCACAGACACCCCAGTGCTTCCCTCCCTCACCACACATGCTGTCACCGTCGATCTCCCTTCACACCCCCACCCCAACACTAGACTCCAGCTCACTGAATGCTGAGATGATTTACATCCACATCTATGCAGTGAGTGGAGTGCCAGGCAACCACAGTGATCAAAACTGCTGTCGGGATATTGTCATTTTGATTCGAGGAACTCAGAGTCAGAGCTGTAAACCACCGTGTGACTCAGGGTGAGAGACCACTGGAGGCTGCTTTCTGGTCCTGAGACACATGTCTGTACCATACCAGCACCTCTGAGCTCATTAGAAAAAAAAACAGCTAGGAGTGTGTGTGTGTGTGTGTGTGTGAGAGAGAGAGAGAGAGAGAGAGAGAGAGAGAGAGAGAGAGAGAGAGGGAAGGGGCTTGTAAGACTGAGAGACAGACAAAGACATGACCAAGGGAAGAAGCACAGACATCTCATGACTGCAGAATGACACATGCAGCTTTACACGCAGAGAGAAACAGTGAATGACAGTCCCTCCACCGCCTCTGCTGCTCCTCCTAAAGCATCCAGGCTGCATCCATCCCCTGAAAAGAGGGGCTACGAAGGCAGCACTTGGCAGGAGAAGATGCAGTACCCTGTCTGGTGGCACAACAAAATCTACCACAGCCTCTCTCTGGGTTTGCCAACAGACGCTGAAAGAAGCCTGGATGTCACCGCCCTGGAGTCTTCCTTCTTCCTACCGGTCTCAATGCCTAAGCCAAGTGAAGCAGCTCCCCTATACCCCCACAGATATAAAAGATCAGGCCTCTGTACTACCAAACGTGTGACTGTCAGATCACCGTGGTGACTGATGCGCTACATAGAAAAGTGGGATTTGCCAAATAAAGGAAATCAAGGTACACGGAATAAAAGGACAAGAGGGTGCTGTTGCTCACACCGAGTTTACCCTCATGGGCAATCTGTGGACTTTACCCCTATATTCCATAGGATTTCCAACAATCGACATGGGACTTCGCTAGAGAGACTTGGCGGGCGCTAACGTGGAGGGCGGTTGCTCTGACAAATGGTTTTTATAAGGCAGATGTAATAACTGTTGGTGGTTACAGGCACGTTCTCAAGGGGAGGACTCGCCAAATGAGACAACACACATAGCGAGCCATTTCCCTGAGAGCAGTCTTCAGGGCTATGAGATCTTAGAACAGAAGGCCATGGTTCTTCCATATAATACAGAAATCTTTATCACGGCCTTTTGTTCCTCTACTACTGCACGGTGCAATCTCTGGCCTAAGAATGCAGAGCCCAGGCATGAACAGGAATCATTTTCTCTTTCCACTCATGAATTGTCCTGGTAACAGAAAGCTTCTCTCAGCATCACCTTTCCCTTTAAGAACTGTGCACACGCAGTCATAGAATTTAAAGTATTAGTTTAATTAAATTCTAGAAGGCATTTTAAAGGGGCTTGTTGATTGTTGGATTGAGTTCTGCCGTTTTTCCACATTTTAACATGTCTTGCAGGCATTTCCATCATTCCGGGAGAAACAAAGAGGCATTTGCATTTTTTAAAGGTGAATATTCTTTTCCAAACAGATCCAGCCATGAATTATTAACAAATTATAAAATATTGACAAGCTTTTATGAATGGAAAATAATTAAACCAGCTGGAACTATGTTAAGTATCATTTATCCTAACAAAGGAAGGTTTATCTGGGGATTCTTTTCAACGTTGCTGAAAATTATCTCAAAAATGTTGCCCAATAAAGAGCTTCTTAAAAATATCCTTCATATAAGTTGGCTTTTGGTAACACATTTGGTCCAAAATTAATAGGATTAGTAAACCTCATTTACATTTTATAATTCCTGTTCCCAAAAAGTAAAGACAAGTACAACAGCATCCAAGATTTCCATATGACACCTTCATACCAAACACAAATTGAGCTTCATAAAAACAGTGTTCACAAAGATTTATTCTCAACTTTTCATGACAATATAATTACAATTCTTTTGATCGCTTCAGAATGCAGCCCTCCTACTGCAATAAAAATAAAATCCAAACCTGATTTAGAGACAGAGCTCTCATTTATGTTCTTTAAAACAGCTACCCAAGCATTGCTTGTTTCCAATAAATGACAACTATGACTGAACTTCTTTGCTTTTGTGCTCGGAAAGCTATACCCTTAGGAATACACCTCCAGCACTGATGCTGAGAACAGAATACTTTCCTTTCCACTGTTAGTGGTGATGGTACTCGCCAGACAGAAACGTTTACCAAAAGAAAATGGAGGCCCAGAGGCAGAATACACAGATTCTCAGCTTGGTTTTGCTCTTAATTTTGCACTTGACTTTTATCAGAATATTTAACATCCATGAAATGTGTTTTGTCTTTGAGAGGGAAACAATAAGACCTATTTCTCAAGAGTACTGCCATGATAACGTAAAGGCAGTAAGCAGAAAATTGCTTGGAAAGAGTGAAAAATGCCCTATGTGTTCAAAGTAGCTTTATGATTTAAAGAATTAGTGAGTTCCACAAGTATTTTGAGTCCTACTGTGCATCAGGCATGATTCTCCTTGGCTGTTAGGATAGACAGGTCCCCAGGCTTCATGGAACTGACATTCTAGTGAAGAAGGCAGATGAAGAAGTGGGGGCTCTTGTTTTATACAACACAGTAGTTGGGAAAAGCTTCTCTGATGTTTTGAGCAAAGACCTGAGTGAACTGAGAGAGCGAGCCACACAGGTACCTAAGGAGGAGCATTCCAGGCACAGAGAATAACAAGGCAAGGCCCCTGAGGCAAGAGGATGTTTGGAATGTTCCAGAAACTTACAGGAAGGGAGCATGGCTAGAGCTCAGAGGATGAGAGGGAGAATGGTAGTAGATCAGAGAGGGGGATGGAGTCAACAGACCATGGAGGACCTTAGAGACAACAGTAAGGACTTTGAACTTGAATTTAAGTGAGATGGAAAGCCATGGAGGGTTTCTGAGATGAGGAAGAAGTAATGTGATTGATTTTTATTTTTAAAAACATCACTCTGAGCACTGTATGAAAAACAGACCACCCACGCGCATGTGTGTTTCCACCCAACTCTTCTGTATGCTCTTTGACAACAGGAACCTAACTGTTAATCCCTCAACAGGCACTGTCTTCCTGCACCCCAGTGCCCATTCCCTCAACCTGCAACACTAGGGCCAAGCTCTGGCCCATCCTTCAGGTCTCCAGGCAGATGCTACATCCCATGGACAGCTGCCTTATAAAGGAACTGGATGCTCAACACTGCACACTCTACTTTATACCCTCTTCTATTTTAAGTGTTGATTTCAATGACTCTCTCCCCATGAGACTCTGAGCTGCCTAAAGGAAAGACCACATCTTTCTGATGTTTCTTTCCTCAGACCCGATTATGATGCTTGGTGCCTGGTCCTCAATAAATATTTGATGCCTGAATAAGTAGGTAAATCAACATACTCATACAAGGTAATTCTACCAAATTTCAAGCAAAGCATCGAAGAATATTCCTTTGCTCATTCATAATATCTAGAGATGGGACGCACTAAGCCAACAAATTCATAAAACACTGGCTCACTCAGGTGTGACTGTGCAGAGGTAGGGGTGAGCCAGATAACAAGATTACAGGGGTATGGTGGACACAATATTGACAGTGCCTGCTGTAGGGGTAGGAACAGAAAATACCAAGGGTGCCTGCCTTTCCCAGTGGGGCTGGGAGATAGTCTCTGCTCGAGGGGGTCTAAGCAGGAGAGTTTCAGGGAAATGAGAATGATGTCACTTGTGTGTGTGCTGCTGTTGAGGTGGGTGTGGAACAATCAGGTGGAGTTATGGAGGTGTCTCCTAAGGAAAAAAGACAGTTCTAGAGCTCATCAGAGTTCCAGTGTACAATTTCAGTGTGAAAATAAGGAGTCCAGAATGAAAAATAGTAGTTGGTGCCAAAAATTTAGATAGCAGCCAAGAAAGATGTAGAGGATGAGAAAGGCATAGAGGCAAGGATGGAGTTATGCGGAATCCTGACAGGGACCCATGAAGAAGGAGGCAGGGCACCTAGGGATCCAGGCTGGTGGGGAAGCTCTGTGAACCTAGCAATATGCTTTACAGCCTTGGGCCCAACACTACTGCTGCAGATAGCCAGAAGGGGGAAAAATGAAATCTGCTTTACCATTAAGGACATGGCTCAAAAATTGCACACATTGCAAATACTCAAACGCCATTGACCCAAACTTGGTCACATGGTACATCTACATGCACAGGATTCTGGGAAATGTAGTCTGTCCCTGGGCTAGTATGTATGTGCACAGGTAAAACTTGGAGAATTCTAATACAGAAGGGAAGGGAAGAAGGGGAGATGGATGCTAAGAAACACAATTTGATACCTATCTCACCAAAGCAAAGCGTGTTTTGACTCGCTAAAATGGAAAAAGAAAAAGAGGAAATTCTGAAACCTAAAGCTTCAAGTAAACGGCAGGTGTGGGCAGGATGCTGTTGGAGAGGTAGCTTTGGTGAGGATGTGACAGTTATGCTATGATGAACACAGGCTGGATGACACTGAGGGAAACTCCTACCTCCACCACTTACCCAGGCAAGTTTCTCACCTGCCCCCGTCCCAGTCTTCCTTCACAGGGTCACTGAGAGGCTCAGAGGGCCCTGCACCTAGTAAGGACTCAAATTGATACTAATTTCATTTGTTTCTTCCCATTTTTAGAATGCAGAAGGACATGTCAAGAGATTACAAGAAGCTCAAGAAAGAAGGTGGCTGGACACCACAAAACTTGGCCCACTTTACCATGTTGCCTACAACCCTGATGTCTAGGCTTCTGGAGAAATCATGCCGCAATGCCAGGTGCACACCAGCGCCTCCTGTGGGGTCTCCAGAGGCAGCTTTAAGGCAGGGAAGCATTGGGAAGGTTCCTCTAGAGCAGCCCTGGCAGGCAGCCCGGTTCCAACACCAGCAGCTGCTGGCTGCTTGTAAAGGCTGGCAAGGAAAGAGTTTCCTTTGTCTCATTAGAACAACACAGGCATGCTTCTAAAGGTCAGGTAATGCTATATTTATAAGCCACCTGCATCTGCTCCCCTCTGACGAAGCTGTACCTGAAAACCACCTGACAGCTCCACCCTCTCAGAAAAACGTGCTGCCTCAGAATACGAGATGATATGTCTTTCCATGACAATGAATGTTTTAATCCTTCGTGGCAAATTTTTCACTCTTGTATCTTACAAAACTCACGAGACTTCTCCCCTAAGCTGTTCACTTAATCATTAGGCAGAAGTTACCTGGCATGTCTACCAGAACAGATGGTTACCTGGAAAGGCTACCAGGAGTGAAAAACCTGTCTCCCCTCCATCTCCTTTCCAGCCTCTACCAACTTTTTGGCCAGAGTAAAAGATGCAGAAGAGAAGCAGGAGGTCTTGGTGTTGCCTGGAGCTGGGCCAGTAACAATGAGTCCAGGTGAACAATAGACAGGAGCAACCACACATCCTGGACCACAGATAGAAAGTGAAGCTGGCAAGAAGAGAAACCTCTCTTGGTTAGTTTTCAAGATCTTAAGTGTGAACTAATCACTGTTATTACTTTAATCATAAATATATTTTTGTTAGTTTATTCAAGTGAAAGTATCTAGGGAAAAATATCTAACTTCAGTTCTGTTCTAAAACTGAAGGCCATTTCCCACTGAGAGAAGAAAAAGAAGAAATGGTAACAAAAAAATATCTTACTTCTGTGTAAAGCTTTAGAAGGGATTTCTAATCAGAAATTTCAAGTACTATTTCTTTTCCTCTATCAAAAATTTCCAGCGGAGGAGAAAAAACACACATTTAAAACAAAGAGAAAGAGAATTTCTAAATACAGGCCTAATGTTTTGAAAACAACTGCACCAAAATAACTTAAAATGAGTTGGACTTAAGTAACAACAAAAGGAAAGTCAGAAAAAGTGTTGTCCAAATAGACATAATGTTCCAGAAAATTGGACTTCATTTGCATGCTTGGCATCCTTCTGCCTCTGAAACGAGGTACTTTGGATGCTTCTGCAAGGCATCTCTTGGAAGCAACCTGTGCTGGTTTCATTTCCAATGTTTCATATTCATGCTCCACTGCTCACTTCCCACTGTTTACTAAACAGTTTATGATAATCCCACATTTATTTCAGTTTTTACAACAGAGCCATTTCACAGCACACCTCTCTCTGTAACAGAAGTCCCCATGGGAAGCGAGTCAGAAGCCAATCTTGCAGCTCTGTGATCTCCCCCTGTGCTGCATCGCTCAATGAAAACAGGGCTAACTACCACTTCCACTCAGAATAGCAGGTCGCAAGGTAGGAACAGGCAGCACTTGCTTTAAAGCTAAGAATTTTAAAGAATAAATGGAAATGGACAAAGGGCACAGAAAACAAAGAGGGTACCACCCAATAGCAACGTTTCAAATCATCCAAAGTCTATGGATTCAGGTCAGCTCAGCTGGTCCAAACACATTGAGTTGGAAACAAGGAAGAAAGTTACATGGATTGCTCTGAAGTTAGAAAACTGGGCTTCAGAGTCAGGGACCCCCAAGTCTAATCTCAGCTCCACTAGTTATGTGAACTCAGGCAAATTACTTCAATTGTCTGAAGCCGTTTCTGGAACCATGAAAGATGCCTATGATCAAGTTCATGTATGTGCTTGTACACTCAACAAGTGCTTAGTGTGCTGTTGGCACTCAGTGAGCTCAATACATGGAAACTATCATCATCATCATCACCATCATCTTCATCTTCATCATCACCACCAACATCATCATCATCACACCACCACCATTGCCATCATCATCAAATGTAAGCTCCCTGAGGTCAACGATTTTTGTCTACTTTTGGTCAGTGCCTAGCACTTAACAGGCACTCAATAAATATTTGATGATTTGTTAAAATAAAAGTATGATACTTTTCAGAATCAGGGTGCTTTCTGCCCCCTAGTCCACAATTTTCTAACACCTTCTCCAAATGGCACCTCACAGCCTTGGTAAGAGGCCATATTGTCCATCTGATAATAACTGTTGTTGAAAGACCTATATTCTGCTATGTTTTTTCATTTTTCACATGGATAGCAACCACTATAATCATCTCTAAAACTGAATCAACACATCTGCCTTGACATCTTTTCATTGCTTTGAAGGCGTGATAGCTTTTACTTTCGATGTGTCTACAAGGCAAATAATCAAAGAAGTTCCTGATGTTTGTGCTTCATTCAAAGTTAAACAACCATGTAGTAAATGATAATAAGTAATCTTCCCCTCAAAGTATAAATGCTATCAACTTGAATAAGCCAAAAAAAAAAAAAAAAAAGAGGCCATGGTCAGGTGACCGGGTGTACAGGATTTTGGCCTATTGAGAATTTCCAAAAGCAGCACGTGTTACCTTTGCAGAATGCTCCATGGTAACCACCACCTTGGTTTTGGCACTGGACACCAGATCCATAGCACCTCCCATTCCTTTCACCATCTTCCCCTGCAAAACGGAAACAGAAAATAAGAAGTAATTCTCTAACTTTCATTTCTTTAGTATGTGGCAGAACAAAAGTAACTTGCAAGAATAAGCCACTGGAATAATTAATGAGAGAAAAAAATCATTGACCTTCATTGCTTAGTACATGAAGGTTTACAACCTTAATATTCTGTTTTTCTTTCATTTTAAACACATAACCATCACTACTGAGTCTTTAATTATAGACCCTTTCTAAAGCTCTCCCTTGGATATTCTGCAGAATAAAATGCCATTCGGTGGTAGTCTGAGATGCTCATGGTGTTTCCCTAGTAATGATTAATATTAAAGGTGGGTCTGTCTTTCTAAATATGACATTTATCTTGCTCTTAGAAAAGCAAACCAAAGCGAAATAAAAAATAGATTCCTGCTCAGCAAAAACAGAAAACAGGCGCAGAGTTCAGGGATCTTTCGCCATTACCACTCTATTTTTGTCCATTTGTCCATGTCCTCATTCATTAAACATTTCTCAACCACCTGGTATGTGCCACACTCTGAATAATTCCCACTCTCCTTTCTCTCGTGGTTGCAGAGTTTTAGAAAAAGCAAGTGTTTCCAGAGATGATGAAATAAATTCGCACTCTAGTATATAGAGGAGAATGTCTTCTAACATTGAAAACGCCTTAAAATTTTATTTGTTTTTTACTCCAAGTGCTTTTGCTGATTTGACAGTCAACACTTTCAGGGCTCTCGGCTCCGTTCCCATAATTTCGTAGCTATAAGGAGATTTGGCAATGCACTCACACCTGGTTTTAAAACAGTCTCAAATCCCCTGCTTTCGGAAATATTTTAGAGGTCAATGCACCACGGCATGAACGTGAATTAGATGTGCAGTATAAAGGGGAGGAGCAAGCAGTCGGGATGTTTTTGTGGTTAGGAGCCACCACTCCATGAGATGGGTAGCAGCTGGCAAGGCGTGAGGGGCGGGAAGCAGGAAAGGAGTGGAAGGTACAAAATGAGTCTTTGGACACATGTAAGTTTGAAGTGAAGCCGAATCCATGTGGAAATGTGTAATTTTATACTTCTATCAGCCATGCCTTCATCCCCAGTCAGCAGCAATTTTACTATGGTAGGCACCAGGTCATGCTATTTCTGTGGACAACACTGATACCCCGTGGAATGACTCATGGATAAGTCAGAGAGGGAAGCAATAAATGCCTAGCATAAACTCCAACACTAAGGAAGTTTGGGATTTTCAAAGCATCAAATGACACAAAAGCAAGTCCATTTTCAAATGTCTCAACCTGCTGTGCTAAGAACATCCAGCCAGTCTCAGCATCCACAGACTATGTCCTTGGACAGGATCTAAGGGTGTAAGTGCTAGAAGAATGATGAAGCCAAAATAATAATAATAATAATAATAATAATAATAATAATAATACCCAGAAAACCAAGCTAGTGTGTTAAAAGTCCTTGCATTTAAAAAAAAAAAAAAAAGCATTCCTGAATGTGAACATACCACAGGCAAATTTTGTTCCCTGTGGCACAATGAATATAGGTAGAAACTTATAAAAGCCTCAGACTCTGGTCAATTTAGGTGAATCTGAATTACACATTTTAAACCATTGTCAATTATTTCAGAAGCTAGAGGCCTGGTGCACAAAATTCGTGCATGGGGGAGGGTGTCCCTAAGCCCAGCCTGCACCCTCTCCAATCTGGGACCCCTTAGGGGATGTCCGACTGCCGAGGGATGTCCCTGTGGGATCGGGCCTAAAATGGCAGTCAGACATCCCTCTTGCAATCCGGGACTGCTGGCTCCTAACCACTCACCTGCCTGCCTGCCTAATCGCCCCTAACCACTCTGCCTGCTGGCTTGCTTGCCCCCAACTGCCCCCCCCTGCTGGCCTGCTTGCCCCCAACTGCCCCCCTGCTGGCCTGATTGTTCCCAAATGCCTTCCCCTACCAGCCTGATCACCCCCAAATGCCCTCCCCTGCCGGCCTCATGGCCCCCAACTGCCCTCCCCTGCCGGCCTCATGGCCCCCAACTGCACTCCCCTGCTGGCCTCATGGCCCCCAACTGCCCTCCCCTGCCGGCCTCATGGCCCCCAACTGCCCTCCCTGGCCAGCCTTATGCCCCCAACTGCCCTCCCCAACCAGCCTCTCAACCCCCAACTGTCCTCCCTGGCCGGCCTCATGGCCCCCAACTGCCCTCCCCAGCCAGAGGACCCCGTGGACGAAGCAAGCATTCTGCCAGGCTGCTCATGCTGCCTGATCTCAGCGGCCGCCCCCCTGGGACTGGGGGAGTCCGGAGGGGTTGAGAGGACTGGGCACCACCATCTTGTGGCCATGGGCACTTCCATCTTTGTGGCAGAGTGACGGCCAATTTGCATATTCCCTCTTTATTACATAGGATAGTTATAGAATGCCTACTGGGTACAAACAGTGCTGGCAGGAGTACAAGGAGCTCTAAAACATGGTGGAAGAAATATTTTGTTTCTGTTAAAAATAAATTCTTGTGTGACCCAATGTGAATGAACAGCCTTCATTACTCAGAGAGTCAGGTGATCTGATGTCTCACCTCAAAGCATACTACAGATTTCAAAGCATGATTTTCATACTGAAATACTGATTTCCATGAGTGAAAAACAGTCAAGGTTAGATGCAGAACCTGAGTCTATTCTACTAACCCGCTGGGTGATGTTGGCAAAACACCAAATCTCTCTGACTTTGGGTTCATTATCTATAAGCCAGGATTAAGCATATCTGCCCCATGGCAGAGCTATTGAGAGGAGTGCATGAGATAATGTATAAAAAATTGTGTATTATATAAAGTTTATAAATGTGTTGACGTAAATCTTCATAGGTCAAATTAGTTTACTGAATGTCTAGTCTGAGCCTGGCCCCTTACAAGGTTTATCAAACCAGGTTTCTTTTCATCATAAACCTTATCTGAGGGAGGGAAAGTATCTATGAGTAATTCAAGAGACTTGGACCCAATTTCCTTCCCCTAAAAGAAGCACACCCCACCTCTCCCTCACCCACAAGGTAGAACTAAGAGCCTTTTCCCCCGGGGTCCTTGTCCTATTCAGTATGTCATTCTATCACAGTAAATTTCAACTTTGTCTCTTTCCTCTTCTTTTTCCTTTTTTACATGGTAAGTGCTTGGATGAATGAGTGGATGGACACACAGATTAAACTAACATAGGTATGTTCCCATCTGGCAGAACACAGGAAATGCAGCTATCTGGGAAACAGAGATGGAAAAAAGAGGCTGGGGACTTCCCAGAGGGAGTATTTTACAAAAGTAGTCTTCCAGGCAGGAAAGAGAACAGCGGTACCATCTCATACAAAGCATTTCCAGGAAAAGCCTTCAAATATTTGGTTTTTCTATTACTTTCAGTATGTTCATTGTATTGGAAAAAGAAAAAAACATGTCCCTCCATTTGGATTCCCAAATGATGTCTGAAACAGAATCAATGACTAAAAGGAAACAGTTCACTCTATTAATACCAGCAGGAAAAGAACAACACAGGCTTGTTGTTTCCATACAAAAACTAGATACCAACGAATTGGGTAATATGAAAGAAAAGGAATAAATTCCTAGAAACATACAATCTTTCAACACCAAATCAAGAAGAAACAGAAAATCTGAGCAGACCAATTACAACTAATGAAATTGGACCAATAATCAAAAACTTCCAATAAACAGAAGTCCCAGACCAGACAGCTTCACAGGTGAATTTTACCAAACATTTAAAGAGGGACTAACACCTATCTTTCTCAAACTATTCCAAAGTATTCAAGAGAAGGGAAGACTCCCAATCTTATTTTATGAGGCCAGCATTATCCTAATTCCAAAACCAGATAAAGACATTACAAAAAAATAAAAATTATAGGCCAATATTCCTGATGAACAAGATGCTAAAATCCTCAACAAAACATTAGCAAACCGAATCGAGCAATACATTCAAAAGATCATGCCCTGACTGGTTTGGCTCAGTGGATAGAGCATTGGCCTGTGGAGTGAAGGGTCCCAGGTTTGATTCTAGTCAATGGCATGTACCTTAGTTGTGGGCACATCCCCAATAGGAGGTGTGCAGAAGGCAGCTGATTGATGTTTCTCTCTCATCGATGTTTCTAACTCTCTATCCCTCTCCCTTCCTCTCTGTAAAAAATCAATAAAATATATTAAAATAAATAAATAAATAAATCATACACCATGATCAAGTGGGATTTATTCTTGGGATGCAAGGTTGGCATAATATCCACAAATCAATTAACGTGATACGTCACATAAACAAAATGAAGGATAAAAATCATATGATCATATCAATAGATGCAGAAAAAGCTTTTGACAAATCTAGGACCCATTTATGATAAAAACTCTCAGAAAAGTGGAAATAGAGGGAACATTTTAAAGGCCATAGCTAACATCATATTCATAAAAGCAAGATCAAGAACAAGACAGGGATGTCCGCTTTCACCACTCTTATTGAACATAGTACACAGGAATCAGATAAGAATAAGTAAAAGGCATCCAAATAGGAAAGGAAGAAGTAAAACTGTCATTATTTGCACATGATATGATTACTATGTAGAGAGAACCCTAAAAATTCCACCAAAAAACTACTGGAACTGATATTCAGTAAAGTAGCAGGATACAAAAATATCCTGAAATCGGTTGCTTTTGTTGTTATTATTGTTGTTGTGTTAATCCTCACCTGAGGATATTTTTCCATTGATTTTTAGAGAAGAGTGGAAGGGACAGGGAAAGACAGAGAGAGAGAAACATCGATGTGAGCGAGATACATGGATCGGTTGCCTCCTGCCTTCAACCAAGTATGAGCCCTTGACTGGAAGTGAAACCAGGATCCTTCACTCCGTAGGCCGATGCTCTATCTACTCAGCCAAACCAGCTGGGGCTCGGTTGAATTTTTTGTTGTTGTTTTTTTAATATATATTTTATTGATTTTTTTACAGAGAGGAAGGGAGAAGGATAGAGAGTTAGAAACATCGATGAGAGAGAAATATCAATCAGCTGCCTCCTGCACACCCTCTACTGGGATGTGCCTGCAACCAAGGTACATAGCCTTGACTGGAATCGAACCTGGGACCCTTGAGTCCGCAGGCCAACGCTCTATCCACTGACCCAAACCGCTTAGGACTCGGTTGAATTTTTATACACCAAAATGAATTATCAGAAAAGGAAACTAAAAAAACAATCCTATTTATAACTGCAAAACAAACAACAAAACACCTAGGAATAAATTTAACCAAGGAGGTAAAAGACCTGTACTAAAAAAAATTGTAAAACACAGAAAGAGCAATTGAAAAAGACACAAATAAATGGAAGCATGTACCCTAATCACAGTGACCTCCAGGCACTGGCCCATAAAATCCTCTCACATAAAATCCTCAATCTTTTTTGCTTTCTGCAATCTGGACACTTGACCTCCAAGGTAACCTTGGAAAATACTGAGCTTTCTTCAGTTTCAGTCCTTAAAAGATTGTGTGTAACAGAGCCCACTTACTCAGAACCACAATGCATTGTTCAATATGACTGTGGGGAGCGGAAGGGGAAGAGACAAAAACATATAGGGGTGCTAAGCCACTGAAATTGAGAGGCTCATTTGTTACAGCAGCCAGCATGAGTGATATGATGATGTGGTGCCCAAATGAGTTCTATTGAGGGTGAGAATTAAGTGTAGAATTAAAACCAAATGCTACATCTATCCAACAGAGCAGGGTCCTGGAGCAGGCCTCTTAAGGGGGATACGTGGGAGTGGGTATATGCCAGGTACTGAGCTAGGCACTGTAATGCACCTCTACTCAAATGTCCAACACACTGCTTGGCATTGTACACATATGAGATGCTGACCTCACCTCCATCTTTATTTTCCTTCTCCAAACCCAACTCCCTATTCTACATATAAAACAAGAAGCTGATAAAACAGAGGGGTTAAGGAGGTAAAAACATGCCTTAAAATAAATCACAAGAGAGAAAGTGACAGTTGGAGAAAAAATAGGCCTATAATGAAGAGGTTTTCGGGGCATGCTTGGAGCCCTGGACCAGAGTGAGACAACGTGTGGTTTTCTCTAAATCTCATCAGCAAACATGCAATTCTTGAATGGTGCCACTTTCGTTCTGAAATGTATTCTGCCTAGAATAATGGAGAGATGATTGCTGGATACTCTTTTCATAGCCAACTCATCTTTTTGCAGTTAAGGGCTGACCCTGACTGATATCAAGGATAGAAAGATAGAAAGAATACTGCAAGAGAGAGAGAGAGAGAGAGAGAGAGAGAGAGAGAGAGAGAGAGAGAGAGAGAAATGCTTCATGTGCTATTATAACAGATACACATCTTTTCTAAAAAAAAATACTAACTCAAGTATCATCATTAAATCATAAATATTTATTGAGGGTTTATTATAAACCAGGTACCAAGATAAGATGAATATAATTAGTTTCTAGAAAATAGGAACTAAAATCATTATTTTAAATATATTCTACTTAATTTGACACTACTTCCTAATTGATACTAGTAAAGCAATATCATTAAAAAACCTCAGAGCACCCTAACCAGTTTGGCTCAGTGGATAGAGTGTCAGCCTGCGGACTCAATGGTCTCGGGTTCAATTCTGGTCAAGGGCATGTACCTTGGTTGCGGGCACATACCCAGTAGGGAGTGTGCAGGAGGCAGCTGATCGATGTTTCTCTCTCATGGATGTTTCTAACTCTCTATCCCTCTCCCTTCCTCTCTGTAAAAAAATCAATAAAAAATATTTTAAAAAAACAACCTCAGAGCACCAAAGTACAAACATTAAATTATACTTCCAAAGAAATAGTCACTCAAATTCTAAATATGACCTTTGGTAACATTTTAAGTTTTTAATACAATCGAACTGTTCTGTGAAGTGCTGTTTAAAATAAACATACCAAAAATCGTTCTTGCCATCACCTTTATGCTTGGTATATAAATAATAATAGCTTATATGAAGATTATTTTTCCTTCTAAATATTCTGGTCTTAAGTTAGAAACAAGTTACAATATAGAAACAATTTTTAAAGCATTTTAAACTAATGTTATGTGCCTCACTGGAAAATGTGAATCGATTGGACGTAAAATGGAAAAATAGCTATGCAGTGATCTATTAATAAAACCAGGGCTTGCTCAATATTACACACCACAATCCACATGTAAGCCTCTTGATTTCCATCTCACTTCCTCATTATTAAAAAATGCTCTAGGAAAGAAAAGAACCTCTAAACACGTTCCTAGCTACAGTAGGGATGAGGGAAACTAGGACACACAATAACATTTATTTAAACACAGAGAGACAGGTTATAACTCCATTTATTAGGGAAAATAAAAGATGTACAATCTGCCTTAGTTTAGCAAAGTTATGATAAAGTTACAGCGGACTATTTCTTTTTTCTTTGTTATACTTTGCATTCGAAACCAAGAAAAATGCAAGTTTCCGTTCAAAGAGGAATTGCATTTCCCAGGAGATGTGCATTGAGAACATAAACTAACTAATAGGGAACTGGAAATATAATTATAGTCTCCTGCTAGGTAAGTTAACAAAATTGCTCATAACAAATATGTCATCAATCATGTGGGCTCAAAAGGTGTCAAAAAAAGCAGTACTTGGGTGAACTCAGAATTTTATTTCAGTAAGTTCTTTGTCCTTGTTCTCTCGGGGACCTTGTTTCATCCATGACCCCCTCCCTCCTGGTTCTCCATCTCCCCGTCTCTGTAGCTCCTCTCTGTTGATCTCTCTACGCCCTGAAATCGCTTTCTGCCTTGACCGTGGTCTTGAAGTGAAGACAACTCAATCAGGTCTCTCATATTTAATCATCTGATTCAGTAGACACTTTGTGAGTCTTTCTACTACATTCTCACTATTTTCCACCAACTCCTTGAAACTGTCCACTCCTGGCTGCCGTGGTACAATACCTCCCTCCTCAAGGCTCTCGGGCGCCTCCTGGCATCCATCGTCCACACCACCTTTGTGTACCAGCAGACTTAAAAGCTCCGTTCTTGGCCTCCTGCTCTTGTTTCTTCTTGTTCTCAAAGAGTAACTTCTCAGAATATAACCTTACCCTGTCTTTGATGATACCTAAAGCCACATTTCTAGCTCAGATCTCTGCTCCCAAGCTTCAGATATCAATATTCAAACCCTCCCCGGTCACCCTGCAGCACAGTCGGTTAGCTGCTTCCCAAACTGCACCTTCTTGTTGGTGGGCACATCATGAGGCCACATTTTCCAGCCTCCCTTGCAGCTGGAGACAGTCATAGGAATAAGCTCTGGCCGATGGGAAGTGGGTGAAAGTGATACAGAACAGAGCTGGACCATAAAACTACCCAAGAACAACGCTCCATGCTCCTCCCCTTTCTGCAAACCACACGCTGAAGATGGCAGAGCCACGGGATGAAAGGAATCTCGGTCACCAAGTTACCGCACAGAGAAAGGCCGGCCAGACAGGGACACTCGCTGCTGTTCCATGTCAGTGAGAAATAAGAACTTCTGGAATATTGTGTTAATCATTACATGGCTCAGCTCAGTGTGGTCCAAACCAAACTAAGCATCTTTTTTATGAATCTAAACCCTAATGTCCCATCCCCTGGTGGCCATCTATCCATCTCAAGTTTCAAATCAGAAGCTTCCTGTCTCTTGCCTCTCTGTCGCTATCTATGTACAATCGGTTAACCAGTCATCCAATCACAAAGAACTCCACTTTTCCCAATATTTCTTGAACTTGACCTTTTCTCACCCTAGCTAAGATCCTTGTGATTTCCCCCTAGAGTATTATAACAACATCCCTAATACGGAACCTCTGTCCAGCCTTGTCCTTCTCAAATCCTTCCAACTTGATCCTTCAGGGTCAAGTCCAAGTGCCTCAGCCTGACATACAGGCCTGTGAGAACCTGGTCTCAACCTGCTCTTTCCGCACAGCCCAGCACCCACTTCTATGCCAAGAAGTTGCTTGTACACAGCACATGGCTTCGCTGTGTCACAAAGTCCCTCCCATCCTCATTCCATCATGTCCTCCAGCTTATCTTTTATGCATCAAGCCACGACCACTTTTCCAGGAAAAGGTCATGTGCTCCTGTACCATCCCAGCAACAAGATTAGATCAGGACCTCTTCTGGCTACTCTCACAGCATCTTTGTTTGTCACCATTTTAGAATTTACCACTTGGCTTGTCTGAGATCAGGGCTGACAGCCATTGGCAGGTAGTGGCAAGGCCACACAGGTAGCTATAATTGAAATTCTCCTCTTGAGAGGCACCCTATCCCCTCTGTAATCCACCTGCCCCCACTGCCGTCATCTGGAAACTGAGAATTCCACAGAGCCTCCAAGGCCCCCTCCAGCCACGACTGACATCTGTGCTGACTGATCACATCTAACCTGGCTCATGAGTCCTTGTGCCCTAAAGAAATCACTTAATGTCACACAGCAAAAATGAGTTCTCTTCCTGGCTATTAACACCGATTATCGCATTTATAAAAGTATAAATACATTCAATAATGTCTTCCTGGTTCACTTATGAAACCTCATCTCTCCAAGTAAAGAAAAAGCCCCAGGGTGCATAAAATTGATGATAGGTCATTAACTCTACTTTGTACAGGAAATTAATAAGCATCTATTAAGTTAATAGTTAGAAGCATGCAACTTTCATGTTCTCCTAAGGTACAATCAATGTATGATGAAGTTTGTGTTTATAAATGAGGCACTTTAAAGAGGTTAACCTCTTTGTGCAGGGTCAAAGAGACCAACACTCCACGCTTTCTATTTGCTGGGTTAATGAAATGGACAGCAGGAGGAAAACTCTGTGCTATTCTTAGCTCTGTTCTGAAGCTGCCGTTTCAGTGTTCAGAGTCTATTCATAATTCTGCAGAGAGGAAACAGATCAACCTGGCCCGGGAAGCTCAGCTTGCTTTATCAGGCCCCCTCGGGTACCTGTGCCCAGACATCAAGCACCGCTCCAGGACACACAACTTAATATGATTAAGTAGTAGGATACAATAAATAAGTTATTTAATTGAGTTTATGAAATACAACTAAACACTCGAGCTTCTGGTCTTTTCCATTATCCAAAACAGAATAAGCACAATCTTTTAAAATCCAAGGGTAAGTTATTTTCTGCATTTAATAACCTCTCCCTTCCATTGGTCACTGAGAGAAATGTATGAGAATTATATGAAGTTGGCCACATGTGACCATGTGTGACCTACAAACACAGGAGTTTCACATGGTTGGATCGAACTAATGTTCTAATGGTGGGAAAACAGATGTCATTTGTTATTACAAAAAATTTTTAAGGTTTATATTATTTTTAGGAGATCCCTAGATAATCACAACAAAAATGACAGCTATAATACAAATGAAAAGGTACCAATTATTTTTATGTCTCCGTGTACTAAAATAGATCAATCCCCTCAACAACACATTCACATGAAATGTTAAATTATTACTTAAAAAAAAACAACAGGAAATAGTCGTTCTCAGAAATTTGACTTTCTGATTCTTTAAAGAGGGCAGGGTTGGTTGGGATGAAGGAGGAGGATGTGAGGATTAGAACGACAGGCAGGAGCACGCTTGCTCCATCACTGCCTCCCACCGTCTGCAAAGCTCTAAAGAGCAAATGACAGAATTATTATAATTACGCTGCCATCTCTGACAGCTGGATCGAATTTTCACCGAGAGACACAGGGGCTGAAAGAACATTATTAAGGAATACATTGAAATCATTACTAGTGTTTTTATCCACAATAGAAAAGATCAAAAAATAATGCAGCAGAAAATTTAAAAGTAAAAAAACACAAAGAAACAAAACACTCACTTAAGAACAATGCTAGGTCTACCAAATGTGGTTGCCCTACTGAGCAAGTGTCAGAGGCTGAGGTGGAAGGAATAAAACCATTTTGATTCCACACTGTTAATAAGTACTGTTTATTCCCAAGATGTCCTCTGGGCTTCGAGGAGTTTAATGACTGCTAAGTGCCTCCCACAGGGGGTTAACAGCTATGAACACGAATGGCGAATTGACGACCCTTTGGTCACTGTTTGAGTTTTGATTTGTTTCCTCCTGCACGTGTCCTAACTTGTAAAAGGGGGACCAGCGCCTCTCCATGTGAAGCCAGTCCCAGCTCCGGGTTGCTAAGAAAGCACAAGCCACTTTGGGGACTAAGAGAACCATGAGCAGTATCCTTCCATGGAGGTTCACATCCTGGACCACTGTGAGGTCTGAGCTCAGGAGGGAGAAGCAGGTCCTCCTGGTGACAATGACCCACCTCCGGAGCCACGGAGACCACTAAGGGCAACGTCCCTGTGGGGGGTCCTGGCGGTGACGGAGGGGCAATCGTGGGGGGTGGGGGGAGCCGGCCCCCAATTGGCCCACTGGCACCTCCTGCAGAGGGAGGCCAGACTGTGGCTTAGGCCCACTCCCCACGCTAAGCCATCAGTCAGACATCCCGCTGAGGGACCCCCCTGAGTGCATGAATTTTCATGCACTAGGCCTCTAGTGTTGGGAATAAACATGAAAAGTAACAAGCTACAAAAATTTAATGTGAAGGACTTGGTCACATAAAAATCAAAATACTGAGGATAGAATGAAAAAGAAAAAGAAAGATATTCTTTTGAAGTAAAAGACAAAGATCAGAAGAGGCAGAAATATAGAGAAACATAAAACTTTAATTCATTTCTTGATTTGCCAGTGTCCTAACTCCCTAAACTTTATAAGTGACCATTTAAGTTTCTGAACTTGAAGTTCTCAATAACTTTATGTAGCGCCTATAACACCAGAGATGGACGTTACATGCATGAAAAACAGTATTAAAAATAAATGTCTAAGTAAACAAACTTGATAATTCCAGGTCCACTTCATATGGAGCCCAAGTTAAGGTACCTTTAACCTTGATACCTACGCAGGCAAGGATCAATAGCTGCAGCGAACGGATGTGTTCCTATCTCTGTTACAACACCCTGTGGCAGACAAGGCTGCGCTCACATTCTCTTGACACTCAAGCATGGCAAACACTAAAAATGAGCTACTTTTATTCCCAAGAGTGCCATTTGTAGGCCTAATATTTAGAAGGAAACAATTATCTTGATAATCACCTTGAGGCAAAGCTATTCAGCACGGAATTACTGTTTTCCCTAACCTCCGTGAGCAGATCTAAACCAGGAAGTTGTTGACTTTTATTATTCAAAACTGAATGACATGGGATATAAAGTACAGCAGAGGGAATATAGTCAATGATAATGTAAAAACTGTGTGTGGTGTCAGATGGGTACTAGAGTTATTGGGGTGATCACTTCATAAGTTATATAAATGCTCAATATGTTGTATACCTGAAACTAATATAATACTGTATGTAAACTAACTGAAAATTCATTTTTAAAAAACCAGAATAGGTGTGGGTTAGTATGTATGCACACAGTACTTAGCTCTGTCCACCGAGCAGGCCTACATGTAATGACATATACGTAGCAACAAGCAGACCTAACACTCAAGGTTTCAAATACTATCCTTAAACGAAAGAAAACAGGGCTCCTTGCAGAAATAACTGATTCTAGGGGCAGGAAAAATATAACACAAGCATCTTTTAATAACAAAGTAAGAAACACTCAACAACAAAACATTTTTAATGGAAGTGAACAGGAACCAAATTCAGAGAGCTCCCAATGGCTACAGCTGGAACAATTTGAGCACAAAAATAAATTAACATGGTTTTGGATTATAATTAAAAGCATAAAATATACATGAGTCCATACTGCTAAACAAATGATTAAATAAATAAATGCCAGATAAAGCTTCTCCTTACATGAACTTCAGATAATAATATCCCTCCTATAAGACACTTTTGAGGGTGGGCTAAATCTATTGACTTACTTCTAAAGAATAAGGTAGGGAAAGGAAATAGTAACTTTATATGAACAAACCTGGTAAATACTACCTTACTTGCAGAGAGCAAGTAGGTATAACAAGCTTTCCTTTATTTAAAAAAGAAAGAAAGAAAAAGAAAATATAAGGAAAAGCTAAGCATATTACCTGAAGTTCTAAAACAAGTCAGAAAAACAATTGGAGGCAGTCTGTTCCTAGTATCCAGAAAGAGGTAATTGAATCCCCAAAGAAGATGCTTCCTATTTTAAAATGTCCATTATGTTGAACTTATTGCAGCATTTTTCTTTATTATTGCTCCTGATCTGCTGGATGGTGCTAATTTAGTTGGGAGACAAACAGTAAGCCTACAGATGTCTTCTGTAGCTTCAGTCTAGACAACTTCTAAAAATGCAGTCAGATCCTCTAGGCCTAAAATTACAAAATTTTCCAAATGTGCTTATCAACAAACCATGCATCTTTCACCAACCTGAAGCCATGATGTAAGAAAATTAAATTTCCTAAAAACGATATGATTATGAGCAGAAGTTACATTCAGGATAGAAATATGTTAGCTGATAAAGCTTCTACATGCCAGAGTAATAAGTTTATTGTATATGAAATTCTGGCAATAAGAAAAATATTGGTTTTTTTTAAGGAAGCTATTTCTATATTATTTATAGATTAGGTTTTCAGGGTCTGATTATTTAGATAATATGCTTATTTGTCTCCAGTCTAATATACATTTTTGGCCCTTTATTATTTTATAATAAATACATGATCTCTACCAAAAGATGGTAGTTCCAAAAGCAGAGATAATACCCAAATCACAGAAACATCTGCCCAATCAGAAATTCCCTTATCCTGTACTATAAATGTTTTAGTCTAAACTATAACTCAGAAATACGCAAAAAAATATTAGTGGCTAAAATACATAAAATCTTTTGTACTTGAATTAAAGCATAGGAGCCTCTCCTGAAGGGATCTGTATTAGACCTTCATGCAAAACAGATTTATTGTTTTTATTCACAATTGTAACAAGGTGAGTAATCTTGTTTTCCATCCAAAATTATACTGAGAAATTGGCACTTAGCTAAATGTGGATAATCTGAAAAAGTAATATCTTATTTTCTAATAATTCTCTATATATGTAGTATTTCAAATACTCCAATAATCTACTTGAGTTACGACGTGATAAAATGGGCAATGGTGAGTTTATTGGGTACAATCAAGGTAAAAAACATTCTACCTGCCTTACCCCTGGCTGATGTTGCTCAGTGGTTAGAGTGTCGACCCGAGCACTGATGGGGGTCTCAGGTTCAATTCCCCATCAAGAGCACGTACCTGGGTTGCAGTTCGATCACTGTCCCTAGTCGGAGCACTTTCAAGGAGGCAACCAATCAATGTGTCTCTCTCACATCAATGTTTCCCTCCTTCTCTCACTCTCCTTCTCTCCCTCTCCCTACCTCCCTTCTACTGTCTCTAAAAAATCAATGGGGGGGGGGTTCTATCTGCCTTTTTCTTAGAAAAAGTCCACTATACTGGCTGAGGAGGGGAGAAAAGGAGAAAGGAAACTCAATGTAAAATTCTGGTGATCTTTCCTGTCATTCTACTTAGATAGCGATGGTCTGAAAAGAGGATAAGATGAGAGATGGAAAACTGATGTTTGCTCAGCTCAATTCCATACACCTCTGAGAATTTGAACTTATCAATATGAATCTAGGGTCTAAAGACATATGTTGCCATATCATATGATCCCAAATGGAAGCCATATACTCTACTGGGTTCTTAATAATATCGGTGAGCTGATCTAGCACTGTTCCTGAGGGTCTTACACATCCCAGTGCTAATATAACCAAGTGCTAGAGGTCCTTCAACACGGCCACCCATATGCATTACACTGAAAAAGAATGCAAATAAGCCAGAAGCAGCAATGCATGCAAGGATTCTGCAAATAATACAAGCATTTAGGGCTCTCTATTTCTTCTGAGTATCATTTTACTTGTATGCCACAAGCTTTGAAATGAAGTTCTCCTTTTCATTAATTCCTAAGTAATTTGTAATTTCAGGTATGATTTCCTTTTTGATTCAGTGTCCTATGAGGAAAGAATGTGTGACAGATTTTATGGTTTCCCAACCTTTAACAAGAAGTAAAACACACTTTTAAGTGTAATTTGAATAATGTGATTTTCATCTCAGGGTTGACTTTTAGAAGGTCGCCGTCCATAAAAATAACTATTTGCATTTTGAAACCTTTGGATTACCAGAGGCTCAGTAATCCAAAGTTTCTAGATCTATATATATTTAAAATTTTCCCTAGTAAAGCTATTTTGTCAATAAAAGTAATGATCAAAAATTATCTCTATACTCGGAAAACTACAGGACGTTGAAAAAAGAGATAGATGAAGACATAAACAAATGAAAGAATATACCATGTTCATGGATTGGTAGAATCCACATCATTAAAATGATCATACTACCCAAAGCAATCTATAGATTCAATGCAATCCCCATTAAGATACCAATGGCATATTTCACAAACCTAGAACAAACTCTCCAAAAATTCATATGGAATAAAAAAAGACCACGAATAACCGCAGCAATCCTGAGAAAGAAGAACAAAGTTGGAGGGATCGCAATACCAGATATCAAGCTATATTACAATGTCATTGTTCTCATAACTGCCTGGTACTGACACAAAAACAGACATATAGACCAATGGAACAGAACAAAGAACCCAGAAATCAACACAAGCCATTATGCCCAATTAATATTTGACAAAGGAGGCAAGAGCATACAATGGAGTCAAGGCAGTCTCTTCAATAAATGGTGTTGGGAAAACTGGACAGATACAAGCAAAAAAGTGAAACTAGAACACCAACTTACACCATCCACAAAAATAAACTCAAAATGGATAAAGGACTTAGAACATAAGACAGAAACCATAAAAATCTTAGAAGAATCCATAGGCAGCAAAACATCAGACATATGTCATAGCAATATCTTTACCGATACAGCTCCTAAGACAATGGAAACTAAGGAGAAAATAAACAAATGGGACTACATCAAAATAAAAAGCTTCTGCACATCAACAAAACAATAAGAAAGCCCACTGTATGGGAGAACATATTTGTCAATATTATATCCGATAAGAGTTTAATCTCCAAAATTTATAGGGAACTCAAACATATTAACAAAGGAAGATAAACAATCTAATCACAAATGGACAAAGGATCTAAATAGAGACTTTTCAAAAGAGGACATTCAGAAAGCCAAGAGACATAACCCAGAGACATGCTCAAAGTCACTAATCATCCGAGAGATGCAAATCAAAACGACAATGAGGTACCATCTCACACCTGTTAGAATGGCTATCATCAACAAATCAACAAATGACTAGTGCTGACGAGGATACAGAGAAAAAGGAACCCTCTTGCACGCACTGCTGGGGAGAATGCAGACTGGTGCAGCCACTGTGGAAAACAGTATGGAGTTTCCTCAAAAAATTAAAAATGGAACTCCCATTTGAACCAGTAATCCCACTTCTAGGAATATATCCCAAGAAATTAGAAACACCAATCAGAAAGGATATATGTACCCCTATGTTCATAGCAGCACTGATACAATAGCTAAGATTTGGAAACAGCCTAAGTGCCCATCAGCAGATGAGTGGATTAAAAAACTGCAGTACATCTACACAATGGAATACTATGCTGCTGTAAAAAAGGAGTCCTTACCATTTGCAACAGCATGGATGAAACTGGAGAGCATTATGCTAAGTGAAATAAGCCAGTCAAAGAAAGAAAAATATAACATGATCTCACTCATTTGTGAAATATAATGAACAACATAAACTGATGAACAAAAAAATAGATCCAGAGACATAGAAGCATTGAACAGAGCATCCAACCTCAGAGGGAAGGGAGCGGGCAGGGGTAAGAAATCAACCAAAGGCCTTGTATGCATGCATATAAGCATAACCTATGGACACAGACAGTAGGGGGCTGAGGGCATGTGCTGGGGGGTGGGACCAGCTGGGGAGAGGTCAATGGAGGGAAAAGGAGACACATGTAATACTTTAAACAATAATTTAAAATAATAATAGTTGATAAGAAATTCACAGCACAGTGCTTAGCATAGAAAAATACATAATACATATAGAACTTTATGATTTATTCTATGAATTTTAAAATAGAATTGATCTTGGATAGGAAGAAATAAGAAATGTTGAATTGCCTAATCCTCCAATATATATTGAATTTGGAACATCTCATTCAAATGTTTGTTATTCCAGTTTTTCTAATAAGAACTAGATATCCCTTGATAAAAAATGTCTGTGTGGGATTCTTTATAGTAAAAAAAACAAGTTTTATTGATGGTGATATGATTTTGGGATTATAAGTAAATTGGCTATACAAACTGTCTCTCTAATAGAATTTAGATGTATATCTGTTATCATGGTGTAATAATTATTGGCACCCTTTCATGTTCTCAAAATGATTTGGTTTAGACAACAAGTTATATGATTGCACTATTTTAAAAGACATAGAATTAAATAAAAAATCTCCAGGATCTTAAAAAAAAAATTATCTCTAGCCCTGGCCAGGTAGTTTAGTTGGTTAGGGCGTTGGCCCGATATGCCAAGGTTGTGGGTTCAATCCCTAGTCAGGGCACATACAAGAATAAACCAATGAATTCATAAATAAGTGAAACAACAAATTGATGTTGCTTCTCCTCTCTCCCTCCCCGCTCTGTTCATCTCTCTCTAAAAGCAATCAATAAAAACTATCTCTAAACCAAAGGAGTAAAGTAAGAAGTAAAGATTTCATCAACTGGAAATGCCAGATTTCATCATTTAATAAGATTGGGTCTTCAAGATTCATTAGCCTTTAGCTGCAGGGTCACACTGTCGCTGGTGCTTTGGCCTCGTTCCCTGCTAAGTCATATCAGCAGCACCATTATTTGCGAAATTGCTAATAATGGATTTCTAGGAGACCTCATCTATCATTTTTAATGTTTCCTCCCCTCCTTTTAATGAGAAGGGGCTGCTATTGTCATACAAACACATCATTAGCCAAAGGGATAGTTACTGAAAACATCAAATGCAGTCAGTGCTCATTCTCTCTGTAAAGGAGGAGAGAAGAGAAAGAATGACGGGAAAGGAGGGAAGAGAAAATAAAGAAATTGATTCATTGGTTGCTTGCTTTTTAAAAAATGACCAATTGCCCATTCTATGCATAGAAGTCTGTTCTGACAGCGAGGAGGAGATGGAGAGCATGTGTGCTGGGGGGCATGGAGCGCCATGCCTGGGAGTCAATCAGGTGTGTAGGTCACCTTCCTTTCAGTCTCGGGTTTGGATACATCTGAGTTCCACTGGATCAAGTTGGCAGAGCTAAGCAGTCAGTCACAAACACATCATATGAAGCACAGCAAGGAGAAAAATATTTCCTTCCCTTCAGAGCAAAAACAGACTGAGACAGCAATCAAAAGACAAAGCTCTTTAAGATTGCTGAGAACTGAGATATTCCTCACACAAAAAAAGTCTATTTCACTGTCTCATATCCCTTTGCTACCTAAAATATTAACACTTGTGGGAACCTAGGCAGACTGAGCTGACTTGCTAATGGATTTGCTATTGTTTCTTTCTGATCTTAATTTTAATCTTTTTTTAACCTCAATTCAGCATCCTCCTTTGCAATGATTCCCTTGTTTCTACGGTTACGTTTCGCCATTTTCCATTTAAGAAGCATTGAAAATTAATTATATAAAAATTCTAGTAGAGGACATGAACTCTCCTACTGGTCAATTATTTTTTTTAAAAAAAAGGATAAATAAAATGTTTAAAATACTTCACACATGAAATTATGTAAATTATACCTGATTAGGCAGTGGAGACTTTAGAATCTGAGAGCTTAAAAAATGATAAAACGCAGAACATGCACATGGTCCAAACAGCACCTTTCAAACTCCCAGCTTGACTAGCATCATCTGAAAGGACCATGGAGCCAGCTTATACCATGACCACTGTCCAGCCATGTGAGAACTTTCCTGTCCTGTGTCCTCACCTTCCCATTCTCCTGAATTCTGTCTCTGGTGGGTGCTAAACAGTGAGTTGGGGGAGGCAGTGAATGAACAGAAAAATCAAAAGAACTCCATACAACCTTCAGCTAATGTGGGCAGCCTGCCCTGACCAGGGCTGGGGAGTGTGAGTGAGAGGACACGCACTGCTCTGGAATGCATATTACGGCAGGTTCACTACCTTGGACTGCACCCTTTAGTTCTTGAATCAAGACTGAGTTTGTGAATTAAAGTGACCCGGTGACAGTTGATTATCTAAGAATGAGCTGAAATGCCACGCAGAGGGAAAGCTTCCCTCACTGCATAAAGTTAAAGGCACCACACAAGATAAAAATAGCTGTGTTTTGATTTCATCCCACGTGGAGCTTGTTCAACATATTGGATACGGAAAACACGATCACACACATGCTTGTTAACAGCTGGTCTCTTAAGACATCCACTAACACAAAGAAAAGTCACCATTACTGCTGTCTCTTAAAGTGACCAAAGATAGCAGCGCTGAACAATGTTGATAAGAAATAGTAGCTGCTAAGAGCCCAAAGCAGGGTCTCCAGAACAAAGGGGAAGAGGATTAAGGGACCCTCCAGAGGAGGAAGGCACACTGCCTGCTCTTTAAACACAGAGGTGTTGTGTGTTTTTTTGAAAAATCACCAAATATTTGGAAATTTAATGACATACTTCTAAATAACAAATAGGTCATAAAAAACTCACAAGGGAACTTAGAAATATTTAGAAGAGAATGAACATGAAAACACAACATATAAAAATTGGTGGGATGTCACTAATATGTGCTAACAGAGAAACTTACAGCATTACTAAGTTACATTAGAAAATAAAGGTTTCAAATCAATGATCTATGGCAGAAATTGGCAAACTTTTCTGTAAAGAGCTAAATGGTAAATATTTTAGGTTTTGCAGGTCATATGGTTTCCATTGCAACTACTCAACTCTGCTGTTGCAGCACAAAAACAACTATGGGTAATATGTAAAGTGGCTGTATTTCAATAAAACTTTATTTACAAAAACGGGCAATGGAGCTAGATTTGGTACATGGGCCATATTTGCTGATCCCCACTAGAATATTAGCTTCATAAATGTGTTGAATTTAATCCATTTTGTTACCTGCTGCATCTTCAACCAGTGCATGGCCTTTGATTATGTGCCTAATAAATATCTGTTGAACGAACAAACTAACCTACAGGACAGGCATATGAGTTAAGTATTATCACTTTATAAATGCGTATACTAAAATGAAATAATGTGTCACACCACCAGTAAGTGACAGAACCAGCATTTAAGCACAGGTCTAATTCCAAAGTTCTGTGCACTTTCCCTTACAGTACACTGATACAGCAAAAAGCACCACTGAATAATTATAAAAGCATCATACTGTCAAATACATATTCTCTAACTGTCTTTTTCCCTTACCCATAGTTTGTAGTTTCCTCAGAATTAGTACCAAATGAACAGGTATCATAATGTTAAAACCATATATACATAAACAGATAAAGATATAAACATATATATGTATATAAACATATATATGTATATGTTTATATCTTTATCCCAAAATCTTTATATTTCTATATCTGCAGATTTAATATTTATACTACAATTGATGCAACAAAACCCCTAAATTGAATCTTGGACACAAACCCTTTAATTATATAAGTAAGGAAGACAAGAAAGCTAGCTTCTTTAAAACAGACATCATATCTAGAAGACCAAATCAATTTTGTGCGTATGACATTCATTTTTATTCTTTTTAAAAAATGTAAGGAAAAAAACAAACACCAAAACATCCTATTCTTCTCCGCCTTACAAATCCCTCAATTCAGCTCTCCACGTAGAAGGAGCAGGCCCTTGCTATTGCATGGTTCATATACAGCAGCCCTGTCCCACGGGCCACAGCTGCATTCTTTCAATAACCAGTTCCCAGAGCTGATCACACACATCTGCTTCCCTTCACAAGTCAATAATCCATGGCAGCTGTTTTTCAAAAATAGACATTAGGAAAGCCAGAGCCGGTCTGAATATAGATTCTACGATTGCACGTCTTTCTACATTTTCGTAACTTGCCTGGGTTTTACCATCAACATGATAATCAGGGAACTGGAAGGAGCCAACTTGCTGTTTTGTTCAATTTTCTCTCTTCAGATGCTCAGGGCAGAATTTAAAAAAAAAATCTGTGTACACGGGACCAATGCTGCATACTAAGAAGCTATTAAAGAATAAGACAAAGAGCATCCAACACCACTTGCCTGCCTTAAAACTTAATGCATCTGACATGCAGTGATTAATGGGCATGCCACGATGCAGAAAAACTCAAGGCTTTGCAACCACTGACAGATTATTAAACCCAGTAAGAAGATAAAAGTAAATGAAAAATGATATAATAAAGCTGAACTTTGCAGATGCTTGACTGCCAGATCTTGCAATAAAAATATATCTACATTTTATAAATCAACATACTAGTAAATCTTTGGGGCAAATAGATTGCTCACTGAAACTGAGTAAGGAGGCTAAACTGTACCTCATTCATAACCAATTCAGAGCAGGAAATCTGTCCTCAAAGAGTTTAATTTTGGGTACTTGAACATGAATTTAGGATGAGTGTGTTGTACTAGTTACCGTAAAATATAGTCCTGTTATATCAATGTATTTTAAGGCAAATGTTCCCTCTTTAACATTAAGCAATAGAGCACTAAAGAAGATGAAAGCAATAGCCATTATTTATGGAACACTTTTAGTGTTCACTTTTTATTTTTTTCTCACTTATCCTAATAAAAAATCCGAATCCGAATCCTATATACTCCAGATTGTATCATTTGTAAGGGGGAGAGCTGAAATTCAAATTAGATTTCTTCCAAACTAAAGGCCATGGTCTTGGATTCTTAAGCTATCTTGCATCCAAAAGAATTAAGTATATACACACTGTGCATCGCATATAAAGAAACCAAGAAATAATTATCAGCTACTAAAAGAACAAAAGAAATGCTCATCAGAAATGACACTACAGGGAGCATTTGAGATCTTGCTTCCCGGCATGTCATCAGTTTGGCTCAAATAAACTCATAAAAGTTCTCAGAAAGAAAAGAAGAAATGACACTACCAACTTCCATTACCAAAAAAGTAGACCTGACACAAGGATGCTTTTTATGTTGAATTTTCCTCAGCATTCCTTCAGAACTCCAGTTCCTGATTGCCACCCGACTAGGTCCAGTTCTTTGGAAACTCATTAGCGCAAGATTGTATTAAGAAAATTATAAAGGAAGACACACTGGTGTTTTAATCATTCACAGGAATCCCAGAAGGATATGTAAAATCGGGATACACGTTGTAAAATCGTTTCTACAAATGACACCTACGTAATGCACACTGTCACTGTGGGAGCTTCCTGCTAAACCACAATATAAATGAATCGACTTTTTGAAGATGCCCAAGTTCCCTGAAGGCAAAAAAATGTATTAAATATAGTGTCCTTTCTGCCCCATACCCAGGATTGAAGCAAAATTATTTCAAAACTCATTAACAGTTCAACAAAATAGATTTAAAACTCTATTGCTTCTGTTCACAGTAATCGATGCTTTTCCCTGCTCTGTCAGGGATCCCCAATAGTACCAATAAACTTATCAAATACATTTAGCACTTATTTAGTATGTACTGTGTTCAAACTCTATATGTACTTTGTAGGTATTATGTCATTTATTCCTTTATACAGTCCTGTAAAGTAGGTACTATTACTATATCATTCCTATATTATAGATGAGGAGACATAGGCAACTGCTTCAAGTTACACAGCTAGCAAGTGACAAAAGAAGGATTTTAACACAGGTCTGTCTCACTGCCAGGCCCTTGCTCTTAGCTGCTAAGCAATGAGAGTCAGATGGGACCCCTGAAATTATCTAGTCTCAAACCCTCAGTTTATAGATGAGGATTCGACCCAAAGAGCTTAAGTGCCGTGTGCAATGTCACACCTTCATTACTGGCACATCAGGGCTAATACCCAGGGGATACTTTTCTATGTTCCTTCTACTACCCACCTGGCCTTTTTCTAAAATTTGAAAATAGAAATACATTCTGATTTCCATAAACTGCCTATCATCCCTGCACAGTGCTCAAGAGGCCCTCTCTGATTCGTTGAAGCCTTCAAAACCCTCGTGACCACGGCTGATATAGAAAGACAAACATTTTTAAAGGCAAACAATAATATAATCAATAATTAGCTAAGGGTTTCTACTATTAAGGGGTCAATCATATATTCCCTTACATTGTAAATATGGATTCTGACCATTCTTGAATACACTGGTTCACAAACCTAGTTACACATTGTAATCACTAAAATCTAAGAGATTTCCAAAAACTCTCAAATCATAGAACACGAGCCTCAATTCCTAAACCCAATTCTTTTTAACCGGTGCTACAGAGAAACACACAGGAATCCTTAAACATAGTACATCTCAGAAGAGTAACCAGAGCTACCAAATGAGCTCATAATCCCATCCCTGCGCTCACTGCGATTTCTGAGGGTGTGCAAGAGGCAGCCAATCAATGATTCTCTCTCATCATTGATGTTTCGATCTCTCTCTCTCCCTTTCCTTTCCTCTCTGAAATGAATACAAATATATATTTCAAAAAAAAAGAGAGGACTTTAATCACTCACTGTGAATAAGAAAATAATAGGATTAATATAAAATTTAAAAACTTGTTCAGTGCTCTTTCTAGTTATAAGGAGTTACTTATGATAAACATTTGTATTTCTTACTTTTGTGATAGAACACAATTATACCATTTTTTAATCTTCCCTACCTCTTTCTTTATGGAAAATTCTACTTTGGCCCAGATCTTGCCTATTTTTAGTCCCAGCTACATAATAAACTGGCAAAGCTGAATATTTCTCAGGGTTTACTTAATTAAAATTTGATTCAAATAAGATAACATGATACAATATTTCTTTATTGTTAAAATAATTATTTTGTACTCTCATGGCAATCTGACAGGATTTTCCTTAATGTCTCAATATATATATTCTGACCCAAGCATAATTCAAAAGGAAAATGTCCACTTACAGGGATCATCCAGTTAGCCAGGTCACCATATTTGGAAACCTGCATGGCTCCTAGCATGGTCAGGTTGACGTGTCCTCTGAGAAAGAGAAAGAGGAATTAACAGGCGAACTTCACAGGCTTCATGTCCCTTCGCTGGAAACTGCCAGCAATTAAAATAAATAACTCCGTATTCCCCGAAATGCAATTGCTTTCCCCCACCCAACACCTGATTTCCAAATACATCAGCTCAAGCTGATGTAGAGAAAGAACCATTAAGAGTTCTTTTTTAAAAATTATAGCTCATATTGCTTCCAAAAGACAAATTAATACGGGCGTATACAGTGAGTTTGTTGCCTCCAGTGAGGGAGAATGTGGTTTGACTGGAAGGCAAACATGAGCTAGGAAATATCACAAAGTTTGTAGAAAATGTCAGGGGCCTCAGAAAGAACTTTTTAAAAATGTTTGCTTCGTGATAGCTGGCACACAGATAGAAGCTCCATTTGGGGGGCTCTTTTAATAACAGCAGGCTGGCTGTTCCCATTCCCGGCATCCGATGTGAATAATTTCACATCTCTGTGCAGCCGAACAAGCCCAGGATGGTTTTCTGGCGGGGAGACGTGTCTATGTTCAGCGGCTGGCTGACACGCTCAGCCAGTGACTCAGCTCGTACCACACTGTGAAACGTGAGCGGCTCTGTCATTACATACCCTCTAATCATCGCGAATGACTCATCGCTGGAGAAGTAAGAGGCTCCTGGAAGAACAGTAACTGTTTCCTTGCCTAAACACACACACACACACACACACACACACACACACACGAGAAAGGGAAAAAATGGTTATTAGATTTCTAAGAGTACTGTGATGGAGAGAGGGGTCTATTCTTTCTCTGTTCCCGAAGGAATGGAGGTAAAATGCAGTGGTATTCAGGGGTGTGGGGACACAGTGGAAACTGCCCGTCCTGTGGAGAGGAGAGGAGCATTCTGTCCCTAACACTGTTCACATTTGCATGGTGATAATAAAGAGCAAACCCTTTTTTTTTTTCATTTTATTATTGTTCTGAAGTTCTCTACAGACAATGCAACCTCTACAGACAATGCAATACCCTTCCAGGCCCCCCAGCAGCCCCACTCCCCTCATCAGCCGGTGCTATATGTGAACAGGACTGAGGAGGAAAGAATCCAGTGCTACCGTGGTCACTGGAGCAAAGAGATTGTGGAACAGCCATGAAGAAATGCATCTCTGAAGGGAATACCACAGGAGATGCACCTCAGATATTAAAAAAAAACACACACAACAACAATGAATAATCTAGAAAGATTCTTTAACATTAGGGCTGAATCTTCTCTTTCCATCTCAATCTCTATCTCCCTCTCCCTCTCATCTTTCCTCTCTTGACCCTGAAAGTTTCTATTAAAACCCTATGACTTTGATGAAATTAGGGAATAACATCCTAATACTGGCCAACGTATTTAATGTAATCCTCAAGAGGACCGCTCTCAAAACTTACATCTCATAATAGAGGTTCAGAACTGCGCAAGATCTTCACCTAATACTATCATCTGATTTACATCTAAGCTCTTTTCTTCTTGTGATCTATTTCCTGGTCTCGACCAGAATAGTATTCAAAGGCCCTTTGCCAAAGGTAGGTCAACTGTATGACCTGCCATGCATTCCCCCAGTGTAATAGGGGGAAAGAAAGGAAAGTTGTAATTCCAAGATTGGAATAGAGAAAGGCTCCTAGACACAACAGGACCAGAGGGGTCTGACCATGCCCAGCTGTGCAGCACAGCTGTACCCAGCTTCTCAAGTCTTGCCCGAAAGCTCACTTCTCCATCTATATCCCTCTCCATCTGAGCTCGAATATGGAGAAAGAGGAAGACTATTTATATCATGCTGAAATATTTATCCCCCAAAGGAGTTGGATGCTAAACAACGAAAACATTTTCACATCTTTCAAAGTACCATAAAGCTGAAAAGCTTTAGAAAATACTCTCTAGTGTGGTTAGTAGGAGCTTTTAGACAGCACATAAGAGTTGAGGGATGAAATGAGATGATGCATGCAATGTCCTTAGCCTAGTGCCTGGCACACAGAAAGGACTCCATAAACGTTAGCCTTGTCACTCCTCTCTCCGAGCAATGCTGTCGCCCCTCAAGGAATCACTACTACAGGGCCAAGCATGGCTTTTATGGTAGGTCATATGTGGGCCCCAGGTTTCAGGACAGGCCTACTACAACTGAACCTTATTCTGACACAAATTCATGTCCAGCAAATTCCATTCCTCACCAACCCTGTGAGGTGGAGAGCAAGCAGGATTGCGTGGGAGGGCAGTAAAGCAGAGGAACATAAACATCTCCGCTCCTTTGGTCTCTGTGTTAAATCACAAGGACTTCGCATGGCAATTTCCACTGGCTGACGGGCATGCCAGGCGCCATTTACCACTTCACAGGCAACGCTGAGGTCAATGCGGAGCTTCAGCTCTCCCTGTGTGATTTACGAAGCACAGTTTCATTAAAGAGCCGGGACAGCACCTCTCATGCAGGGAGTTGTCAGGCCGCTGCCAATACATTCTGGTCTCTTACGAATTACGTTCTTCAGAAGCAAAGTTAATTTTCAGCATTTTTAAACATCCAATAGCTAAACAAATAGATATTCTGTAGCTGAATCCATGCTTTTCAAGTGCAATATCAAATACGGTCAAGAAAGAACTATAACTAATAATACAATCAATTCCTTAAAGAAAAAGGGCTCAGTGTATAGGAGGTAAAGGCCAGAAGCCAACACTAGAAGACTGTGTGTGTCCAGTCCCTAGCAATGTGATCTTGAGGACCTCAGTTCACTTTTCTGGGCTCAGTTGCCCAATCTGTATAACGAGGTTTCACCTGAGGCTCAAACTATATCAAACAAAAGTACGCTGTAAATTATATAGTGCTATAGAAGTGGTGATTTGTTTTTACATAGTTATGAGGTTATTATTTAGAAAAAAGGATCCTTACAAATAGCTCTATTATTATTTTAAAATTTCATGCACTGATTTTACCCAGATACTTAATTCTATATTCATTTCAAAGAACTTGTATTTAAAAAAAAAAATCCTTTCAAATTAACACAAACAATGGGCTGATCTCTCAGGTAATTTTCAAATTTGAGGAGTTGAGGAAACTGACAATTTATTCTGGGTTCTCTAGCTCAAAGCTTTTCCTCCCTAATTTGGATATCTCCAAAATCTAAAGCATCATAAATCCCAAAGAGGACTTTGATGAAAGAGTTAGAATATTATTAAACTGATTTGCAGCTTGGCTTCCCAAAAGCACTGAATTACTGTTTTACAAAGCAGTTTAAGATTTTACATGACATTTCAGAAGTTGAAATATAAAACTGATGGCTTCGTTAGGATGGAGCTACTTTTAAACTCAATCAGAAACGCCTACCATCCAACAATGTCATTAGAAAAGAGTAACTATTTTTCTAAGGCAAGTGGGTTCCATGAACTCAAGCCTGAAATTTAGAAAATGGAGTTATTCATTTTGCAAATAACTCACTAACATCATAAATTAATTAAGCCAAGAAGCAAATATTTTCACAGATCAATGAACTACTGCTAAAGGGTACAGCACAATTAAATTACAGCCTTGGCTAAATGTCATTGCTTTATCACAGTGGGCCTTTCAGCGTTGAGTCATGTTAACTAATTCAACTATTCAACCAGAAGCTGTTTTACTTCCAAAAATTCTCTAAGAATCAAACATCAATTCTTCTCGGCATCTGGCCTTTAAGCTCAGCTCATTTTCCTTCTCTTCTGAGATTGGCACATACTATTTTTGAATGTGGAGTAAGAATAATACGTTTTCAGGAATAGAGTGAATCGGCATAAAAGAAGGGTAAAGACAAGCAGGCTAAGAATAGCATAAAAATTATCTTCTCATGGGCAGTCCCATGCTAAGAGTAATCATCGGCCCCAACACAGAGGCAGTGGTGCCTCCAGCATGGGCAGTGACGCTGGCCAGGGCCTCCAACCTGCTTTCCTCCTTCAGGTTGCTAATCCACGGACTCTAGGTTCTAGTTGCACAAAGAGCTAATAATAAGAGGTAAAGCATCTGACTGTGGGAACAAGGAGGTGACAAGACCAGAGTCCCTAATTCAAAGAAACTCTGTTTATTACTCATATCACTGGGTCATACTTAGTGGCAGACACACTCTTCAGCACCACCCTTGAACCTCTGAAGGATGCTCTCTGACTCTGATGAGGACTAGCAGACAGGAAGTGGCTCCTATCACCCCCATGCACCAGATCTTTTCTTTTTGCCCCTATGGATCCACACCCACACTCTTCTCATCATGAGTGCAGACCTATTTCAACCTGGGGTTATCCAAGGGGAGGCTCAAGCAGGAGACCCAGAGGAGGAGACCCCACCTCACCCTCGACCTGGCTGTGCTCCTTCCCGTCTCTGTATTTTTGTTCTTTCTGGGAGATGTCCTTGGCTATGTTTCCTAACCTTTGTTGCAGTTTTTCACATATATGTATATTCAGCAAGAATTTTGTTTAAGCAGTCCTAATTCTTCATACCGAAGGCCATAGTTCCTGTTAGGTGACTGACCCTCTCTGACAGCTGCCCCTTAAGGCCCGCGTAGGGGTAATAATAGTAACTCCCTGTACCGTGGTATCTTACCATCCTTTCCTAGATTCCCTAATCCTGTCCACACCCCTGTCGACAATCCTTCCCTTCAGGCTCCTCAATACCCCCATTTATAGCCGGGACCCTGACCGATTAAACCACCAGAGCTCTCACCATGGGATGTAGCTCCACCTAGAATTTTGCCTTGAGCTTGCCTTGAGCTTAATCTCCCTAGTAACAGTCCTCTGACAAGAAGGCAGGCAAAGATGGGGCTTGGAAAAGCTCAACTCCCCTCCTCAATGAAAAATACAGTGACTACTCTCTAAGACAAAGAAGCAAACTCAACTCCTTACTGGCATCTGGAATAGAACTAAATCAACAGCAAGGAAAACACTGGGAAACTCATGATGAGTGAGTTTACCTGCATTGATTAGATCTGCATCAACTTCATTTTCGAATGGATATGGACCCTGTCAAATAAAACAAACAAGTCAACGTCAATTAGTAACAGAACTTTCTCACTGAACTGAACACTAATACTGTAATATAAATAACGTCTCTAAAAAGTCTTCAAAAGACTTGAGGTGAATCTTCAAAAGATAATTCTGGTATTTGCATGGCTGTGTTTCTCATATTGTTTAGTCTTTCCTACACTAATAATCATGACTGGGTAAATGAAAAATATTTTCTAAATATGATCAAAGTTTGAAAGTAATGTTAAATTATTAGAAATATATGACAATCAAACAAAAAGTATTCACGGCCTACTATGCAGCAATGTTATTCATAAACCTTCCTCATAGCAAATTTAAACTAAATGGCTGCATTATTTGGCTAGAAAGACTAACAGAGGCCAAGTTTCAGCTTTTTGGTATGCAGAAGCCAAAAGCTTGAATTTGGGGTCCTAACCTTATTGTTCAAAACATCTGAGTTTTGCTACCTTTGTTTTCCCTTCGCCCACTTTTCTCAGTAAGTTTTTAAATTTTTTTGTATGCATTTTTATAAGATATTTCTACTTGAATGGGGCAGGGAGTTCTGTAACATAACATATATTAATCAAAAAGGGAGAAAAGAGAAAAGAAAAAGGCATAAGATAGAACCAAGAATGAGGACATATTGGCTGTAAAATTTTAACAGACTTTCTATGGAACCAAAATTTTATTTTTTAAGTAAACTGAAGTGGTAACTAATGTTTAGACCTATGTAAATTTCCTTTTAAACACTGACCATGGGTAATTCACATACACTTGTTTCCCTTATCTTCAAACTGAGGGAACTGGTCACTCTAGATAATCCCTCAGGTACCCAAACAATACAAGTCTTCTTTTTTGTTTGTTTGTTTGTTTGTTAAGCTTCACCAGAGGATATTTTTCCATTGATTTTAGAGAGAGTGGAAGGGAGGGGGAGAGACACAGAGAGAGAAACAATGATTGGTTGCCTCCCATAGGTGCCCAGACCAGGGCCGGGGATGGAGCCTGCAACTTAGGTAAGGGCCCTTGACCAAAATCAAACATGCAAAACTTCAGTCCAAGGGCCAACACTCCACTAACTGAGCCAAACCAGCCAGGACCTAAGTCTTTGACTTCAATACGAATCTGATTTCATCCAAACACATATCATTTTCGTCTTTGAAAATGGTTATGATTATTGCCTCAATCAAGGAGTATAGATTCTATGCTTATAATCATTATTTATATTATAAATACCAGGTATACATTTTTACATATACAATTTTTATTGCATTAACAGTTATAATCCACTGAGGAACAATAAAGATTAGGAATATTATAAATTGGCAAACTATAAATAATCTCTGCCATAGTTAATAATTAAATTAAAAATGTCATCCAGGAAGCAAATGTGCTTCTTTTTTTCATTATAATATTGAGGAAAAACGGTGGTCAAATTCTCTGAGAATATTGAGCTCACCTGGAAGGTTAATTCTGAGGAAAAGAAAATTCTACCCTTTGGGACAACAGGACCTTAAAACAAATTGATGAGAAGAATTGCTAGGACTTTTTGAATTAATCAACTGTCAAAAAAAAAATGTCCCTGCCCCAAATAGAAACCTTACTCTCCAGTTTTCACTCAGAGCCTTACTGAATTTTATTTCACAGAGACTTGTTAACCTTCATTCTTGTCCAGCCACACAAGAGTTAAAAGTAGTTAACTAAAGAGCAAGCCATGAAGTCCTCTGATGTTTTGCTCACCAGGGGAGACGGAAACCCATTACCTGATGAAGGAGGAGCATAGCCAGGAAACAGACATCTACTGCAGCAAATATAACACTACAAACTCACAATGACCACCACTGTATGGGAAAGTTAAATATTTTATTGTGATGATCAACAAATAGAAAAGGAAGGCTGGGAACTTTAAGCTAACAATTCTCAGTTATTAGAAGATTTCACTACATGGAATAGCTAGTTCTCCATCAAGACTGCATAAATAGCCCTGGCTGGTTTGGCTCAGTGGACAGAGCTTCAGCCTGTGGACTGAAGGGTCCCGGGTTCGATTCCAGTCAAGGGCACATGCCCGGGTTGCGGGCTCGATCCCCAGTGGGGGTTGTGCAGGAGGCAGCTGATCTATGATTCTCTCTCATCATTGATGTTTCTCTCTCTCCCTCTCGCTTTCTCTCTGAAATCAATAAAAATATATAGAAAAAAGAAGTTAAAAAAAAAAAGACTGCATAAATACATAGAAGCATGGAACAGACTGTGGAATCTCAGAGGGAAGGCAGAGGTGGGTGAGTGGGTAGGAAGAGATCAACCAAAAAACTTGTATGCATATATGCATATCCCCTGGACACAGACAATGATGAAGGCCAGGGGGCAGGGGGGGCGTGGGGGCAGGCTAGAGGGGTAATGGGGGGGGGGCGGGGAAGGGGACATATGTAATACTGTCACCAATAAAGATAAATTAAAAAGAAAAAAAAAAGATGAGCAAGGGAAAAAAAGACTGTATAAATAAAACTTTAATTTCTATCTTACCAAACCCAGGATTCCATTTTCACTCTGCAGATGGATAGTCATATTTGGGCTGATAAAGTTGCTGGCCAGAAGTGGGATTCCTATGCCCAAATTAGCTGGAAAAGAAGATGTTAAGGTAGAACGTGGAAAAGGTAGAGAGATTTATGCCATAAATCTTCCGCACACATCAACCCGAAGAGAAGCCTCCTTTAAAGGCACTTGCGCTGAATGTAATTACTGAACACATTCTCCAATCACCCTCTAGGCTTTTTTGTAATTAAAAAAATAAATAAATAAAGTCACTAATTAATCACAGCTTTTTCAATAACACTGATATGCTTTCCCATAAATATATCAAAGCGGTGGCTTCAGAAGACGAGCCAAGAGGTCATTTTCACTGTAAGACATTCTGTTTGCATTGACACGCTCAGCAAATTTGGACTGATGTATTATGACTTGGGACCGATATATTATTAAACATGGCTTGACCTTTGTTTAAAAGCAATTTTGACTTTTCAAAACTCCAACTAAAAATAAGGATGACTTAACATTCTTAAGAAGGGCTACCGTTTCTAAATTTTAAAAATGTTCTGACAATACCAAAATGTCTGCATGAAAGTGTTTCATCTCCTTTGGGTCACTGAGATAACATCCACTGGTGACTGAGACTTCCCTAAAACACAAGGCACGGGAGGGGGGCATAAGTTTCAGTGAAAACAATTGAGACCATATACAAAGTAGCTGGGTTAAGGCATCAAAGAGTAACTGAGGGTGTTGAATCTTCTTCCTTAGACATCAAAATAGGGTAAATCCTAATGTGTACCCAGATGGTGTGGGTTCAGTCTTGCCTCTCAATACAAGCAGTGTGAACAGATCAGCGATATGCAGACAAAAACTCATAGACACAGACAACAGTATTGTGGTTACCGGAGGGGAAGGAGAGGGAGGGTGGTAAAGGGTAAAAGGGTTGAATATATGGTGATGGAAGGAGATTGGACTTTGGGTGGTAAACACACAATGCAATATACAGATGATGTGTTATAGACTTGTACACTTCAAATCTATTTAATTTTACTTAAAAATGTCACCCCAATAAATTTAATTTTAAAAAGAGGGATAAAAGATACGCTGCCCAGAACTGCTGACTATGCTGTCCACTACTGCTTGAGAATGGCAAACACTCACTGTTATTTAAATGCAGTCAAAATCCAAACACTCATTGTACTAATTATCTCTTCCTATCTCTTTTTTGAGAAAATACTTAAAAGATTGAAAATGGCGGCAGAGTAGGTGGATGCTGCATGGACATGCTCCCAGGAACAAACTGGAATTACAACTAAAATACAGAAAAAATTTCCTGAATAATCAACGGAAGACTCGCAGGAGAGAACCCTGATACCTGAGTTCTGGAAGTGGAGGCCGCAGAGAAACTGGTAAGAGGCGTGGAGGCACGAAAGGGCTGGCTGGGTGCCCACAGGAAGCAAGGGAAATTCCGGAGAGATATCTCAGCTGTGGGGGGTTGCCACTGAGAACTCTGGGGTCTAATCCCCAAGCTGGGCCCCCCCAGCAGAGAGTACCAGAACTGAGAAGGGTATCCACATAACATCTCCCTGTGAAAAGCAGCCAGGCTGCTGTCTGCCAGGGAGTGACAGCTGAAAAGTCAGGAGCCCTCTTAAAAAGCCAATGCACAAAATTCCCTGTGGAGCTGTAACAGAATTTACCAGGCAACCGGAAAATACACACACAGGAGTACTCAGAGATACAGGAAAAACCCATTTATTTCCAGATGTACTAGTACCGTGACTCAGGGGAGCCTGTTTCCAAATCCTGAGCAAACCAATATGGAGGGAGCTTTCTCTTTATACCCTTTGGTTTCTTTGTCCCCCAAATAAGGATCAGACTTCTGGACCTTTTGTGGGCTTTGCAAAAAGCCCCGTGTGTTGGGATGGGGGCCATGAGACCACACTTAAAGGCCTGGTGCCAGTGCTGATAACCCCTTCTGGGGGTTGTGTATTGTTCATGGTTTATGGCTTCTGTAAAATGTATTTAGGTAAACAGGTCTTGCAAGACCAGATAATTAAGGAAGGGGCAGTGACTAGACTAAAGGCTAACAGGAATGTGCATTAGGGATACTAATTAACTAGGTACAGAGTCAGGCTGCTGGTGTACCCCCCAAAAAAATGTCTTATTTTCCTCATCAGAGCCACCCACCTTGTGCTCTGGCAGAGTGGATTGGAGCTGTGTAAGCAGAAGCCAGGATTGAGGACTCGAGGGTTAGCGCTCAGAAGGCAGACACCCCAAGTTTCCTGGGCTAAGTCATTCCCTCACACAGCAGAGGACATCTTTCCCACACAGACATTTGCTATATAGGAGGCCTTGCCTGGGGGGAAGACAGTTGATGCACCCTATTGGAAACACCTTGCCCTGAGGCCACTTAAGAGACTAAAAATAACTATTAGCCTCCAGGTAGAAGCAACTGCCCTGACCTTTTGAAAAAATCTCTTGCCACTCCTGAGGACGATTACTTGGGTGGGGCATCCTATCAGTCTGTAGGCAGAGGCGGTCTCTGGAGACTTTGAGTCTTTGCCTGTTCTAACTAGTCAGAAACAGTGTTTGACACTGTCCTGTACTAGAGATTGAGAGGTATAGAGGATCTACCTAATACATAATCAGAAATCCAGACAGACAGCCAAAATGAGGAGACAAAGAAATAACCCCAAATGAAAAAACAAGAAAATTCTCCAGAAGAGATAAATGAAACGAACATAAGAAATTTATCTGAAACCAGAGTTCAGAGTAATGATGATAAAGATGCTCAACAGCAAGAAAAAAATATATAGTAACTATGAAAAAAGAACAGTCGGAAATAAAGGAAAAAGTCACACAAGTTCAGGAGGCACAGAGAACCCCAAGCAAGAAGAATTCAAACAGGCTCATGTCCAGACACATAATAATTAAAATGCATAAAAAAAAAAGAAAAATTAGAGAAAGTACTTAAAGCAGAATAAAGTACCTTTGTCAGAGGAAACAAGGGCCTGTTAAGAAGTTGGGTCTTATAGAGAAAGACAAATACCATATGATCCTATATACCGTATTTTCCAGCGTATAAGACGACTTTTTAAACCAGGAAAATCTTCTATATGCCCAGTTGTCTTATATGCCGGAAAATACGGTAATAAAGATGTAATATGCAAATGGTTGTTACGCCGTGAAGCCTAACGGACTGACAGCATAACAACCAGATCACTGATCAGCAGGAGGGTGGGGCAGCAAGCTACAAGCAGGCGGCAGAGAGCTACAGGAGTGGGCAGGGCAGCAAGCTATGGGGGGGGGTAAGGGGGTGAAGGGAGCTATAGGAGGGCGGGGCAGTGGGCAGAGAGCTACAGGAGGGCAGCAGTGAGCTACAGGAGGGGGCAGGGCAGCAAGCTATAAGGGGGGGCGGGGGAGCTACAGGAGGATGGGGCAGCGGGTGGAGAGCTACTGGAGGGCAGCAGCGAGCTACTGGCAAGCTACTGGCACACGGATTCATGCACAGGGCTACTAGTTCACTTATATGTGGAATCGAAAGAACAAAATAAATGAACAAACAAAATAAAAGCAGACTCATAGACACAAAGAACACAGTGATGGTGGCAGCTGGGAGGGGGCTGGGGGGCTGAGTGAAAAAGGCAAAGGGATCAAGAAGTACAAATTGGTTGTTACAAAATAGTCATTGGGATATGAAGTACAGCATAGGGAATATAGCCAATAATATTGGAATCACTATGTATGGTGCCAGGTAGGTACTGGAAATATCAGAGGGAAACACTTTATAAAGTATATGATTATCTAACCACTATGTTGTACACCTGAAACTAATACTGAATGTAAACTGTAATAGAAAAATAAATTTTTTAAAAAGTTGAATTTTATGTTTCAATGAATATGTAAATGTCAGAATATAGAGAAAGTAAATAGCACTGGCTATAACTAGTAATTCTGAGGTTTAAAACCCTCATCTTGGGTAAGCTCCAATCCCAATAACATTTAGCCAAATGCCAAACTGCACTGAAGTCTATAGTATATGAGAAAATAGCTAAATAAAATTTTGGTCACCATTTTGTTCAAGAAGGCAAATGGACTAGAATTCCAATTTCATATATCCTTTCTTTTTTTTAAATTTTTATTTATTGATTTGAGAGAGAGAGAGAGAGAGAGAGAGAGATCTATTTGTTGTTCCACTGTATGCATTCATTGACTGCTTCTTGTGTGTGCCCTGACTGCGAATCGAACCCGCAACCTTGGCATATCAGGACGACACTTTAATGAACTCAGATAGTCGGGCAGGCCAACTTCATATATCTTGACATCTGTAGATTACATGCCACATTTTGTAAAAACCGATCAACTGCTTTAAAAGTTACAAAGGCCTATAAAGGAATCGCCGTGCAGCAGGCCTGGTCGCCTGAAGAATATGGGCAAAGCAAGGGCCTCGTCTTTGCCAGTCCCACAGAGACAAAGGATACCGTACATGCCATCCTCGAACTCAAGAGCTGCCCGCTTGATGATGCGCTCCCTCACATTATCCCCGGGTTTTCCGGATTTGGCTTTTACATCTTCCTGTTTCCGGGTTGATAAACGCTTTAAGATAAACAGAAATAAATTATTTAGAATTGAGGTACACCTTGGATTTTTATCACTGGAAAGCACAAAAGTTTACTAAAAAGAAATTGAACTCTCTCCTACTACTATTACGAGGCAAATCTGCAATATAACAGAGTTAAAAAGAATAGCCAGAAATATATTTTTTTAATCCTCACCCAAGGACATGCTTATTGATTTTTTTAGAGAGGAAGGGAGAGAGAGAACAAGAGAAACATTGATGTGAGAGAGAAACATCAATCGGTTGCCACCCATATGCATCTCAGCAAGGGACCAAACCAGCCCTGAGCAGAAATCGAACCCACAACCTTTGGTGCACAGGACAACACTCCAACCAATTGAGCCACCTGGCCAGGGCCCAAATAATTCTTTAGAAAATGAGGGAAAGAGGTCAGATTTATTTGCAGGGCAAGATATACTTGCTCTGTCTCTTTGAAGCAATTAATCCCCCTGCTACTGTCACACTGACGGCTGCTACTGCCACCTCCCAAGACTCCTGCAACTGCTTTCTCCTCCAGCGCTCGGGGACTGAGCCGGAACGAAGGGAACGGGACAGACTTGGATTCTGCTTTGGCAGGGCTGCCAGCGTGTGTTTACCAGCCTATTTCCACCTGCAGAGTCTGGACTGGTTTTGCTTCAAGCACATCACAGGGCTCACAGACGTACCCAGCAACCAGCCAGGAAAGTACTTCCAATGCTGAATCTCCTAACACAGACTCTGGTTCCTATTTGCAAACGTTCCATCATTTCTCCCTAGTTGGCTGACATCAGCTTTGAATCGAGGAATGACTTTTTTTGTCGTCCAAAGGATACAGCCTATCTCTGATTTCCTGATACCCCCAATACATGTCTATTCTGCTGCTGATCCCTAGACACTTATGAATGTTGGTACCCATTCTGGTCCAGATGGTCACTCTTCTAGCTCTGAGTATACTTGAAATACCTCCAATGCTCCTGCAAGCCTCGCCTTGCCACAGTCTCCTACCCACCAGCTGCCTAGAGCCTGATGCCTAACACTAATGGGAAGTGGCGTTCTTCCCGGACTCTGTAAACCGTAAAGCAACTTTAAGATAGACAGGCATTTCTGCATGATCAAACATGGACAGTCCAGCAGGGCGACAGCCGCGGAGACCTGCTTATCCTTCTCTACCCCAGGGACAGGGGAGATGCAAAGCTATGCATCTTAAGTCAGAACACTCCAGAAGCCTGGCAACCAGGGTCACCAGGCACTGCTGGGCTGGACAACAGCACAGGTGACCATGTCCCTTCGCGATGGATACATGAGAAGCTCATACTAAGATCCAAAGCGAGGCTTCTGCGAGGCTTTAATTCCCTCTTATCTGGAATGAACCCAGGGACGCAGGTTTCTGATAAGGAGACCCGGACATACTGACGATGAAGCTAAGTCACCTACCTCAATTCTCTTCTCATATTTCTCTCCCTTTATAAGGCGATGTACATAAATCTTAGGAATATGGATGTCTTCTGGGGCAAAGGATCCAACATCGACAATTTCTTCAACCTATGCAAAGAGAGAAGAAAATTTTAATTAAATAGTGAAAGCTTACAATGAGCCCTTTTTATTAAAAAAAAAATGAAGTATATGCATCTTCACTTCCAACTTAGGTTGCATACACAATGTAATAACACACACACACACACACACACACACACACAGGTGGATGGGCAAAAATAGGTTTACAGTTGTGAGTATGCAAAACAGTTTATTCTTGTTTTATTATGTATTAATTATTGCATTAGTTTCCATACAAATAATTGCAAATCTACTTTTGCCCACCCTACATATAAGTGAGAATATGTGTGTAGCCTGGCCAATGTTGCTCAGTGGTTGAGCATCGACCTATAATCTAGGAGGTTACGGTTCGATTCCTGGTCAGGGCACATGCCAGGTTGCGGGCTCCATCCCCAGTTGGGGGCATGCAGGAGGCAGCTGATCAGTGATTCTCTCTCGTCATTGATGTTTCTACCTCTCTCTCCCTCTCCCTTCCTCTCTGAAATCAATAAAAATATATTTTTTAAAAATATAAAAGAGAATGTGTGTGTGTGTGTGTGTGTGTATGTGTGTAATTTATATCAGACCTTCTAGAAATTCAAAAGAAGGAATTCAAATGCATGTGTCTGAGCATAAAATACAGAACATAAAGCTCCAGAACTTTGTCTTCGCCTAAAACAGACTCAGTTGCAAATCTGTCAAATGGTTTGTCAGCGCAACCGCTTGCACGCTCACACACTGCAGCTCAACTGTGCACACTTGAAAGCACCTCCCTCAAGACCAGATTTTCAAACGTAATGGGAAATTCATCATATCAAAGGCAAGAATCTGTAACAACATCTGCTCATCCATTGGAGAGCTTTCTAAATGTAGATACAAATGCTATTTGTAACACCTTTTAATTATTCCTGTTAGCTTCCTAGGATCGTGATCAAAATGCAACCACAGAAATCATTTTACTTAAAGACAGACTATTGATTTCAATATGGAAATTTCAAAAAACAAATATTAACTAAAAACTAGAAATACCCAATCTATAATAATAAAAGCATAATATGCTAATTAGACCGGACATCCTTCTGGATGACCTTCTGGATGAAGCTAGGGCTATGAGGGAAGCCCGGGTCCTGGGTGCCTGCTAGCAGCTGGAGGGAAGCCCAGGTCCTGGGTGCCAGAGGGAAGCCCAAGTCCCGGGTGCCAGAGGGAAGCCAGTGCTGGTAGCCAGGGGAAGGAAGACCTACTCTTGCACGAATTTCGTGCATCGGGCCTCTAGTGTAATTATAATTAAAGTCTTCCACAGAGTAAAAGGACATTTTATGAAAATATGAAGTGACCCAAGGAAGCTAGCTATTTTAGAATTTTTTAAAAAAGGGGAAAACAGTGTTTATTTTTATAGCAACATAAAATATGAGAGTAACAAGAATTAAGAAAAACTATGGTTACCCAGTGTGGCTCAGTGGTTGAGCCTCGACCCATGAACCAAGAGGTCATGGTTCGATTCCTGGTCAGGGCACATACCTGGGTTGTAAGCTCGATCCCCAATAGGAGGCATGCAGGAGGCAGCCGATCAGTGATTCTCTCTCATCATTGATGTTTCTATCTTTCTCCCTCTTCCCTTCCTCTCTCTAAAATCAATAAAAACGTATTTTTTTAAAAAAAAGAAAAGAAAAACTATGGTCAATGTTGTTCTGGTCAAAGAATTATCTTTCTGGTGCCAAGAATAAATATCACCTTGAAGACTGTGAGTGCTTATCTTAGTAGATACCATACCCAAAGCAAACAGCTATTTGCTTAAAGGAACTGACTTGTATATGGAGAGTTCTATGAAATGAGTCTCCTAAACTAGTAACTGAACGCTCTACCAGTTTCTGAGGTGAAGTAGCCCTCCTCCTGCTCACACTCCTCAGACAAGGAAAGCACACCAGGGATTAAAGAGGCTTTTTAGTGACGGTGCACCTGCTGCCCAGCAGCTGGGAAGGAACAGGACATGGGGGACAAAAGCTATCTCCTTTGATAAACAGACGGATCTTGACCCAAATCAAACAAAACTCCCAGGAAGAGTCAGGAAACATGGGGGCATCTAAACTGAAATAGTGGGTACAGATGTGCACCGACTTCCACCTGAGAATGAGTCAGGGGGAGGCAAGGGGACCCCATCGCTGTGCTCTCAACCTCTCCACGCTCCGGCATTTCCTCCCCAGCTGGTGACCAGGTGGTGGAGGTGGGGCAGGCAGGGCACTGAGCACCTGCCACCTCCTCCACCCACGGAACTCTCAGCCATTAGGGCTCATGCCCACCTTCACACTTATTCCATTCAACTCTTTGAAGACAGTCCTGACTTTAAAAATTCATGGGTACATGAATCCATTATCCTGGGGATAAACATGAAGACTTCCTATTTGTGAAGATATTTACCACAGCATTTGCTAAATTATGAAGGAGTTGGAAACAACCTAAATGGTTAATGATAGGACAAATGTAAAATATATCTGGTGCATCCACATAATGAATAGTTAATGACAGCTCATAATTCAATGTTGGCTCGTTGGTCCTATATGCAAATTATTTCTATACCTACCAAAAACTGAAAGGGAATACACTGGAATACTAATGATTATCATCTCCGAGTGATAGGACAAGTTATTTTTGTTTCCCTTCTACTTTTATAATGAAGGAAACCTACAATGTTCTGGTTTTTTTAAGATGCAATAGACATCAAGTAAGTAATTTTCCAAAACGAGAAAGTACGTAAGTGAGAAATGTGATATGTTCCTTAATTAGTTAGGTAGGTACCAACTAGCACATGTGAAAAAGAAAATAGCCACGCTAAGAAAAGCAGTGGTTTCTAAATTCTGAAGCACTTACAAGATTATGAAGTATGTTAAGAAAACCTTTTTGCTTCCATTTTTTAAAACAACGTGAATTATTCCCCACGTCTAACACTCTTCCCAAAGCTCAGGGCCTTCTGTCTCCTGCTTGCGTTATTGCTGCAGCTCCCTCACTGGTCTCCCTGACTTTACGCTTCAGCAAGGGCAAGAAATACAAGGGAAAGGGACAGAAAGTAGTACTTCTCACTTAAACCACAAATGCTGATGGCAACCAATCACTATTCTCTTCTGGTTCCACCAGAGAAAGTTTTGACACACACACACACACACACACAAAAACACACACCAAATTAAGACAGAGTAACTGCATCACGACTTTCCCAGAAAACGAGTGGAAGACACCGGTAAAACAGCTCAGATGAAGGCGCGCATCGGTAACACCCCATCGGGCCCACGCTCTGCTCTCCTGGTAGGATGATTTCCACACGGTGAAGTGCGCATGCAGCACCTGTTCAAACTTCATCCACACTCAGCGGTACGGAAAATGTCTACACAGAAATCAATGCTTTCTCCGAGTTGGTTGGCTGACTTCCATAGCAAAGGAAGAAAAAAATGTGAAGTACAAACCAACAGGAGAAAACATGTTTTCCGACAACCTGTGAAAAGAATTTTTTAAAAACTGAAGAGGCAGGACCATCTCAATGCTACCCACGGAAGGGGCTGAGGCCTTTGGGCTGGTTTTGTGTGATCACGAGAAAGAACAGTAAGAAAGAACTAGTGTGTGTGTGTGTGTGTGTGTGTGTGTGTGTGTGTGTGTGTGTGTGTGTGGGGGGGAGTCAAGTGAGATCAGGCAATAACATAAAAGTCAAAGAGATCTGAAAAGAAAAAATGAATAAAATGCACTTGTTAGGGAAAAGTAATAATAAACGTGTGTAAGAGCACTCACGAACCATGGCAGACACACACCTCCTCAAGTCACAAGTGGGTGAGATAGAGAAGAAGGAACAAAGAAGAGGCCTCAGTGCAAAGCAATGGGCATGCGCAGGCGTCCTCAGTCAAGGTCAAGTTGGAAGCAAGGGAGCTAGGAACCACCCAGACTTCTCCTTGGCGCTGTGCATAGTTCCTATGTGGCACCATCTGGTCCATCTAAAAAATCCAGACACTTGAGGCTTCTCTAATTAGTACTTGTCTTCAGTCATTAGCAGGAAAATAGAGGCTAGGAAATGTTAATTATTATTGATTTGAGCTCTGCTTTCCAAGGTTGAGTTCTCTGCCCTGCACGCATCCTACTTGATAATTCTGAAAAGTTTTATAATAAAGCTCGGAGAAAGATTAGAATTCATCCTTGGGTGACAATGTTTTTGTTTTTACTTGGAAAGTACTATTTATATCTCAGGCAAAGGAACAGAGGAGCTGCCAGGCAATAACTTCCTTATTTTTATTTTATTTTATTTTATTTTTAGTGACAACCTCCATCCATTACAGCCGCAGAAACGGCCCGGCGCTGGAGGCTGCTAGTGGAGAAGGCTGTGCACCTGCAAACCCGGCGGTTTCATGACGCAAAGTGAGGGCTGTGGGGAGGGGAGAAGGGAGGAATCACATGGCAGACTTTTTCCCTGAGTCATTTTAACTTTCAACAAGGTTTAGAATGACCCTGACTGGGTTGCTCAGTTGGTTGGAGCACCGTCCCATACACTAAAAGGTTGCAGGTTCAATGCCCAGTTGGGGAGCATATGGAAGGCAACAGATCGATGTTTCTCTCCCTCTCTCTTTCTCCTTTCTCTCTCGCTAAAAGCAATAAACATATTCTCAGGTGAAGATTGAAAAAAATGAACATTCATCTTTTGCCAAGAAATAAAAAAGCAGACAAGCAGCAGTAATGATGTCTATAATCCTATGAAACACCAACTCAAATTAGCAAAAGCTGAAGACTAGAAAAATGGAAGAGGAAGGCAGTGAGCAATAACAGAACCAGGTACACGTTGGATGCAGAGGTGCTCTGGATGTCCATTTAAGCCAGAGGACAGGTAAGATGAAGAAAACATGTGGAGAAAAGGGAAGTCGGCATGCAGGGTATCCTTGCCCAAAATCCAAAGAAGAAGAAAAAATTTTTCATTAATCCAAAGGAGCAGGAAAGTCCCTATCTTCTAAAGCAGTGGTTCTCAACCTTTCTAATGCCGCGGCCCTTTAATACAGTTCCTCATGTTGTGGTGACCCCCAACCATAAAATTATTTTCGTTGCTACTTCATAACTGTAATTTTGCTACTGTTATGAATCGCAATGTAAATATCTGTGTTTTCCGATGGTCTTAGGTGACTCTGCTAGCGGTTCTCAACTTGTGGGTCGTGACATCGGAAAACACAGATATTTACATTACAATTCATAACAGTAGCAAAATTACAGTTATGAAGAATCGCTGCTGTAGAGCCTAAGACCATCGCAATGTAAATATCTGTGTTTTCCGATGGTCTTAGGTGACTCTGCTAGCAGTTCTCAACCTGTGGGTCGCGACCCACAGGTTGAGAATCGCTGCTGTAGAGCCTAAGACCATAGGAAAACACAGATATTTACATTATGATTCCTTAACAGTAGCAAAATTACAGTTATGAACTAGCAACGAAAATAATTTTATGGTTGGGGGTCACCACAACATGAGGAACTGTATTAAAAGGCCGCGGCATTAGAAAGGTTGAGAACCACTGTTCTAAAGCTTCATGCTAAGAAATGAGATGACTGGTACAAAACATAGGAGAAGATGGCATGAAAGCTAAAAAGGCTTGGAGCACATGCATGTGGTCTTAGAGGTCTACATGGGAAGGCACGGAGACTGAAAGACGAATGGCTATTGAAGAATCTGCAGCCTTAAAAACAATGGCAATTACGATGGCACAGTCGTTACTGAAACCTGGTTGACTGGATCTGATGCCCACAGACATTCCACCACGTGCAGTGAAAATAAGCTGCCCAAGGGTGTGCTAGGGCAAGGAACTAGGCACAAGTCCGGAAAGCCACGACCTGGGGCGGAAATGTGAGAAAGTGTATTTAAAGTGACTTCAAAGAAGAAAGAATATCACACCAATGGCTATGGAATCAGAGTGCTCACTAAACTAAAGAGGTAGATGACATATTTTTACAGAAATCATAAAATCGGCTCAGAAATAAGACAGTGCTATCATGAGACACTAATTTTCAAACACCTTCTGTTCCTGGTATTCTGCTGATAAATCCTCTATTGTCCTCTGACAAGTTCTGTCTCTCAGAATGAAACAGTGAGAGAAAAACCATGATTCTGGACTTCCAACCAAGGAGGATAACGGCCTGGTAAAGTAGAAATGATGGAAACCCTGAGAGAAAGTGACAAGGTAAAATTGAAATTTGCAAGAGATCAGGAACTGAGTCCTGGACATCCATAGAAATGGACCCAGATCTTGGAAGAAAAGCAGATTTCAGAAAGTTGAGAGAAAAAGACAAGCGGGCTCAAGTGGTCAGAAACTCTCAGTGACCATGGGGCTGGCCAGGCTCTCACACCCCACGTGGACAGTGTGCAAACAGACTGTCCTGATGACGAAGAGAACGATGTGAAAGCAAATGAAGGTAGAAAATGGTTTCTGCTGGCTAGGAGAATAAAACAGGCCAATACTAAGTGAATGAAATTCACTAGGGGTCAAGGTTAATGTTGTAATTAAATACCTGGCCTAATCATTTTTTTTTTTTTTGAAAAGGAAATAAAAGGGTTTAGCTAACTACCAGCTCAAAGACTATATATAATGTAGAGGATACCCCAAAAACTCCAAAAGAATCTTCCTCAGAGTTCACGATAATCATCTTCAACCAAATGTCCCTCATTACTAAATAAAAACAGTTCTTCCTCCCTCCATTGTCTCATTTAGAAACACTGGATAAGAAGAAAAATGGATGATGCAGTTGAAACTCTTTAGAAGAAAAGCTTTACCTAAAATAACTCAATTTATTAAAACTATGACTAGAAGCAAAATAAGTAGGACAGATTGATTCCCCCCAAAAAATAGAAATATTACTTTACTCAGAGACTATCCCAATAGTTTTCATAATGTGGGAAAATTGTGTTTTTTTAAACAAACTTACAAGCAGCTTATTGTAAATATTGTTTTCACTTCCACAGACTCTAATACCACATCCAAACAGTTCAACCCATGCTGGTATTTTGCTAACACATTTTCTTTGACCAAAAATTCCAATCTTAAAATAACATTCAGGAAGTATTATAAATATACAATTTTATGCCATATCTTTTTCTAAAAGAAAATTTTATTAGAACTGTAGCAAATCCAGAGAAGTAATTAAAGTGAGTACATCTACCCAAATGAATTAAAATACTTCTAACATGTTAATTCAAAGCACCAGTCTTATCTATAATAGTAAGAAGAAAAAAAAACACTATACCATTATCACATGCCCCCAGGAAAGCAGGAAGACATGATATAATTAATAGAATTAAACTAGGAACATTTTTCAATGAAGAGTTATGGAGAAACAGGGAGAAAAGGAAAGTTTGTGTTGGGTGTTACAGCCCCAGAAATACTGCCTCTTAGTGATGCCGAATAAAATGTTAAAAGGTTACTATGCGACAGAGAATGAATATGCCATACTTATTTATATAAAACTACCCATATTAATCTTAGTAAATGTTAAGCCCAGCTTGTTACTCCAACCTGGTTTTTTCTCTCAAAACTAGAGCTTGCATGTTAAAAGTTTTTTTTAGTATACGTCACAACCCAGCAGTTTGAGTTCCTGCGTGAACCTGACCTTCAAGTCCCTGGCTGGCACAGACGGCCGAGACACAGGAATTCACCGACAAAAACCAGATGGCCAACTCAGGGACACTGCCTGCACACACACTCCCTCCACCTGGTCTCTCTGTTCTGCTTTCCCTCTCCCTCCTTATAAAAACCTCTGCCTGCACTGAGATGTGAAGATAGGTTTTTGAGGACAGGGTCCACACACCTTCTCAAGTCACCAGCAACTTGAATAAACTCCTTTCCTTCTTACCAGCACCGGCTCACGGGTTTGGCTTTTGTTGCTGCAGGCAGTCAAACCAGGGTTCAGTTACAACTACTCTTTAAGACTTGTTTCCTTCCATTTTAGGTTTTTAATCATCCTCACGGCTCTTTATTATGCAAGAACACAGTTTTTAACACAAACTGCAAGGGAGAGTTGGGTTAAACTCTAACATCTCCAGAACACAGATAATGGCTGTTTAATCTAACAGAAATTGACTCAAATTCAGCTCGGGAATGACTCAATAATTCCTAAATTTAAAATCACTTCCCATGTGCAACAGATAAGAACTTCCTTTTTCACTTCATCGTTTAAATGTTCTCCATATCTTTCCATTTCTATGAAGCAGTAAGCAAAGCAGAATCCTAAACCTATTTATTTCATTACAAATTAAAATGCCATGTTGGTTTTCCCTGATTTAGTCTAAGAAAGGTAGGCATAACACAAAAGAATAAACCTCAAAACAAAATGTCCTCTTTCTTCTCTCTGTGCTTCCGTTTCACAGACTAGCCCTTTGAGTCTAAAGAAATTCAAACCTAACATCACATTCTCTGCTGTGATTTTAGTATTGAGATGAAATGGCCCTTCCCATCATACCAGACACACAATCAGGATGGAATCACTTGGTTCCTGATTTTCAAAACAAACTGAATTTCAGCCTCTAGTCCTCACTGGGAAACCAGGGCCAGTCCTAACTTGAAGGCCCGCATTCACAGCAGTGATGGAAACCTACAGGGAAGAGAGGTGATTGAGGTCCCAAATCTAGAACGTCTTCCTGCCATATACACCTCATCCCCCAAACTCAACACATTTTTAAAAATTAAGAATGACAATTAAGAGAAATGCCCTGATCTTTTAGTCAGAATTTACCCATTACAGAAAAGTGGCTGGGGTTGATAGAAAAAAGTAATTTATTGATGCCAATACTCTGTAAGAGAATAACTTTTGTCCTTATGAATCTAATGGCATACTGACTTCTTCCATACTGATAAAAAATGAGATAACAGAGCATGCTTCAGAGAACTGGATTTGGGGTCAGAAGATGCAGATTTAGGACTGAGCCCTAATTATCATCTAGAACCGTGTTCCTATGTGAATCACAGTCATTTCATCTCTAAAATGTGGAAGTTTAACTTTAAATGATGCCCAATATTCTTCCCAGCCCTTGTGTATGAGCTCACAAAGGCCCTGTCCTGTTTAATAATATACTGAGTTGCGTTTCAGAAACCACAGACCTAAACCACAAGTCATACAGCTGAAGCATGTGCAAAGGAGAGATCTTGGACCTCCTGCTGCACCAGAAACCAAAGTCTCATACCCCCTTCCCCCAAAGGAACAAAAAGGACCAGGACATAATTGAAGCTGGAACACTGAACCCTTTCAGAAGCCAAGGGTCTGTTGTCTAGGAAGATCTGCTGTTGACATCCCTTTACCGTAGTGGCCAAGTTTCAAGGTCCTCCGATTAAACCTTGCCCACCAGCACTTCCACTGCCTGTTCCCCCAGCCCCTTAAAAACCCTGGTCCAGTGAGCAAGATGGATCTGGGGGACCATTCGTTCTCCCATCTTCTTGGTTGGCACCTTCTCGATCAATAAACCTTTCCTAACTCCATACTTTGCCGTATTGAGCCTTGGCCTTTCACAGCACCAGGCACTCCGATTTTGGTTGGGTAACACTTGCATGTTTTATAACAAGACCTTAGAGTCCACACATTAATGCATCTTTCTAATTATTCTAGGTTGTGGACCGCTAAAGATCAATTCCCTCCTGCTGGGTGTATTTTGGTAAATGAAACACACGATTTTAATTCCATGCCACTTAGTATCTTCACTGCCCTTCTGAACTTGTGTGTTTGCTATGCTAATGCTCTCCTGACTAACCAGGCTATTGCATTTACTGAACCAGTTTATTTGCCACCAATTTTATAATCCTCTGCATGTCTAGTTAACTACCACATGGTTTGCTCTGCTCTAGCTGAGTAATAAGAGCCTCCGGAATGAGACACACTATCTATTTCAGCCAGCACTCAAAGGCACACCTTGAGATAAAAGGATCCTGGAGAAGTCAGAGGCAGCGAGGCACAGTAATAAGGAAGGGAATTACAGAACAGCTGGCGGCAGATTATCAAGCCTCTCGATGCAGGGCCCAACAAAGGCTTCAAATATAAAGGAACAAGCACTGAGCACAAGGCATTTTTTTTGCTTTCTTAGACCACAGCAGGATAATGATGTCAATCAACTAGAATGGGCAGAACATTTCTAAGCCTGCAAAGTGATGCTTGTATTTTAAAATTACTAGCTCTCGATGACTCCAACGTCATTTATTGAGCATCTATTATGTCCCAGGCATTGTGCCAGGGGCTGGAAATACAAAGATGAGGGGAACAAGGTCCCATGAGGTGCTCAGTCGAATGGAAGAGATACGTAAACAGCTAATCTCAATATAACACGGTAATAAATGCTTCCACTGAGCAGAAAACGAGATAAGAAAAGAAGGGTGGGGAGGGCATGCCAGGCATCAGGAATGGCCTGGAGTCAAGGAAGGATGTGATCTATGGGAGAGGGTAAAGCGATGGCCCCCATGAGAGGATTTAGGATACGCAGGAACGGGGTGGTGGGGAGGGGGGGCAGAGAGAAGTTAGAAATTTTTATGTTATGGCATGAGGAACCTAATTTTGGAAAAGCTTTCCGAAATAGCAACAGCTACCCTGAACAGAACAGAAATGAGATTTCCTTCATTCTTCAAAAAACTCCCAAGAGAGTTCACCTTCCCGAATGCTATCAGGGCAGTTTCTTTTGATTATGGTGGCTTCTCTCCAGAAAGAACACTATTAACAGCTTGGCAATTACAGCCTCTCACTATTATTAATTTGGTTGTGCACCTGGATTTTCTAGAGGCCTAATAAAAGGCCCCTGGGAAATTTGAATATATTCTAATTTTAGGAGGCCGCCATATGCTATAGGATCAAGCTACAGAAATGTGTTTATAAGAAATATAACCAGCCCAGCCAGCAAGGCTGAGTGTCGGCCTATGAACCAGGAGGTCACAGTTCAATAACCAGGCAGGGCACATGACCGGGTTGCGGGGTTTGATCCCCAGTGTGGGGCGTGCAAGAGGCAGCCGATCAATGATTCTCTCTCATCATTGATGTTTCTCTCTCTCTCTCCCTCTTCCCTTCCACTCTGAAATCAATAAAAATGTGTTTTAAAAAGTTAAAAAGAAATAGAACCAATAACACAAAAGGGGTCAATGAATAATGTTTATCATTTTCCCTCTCACACATTTCTTCTTTAAATCACTATGTAAGCCAGGACCTGAAAATGCCTTATTTTTGTAAGTTATAGTCTTGAACCAGAAAGATTTAGAGAGTAACGCCTAGAAAAGAAAAAAAATAGCAGCTAATTTTTAAAATGAAACAATCTTATATAAGCCTTAATTATCGTTTCAGCATTTGTAGACTAGCTCTATATTTGAGGTGGAAAAAATAACACTTTGACAAGGTCTCTGAAAGGAGTAAGGAAATCCACTGTTATTTTCATGGGAGTGACTTTAAAATCACAAGCTAAATTCTTAACACGAACATGGAGTAAATCAATAAGTGGGCCAAAAGTTGGCAGTTAAACGGAAGGAGAAAGCAAAATTAGTAAACGGACTCTTTGTCCTTTTCACAAGAAGACAATTTTGTTCTGAGAGCATCCCCTTGGTTTATGTCAGTCTACTATGCCTTATTATCCAATAACCTTTCAGGAGAGAATGTCATAGATAAAGAATCCAAAACCATTATATTATGTTAGAAATGCCCTCTGGCCCTTTCCTCCCTTCTCTTTTTCCACCGAATCCATGTCCCCATTTGCAACGAGAGGATTTTGTGGGAAATCGTGACCATAAGTTTGAAAGAGCTGTCTCAAAACAGTGAATCAACAGAGCAACTGACTCACGCCTTATTTTAGGAACGGGTTCTGTGGGGATAGCTGCCAATCACGGTTACCTTCTCTCTGGGAGCCTCACCATCTTTCCTTCCTCAACTGGGTTCCTGCTGAGGGTTTCAAAATGCTCTTCCTTATCTACTCTACTAGCACAGCCGATCAAGTACATGCCCAGGGTGGAGAATCCCCCAAGCAGCTGGGTTCGAACTCAGAGAGCCTAGCTCCAGAGCACACATCACCACCATCCTCCTGTTTCCCTCTCACACAGCTCCTCATCTACGTGGAAGACTCAAGAACACCTGGGAGTGAAATACTAGAGACATTGATTCCTATAAAAATAACTGGAGTAATAGGAATAGCAACATATAAAACCACAAAGGAAATGCAAACAGCCAATAAATATTTAACTTCCTTGGTCATCAAAGATATGCAAATCAAAACCATAGGACAGCATTTTTCACCTAGCAAATTATCAAAAAAAAATTAAGTATAATATCTATCTACTTTCATATTTTATTACAGGGTTATAATTGAAATTACCTTCGTGGAGAAAACTTTAGCAATGTTTATTAAAAGTTTGTAAAATGTTGATTTTACGCATCCCAAAATCCACTTCTAGAAATTTTGTCACAGAAAATAGACATGCACAGAAATAAAGATTCTCACTAAAACATTATTATTAGTGAATGATAAAAAAACAACATAAAAGTCCAACAGTTGATGCGCGGCTGGCATGGCTCAGTGGTTGAGCATTGACCTATGAACCTGGAGGTCACGGGTTCAATTCCTGGTCAGGGCATACGCCTGGGTTGCAGGCTCGATCCCCAGTGTGGGGCATGCAGGAGGCAACCGATCAATGATTCTCTCTCATCATTGATATTTCTATATCTCTCTCCCTCTCCCTTCCTGTCTGAAATAAACTCAATAAAAATATTTTTTTTAAAAAAAAGTCCAACAGTAGAGAGCTATTAATATAATTGAGTATAACTACCAAAAGATCCTTTTGGGTGAATATTTAGTAAACTCCAAAAAAACCCTTACTGTTCTGCTTAATGAGAAAAATATATATATAATGTGGTTCTAAATTTTATTTTTTTAAAAACAGAAATTAAATAAATCAAGACAAGAAACACCCAATTCCATTTTTTTTTTCCCTTAAGGCCCTTGCTTCCATGCAGGAAGGCTCTCATTTTATAGCTTCTAGATCATTTTATTTTATAAGTTTTAAGAGGTTAATATTACTGAATGATTTTTAATTTTGTGTTTATGGAAGTATTAACATTGTCCTGGAGCTACACTTAGTTGACTGAAAAATTCAATTAGCTAGATGTCTATGACCCTGCCAGTAAAGAGATAGTAAATTATATTAAAGATGTGACTACTGAAAAGTGTAAAGCAAAAGGCCCTACCATCGTTCCCTTGTGCTTAAGAACTTGGATTCTGGAGGCAGAAAGAAATGTGTCTCGATCTTAACTCTCCCTCTTGCTGGCTTCATTTACATAAAGTTGTTCCTTATTCTTCTTTCCTCCCTTGTAAAGATTAAAAAAAACAAACAAACAAAAAACCCCTCTGGCTTGTGTGGCTCAGCTGCTTGGGCTTCATCCCCTGTACAAAAAGGTGGCCGGTTTGAGTCCCAGTCAGGGCACATGCCTGGGTTGCAGGGTCTAACCACAGGAGGGGGTATGTATGAGGCAGCTGATCCATGTTTCTCTCTCTCTCCCTCTCCCTTCCTCTGTCTCTAAAAATCAATTTTTAAAAAATATCTTTAAAAAAAAAGATAATAAAACCTACCTCATGGGTTATTATAATTGGTGACTTAAAATGCTTTGCACATAAGTGCATGGTATAAATAGTACTTGTAACTGTTGTTGTTATTTTCATTATCTCTGGCAATAACTCTCACCTCAGCAATATTTCAATTTGTAGAGTCTCTTGCACTCTATATAGGGTATACTTTAGTTGTATCCATTATTCTTGGAGCATTTTACTGCCCTTATTTTCTGGGAATTAATTTCATGAAAAGTTTTCCTATCTCCTTATAAAGCCTAGTCCTCTTTAATACACATATAAAATAGTTGGTAGACTAAAAACATGAACAAAGAAGAAAAATAACTGAGAACTTCTTGGGTACAAACATATTGCCAAAGCATTAAGAAAAAAGAATCTGTAAAGAAAGCAGTAGCTAAAATACTTCTTTTTTTTTTTTTTACCAATTCTCAAAATTAATGAGCTTTGCAAATTCTTCAAATTGAGAGAAATTGAAATTATATGAAAATTTTCAAACTCAACAGCCTTAATCCTATAGCTTTTTAGAGTCAACCTGTAGTCATCCGAGTTTGGTAATGATGGGTTTTTCTTCCCTGAGTTTTATCTGTGCCAGCAAAGCTTAAAATTTTTTAAATGAAATTATAAATTGAAAAGAACCTTTTTACAACGCCAGGCAAAAGTTTAATCCCTTTCGCAAATTATTAAGGAAACTAAATAGCTTCTTTAAATCTCCTCCTCCTCCTCCTCCTCCTCCTCCTCCTCCTCCTCCTCCTCCTCCTCCTCCTCCTCCTCCTCCTTTTTCTTTGAACGACTCAGCTCCTTTTCACATAGAGCACAGAAAAGGCACTAGATTTCTTCACATTTCTGTTTAATTTCCCTTCTATTAGACTTGGATTTAAGATTCTCTTCAAAGAAATTGAATGTGGACTTGGTCATTCAGAGACACAGACACTGTGCATTAATGGTAAATTTCAGAAGCCAAATCAGAGAGGTGACCTATATTCTTGGATATGAATGGTCTTGGTTTCTTCATGGAATGAACCACAGAGTCAAAGACTATGACTTCCTAACAGTTAAGTCATTCTTGGTTTCTAATCTTTCACTGTTTTTCCCAAATTAACCAAATATTTCAAACTATTTCATCTAAAAACAAAATAAAACATCCTTTTTCATGAGTCTGAACACTCACTGGGACAAAGCCTTTGCAAGGAAGCAGTGAAAACACATCTGCAGACTGATCGTGTTTATGGGTAACAGTGTGCTTCATCCTAAGGAAATATGGAAAAATGCCTATTTTTAGACCCTTTGTTTGCAGGCAGTGGTGTGCCCACGGTTAAACATAAATCATCAATGAATATCTGAGGCTCTCTTTGTTCATTTATTTCTCTTGTTCCCAAAAGAGTAACAAATGTTATTTTCACTCCAGTAAACTCAAGATGGATATGCAGCAGCAGGAGCAGGTTTCATTAGGGGACAAACTTTGGTTTTCATCCCAAACCAGAATCTCTGAATCTTTCTGAACCAAAGTACAAAAAAACGAACAAAACAAAACAAAAATTAAATAGAAAATTCCAGAAATAAACAAGTAAGTTTAAATTGTGTGCCATTCTGAGTAGCATGATGAAATCTCACACCTTATATGCTGGCTGCCTGCTAGTCACTTAGTAGCTGTCCTGGTGATCAGATCCACAGTCACAGTATCGCACTATGTGTGTTCAAGTCACCCTTATTTTACTTAATAATGACATATTCACATTATATTGTTACAGTATATTGTTATAACTGTTCTATTTTGCTATTATTGTTGATAACTTCTTATTGTGCTTAACTTAAAAATTAAATTTTATCATAGGCTTATATATAGTATAAGAAAATTCTATATTTTAAAGATGTTATATGCAAATGGTGGTTATGCCGACAGCGTAACGACCAGATCATGGATCAGCAGGAGGGTGGGGCAGCGAGCCACAAGTGGGAGGCGGAGAGCTACAGGAGGGGGCAGGGCAGCAAGCTATGAGGGGGGGAGGGGGCGGGGGGAGGGAGGAGCTATAGGAGAGCAGGGCTACGGGCGCAGAGCTACTGGAGGACAACAATGAGCTACTGGCGAGCTACTGGCGCACAGATTCGCGCGCAGGGCTACTAGTAGCATATAAGAAGGAACAAGATGTCATAATGCTCCCCTCAAAACTCATCATAGTTTTTGCAGAATGTAAGGGTTCAACATATTTAGGTTGATTTTGATGGGTTTTAAATATTAGGTAATTTACTGACAAAGCTGACAATATATTAAAACATCATGTAGGTTAGTTTTTTTTTGTTTTTTTTGTTTTGGGTTTTTTTTTACAGAGAGGAAGGGAGAGGGAGAGAGAGTTAGAAACATTGATGAGAGAGAAACATCAATCAGCTGCCTCCTGCGCACCCCACACTGGGGATGTGCCCGCAACCAAGGTACATGCCCTTGACCGGAATCAAACCCGGGACCCCTGAGTCCTCAGGCCGACGCTCTATCCACTGAGCCAAAACGGCCAGGGCATGTAGGTTAGTTTTTATATAAAACAGTAAGATTTTATAAATTGGGGGGGGGGGTATAGAATCTATTCCCTTGCACCTAGAGAACTTGGGAGACAGGGAAGGCTGGGGAGGGTGTGCCTTGCTAGCCGCCACCCATTACATCGTTCTGCAGGCATCATTATTGGGTCAGTGAGAACAACAGCAGTCCTCTGAGGTTTATTAACCAAAGCAGCAGGAGGGATCAAGGTGAGAACACAGCACTCCAGAGCTTTAGAAAATGCATTCAAACGCCCTATCTCACTGGTGCTCAAAATAGACCTGAGAAATAAAAGCAAATAGGAGGTGCTACAAAGAAGCTGGGATTCTAAAGTAAAGTACTTTGTCCAAGGTCATAATTCTAGTGAGAGACAAAAATGTTATTATTAACCTCAGGTTCTATTCACAAAAAAAGAAAGAAATATACTGACCTCCAGATTCACTCCCGGGACCTCTTTCTCTAAGTGGTCTTTTCCCTTCCGAGACTCTAACTTACCAAACACATGTGGATTAGTCTCAATTATGTAACCCCTTTCAGACCTCTCTTCCAGGCACTACACATGCATGTCCGCCTAGACCTGCAGCATCATCACTTGAGTGCCTAAGAGCTCCCCTTCCCCTTCTCCTGCTAGGCTCTTCCTCCCAGGTCTCGTCTCAGTAGGTGACACTCCATTGCTCAAGTCAGGCCTGGGAGTCGTTTTAATCTCTGCCCTTCCTCCACCCCTAAACCCCACATCCAAGGCATGGGCAAGTCCGAAGGAGTCCTCTTCCAAAACATTGCATACCTCAATTCCACCCCCCTTCCTCACCTCCACTCCACTCGAGTCCAAGCCACCATTCCCACTTGCCTGGACCACTGGCCACCTGGCCTCCCTCATGCCACGATAAAGCCCATTCCACACAAGTCACCTAAACTAAAATCATGACCCTTTCATTTGTACTAAGAAAAAATCCCAGCTTCTGTAACAGCCCACAGAGCTACCTACCTGCATGTTCAGAGTTTTGCAACTCTTACTGATGAGCATCATAGCAACAAAGCCCTGGTGCTATCTGGGCATGTCATTTGCAGACCGAGTCAGGACTTAACCAGGTCTTCCAGGTGTCCTGGTCGTTAAGCCACTCAATTTCCTAGTGATCTATTCCCAGAAACTCAACCAGGTCTCCGTTTTCTCACTTGTCATATTGTAATAAAACTGATTCTCCTCACATCTCACCTTATGATTAAGAGAATCAAATGAGTTAATATAATACAAAAAAATGCTTTGAAACACATTATACGAAATAATAGAAAAATGCATGCTACCGTAGAAAGGGTGCTCAAGTGTGGCGTTTTCTGAGCCTTTGTTTACAAGAGGAGTTAAATGAATCTAGCCAAAATAATCAGCTTTTGTTCCTCATCACAGCCAGCTGGTCTGTATTGCTTACGAGGACTGATGCTAAAAGAGGACCAGGCTAGGCTGGGGACCATGGCTAACTTCCTGATTTTAGGCTTTACCGTGACAACAAATAAAAAATAACCGGATAAATCTTACAAATGTGTTTCTGACTGAAAAGAAAATAGGACTCTAAAAGCCACGGTCTAGAAGGCTGAGAAATCGGCCTCCCCAGGCCCAAAGTCTCTCCTCTTCTTCCTCCCTCTCTCCAGGATGTGGAGTGTACAGCTGCAGAGGACATGAAAACCGGGGCTGTCGGGCCCTTCCAAACCCCAGGGACATAGGATGACTCCAACCCTGGACCCCTTCATTGCTTCTGGAAACCGCCAGCCAGCAGGCACTGCAGCCACATGCCGGACACCCGTCGGGTTGGAGAACTCACGCCATCGCACAGCTACCCACAATCACCTGGCTGAGCATTTGTGTCCAGGAAAGAATGGCTCTCAAGTACGAGATCAGTTCCATAGGCAAGAAAAAGCAATATGCTCCTAATAAAATGTCCATCACTAGGCAATTATATTAAAATCAGAATGACTAACAAAGGCACTGAGATGTTAAAGAAACTGTGGGTGCACAAACAACTTGCCATCTATAATCTTCCTTTCTTCAAGGTTGCCCCCAAAACAGCCTGCCAAATTGTAATCGTTTCACTTATTTTATACCCTTTCTTCTTTTATTATTCGGTTTAGTTTTTCATTCTCTTCAAACGACTTATTTTATTTTGGTTCCACTTAAGTCCATTGGTTCTTTAAGAAAATAACACTGCTTTGACATTTAATCTATTCAGACTACAGAAATGGAAATTAAGCTTTAAATCAAGGACCTGTAAACTTTTCCTGTAAAGGCCCAGATGATATTTTAGGCTCTCAGAACTACATGCTTGTCTTTGTCCTATATACTTTTTTTTTCTCTTTAAAAAACATGTTTCTATAGATTTTTAGAGAGAGAAGAAGGGAGAGGGTTAGAGAGATAGAAACATCGATGAGAGGAAAACAACATTGCTTGGCCACCTCCTGCACGTGCCCTACTGGGGATCAAGTCCGAAACCCAGGCATGTGCCCTGACCGGGAATCAAACCAGCGACCTCTCGGTTCATGGGCTGATGCTCAACCACTGAGGCATAGTCTTAGCTCTTAAGCAGTACAAAAGCAGGCCATGGGGTATAGTTTACCAACATCTTCATAAATAATAACAACTGCAAGCTAACAGTACATACAGAACATATAGTTATATACAACATGAAAACCTTTCATTCCAAATAAATCACACTGGTTCCACAGGCTTCGTCTCCCTGAAGCAGGTACTAAGACCAGGAATGCCTATATCAGAGGAGACTGGATAATAGGCCCTATTTTTCATGAGGCAAAAAATTCTGCCCAGATATTTTTCCTCCTCCAACCCTGGGTGGTCAAGGATAAAAGATATTCCCTAAGAACTAATGAAGCATCACTTATAATGTACATATTTATAATGAAATTTAGAAGCCTCAATTAATACAATTCGGGTTGACAAAACACAAATGTGTGAAACCTCAAAAATTATAGATACAAAGCCAAAAAGCCAAAAATAGCTAGAATCAAATTCACCAATCCATCAAAAGAAAGGGATGTATGTTATTAAAAAGACTTTCTTTTAGGATCTCTGAACTAACAATGAAAAATAGCACCAAAATTCTGTAAGGATAATGGCATACAAATGACTTGCTGTAATTGGTATTTCTGCTTCACAATGCAATGAGTCCATTGTACCTGAGATAATGGAAATCTCTCACACAGTTGCTGCATTGTTACCAGGCAACAAGAAATAAAATGTCAGGATTAGTACTTGATTTGATATACTTTTATCATCAATAACCGTATTTCTATTCTGCTATTATTCAGGATGTAAAAGGTCACTAAGCTAAGAATTATATTGAGTAATTGACAAGAGTATACAAAAAATGTAGTAAAATTAACACTGGACATTCACCAAGTCCATGTTTTTTATATTTACTGCTGTTTGGTAGAAATAGCAAATATCAACACAATAGTAACATGATGACTGATATGGTCATTTTACCAAAACACTCAACTACAATGTGTCTTCATTAAATACATCTTCATTAGCATTCAAATAGTTTTAAACCAATGTTGCATGTGATGGCAATTTAAGGAAATAAATTGTCTTTAAATACTTCAATACTTTGAAATAAGTAGAATCAATCACTTCATGTAGTTTTAGGTTGTATAAGGATATTATCATCTGTCGAAGAATTCTATATCTGGTTAACTTTATAGCACAACAATGTATAGATTGCTTTTTCAGAGTAATTAATTAAAAAGCATGAATAAAATCTTATAACTGGAAAACGGTAAGACAAAGAAATGTAAATTAAAGATGTTACATAAGTTAACAGATCTAAAAATCAGTGACTATAAATGACATCCATCACTCACTACATCCATCCCAACATTTAACACTTGAGAAGGTGACTGTATTCTGCCTTAGGATCAAGGACTCCCAAGGTTGGTGGGAAGAGGGTGTTCCTTCCTTTTGTATCGTATCAAACAGCGCTCTCACCCCTTAAAACACACACACACACACACACACACACACACACACACACACACACACACACAAACTGGGGAGTGTTGAACTCAACAGGCCCACATGGATGAGGGAAAGAGAACTGGGACAAACAGTTTCTGGGCTGTCTTCCTCTTTCTAACCAACTAACTAACTGAAGTGGAGAGCTTTACCAGGTAAATACAAAAGTGCGGTGAAGGGCGCTTAACATATTGGGCTTTACTGCGTGAGTGTCAAATTTGACATTTCAGCCAAGTTCTTAAATATCGTGTCTCCACATGCCAATCAGAGAATCGTGTGTGTGAATAAACTCCATACAGGTGTGAGCAGCAGTTGCCTGTAAATGGATGTGTGTGCTTGAAACTGAATCTGTCTATTGACATGGCTGGAAGTATTTATTTTAAGTGCATAGAAGCTTTAAATTTTTTCCTGTTTATACTTTTTTTTCCCTCTTACTGTCTCTCTTGGAAACATTTTGAGTTTCATGCTTTCGAAACTGCAATATCATAAGGCATTAACACTCTGAAGATTAGAAATGAAAGAAAGTTAAGAGGAAAGGAATTATGTTTATCCTTTAGGCATTGTCATTTTCTCTAAAGCAGGAAGGCAGATAACCAAAGTCTCTAAAACACAAGCAGTAATTGGCCTGCCTGGTGGAGATTAAACGCTCACAGGATCCACTGACGGGACTGAGTCCTGGGGTGAAAATCCACCGTGCTCCACCTTCCACTGGAGAGGGAAATGACAGCCCCTTCCATCACTTCTGCTGAAATAACTCATGAGGCGTGACCAACGTCAAGTTCTCCAAACAGGGCCAGAGAGGCACCAAGGCCAGGACACTCCAATCTCAAAATCACATGCTTCACTCATCCAGTTTTAAAGTCAGATCTAGGCCTAACCATCTCCTGGGAACAACTGCAAAACGAACTCAGAGTATGAATTGTATTTCACACAGCCTCGGAAGAAGTTATTGCCATAACTCTCAAGAAAGTTACCCTCACGTAAGAATCCACAGAATCCACCTCGCATTGAAGAAAAGAGGGTGTTGGCCGATTTTTCAAACCCACCAGGAAGGCTCCCGCCCCAATCTTTACTCTCACGACCCTCCCCGGTCCTACTGGCCAGGTGGCTGCCTGTCACAGGTGTCCCTCAGGCTTCCTCAATTCCCGGAGGTCTTTACTCCAAGTCATCTCATAAGACCTGTTACTGAGCACCCTGTCTAAAACCAGTTTCTTCTCTTGACATTTTCTAGCCCCCTTTCTGCTTTGTTTTTCCTCTTTAACATGTAATCAATATCTAATCCACATATATTGTACTTATTCATTGTATCTTGTGGCAGAATGTCATGTTTCTCTGTTTTGGTCACTGCTGGACCTGCAAAACCCAGAACAATGCCGGGCACACTAGAATCTCCGAGCTTCATTGAACTTTCCTTAAAAATGTCTTTGAGTTACAACATCCGGTGCTTGTTAAAAAATAATAGAGGATGCCCAGTCAGTGTGGCTCAGTGGCTGAGCAACAACCCATGAACCAGGAGGTCACGGTTTGATTCCTGGCCAGGGTACATGCCTGGGTTGAGGGCTCAATCCTCAGTAGGGGTGCGGGGGGCTGCAGGAGGCAGCTGATCGATGACTCACTCTCCTCATTGATGTTTCTATATCTCTCTCACTCTCTCTTCCTCGCTGAAATCCATAAAAAAAATATATGTTAAAAAAAATAATAGAGGAGAATGAATGAATGAGCTAGAGCTGTATAGATGGGGCGGGAGTGACTGTGGATTGACAGACCCCGGAGCTGGGGATGAGCTCAGAGGGTTCATTACACTCCTGATTACTACAGTGGATGTTCACCGTCCTTCAAGTAAACATTATAAAGAAAAGGTGTAATATCATTTAACTGTCTTCTCTCCTCACCCACCAATCAGAAACAGCACGTCTCTGCTCAGCAGGCGGGCAGGCGATGTCCCCCTAATCTTCCCCTCAGGTTAATCATGTACAGGCGTTGGCAGGCGTTGGTATAGAACACAGAAGCCATCGTCCCCACAGCTTGGCTCTCATCACAAAAAAACAGCTTAAGATAGCAATATGGAAAATATGTCCAGACCTTATGACTTAGGTTTGTTTTGTGTGTTTTTGTTGTTGTTGTTGTTTTTTAATGTATTTTATTGATTTTTTACAGAGAGGAAGAGAGAGGGATAGAGAGTTAGAAACATCGATGAGAGAGAATCATCGATCAGCTGCCTCTTGCACACCCCCTACTGGGGATGTGCCCGCAACCAAGGTACATGCCCTTGACCGGAATCGAACCTGGGACCTTTCAGTCCGCAGGCCGACGCTCTATCCACTGAGCCAAACCGGTTTTGGCAGGTTTGTTTTTTTTTAAAGCAAGGGATCGATGAGCACAATCTTCCTGCTAGTGGTTATCTCTGCAGGGGAGGGAGGCGGATGAAAATGTGTGCGGACCATCCTCTCCTTCTCAGGTCAGGTGGGCTCACAGTGCTGAATTCATAACGATGCTTCCTAACTCACGCGGACTACATGTACCTAACAGTTGTGTGCACCAGGCACCTCATGTGTGTATATTACATATCACAGAAATCACGCTTTCACAAGCAAATATGCAACTTATAAGTATATCATAATATAAATAAGATAACTTTATTGAAGTTGTGATCATGAATATCCTGATTTTAGCTAAAAGCTGAAATTAGCCAGGATATGAAAAGGCTTTGGGGAAACCTTGCTGTCTTCTACCACCAGCCAGGCACAAGCTGGAGGAAGCCGCTGGGTGGTTTGGTGGCCGGCAGCCTCAGCAGCGTCAGGTGGCGGAGTCAGGCGACCTCCGCTGACAGCAAAGGCATGACGGGCTGCTCGCGAGAGACACAGTGTCAACAGTCTGCTGAGTGAAGCACCCCGTCCCTCCCTGCAGGCTTTCTATTATAAGTTGCTTTTTTAATTAAAAAAAGTAGAAACAGATCGCTTCTCCAAGAAAACGAGGAGGGTGGAATATGCACCCAGGAGCCGGGCAGGATGCGCAGGAAGTGAGGGCAGGTAACAGGAGCCCTCCCGAAGCCAAATGAATGCCCCTGGGCAGACTCGACAGTCTGGCTCTCCTTATTACACACCCAGACGCCCCCACGCTGCTCCCGGCTGCCTTGTGAGGTTTATCAGCACAGACTTCACCCACTCAGAGGGAGGTCCAGAAATAGCACTGTCTGGCCTAAAAAGAGAAGCATCTTTCTGGCGTGTGAGCCAGTGTGTCCACCCACTTGGAATTATTTTTCCCAAGTAACTACCCGGTTCCTTAAGAGGGGAAGAGCGACACAGCGAGCATCCGCTATGTCACAACCTTGTGGCGAGGCGTGCGGATGGCTCCGGGTTTTAAGAGAGAGCCCTGGCCAGTATGGCTCAGTTGGTTAAGCGTCGTCCCAGGCACCGAAAGGTTGCTGGTTCGATTCCTGGTCAGAGCACATGCCCAGGTTGTGGGTTCAGTCCCTGGTTAGGGTGAATATGGGAAGCAAGAGATCAATGTTTCTCTCTCTCCCTCCCTCTCCCTCTCCTTCTCCCTTCCCCTCTCTAAAATCAATAAAAACAATGTTTTTAGACCTAGCCGGTTTGGCTCAGTGGATAGAGCATCGGCCTGTGGACTAAAGAGTCCCAGGAGTCCCAGGTTTGATTCCAGCCAAGGGCACATGCCCAGGTTGTGGGCTTGATCCCCAGTGCGGGGGGAGGGGGGGTGCAGGAGGCAACCAATCAATGATTCTCTCTCATCATTGATGTTTCTATCTCTCTCTCCCTCTCCTCTCCCTTCCTCTCTGAAATCAATAAAAATGTATTTTTAAAAAATAAAATAAAAACAATGTTTTTAAAGCAAGAGACAGAACGTATATTCCTTTGCCACCCTACTTCTAAATCCAAAACATTTTAAGATGTCTAAGGGAATCATCACTAATATTTATATATTTATAGTGCTAACCTCCTTAAGTCTCAAGTGACAGGATGTGACAGGGGAAAGGTGGGAAGATGCAGCACTGTGGAGTGGCAGTGGCCTCAGGAGACAGGCTCTAACCCAGATCTGCTACCGCAAAGTCCGCCATGGCCTCCTCTATAAGAGAAAGAAGATGCCCTAAGAGTTCCACAACAAAGCCTCGTCTGAGATGCAGGGCGTCGTCCCTGTCACAGTTCCCCCTGCTTCCGATGCTGCGGTCCCAGAATAGTCAATCAATCACCATGTTTAGGGAAATTTGTGGAAATAATTAGAGTCCAAGAGAAAGACTGAAGGAACCCATAGAGGAATATATTGGTCAAAAAACTCCCTCTCTGCCCTAACTGGTTTGGCTCAGTGGATAGAGCATTGGCCTGCGGACTAAAAGGTCCCAAGTTTGATTCCCGATCAAGGGCATGTACCTTGGTTGTGGGCACATCCCCAGTAGGAGATGTGCAGGAGGCAGCTGATCGCCTCTCCCTTCCTCTCTGTAAAAAAATCAATAAAATATTTTTTAAAAAAAACACAAAAAACTCCCTCTCTGCTTGATTCCAACAGTTAGCATTGAAATGGGCTACCTCCAGATTTTCCATCTTTCAAAAAGTAATGGAAAAAAATCAGACACCCTGGGATCAATCTTTCTAGGGTTCCAGCCAAGCTCCATGTAGCTGTGTGACATCAGGTATGTAACTTAATCTTCCTGTGTTTTCAAGTCCTCATCTGTAAAATGGGGATAATAATGGCTCCTACCTCACAGGACTATTTTGGGGATTAAAATAATAATGTAAACAAAAAATACAGGAGTGCCTAATCTATACTAAATACTTGCTGATAGCAGCTATTATTATTGTTAATATTTAACAAGCAGAAGAACATGTGTATAATTGATGCTCTCTGAAGATTCCTCTTAAATACCACACTTCGGAGACCAGGTCAGAATCACCGTCGTGCCGGGGCCACTGTAAAGGAGAGCAGGACAGGGCTAGAGGGAAGGGTTATGGAACCCCGGAGGCCAACCCTGGGGTGCACAGGACATAGCACGGAAGAGGAGCTGGGGTCCAGGATGTTCACTACGCTCAGAATAATCCAAAGTCACAAAGTCAAAAATACCCAGTCTACTCATCATTCCAGATTCCAAACTATATCCTACTTTCGAGTTCTTACAATTCTACCTACTGGCACGTGAACCTTCTACCATGAGCATGCGGCCGACAACAATCTGCTGTCTGGGGAGCTATTTGTTTATATTCCTAAACTACCATGACACATTAGAGTTCACCTTGATCCTTCTAATTAAGCGCTGTCCCACAGAACTTTCCCTATCTCTGCTGATCAACACAGTAGTCAGGAGCCATATGTGGCTGCTGAAGAGACACCAAATTTTTACTTTATTTCATTGTCATCCATTTAAATTGTAGAGTCACATGTGGCTAGGGGCTCCCATGTTAGACAGTGCAGGCTAGTCACCTGAGAGTGGCTGTCAGTAGGACTATATTAAAGGGATCCTAATGAAAGCCTGGTGCTGACAGGAAAAATAAAATGGTTATTAACACATCTATTTCAAACTAATTTCCCTAAATCTTTTAATTGGAATGCTGCTTTATTTCTACTAGTATAGTTGATAGATCAGACGTGTGTTCAGGACCAGGGACAGGCCTTAATCACATTTGCAGTCGAGGTCACAGGATTTGCTCTCCTATCCCCTTCCCCAAAGAGAAAATCTCTTTCTGACATCTGCAGTGATTCTCAGATACTTGAACGTCATTTTCTGCGCTTGGAAGAAATAAGATTGGCTGAAAAGAACCAGATTATAAAAAGAAAAGAAAGGACTTTACCCAGGACAATACTTAATGCCCCTCAGTACTTAGAGGAGAAATATTGACTTTGGGCAGTTTTACAAAAGTATATAAAATCAAGAGGGTTAAACCATCAATTATTTTAAGCTACATTATAGGCCTTTCTTCAGTAATTTACAGATGTGTGCCATGACAGGTCATCAAAATGATTCAATAAGTAATAAAAAAAATAAAAACATTACACAGACAGAGTAAACCACATTATCTATTTTAAATGAAGAAACTATACCAAAGCCATTGCTGAAGAAACCACCATGCCTGGGATGAAAGTACCACATCCCCCAGCACTTTAAAAACAATACACTTCACTTTCTAAAAGAGGAATACAACTGTAACATTCGATTGTGTCAAAAATAGCACCGTCCCGCCTCCAGGAGATACCATTCTGGCCACTGTATACAGGAATCAAAGAATGTCACACACACCACCACCATCTTCCCTAGAGAATCCACAGTTCCTAACACAGTAAGAATGAACTTCTCCTAATACAAATAACTATTTTCCGGGGGTTCCGTCTATAAAAAGTCATGTTGGGATTGCACCCGAGAAGCTGTGTTTTACCCAAGGACCAGAGACGTTCATGAGCTGGTCCCATCGCAGCCTGCTTCCCACAGCCGGAAAGCAACCATCACAGCAACATTTCAGCTATCGTATATTCACATCGAATCCTCCCATATCCCAAACGGAAAGGCTGTCCCTGTGTGTCCTCCAAAAACGAAATGAACTGTTGTGCTTTTTCTGGAACTAATAATCATACAACATCAAGTTGAAAATGAACACCAGGGAAGCAGCGATCACCTCCATGCTTACCTCTACCACTGTGGTTCCCGCAGCTTTGCACATGGGCAGGTTGAAATTCCGTGCACTTTTCCTACACGAGGGGCAGAGGGAACAAGGAAATGGGGAAAGAAGACCAAAAATCAGAAGTGTCTCCTTTAACTTTAATTACAGACTAAAGGAATGTCTATAAACTAAGAACCTGCGAATCTTTTCGGAAAGAGTGCACCATATCTTCTGTCGACAAAGTTCTCTCTTTTTTTTTTTTTTTTTGCTTTTTAATTTTCTTTTCAATTATAGTTTACCTTCGATTAAAGTTTTATAATTGTTGCACAAGTAAAAACAATATGATATCCACTTCACTTCATTCAATTATATAGCTTTTTATGAGGTTGAGGGGCTATTTTTCATATTCAACATGTAGATTTTACACAGGAAAATAAAATGGATATTAATACATCTATTTAAAACTAATTTCCCTAAATCTTTTCATTGGGATGCTGCTTTATTTCTATAGTTGAATAGTTCACTGAACTTGCTCTATTAAAATATTAAGGGAAAGTAGCAAGTACTTTATAGGACAGGGTACAGTAATTATATTCTCTATTAAGGAGAAGCCTGCTGCTGAAATTAAGTGAAACATTCATTGGTAACTTGTGAGTCACCTGCAAATATCATCCTGGAAAGCCAATTTCCAATGAAAGTACAACACCCACATCAGACACTGAGGCATAAAAATTTCAAGAAGGTGCCAATTTCGCTGATGGTTTTACATTCCCAAGTTCCTACATCAGTGTACTTCCTCTAACCATAAAAATGTAAATATATGTTTGTTTCTGAGAGTATAAGTTGATAGAAAATCTTTGCTAAAGGGCACTAAGTCACACTATGGTTTACTGGACCTTTCAGGCCACCGATGCCTATTTCACTTGGATTCAAGGACAGGTGTAAAGACAGATGTGTCCTTGTGTGCTCCAATGGCAGAGTGGCGGGAGGTGGGGGCGTGCCGGGCACCCCTACCTTAACATCGGCCTAGACAGACCTCTGCACCAGGTGTCCACTATTCTAAAGTCAGTATCTTAAGAATCGAAGTGACTTGACCATTGGTGATATGCGCTCTCATTTCACATCAAAGCTTAATGTTTCCTTGAGCCACAAGCATAAAGTCTGTGCTTAAAATAGCCCTGTGCAGTGCTTAGATCCCGGAGCCAGGCAATGGAGCACGGGGTAAATTCGTGGAAATATTTTAAATAATTCATCTCCATTTGCTGCTATACAATTTCATTACTTTTTTATTTAAATAGCAACTGAACTTTGCAAACAGTACACCAAAGTGTCAAGTGCGATAGATTTGATGCAAAATGTCTTCTGTAATGGCCAAAGTTAGCTGTAATTCCAAAAACTGATTGGATTCAAGAAATCAAACATAGTATAAATATTGTAAGTGCTTCAGAAATGAACAAAAAACAATGTGAGAGTGGTCACTGAGAATTTAGCTGTGATCGCACAAAAGCTGCATTTGATAAAGATAAAACATTGCTAACTAAAAGCAGTAAATGACAATATTATGAGGGAAAAAATGATTTCTATAACCTAATAGGTGAAAATTTTAATAGCAAACATTTTGAATAAGTTTTTTTTAACTTTATGCATATATTGAAAGGTGGTATAATTTTTAAAAAACCTATATAATCTATAAATCCAAAATATTAAATACTTAGTATTAAGCAAGCTTATGGTAATCAAAAGTTCTTCAAGTCTATTAAGCATATCTTTGGCTATGCAGTTAATGAGAATAAAAATTGAGCACTATTAAGGTTAGACTTCTAGTAGACTGCAATAGGACTGGAAAAGGACTGACTTAAGTAATTACTAGCAATACCTTTCCAGAACATTGAAGTAACTTGGGCATTTGAAGACAGTGCATGTACATAACAATCTATAATAATGAAAGCGTAATATGCTAATTAGACCTGATGGCCTTCCGGACGAAGCCTGGGCTGCGAGGGAAGCCGGTGCCGGCAGCCAGGGGAAGGAAGGCCTACTCTTGCACGAATTTAGTGCATTGGGCCTCTAGTATCAAAATAAAATGTAATTGTGTGCCTTTCTCATGTTTTGTAAGCATGTCAATATCGTAACGGGTCTTGGCAACTAAAATACACAGAGGAAAACATAATTTGTATGGGACTAAATTCAAGGGTATATGGGTGTAAATACTTAACAAGCAAAGCAACATGGACATCCACCAATCAAAACAGACTCCCGCCAGTACTCCATACCAGTGAGACCACTGTTCATACGCGCGCGCGCGCGCGCGCGCGCGCGCACACACACACACACACACACACACACTACTGTGTTTATTTTCAGCCATTTTAAAATAAAATTTTAAATACCAAACACATCAAGATATCCATTTTGTAATCATAACTTAGGAAATACTGAAATATTAAGTTGCTGAAATGCACTACATTAATCTTTTTTTAAGGCCATCACACTACCTGAAAATTATGTTTCCTGCACGGTCTGCCTTCCAGGCTTTCACCAAGGCAAAATCCCCTGTAATCGCTTCCTCCAAAATAAAATGTTGACCATTGAACTCCCTCACCTGCAGGAGACAAAGGGGGCGCTGTCAGGTATTTGCACAGCTGCTGTTTGGTTGTGATACGAGCTCTGATAAAGGCGGATAAGAGGGGCACAAGCTTAGCTGGGAAAAGTTTCTCAGAGAGAGAAGAATCTAAAGGGAGACCCGAAGGATGAGTGTGGTAGGCAACTGGGACTAAGTGAAAGTGCTGGAAGGGGGAACTGAGGGAAAAGCATGTGCAAAGGCTCAGTGACAAGCGAGAGCTTGGTCAACCTGAGGAACTGAGCTACAACTGTATATGTTAGTGTTCATTTTATTACTTGTGTGCATAGGTTACGTACTGAACATGAAAACCTGTCCCTCTTTCCCTGTTCCCCATGGAAAAAAAACTATACAACGTACTGTTTATATAAAGGAAATGGTTTTGCCTTACCTGGTTTAGCTCAGAGGATAGAGCGTTGGCCTGTGGACTAAAGAGTCCCAGGTTCGATTCTGATCAAGGGCACATGCCTGGGTTGCAGGCTCAATCCCCAGTAGGGGGTGTGCAGGAGGCATCCAATCAATGATTCTCATCATTGATGTTTCAATCTCTCTCTCCCTCTTCCTTCCTTTCTGAAATCAATAAAAATATATTTTAAAAGAATAAAAAATAAATGAAATGGTTTTAAAAGTCCATTCATCTCTCCTAATTAATCTTTAATCACCTGTTGAGATTTTAATTGGAATTCCTAGAATCTGTAGAGGAATTTAGAGAGAACTGACACACTATATGGTCCCACCCATAAGCATAATATTTTTTGAAGTCTCTTTTACTTCTTTCAATCATTTTGCAATTTTCACTCCAAAAGCTTTGTATGTGTTTTTAGGATTTCGTCACAGGTACCTCATAGTTTCTGATGCTACCATGAATGTGATAGTTTATTCTATTACACCTTCTCTTCTGGTCTAGTGGAATGCTATTGATTTGTGTGTGTTTACTGCCGTTAGTTCTACTATGAATGGAGGGGTCGGGGTGGGGAAGGGAAGAAGCTTAAAGCAAAACCATGTCAGGGCCCTGGGAACAATGTGGAAGCTGTGCTCCATCCATCACTTCCAGGACGGGAGCCATTTACACCCAGCACTCCATTCCCATTCCCACTGCACCCCCTAGTGGACAAACGGCATGCGTTGTATAGAAAGCTTCCGTAGCAAGTTTGGGTACGTTAACTTCTTTAACTATACTATGGTTTAAAACTGAAATTCTTTCTTAAACAACAGCTTCCTTAAAGGCATTATCCCACCTTCCTTCTAGAAAAGATTGAACTTATGGAATCAGTGATGAATGAGGATCTTATTTAATAAAAACTTAGGCAAGTTATATAAGAGATATTTGTAAGCTGCACACATCAATATCTAGTTTTTTTTTAAAGGATATTATGTAATTATGTATTTAAGAGTCATTACTGTGAACATCAATGACAATGTTTACATATGGAGTATTTTACATACAGATCTAGAAAACTACATATAGATCTAAATATATGCTAACCCAGGGAAAATACATTTTTAAAAATTGGCTTTTTAAAATTCTAATTATATCATTTCCTGATGGATCTATGCACTAGCAGTAGGTGAGTTTTAGCTATTATTCTAAAATTTTAAAACAGGGAAGGAATTGGTTTTGTCCAACTGGCTACTATACTCACTTGAAAGACTTGAGCATTTCATGGCCTCAACTGCATCTCCCCGTCCTTTGTTGAATGCACTCCAGTCAAATTGTCATCACTCCAGAAAAACCCTCTACTCTAACAGAATTACTCCTTAAAGTCACCAACGACCTCTGTGTCCAGATCCAATGTCACTTCCCAATACTCCATTACCCAACCTCGGCACACTCTCTGACACAGAGGATCACACGCTCCTTCGTGAAATGTCCCACCTTTCAAATCACCAGACTCCCCTGGGTTTCCGCTTCACTCACTAGACACTTTCCCAATCTTCTTTCCTGCTCCTTCAAGGCCTCTTCCCTACCTTTATATGCACACTGGGTGTTCTCGCTCTGCTCTCCAGCCCTAGCACTCATCTAGTCCCAAAGACTTGAATACTATATGCCGATGCCTCTGAGTTCCCATCCCGAGTGGAGCCTACCGCGTGCCTCCTCTGGGAGCACGGTGCACGTCTTCAATGCACCGGTCTCTGCCAGAGCTCTTCGCTTACCCCCGTGCTCAGGCCCTCTCAATAAGCAGCATACTTCATTCTGCCTTCTCTTGCACCCACCACCAATCCACCAGTAAATCCTGTTGGCTTTACTATGAATATATATCCCTATTCCAACCACTCCTCACCAATTCCACTTTATCTTCCCACCTGGACTAATACAACAGCCTCTTAATCCCTTTCACTGCTGCTGCTCTTGGTCCCTGCAAAAAACACACACACCCACTTCCCAACAGCTACAACTTGCCAAAATGTAGCTCAGATCACATCACTCCCCCCACCTTTCTGCTGGCCGCTCACCACACTCAGTAAAATCCTAACTCACGTGATCTGGCTCCTGCCTCTCTTCAACCTTCAATCCCACTGCTCTCTGCCTCACTAACTCTGTTCCAGTCTCACCACCCTGCTGTTCCACACACACAGGGCAAGCCAGCCTCAGGACCTTGTCCTCCCTCTACCTTCTGACTAGATCACAACCCGGTGATCTTTGCCCAGCTCTTTCTCCTATTTTATTCAGGTCTCTACCAATGTCACCTTCACAGTGAGGTTTCCCTACCCCTACCTGAAACACCACCTCCCTGGCCACTGATCCCTCTCTGTCCTGGCCCTACTTGATTGACATATGTGTTTGTCTATTCATTCCCTGTCAGTTCCTCCACCACAGGGGGACTTGGTCTAGACCCCCCTTTTCCACTATACTTACACCAGTTCCTGGGAAAGAGTAGGACCTCAACAAATACCACTGAATTAAGGAATTCACTCACTTCTCCTTACTACAATAAGCAAGGGAAATTAAGAGCTAATAGGAGTTGTTTCAAGACAAAATTACAAAACTACTAGATTCATGCACCTGACTCAAGGCAGAAATGAACCCAGATATTCGGGACAGAGTATAGCGTATCCTGTGTTTCCCAGGGTGAGTTAATGCTAGCGAGCTCCTCAAGTATTAACCCAATTTTCTGTTCATCTTTATCTATAATCTTAAGATCCATTTTAATAATTAGACTCTTGCCTTTTACTTGGTCAAGAGCTTTTGACGTTTAATTAGGCATTAAAGATAGAATATCAAAAATGTCAATAAAAGCCAAGGTCACCTTGATCAGAACGGCAAGGCTCCAGGTGAAGGGCCTGCTCAGAGGACAGAAGGGCACAGATTCAGGGACCTCGTATCTTCCCTCAGAAATGGGGTGCAGAGCCAACATCTCCATAAGCAGAAGGTTGATAAGAGAGCACCCCTTGATTCTAAGTGTTCACTTTCCTAGAGACAAGCTGAGCATTCTGCAACCTGTGCTAACTTCCTGAAGCCAGGTGGGCAGGGAGACGGGAAAGATGCTAAAAACCCAGTCATGAAATATGGGCCTGTGTATGTTTAGAAGCTGCCTCAAATCTAAGGCACCTCAAATATCTAGAGTTTATTTAATGGCAAGCTTATTTAACATATTTTTCAAATTATTATTATTATTAATTTGTTGTTTGTTTATTAAGTTCTTGAGGGACTAAGAGCCTTTCAAGTTCTATGGTTTCCTAATATGTGAGTGAAGTTACCCCCATCAAGCACTTTAAACAAAACGAAGTTATTCAGCTTAAAGCTCAAGTGTGTCCAGTATACAAAATGAAGGCGATAATGTGAGCTCCCCATTCATTCCAGTACAGAATTCCGTATTTTAATATTGAGGATAAACTTGTGATTTCCTTGGCTTTTTCTCATCCTTCAATTGCAGAAGTGGCCTGAGCATGAAGACTTTAATAGCATGTATATCAGGTAGCTACTCTACTTTCCACATATGCATAATCAGCAATTATAAAGGCTCCTACATTGGTAAAAATTTAATCTTAACTCGCACATCTTATACAGTTACAGTTTTTTCTCATGTACTTAATCTGGCTTCTCTGTGTGATTTGAATGAGTAGCAGATGCTCCGTTTGAGCTGGAAAGCATACCTAACGTATTTATGCTAATGAATGACAGTGCCTGTTCTCACATAGAGGCGATTTTATATTTACACTGATTTCCCCAATGAGCCACCAGAACCCTGTGCTCACAGTGGGGTTGGGGGTCACCTGGAGGACCGCGTCCTACCTCTCGTGGTTTACTGGCAATGGCGATGCTGCCATCCTTGTTGTACTTGATCGGTGCCCCTCCTTCTTGCACCAGCGTCCCATAGCCTGTGCTGGTGTAAAAGGCAGGAACGCCAGCACCGCCGGCACGAATCCTCTCTGCAAGCGTGCCCTACAGGTGAGCAAGCAACACCCAAGGTCAGTACGCAACCCTCTGCACCTGGACACGGAGCATTCAGACACAGTGCCTACCCTCTAAAGCAGTGATGGCGGCCGCATGCCGAGGATGAAACATTTGCTGCTCCTGAGGATGAAACATTTGCGAAATAATGTTTTTTCCTCAAAGTGACACACTACCCGAGTTATGCTCAATTTTTTGGCGAAGTTTGACACACCAAGCTCAAAAGGTTGCCCATCACTGCTCTACAGGATTATCGTTCCAAGCAGTACCTAGCATGGTAAATTGGTGTATTTCACTAACAACACATGCTAGGAGATTAATTTAAAACAATTACTGCCTCTCTAGATAACAACCTTTCTATTCTATTTTTTTCTCTTTTTTAGTGTTTGTTTTTTTTTCTCATTGATTTTTAGAGAGTAAGGAGGGGAGAGGAAGAGAGCAAAACATCGATGTGAGAGCAACATCAATGGGTTGCCTCCTCTACACACCCTAGTTGGGGACTGAACCTGCTACCCAGGCATGTGTCCCGCAGGGAATCAAACCAGCAACCTTTCAGTGCACGGGACAATACCCAACCAACTGAGCCACACCAGCCAGGGCGGCCTCTATTCTTAATCCACAACATGTAACTGCTTATTTGCATAATCACGCTTTCAGCTTCCATGTTGCCTCCTGGCTTCTTGACAACATGTTCAACATCAGTCTATTTGTACTCTTTTTAAATGAGTTTTCAAGTCTGACACATGTAACTTCAACTATATATATTAAAAAACACAAAAATAAATTCTGGGTTTTACTGTGTGCTATATGTAGACATGACCTGAATCTTATCATCAGTAATAATAAATGATTATTGTAGAATAATATAAAATGTTCAAATTTATCTAGAATTTATTCTAAACCATTCTCATTAAGTATTTAATCTACAATATTATCTAATTAAGGAAAAATCCGAAGTACAACATATAGGTAAATTGGTTTTTATTTTATTTTTATTTTTTAATATACTTTTTATTGTTGATAGTATTACAGATATCATGCCTTTTCCCCACTTTACTCTCTCCTCCCAGCCCCTTACCACCCCACCCCCATGTTTTCACTATGCTATTGCCCGTGTCCATGGACTATACCTGTAAGTATGTAAATTCTTTGGTTTATCTCTTCTTACCCCCCCCTCCCCCCCGCATCCCCACATTGAGGTATGTCAGTCTGTTCCATGCCTCCCTGCTTCAGGTCTTATTCTGTAAATTGGTTTTTAAAAGCCAAGAGTCCTTCAAATTTTGTTTCAGAGGAGAAACAGCTATAGGCAAAGTGTCTTTGTACCTTCCATTGGTCACCTTCATCCCCCTGGTGGGTACCAGTGAGGCCAAACCTGATTTCCCAGCTCCCTCCCACCTCCAACTGCCTTTCCACCAAGACTGCCAGAGGGCAATAACCTCCAACAGCACATTCCAACACCCTCTTCACCACTAAGGGCTGTGGTTACGGTCCAGCTACATCCTGGTCACGCTGGACAGCTAAATGGCTAATCAGTAGAAAGAATGAGGTTAGGTATTAATGGCAGGGTGTTAATATTGTCCCAACCTGAAATCAATGTTCTACTTTAACTGGGGCCTAAACTCCGAGAAGGGACTAATGACTAGCATTTGAAACACTGAGGCATTCAAGCACGTGGGATAGTCTGGGGAAGGAGGGGATGGGGGCTTGGGGCTTCACTGAAAATATTTATAGATAAAACTCTTTTCTACCCTATCCAAAGGACTGAGATGACTCTACTCTGTGTTCCGGGTGTTTTAAGTTACCAACATGCACAAAAATTCAATCCTCAAACCGGCCCTAGTTTAGAAGGTGTTTTATGTCCACCCACCCTGAATACTTCACTCCTTCTGTGTCCCACTGGGCAAGAGCCTGAAAACAGAACGTTTCTGCAGGCAGGACTTCCGCAGGAACCACCAAGCCCCACGTCCACCCCAAAGGGAGCCCTGATCCCCAACACTTCATCGACACTCCCTCCTGACTCTCAGGCCACCAAACAAGTTGCCACTACATGGAGGAGGGAGACCCTGAACTCTTCACCTTAAAGAAAGAATGGAAAAGAAATATTAAGGAAGCTTTTCAGACCAAGATGGTGGTGTAGGCAAACGCCTGTACTCACTGCCTCCCCCAACCACATCAAAATTATAACTAAAATACAGAACAACCATCATCTAGAACCACCAGAAAGCGGGCTGAATGGAAGCCCTACAACTAAGAAAGTAAAGAAGAAAGCACACTGAGACTGGTAGGAGGTGGGGAAGCATGGAACGGGCTGGTACGGCACCCACGTGTGCCGCTTTTTTAATCGGGAGAGAGATTGTCTCTGCAGAGGCCACCAGGAGGAGCAAGGAGTCCCAGTCCCACACCAGACCCCCATCCCAGGGTCCCAGAGCTGGGAAAAGAAGTCCCTGCAAGCAGTAAGAATTATGAGCTGTAAAAACCAGTGTGGATTGGGGCTCAGTGACACAGAGGCTGCTGGAGACCCAACTGCTCCTCCTAAAGGGCCAGCACCACAAACTAAACTTACAAAGTCTTGCTTCCTCTGAGCTCCAGTGCCAGGGTGAGGCTCTGAGGAACACAGACACATACAAGGAGGAACTGGATTATCTGGCATTGGGGCAGGAACTCAGGGGTGGCTTTCTTCCAGACAGAGGTGTTACAGGGATCATTGTTTCTATGCTGGGACCTCCCTGGTCACAGGGCTGACTGTCAGCTTCTGTTTGCTCTGCCTTGTTGATTCCCTGAGACCCCACCTCATCCAATTTACAACCCCACCCAAGCTGTGTGCAGCAGCTGTTGCATATGAATGACTTGTCCTTGCTCAGGCTAAAATCTCTCAAACAAGCTGCACCTGGGTCAGGGAGCCCTAAACGTATCAATAAAAGGCCCAAGACTCGGCACAGCACCAGCCTGTCTTGCTTCACAGCTGGGCCTCATGTGGGCACTTCCAAACCTGATACAAAGAGGAGGAATCTGCAGATCTCTCTGTAGCTCCTGCTGAGTGGCTCCAGGCAGTGGCTGACTTTACTCCTGCCTGGAGACCCAAGAGCCAGTGTACCCAGTGGTCAGTGTCAGACCATACCAGATTACAACTCTACACATCCATAAGGGACACACTCAAGGAGCAGACTCAGTGAGTACCAAAGCCCCACTGAAGCAAATCCTGCTCCATAAGGGTGTCTCCTGCACAGCAGCTCTCCCACTGAAGTCACAGCTGGTCCTCACACCCAATTGGCCTGAAGGTCAATTCCTTCCAGTGACACCAAGAGCAATCAAGGCTCAACTACAACAAAACTGTGCACACAGCCCACAAAGGGGTGCACCTAGAGTACCCACCCCAAGTGATTGGGGAGGCTGAGCCACCGGGCCCTATAGGACACCTACTACACAAGGCCACTCTACCAACTCAAGGAGACATAGCAGCTCTACTCAATACATAGAAGCAAACATAGGGAAGCAGCCAAAATGCTGAGACAAAGAAACATGGCACAAATGAAAGAAATTGAATTAAGGGAACTACTGGATATAGAGTTCAAAATCACAGTTATAAGGTTACTCAAAAATCTTCTAGAAACCTCCAAGGGACTTAGTGAGACCTTTAAGGAGCTTAGTGAGAATGCCAAAAAAATGGGAAAGGACCAGTCAGAAATTAAGCATACACTGACTGAAATAAAGAATAATATACAGGAATTCAACAGTAGACTAGAGGATCCTGAGAATCAAATAAATGATTTGAAATATGAGGAAGCAAAAAACACCCAATCAGAGGAGCAAAAAGAAATAAGAATCCAAAAATATGAAGATAGTGTAAGGAGCCTCAAGTGTACCAACATCTGCATTATGGGGGTGCCAGAAGAAGAGAGAGAGCAAGATATTGAAAACCTATTTGAAGAAATAACGACAGAAAACTTCCCCTACCTGGTGAAAGAAATAGACTTACAAGTCCAGGAAGCACAGAGAACCCCAAACAACAGGAACCCAAAGAGGACCACACCAAGACACATCATAATTAAAATGCCAAGGGCAAAAGACAAAGATAGCATATTAAAAGCAGCAAGAGAAAAACAGTTCATTACCTACAAGGAAGCACCCATACGACTGTCAGCTGATTTCTCAACAGAAACTATGCAGGCCAGAAGGGAGTGGCAAGAAATATTCAAAGTGATGAATAGCAAGGACCTACAACCAAGATTACTCTCCCTGACAAAGCTATCACTTAGAATGGAAGGTCAGATAAAGAGCTTCACAGACAAGAAAAAAACTAAAGGAGTTCATCACCACCAAACCAGCATTATATAAAACATTAAAGGGTATTCTTTAAGAAGAGGAAGAAGAAGAAAAAGATAAAAAATATGAACAACAAAATGGCAACAAATACATACCTATCAACAATTGAATCTAAAAATCAAAGTAAATGAATAAGAAATCTAATGAACAGAATAAACTGGTCAATAAAATAGAATCAGAGGCATGGAAATGGAACAGACTGGCAATTCTCAGAGGGAAGGGGAGTGGAGGGGCAGGAAGAGATTAAACAAAGATATTATATGCATATATGCATTACCTATGGACACAAACAATAGGGTGGCAAAGGCCTGGGGTGGGAGAGGACCTGGGTAGAGGGAGTCTAAGGGGGGGGGGGGGGATATCTGTAATAATATTAACAATAAAGATTTTAAAAAATATATTAATGAAGTTCCTTTCCCATGTATATGTCCTCTGATAAAATAAGAAAGAATGCAAAAGATATGCAAGGCTAATTTTCAATAGCTCCAAAAAATGAACGCTAAGGTATCTCAACCTATAATGGAAAGATCCATATGAGTTGATCTTTATGATAACCCTCAAACATTTCAGCAAGTCCTTTTGCATGCTTCCAGTATAATTTACATTCTAGTACCAAACTTTAAAATTTATCCTGTTGCCTAGAGATTTTCATCAGAAATACCTCCTTTTTCTGTTGCATAGCAACAGAAAATATTAGATTCCAGCAATCAATAGGTGGGACCTACAAAATAGCATTCTCTCTGCCTTACCCGTCTTGCACAAAGACATTTCTAGGGAGAAAAAGATACATTTTAAAACAAGTTAGTATTGTAAAAGAAAAGCAGAGAATCAATCTTCTTACCTGAGGTGTCAGCTCTACCTCTAATTCACCAGATAAGTACTGTCGCTCAAATTCTGCATTTTCTCCCACGTACGAAGAGATCATGCGCTTTATCTGCTTGCTTCGAAGCAAAAGGCCCAAGCCAAAGTTGTCAACCCTGGAAGGAAAATGCAAGCAGCTTACAACCAAAGGGCCATCTGATCAAACACTAATGTCACTTACATTGAAAAACATGAAACTGCATTAATTTAAAGGAATCCTATCTACGAGGCACTGAACCCACCTTCTCTCTCAGCCGCCCACCACCCAAAGAGCCCTGCCACGTGGCTATTCTTTTCTTATTTTACAGTTGAGGAAACTGAAGCTCAAAACAGTTAAGTGATTTTTTCCCCCAAGATCTTGGGTAGCGACACCAGCCAGTCCTCAAACCCACATCAATCCTACTGTCCGACCCTGCCCCTTCCATTCTTTTCGCTGCTCCAAAGTGATCCTGGTCAGAAGATGAGCAAGAGATGGACTGGTCCCTGCCCTACGCTTCAGACCCAGGCATAAATGCAATGCCACTGTCCCCAACCTTGCACTGGCCCCAAAGGAAGGCTCAGATGGAGAAAATCTTTCTGTCCAAGAACGGGGTCAGGAGCATTCTCATATTTAAAAGACAGAACTGCAGACTCTTGAAATATGGACCCAATTATATAAGCAATGATGAGTATTTTCCTCGTATCACAGATACAGAGTGAATGATGAAGACCCACTCCAGAACCCAGGCCCTGGCATGGGAAATGGTGGAAGGGCACAGGTCTGACGATCGATCATTAGTGACATCCACTCGTTTGAAAGGAGGTAAGTAGGTAGGTATGGTACCCGTATGACAAACCACTGACATCTCTCCTGACCTTTTCTCCCATCTTCACTCCATTCTCCATCCTCACATACACAAGTGGCGGTTCCGCTCACTGACAATCTCCTAGTTTTCAAAATGTATCACTTCCAAGCTCCTAACCTCCCCCAGGCAGTTCTGACACCTGAATACTTCAAAGTAATCCAGGTGACAGGTAACTGCCAACCTTCTTCTATATTTGTTTCATAGTCCCAGCCTTCCCATACAGAATCTAATAACATTCTCCCCCACACCCCTCATGGGTATAACAAATAGCCACATGATTTATTCTCACTTGTTTCAAAAGAAAACTGGAGCCTAAATAACAAGTGTTTTCAAGTGTACTTTTGCCATATGGGGAGAATTCCCTGAAGATTAATAATACACTTATCCACTAGAGGGCGCCCAAACACTAAAGAGTCTCAGTGTCTCTTGGAAAATCAGTTCTTTGGCACACGCTCACAATGCTGTGTTTGGTTGGTTTATTTTTTTTTTTATATATTTTATTGATTTTTACAGAGAGGAAGGGAAAGGGATAAAGAGTTAGAAACATCGATGAGAGAGAAACATCGATCAGCTGCCTCCTGCATACCACCCACTGGAGATGTGCCCAGCAACCAAGGTACATGCCCTTGACTGGAATCGAACCTGGGACCCTTGAGTCCGCAGGCCAACGCTCTATCCACTGAGCCAAACCGGTCAGGGCAGTTGGTTTATTTTTAACCTACTCCTAATTGACACCTAAGTAGGTCCTCACTTAACAATTCTGTTCCCTTAAACTCAGCTCCACCTGCAGCCTGCCCCATCTCACCCAATGGCAGCACCCCATCCTTAGAGATCTTCAGCACAAACGAAGGGGTGACCTTTGACTCTCACACACTATGGGGACATCCTGACTCTACCTTCAAAATCTATGCAGCATCTGAGCCTGTCTCTCTCCCTCCTCTGTAACCTACACCGTCGCTGCTTCCCTGCACACCGCAGTGACCTTCCGGCTGCTACTCCTGGCCCCTATGAGCCTACTCGCCAGATGACAGCCAAACATACAGGCATAAAATAAAATGTCCGGTCATGTCATGATCTGCTCAACCCCTGCAATGGTATTCACTTATTCAGAGAAAAAGCAAAGGTCTCTGGGGTGGCCGGGCCCCGTGTGATGGGATGCCCGGTCCTGTCTCAACCTCACTCCTCCCAGGTCCTTCCCGCTCTGCCTCTGCTGGCCTCCTTATACTCACATCCTGCCCTGGTCCTTCACGCTGGCCTGTCTATGTCTCTAAACTGCTCCCCCAGATCGCTGCATGGCTCACACACGCCCCCCGCCCCCCCCCTCCCCCGCTTCCTTCACGAATCTGGCCAGCTGCCCCTCCATGAGTCCTGCCTGGATCACCCATCTTATACCAAAACCTGCCCTCCACCTTCATGCTCCCAATTCCCCTTGCTCTTGTTCTTTGCATGGCACTATAACCCTCTAACACACTGGAAACTTACTTATTTTGCTTTGTTTACTACTATTGCCTGCCTCTGTCCATTGGAAGGTTAGGTCCCAAAAGCAGAGAACTTGTCCTGTTTTGTTCACGGCTGCACCCCAGCACCTGGCTGCATACACAATACACGGCGGGCACTAGAGCAACAACTGTTGAACGACTGACAAATGAATGACTTGCTTCACTTCCCCCTCCTCCCTGGCTCCTCTCTAATAAAAATGAGAGTCAAGTCCTTACGCCGGATATTTTCTATTTGCTCCCTGCGTCCCCCAACCCCACATCCATTGAGCCTGCCCTGAGCCGGGGCTGGCTGACCTGTGTGGGCTGAATCCTGGGCCCTGCCCTCTGGCTTCCGGTTGGGGTCAGCCACTGCTGATAGGGTCCAGCCAATGGGAGGCACCATCAGGAGGATGGGGTGGGAGGAGAATGATGTCAGGATCTGTATTCCCCTGGCTCACTCCCTGGCTAAGCTGCAGCACCCGGAATAGCCCTCTCCCTAGAGCTTTGCTCCAGGTCCTAACAGCTCCCGCCCCTCCTTCCACCCGGCGCAGGGCTGCTGAGCTCTGCCGCGTACCCAGGCTGCTGGTACCCAGGCTGCTGGTACCCAGGCTGCTGGTACTCGGGCTGCTTTCCGAGTCCTGACCATTCCTCTAAACACAGTCCCCTTGGTAAGTTTTCCTCAGTTACCCAATATGAGTGTCCCACTGATACCCTCTGGAGCCCTGTCTAAATTACGTCATAAAATAACCCACGAAGGTGGATGTAACCCACTTGCTCTCTGTAGCATTAAATATCTGAACTCCCTCCCAGCGCACAACTCCACACCATAAACCAGAATACACTGAGTCATTCATTGACCTGGGGATTTTCCTAACCACTTTTCCATGGGTCTCTGTTAGGCTTTTCAACACATTACACACTTGAACTTGGCCCTGTTTGGGGATGACCTCCCTGTATTTGTTGACTCTGGCTCTGGAAACCATGTGTATTTGTTGGATTGGTTTTGTTTTTTGTTTTTCTTTTCTTTTTTTCTTTACTTTGTTTCTGGATTAGGACCTGGCATAGCAACTAAGCAGGTCATAAGATACTCAGCCAGGCGACCGCCCGCCTGGCGCACAGTTGGCGTGCATGCCTCCAAACACGCTGCTAGGCAGCTAAGAAAAGTGTCTTTCTTGCCTGTGATACAAAGTGAAAAAGTCAAGACTCTTCCTCCTCACAATATAAGAGAGAAGAGAGACATCCGTGATCTTTTGCAAATGAACATACTAATTTCCCTAGAGAAACATGTATTAAAGCATTTTGCAGCTTTGTAGTAAAGGTAATGCTGGTGAGCTTTCAGAGTGACTCTTGCTTGCCCTTAGCAACCAGTAGCATACCTACCCAGAGAGAGTTAACCTTTTCCCTCCAGCGCAACACACTCAGGTCCCAAACATGTGAGTGATTAAAGAAGTCTAAATCCAAGAATGAGTTAAAGAGATACATTCATGTTCTGCAAATATTTATGAAACTGATTTTCATTTTTTGAAATCTCATTGAACTGGCTATTCTGGTCAAAATGAAACTCTGATAAGAAAGACATTGCAATCATTTACCAAACTACTCCTAGCTTACTCCCATTTTAGACATCCTTAAATCTCATTACACAAGTTATTCTTACTCTGATCATCCCAAGAGTATTGAAAGAAAAGGAAGTGCTGTCTTCAGACAGAAGGTTGATTGATGACATAGTTATATGGGAAACGTGAAATCTTCTGTGAGCTGAGCACACAAGTTCAAGGGCATACCCCAGGGGAATGCTTCCAATCAGCCAAGGGGGCCTAGACCTCCCTTCAGCCCCCAGAGACGCAGCCGCCTCAGTAAAGAAGATCCGGGAAAGCAAAGGAGCCACTGTTTGTCTCCTGGTTCAAAGTCAGCAGTGCAGAGCCAGCCATCTTGTTTGCAGAGGCCCTCACCGAACTCCCGCCCTGGCTAGGACAGCGCTGTACCCAGATGACGGCACTGTACTCCCAGGCATAGGCACAGCTATCACCAGGTAGTATTTGTTAGTCTCCCACATGGAAGTGGGGCTGGTCTTAGAGTTGTCTAAAGCCCCCCTCTCAAGAACGGTAATCAGGTAAACAGCCTTGTCATGAAGGAAAGGGCAGGACTAATACGACACATGCATTCTTTCCTTGGCGCTGCGATTTCATTGGTTGATACATAGTTTGTTGTGAAACTCTGGGTTCACAAGGGCCTGCAATTCATATGTTAAAGTCTTCCAAAAATCAATGGAAGGCACATTGTCAGTTTTTCCTATCTTCCTAATCAAACCACATCAAACTGATCCCAAAAGAGGGCTTATCTTATCTAGACTAATAGACGCTACTCCACAGCAAGGTAAGTGGTGCCTCAGGGCAACAGGTCTTCCTGATCATTAAAAACAAACAAATGAAACAAAAACCATCAGGAGTCCTGCGCGTTGCAAAGATTTCCAATTCAGGCAGATCTTTCCATAAAAAGAGCCTTTTTCTAAATGAGAAAATAATGATTACTTCTAATTCCAAATTCTCTCCATTTACCCAATATTGCAAACCATGTCATTGGCTCTCCGTTGGAGCAATGCTAAGTTTTCCTCATGTATCTGACTCAGATGGCCCAGACAAAGCCCGCACTGCTGCAGACTAAGGGTTTACACTCCCTAATCAGGAGCATCAGCGCCTGCGAAGTGCCTTCTGTGTTCCATGAAGTAGGTGATCAGTACCTACTGTGCATCAAGAACTCATGCCTGGCTGGTGTGGGTCAGGGGTTGAGGTCACATTTTGATACCCAGTCAAGGCACATGCCCATGTTGCGGGCTCGATCCCAGTAGAGGGCGTGCAGGAGGCAGCCCATCAATGATTCTCCCTCATCATTGATGTTTCTATCTCTCTCCCTCTCCCTTCCTCTCTGAAATCAATAAAAATATATTTTAAAAGAATTCATATATTACACCAGCCTTGTAAGCACTGAGCTACCTGGAAAACCCACGAAGTACTGGTCACCAAAAGTATGTTTAATAAATACAAAGTCAGCTCAAAGGGCACTGGATGTGCTTAAGAAATATCAAGGGACCATGAATGTTACTTCCCTATTTACAGATGAGTTCCCTCTGTTACATGAGGGAGCTGAACAGTTGAGCTCTACAACCCTGCCCAGCTCTGACATTCAGTGACACTGAGCACACAGTAGGGACAGAAAACTACTCTGAGTAACATGATTGGCCTGCAACGTGTATCGGAGAGGATAAATACAATTCAGGATACAAAGAAAAGCTAAACGTTTCCAAAGGAATTCAGAAAGGGGCAAGAGAAGTTTTATACTTGCATAGGGCTTCTTTGAAGATATGTAACTTAAGTCCAATTCTGAAAAATGGGAAAGATATGGATACACAGAGAAAAGGTGGGAGAACCTTCCAGATGAAAATAATGACATAAAGAAACTCAGCAAGGGAAAAATGAGCACAAATGTAGGATCAGTTTTGTATCCTAAATAACCTGTGCTATTTGCTCTAAGCTGCATTTATGACAATAGGCTAAACTGCAAACTTGGTTAATTAAAAAAAATTGTTTAAGATGTTTAGTCTTTCATGATTGACAGAGAGCTGATGATTTGTCATTTTGTATAAAAATAGCTTTTTCCTTTATAACTAAACATACCTTAAGTGCATGTCATTCATTATTAAAATGTTATGGCTTAGTGTGGACCGTTTTGATATGCGATCGTACTGTCTTAAGTGCTGGCTGCGTATCCTCCTCCTTCCACCAAGACCAGCGACCTTTTTAATGATTAATGATATTCCTTACATATCATCTAGAGTAATGGCATAACCCAGTGAAAGGACTTAAAACAGATTGCAAATTGACATCCACCTTTCCTGATACAACATACAATAACATACAACATAAAGGAACATCTCATACAACAAAACATACAACATAAAGGAATATCTCTAATTTTTAAAATGCAAGAGTCAATTTAAAATATATATATTTCAACTTTACAGTATGTTTGAAATTAAAATAGAAGCACATCAGATTAAGATACAAAAATTATGCAAGTCTCCTTTACTTATGATTAAGAAGTATGGTACCGTCCTAGCCAGTTTGGCTCAGTGAGTAGAGCATTGGCCTTCGGACTGAAGGGTCTCAGGTTCAATTCTTGGCCCCAGTCGAACATGCAGGAGACAACCAATCAATGTGTCTCTCTCACATCAATGTTTCTCTCTGTCTCTCCCCCTCCCTCCCACTCTCTCTAAAAATCAATGGAAAAAATATCTTCGGGTGAGGATTAACAACAACAACAAAAAACGTATGACACCAAAAGTATTTGAATAGATGGAACCATGACTCCTGAGCTTATTAAACACTATCTTTTTTTTTTACTTTATTTTATTTATTGTTATTATTTTAATCCTCACCTGAGGATATTTTCCATTGATTTTTAGAGAGAGTGGAAGAGAGAAACACTTTGATTGATAACCTCCTGCACAAGCTCAGTCCCAGGTCCCAGGCTGGGGAGGAGCCTGCAGCTGAGGTATGTGCCCTTGATTGGAATCGAACCCAGGACCTTTCAGTCCACAGGCCAATGCTCTAGCCACGGAGCCAAACCAGCTAGGGCTAAACACTATCTTTTGATGTGGGAGCATATTGCTCATTTAAACGGGAAAACTTTCATTTCGCTGATAGACTCTGTGTAAATATCATGGAGAACTGTCATTCCCTTCAAACCAATGGTCTTAAACGTGCACTTGCCCTGCATTGTTGCTGACTGCGGTGAGCCCTTTGACTCCGGTCTTCAGCAAAGCTCCGATGAGATTCTCTGGAATGCCACACAGCCCGAAACCTGTAAGAAGCCAAAAAGGTCAACCGTTTGTGAAGAGAGGAAGGTTGTTTCAGGGAAATGTGTGTTATTCTCTTTTAATAAAAAAAAAGACACTCTATAAGCACATATGAGACCTACTAAGCAAAATGCACAGTATCTCAGCAACTCCATAAATAGACATAAAGCTGTTCCCAAATGTTTGACACCAATACACAGCACCAGGCATCACTGTCCGGCCCTCCATTCATGGGTATAAAGCCAAGCATGATGTGTTCATACGGCTACACATCATTCTTCTTGCTCTTAACTGCCTATGGACTACTGCCCCACTTCATCATTGAACCCTAAACAGTCAGGGTGTCGCCATCGAAAGGAAAACAACACTATTACTCACCACCAACCAGGATCTTCGCGCCGTCAGGGATATCTTTTACAGCTTCCACGGGATCTTTGTAAAATTTGGTATGGCGACACGTGCTGGTTGAAAAATAGCAAACGCCTCCCTAAAACATTAAAGAACATTTGAAGTGAATCATCATTTGGCGATATGTCTTTACATGCATAGCAATTTATTCAATTTTTATATATACAAGGACAGTTTCACTATGGCCTCTTTGAAAGAGTGGGGCTGTAAGTAGTTCATCTTAAGAGTGGAATGAAGCCCTAGCCGGTTTGGCTCAGTGGATAGAGCACTGGCCTGCAGACTGAAGGGTCCAGGTTCAATTCCAGTCAAGGGCGCATGCTGAAGTTGCAGGCTCCATCCCCAGTTAGGGGTGTGCAGGAGGCAGCCCATCAATGATTTTCATCATTGATGTTTTCTCTCTCTCTCCCTTCCTCTATCTGAAATCAATAAAAATTAAAATAAATACTGGTAAATAAAAAGGAGTGAAAGAGACATACTCTATCCAGATTATCATCGGAGTCCCCTCATGATCTATGTCTTCTATTATACAAGGGACAATGCTGTGATATTTGTGGCCACACAGAAATAGATGGCCCAGATACTAGCACTCAAATTCCCAATAATGGCATCATCAAGCATTGATTTCTAATAGTAACCTAACCTTCCATTCAATCCACAAATACTTACTGAGAGCCTACTATAGGCCAACTACTGTGGTATTGCCTGCAACCTAGTCAGTATTAAGACATGATTGCCGCTCTCAGGGACATACAGCATGACCAATACTACCTGGTCCAACAATGTTGGGTAACAGAATGCCTCCTAAAGGAACAAATAAAGAACAGCACACAAAATGACTCCTCCCCCTCTGGGGCTTGGAGTCCTGGATGCTGTTGAAAAGTAGCAAATGATTACCTGCAAGGGAGGCATGGCTAGAATTACTATCACCTCGTCAGCTTTCAAAATCCATTTTAAACTGTTTCCGCCTTTATACTTCATCCTCAATAGGGACGGGAAAAATTAGAAAGCCCATATGTTGCAAGCAATCACTCATACTCAACATCTCTTTTTAGATATATATAAAAGCTCTCCTTTAGTCTCATCATATACTCAACCTAAAAAGAGGAAGGAGAGAGAATGACAGACACCTGACTCATGACATGTGGTCACCTTAACAAGCCCACTGCCAATCAGCCTCCCAGACAGACATCCTGGTGGGGGTAAGGTAACAGCACAAAATAGCATTCTCTTCATCCTCTAAAAACTCCTTTTAGAAAAAGTGTCACGTAGTACAAAAGCCTATTTAAGAGAACTATACTGAAAGTCAAATGAGATTTGCAGAGGTAGAGGTCACACAGATGACTCTTGTCCCTTTAAATTTCAACCGTGGTCAAGGTCAGGTAGGGCATGAGGTAGAGCTGGCACATCACCCAACGCGGGGAGCAAGTGGAGGCAGAGACAGAAAGGAAAGTGCTTATCTTAAAGTAGCAAGGAATATTTTTATTCTGTTTTAAACACACACGTACACAAATACATTTTTAATCTTGGAAATTAAAAGTTTGGAGCCTGAATAAATAGGTGAACAGAGCGCAAAATAGAGTTGAGGGTATCTCCTAGAAACGAGAGAAAAATTCACAGATATGTAATCCAACCAACTCGTTTCGCAGGTCGTGCTTCGAAAGCTTAGGAAGATCTTGTCCCATCCCCAGCACTTTTGAGGCAGGACCAGGCCCCGGGTTTGCGCCTTCTAGCACAAGGTCCTTCCACCACCACAATTCTCCGTGGTCTTTCAAAGTCCTCGATCTTCTTCTACTTCTATTTCACTCTTTATACAAACAAACCTTTCTGAGTGTCCTGCTTTCTCACATAGAAGTCTGCTGTCAATCTCCAGTGAGGAGTCCAGCCTTAGCAGGCCGGGAGGAAGGAGATGAAAGATGTGTCTGCAGGGGGTGACATTGCCCTGAACTATTTATCCACGGACAGAAACACGAGTCCTGTGGAGAGGAAGTCAGAAGAAAACTCATTTCTTCTGAGACCCAGAGAGCGCTTCAGATGCACGCAGCATAGACTGGGCAGGGCCTCCGATCCCTTCTTTCAGCAGATAATCATGTCTTCATTCCAGTCAGAAATCACCGAGGAGCTGGGCCCACATCCCCAGAAAGTTCCCCAGAAGTATTTTAATTTTAATTTTTTATCTTTTTTTAAAATTTATTTCAGAGAGGAAGGGAAAGAGAGAGATAAACATCAAGTATGAGAGAGAGAGAATCATTGATCAGCTGCCTCCGGCACGCCCCACACTGGGGATCAAGCCCACAACCCTGGCATGTGCCCTGACCCGGCAGGGATGGAACCATGACCTCCTGGCTCATAGGTCAACGCTCAACCTCTGTGTCCACACCGGCCTGGCCCTCAGAAGTATTTTAGAAAAGACCCAAGAGTTTCACATTTATCCTGACAACCAAGAGTTTAAAAGCAGTAAAAGTGACTCATGTTTCCAGGGACTATGAGGAGAGCTCAGAACAATGAAGACTCTACAGGCACTCAAATTTGTGTGTGTGTGTTTTTGTGTTTTTTTCATTTTTCATACATTCATTTGACAGCGTTTGTTGTCATTTATTATCCATGTTATGCTGACATTTGATATCTGATGGTTGAGAAACCAATGGTGTGGCATAACGGGCCACACTCCCCATCTCTGAGTCGAGGAAGTACTGCCAACACCTTCTAAGATTAGGCGGGGGGAGGAGGCCTCTAATAATATCTACCTATCTTTCCCCTTAGCTCTAAGCTGCTCTCAAACTGACCTCTACCTTCTAATATATTCTTAATACCAAAACAATGATATGAAAAGACCCAAGCACCATCTGCTAAATAAACAAAGAACCTTTGAGTTTGCATAAGATACTTAAAAGAATGAAGAATAATAAATTGTTCAGCTTTGACATCTATTTATTGTGAGATAATCCCCCCTACCCCCAAGTCCTCCTTTATGTTCCCATAATGTATTTTGTTTTGTTTTTCCACTCTCTTACCTTCGGCAAATTTCCATGTTATTATTACCACTATTTCTGCTAATACTATTGGGGGAGCTAAATAGTAATGACTCAGTACTGAAGTGTAAGAAGTAATCAAAACTCTTACAGTGCAACATTTTTATATTTAATCCATTTCTCTTTAGGATAAATTTTGTCTACAGATTCTCAAAACTCGTGTTTTTGCCCTCTACATCACATTTTTACACTTGACCTTTGAGGTTTGATTCTACTGTTGAACCTAAATGTTATCACATGACTTCCCAATCCAGAATCATTTTCCTCTCTAACCACTTCTGCCATATTTCTTGCCCCTAAATTTCTCTTTTTCCTGCCACTCAATTCTGCAGAACTTCATGAAAATGCACTTCATTTGGAAGGCCTTTCAGGGAAAACCCAAAAAGCACACTGCTTTTTCATTTTACAATACATTTTATCTTAATGATATGGAACTGTACACCCAGCTATTTACCTTGTCACCTTCCAGTTAAATAAGGCAGGACATGGGAACATTGATACTGCCCACTTCACTATCGAAGTTTGATTAACAGAAGCAGGAAAGAGAGGCCACGTGGAGAGGCGAGGAGAGCCCTGTTAGGAGGAACAGGCAGTAACACGCAGGGATACACACACCCACAGACCTTCAAGGATGAGGATGGCCATTGCCAAAGGAGGAGCTGACGTGTGCTGACATGCTTTAGCTGTGCAGGGGAGGGGAAATAATTTTCCTTCTACCCTTTTAGGTTCTTTTGACTGCTCTGATCATCACATTGACATGAGGCAGGAGAAGATGATCAAATGTATCACGTACATATGGGGGTTCCACTAGAATATGGGATCCAAGGAAAAACTGGGCAGCTGAGGCTTACAAGCTATCTTGAGCTAAAGAGAAGGAATAGTGGGGGGTGGGGGGACATCAAAGGGCAAGAAGGCAATTCACATGGAGATGGAAAAGCATATATTTGGTAAGTAAATGTTTGCTGGGCCATCTTTAAACAGTGAGACCCACAGCGGACATTGACCAAACAGGTCTTGCCACATCCCCATCTACCACACACTAGCTCACATTATAGCTCAGTCTGATGTCTCCCTTCCTGGAGCAGGTCCTCTATCTAAAGTCTTTCAGGCAGTTAGCGGGGAGGTCAAAGGTTTTTCCTGAGTCCTTCCTTAAAAATAGCCAGCTTCAAATAATCAATATCCCAAAAAAGGCATATATGGGGTGGCAAGCTCTCCTTCCTCTCAGCCATCCAGCACGAAGCCAAGTGTGCCCCAGGCGGAATGTTCACCTTAAACTAAACACCACCAAGTCCGCACTTATGACATGAATACATCACAAGGCAGGCGCTCACAGGGAGTCACTAACACCAGGCAATTCTCCCCGCAGTGGCAGCTTGGCTTTCGAGGGGACGCCCACGTTCTCTTCCAATGCAGGTGCGATGCCCGACACTCGGAAGGAGCACCGACGGAGTGATGCTTCCCGCCTGGTGCGCCAGGAAGCAGAGGGCCTGTCCAAACCTCACGGATGCGGTAGGGAATCCAGGAAGGAGCAGCTGCGTGAGTCAAGGTGCAGAGAGGGGAAAGGGGCCCAGGGAGAGAGGCTAGAGCAGTCTGGAGAAAGAGAGGGAGACTGAGGCAGGCTGTTCAAGGCCTTAAAGACCACATGAAAGAGTTTCAGCTTCCTCCCTCCATGAGGAAAGAACAGCAAAGCTTTTGAAGCAGACAGCTGTCACAGCTCTCACATGAAAACCTACACTGGGGACGGGGCAGGGGAACTCACTGTTTCCTTCATCCATCCGCTTCTTCCAAAATACCTGTTTTGTATCGCATATAGTAAATACTGGGGACAGTGCTTTAACGAAAATACCATCCAAGCATAGCCCCTGCTCTGATGAAACCTGCACACTAGCGAGGCTAACAGTCACTAAATAATTACAAAATGAGTACACGTGACACCAGTGATCAACTAGAGGTAGAGAGAGGAGAGAATGTTTTCAAGCTGACACACTGGATGGACACTGGCCTGTTAACCATAAAGAAAACGAAGCAAAGCAAGGGAGGGAAAGCCACATGCGGCTGGTCCCTTCTGAGTCAGAAGAGCCTGATGTGCTGAGGGACCTCCAGGCGGAGTCAACCAGTAAGCTACCCTGGGAGGCCTGCAGCTCAGCAGCCTGGGGTTGGAGAAAGGCCGGGGAACGACAGTCACCAGGAAGACAGGTGGCTAACGTGTTAACGGCGATTTTTTTTTCCAGTAATAACTTTCTATAAGGAATAGAGAAAGCAGTACTAAACGCTCCCTCTGAAGTAGTCATGGAGAAGGGACCTTCGGATAGTCTATTCTAATCTAAGTTCTTGCCAGTGGTTCTGAAAGTGCAGTCCTCAGACCAGCAGCCTTAACATCACCTGGGAACTTTATTAATGCAAACTATGGGACCCGCGCCCAGGACCAACTAAATCAGAAATTCGAGGGGGGTGGGGGGGTGGGGAGAGACTGTTTGATAAAGCCTCCAGATAATTCTGATGCACGTTCAAGTTTTATAGACTTGCCTATTATAGATTTTTTTTTAAAAGACACTATCTCGTTTTGTTGCTTATGTTTACCAGAAACATTCTCAAGACTGCTACTTAAAGGGTTCTCCCATCAATGTAGTAAACATGTGGGGCATAGCTAGTCTATGCAGGGTAGTGTGTAACGTTGAGAGAGACGGGGAATAAAGCACACATGGTCCTTGCCACAAAGAAACTTGCATCCGGTTCAGCCGATGTACACATCTGAAGTTAAGCAAGTACACGTGTAACAATTTAACTGAAGCAGGAGGCAAGGATTTAAGCAGAACGGGCACTTCCTAAGTGCCACGCGCTGGAGGAACACTGGGAAGCAGGTGTGGTTAGAGCATGATTCTCAAACGTGAACGTGGGAGTCTGAATCTCCATAGGAACTTTCAATGACATACTGCAAAACCCATAGTGTGTAGCTCGGCCATCTAAGCGGAGGTTTCCTGGGCTTGGGCATGGTTTAATGGTATATCTAAAGGTGAGAAAATGAGTAAATTACACTTAGGTAAACAAGTAATCGCCGAAAGAGGAGAATGTGATTGACCTTGGCCCAAAGGCATCTCCCTATAGTGGTTTGCATTCTTGCATGCCTTGCAGCACCCGCAGCAATCTGGCTGAAGGTCGAGGTCCCTTTGAATAATGCCTCACATAAGCCGAAGCTATCTGCAATGACCAAAATGCTTCCCAAGAAGCATCTAGAACGTTCCAGTTCTAGATCGTCCCTAGCATCTAACGAAGGGGCCCTCTGCAATTACTGCTCTCGGATATCGGATGCGGGAAGGAGAGAAGAGGCGTGGGCCGGCCCCGGAGTTCTCAGTGAGCAAGGCGCGCTTTCAAGCTCAGGACTCTCAGTACGCCCCTAAGTAAAAACATCACTTTTCCTTCGGCCTTCCTAGAAAGCGGTTCGTTCCCATGGTTACCGGATAGCGAAGGTAAGTCGCCCTCGGGCCCCAGCGCTCCGGCCCAGTTCCCGCCTCCTAGGACTCCAGACGGGAGTCACCTGCGCGGGGGCTTCCCAGCGGGGACAGAGCTCGGGGCCAAAACGCACAGGAGGCAACCATGGGGACACCACTCCGCGGAGAGCTGGCAGGAACGGCAGAACTAGGATGCCAAAGGGCTTTGAAGACGGAAATCTCCTCCCCCCCCACCCCCCGATCCCTTGGGGGCGTCGGGAGAAGGGCCGAAGAGCGCGAGGGAGCCACGGCGGGACCGCGGCCGACTTCTCCGCTCGGCAGGGAAGACGCTCCGCCCGGTTCCGCTTCCCCCGGCGCGGGCGGCGCAGCGCAGCCCGGCCATGTAGGGGAGGCGAGCGTGGGCTCGGCACCGCGTCCCCGCCGCGCCCAGCACCCGCCCCCTTGGCGGGAAGTCGTCCGAGCCGGGGCCAAGTCGGCCCTGGGTCCTGGGCCCCAAGATCCCCATGCAGGGCGCACACCTACCCGCCGCCGCCGGGGCCCTCCGCTCCGGAAACCCGCGCGCTCCACGGCCGGACCCCACTCGGGCGGCTGCCCGGGAGCGGAGATGCGCGCCCGCCCGCCCCTTCCCAGCCTCGCGCGCGCTTCTCAGCCTCGCCTCGCCCCTCGGGGGAGCGCAGGCAGGACCGACCCACCGCGGGACCCGAAAGAGCAGCGAGGCAGGGAGGCGCCGGCGCATCTCGGTGGCCCGGAGACGGCGCCTCGGTGCCAAGCCCAGGCTGGAGAGGGCGGGTGCCCGCGGGGAGCGAACGCGGCAGCACTCGAGTGTCGTCCGCGGTTTTCCGTGGCCAACCTCACATGCACGTTACCTTGGATCGGGGGGCCCCAGGAGCCGCGCGCCGAGGCGCAGAGACGTGGCCAGGAGCAGAGGAGGCGGAGAGGTGCCATGATGAGCCCGGCGGGGAGGCGGCGGCGGCGGGAGCGTCCCGAGGCTGGAGGCTGCCGGGCGGCCGCGTCCCGGGAAGGAAGGGGAGGGCGGTGCGGGGGGCGGGCTGGAGGCTCGGCCGCGCGTTTGTGACGTCCGGGTCCTCCCGCGCTGCGCGCCTCGCCCCCCTCGGCGGCGGGGAGGGGCCCGGCTCGCTCTTTTTCCGGGTAAGGAGCTTGTTGGCGAGCGCTCCGCCACCCTAGCCCCTTGGTGCACCGTTTAGCCTGGAGCGGGGGGCACGGTGTCTGCTTTCCCAAGGTCACGGTTAAGTCTGGGCCTGGCCTTCGGGCGGCGCAGGACTGTCACTTGCTGTTTTTCCAAGTCGGTGCCTGGCACATCGCCCCCCCTACTTCCCCTCCCCCGTCTATACAGCGTTCTCACATCTTCCATTTCTCCGTCGCCTCCTCCCCACACCGGCCCTGGTTTGTGTAGCGAGTTTGCTCTGAGGACCTGTCCAGAGCCATCTGCCATGCGGTGTGACCAGGCTGTCCCTGGTCAAGGGGGACAAGAGTAGGACTGGGCCTCTGGGACATCTCCCCACTCTGCTCCATTATCCACGTCTGTATTTTTTTTTTTTCAGACTCTTCCATCCTGGAGTCCCAGAAAGCCCAGAGATTACTCAGCAGATGCAGACCTACAGGTGTGGATTCCTTTGATCTCAGTGCCATAACTTTTCTAAACCGAATTAGGATTGCTTATTATTCTCAGAACTGTCATTAAGGTTTACGTCCAGGAATTCATGCAAAGCTTCTGGCCCCGTTATAAATACTCAGTGAGCAAATGCGAGGCGTTATGCTAAGTGTACTCAGGGGCAATGGCGAACGGGCAGGGCGCTTGCTTCTCCACCGGCCTTCCCTTTCCACCAACGCCTTGAGGACATGAGCCAAGTCTGATTTCTTCAGGGCCCTCTGTGCACTTAGTGTGGAAGGACCAAGTGGAAACGCAGTGAATATTCTATTTAAGGGGACCAAGTCCTGGGAATATGGCTGTTCGTTTTGAACCAAAGCAAAGCAAATAAGATCATTAAATGCGACCTTAGCTTCCTTAGCAAGTAAACTAAGGCAGTGACCAGACACAGTCCAGTTTAAAGTGTCCATAAAAGCACTTCCCTTTCACGGTTTTCTGTAAACTCTCCCTTCCTCCTCCCCCCCCCCCACCACCCACCCCAATATAATTTAAGGGAGCAGAATGCCAAGGTAGACTATCCAATTACATAAGAAGAAATTAACTTAGTAATCTCCTATATTTTCAACAGAAGTTGGCTAGTAGGGAAATCGGGGTATTTGAACTAAAGTCCCCTTGCGAGGCCTACTACAGCATGTAAGGGATGTGGCGTGGCACAGAATGGGACAGAGCTGATGATCCCAACTGGGTCCGCTCTCCGCTCTCGCCCTTCCCGAGAGCACATGACAGGGAAGCTGGCCTTGGCAGCGTGGCCGCGGTCAGATGACTCGCTCCTCTTGGCTGCTCGTACTGTGCTCCTCCAGAGGAAAAGACCCACGTTTGCAGCCTGTACTCCGTGTGACTCTCAATCTTCTGGAAAAATCAGGCTCTTCACGCTGTGCCCAAAACATGCTGCACTGTTCTTTGATGACTTTATGAGTTCTTTTTGTACTTTTTAAGTAAAATGTGAGTGTCTTCACCTTGAACAAATGGCAGCAAAGATCTTCTGTACAGATGTCCCTCCTGGCTCCACAAAGCCATTTCCATTTTAATCTGTGCACAAATCTACTTTTTAAAATGTTCTGAATGTTTCTGAACTAGCAAGAATAGTTCCTCCTTGCTTCGAAGGGTCATTTGTGGCAAGTATTGAGCATATTCTGGGAGCTTTTCTTTATGTAATCATTTTTTAAAAGTGGGATGATTGAATTGAATTCAAAGCTTTTAAGCAAAAGGTCTGATTCCAGACAGACAAGGAGGAAGGTTTATTTTGTATTATTTTATATATAACATGTATTATGGCATATCTAATATATTTACATGTACATAAATTTATATATATATATATATATATATATATATATATATATATATCCCTTTCTATCAAATGAATACAGGCAATGTGCCAGAGTTAGTACAATTGTAAATTGTCATTCTCTACTTGAGGGCTTTTTATTTAAATTCTCCTAAAATATGATGAATTAGCATCATCTCTCATTATTGAAAAATAGGACATAAAAAAAAAGGAAAGAAAGGAAAAAAGACATCCTGCCTTCACATTTAGTGGAGTGTTCCTCCAGGTTGATATTGAGGATATATGAAGGCTTATTTCTTACATGTGGTTTGACTGGTTTAACTAGTAATAGGAGTTTTTAACTGGGTCATAAAAAGAAGTATGAATGCTCCCTTTCATACAATGGTCCTTTAATATATGGAAAAGAAATTTCTTCGGACAAATAATTTTTCTCTAGTGGATTTGAAAGACATAAATTTGAAATTTTACATGTATCTAAATTTAAGCATTTGTTTAATAATGCAAATCATCATCCCCTAATATACCTATTTTGTAAGCTTGTTATTTTCATAAATTCTTTGAAGCACTGCCTTGTATGAAAAAAATATGTTTTTAATATTTGTTCAGTGGATTAAAAAGTGAATTGTTTGTGTATTTTCCTTAGGGGGAAAAAAAAAAGTAAAGTAAGTGCATGAGATTGTTGGAAAAGGTTCAACTCCTGGAATGAAAATGAACATTGTGTTAAGGTTCCAAGGAAACTTAAAGGAGCAAAAACACCCTCGTGATATTGTAGGCATTCAAGTATGGTCAGTCATGTTACTTCTACTTGAAACCTATCAATTGTTTCCCCACGGCCTTGAAGATCTAACTCCCATGCTTCTCCGCTGGCATAGAAAGGGACCCTCTCTTCTCGTTTTCCTCCTCCCTGCACATCACCTTTATATTCCAAACTATATTTGCCTCTTGTCTTTCACAGGATGGATTTACCCAACATCAGGACCAAACGTTGACAGCAAAATGGTCAAGAACATGGGCTCTGGAGCTAGGCCGCTGGGTTCAGGTCCCAGCTCTGCCATCCCCTGCCCTGTGGCCTCCTGCGATGCGGCGTTCAGGAGAGCTGTGATTGGCCAGTGGTGGTGCAGCGGTTCAGGAGAGCTGTGATTGGCCCGTGGTGAGATCATGTCTGGTTCCGTGTCCATTTGGGCTATTCAGGTGTTCAAAGAGTACTCCTTGTGTGTGCATTTATTTTGCTTTTTAGATTCCACATACATAAATATGAAATCGTATGGTATTTGTCTTTCTCTGACTGACTATTTCACTTAGCATAATATCCTCTAGGTACATGCGTGTTGTTGTAAATGGTAAGATTTCATTTTTTATTTTATGGCTCAGCAATATTCCATGGTATATATGTGCCACACCTTCTTTATTCAAGCCAAACAGAAACAGGCTTATAGATACAGAGACCAAACTGATAGTTGCCTGATTTGGGGGGGGGGGGGGAGAGAGAAGGGGGGCAGGGCTGGGTGAAAAAAGTAAAGAGATTAATAAATATAAATTGGCAGTTACAAAATAGTTATGGTATGTAAAGTACAGCAGTACAGCATAGGGAATAGAGTCAATAATATTGTAATAGCTATGTGCAGTCCCAGGTGGATACTACACTTATCCGGGAGATCACTTTGTAGGTTATATTAATCTCCAACCACTAAGCTGTACGCCTGAAGCTAGTATAATATTGAATGTCAACTGCAATTGAAAAATTTTTTAAAGATTTTACCTTGTGAACACATATACAGCGTGTCCCAAAATACACACCTTTTTCTGATAGCTCAATTGATGTTTCTTTCTTTTCAGATTTAACCCATTGGAATGAATAATTATTCAAAGTGTGTATACATTTTTTGGGACACCCTATATTTCTGAGATGCTTTCTATATTTTTATAAACTGGAAAACATCAGGATTCAAAACCTGGCCTGTATGGTTTTAAAGACTGCTTTTACCTTTCCGCCTTCCTCTTTATGAGTGTCTGGCCCCACTCCCCAGTTTCCCTCGTTCTGCCCTAATGTAGGACTTCAGTCTCATTTCTCTTGTTGGGATTATTGCAGTTGCTTCCTAAGTGAACTCTTTCTCCCCTAGGTTAACCATTGTTAAAATTATCATTTCAAATACAGATTTGATCTTCTTTTTTTTATTTATTTATTGATTGATTTTAGAGAGACAGACAGAGAGAGAAACATCTATTTGTTGTTCCACTTGGGCATTAATTGGTTGAATCTTATATGTGCCCTGACCAGGGATCAAACCCACAACCTTGTCCCATCGGAAAGACACTCCAACCAACTGAACTACCCAGCCAGGTCCAAATCTCTTCTCATATGCTTTCCTAAAATTTTTTGAGAAATCCTCATAGGCTACAAGTCAAAACCCAGCATCTGATTATAGCCAAGAGCTTTCTAACCCAGGCTCAGAAAACCATCTAACCTTAAGGGCCTTCAGAAATACTTTAGGGTTCCACAAATATTATGTTTTGAAATTATATTTTAACTATTCTATCAACTCTAACAAAGCGGTAGCATGTACACTCTATTGTGGTGTAGCTCTGATTTTAACATATTAAAGATTACCAGATGATGCAGTTGGGAGGCAGACCTCAGAATAATTTATGGCAAAGATGGTCTTTTTAAGCAGGAGAAAAAGATGAACTACTCTCTAAATTGGGGTTAGGACAATTTGCTGTAAAATTTTAAAAAATAATAGATCTTTATTTATCAGGATAAATATAAAAGACAACCCAGGTTGATTGAGTTACTAAATATATTTTAAAAGATTATTATGCCACCATTGAAAAATAAAAACATTTAAGTATGTGTGGAAATGTTTAGGATAATTGTAAAAGGCAGAATTTAAATTGTGCTATGTAATGATCACAGCTGTGTGTTATATATTTTTACATTAGGCCCCAAAATGAAAAAGACCATTCAAACAATGAGAGAAAAAAAATATGACTAGGGCAGGACTTTGGGTGTTTTCCTGGATTGTTTAAAATATTGTACAACTTTTAATTAACTTTTAAAAGCAGTATCACATAGTTTTAGTGTGAGTTCAAAATATGCATTTTGGGATCTCGGAGGTATTTTCACTTGCATATTCATTGTAGTATTATTCACAATAGCCAAGATGTCAAAGTAACCTGAATGTCCATCCATGGATGAATGGATAAAGAAAATGTGATCTAATCAATCATACCTTGCAAAAGAAGGAAATCCTGTCATGGGTTGCAACATGAATGAACCTTGAGGTTATTATGCTAAGTGAAATAAACCAGCCACAGAAGGACAGAAACTGGATGATTCCACTTATATGAGGTATCTAAAATAGTCAAACAGGAATTCAATCTGAAACTCTTTTGATTAGTCAATCCTATATAATAAAACCCTAATATGCAAAATGACTGAAACAGGGGAACAACTGTTCGCTATGATGTGTATTAACTACCAGGGGGCAGACACTCAATGCAGGAGCTGCCCCCTGATGGTCAGTGCGCTCTCACAGGGGAATCGCAGCTCAGCCAGAAGCCGGGCTCTCAGCTGGTGAGCGCAGCAGTGGTGGTGGGAGCCTCTCCCACCTCTACAACAGCACTAAGGACCCCTTGGGGGATGTCCAACTGCTGGCTTAGGAGCGGGCCTAAGCCGGCAGTCGAGTGGGCCTAAGCCTGCAGTCGGACATCCCCCTCGGGTCCGAATGTTGTGCACCGGGCCTCTAGTATATAATAAAACAAAGGATTTTTTGATACATTTATTTTTTTTTTAAGTCAAACTTATAGAAACAGAGTAGCATGGTGGTTCCCAGGGGCTCAGGGGAGGGGGAAATGAGGAGTTGGCATTCAACAGGTATAAAGTTTCAGTTATGCATGATGAGTAAATTCCAGAGATCTGCTGTACAACACTGTACCTAGAGTTAACAATGATGTATGGAGCAGTTAAAAATGTGGTAGAGCATAGATCTCATGTTAAGTATTCTTACCACAAAATAGACATACATATATTTCATATAGAAAATAGGTTTTTCTATACAAAATATTATTTTTATATTTTGTAAAAGTAGAAAGCATCCCCCGGCCCCCAATCTCAATCTGGGAATCCAGGAAGTGTTTCGGAAGATCTGGCAGGTACTGTGTTGGACACCACACACTAATATTTCCCTCGGCTGCTCAGAAAGGTACAGCACTAATAATCGTGGAATATGTACTTCTCTATAGATGAATGAGGGTTGCTGGCCACCTTCTGTGAAAGTAAAACTCTTCAGTTGGCAAACAAAAGAATCAAGATAATATCTTACCTCCTCCCCACTTGTAAATCACTAATGGGCTTCAGCCAGCAGAGCGGTGACTTGAAACACGGCGCTGTCCAGCCTCCTGTACACCTGTGGCTTTCTGCTCAGGCGTGCCCTGCGGCTGCACTCGCGGATGCCTAAGCAAACACTCCTGACCGAGGACATGACGTTAGAACTGCCTAATCTAGTGCCTAGTTCTAGAACATAGCCACTCTGAAAGCCCTGAAGTGCTACTCGCTGGAATGCAGTCAGGAGAGTACTGAGAGGAAAGGCGTGCAGCGTGGATAGCTAGCTTTTAGTACCTCCCCCATGTCAGCGAAAGGCACGTAGATTTGAACAGGTAAGTCTTCAGTTCCCGTTTTGGATAAGAACCTTGGAGAAAAATGGTTTTCCTAGCAATATCTTGTGATGATTATGACTTTTCACTGTCTTTATTTTCTGCATGTTCCAAAGTAGTGGTCTACAGACTTGTTTGTGTGTGTGAGTCACCTGAATGAATTTTAAAGTTGAAAACCACATGTGCATCAATGCATACATACATGTTATGTGTGTGTGTTTATTTCTTTATAAATTAAAAACAGTGATTTATATAACACAACAAACACAATACAGTGTCAGTAGGGGACTGTTCTATAAAAGTTGGCTATGTCATCAGTCTCTGGACTAATTAGTCTGTGGATACTCATTAATGCTTCCTTCCACGTGGCACTGCCTAAGGGCTAGGGATTCAGTGGTGAGTAAGACAGACAGATATGGTTCCTGACGTCATGGAGTTTACCTCTTGGTAGAGATTAAGACTGAACAAGAATTCATCCATTCTTATGCAGGGGATGGTCAGTGAGAAGTACAGTTTTAAGAGAGTGTATCATAGACATAAAGGGGAGAGGGGTGTCGAGGAAAACTTCCTGTAGGAATTGTCCTTAAATTGGGATCTTAAGAATCAGCAGAGGTTAGCTAGTTGATGGGGGAACAACATAGGTAAGGAGAACAATTTATGCAAAACCCTAGTTTGACAATAAAATCCAGAATGAGTAAAGGTGGACCAAAGACAGATTGGGCATAGGACCTTGAAACATGTGGGAAAAATTGTCTTTTTCCTAAAAACAAAACAAAACAAAACAAAAAAGCCATTGAAGATTTGAACCAAAGGGTAAATTGATCAGACTTGAACTTTATAAAATATCACTCCAGTAGTGGTGCGAAGAATTTATAAAATTATCTATTTGTGGTTTTCTTCATTAACACCATTAAAGTGATGATCTACATTTATTGACACATAAAATTGTGTACTCTCCAATGCTGAGTAAAGAAAGGGTTATAGAGAGCATATATGATATGAGTCATTTATGCAAATTATTAAAATATAAATGTATATATATGCATACAGAGATTCATGAAGATGTGTTTAAATGCATATTGAAATGTATAACTATATATGTATGGGTGTGTAAAATGCTAATAGTGGTTATCTGTCAGTGGGAAGACATTGAGTGAAAATTGCTTTCCTTTTTGTGCATTTCAGAATTATTTTATTCTGAGCACAAATCGTTTTACAAGGGCAATAAGTCTATTTTCTAAAAATGTTCACCTCCAGCTAAATACCTGAGAAAAAGGTTAGGGCCTGTGTCTTTCTCGTGTCTTTCTAAGCCATCCTGGTCTCCGTAGTGCTCAGGCTTCCTGGAGAGTCATGTGGTCCACCTTTCAGGATGAGTCAGTGGAATTGCCTTGATAAGAAATGTTTGGAGCCATTTGTGATAAGGGGAGTCTAATAGTCCAGGTTATTTGTATAAACAAATATTGGTTTAACAATAAAAGTGGATTACCTCAGAAATCAGCTAATGACTTTACAACAGAGTGTCCTTAAGAACCTCTGGCATGCCTAACTGAAACACAGCAGCATATAAAATACTAACTTATTCCTGTGTCTGATATCTTTTTTGTGTATGGCAAAAACATCATGTGTAGTAAAAAATGAACATATCCTATGAAAATGGTGTCACTTCAGTGCTAGGAAACCGCTTGCTAAAGGTATCCTATAAAATGAATGTCGGATTTGCACAATATGATTTGAGCTGGGTGAGAACTGCCAAGAACTGAAGATACAGTGTATGTATGCACACATATATCTTAGCTTACATATAATTTGGTAAGACTGAGAAAAGCAACAGAGACTGTCCGCATGGTATCATTAATGTTAAAGTATAAAATGTGGCCAGATTAACTAGGCAAGGGTGTGTTGGCCTTTCGGATAATTGTCTCTGAGGGACTTAAAGAAACCGAAGTTCTCATCCGGACTGGATGGGAGGGACTGGGGGAGGGAAGCCAGGTAGGGGGCTCTTTGGAACTGTTTTCTGATGCATGCGTGGATTGTGTAAGGGCACAATGCTCCTTTTGACAGCGGACGCAACTGCTGCATGCAGACGTGGTAGCCACGGGGAAGGGATTAGGGACCATGCAGATACCACCTGCAGCAGACATTTGTGTTTTTGCGACTGAGCAGCCTCCAATCACCCTTTTTCTGACAATAGTATCCACAGCTTCTTAAATGCAACCTTTCCCTTCTCGCATGTCAAATAGTTTGGGTGGGATGGACCCACCTGCTCCAAGGGTGTGGGTGACCTCAGCCTGGCCTTGGGGACAGTGATGGGCTCAGGGAGAAGCATGTGATCGAATTCAGATGAGTGAGGGTCAGGCTCTTCCATTTGGCTCTGATTGTTAGGGAAGAAAAGGCTCTTTCTGACAATTTCTAAGTGTGAGCTTGGGAGCCCAGCCTGTTTGAGAATGAAGCAGCCCAGAGGCAGGGGAAAGGACATTCTGAGGGACCTTATTCTAATGACTTTATTTTGGTCTCAGTTTGACAGTTACATCAGCTAACAAATGATTGCACATATATTTTTAGCTTGAGCTATTTTAGGTCTAATTTCCTGTCCGTTACAACAAAAGAGCCCCAGGTGATTGTGGCAGAGATGACCAATATCCATTCTTGTTTCCTCTCAGAGCCGTGGTTGGCAAACTGCGGCTCGTGAGCCACATGCGGCTCTTTGGCCCCTTGAGTGTGGCTCTTCCACAAAATACCACGGCCTGGGCGAGTCTATTTTGAAGAAGTGGCATTAGAAGACGTTTAAGTTTTAAAAAATTGGCTCTCAAAAGAAATTTCAATCGTTGTACTGTTGATATTTGGCTCTGTTGACTAATGAGTTTGCCGACCACTGTCCCAGAGTAAGAAAACTGCTGTAACCAACTGCTTCGCACTGAAATCCTATGTGTTATGAAAGCCCTCAGTTCTGGGAAAAGCGGGACAGCTGGTCACCCTGGGAGGCACATGGCTGCCTCTGGAGGAAAGCCTACATTTTCCAGCCTGGAACGGCCTTGTGATTAAGCTCTGACCAGGGGAATGGAAGTGGAAATGGTCACTGAGGTTCCAGGAAACTTCCATGAAAGGAGAGAACATGCTCTCCCTCTCTTCCTTCCCATTGGCTGGAATATGAATGTGGTGGCTCCATCAGCCACTGGAGGTCAAGAGTAAGCCTTGGGAATGGAACCACTCATGGGTGAGTCTGACTCCCCGACACCGTGGCGTGCTGTGTGACTGGATGGACCACCTCCAGACTTCTTGAATTGGAGAGAGAAATGAGCATTTACTGTGTTTAAGCCTCAGGGTGGTGGTTGTTTTTTCTATAACTCACCATTTAATCTAATCCGAATTCACTGATCAGTGTTTAATTGAAAGAAACCCTTTTTAAGGTTTGTCTCTCAAAACATTACACCTCCTTTAAGTTCACTTTCCAAACTCAACTCTCTAATATGGTCACCATTTGAACATGAGAAAATGCTCTTTGTTATAAATATAAGTCATCAATTTGGGGGTGAACAGTAGAGATAACAGGTAACGGGGCTCATTTACGACATATTTGTAGTGGAGATTTTTGCTTGCCTACTTGGCATCCTCTTCTCTACCTGTTAACAGAACCCCAATTTTGTACAGATTTCCATATCCAACCTTCTTCAGCACACTCTGCACAGGTTCAGAAATGGAACTTGAACTTGTTATAGTTAGTTTTATGTGTCAACTCGGGTAGGCTATAGTATTCAGTCATCTAATCAAGTACTAACCGTGTGTGTGTGTGTGTGTGTGTGTGTGTGTGTGTGTGTGTGTGTAAAATTACCCCACTGGTTCCCTTTCTCTGGAGAATCCTGCCTGGTACAGATTTGATCAGCATAAGGCAATTTTGACCCCGGATCAGTAATTGGTTTGGGGCCAGGTGTGTTCAACCAGAGTAAACCAATGTTGGATCTGAAATTCTGGACAAGGTCTCCTAATGATTCTGAGGGCTTCTGGCAGTCACTGCCTCTCTGCTCCTCTGACATCGAGTCCTCAGCCAGGAGGCCTGGAAAGGCTGCCGTCCCTTCACTGTCAGGCCAAGGACAAAGCCAACACAGGAGGGACGCAGAGCCCAGAGACTTGCCGGGAAATGCCCCTGGGCCGCTGGTTCACGTCAGCCCTGAGGCCTGTGCTGCCTCTGGGATTTGTTTTCCAATGCGTGTTCTCCCTCACGGTTTCCGTTGTTTTCCGACTACAGCCAAAATTTAAGTTGCAGCCAAATGTATTCCCCTGATACAAAGCTTTTCATTAAGACAGCGAGTGCAGCTGATCTGTTGTAATCCAGGTTTTGTGTGGCTCTGGTTTTAAAATGTTTGCTTATCGGGGATTTAAAACGGTAATCTAAATCAAAGTGTAGCTTTTAATGGATTCTTTGCAAGTCAAGTAGCAATTAGTTGTCATGTTTTCGATGTGTTCTGTTAATTTGCATTAGGATTGTTAAGATTGGTACGATTGGAACTTCTAATAATGCACTCTGTCTTTAAATGTCATGTCCCCAAAAAAGCACACAGCTTGGAAGCTAACTGGTATTGCAGCAATAGTGTGTGCTTATTATAATTGGTTTATTTGGCAGATACATCTTGCAGGTGATATGGATAGTATTTAAAATGCTAAAGGAAATAGTAAAACAAGGCTGCCCATGGAATAGGGGAAAAGATGAATTACCGTGGGGAGTGGAGCAGGAGAAATAGTTTCTTGTAAGATAAAATGAGACCAGGAAAACCTAAATGGCACAACTGTCTTTCTGTTCTGTTCCTGGATGAATTTATTCTAGAGCTTAAATTATATAGTTCTTATTATTGAAGGCCCCTCTAATTATCATGCCTTTAATTTTTCAAGCTCTTTTTACACAGATCAGCTCTTAATTACCATCCTGCCTATAGGGGTTCAGACTCCCCTCTCATCTTTCCCCTCTCCTACCCTCCCTCCCTTCCCCTCCCCTCTCCCTCTCCCTCTCTTTCTCCAAACTCAAAAACTGGATTGCTGCCCTAGTCAGTTTGGCTCAGTGGATAGAGCATTGGCCTGCAGACTGAAGAGTACCAGGTTCGATTCTGGCCAAGGGCACATGCCCGGGTTTCGGGTTGCGGGTTGCGGGCTTGATCCCCAGTAGGGAGTGTGCAGGAGGCAGCCAATCAATGATTCTCTTTCATCATTGATGTTTCTATCTCTCCCTCTCCCTTCCTCTCTGAAATCAATAAAAGAAATATATTTTTAAAAACTGAATTGCCAATTGCTTTTTCAGATGAATGTAAAAAGTCACATTAGATAAAGTTTTGTTCAGCTTGGGTTTACATAAAGACCTCTAGAAATAAGCGAGACTGAATTCTTGTCTCCCTCACCAGTGTTTCCTCCTCCAGAGTCCTCTGAGTCAGTAAATGTCCTGCCGTTGGCCAAGTAGCTCTTGACAGAAACCTGGAAGTTATCCTCGCTCTCTCTTTCTCCCTCACCTCTCACATCGAATCCTGTCACCAAGTGCTATTGGCTCTACTCATGTAGTGCATCAAACTGATTCACTTCTCTCCATTTCCACTGTTCCTATGACCACCTAATTGAATAAATGAATTGACCATGGCCAGAAGACAGGGTCAGTTAATATGGACATGGTCAATGGGGGCTCACCTTGTGCCTATGGGTTCATTTCCTGGTTGTGAGTGAGGTACTCACCTCAGGAGATAACCTGTGCTCTTCAGCCTCACCTTGCTCTAATTTCCCGCTCCCCCCCCCCTCCCCCACACACACACACTCACACCAGCAGCAGCCTTAGGCCTTCTTTCATTTCTGCAAACTACCTAGCTCTCCCCAAACTCAGAGTCTTCGCACATGCTGTTCCCAGTGCCTGCTATGCTCTTCTCCACTGTGCTGGTTATAGACTTATTGCTTCTCAGCTCCCAATTTATTATTATTATTATTATTATTATTATTATTATTATTATTTGGCTTGTTTTATGAAAAATCTATCTGGTCCTTTAAATGTATTTTTCCTTTGTCAGCAGACACCATGTTAAGTGTTGTCAGTAGAGGGAACTAGAGAGACACCGCAGGAGGCAAAAGGTCTTCCTGGGTCTGGTTTCCTTTCTTGGCGGCTCCTGTAGGTGGGCAGCTCCTCTGGCGTCAAGCTCCTTCCAGCGCACATGCAGCTTCCCTGGCACCCCCTGGGCAATTGTGTAGCAGAGTGCCTCCTTGCCGTGAGCAGCTTTTCCCAGCACCCTGGAGATGCAGATTTCTGGCAAGTTCCAGAAGGTGGAGTTCCAGCAAGTTCCACAGATATAGAGTGCAGGGACCTCCCTGCCATCCAACCACCCACAGCCATGAGCTCTCCTCCCAGGGAGTCTGGATCTCTAGCTCAAGGGTATTCCTTATCTCTGCTATTCCTCTGTGTTACTTCTTACTAGCCAATCTATTGTGACTCCAGTCCCCCCACCTTATAGTTAATAATTCTTTTTATCAAATTTCCCTGTTCCAATTACACGCAGTTCCTCTCTCCTGATTGGATCCCCAAACTGATACACACCCCCACTTTCACCTGGCTAATTTTACTCATCCTTTAGTTGTTAATATCATTTTCTCACATCTCAAATCAAATCATATCCCTCTCCTTTTTATTCATAACATCTTCCACAATTCTAAAATTACATATTAATTTGTGTGACATTATGCCTTTGCCTCCCGCCCCCCCCCCCCCTTGATAATAAGTTCTAGGAGGGTAGTGATCATGTTTATTTACTGATATAATGCCAGTGCCTATCACAGTGCCTGACAACAATGGTCATTAAATGAAAAGAGGAGTAAATCTTTAAGGCGGTCCTATAATATGGAAGTTGCTGGTGGCAATTTAAAAAAGTAGAACTCAATTCCTGTTCACAGGAGGGTGACAAATTTATATGAGAAAATAAGACCCACACAAAAAATATAAAGCAGTAAAGGGAAGTTTCCAAAAGAAGGACATAAGCTGTAAGTACTAGTGATTCAGAGACAACCGAAAACTATTTTTAAAAGATTTTGTGTCATATAAACATCCTGAGAAGTTAATTTCTTCTTAGATAATTGGATTTTATCCATTATTCTAGTATATAAGTGGGGAGGAAAGTGGAAAAAATGAGATCTGTTATTTTAGAAGATATTTTTGGTAGATTCATAGCGAGTTACTATTTTCTCTCAGAAGTTTTTAAAATGTAGCATATTTTATTTTTTCTATTCATGTAGGTTTCCAAAAATAAAAATAACTAGCTATAAAATTGGAGAAAACTCCTGGCATTTCTTCTTTCTAGGAATTGCTTTCGCTGGCTTTAAGCACTTTCTTTCATGTGCATTGGTAAGGGCTGGCTGTTATCTGTTTATCTCCTTGGGGGGGGGGGGGCAGTCTTCTAAAGGTAGGTGATTACTTTGGCATGATCTTGGACCAGTCACAGATTCATGTATTTTAGGATTGGGAGTGGTTAATAGTTGCATTCTGTCCAGTTTCTTCATCTGGAAATGAGGGCTGTACTGGATATTCACAGGTCCCTTCCAGCTCTCTCTGAGGACATGCACACACTTGAGCCTTCAGTTGAGCAATAATTCCCAGTGCCAAGTATTTTTCCTGCTGAAAGCTCATCATTGTTTAATGAATCAGTAGAATTGGAATTGTAAATTTTATTTAAAATATATAGTGAGGTTTGTCATTTTGAGGTGTCAAATGCTCATTAGTTTTGACTCCTTAGCCCACGTTGTCATATAATGCAACTTTCCTGGCCTTCAGCTTCCTGATTAGAGTAATATATTCACAACTAGAGGCCCAGTGCATGAAATTCATGCATGGGGGGGGGGGCGGGGGGGGCGGGGGTGGTTCTTCAGCCCTGCTTGCACCCTCTCACAATCTGGGACGCTTGCCTGCCAGCCTTCCTGATTGCCCCAACTGCTCACCTGCCTGCCTGCCTGATCGCCCCTAACCGCCTCTGCCTCGGCTCTGCCACCACAGCTTCGTCCAGAAGGATGTCTGGAATGATGTCCAGAAGGTCGTTTGGCTATCTGATCTTATTAGCATATTCCACTTTTATTATTATAGATATAATGTTGAGTTTTTGTTCAATTAGTAAACATTTTCCTGGTAAGCATTCTGTACCAGGCACTGAGGACACAGAATTGATACAGGATTCCTGTCCCCTATGCTTAGGGTGAATTGGAGGAGGAAACCGGTGTTACAAACATCAGTTAGAAAGGCATTGTGGTGATTCACTTATAAACCACAATACACCATTTCCCTATTTTTAGTATAAATAAATAACGCTACCTTCCATAAGAAATAAGGTAGAATGGAGATTTTTCAAGGTGTACGGTGTCAAATTGCAAAACGAAAAAACTGATTAAAGATTTGTTTGCTCATAGGCTTGAAAACAGGGAATGCAAAATGAAAGACTCGTTGACTAAGGGCTTTGAAACTCACAGTGGAGGATGAACTTTGCACACAGTGGGCGCTTTAGATGTATAACAATGAATCTAAACGTGAAACAGTAAGAGTGTTTGCAAATGCAAAATGTGGGTACTCTTGAACGCGAGACGGTTAAAGAACTTTGAGTGTCAGCTAGCCAGTGCAGATCAGAAATGAAACACACCCCGCTGCTAAAATGAAGATTTAGAAAAGCGACACTCAACTTCCACTAGGGTTTGGAGCTCCCCACCCCATTACCTCTGGGAGACTAGGATGAGCTACCAGGGGGCCATCGGGCTTTCCGTTTCTGACCGGATAATAGTTAGGCATCCTCCTCACTACAAGACCAACATTTCCAGACTTCCCTTTGGGCTCTACGGAGTACAGCTGCAGCTCGGGATAGGGAGGCGTGAGCCAGGCACCGCGTACCCACCCGCCAGCTGCTGCCAACCTCCTCCCAGCGCCCCGCGGAGAGAGCTGGCTTCCCATTGGCTCAGCCTGGGGGCATGGACGTCTCCGATTGGTTTAGAGGAGGGCGGGGCAGAGGCGTGTCCCGACGGCACATCCGCCCCTAAAGCCTGGCCGCTCGGGATTATGGGAGGGAGGAGGATTCCGAGAAGGAGGAAATATCCCCGAACGACCTTCGCCTGCCCGGGCCTGCACCCCTCCGGAGCCAGGGTCCCCGCCCACCCACCAGGCGGGCTCCGCCCCCGCGCCGCGCCGGCGCCCAGGGGTCAGGTGACCGCCGCCGGCGCAGTCACGTGCTGGGGCGCGCCCGCCTGTTGTGGCCATGGCGGCCGCGGGCTCCGGTGTGGCCAGGCGAGTGGAGGAGCTGGGGGACCTCGCTCAGGCCCACATCCAGCAGCTCAGTGAGGCCGCCGGCGAGGACGGTGAGGGGCGGAGGAGGGGAGGCGGGCGGGCGGGCGGACGGTGCAGAGCTGGCTGCGGCCGTGGGAGCGGGGGCTGCGGCCTGCGGGCGGCGTGCGCCCGGTGCGCGGTCAGTGTCCACCCGCAGAACTCGCCTCGCCTTAAGCCAAGCTACGGCGTTTGCGTCGGGGCTGCGCTTTGATCCCCCGTGAGAAGCGCGGGCGTCTCGGTCAGACCAGTGCTGCTGGCCTTGCATTGGCGCGGGGGCCCTGGAGACCTGGGCAGAAGCCGAGAGCAGTGCCCACGGAAGTTTACCGGTTCAGGCTGGTGACAGCACCCAGGTCCTGGCTGTGCGCGCAGGAAAGAGCCAGGCCAGTGTAACTAACGCTTTTTTAAAAAAATTACTTTATTGATTAAGGTATCACATATTTGTCATCAACCCCTCCCCCCGTTCCCTTCCTAAACCCCCCCACACGCAAGCCCCCCTCCCCCTGTTGTCCGTGATCACTGGTTAGGCTCATATGCAAGCACACAAGTCCTTTGGTTGATCTATCTCCCTTGTCCCCCACCCTCCCCTACCTTCCCTCTGAGGTCTGACGGTCTGATCAATGCTGTTCTTGTTCTTCAGTCTATGTTGTTCATCTTTTCCCCTAGAAGAGTGAGCTCGTGTGATACTAGGAATACACTTATAGGAACCGAAAATGAGACAAGCAATAATGGTTATGCTGAGAGGCAAATGAATCAGTCTATAGTGAGTTTCTTTCTGGGCCAACAGTTCTTTTGAGACCCGATTTCTATGTCCAACAGTTGTTAATGTGTTTAACTAACGCTTTTATTGCTTCGTTTTCAATTTCTGTCTTATTTGGGATTCTAAGCTCAACTGTAAACAATCTTCTACGGAAGGGCATTGCATTCGTATAGTTTACACGATTCTTTCACCCACGTCACCTCGGTTCTCACAAGGGCCCTGTCAGGATTAGAACACTTTTAAACAACAGCGGATTCCTTAAGAAAAAAAAAGAAAAAAGTAGAGAATTGTCTCAACTTCTGATTTTTAAGTCTAGCTCTCATTCATGACTTCCCAGCTGCCTGTAGATTTTTTTAAAAAATATATTTTATTGATTTTGTACAGAGAGGAAGGGAGAAGGATAGAGAGTTAGAATCATCGATGAGACAGAAACATCGATCAGCTGCCTCCTGCACACCCCGCACTGGGGATGTGCCCGCAACCAAGGTACATGCCCTTGACTGGAATCGAACCTGAGACCCTTCAGTCCAAAGGCCGACGCTCTATCCACTGAGCCAAACCGGTTTCGGCTGCCTGTAGAATATATATATTGCTTTTTGAGTCTTGAGCCTTTATTACAATACAGATCGGGTTTTAAATTCTTGTGGACTCACTGTCATCGCACTCAGGAAATAGTGGGACATTTACCCCAGTGACTGAATAAATAGTAAATTTGTTGAATAGGGTCTATGATGAGATAGCTCTAGTTCTAGTGAAGATTATTTGCGAAATTATTATTATTTTTTTCTTTATTGATTAAGGTGTCACATATTTGTCCTCATCCCCCCCATTCCCATCCCACACCCCTCCCCACGGATGCCCCCACCCCCCTGTTGTCCTTAACCATTGGTTAGGCTCGTATGCATGCACACAAGTCCTTTGGTTGATCTCTCCCCCCTACCCCCACCCTCCCCTACCCTCCCTCTGAGGCCCGACAGTCCGATCGATGCCTCCTTGTTTCTGGTTTCGGAATTATTTTTTTTCTTAGCGGTGCGTTCTTCAAAATCCATAGAATACCTAGAAGCCAACTTCTTAGAATTTCGGTGTGGTAAGTCAATCCCAGGATGCACATGAGTAGTTAGTTAATGGCAGTAGTGGCTATTACCTGCAACTATATCTAAGTTACTTCTAAATAAGCTATTTATGAAGTTTTCAGTCTAGCTTTCCAGAGTAAATTTCCATGATAAATTAGTTTAATTAGGATTAGGCATTATGTTATATTTGTTTTACATAAACTATTATTGCTATCATGCTCTTCTCGTAATTTTATTTAATCATTTAAGATCCATAACTTTTTTGTTTAAATAACAGTCTGAAATTATGTGAAGTAATCAACATGTTTTTATCTCTTACAGATCACTTTTTAATTCGGGCCTCTGCAGCTCTAGAAAAATTGAAACTCTTGTGTGGAGAAGAAAAAAAATGTTCAAATCCATCAAATCTACTAGAACTTTACACACAGGTACTAAGACAGATGTGGTTTCTGACATGTTATGGGGCAAATTGCTTAGAGGATCGATTCCAATGTTTAGGTCAGGCGTCCTCAAACTACAGCCCGCGGGCCACAGGCGGGTGTTTTTGCCATTTTGTTTTTTTACTTCAAAATAAGATATGTGCAGTGTGCATAGGAATTTGTTCATAGTTTTTTTTAAACTATAGTCCGGCCCTCCAACGGTCTGAGGGACAGTGAACTGGCCCCTTGTTTAAAAAGTTTGAGGACCCCTGGTTTAGGTCTAATAAGATCATTCTCTATTTCAAGTTTTTGATTTTGCTCAAAAGCTGTATGTACAAAGAATACAGACTTGAAACTTTGAGGCAGTATGCAATGAAGTAAAGATTTAGTAGCTGTGTATTGATAAGAAAAGTAAGGAATAAAATCTTGCAGATAGCAAAATTGCTTCCCTTTATAGGTAAGTAAGCAAAACAGGACCATGTCCAATTTCGAAGGTTTTAAAGGTTATTCAGAAGAAATGGAGGATTCTAAAGAGCCCCAGTTATTTTTTCCCCCTGAAATTCTCCTTTCCTTAGGATGCTGAACATGACTCCCCCTGTTATTATCATGCAAGTCTGCAAGATTGTTCTGTTGCGCCTTTTCCCTTTTTTTTCTTTTGCTTTGCTTTCAAATTCAGGCCTCTGTAGGGACAAGATCTGTTTTCTTGGTTTTCTCAAACTGCTGAGGCAAGTTGACATTAAACATTATTTCATTACTAGAGGCCTGATGCATGAAATTCGTGCAAGAGTAGGCCTTCCTTACCCTGGCTGCCGGCACCGGCTTCCCTCTGGCACCAGGGACCCCGGCTTCCTTCGCAGCCTCGGCTTTGTCCGGAAGGTCATCCGGAAGATGTCTGGTCTGATTAGCATATTACCCTTTTATTAGTATAGATAGTAACTAACATTCCTACAACATCTTACAGTTAATAGAATGCTTCATACGCCCTTACTTGATCCTCAGGGATAATACAGATGCGTGCTTATAGAAAGTAGAGTAATCGGTGGCTACAAAAATAGTGACGGGGAAGTAAGTGTAGCATAGGAAATATAGTCAATAATATTGTGATGACTATGTATGTTGCCAGTTGGGGTACTGGAAATATGTAACGTTTATGATTAACAACTAAGCTGTACACCCCAAACCAATACATAACGAAAAGAAAAGAAACAGAAGGCAGAGTAAACTTGGTTAACCTTCCAAGTGCACATTTACAGCATTTAGTTGCCTGGCACTGTGCTTTCTGTTTGGAGGAACATAAGATGGCTTCTGCCTTCCAACGTCACGGTCAGATGAGCCTGTGACAGCTCCTCACAAACCCCAAAGAGCTGTTGTAATTTGGCAGAACTTGCCCTGGCTTCCTTTCCTTTCAGAAGGCTCCCAGCTTGTGTCATTTCTTTCACACGAGAGAGTTCTAAACATCTTAATTTATTTCTAAGAATAAGGCAAAAGACCCTAGAGATGTAGATTTATAGTCCCCAGGCTCCCAGAGATCCTCTGAATCAACAGGTCACTTTTCTTAGGATGGTCTCCTCCTTCCTGGCTTAACCTCTACACAACATTTATCACTTAAGTAATGCTGTGTGTCAAGTAATGTTCTAAGTGCTTTACATATGTTAATTCATTTTATCTTCAAAGCAAAGAACTTTGAAAGTCATTTAGTCTAATTCATTTTACCAATGAAGAAACATAAAATTGACTTGTCCTTTGGTTAGTGAGGTGATTAGTGGTAGAACTGATACTAGAACAGTTTTATTCATCTTAGTCCAATAGGTTAAAAAGGGGTGGGGGGTTGGGTAGTTTTAAGGTACTTGGACAGAGCGTCCTGTATTTAAGAATGCTGGGTCTTAGTGTTTGAATTGCATAATGTTGGTGATATGCTGCCTTTGTTGGGTGGCAGGATACATATCCCCCAAATGTTGAATCTGCATTTGGGAAAACAAATCCTTTGAAGATTCAGTTTACAAAACTAGAGGTAGTGATCTTAACTTGATACAGCAGCCATTTAGAAAATGTCCAGAGTATATATGTATAAATAGCAAAGAATATATAATTATACTTTTCATAATATTGTATAAGATTTACTTACCTGAATTAAAATATAAAACTCCCTTTTATTTTTTGAGGGAAGGAAGGTCAGCATTAATTTAGTATTTTAGTAAAATAGCTATGAAGTTTTCCATAAAGTTCATCTTGGATTATGTTTTCAACTAGACATTTTGCCTACTTTTCAAATTTAAACATTTATTGATTGATTTTAGAGAGAGGGAGGAAAGGAGAGAGAGAAGAAAGAGAGAGGGAGGAAAGGAAAGAGAGAAGAAGTAGAGAGGGACATTGATTTGCTGTTCCACTTATTTATGCATTCATTTATTCATTGGTTGATTCTTGTATGTGCCCTGACCAGGGATGGAACCCACAACCTTGGCTTATAGGGACTATGCTCTAACCCAGTAGTCGGCAAACTGCGGCTCTCGAGCCACATGCGGCTCTTTGGCCCCTTCACTGTGGCTCTTCCACAAAATACCATGTGCGGGCGCACACGTACAGTGCGATTGAAACTTCGTGGCCCATGCGCAGAAGTCAGTTTTCGGCTCTCAAAAGAAATTTCCATCATTGTAATGTTGATATTTGGCTCTGTTAACTAATGAGTTTGCCGACCACTGCTCTAACCAACTGAGCTATCTGGCCGGGGCCTCAAATTTAAATAGTGCTCTAGAAAATGTAAATGTCTAATAAAACATCTGTACGTATGTAAAGTTAAACTGTAAGAGTTATTCAGGTTGAAATCATTTACAGCTGTTGTTTTCTCTTATACATCATCAGGCTATTTTGGACATGACATATTTTGAGGAGAACAAGCTAGTAGATGAAGATTTCCCTGAAGACTCTTCACAGAAAGTAAAAGAATTGATCACTTTTCTTTCAGAACCAGAAATTTTAGTTAAAGAAAATAATATGTACCCCAACGTAAGTTTTACACTCGTGAATGATGGTGAAGCTGCTAATTCTTCCTGTATGGACTGCTGTTTAGAGTCTGTATATTTCTTCTTGAATATGTCTGTGTCTGTTTTAAATTAAGATTGAAAGAGGGATTATGAGAGTTTAACTCTTCAGACCAATGTCACACCTAAAGTAATATATTTTACTAAGTATGTTTCAGAATATTTTCCTGATGTAATTGTATTATAATTACAGTACCTGATCATTTTCTAAGCAAAGATATTTGCTATTTCTGCTCCCTCTACTTTTGCAGATAATGCTTTTTCTTGAGGGTCCCATAATTTAATTACCACATCCCTTGTCCTTTTACAGTCTTGTTCCTTCCCAACCTCTCCCCTCCTCCCATCCTGGATACAGGCACCCAAGGATACCGCTTTAATCCCCTGACAGTCTCTATTCTTACTTTACAGCCTGTTGTGTGCTTGTTATGGCATCTCTATTTAGATGATTCCAAGATTTTTATCTCCAGCCATGGCTACTTTTTCAAGGAAATAATTTCTTTTCTTTAACTGCTTGCTGCTTATCTCCCCTTAGATATCTTTTGTGCTGTATGTGTTCTTGAGGGGATGCTAATTGTAGAAACAAATACTCCCAAATTTTAAATGACACAACACAGTAAAAGTTGGATTGAAATTGTTTTTGTGTATATCTTTCTATTATTTTATTCTAGCAATGGTAGAAATAGGTAAGGTCTTGTTTCAAGTAACATGTAGTTCTAAAAGCTATCTTTTAAATCAGATTATTGATTATTTATATTTTATATACATTAGAATTTGCTACTAAAATATTTAAGCCATATTTTCCAAAAATATTTATAAGTGGAGTAGTTATTTTCATTTTCATGTAGCAATAGATGTCTGTATTTCTAATTGATTTAAAGTAAGGCATTCCTGTGTAAATAGCTAAACGAAGAGCAAATGTTGTGAAATGAGTGTTTTTGATTTCTCAGTATTTTGAAATTTAACTTTGATTTTTGCAGACATCAAATTTCTCTTCTTAGCTATGTCTCTGTTGTGTTTCAGCACTGCGATTTACTTGGGGACGAACTCTTGGAATGTCTCTCTTGGCGACGAGGAGCCCTACTTTATATGTATTGTCATTCTCTGACCAAAAGGAGAGAGTGGCTCACAAGAAAATCTGGTTTGCTTAAAGAGGTAAAAAGGCATTTCTCACTCCTTTTTGATTGTTGACATTTATAGGTTCCTAAAAGCTGTCTTTGCTGTGGTGTAAGGACTATTGGAACTGAGGGGTCTTTTGCTTACTAGCTGTGTAATTGTAAACAAATTGGACTTACTGTGGAGATTAAATAAGATAACACGTGAAAGCTCTTTGCTTACTGGAAAGTTCTATAAGTTCATGATTTTTTGTTGTTGTTTTTTAAATATAAAGTAGTTAACATATATTAATTTTTAAGCATAGTTTTTGTCTTGAAGAAAACAAACATGGTTATGAGCCTCTCTGTCAGCAGATCACTCCTACTGCTAGAAAACTGGCTCTGATTTGGTTTGACCAAATCAGTAAATCTGACCAAATCAATAAATCTCTGACCAAACCAATAAATCTTAAGACGGTCTTAGTATTGTGTCACTAGGGAGTCTAACTGGGGTTGATTGTACATATGGTTCATGAGGGCCTGGAAATGAGAGGTCACCCTTTTAGGTGTAAAAGTTAGAGCATGCCATTTCTAAATTATAGTAAGTACATACGTATTTTTAATAAATTGTTGAATACATCATTTAAAAAAATATGTTTATTTTTATTGATTTCAAAGAGGAAGGGAGAGAGAGAGAGAGATAGAAACATCAATGATGAGAGAGAATCCATTGGCTGCCTCCTGCACGCTCCCTACTGGGGATTGAGCCTGCAACCTGGGCATGTGCCCATGACTGGAATCGAACCTTAGACCCTTCAGTCTGCAGGCCAATGCTCTATCCACTGAGCCAAACTAGCTAGGTCTGTTGAACACATCTTTATCCTTTTCTTCCTCTGAGAACATTTTTGACAAGTATGTTACTGAATCGTGTGTTCTTGGTTAATGATTTTTTTTCTTCCATACTTATCACTGGAGCATTTTGAGAATGATACTTTAGAATATCTATTATAAAAGTTTTGAGGTAATGGATCCTTAGACTATTGAAATATAATAGCAATAAGACCTAGCTATATATTAGCCCATTTTTCTTGAGTAAAGAATGGGAAAAAATTAACATTTGAAGTTTCTATAGCTTTGCATATAATACTTTCAATTCTTTGGCTTTGACTTTCATTTAGTACCTTGTTGATGGAATCAGTTACTTGCTACAGATGCTAAATTATCGGTGTCCTACCCAATTAGATGAAGGAGTTTCTTTCCAAGACCTAGACACAGCTAAGTTACTGAGTGAAGGTAATGTGATCTCTTTTTGAAGTTTTTGTTTTTAAAGTTTTTTAAAAATTTAAGAAGTGTATCATATTTTACTCTGATTTAAGTAAATTTCAAGTTACATCATAGACAAAAATAATAAAATGGCTTCTAAAACTATAGAGATCTTCTCATGTAATATAGAAAAATATTGCTAACCTCTCTGTTTTGTCATTTTGGGAGCGTTATATATCATGTTACATTTTACATCCCGCCATAGCCCTGATCAGCAACTAGGTTTCACTGCTTGTAACAGAAATTGGAAGTAACCTTGAAACAAGATAGAACTGGACTGCTCTTGCACATAAAAAAGACCCAGCGCCGGTTATGTTGGCTTCCTGGTGTCATCAGGTTCCTGTGTTTTTCCTTCATCATCTTGAGAATCAGAGTTCTTCAGCTTCAGAGGGAGGCCCTGTATATAGAATACAGTGTGAGCAATACTTCCCAGTGCTGTGCAGCATGCATCCCTGTGAGGATACTGCTGGCGTTCTGTGTGTCCCAGCATACTCCTGGAGCGCCTCCATCTCACCTCTGTTTCAGTCTACAGGGATGGCAAAAGATGTTTCTTTCACCCAAGTCCACTCCTTTGGAGCATCACTTTTACCTGCATTTCACTGGCCAGAGTTGAATCACATGGATTCATGTAACTACAAGGGAACCTGGAAAGTATAGTCCTTTTCTGGTCCATTGCCATCCCAAATAAAATTAAGTCTCTTTACTAAGAAAGAAAGAAAGGGAGAATGAATGAATATTGGGTGGCAATTGTTAGTTTCTGCTATGAACATCTATGCACTGAAAAATGTTAAGAATTGGATATAGAGGATCATCTGGGTTTTAGACTGAGGTACAGGAGGAAGAACCACTTATTTTTACCATCTCTTTTCAAATGGAGGAACTGAAACCCTGATAAACCAGGTATACCTGTTCATAGTCATGTAGCTGGAAAGTGATGCACAAGTCATGTGGCTGGCAAGTGTAAACTTCCTTTTATACTTGATCTGAAATTTTGATGGGGAAAAATCAAATATGGGGAAAAGAAAACTTCTTAGAGAATATTCTGTATTTTCATTTTATAGGTATATTTTAATTCTCCTTCTTTGTTAGTTTCTGTAGGCTTTTTCTATTTAAAAAATTGCATAGAAAAAACATGATATAAGTGTCATTAATATACGATTGTCTGGTGGTATCCAAAAACTTTTAATTTCAGTTAATTCAGGCATATAGCCTGTCCTAAAGAAGCTTTATTGTGAATACAAAGTGTTCCTTCAGTAGACATTTTGACAGACATGAGGTGTTTTGATTTACTTATGGGAAGTACTTATTCCAGATAACTAGTGAACAGATTAGCTGCATTCAAAATGGCTCTCTAAAAATTTTATGATCCATTCACATGGATTAATTGAAAAGAAAAAGTAGGGTTGGGCACTAAAGCCTATTTAGAACCAAAGAAAGTGGCACAAGCCATCTATTTCCCTACTTCCATTTATAGCCACAAGGTAAGATACTCTCATGGCCTGAAACTTTTTCTTCAAAACGCATGTGATACTGGTGTCTACTCTTATTTTTTAAAATTTAATTTATAGGGGACACTGGTTAAAAAGATTATATGGGTTTCAGGTGCACAGTTCTACAACACATCATCTGTAACCCTGTGTTGCGTGTTCACCACCTCAAGTCAAGTACTGGTGTCTTCTCTTAGATCATCATCTGCTCTTGCCTCTAGCTTCTATTTCATCTATAACAGGAATCAAAAGAGACAGAGAAGTCACTTTTTTTCCAGAAACAAAACTATATTATGGCCATATTGGATTTGTCACAGTGCTTGGTTCTCTCATGCTGTTGGCTTCTTGTTCTCTTCCAAAGCTGTTTGCTCCTCTGTAATTCCTCTCTCAAGATAACTAGAAACCGCAAGCCTACTTTTCATAGGCTAAATTACTCCTGAGACCCTGTCAGAGACATTTAATTATTTTTTCATTTTTTTGTCAGCCAATATAAAACATAATTCTGAAAAATCCTCAATACCCATTAGGGAGAAAAGTTCTATATGAGTCATAAGAATATTTTTATGGACAGATCTTAATGATAATTTACCTAATTTTAGATAAAACAGTTTATACTTAGTAAGATTTTTTTTCTTTTTCCAAAGTAAGATAATCATGCAGTGCTTTGAACATTACCTATATGTCATTAAGTTTTCAGCTTTTAAAAATGACCAAGTGATGTATTCAGTAAACCTCATTACCCCATCTCTGAGCCTCATTCCTCTGCATGTCTTTATAAAAATAGCCTTGTCAGAATAACCCTGGAGTTAAGTAGATTAAATCGAATACTGTTGAGCTTTGCACACCCTTGGTTTATGCTTTTATGCTACTGAGGACCACCCCTTCCGGCCACCCTTTGGCCCATTGCTTAACCAAGAAACTGGACTTCAGATCCTCTGAACTGGCATTGCTGATTGCCAGGGCAGCTTGCTAAAAATACAGACTTCTGTGTGCCACCCGCAGGTTCTCATTCAGTATATGGGGTCCAGGAGTCTTGAGTAAGCTCACATAATTATGATGCAGTCAGATTGAGACCTCACTGCTCCTAGGGGTGCCAATCTGTCACCTTTTTAATGTGACAGTCTCCTTTCTGCCCTCACTCACTTATTCTCCCTCTCCCGCTCTGTATTCCCCACTATCACGTATGTTCTCCTAGACTGTGCAGGCAAGTGAAGTAGTTTATCTAAAAACAATAGATTATAGTTACAAAGTAATAGATTCCTTGGGGCAGTAGAGGGGTAGAAAGTGCCTAATTTTTACATTGTTCATCCTTTTAATGCAGGATATTTTAATGCAGTAGTTTAGCATAGTCCATGGCATCAGCATCACCCTAGGTCCTAGGGCAGTGATGGCGAACTTATGACACGCGTGTCAGCACTGACACGCATAGCCATTTCTGATGACATGCGGCCGCATGCCGAGGATGAAACATTTGCTGCTCCTGCGGATGAAACATTTGCGAAATAATGTTTTTTCCTCAAAGTGACACACTACCCGAGTTATGCTCAGTTTTTTGGCGAAGTTTGACACACCAAGCTCAAAAGGTTGCCCATCACTGTCCTAGGGCTTTGTTAAAAATGCAAATTCATAGACCCAACTCCATACCTGAATCTGACACTCTGGAGGTGGGGGCCCAGCAGTCAGCATTTTAGCACATCTCTGTAATTCTAAAGCAGGCTAAAGTTTAAGGACCTCTTTGTCTTGCAGCCATTCATTCGGTCCCTAGTAAAATCTTCCTGCAGGATATCTGTGTCCCGTGTTCAGCAGTCACTCCTTGTTAATATAAAGAATGAGGTTCACTTGGAGTTGGGCACAAATGGGATCCCAGTTCTCACCCTACTCAAGTGGCTTCACTTTCTGGGATATACTTCAGCTCCTCCTCCCCAAGCTGCAGCCTGCTTTACGTTCAACCTTCCCTCCATTTCGGTTTCTATCTCCTTTCTTTCCTCCACCAATTTTTTTATGCCTTTTTTATACCACTGAGGACCACCCCATTAATTTTAGGAATAATTAAGCAAAGTGTAGGATCACAGAAATAAAAAGGCTATGCATTCAGTGAAATGCTGAATCTAATACAAAATGTAATTCTGAGTAACATCTAATGCTGCCCTAACCGGTTTGGATAGTGTCGGCCTGTGGACTGAAGGGGTCCCAGGTTCGATTCTGGTCAAGGGCATGTACCTTAGTTGTGGGCACATCCCCAGTAGGGGGTGTTGCAGGAGGCAGCTGATCGATGTTTCCCTCTCATTGATGTTTCTAACTCTCTATCCCTCTCTCTTCCTCTCTGAAAAATCAATAAAATATATTTTAAAACAAAACAAAAAACATCTAATGCTGCTTCAGCTTTTTCTCTGAGGTTTATGGTATTTTAAGTATGAAGGAATAAAGTAAAAAGAAATGATTATATGTAATATGTATTGTACTTATTAAGTGAATATTGTTTTATACACAGAAAGTATAATAACATAGTGTTGTCATATTTTCATGAATGCAAGCCTCAGATTCTGCTCTTAAATGATCATTTCTTTTATTGATATAACAGTTTAATGAGTCAGCTCTTCAGCTAAACGATTCCTTCTCTTGCTACTGTTTATAAGCAGGATTTGAAGGGAAGGGAAGGGGATAGCTGTAGGGACAAATTCTCAGACTATGAAAAGCTTACAATGGAGTCAAGATGATAGAAAATGTAACAGTTTGGAAAGTTGAATTTTTCTTCTATTTTTGTGTCTTTAGTACCATCATAATCCTTTCTGATGAGTCATATTAGGTGAGCAACTGAGATTATGATGCTCATTTATTTGAGGTAGACTTTTCTGATCATACAAGTACCTGTACATTAGAATAAAAAATTATTTTTAGTGCCTTTAAGAAGTTAACTAGTCATATAGTTTATACCGTAGTCAGTTATTTATTCATTTTTTTATTCCAAGTCTATTCCTCTTTCTACCAAATTAATATACTTTGTGTGCCACAAATATTTAATTATATAATTGCCTTATTTCATAATAAGATTGCTTTAACTTTTGATGAAAATCCTGCATGTATTCCCTTTTCCTGGGGACATAAAGCATCTTAGATATAATTTACCATCTTTGATAATTTAGAATTAAATGGTCTCTCAGGCTCATGTTTCTTCAAAATACATTTATTTTATTTTTTTCTATATTTTTATTGATTTCAGAGAGGAAGGGAGAAGGAGAGAGAGATAGAAACATCAATGATGCGAGAGAATCACTAATTGGCTGTCTTCTGCATGTCCCCTACTGGGGATCGAACCTGCAACCCGGGCATGTGCCCTTGACCAGAATTGAACCTAGGACCCTTCAGTCTGCAGGCTGACGCTCTATCCACTGAACCAAACCAGCTAGGGCTAAAATACATTTTTATTGATTTCAGAGAGGAAGGGAGAGGGATAGAAAGATAGAAACATTGATGAGAGAAAATCATTGGTTAGCTGCCTCCTGCACGCCCCCCACTAGGGATGGAGCCCACAATCCAGACATGTACCCCAACCAGGAATCGAATCGTGACCTCCTGGTTCATAGGTTGACGCTCAATCACTGAGCCACGCTGGCTGGGCTCAGGGTCATGTTTATCCATGGTAACTTCTGTAGACTCTTGTAGAAATGTAGGAGTTATAGTGTACTTGACTGGAACTGTAATATTGATTCTAGAGTACATCCTAAATTAAGTTGTTTTCATGGTGGCCTTCAGGTAGACTCTGAATACTCTGAAGTTGTGTGTAGAATTTTGGGCATATGTTCCAGGAGAGGTTCCATTGATTAGATTCTTAAAGAGGCCTTAAAGAGGATTCCAAGAAGGTTAAGAACACACTGACCTAAGTGATCTGTTTTTAAAATTTTTCTGACAGTACTCTTTTTTTTTTTGTGGGGGTGGGGGATGGTTTCTCCTATTTATAGATAAAATAAAAATAGAGTGCCAATTAAATGAGGATCGCATTAGTGATATTTGGCTTTTCTAAATGAGAAGGAAAAATGATGACGTAAAAAGAATTTATTAGAGTTTTATCAATCAGTTACTTTTTTGAAGTTTTAAATTCTAATCTCTCAACCTGAATGACTTTCCTAGGAATATTCAGTGACATTCACTTGCTGGCTATGATGTACAGTGGAGAAATGTGTTACTGGGGATTGAAGCATTGTGCAGGTCAGCAGCCAGAAAACCAGGACGTGGACACTGGTGTTACTGGAGCAAGCTACACTACACACAGGGAGCCCTTGGATTTCCGAGAAGTAGGAGAAAAAGTTTTGAAAAAGTATGTATCTGTGTGCGAAGGCCCCCTGAAAGAACAAGAATGGAATACAACAAACGCAAAACAAATTTTAAACTTCTTTCAGCATCGCTCTAACTCGTAAGTTTAGTCCTTTTCAAACAAAGGCAGGAAGACTCATGAAATGGAAACATTCCAGAAAAGAAGATACATTGACACTAAGAATGTCACACTACATAAAGATGCCCAGCGTGGTTCCCTTCTTAAAATGCCATCACCATAGTTCATTATATATTCTTAACTCTGTGAAGGAACAATTCTCTCATTTCTAAAATGGCATGTATGTTAACCTAACTCAGCCTGAACTACAGATATCCTGTAACTAATATTAAGGAAGAATCTAATTTCGCTGTGCAAAGATTTTTTTCTGTTACTTCAGATCATCATCATCATCATTATTATTATTATTATTATTATTACTTTAGAGAGAGAGAGAGAGAGAAATGTCAATATGAGAGAAAATCTACTGGTTGCCCCCATCTGGAGAGCAAGCCTGAACCTGGCTGGGTATGTGCCTTGACCGGGAATTGAACCCTCCACCTTTTGGTGTACAGGATGACGCGCCAACCAACTGAGCTTCAGATTATTTTTTTTATTGAGGTAAATTGTAACATAAAATTGACCATTTTAACTATTTTTAGGTATGTTTATCTTGAAATTTGCTGTGCTTCAAAAGTTGAAGTCAAGTCACCTCATTGTTTTGTATTTATGCTACGCATATAGAAATTGGCAAAATTATGATGAATATTCAGATTCCTTTGCCAGAATAAGATAAAAAATGAAAGACTTCACAAAAGAACTGTTGTTTAATTATTTTACCATGTACTACAAATAGCATTTAACTGTTTTATCCCTCCTATTAGGCATTTTATAAAAAGTTAAGATGATTTTCTTATCTTGCATGGTTTATCAAATGAGTAATAAGGACAAAAACCAAGTTAGGTTACGGTTAGCTCACATGTCTTTAGGCACATCTTTTCCTATGTATTGACATTTCTGTATGTTTTTGTCTTTAATAGTAGGGTGAGGGATAAAGGCCGAGAGCCTAGCTGCTGTCTTGCTCAGTCTGTCTACCTCTACACCAGGACTTCATCACATTCCCCACTTACTCCATGGCCACACCTGAACGTCACCATCCTGAGTTTCTCTTTCTGAAATCTTAAATTTTAGTAATTGATGATAATTCTCATCTGCCTAGCTTTTCCACCTCTTTGTTTATTGACTTTTTTCTCCTTTACTTACTTCACAGCCTCCTCCTCTTGACTGCGCCTTTTCTCCTAAACTATCAGCCCCTTTCAGGTGTTCTCCCTTCCTTATCCAGCCTCCGCCTTGGGGGAACCGAATGACGTGCTCTCTACAGTCCCTTCAAATCCGTGTTCCCCTTGGCCTGTAGCCTCATCTTTCTGTGAGCCCTCAACATTGAATCAATTCGGTCGTTCACCTTTTCTGGATGCTGAGTTCCATGCAAAGTTCATGCAGCCCTTCAAACTGGAACTCCTTTAAGTGTCTCAGCCTCAGCTTCAGTGTGAGCCTGTGTCTGTGACCAGTGTGGCCCCTCTCCCTGTCCCACTGAGGCTGATCCAAACCACCACGTTTCCTCTGTCCCCTCCCCTTACACATGGCTAGGTCCTGTCTTACAGAAAAAAGACTATGAGGAGGTCAGTTTCTATTTACCAGCCTTGCCCGACTCATTCCCACCCCTCTTTTTAGAGGACAAGAGGAGCCTGCTCCCTCTTGAAGACCAATCTCCACCTGTCCTGTCTGCCATCTTCCCTGTTTCCCCTGCAGCTGCTCTCTGGGCCTACCCTTGCAGTGTTGATCTTCCCTAGAGCTCACCTTCTTTCCCTCCCCCTTCTCTCCCCTCTTCCTTCTGTCTTCCTCCTTTTCGTCTTAATGATTCCCCACACTCTTCTTACGTGATGCCCTTCAGAGCTTGGCTCCTGTTGCTCCTGGAATCTCTCCGTCCCATGTGATCACAGGAATCCACTGCTTGACTGTTACTTTCCTTCTGATTGGTGAACTTTATATTTTAAACATTTATCTTTATACATAATAATTCACACATCTTAGGCCATTGGTAAAGTGTTTTGAATTAATAAGAGGCATGATTCTAAGTGCCGAGCTCTGCACAAAGGGTGGCTGCTAGGATTCCACACTGCCATGCCCTCCACCTACACCAGTGTTGACAAGGCATATCGCTCCTCAGAGGAGTCAAGTGTTATGAGAGTTAGAGCCCGAGAAAACCAGAGAACTTTGTCTTCAAAAGCTGGGAGCTTCCATTTTGCCTTCATGACCTTGTGAACCACGTGGGTCTCACTGCTGGTGCAGTTATGAGGGTGCTCTAGGGTGCTTTTTACTGAGTCTACCCCACACACAATTGGAGGATAATTTTCCATCCCCCACACAACTGGAGGATAATTTGTATGCCATAACAGTTATAACACTTTTTACTCTAGTGTATTACAAAACAGTGATCACGTTTTTGTATGTTAAAGCCTGCTAAGTAAATTGTTTCATTTAGAATGAAGTCACTTCAAGATACCAAATATTCCACATTAGGAAGGTACTGTAATTTACTCATCAACAACGTTTATGTGCCTTCTACATGCCACGTTTTGTACTGGCACTGAGGAGATAGAGCTTCGTAAAACACCCTCTTTCAAAGTTTGTACTCCTGTGAAGGAAGTTGACACCTTTTAAGAAATAAATGGGTAGCATGTTGAGTGATGAGTGCTGTGAAGAGGAAAGCAGGGTCAGGGGCTAGTGTGACTCTGAGAGGAGTGCTATTTGTAGGTGGTTGGGAAGGCACCACCAAGCACCTATCTACTTGAGCATTTGTGTCTTCAATTTTTACACCTTTGGTTAAATGCCTTGAACATTCAGTCCATTTATAAAGCTATTCTTTCTGATAGAAGTTCTGATACTGCAATAAGAAGGGAGTCACTGCGTGTGACCTTGTCATTTTATTACATCTACTAAAGGCCCGTTGCACCAAGATACGTGCAATAGGCCTTCCTTCCCCTGGCTGCTGGCACCGGTTTTCCTCCGGGACCCGGGACCTGGGACCCGGGACCCAGGACCCAGGCCTTCGCTCCAGCCGCAGCAGAGAAGCCAAACCTCTTCAGTCTTCAGTCTTCACTCTACGCCTGCGTATACAAATTAACCCGCTATCTTTGTTGGGTTAATTTGCATATTCCTGATTGGCTGGTGGGCATCACAGAGGTATGGTCAATTTGCATATTTCTCTTTTATTAGTGTAACTAGGCTGCTCTCCAGTGTGGGCTTGACCGATGGGTGAGCGATGACCTGAAGGCCTGGTGCATCTTTTACACTTAGGGTTTCTCCTTTGGGTTCTCTGATATTTACTAGAACTTAAACTCTGTTAATGGATTTTTCATAATCCTTATATTTCTGTAGTTCTTTTCCTATATGAATTTTCACATGTCAACTAGGCTTTGAGATTTAAAGGCCTGTCCACCTTGCTGCATTTATAGGGTTTCTGGCCACTGTGAATTGTTTCATGCTGATTAAGGTGCAAATCATGACTAAAGACTTTCCCTTATTCCTTTGCATACCGTAGAGTGAGGTGGGAGCCATGGCCAAAACCCGACAATAACATTCCTTCCTTTACAATCCACTGTGGTGTTCATTAAAGTGGGAGATGTGTCGGAAGCATTCTCAGATTAATTTTAATGGCATTGTAAAAACCCACAGCTGGTTGACATGTGAGTTTCCGTTTGCTTATCACTTCTCTCTCTACCTTTCAGGGTTCCTTTTTCTGGCTCACATAAGGATACCCCATCTGCCACAGAATCCAGGATTCTGTAGTTCTCTAGTATCACTTGTACTATTATTTTTTGAAGATCTAATTGGCTTTATTAATGGATTCATGAACTGGGGAGTATTCCATCTAGGAACTAGAAGGATGCTCCCTTTTTTTGGTATTATTTTTTAGCACAATATGAGATATATTATGAAAGTATTACATTAGAATAATTTTAATGTATCCACAATTAAAGTATGTGTTGTATATTCATGCTGGTGTTCTTTGTTGTTATTGTTGGTTTCTTCTAGTTAAAACTTCCAAGTAAAATGTTTTAGAGCATATGAATTTTTAAGAAAAAATTAAACCATGTTCCCACATTTGTATCTTGTTCTTTGTTTTCTTCTATATCTGGGTGTTGTATGAAAATGAGACTTTTATCATCTCAGTTTACTATTGAGGTCTGAATAGTATTTTTTCTGGTCCTAATAACGTTCAGACAGGAATATAAGTTTTGGTGCCAGAGGCCTGAGGTTGAATCCCAGCCCTGCCATTTCTTAGCTGTGTGACTACATAAATTAGTTAGCCTTTCTATGCCTTAATATCTTATTTAACACAGGAATAATAATAGAACCTCACAGGTTACTGAAGATTAATGCTCAGTGTCTAGCACATGGCAAAAGCTCAAAAGATAGTTATTTCTATTACTGTTTTCCGTCATGTCTAGTTCTGTGTATCGGCATACCTCTTCATTGTGCTGAAAACTGGTACTCGTCAGCCCGAATAATTGAGTGACAAACACTCTGGCCAGGGAGCAGTCCCTCATAGCCATATTCCCAGTTTGAATGGTGCTAGCCGTTCCAAATGGGATGTTGTAAGCAATTACTGGTTGATGGGGAGTTGGAATCAGATTATGTAGAGCTCTATGTAACTATTATATCCATTCTTAATGGAACTTGAAAACTATTGGACTATTGCCCAGCTGGTGTGGCTCTGTGGTTGAGCATTGACTTAAGAACCAGGAGGTCATGGTTTGATTCCTGTTCAGGGCACATGCCCGGGTTGCGGGCTTGATCCCCAGTGTGGGGCATGCAGGAGGCAGCCAATCAATGTTGATGTTGATGTTTCTCCCGCTCCTTCCTCTAAAATAAATAAAAAGGAAAAAAATTAACAAAATAGAACAATTGGGCTATTTTTGGGGGGAGGCGTACTTTTCTTACTCGATGGTATAAGAGATAATGCCATCTTGCTCTTTTTTGAATAATCCTAAAGATTTTAAATTACATGTTAATGATAACATTAGATTGACATGTTCCTTTAAGAACTTTTGAGCAGAAAATTGGAACCGATTAAGTGATGTAATCTATTTGAAATAGACTGATACATAGTACTAAGTATTTGTGCCCTTCTTACCATAGAGACCATACCCATTTCAGTATAATCGATTATCTTGTAATGTGAGCAATGGTAACTATAAAGCTCTGTTTAAAGTAAGGCTGCACAGAGGGAGTAAGATGGACACATTTTGAGAGATAAGAAAACTAGTGGGATTTCAACCATACCATGTCTGGTTTCTTATTGTAGCCGCATTTTGCTGCCCTTTAATGAGGTACGTTCAGCAATTTTTTAAATGCACTTATGTTTCTATGTAGTGGACCTCGCCTCCTCATTTTGGCTTAAGGTCCTTGGTGATTGGGGCTTCTGACCGCCTCTCGAATACCAGTTCACGTTAATCCCTCCAAAAAGCAAATGATAAATTGGGGGCTGAAAAACCACCAGCCAAAAACCCCACTGGGTACTAAGAAGGAAGCAATCGGTTGGAAAGCCCCAGAGAGTGGACGAGGGCCATCTATGGAACAAGGAGGAGTCGCTTCGGCCCAGGTCAAGTGGAAACAGGTTGCATCCTGCGTCAGGTAACCACGTTATGGAGGGGGCAAGAGATTTTGTGGCCACGGGAGAGGTCAGCAGAGTGCTCTTGGGGACGATGAAGCGATGAGATCTCTGTGAAATAGACTTACACGTAGTACTGACTGAACAAGTGTTTGCGTCCCGAGGCTGAGGCCGAGGCCTGGAGGGGGGCAGTGACTCCCTGTCCGCAGGAGCTCTCAGCTCTTCACTGGGTTTCCTTCTGGTCTGTGCAGGGGAGCTGGCTCCAGGCTGCTCGAAGGGGGGCGGGGCGGGGCATGGGCGGGGCTTCCGGGAGGCGGGGCTTGATGGGGGCGGGGCGTCGCGTGACCCTGAGTCACGTCACGAGCGGCGCCGGCGGCCATGGCGGGAAGCGGGCCACGCAGCCGGTGCGGCTCCCCTCCGCCGCCCCACAGCGACTGGGGCCGCCTGGAGGCGGCCATCCTCAGCGGCTGGAGGAGCTTCTGGCAGTCGGTGGGCAAGGACCGGGCGGCGCCCCGCGCCTCCCGCGAGGAGGCGGAGGAGGAGCCCAGCACCCTGACGCGGCTGCCGGTGAGCGTGGCGCGGGCCGCGGAGACCCCAGGGCTGGGAGGGGCGCCCCGTCGGGGCCACCCGGGAGCCGGGGACCTCCCCGCGCCCCGCTGTCTGCCCGGTCCCTGCAGCCCCGGGAGCCGCAGTGGACCCGACACGCCCAGGCGGTGACCCCGGCTCCGCAGCGGGGCCGAAGGTCCCAGCGACACACCCTGGGGAGCGCCCTAGTCACCTGCCAGGTGGCCCGCCGTGTGTCCGCCCAGACAGGCCTGGGACCGGGGCGCCCTGGACGGCAGCGGGGCGGGGGGGCGATGAGGGCACCCGCCTGGGAAAGCACCCCGCCGGTGTCCTCGGCATCTCGCCCAGGCTCCGCGCCCCAGACGCGTGGGGTCCCCGCACTCACCCTCCCGGGCCAGGCTGTTGCCCGGGAATTCACTTCCAGTGGGAGCGGAGGACCCGCAGGCCGCAGAATCCCACACGGCGTTTGTTGGTGGATTTGTCAGGGAGATGGAGACAGTCTTAGGAATTATTAAAATCCCTTCTCCTGGGGGCTGTGGACACCTCCCTCCGACGTCCATCAGGAATTGAGACAGAGGCACTCAGATGACCCAGATAAAATCACTTGGATGTGACCCAGAGATAAAATCAGAAGTTTGCTTGAGAAAGGTTTATTTTGCAGAATAAATAATTTCCCTAAGTAATATACCCAAATGATGGTATGGCAAAATACCCATGGGAAGAAATGAAAGAAACTGTTATTTTGCTTGAAAAATGGTTGGTTTCAGTGTATCAGAAATTAAGTGTTCAGTTAGGATTCTCTCCCGATGGCAGGCAAATAACTTCAGAATGATAGCGTTAGGGGAAAAGAGCGATTGTTCAGTTGATCTTCGGTTATCTAGGATAACAGGTCTTTGTTGATTTGTAATCTATCCTGATAGATTTCATTAAGACACTGTTCAGTTGACGTGAGGTTTCCTAGTATGATGATGATAATTTTTCTCATTTATTATCAGAAAGCAGTTTTCCGAGATAAATTACAACCCCCTTTCACCTACTTGCCGCTTTCCTCTGTTTCAGATTGACGTGCAGCTCTATATCTTGTCATTTCTCTCACCGCACGATCTGTGTCAGCTGGGAAGTACAAGTCATTACTGGAATGAAACTGTTCGAGATCCGATTCTGTGGAGGTATTTTCTGTTGCGGGACCTTCCTTCGTGGTCTTCTGTGGACTGGAAGTCTCTTCCAGATCTGGACATCTTAAAAAAACCTATATCTGAAGTCACCGATGGTGCATTTTTTGACTACATGGCAGTGTAAGTATCTAGTTTTATGAATTAAAGAGAAGATATTAAATTTGACTATATTACAAGTCAATAGCCCCACCACTAATTATTTTCATAGATTTTGGGTCTTAGTGTCCTTTTGTGAAAATTGGGGTTAAGTTAAATGACTTCCTTCATTTTGTTACTTCCCTGTGATGCCTGACCAGAGTATTTGGATAAATATACATAGTTCATATGACAAAAAGTGAAACTCTTCTTTAAATTTTCATTATCTTTAGAACATTTGTCATTTTGTTCGGTAGTAAATACTTTCCGTACCCAGAAAAGGAATGGCCAGATATCAGAAAGCAGTTCTTTGGCAAGGAGAAAACCATTCTCAAGGTTCTGGGCAATAGGATTTTCTTACTAACCCAAAGCATTGACATTTTGGAATATAATGTAGATGAGAGAATTAATGTTATTGAGCAACTGGTCCCACAGCCAACCTAGCATCAAGTGCATCTGATGCTGTGAGACCAAACTTGCCCTAGGGATAGTAATAATCATAGTAACTATCTTTTGTGAGCAAATAAAATGATTTCTGACTCTTACAACCCCAGGTTGATTATTGTTGTTCAAGTACTGCAGTTGGAAAAATGGAAATTCAGGCTGTAAGTGGCTTATATAACTAATTAAAGTAGTAAGGCTTGGCCTGACCTGTCTAGCTTCAAATTTGATTTTTTTTCTTCTTGAATTATAGGTTCCTAAATAAACATGATTATCTTATTAGGTTAGTAATTGTCTTAGCCAGCTTGATTTAGTTAAAGGGCTTTGGGTTTCATTTTGATTGGGTAACTTTGTTTTCATTTTCAATAACATGTGGAATTGCTGGTTTAGACATTTATAGCTATTAAAAGAAACTGAGTTGTTTTATTTTTATGTGATTCTTAGTTTGCTAAGTTATCTGTAAAGAATATTTGAGCCTCCCTTTATATTTAACACTTAACTGAACTGTTACATTGGAGGCTGTTAATAAGAGTACGTAAGAAACTTGGTTATATATTTTTTAATCTATAGGAACATTTATGCCGACTGTCTTCAGTGCAGTGTTTCTCAATCTTGGTATTGTTGACATTTTGGACCAGATGTTCTGGGAACTGTTGATGTTTTGAGGCACTTCTGGCTTCCACCCACTAGATGTCAGTAGTACCACCTCACTAACTCCCTGCAGTGATAATAGAAATGTCTCTAGATGTTGCCAAATGTTCCCTGGAGCTTGGAGGGTGGGTGGGCGGGGGCGGGGGTGGGGGTGGCGGTGAGTAGCAAAATCTTCCCCAGTTGATCACTGCTCTCTCTATGTAGTGAATTTTAACCATTGAAACAGGTGTTAGACCAAATGTTCCATGAGAGAATCTAAATGAAAGATTAGAAAATAAGTAATGATTCCTGCGGAAAATTTTCTCAGTTTCTGGACCACTAGTGCTCCCATAGCACCTCATGCTTTGTCCTGTCATGGCGCTTGGCATACATACTATAATGATGTCTGTCCCCCACTGCCCTCCATGAGAATGGGAACTATATAGTCATTGTATCCTTGTATCTAGCAAATTCTCAATAAATTATACATTGTTGAGCGAATAACTGGCTAAGTTTTTTTCTGTATTAATTTTCTAATTGTGACAATTTCATACAGCTATAAAATGTGCTGTCCATATACAAGAAGATCCTCGAAAGCTAGCCGTCCTATGTATGGAGCAGTGACCTCATTTTTACACTCATTGATTATTCAGAATGAACCCCGATTTGCTATGTTTGGACCAGGTTTGGAAGAACTGAATACATCTTTGGTGTTGAGCTTGATGTCTTCTGAGGAACTTTGCCCAACAGCTGGTTTGCCTCAGAGGCAAATTGATGGTAATTTTCCTGTTAATCTACAGTACATGATAAATTAACACTTTTGAGTTTGACGCTAATGTTAAATAGAAAGAAATTCATTTTTTAATTAACTATTTGATGTGATGAAATATAGCAGTGATTTTTAACTGGTGTGATGTGAGAGTCACACTGGTGTGTCACAAGAATTTTTAAAACATGCAATATCTGACTCTGTAGTCTGGGACTACACTGACCTCTTTTCCCTTAGAATGTCAAATAAAATAATGACAACAGCCAACATAATAATAGCCTCCTGGTGTGAATGAATCAAAATTATATCTATTTTTTGTCAGATCAGCAAAAAATATATTTTTGGTTGCTGCAGAATTTTAGTAATTACTTTATATGTGCCATGACATAAAAAAGGTTGAAAATCACTGAAATATAGTAATTTGGTTAATGAGAGCCCCCCAGGTGCCAATGGACTGAAAGAATTAATGTACTTTTTAAAAGAGGTAAGCTTCCTCTTATTTCCTAAAGTTTATGCAATCCAGAATATAAGATTATGTAAAAGTAAATTAAGTAGCCAAGGTGTTATATTTATACAATATTTACTATATTTTAAAAGAATGTTAACAGCAAAAACCATTTAGCTCCTATCTGCCATGTGCAAAATACTTTCACATACTGTATATTGAAATTTCAAAAATGCTTAATTTTCACCTTCCCCTACTTTCTATGAAAAAAACAAAAACAAAACACAAACAAAAACAAACAGAACCCAACAGCAACCATGTAGTTAGTTGGTAAACAGAATCCTATCTAATAATAGAGTAATATGCAAATTAGGCATCACTCCGTGACAAAAATGGCGGCCCCCATACCCACAAGATGGCGGCGCCCAGTCTCCTCAGCCCCGCTGCTGGAGTGTCTGGCCTGTCCCACCATCAAACAGAGCACTGAGAGCAGGGCATGGTTGCTTCCTTAGTGCTGCGGCAGCGGGAAGCCGCCAGGCCCTGCGCATACGGAGCCGGCGGAGGAGCAGGGCATGGCGTCTTCCCAATGGTCACCACGGCGATCGGGAAGACGCCAGGCCCTGCGCACATGGAGCCAGCGGAGGAGCAGGGCCTGTCCCGCGGCGATCAGGAAGACTCCAGTGCCAGCAGAGCAGGGCATGGCTGCTTCCTGATCTCGGCAGCTGGGAAGCCGCCAGGCCCTGCAAAGCTGGGCATGGTGGCTTCCTTAGTGGGGCAGTGGCAGGGAAGTCATGGCAGACAAAGCCCAGAGAGCAGGGCTTGGGGGCTTCCTTAGTGGGCAGTGGCGGTGGGAACCCCCCCCAGGCCCTGCAGACAGAGCCTGGACAACAGGGCATGGGGGCTTCCTTAGTGTGTCCGTGTCTGGGAAGCCCCCAGGCCCCGCAGACAGAGCACACTGCAGGGCATTGGGGCTTCCTTCACATGGCACAGGGCAGCAGCAGGCAGAGAGCGACAGCAGGGCATGGGGGCTTCATCTCCATGGCTGCAGGGAAACCTCCAGGCCCCGCAGAGAGCAGAGATCCATGGGGAGTGGGCCTAAGCCATCAGTAGGATATCCTCTGAGAGCTCCTGGATTGTAGAGGGTGCAGGGTGGGCTGAGGGACCCCTGTGCACGAATTTCGTGCACCGGGCCTCTAGTATATAATAAATATAAATGACAATATAATCTAGCTTTACTTATTCATTTATTGAGAGCATCTATTAGATGCGAAAGATGCAGAGATTTAAAACCATATAAAATCTTTGTCCTGAAGATACTTGATCTAGGATGGACAAAGACAAATGCACAGGTGATTTGAATATGATGCAATTAGTTCCTGGGTAGAAAATTTAGGGTCAAAGAAGGCACCACATTGAATATGATGCCTCACATGGTCATTAAGATGAGTAGGAGTAGGCAATAAAAAAAAGACAGGGTAAAAATATTCTAAGCAGTGAGAACTACATTTCTAAAAGCACAACACCCTGGGTGTGTATGGCACATTTGAAGTAGCTCTGTGTGTGTACAGTGTACAGGTGAGGAGATACTTGTGTGCCATGCTTAAGCATTTGGAAGCTCTTGAAGGATTTTAAGCAAAGGAGTGAGATGGTCGAGATTGCATTTAGGAAGCTCAATCTGGCTCCTAAGTGAAAAATTGATTAGGAGGGATTATAAAGACATGGAGATGCATTAAGAAACCACTAATCCTATATAATAAAAGGCTAATTTGCAAATTGTCCCCTTGACCAGGAGTTCAACTGGGAGTTCGACCAGGGGGCGGGGCCGGCTGACCAACCGCCCATGGCCCCTCCCTGTGGCCGGCCTGGCCTGATTGGCCCTGACCAGGGTGGGCCGGCCAGATCCCACCCATGCACAAATTCATGCACCAAGCCTCGAGTATTGTGATAAAAGTATGAAGGATATAGAATTGACTGAATGTGTAGAGATAGATGCCTGCTATACCAGTAAGTAATCCATTTGTAGCTCCATTAGGCCAGGAATCTTGTCATCTTTTTCTTAGCTCGATCTGAGGTATCAGGCACATAGTAGGCACTCAATATATATTTGATGCATGAATGAACAAGTGACTTTGTGGATTACTTTATGCATCCAGATCTCAAGAGCAAATTCTGGGCTAGAAATCAAGATTTGACAATCATGCAGTCCATGTGGACTTTGAAGTTTCTGAGGATGGAGAGGAAGATTGTGAACCAGGTGCTGACATCTTCAGTGAATGTTTGGAGGAAGGGATTATCAAAAGGAAATTTATAAGTTACAAGGTCAAGGAAGGAGAGATGGGACTATAGCTGAATGCTGTGTGTGTCTCAAAGAGATGGAATTTTTCAAGAGGGTTGGTGAGTAATGGTTAAGACACGGCATTGGGGAGTAAAGAGAAAGTTGATCCTACCTCTTTACCCTGAGATGTGAGAGAATAAGCAACTTCGTTACATGAGAGTCCACAGGGAGAGAAGCGACACCTAGGTGCAGGCTCGTTTCAGGGAAAGCCATGAGGTAGAAGGGACGGCTCAAGAAGAGGTTGGGGACATGGGGAAATTTGTTGATTATGAAATGGCAATTTCATTCTCAAGACAGCAGCTGGAGTGATTGTTTGAAAATGCCAATTTAATTATGCCTCAAACCCTGCAAGATCAGGGAAGACTAGAAGGAGGGGTCATTGGCAAGGTGATGCATTCAGAACAGCCTAGAGATCATATTGGGCTGAGGTGCGATGTGTTGAGAGGGAAATCTCAAAGTTTCTGATGAAAACAAAGATCATGGTGGAATTAACCTCTGTGATCTCTGAGGTTGGGGGTTGTGCACCAGGCCTAGTGGCCAGAGGACTCAGGTCATTTGGCTTGGGATGCTTGCAGTGCCAGCCACCAAGATCTCTGTATATGTGGTGACATCAGAAGGTGTGGCATGGCTCAGCTTATTTGGACAACTATATTGGTTATAACGCAGGGCTAGTAGAGACCAGATTATATTAATGTTTTCTTTGTCTGAAGGGAGTGGCTTTGAAGGGAAGAGATATAATTATTTAGGCATTTTTTGTTTTTTAGAGGGAGAGGAAGGGAGAAGGAGAGAGAGAGAAGCATTGATGATAGAGACACATTGATTGGCTGCCTCCTGCATGCCCCCTACATGGGATAGAGCCCACAACCCCAGTATGTGCCCTGACCGGGAATTAAACCCTGACCTCCTGGTTCATAGGTCGACACTCAACCACTGAGCCACACTGGCTAGATACTAGGCATTTTTAAGTAATCTCTCCACATGCTGTTGGAAGAATGATAGTAGAGGGCAAAAGTGGATGTCCGACACTGTTTAGAAGTGATTGCAGAAGTCCAAGGGAGAGATGATGGCAACTTAAACTAAAGGGTGGGAGTGAGGATGGAGAGGGGTGGACAAAATCTAAGAGGACATTTATATAACAGAAAGAAGTGGATCCATGGGAGAAGAGAATGCCCTTTCTAAGAAGCAAGAGGGGAAATGAGCCCCTGCGTGTTAACAGCCAAAAGAAGGAAGAGGTTTAGAAAGAAGGACAAATAACTAAGTTGGATGATTCAGATATAAAGTTGAAAGAAGCTAGTACTGTTTAGCACCTGCTATCACGCTAAGCGCCCAGTCAGTCACCGGTGACTGACACTATACTTTCCTTCCAGAAGACAAAACAGGCTGGATGCTTAATGTGCTATTTGCCAGTCATTCTAATAGTTTTACATATGTAGTCTTGTTTAATACTTACAATAATCCTAAAATGTATTATTTCTATACTTCTATAACAAAACTGAGGCTCGCAAAAACATGGCTATATATAGCAAAGTCAAGATTCTAAATCAAGTCTAATTCCAAATTTTAGTATCTGCCATATTTTTTCAATTTTCTAAGTTGCCATTGATGACTCCTCATCAATTTAAAAACAGCTTTTTGTGGGGAGGGTGGAGCCATTTCATTGAATGTACTAGTATACCTGGAGTGTAAGACAAATGAGAAACATAAAAATATTAAAATGAGTCTCAGTCTTGAGGATAAATAGTAGTAGCTGTTATGATGCAACTGCTGCTGATATGATGATAAAGTTAATGAAGGTAGTGATGATATGAAAAGGAATGTTATAAACCTAGCAGTTCTTTTTTTAAAATATATTTTTATTGATTTCAGAGAGGAAGGGAGAGGGAGAGAGAGATAGAAACATCAATGATGAGAGAGAATCATGGATTGGCTGCCTCCTGCACACTCCCTACTGGGGATCAAGCCCACAACCCGGGCATGTGCCCTGACCGGGAATTGAACCAGGACCTCCTGGTTCATAGGTCGACACTCAACCACTGAGCCATGCCAGCCGGGCAAGCCTAGCAGTTCTTTGTCTATGTTTTTACTAAGTGAATGGAAATTGCAAGCAGCATCTTTTTCAACACGAACGTTCCATTTTAATTCAAAGCTATATATAAGTTGTAGAATTTTTAAAATTCTGGGTAATGTTTTTCAATCTGATCTTTTGCTGTCTTTATTAATGACTTTTTTTGATAACTGTAATTTTTCCCTTTAGGTATTGGATCAGGGGTCAGTTTTCAATTGAGCAACCAACATAAGTTCAACATCCTGATATTATATTCAACTACCAGGTAAGGCTTCCTACTTGGTGACTTAAGGACTGGAATATTTTAAGGGGATACAGCCTGGTTAGTGTCTGATTATGTTTTATGTTTCCATATTTTCTTATAGAAAGGAAAGAGATAGAGCAAGAGAAGAGCATACAAGTGCAGTTAACAAGATGTTCAGTTTACAGAATGAAGGGGATGATCAACAAGGAAGCCGATACAGTGTAATTCCACAAATTCAGAAGGTGTGTGAAGTTGTTGATGGGTTCATCTATGTTGCAAATGCTGAAGCTCAGAAAAGTAAGCATTATTGTATATTCGTTTTAAAAGCACTTGCTTTTCAAAGCAAATAAAAAATATTGTTTAGGCTTCACTGTGGCTTCTTAAGAATATGATGGTTAATTTTATCAATGTGATCCTATGACCATTATTTAACAGTGGGTTCTCAAACCTTGATGTGTATTAGGATCACTTGGGAGCTTGTTAAAAACAACTGCCTGGTTCCTACCATGGTGGATTATGATTCATAGATTTGGATTGTGTCTTGGGATCTGTTTTGTTGTTGTTGTTTGCTTGTTTTTAACAAGCACTTACAGAATTTTTTATGCATACCAAAATTTAAAACTATAGCTATATGGTACTATTTATTGTATGCTTCTGCACTTTTTGTTATTGCTGTTTTTTGTTTTTTATTTCTGGCCCTATTCAAATAATTTATGCAGATAACTGGAAATTTTTACCTTTGTTTTAATTACCCAGATACAGAGATGTGTGGTGTGTAATGTTTACTTTAATTAAGTAGATTAGTTGAGAACACTCTCTATATATTCTGAATAATTGCCATTCAGGGTGATATATAGGTAGGAAATAATAATATTTTGGGGCCAAAGTCAGTGTTGTAATTTCTCCCTCAAACCCCTGTGAATAAGGAAGGATATGAATAATACAATGTATTGTTCTCACTCAGAACACAGTAGCAGCAGCCCATTCTTTAAAGAATTTAAAGTTTATGGTGCACTAAAGTTAACAATAAAAATAAAAGCCAAATCCATCTTAACTACTGACTAGTTGGACTTGACCTACTGCATTAATGGCCTACCAAAAGAATCATGTCTATTTCCAGGAGTAAATCCTCTTTACCACAGTCTCTATAGTCTCTACTGGCTCTATATAAAACATCTAGCAATAAATTAAAATTTTATAAGTCACACACAAAAAGTAAAAATGAAATGACCCATTATCAAGAAATAAAGTAATCAGTGGAACCAGACTCACGGATTGCCTGGATGTTGTCACTCTCAGAAAGGGATATGATTAATATGTTAAAGGATTTAGTGGAAAAGGTAGACAATATATGTGAACAGATAGGGATTTTCAGCAGAGAGTAAGAAGCTATTAAACGAGTAAAATGGGAATGCTAAATATAGAAAATATGATAACAGGTGAATAGTTTCTTCAACTGACTTTTTGGCGAACGAAACCTTCAGAAAACTGAAAGATAGCTCAGTTGAAATTATCCAAATTAAAACACAAAGAAGAAAAAGAGAAGGAGTGGGGAACAGAGCATCCAAGAGCTGGGGGAACCTATCAAAGGAGAGTTAACTTTTTCTTAAAAGGCTAGATATTAAATATTTTAGTTACATGAGCCATATGACCTTTCATAGTTGCTCAACACTACTGTTACAATGCAAAAGTAGCCATAGACCATTTGTAAATTAGTGGACGTGGCTGTTTTCCAAAATAATTTTATTTATAAAGACAGATTCACAGGAAAGTAATATGCCAATTCCTGGTCTAACATATATGTGCGTAATTGAAGTACAAAAACATGAAGGGAGTAAGAACAGGGATAAAGAAAATTTTGAACAGATAATGGCCTATATTTCAACATTACTAAAAGACTACAAGCCACAGATCCAAGATTCCCAGAGAACTGTAAACCTAATAAATGAAAAATACATCTAGATATATCATAGCTAAATTGATGAAAACCAAAGGTAAACACAATATCTTGAAGGCAGCCAGAGCAGGAGGAAAGATACTTACAAAGGGCCATAGGTAAGGACAAAGACTCCCTGACAGAATTGCTGCAAGCTAGAAGGCAATGAAGGTAAATCTGTACAGCAAGCATGTCAAACTCGCAGCCCAGGGCCGCATGCCTCGTTTATTTGGCCTGTGTTAGCCTTTGAGTTTGACATGCTTACTGTAGAGTATTGCAAAGGGGAGGAAACCTTATGTCCAGCAAAGAAATGTTTTAAAAATGAAGGCAAGATCAAGACTTTTCAGACAAACAAAATCTGTGAAAATTCATTATAACAGATTTGCACTAGAAGAACTATTAAAGGACTCTCTTTAGGCAGAAGAATATACCAGATAGAAAATTGCATCTACAAAAAGAAATCAAGAACCCTAGGATGAAAACAATAAAACTATATATAAAATTTTTTTCCTAATTTTAAATTCCTTATAATTATGCAAAGGAAAATAGTAACAATGTATTGTGGGTATATGATATTTTTAAGTAAAATATATACTAACAGTACAACAGCATTGAAGGGAGGAAATGGAAATATACTATTGTAATATTCTTCTATAAATGAAATTGTATAATACTATATAAAGGTAGACAGTTATAAGTTAAGAATTACATTGTAAATCTTTGAGCACCCTTTAAAAAATGTGTAACAGAGGTATCCTATCTAATAAAGAGGGAATATGCTAATTGACTGTCCCGCCCTCAAAGATGGTGGCACCCACAGCCAATAAGGAGGGAGTGTGCTAATTGACTGCCACACCCTCAAAGATGGCCACCCAGTCCCATCAGCCCCGGGTCCCCCCTCTCGCGCATCTGCTTCTGGAGTCCCCCAGTCCCTTCAGCCCCGCAGCCGCCCAGGGCCGGCCCAAGGCGCAGGTAAGCCTCGGATGGCAGAGCTGCCCATGGCCGCCTGAGGCTCAGGTAACCAGGGCCTGCCGAGGCTTGCGCTGCTGGCAGTGGCAGCAGCAGAGATGTGATGGGGCGGCACCTTCCCCTGATCGCTGGGTCGCCTCCCACCCCTGAGGGCTCCCGCACTGTGAGAGGGGGCAGGCCAGGCTGAGGGACCCCCACCCCCTCCAGTGCATGAATTTTCATGCACCTGGCCTCTAGTAATTAGCTAAGCCAGTAGTGAAGATAAAATGGAATCATTAAAAAAATTCAATTCAAAAGAAAGAACAAGAGAGACAAAGGAACAAAGAACAGGTGGAACAAGTCAAAATCCAAGAAGTATATGATAGATTTAAATGTCCCATGTTCATAAATTTATTACATGTTTGTTTTCTATGGGTATATAACAAATCACCTCCAACCTAGTGGTTTAAAAGAACACCTGTTTATCAGTTCATAGTTCTCTGGTTAGAGGAATCTCATCCCTTTTAAGGACTCACCTGCTTAGGTCAGGCTCATTGAGGACGGTGTCCCTAATAGAACAATACAGCCCAATGATGACAGTGATATCCCATTATATTTGCAGGTTCCTCCCACTCAAAGGGGGAGGGTTTATACAAGGGTGCAAGTCATTGGGGATCGCTTTAAAATTCTGCCTACCACAAAATGTCAGTGATTTATATACTCCAGTGAAAGGCAGAGACTGCTAGTTTGCATAAAAAAGCTAGACCCAACTATAAGTTTAAATTTTTGAAATTAAGGACTTTGAAAGAAAGGGTAGTGATAGCTACAGAATTTGTGAGAGGAAAATATCTATATCAAGGTATTTTTCTTTTAAATTATAGAGACATCTGAATAGTACTATGATTCCCCTCCCCTCTGACTTCACCTAAATGTGTATCCTTGCAAGGCTACCTAATGTAACTTTATGACATATTAATAAATGAACAAAGCAATAGAGGCAGTTTGTTATGTTTGGATCCTGGTAATTTTTTTGTTTCCTCGTTCTGTTAATTTTCAATCTAATTTAATTATTTTAGAAACTATTGCAAGTAATGCAAATTAAGAGTTTGACTTCATTCCTTAGGACATGAATGGCAAGATGAATTTTCTCGTATTATGGCAATGACAGACCCAGCCTTTGGATCTTCAGGAAGACCAATGCTGGTTTTATCTTGTATTTCTCAGGCAAATGTGAAAAGAATGCCCTGTTTTTATGTGGCGCATGAGCTGGGTCTGAATCATCTAAACCACCCATGGATGGTAAGGTCCTATCTTCTCTGGTGAGAAACATATTACCTTATTTTTCAGTTTTTTATTTGATTTTACTCTTTCCTACACATTCTCTTTAATGAAACAGAACAGTATTCTAAAGTTAGTTTTAATAGCTTAATTGATGTGAGATATTTTGGTTGGTGTCAATAGTCTCAGCTGATCATTTGTTCCTACTTGTCTCCTCTCATGGATACAATGAATAGTAATTGGGGATTTTTTTTTTTTAGATGCCACTATCTTGGTGTGTTTTTTCAGCATTATGCTTTAAGGGCCATCAGAAGTATAGATGCCATCTTAGAGTTTCTAGCTCTCCAAACTTTATTTTAATCATGGAATCTTTTCATCAAATGAAACCTTACATGAAAGCCCCTAAGTCAAGCTGGCCGCAAGTTTGACATGCTTGCCCTAAGTAAAGTAAAGGAAAATTAATATTGGAAATGCTTTTGCTGAAGGTTTTAGGGGATTTTCTTCCTTCCTTTCTCCCCCTATCCATCCCAAGGAGCTTTGGAAACTGGAACACAATTTGGAAGCTACTAATAAAGGTGTACCTTCCTAAGTGGGGGTTTGACTTACTAGGAGAAGTGGCAGTCTTAAAGACATATTTTTGCAATAAGACGTCACATTTATCAGTTGACAAGCTGGGTTCATTCAAAAATGTTTTTGTTTTCAAAGTGGATCTTTTGGGGGAATTATTTTTCTAATACATACAAACAAGTCATGGAAATGGTAGATCTTCCTATCCCCAAGGATAAATAATAAGCCTTATTAAAAGATATGAGATCATATTTTTATCTAACCTGTCTAGAAGACAATACTTGAATGATTCATCCAAAGTTTATTGGGATATATTTAGTCCCTTTTTTTGGTGTCTAGAAAAATGTCATCATTGTAAGATGTTGGACTCAGTTTCTTACTGATAATGGTCTCTCTTGTTTGCTCCTAGGTCCAGGATACAGAGGCTGAAACTCTGACGGGTTTTTTGAATGGCATTCAGTGGATTCTTGAAGAAGTCGAATCTAAGCATGCAAGATGATCCTTGTTTTAGACCTTGGGAACTGAAACCATTTGAAACTTGCTGCTGAGGTCGTGATGTGAATATTTGCTCCGTCAGCTCATTTTGTCCTGCCTTTTTGCAAATGGGCTTTATATTGGACAGCTGAAGCTGCTGTGTTTTTAATATAATTTTTGCTTTTTACCTTAAATCAATTATAAGAAAAAGTTTAGTGCAAGCATTTAGCCCCAAAATAAATCTTGTAAGATTTTTTTTGATAATTTTTATACTTTCTGTCTTTTTAAAAATATTAAATTCTGGAAAAAACAAGTTTGTGCATTTCTCATTCCTTGTGGATTCTGGTCTTTTCGGTTCAAAGATTTCCCTAGTGGGGAATAACATATTTGCTAAACTTTCTATAAGCTTTCTGTAGGTCCTTTTCAAGGGTTCTTAATGGATTATCAGGAAGTGAGTTTTTGTCTATTTTTAATGAATATACTGCTTAAAGACTGGACTATTCTGGAATTGCATTTAATATTATAGCTATACAACTTGCATTCTTTTCTGAAACAGTGGAAATTAACTTTATATCACATTTAATATTAATTCAGTGGAAATAACTTTTCCTGGAAGTTCTTGATATTTTCAAATAACTGAAAGCTCAGTTCATCTCTAGATGTAATGCCAGAGGGCTCTGAAACATAAGTGCTGGACAAATCAATGAGACATTTTTCTGCTTTTCAGGTCTGTCCTCTGTCTTTTACCAAAATTCCTCTGAGAGAGAATTGTTGAACGCAATTTTTTTTCACATCTGGAATTCTTCTATTTACAATCGATTATACCAGTCATATTGTCATTAAAAGATTCAGGGTATTTTTCTCATTCCACCAAAATCTGTCTTCCTATGCGAGGCCTGCTCTTCCACCCACAGATTCCCAGGATAGGTGATTGGTCCCATAAAAACAGTATAGTTCTTTGATAGTTTCTCATTGGAATTTGGTTTAGTTAGACTTCTTTGTATCTACTGGTCTTTGCTGGCCTAGCAAGCATGTCAAACTCAAAGGCTGACACCAAATAAATGAAGCATGTGGCCCACGGGCTGCGAGTTTGACATGCTTGGCCTAGAGTGTAACCATTGTATCTTGTGTTTTCCTGTTGTAGTAATAATTTTTTATGACTTTCTATATTCTAGCTGAGAGTAAAACTCTTAGTAGTTTTTACAGTGTCTTAAACACAGAATCTCCTAGATCACAGTGTTTATTAAAACATTTGCAGCATTATGTCTACACACAGTAGCTGAATCATTTATTTATTGATGATCATTATATATTGATTTTCCCCATGATATTCATCATCATTTCATTCTTACTATATATTGTGACGGCTTTTTACTGCCTTTTTTTTTTATAGATTATGTGTGCCTTCATATTCTTTGACCCTTGTAATAAGTCCTAAACAAATTTGTATAACATATGAAGTCTGATCCTTGCTACAGTCTCAACAGATTAAATTTTCTATATTTCAGATCTTCTGTGCTTTTCTTTTCTGAACATCTGTATAAGAAATTCATAGCTGAGACATTAAGTGCATGGACCCTAAAACCATATTGGTCTGGGTTCAAACCCTAACTTTATCACCGTGTGATCTTGGGCAAATTTCCCTAATTGTAAAATGAAGATAAATAATAAGTAATAATATCTATCTCATAGGATTCTTAAACTTTTTAGGTAAATTAATATTTTAAAGCACTTAGGACAGTGATTGGTACCAAAAAGTTCTCTAAAAGAGTTTAACAAGTTGTGATGCACAGAACAACACCATTACCAAAATGAGTTTTTAGTCTCATAAGAAAAGCTTGATATAAAAAGCCTTATATACTTGAGGCATAAAAAAAACCTAGATATATCTGACAAAATAATTCAGGGGACTATAAGGCCCTTAATTTTTCACAGAAATTTTAATTAAAGTAGAAATTTGGCAAAGGAACATTTAATTTTTCTGTTTGTCATGAGTAGCATTATCTCTTTTCTACCAGAATACATGGAGGGGCACTTTTTATTTTCTACTTTCTTCTTACTGCTTTTCTGCATCTTACTGAAGGAAAATGCAAGACTTACAGGTAAAACAATTTGTCTCTCATTTAAGGCACTTACAAAGGTCAGCCCATTTTATTTTTCTGACATATTTTTAATAGGAAAAATACCCTATCAATATATCTGTTAATGGTTATTTAATTCCTATTTAGTTCTGAAACTATATATTCATGATGGCATGAGAACAAGATTTTTTATTTGTTTTGTGTTTTGTTTTAATATAAGGGAATGTACAAGTACAAAGTCTTATTCATTTGTCAAACTAACAGAAGACTATTTTTAAATTCTGAAAAATGTGACAGTGCTATCCCTAGATTTGTGACAAAAAAAAAAAAAAAAAAAAGCTATTTCAACTTAGCTTTTACAATTTTGATCAGAAGGGATCAGAAGGGATTTTCAGTAGCATTTTCAAAAGTGTCTTCTAAAGTATAGCAATTTTCTCCATAACTGAGTCAACATTAAGCAGGATTTCTGAGAACCTTTATTTTTTAAAATAAATATTGTTGAAAGTATTATGTATGTCCCTTTTTCCCCCGATTGACCCCCTCCAGCCTGTCCCTGCCCCCCACTCCAGGTCTTCAGCACCCTATTGTCTGTGTCCATGGGTTATGCATATATGGATATAAGGTCTTTGGTTAATTACCTCCCACCCACCCACCCTCCACCGCCTTCCCTCTGAGATTCCAAACTCTGTTCCATGCTTCTGTCTCAGGTTCCACTCTGTTCATCAGTTTGTTACTTAGATTCTACATATGAGCGAGATCATGTGATACTTATCTTCCTCTGACTGACTTATTTCACTTAGCATGATACTCTCCATGTCACTACATGCTGTCTCAAAGGGTAAGAGATTTTTTTTTTTACTGCTGCATAGTATCCCATGGTATAAATGTACCACAGCTTTTTTTATCCACTCATCTACTGATGGGCACTTGGGCTGTTTCTAGATCTTAGCTATTGTAAATTGTGCTGCTACGAAGATAGGGGTGTATATATCCTTTTTGATTGGTGTTTTGGGATTCTTATGATGTATTCCTAGAAGTGAGATCAAATGGCAGTTCCATATTTAATTTTTTTAGGAAACTCCATATTGTTTTCCATAATGGTTGCACCAGTCTGAATTCCCACCAGCAGTGTACTAGGGTTCCCTTTTCTCCACATCCTTGTCAGCACTTGTCATTTGTTGATTTGTTGATGGTAGTCATTCTGACAGGTGTGAGGTGTTACCTCGTTGTTTTAATTTGCATCACTCTGATGATCAGTGACTTTGAGCATTTTTTCATATGTCTCTTGGCCATCTGTATGTCCTCTTTGAAGAAGTGTCTATTTAGGTTCTTTGCCCATTTTTAAATTGGATTGTTTGTCTTCCTTTTGCTAAATTGTATGAGTTCCTTATATATTTTGGATATTAACCCTTTATCTGATGTATCACTGCCAAATATGTTCTCCCATGCAGTAGGCTTTCTTGTTGTTTTGTTGATGGTTTCTTTTGCTGTGTAGAAGCTTTTTATTTTGATGTAGTCCCATTTGTTTATTTTCTTCTTAGTTTAATTTGCCCTAGGAGATGTATCTGTAAACATATTGCTATGAGAGATGTCTGAGATTTTGTTGCCTATGGCTTCTTCTAGATTTTTATGGTTTCATGACTTACATTTAAGTCTGTTATCCATTTTGAGTTTATTCTTGTGTATGGTGTAAGTTGGTGGTCTAGTTTCATTTTTTTTGCATGCATCTGTCCAATTTTCCCAACACTATTTATTGAAGAGACTGTCTTGACTCCATTGTATGCTTTTGCCTCCTTTGTCAAATATTAATTGAACGTAATGGCTTGGGTCGATTTCTGGGGGTCTCTGTTCTGTTCCATTGGTCTATATGCCCGTTCTTGTGTCAGTACCAGGCTGTTTTGATTAAGGTGGCTTTGTAGTATAACTTGAAATCTGGTATTGCGATTTCTTCAACTTTGTTTTGTTTTTTTTCTCTCAAGATTGCTATGGCTATTCAGGGTCTTTTTTGATTCCACATAAATTTTTGAAGTATTTGTTCTAGCTCTGTGAAGTATGCTGTTGGTATTTTAAAAGGGATTGCATTGAATCTGTAGATTGCTTTGGGTAGTGTGGACATTTTAATGATGTTGATTCTACCAATCCATAAACATGGTATATTCTTCCACTTGTTTATATCTTCTTCTATCTCTTTTTTGCAACATCCTGTAGTTTTCTGAGAACAGATCTTTTGCCTCTTGGTTAAGTTTATTCTTAAGTATCTTAATTATTTTGTTGCAATGGTAAATGGGATTGTTTGTTTAGTTTCCCTTTCTGAGAATTCATTATCATAATAATAAAAGGCCAAGAGGCATCACGACTTAAATGACCAAACGACTGGTCACCTCTTGGGCTCTCCCCTGCGGCCCACAGGCTCTGATCACAGCAAGGCTGGCAGCTAGTGGGCAGGGCTGCGGGCGGTTGGGCGGTACCATGTGATTACCGCACTGGACCTCTAGTTGGTATATTAAAAAAGCCATTGATTTTTGGGGTGTTGATTTTGTATCCTGCTACATTGCCAAATTCATTTATTAAATCTAGTCATTTTTTGGTGGAGTCTTTAGAGTTTTCTATGTACAATATCATGTCATCTGTGAATAACGAGAGTTTTACTTCCTCCTCTCCAATTTGGATGACTTTTATTTCTTCTTCTTGTCTGATCACTGTGGCTAGGACTTCCAGTACTATGTTGACCAAGAGTGGTGAAAGCGGACATCCCTGTCTTGTTCCTGTTCTTAGGGGAAATGGTTTTAGTTTCTGCCCATTGAGTCTGATATTTGCTGTAGGTTTGTCATATATGGCCTTTATCATGTTGAGATATGCTCCCTCTATTCCCACTTTGCTGAGTTTTTTTTTAAAAAGGGTTTAGATTTTGTCGAATGCTTTTTCTGCATCTATTGATATGATCATGCGATTTTTGTCTTTTAATTTGTTTATGTGATGTATCACATTTATTTTTTTAAATGTATTTCTTATTGATTTCAGAGAGGAAGGGAGAGGGAGAGAGAGATTAAAACATCAATAATGAGAATCATTGATTGGCTGCCTTCTTCACACCCCCTACTGGGGATTGGGCCTGCCACCTGGGCATGTGCCCTTGACCGGAATCAAACCAGGGACCCTTCAGTCTGCAGACCAACACTCTATCCACTGAGCCAAATCAGCTAGGGCTGTATCACGTTTATTGATTTGAAATATTGTGCCAGCTTTGCATCCCTGGAATAAATCCCACTTGGTCATGGTGTATGATCTTTGTAATATATTGCTGGATCCAAATTGCTAATATTTTGTTGAGGATTTTAGTATCTATTTTCATCAGGGATATTGGCCTGTGATTCTCTTTCTTTGTAGTGTCTTTATCTGATTTTGGAATTAAACCTCATAGAAAGAGCTTGGAACTGTTCCTTCCTCTTTGATCTTTTGGAATAATTTGAGGAGTATAGCTGTTAGTTCTTCTTTGAATGTGGTAGAACTCCCCTGTGAAGCCATCCAGACCTGGGCTTTTGTTTGCTGGGAGTTTTTTTTATTACTGCCTCTATTTCATCAGTTGTTATTGGCCTATTCAGGTTTTCTGCTTCTTCCTGACTTCATTTTGGGAGATTATATGTTTTTCTAGGAATTTGTCCATTTCATACTCATTGTCCATCTTGTTGGCATATAGTTATTCATAGTATTTCCTTACAAACCTTTGTATTTCTGTGGTGTCAGTAGTTACCTCTCTGCGTTTGTTTCTGATTTTATTTATTTGGGTCCTCTCTCCTTGTTTCTTTATGAGTCTGGCTAAGGGTTCATCAATCTTATTTATCCTTTCAAAGATAGGTTTGGTTTCATTGATTTTTTTCATTGATTTTTTTGTTTTGTTTTGTTTTTTAGTCTCTATGTCATTTATTTCTGCTCTAGTTTTATTATTTCCTTCCTTCTACTTACTCTGGGCTTTTCTTGTTGTTCTCTTTCTAGTTCTTTAACTAGAAATTAAACCTTTATTGTAGGGTTAGTTTATTGTTGATTTTCTTGTTTTTTGAGGTTAGTTTATTGTTGTAGGGTTAGTTTATTGTTGATTTTCTTGTTTTTTGAGGTAGGCCTGTAGTGCTTTGAACTTTCCTCTCAGGAATGCTTTTGATGTGTCCCAGAGATTTTGGGTTGTTGTATGTTCATTTTCATTTATCTTCACGAAGTTTTTGATTTCTTTCTGATCTTGTTGGTAACCCACTCATTGTTTAATAATATGCTATTTAGCCTCCATGTGTTTGAATGTTTTGGGGCGTTTTTACTGTAGTTGATTTCTAATTTCATTCCACTGTGATCTGCGAAGATGCTTGATATGATTTCAATCTTCTTGAACTTTTAGAGACTTGTTTTGTGTCCTAACATGTGGTCTATCTTTGTAAATGAACCATGTGCACTTGAGAAGAATGTATATTCTGCAGCTTTGGGGTGAAATATTCTATAAATGTCAAATAGACATTTAGAGCAGTGGTTGCCATCTGGTGGTCCATGAGGTCCGAAAGGTTGGTGACCGCTGCTTTAGAGTCACTGTTCCCTTGTTAATTTTTTGTCTGGAAGATCTATCCAGTGAAGTCAGTGGGGTGTTAAAGTCCCCTACTATGATTGTATTGTTGTTGATCTCTCCTTTAAAGTCCTCTAGAAGTTTTTTTTATATACTTAGTTGCTCCTATATTGGGTGCATATATGTTTACCGGGGTTATATCCTGTTGTTGGATCAATCCCTTTAGTATTATGTAGTGACCTTTGTTGTCTCTTGTGATGGCCTTCCTTTAAGTCTATTTTGTCAGATATGAATATTGCTACTCTAACTTTTTTTTCCTTTTCCATTTACATGGAAAAATTTTTCCATCGCTTCACTTTCATCCTGTGTGTGTCTTTTGTTCTGAGGTAGGTCTCTTGTAGACAGCATATAGTTGTATCATATTTTTGTATCCATTCAGCTACCCTATGTCTTTTGATTGGAGCATTTAATCCATTTACATTTAATATTATTATTGACTAGAAGCCTCATGCACAGGTGGGGACCCTCTGGGTGGCCTGCAGGGATCAGGCTGAAACCCGCAGTCCAATGTTGCCTGCAACTCCTACCTGCTGCTCCCACTCATCCTGGCCCCACTGTTCCTGCCGCATGCTTGCACCCAATCAGTCCCGGGAGAGGCTTGCGCTGCCACAGCAGCGCTCACCAGCCATGAGCCCTGCGTCTGGTGCCCTCCCAAGGGGAGTGGCCTGCGGGATTGGGCTGAAACTGGCTCTCTGACATCCCCCGAGGGGTCCTGGATTATGAGAGGGCACAGGCCAGGCTGAGGGACTCTACCGGTACACGATCAGGCCAGGGAGGGGCCACGGGAGGGCTCCAGGGCATGTGCAGCCCATCTCTCTCAGTCCCAATCAGGAGGACCCCAGCAGCAAGCTAACCTACCGGTCAGAGCATCTGCCCCCTGGTGGTCAGTGCACATCATAGCAACTGGTCGACCAGTTGACTGTCTGCCCCCTGATGGTCAGTGCACATCATAGCGAGCGGTTGAGCAGCCTTAGCATATCATTAGCATATTACGCTTTGGTTGTTTGGTTGTTCTGCCATTCGATCTATTTGCATATTACCCTTTTATTATATTGGATAGGTATTTGTTTATTGCCATTTTAATTTTGTTTGTCTAGGTTTCTCTCTATTTATTCTCATTACAGCAGTACTTCTAGCATTTCTTGTAACGCTGGGTTGGTGGTAGATATACCCCTTTACCCTTTTTCTTTTGGTCTGGGAAGCTCTTTATTTGACCGTCAATTTTGAATGATAGCCTTGCTGGATATAGTAATCTTGGTTTCAGATCCTTGCTTTCTATTACCTTGAGTACTTCATGCCATTCCCTTCTGGCCTGTAGAGTTTCTGATAAGAAATCAGGTGTCAGCCTTATGGGAACTCCTTTCGGGGTAACAGTTTGCTTTTCTCTTGCTGCCTTTAAGATTCTCCTTTTGTCTTTAACTTTTGGCATTTTAATTATGATGTATCTGGGCATGGGTATTTTGGGTTCTTCTTGCTTGGATTTCTCTGTGCCTCCTATACTTGTGTGACTTTTCCTTTACCAGGTTAGGGAACTTTTCTGCCATTATTTCTTCAAATACTTTCTCTATCTCTTTGTCCCATTCTGCCTCTTCTGGCACACCTGCTATTCGGATATTGTTTCATTTCATGTTTTCCCACAGCTCCCTTAAGCTGTCCCCCTGTTTTTTAATTGTTGTTTGTTTTTTGGTTCTCTGATTGTGTGATTTTTTTTCAACCCTGTCTTCTAATTCACTGATTTGGTCCTCAGCTTCCCCTAATCTGCTGTGTATTCCTTCTAATGTGTTCTTTATTTGTGCTATGTCATTCTTTATTTCTCACTGTTCTTTTTTCATAGTTACTATATATTTTCTCATGCTGTTGAGCATCTTTACCATCATTATTCTGAAGTCTATTTCAGATAAATTTCTTATCTCTGTTTCATTTATTTCTTCTTCTGGAAAATTCTCTTGTTCTTTCATTTATGAGTTGTTTCTTTGTTTCCTCATTTTGGCTGCCTGTTTGGGTTTGTGACTATGTATTAGGTAGATTTGCTTTGCCTCTCAATCTCTAGTGCAGGACAGTGTCAATGCTATTTCTCAAAGCCTCTGGCTGCAGGCTGATAGGATTCCTCTTGATCGGCCCTCAGGCAATCATCCACAGGTATGGCAAGAGTTTTTTTCAGCAGGGTGGGGTAATTGTTTCTGCCTGGAGGTTGTTATTCTCAGTCTCTTAAGGGGCAAGTGTTTTTTCAATAGGGTGGGTCAGCTGTCTTCCCCCCAGGCAATGCCACCTGTATATCAATTGTCTGCTTGAGAAAGATTACCTGCAGCGTGAGAGAATGGCTCAGTACAGGAAACCCGGGTGTCTGCCTTGTGAGCTCTAACCTCAGAACCCTCGATCCTGGCTTCTGCTCACTCAGCTCCAGTCCACTTTGCTGTTCCTCTGTAGGAGCACAAGATGGGTGGCTCCACAGGAAATTTTATGCATTGGCCCTTTAAGAGGGTGCCTGAATTTCCAGCCGTCTCTCCCTGGCAGACAGCTAACCTGCTGCTTTTCACAGCCAGATATTATGCGGGTATTCTTCTGAGTTCTGGTGCTCTCTGCTGGGGGGTCCAGCTCAGGAATTAGACCTAGAGTTCTCAGTGGCAACCCCCCACAGCCGAGATATCTCTCTGGAACTTCAGCTGCCATCTGTGGACGTCCGGCCAGCCCTTTCGCACCTCCGCCCCTCCTACCAGCCTCTATGCAGTCTCCACTTTTGGTCCTCCTTATCAGGATTCTCTCCAGCGAGTCTTCCATTGATTATTCAGTAAGTTTTTTTGTATTTTAGTTGTAATTCCAATTTGGACCTGAGATCATGTCTGGGCAGCATCAACTTACTCTGCCGCCATACTTAATCCCTCGGAAAACCTTTAAAGTGCTGATGTAACATGAGTAAAAGAAGATCATTTACTGTGGGACATGTCTCATTTACTTTATTTAATGTTTTCTGTCTCCATTGTTATGGTTCCTATTTTTTTAAAATTAAAGTTCTGAGTTCATTGAGCATCCTTATAACCAGTGTTTTGAACTCTGCATCTGGTAATTGTCTCCACTTTGTGTATTTCTTTTTCTGGAGTTTTGTTCTGTTCTTTTATTTGGGACATGTTTCTTTGTCTCCTCATTTTGGCGGCCTCCCTGTGCTTGTTTCTGTGAATTAGGTAGAGCTGCTATGTCTCCCAGTCTTGGTAGAGTGGCTTTATGTAGTAAATGGCCAGTAAGGCCCAGTGGCCCAGCCTCCCTGATCACCTGAGCTGGGTGCTTCAGGTGCACCCCCAAGGTGGATTGTGTGCACCTTCTTGTTGTAGTTGAGCCTCCATTGCTGTTAATGGAAGGGAAATTACCCCCAGGCCAATTGGCTGTGAGGACTGGCAGTGATTACAGCAGAGGATCAGCTGTGCAGGGGTCAACACTATACACTTGCACTAAGATGGTGCTTCGGTGCAGTCTGAAGCTGTCCACCAGGTATGCTGGCTCTGGGACCTCCCAGGGGGTGCAAGCCAAGGTCAGCTGCCACCTGTCCCCTGCCAGGGGTCACCCAAATTTGAGCTACAGTGATCTGCAGATGGCTGTACTTTTGCTGGGCTTGGAGGTGCCCACAAGAGGCCAAGCTGTGAATCAAAGCCAGGCCTGGGGCCACTTAGCAAGAGGTATGGGGCATGCCGAGGCCAGATGCTGCTGCTTTGTGGTTTGTGAACTTTGAGAGATTTTAGGAAGGTCTGTAGCAAGAGTCAAGACAGGCTGTTTGTATGGAAAAGCCACAGGTAATGGCTTGGGTGGGGCCAGGTGATTTTTTAACCACCATGTGTGTGGGGCCAGTAGGTTCTGAGTCTCCACTCCTCTGACCAGTCTCCTTGCGGCTTCTTTAATTCCCTAGTTTTAGGACTTCTCTTCAGCTAGATTTTAGGTGGTTCTGAATGATGGTTGTTTTGTAGCTTAGTTGTAATTTTGATGTGGTTGTGGGAGGAGGCCGAATATTGCATTTACCTACACTGCCATCTTGACAGGAACCCTTTTTATTCTATTTTATTTAGGTTTATTGTGCTTTTTCTAATTTCCTTTGTTGGGATTTTAATTGTTGTTGTTCTTCCATTTTATTAATAAAAGTATTTAAGCTATGAATTTTCTTCTGACCACTGCTTTTATTGTATTCCACAGATTCTTTAATACAGTGTGTTTATCAGCATAATTTTTTAGAAAATCTAAAGTTTTCATTTTCCAAAGGATTGTTTCAAAGAAAGGTTTACATTTTTTATTGAAGGGTCTTTTTGTTTTCCATTTTAAATTTATTTTTAGTGAAAAAAAATGAATTTTTAGTTATTCCTTTTATAATCAGAGAATGTGCTGCTAATTTTACTTTATGAAACTTACAGTGATTTTGTGGTGACCTCATAAATAGTCAAATTTACTGAATGTTTCATGTACACTTGAGAGAATGGTATGTCCTTTTAGACGTGTCAATACTACCTTATTGATTACATTATTTAGGTTGTATATATCTTTATTTAATTTTTTATTTTTAATCTGTTTTTGAGTGAGAGTGAAATATTAAATTCCCTGTTATTACTGTATTTTTGTCTATTTCTCCCTTTTTTTGGTAATTTTTACTTTATAAAGGAAGTTACTGCATCATCTGATGTACATATAATCAGAGCCATTACTTCTTCACTATGAATTTGGATCCTTTAGCATTATGAAGTAAACTCTTTTGTCTTACCCAGGGGTCCTCAAACTTTTTAAACAGGGGGCCAGTTCACTGTCCCTCAGACCGTTGGAGGGCCGAACTATAGTTTAAAAAAAATATGAACAAATTCCTATGCACACTGCACATATCTTATTTTGAAGTAAAAAAAAAACAAAGCGGCAAAAACACCCACATGTGGCCTGCGGGCCCGTAGTTTGAGGATGCCTGGTCTTACCTAATGTTTTTAAGCTTAAAGTCTTCCTTTTGGAATATCAGGACTTTTTATTTACTTACACTTACCTGATCTAGCTTTCTTGAATCAGTTAAAGTGGCTCTGTTTATTCAACAGTTTGGTTTGGTTAGCAGTTGGGTTTTGCTACATGAGCCAATATGAAAATGTTTCTTTATTTAATAGGTTTTAGTTAAGTTCATTTTTTTATATGATTTTTGCATATTATATTAAGACTAGAGGCCCGATGCACGAATATTCGTGCAAGAATGGGCCTTCCTTCCCCTGGCTGCCTGCACCGCCTTCAATCCGGCTGGAGCTGCCTTCCCGCCTTCCCGTGCTGTCCAGAGGCCTGGAGCAGTGGGGAACGCCTGCGTGTTGCCATGGCAATGATGCAAGCATTCTGCCCTCAGCGGCTCGGCACCTAAGTATGCAAATTAATCTGCCATCTTTGTTGGGCTAATTTGCATACTCCTGATTGGCTGGTGGGCATCGTGAAGGTATGGTCAATTTGCATCTTACTATTTTATTAGTGTAGATTTACTATATATTATGTTTTTTTGCATTTTTGTGTTGTCTGTTTATATTTGTATGTTTTCTATCTTAATATTTTAATATTACATATGAAATATTTAATATATTTAAAATATGTTTATATTTTTGTTTATATTGTTATCTGTGTACTAATATCTTTATTGATGCCCATCTTTAAGTAAAAGATGTTTTTCCTTCTCTATCACTTTCTTGCTGATTCTTTTTACCTCTCTATTTCATCTTCATTATTTTGTCTGTTTTAACTTTTGTATATGTCCCTTATTATATTCTCAGTCTAAACTATTATTCCTTAGTTGTCATCCAATTTAGTCCTTATTTCATAGATGATTTTTTTCTTTACCTTCAATTTTGTTTCTGAGTTCAGTCAACTCTCATTTTACATCTTCCTGTTTTTATGTTCATTTTTATTTTAAACTTTTGAATCTATTCTTTGAGATTTTTTTCACACCTGCAAATGCTTGTTTAAGGATATTTAATTTAGATTGGCATATTTTGTTACAGTTTTTCTCTACTTTGTGGTAGTTTTGGGAGGAATGATTTTCATCTGAAATATTTTGCTTTTCACTTTCTGTTTTCTACTATAATACCTTTAGTATGAATGTTGTATTTTGTTTTCTGTTAATTGTGGGATATATTTTCCTAGGCCAGCAAAAGCAGCTATATGTAGAAAAAGATTGATGGCTTATTAGCTTTCTTAGCTCCCGAGTGCCCTCTTCTGTTGGAATGGTAAAGTGCAGGTTCTTTAACCAATGTCTACATTCTTTGGGGGCACACACAGGAGGATACAATGTCTTACGAGGTTTCAATGTAGAACCTTCTACCACTTATTTCCTTCTTTTCCCTCACCCCCCAAATCCATGGGAACCCTTCTTCAAAGTCTTCCAAGTCTTTCCCAATCTTCCAGAGCAGGGGTACACCTTCAGCTGATCGCCTGCACTTTCAGGGCCCTCCCTCTCAGTTCCCCACAGACAGGACTCCGAACACCCAGATATGAGATTTATTCTCAGCATCTCTGCCCTCAGGGTGGGACTCCCTCTTTGGGAAAATGACTCTATTTGTATTCCACACCTCAAGTGCCCGCTGGCTGTTCTATGGGGCCTGCAGAGGTGGCTCTGCTGGTTTCTGAGTGTTTACTTTCCTAGTTACATGGAAACTGAAGCATGATCCTGTTTTAGTCATGCTGTAGGCAGGGATTATTAGTGGTTTTATTCAGTTTCGCTGATCTGTATAGAATTCAGAAGACATGGAGAGTCTAATTTAGGTGGCCCCATTATTCTGTAGGAGTCCAAAATCAGATAATTTTATTATTTATTTATTTATAAATATATTTTTATTAATTTCAGAGAGGAAGGGAGAGGGAGATAGAAACATCAATGATGAGAATCATTGATTGGCTGCCTCCTGCACGCCCCCTAGTGGGGATCGAGCCCACAACCCAGGCATGTGCCCTTGACCAGAATCAAACCCTGGACCTTTCAGTCTGCAGGCTGACATTTTATCCACTGAGCCAAACCAGCTAGGGCAGATAATTTTATTTTTGAAAAAAAAAAAAAAAAGTAATTGTTAAAACAGATCTTCCTTTTTAGCTGCAATTTCCTTCCTTATAATGTCTACATATCCATCCTAGTTGTGCCTTCTGAGACAACAGGGAATAAACAAAATTTCTCATTTATGTTCTAACAAAAGTTGTTTCCCAGCACATACAACTTTCCTTCCTCTGGAATAGCCATTTATCTACCCTTCAACCATCACTCAGGTGGTGGAGCTCCAAGTCACCCCTCCCTCCATCTGATCCCTCTTTATCGAAGATGCCAACTAAGCAGGGTCATAGTATTCCATACTGGAGTGACCAACACAACTGGACCTTGTTACCATTGGCAGCAATGCAAAAGTTTACAAAGATTACTTTCCTGTCTCCAAATGCAATGACTTATGTAAACAAATGAAAGAAAATTGAAAATGGGAACAAAACATGTTTTTGTATTTTGCTTCCAACAAAGGACAATCATCAGTTGGCTTATCCACAAACATAGCATGTATTGTTCTGACTGGAACAGTCACAACAATAATGCATCTAAATGTCTCTAACCAAGTTTCTAGCAAGTAAAATGTAGAATGGCCTGAATAAATATGATTACTTATGAATCTCTTAATTAGGAGTCTAGTGCTGCAAAGTGGCTGCTAGTGAATTAAGAATGCTGCTTTGGCCCAGCCAGCTTGGCTCAGTGGTTGAGCATTGACCTATGAACCAGGAGGTTACGGTTCAATTCCCACTCAGGGCACATGCCCAGGTTGCTGGCTTGATCCCCGGTGGGGTGCAAGCATGAGGCAGCCAATCAATGATTCTCTCTCATCAGTGATGTTTCCATCCATCTTTCCCTCTCTCTTCCTCTCTGAAATCAATGAAAAAAAAATTTTTTTAAAAAGTACTGCTTTGTTCTCATTTATGAGGTGCTGCCAGGGTTATGCCTTTTTATATAATGACACCAGCAAACCCTAGTGTTGCTAGAAAATTTCAATATGGAGCATGATGTACCTAGAGGATTCGAATAGGGTGATGGTAGAAGAAGGTGGGGAAACTCAATGGAGCAGTGGGAGGTGGAAAGTAGGGTGAGCATAGGATTGGGAAGGATTTTCTTACCAACTTTGGTGGTAGCTATTGGGGGAAAATAATCATATATTTAAAAAGGTTATTTCCCGGGAGAAAAAAGGGGGAAATGAGAGATATCTGTAATACTTCAATAATAAAAATATATTTAAAAAGTTATTTCCTCCCAGATGATGATTTACTTCAAAATAAGTTTGATAAGATTAAAATTCAATCCCATAGTAAAATTGCTTTATTTCACTCGCCTTACAATATACCCTTAAAGGAGAGAGAAGTGGAATTACAGAGGGCAAGTGTAGCTGATGCAAATGCCTCGTGGTATGCCTGGGAGCATCCTCCTTCCCGCGTCAAAGCTGAACAAGAGCTGAAAACCTCTGAACTAGAAACTAGCGTTCCCGGTGCAGGGATCCTAAATCCATCTGCCTCTGCCAGCAGGCCAAGCCGTCCTCCCAGATGCGGAGGTCAGTCGCGGAGCGTGGCCAAAAAGAGAATGAAGTGGGAGTCCCAGAGTTGCAGCGTGCAAGCAAGTTCTTTAACAGAGAAGCCAACGAGTATTTAATTCCTACATTTTTTTTTTTCAAATGCTCCAAAGGAAGGGGTTGCCTGATTTATCCAAATAATCTCATTGTTAAACTTTATTTTGCTTTAATAGATTCAAAATAGTTGAGGGAGGCAAAATTAAACTGCTTGACTTTTACATCTATTTCAGAGTATTGAAAATGTGCTATTACTCTGACCTAAAATTGGTAAATTTAAAAATATTTTGGAGAGTAAAAACTTCAAGAGATGCTGTTCATATGTTTTTTAATATGAGAGATGGAAGCGATAGAAAAATATTCCATTATGGATATCATTCAATCCCCCTTTTCTTTCTATGTTATTGGCTTGCAACATGCAATATGAATTTAAAATGAAGATGCTTAGTCATTGGAGCTGCGTAACCCCTCTCCTCAAAGCAACAACCCCTGAGTCACATAATCAAGTCACATAATCAAGGCCCCATCCACATCTAGCCAACCCCTCCACGCTGCACCCCAGGAAAGGATTCGTTACTTGAATACCAGCTGGTGGCCTATCCTCAATACTGCAAATAATAGAAACAGTTGTAAACTCCTCCTGTTGCCTTCTTCGAATGTCCTTAAGAAGACAGTATGTTACTTTTTATTTGAATCACTTCACAATCATTTACTGTGATGAATATGCTAGCCTGAAGTGAAGGAGGGATGTCCAACAGAGAGACATCAGAGATTAACTTCAGCGAATTAAATTCTTAAATGACATTTCCAGCTGAAAACTAACACATAGACATAGACACTAACAGTATGAATGCGATAGATGTGTGTGTGTGTGTGTGTATGTGTGTGTGTGTGTGTGTGTGGTGTTTGTTTGTTTCTTCATTTCTGGAGAAATTCTGGAGAAAACAGGCAAGGCTACATCGCTTAGACAAAACAGAGCGTGCAAATTTGCGAAATGTTTGGTAGCTAAAAGGGTGTCTAGACGCTCCATGCTTCTCCACCCCAGAGTAGAAAGTACGCACCGGATGCAGCAGCAGCACCTGGCCACAGGCACGCATCTCCAGAGAAGCATTTACACAGGAGAAAGAAGGAAGTAGGTACTGTCAATGGGTGAACAGCACCGGGCCAGTGTCTCGCCACTGAGCCTTTTCTTTGTGTGCGCGCTCCTGCGTGGGGATCATTTTGCTGCCTCAAAGGTCCATTCTTATTTTTGATTTTGTATTCTAAATTTGATATCAGGCAGGACATCAAAGGATTCCTACTTGAATGGGTCTGAAAGGAAAAGCCAGCATTTTAATCGCAATGCACAGACCACATAGATGGAGAATATTTAGAAAAATACTTGATACAAAGATTTATGTTTCTAGCTAAGATGGAGGGTAAACTCAGAGGGACAAGATTTATTTGCTGCCTAAACAACAAAAAACTCAATAAAATACATGAAACAACAGCTTCCAAGACTTGAATATTAGGCAGTGGAGGGTAGTGATTCCCTTCACTACGAACACATGAGATGAAACCTAAAATTGCCCCAGTTTATTGCCTGCAGATTTCCCAGGCCACCAGGGAGAGAGAACCCAGACACGGCCTGGTGGTCTCCCCAGGTTGAGAAGATAAATCTGGAACTCCAGGGGAAGCCAAGGAACCAAAGTTCAGAGGATCATGGAGGAGAGAGAGCTCTGGAGAACTGGGTGTCCTCTGCGAGTCTTCACGTGAGTGCTGGCCAGTGCATGTGGGTGGGAAACTAGAGGCTGGAGGAGGGACGTGGCTTACAGAAGGCATCAGCTAAAGGGGGACCCCTCCCTCCTACTTTATGGAATGTTGGGTAGAGTACTGAGAAGTGTTTGCCTCACCAGTAGCAAAATCTACCCTAAACTAAATGCTGCTCTGGTCCCTCCTAACAGCACTTATAAGCAAGCCCAGTATATTTTTAATCCCACCTAGTATATTTTTAAGTAACTTCACAGCATCTCAGAATAAAGCTCAAGATATTTACAAGAATGAGAAACTATACAGCATCCAACAGGAAAAAATTCATAACATCTAGCATCCAGTCAAAAATTTTCAGCATGAAGAGAAGCAAGGTCCGATGATCCATAAGGAGGGAAAAATAATCAATTAAAAGGAATCCAGATGTTATACAGGAAATAGAATCAGTAAACCAGGACAATAAATAATTACTATGACTATACTCCCTGTGTTCCAGAAGCTGGAATAAATGCCGTGCACATTAAATAAAGACAGAAGATGTTTAAAAAACATCCAGGGATGCCCTGACTGGTTTGCTCAGTGGATAGAGCATCAGCCTGCCGACTGAAGGGTCCCAGGTTCGATTCCGGTCAAGGGCATGTACCTTGGTTGCGGGCACATCCCCAGTAGGGGGTGTGCAGGAGAGGGCTGATCGATGTTTCTCTCTCATCAATGTTTCTAACTCTCTATCCCTCTCCCTTCCTCTCTGTAAAAAAAATCAATAAAATATATTTAAAAAATAAATAAAAAAACATCCAGGGAAAGTCTAATTTGAGAACTATAATGTGTGAAAGGAAAAATATACTGGGTGGGATTAATGATAAATTAGGCAACGCAGATGAAATGATTATTGGACTCGAAGACATAACATTCAAAACTGTACAACTGCAACACAGAGAGAAAAATGACTGAAAAAAGAAACACACAGCAAAACAAAACCCAAACAGCATTAGTGAGTATTTAATATTTCCTCATAGTGCGGATCTACTGGAGATGAGATGAATCCTTTCAGTTTTTGCCTGCTTCCAAATGTCTTTATTTTGACTTTATTTCTAAAGGTTATTTTTACTGGATATAGGATTCTAGATTAGTAGTTTTTCTTTAAGTTTGTTAAAGATGCCATCCAATCAGTTATCCCTTTCATTTTTTTTCTGATAAGAAGCCAGTCATTATTCTCATCATTGTACATTGTATATAATATTTCTTTTTTTCTTTGATTTCAAGATTTTATCTTTACTCTTTAGATTTCAGCAGCATTATATGGTATGCGTAAGTGCAGTTTTATTTGTATTTATTCTCCTTGGGTTTTGTTAAAATTCTTTGGTCTGGGTTGCTATCTTTCATCAATTTTGGAAAATAGTTATTATCTCTTCCAATATTTCTTCTGCTCTGTACTTTTTTCTTGTTCTGGGCCTCCAACTATACACATGAAAGCCTATTTGATATTGTTTCACAGTTATTGAATGTTCTGATCCCCTCCTCTTTAAAATTGTTTTTTTCTTTGTGTTTTAATTTTAATAATTTTTACTGTCTTTAAGTTCACTGAGTCTATCATCTGATAAGTACATCAAAATAATTCTTTATCTTTTATTTTCATTTTTAAGATTGCCATCTGCCTCCTTTTTATAGTTTCCTCTTTATGCTAAAATTTCCTGTCTGTTCACACATGCCATCCACATTTCCATGAGATTCCTTCATATATTTACTATTGTTATTATTAAGTCCTCTTTGATAATTCTAAAACTTGGATCATTTTTGGATCAAACTGTTTCCTCTCCTGAGAGTAAGTCATGCTTTTTTCTTTTATTCAATGTCTCATATTTTGGTGGTTTGATACTGATAATAGAACAGTAGAAACGGAGGCAAATAATATTTACACCCAGAAACAGGCCCATCCCTCTCCAGGCCACTAATGTGAAGAGATGAGTCCATCTAGTTCACAGCTGAGTGGGATCTGGACAGTTGTTTCTTTGGTTAGATGAATTTCACCACAGGCTTCAAATAGTTTGTGCAAGGGATCAGAACTCTCTTTTTAGCCAGATGTGTGTCCCTGGAGTATTGGTTTCCTTTCTTGTTCTGTTAACATATTTTTTAAATTTTATTATTATTTTTTTTGAGAGAGAGAGAGAGAGAGAGAGAGAGAGAGAGAGAGAGAGAGAGAGAAATGTGTGACCGAGACATGAATTGGCTGTTTCCTGCATGCCCCCTCCCCCCTTACTGGGGATCGAGCCCACAACCCAGGTATGTACCCTGACTGGGAATCAAACCAGCAATCTTTTGGTGCATGGGATAATGCCCAATCAACTGAGCCACACCGGCCAGGGCTGGAGTATTGGTTTTCATTCTCCTGTTTTGCCATTAGCCCTACTCAGATCTGCTTCAGAGAGATATCTCTCAGCTCCCTTGCCTCTGCCCCAGCCAAATCAGCCATTGCTTTTTAACCCACTAAGGGCCCCGGTGACTGAAGAATTCAGTTTAGTTTCGTACTGCCTTCAGACTGCAAGCAGCCCCGTGCTTAAACTCAGGGGAGAGTCTCTCTCCACGCCCTGCCCCGCTCCCAGTCAGGCTATCACTGCTCATGTCGCGTCTGGCCTGGAGAGCCTACAGAGCTTGTCTCAGTTTTCCTTTCCTGCCCTCATAGTTCATAAGGTCCTGCACACCGTGCCTCGGTGGGGCAGGATTCCCTCAGCATCCTGCCCCTCTTCTATGAAAGTAGGTGCCTGCTGCTTTGTAAAAAGCCCGAGTGCTTAAAAGTATCTTTCAGCCTTCTGACCTGGCCCCCACTTCTCAGGACCACCCTGGGAGGGCCTGCGGGAAAGTGCTGGCAGGTGGCGCTCCACATTCAAGGGTTTAAACCATCACGCCAGAACATCTTCCAAAAATCATATCTGGCTTTGAAATAAGAATGACATTTAATGTTAAGTTTGTAAATAATGCTGATGATGCACTTTAGTATTGTTTTTAGCAAAAAAATCCTATCTAATAAAAGGGTAATATGCAAATTAGCTGTCACTCCATCACAAATATGGCGGTACCCATAGCTACAAGATGGCGGTGCCCAGTCCTCTCAGCCCCGCCGGAGTCCCCCAGTCCTGGGGAGGCGGCCGCTGAGAGTGGGCAGTGTGAGCAGCCTGGCGGAATGCTTGCTTTGTTGCCGCGGCCGGCTGCGGATGGGCCTCTGGGCAGCGGGCGCAGAGCGGCCAGGCCCCGCAGAGAGCTACTGGCACATGGATTCGTGCACAGGGCTACTAGTATGATTATAAAATAACTAGACTGCTTTTTACGAATTTGCGTGTCATCCTTGCGCAGGGGCCATGCTAATCTTCTCTGTATCGTTCCAATTTTAGTATATGTGCTGCCGAAGCGAGCACTAGACTGCTTTTTAATGCTTCTTTTAAACATCTTTCAAAGGCCATTTTACACAAATGCTTCAAAACTGGTTTCAAGTGATGGCAGCATCATTAAAATAAAAAATATATTTCTTATTATGGCTGCTCAACTACACAGTAGTTAGCTACACCAAATATATAGGAACATGTGGTAATTTTAAATCCATTTTCATTACTTACATATTTAGCCTTGAACACCTGGTTTTAAAATTACCTGAAAATATTTTAGGTTTTAGTACTTGTAGATAATGTAATACAATTGCTAATATGTACTCTATCCCTTTATGGTGGTTGCTGTGTTTTTGTAAATGTAGAAATAGATTGATTCTTTCTTCTTAGCATACTTGAAAACATATCATAGCCATTTCCATCTTGTTTGCAATGGACAGTAATTTCAAGTAAAGGGTTTTAGGGGAAAGATAGATACATTTTGTTCATGAAAATGAAAGTGGAAATTTTTGCAAAGATCGAGTTCCACAGAAAAGTGGAATTTATGGAATGGGGTGTGGCGCAGCTCCCCCAGCAGAGGGCAGCATGCCGAGGGAAATCAGAAGTCAGACATTTCTGAACTTCTGCCTCCTGTGCCAGAGCCTGGCTCAAGGTTGGAGAAACATTTATTTTTCACTGAATTTTAAACAGTTGTGAAATGATGGAATACTTTCTTTTGAGGCTGAGTATTTTGACAAAGTGTCTGATTTTTTCCTGTCACCTACCAAAATGACTGCAAATGTTCTGCCTTCTGTGTAAGATACAATTAATTGTTGAAAATTACTTCTTTTGAATGTCTTCAAAGCATTCTCATGTTTTGAAAATTTCAGGATTTATTGCACAATCCATGGTTCAGTATGCTTACATCTTATGATTTTATGAATGCCTATTATGCCCCCATTGAGGTGTTCAGTTTTTACCTTTCTAGACTGTTTTTTAAGCTTTTTACTCATCCATCAAATTCCAATCCAACAGATGTGTTATTTTTGGCATTTTCTATGTGCAGTCTCCTTTGCAAAAGCTTCTGTCCCTGGCTTAGAACCACCTTTCTAATGCCGCGACCCTTTAATACAGCTCCTCATGTTGTGGTGATCCCCAACCATAAAATTATTTTCGTTGCTACTTCATAACTGTAATTTTGCTACTGTTAATGAATCGTAATGTAAATACCTGTGTTTTCCGATGGTCTTAGGCTCTACAGCAGCGGTTCTCAATCGGAAAACACAGATATTTGCATTACCATTCATTAACAGTAGCAAAATTACAGTTATGAAGTAGCAACGAAAATAATTTTATGGTTGGGGGTCACCACAACATGAGGAACTGTATTAAAGGGTCACGGCATTAGAAAGATTGAGAACCACTGGTTTAGTTGTCCTTCTTTTATCTTCCGCAGTTCAATTCTGTACATGTCATCACCTGGGCAGGTCTAGCTAGCAAGGGTGGTGCCTATTAGCAGCATCCTGCCATCAGATATATTATATTAATGCCTCACCTTTTCTGTTTGTTTCTTTTTCTTTTCTTATTATGAAATACACTAGAGGCCCGATCCACGAAAATTTGTGCAAGAGTAGGCCTTCCTTCCCTCGCCTGCCGGCACCGGCTTCCCTCTGGCACCCGGGACCTGGGCTTCCCTCCTCTAGCTGCCAGCAGGCACCCAGGACCCGGGCTGGCTTCCCCCAGGCCACCCGCAGGCACCCGGGACCAGGGCTGGCTTCCTCAGGCCCTGGCTTCGTCAGGAAGGACGTCCGGAATGACGTCTGGAAGACCCCCAGTCTAATTAGCATATTACCCTTTTATTATTATTTATAGATACTTACAGAAGAGTTCATAAAATCTATCTGTATTGTTTAATGAATAATTTTAAAACAAACCCTTGTGTAACACAGTTCAAAAAATAGAACTTTGGCAGCATCCGAGATACTCGCCGAGTTCGTGGCTTCCTCCCCAGTGGCTGTCCTTCACAGTTGCTATCCCTTCACTTCTAGGTGTCTGCTAGTCTAGCTTTGTGATAATTTTGAGCATTTTCTAAGTGCAAGCTCCTTTACAAATGCTTTTGTCAAAATGATAACCATACCGTTCTTTTTCTTTATGCTTTTATAACCTGTCTATGCATCCCTAAACAATGCTCTGGTCTGCCTGCTTTGAACTTAATCTGAATGGAACTATACTGTTGGAATTATTTCTATCCACCTTCTTTTGTTCAATGTTGTGCTTGCAATATCATCTCTACGCTGTCGCATTTGGCTGCACTGTATCATTTTAGTAGTGATATACTATTCATTGTATAAATATTTCACAGCTCAGGCATGCTCCTGTCGGTGGACATTTGGGCTGTTTGCCGTTTTGGTTGCTATAGATAATGCTGCTGCAGATATTCTTACACATGGAAGCTGGTGCATATGTTCTTTTTTTATTGTTTAAGGTATTACTAATAGTAGTACATATGTCTCCTTTTTTTTTCCCCATTGACCTCCCCGCCTGCCTCCTCTACCGCCCCCCCCCCCCAGTGTCTTGCATCTATTGGTTGTGCTAATATGCATGCATACAAGTCCTTCGGTTAGTCTCTTAACCTCCAACCCTCCCCTGCCTTCCCCCTGTAGTTTGACAGTCTGTTCGATGCTTCTTTGCCTCAGTCTATTTTTGTTCAACAGTTTATAATGTTCTTTATATTCCACAAATGAGTGAGATCATGTGGTATTTATCTTTCACTGACTGGCTTATTTCACTTAGCATAATGCTCTCCAGGTCCATCCATGCTGTTGCAAATGGTAAGAATTCTTCTTTTTTTACAGCAGAGTAGTATTCCATTGTGTAGATGTACCACAGTTTTCTAATCCATTCATCTGCTGATGGGCATTTAGGCTGTTTCCAAATCTTAGCTATGGTAAATTGTGCTGCTATGAACATAGGGGTGCATATATCCTTTCTGATTGGTGTTTCTGGTTACTTGGGATATATTGCTAGAAGAGGGATTACTGGGTCAAATGGGAGTTCCATTTTTAGTTTTTTGAGGAAACGCCATACTGTTTTCCACAGTGGCTGCACCAGTCTGCATTCCCACCAGCAGTGCACAAGGGTTCCTTTTTCTCCGCATCCTCACCAGCACTTATCGTTGGTTGATTTGTTGATGATAGCCATTCTGACAGGTGTGAGATGGTACCTCATTGTCATTTTGATTTGCATCTCTCGGATGGTTAGTGACTTTGAGCATGTTTTCATATGTCTCTTGGCTTTCTGAATGTCCTCTTTTGAAAAGTGTCTATTTAGGTCCTTTGCTCATTTTTTGATTGGATTGTTGGTCTTCCTTTTGTTAAGTTGTAGGAGTTCCCTGTAAATGTTGGAGATTAAACCCTTATCGGAGATAACATTGGCAAATATGTTCTCCCATGCAGTGGGCTTTCTTGTTGTTTTGTTGATGGTTTCTTTTGCTGAGCAGAAGCTTTTTATTTTGATGTAGTCCCATTTGTTTATTTTTCTCCTTAGTTTTCATTGCCCTAGGAGCAGTATCGGTAAAGATATTGCTACGACAAATGTCTACTATTTTGTTGCCTATGGCTTCTTCTAAGATTTTTATGGTTTCCCATCTTACATTTAAGTCCTTTATCCATTTTGAGTTTATTTTTGTGTATGGTATAAGTTGGTGGTCTAGTTTCATTTTTTTGCAAGTATCTGTCCAGTTTTCTCAACACCATTTATTGAAGAGACTGTCTTATCTCCATTGTATGCTCTTGCCTCCTTTGTCAAATATTAATTGAGCATAATGGCTTGTGTTGATTTATGAGTTCATTGTTCTGTTCCACTGGTCTATATGTCTGTTCTTGTGCCAGTACCAGGCAGTTTTGAGAATATTGGCTTTGTAGTATAGCTTGATATCTGGTATTGTGTTCCCTCCAACATTGTTCTTTCTCAAGATTGCTGTGCTATTTGGGGTCATTTTTATTCCAGATTTTTTATTCATTTTTGGAGAATTTGTTCTTGGTCTTTGAAGTATGCCATTGGTATTTTAATGGGGATTGCGTTGAATTTATAGATTGCTTTGGGTAGTACGGACATTTTAATGATGTTGATTCTACCAATCCATGAACATGGTATATTCTTCCCCTGGGCTGCCCATTTGTTCATGTCTTCCTCTATTGGTGCACATGTTCTTACACATGGAAGCTTGTACATATGTTCTTATGCATGGAAGCTGGTGCATATGCTTACATATATTAGGGTAGGCACTGGCATACCTTGACATTTCCTTAGTGAAACACCTCTTGAATTTTGACATCCAAACTTTAGAATATAGGTGTCTTTGAAGTGCACTTATCAGCTGATGTTTTATATAAAAAATTGTATTTATGTCCCCAACCTCAATACTAGATTTTAAACTAAACAGTGTATATGGGGAGCAGGCTGAGGGGAAGTCTTGAATTATATTCCAAGTAGAATTGTTAAACGCTAATGTTTTGAACAGTGCAGCTGTAATTAACAAGGGGCATGTGTGATGTCTAATAATAGGTATCAACTTGACTGAGGGGGTGTCCAAATATTTGGTTAAACGTTATTCTGGGTATGTCCGTGAGGCTGGTTCTGGGTGAGATGAATGTGAATAGATAGACTGAGTTAACAGATCACCATCTCCAATGTGCGTGAGCCCCATCCAGTTCACCAAAGGCCTGCACAGTGCACAAGGCCGGGTGAAGAAGAATTGGCTCTCTCTGCCTTTCTTCTAGCTGGAACCGTGGGCTTCTCCAACTCTGGACGTGGACTTGGACTGGACTGTACCATGGCTTCCCTAGGTCCTCCGCAGATTCCTGGGGCTTGACTGCACATCTTTGGACTTCTCAGTCTCCATAATCATGTGAGTCAATTCCATATAATAAAGCCTGTGTGTTATAGGGTCTAGTATAATCATTGGGTATTTCCTACACTTCATATATCTACTTGTTCTGATTCTCTGGAGAAGTCAGACTAATACAGCATGTTTCTGCATACAAAGCAACTGTTTGAAATCATTAATCATTTAATGAACATGTTAGTCATTTCACATCTTAACACACAGCTTGTTACTTGTATATGTAGGCATTTTACTGTGAATTAGTTATGTTTCAGGAAGTTGGTTGAGGTTTTGAGTTTATATACTTTTCCTTATTTAAGATATTAAGAAATATACTCTAATTAGCATTTATTTAAAAAATGTTTAATTTCAAAAATATATTTCTGTTTTTAAGTGCAGAATACCTAAAGTGGAAAATGCTGTCCCTAAAATGGAAAGGCAGGGTCATAGATTGTGTGAATCTTAAGTAATTTAGCTAGATGATGCCAAGTTACTTAACAGAGGTGTGCTGCAAATCTTCCCACCAGGGGTCTATGGGAATTCTGTTGCTAACATCCTCAGTGGCAGGCTAACCAAATATCTCAATTTTTGAGGAAAAGTGTTTTGGTTTTTTTTACAGAAAAGTGCCAGTTATAAAACATAAAAGGATTGTAAGAGAGATTGTAGAATTAGAAAGAAATAATTTCACAGACCCAAGTGCTATTAATAGATTAAGGGAAGGATTATTAATTGGTGTCAAAATCATTAAGTAAATGGTTGATGGGAAACTGTCCATTGGTTAATTGCTAAAAGGAAACCTCATACATTATGTTTTAATCACAAGGGGAAAAACTTATCTGTAAACTTGAGAGGAAAAGAAAATAACTTAGTGTGAGAACCCATCAATTGTAGCGTGAGAACCCATCAATTGTAGCATCATTAATGGCTGGTAATCATATATTGTGTGCCTTTTGATATTTAATGCAGCCTGAAGTACACACCATTGCTCATGAATTATTCTAGGCAAAAATATTTAAATTAGATTTATTAAGGCTATACAATAATGTGACAATAATAAGAAATGCAGGATATAGACTAAGAAGTTCAATGAAAGCATGGCAAAGAAACCAGCCAAATCCAGGCTTATTCTGCAGGAGATAAATGGACTGGGTTTTTTTGTTTGTTTGCTTGTTTTTTTTTTTAAGTCATTATTGTAAAAAAGAGGTTGAGATTTATTACAAGAAACGAAGGGACATAAAATCCAGATGTAAGTTTGATTCAATATTTGTTATTTGAAGAGACAAACCAGCTGTGATACCTTTTGGATTAAGTGGGAGTTTTGAATATAGTCTTAGCGTTAAGATCTGGAAACACAGGTATCGGGGTAGTAGTCGTGGTGGCTCTGGTGGCGAAGGATTGATTTAATTATGTGCTTCTAATTTCAATGCGCATGTGCTGGTTTTGTAATCTCTTAAAGATCACGCACTACATAAAAAGTTAATCAAATGGATCCATTTTTGATTAATTTTGAATGGAGTATACTTCTTGGTAAAAATTAAGATATAAAAGACAACCATTTTATGCTAAATAATAGTTCTATGCACTTCTAGCATCTTCTATGCTAGATAATCTTCCTGCAAATAATTATCACCTTGATTATTATTAAAAAGGCCATTTCATCTGTAGGATCACAGTTCATATAGAGTCTTCTTCCCTCTTGATTATGTGCATTTTAACATGGATCATAAAATAGGTAGAAAATGTTTTTCTCTATTCCTGTAGCATTTTCTAGTTTTGGCCCTATAGTTTTTATTTCTGTTATACTATATTCGGTTTATTAAGGCCTAATTAGATTGATTAAAATAAATTATAAAGAGTTTATGTGTAGATGACAGTCTATAATTATGAATAGTTTTTATGCTCCATTTACTTCATTTTATAGAACTGTCTTTTTAAAAACATGCACCTCTTCTTTCTCATATTGTATCTTGAAAGCATGGATTAAAACATTCAGTTTTATTGCATGTTTGCACTAGAAATTATTTTGTTGATTGATTTAATCATAAAACAGGGATCAGACAATTTTGGTACATGAGTCAACAGACAGTAGCACTGTTGACAGTTTTGACCTAGTAGCTCTGTGTTTGCAGGGCTGGCCTGTGCATTGTAGGGTGCTTAGCAGTATCCTTGGCCTCTACCTGCTTGAGATACCAGTAGCACACACATGTCAGTCATGATAATCAAAGAAGTCTCCAGACATTGCAACTGTCCTCTGAGGGGCACCATGCTATTAATCATGCTGACTGACTGTTCTTGGTCTGTGTACTGTTCATTAGTCCTTCTTAGACCATTCAGTAGTGCTGCTGTTGAGAAACCTTACACTAATCACCAAATGCTTTGGGTTTACTTAAGAGGGGTGTCTAACCAGGAAAGGTGAGTAGGGGTGGGGAGTCATGGAATGCTTGCATGGAACCAGGAGCTGAAGTTTGAAGGACAAGTGGACACTTAGCAGGAGGAGGACACCGGATGTGACAGGTACATGCAGCGTGCTATGGGAACGTGGAGGAAGGGAGTCTACTTTGGGGGCATAATGAGGAGCGGGCAGGCTTGTCCAGGAAAGCTTCTCAGGGAAGTGTGAGCTGTGTCGAAATGATGGCTAGAAGGTTGTTGTGTGAGCAAAGGTATGTGAGGTTTGATGCTGGGAAATTTCTTGAATTTTATTTTCAAATTGAGTTCAGTAACTCTGCCAAGAGTCATTGTTAGAAGTGGTATAATTAGTCCTACAAAGTAATAACAACAACAAAAAAGACTGCATATGGCAATAATTATTTCTTTGTACTGCGGGGTGGGGGGGTCATCATATTTTTTAATCACATATTTAAGAAAACTATAGAATTCAGTTGAAATGATGAATATATGAGGATATTCATTACAGCTATAATTTCTATATTTGGGGAATTTTCCAGATGTATTTCTTTTATTGACTTCTAGTTTAATTTTACTATGGTCAGAAGGAATCCTTTGCTTAGTTCCTATCCTTTCAAACTTGACAGTTTGTTTTATGGCCCAGAGTATAGTCTATCAGGTTGAATGTTCCATTTGCACTTGAAAGAAATGCTTATACATATGTTGGATGGAGTGTTCCATAAATGCCAATAGTATGACGTTATATTGACAGGTTGGTTGATAGTGTGGCTCCTATATCTTGGCTGATTTCCTGTCCACTTTTCCAGCAGTTACTGGGAAAGCGTCAAGCTGTCATTGTGGGTTTATCCCCTCCTTTCAGGACTCTCAGTTTCTCTTTTATGGATGTTGAGGCTGTATGGCTAGGGGTGTGCACATTTAGAATTGTTAGGTCTTCTTGGAGAATTGACCCATTTAGTATTATCTAATTTCCTCATTGATGCTATTCTTGTTCTGAAGTAACTCTGTGTGATATTATTATAGCTACTTCAATTTTTGTTGATGTTTGCATGGTATAGCTTTCCTCATCATTTTACTTTTAACCTATCTATGCTTTTATATTAAGGGGGTTTATTATAAGTAGCAGATACTTTTTAAAAATTCAACCTGACAATTTCTGTTTTTAATTGGTATGTTTGGATCATCATATTTTTCCATGATTGATATGGTTGGACTGGCATCCACACTCTTGCTCTCCATTTGCTCCTTCTGTTCATTTCTTTTATCCTCCTTTTCTGTCTTCTCTTTGGTTACTTGAGCATTTTTTTTAATGCTTACATTTTATCCTTACTATTGAATTATTGTTTATATTAAACATTTTTTTAGTAGTGCTCTAGGGTTTACAATATATATCTTCAGTTAATCAGAGTATGCTTCCAAATAATACCCTGCTTCATGTGTAGTGTTTATCTTGTCATTGTACAGCACCGACTTTGAAAGAGTGAACAATCATACCTACTCCTAATTACGTTACTAAAATTCTGAACCCTCTATACCTTAGACTGTGTCTAGCAAATGTTTAACAACTGCCTCCAAAAAAAAAAAAAAAGAGCCCTGATTTTTAGCGTTTGATAGTTTCAGTGGTTTAACTACTCCAACCATGGGGCCAATTTTAGGCTCCCACGGTGCCATCACTGACTGTGCAGTCAGGAAGAAATGAGCACAGTCACGTCATTGAGCCAGTGCAGGCAGGTTCCAGCACACACTGCTTAGCCCAGAATGTCGCCTGGTGTTGCTAAGGCATGGCTTTGGTTCTTGGTTACTATTTATATTTGTAGGACCTACAACTTTACATGCTCAGGCTTTCCAATATCCAAGGAGTCTGAAACTACAACATATTTCACCTGTTGGTAAGTTTATCTTCTCTTACTGATAATGACTTCAAGGTCATTAAAAATGATCACGTCCCTTTCATAGGATTTCTTTCTACCTTTAAGAATACCGTCCTAGACAGTTTGTCTCAGTGGATAGAGAGTTGGCCTGTGGACTGAAGGGTCCCAGGTTCGATTCCGGTCAAGGGCACATGCACAGGTTGTGGGCTCTATCCCCAGTAGGGGGGCATGTAGGAGGCAGCCAATCAATGATTCTCTCTCATCATTGATCTCTCTCTCTCTCTCTCTCTCTCTCTCTCTCTCTCTCTCTCTCTCTCTCTCCCGCCCCTCTTTCTTCTCTGAAATCAATAAAACAAAACAAAACAAAACAAAACAAAAACACAGTATCACCAGAGCCTCCCATATACCAGTTTGTATTAACTGAATCAATCTAAAGACAAAAGAAAACAAGGAATTGCATCAAGCCATTCGGCAATTAGAAGTTTTTGGTGACAGCTAGCCAGGAGTCGGCTGTCCTACACTTGGGGCTTAGAGCAGATTTAGTTTGGGGAAAGAATCTGGGAGGATTAGAGAGCGGCTTTTGCGTGTTTTCTTACCATGAGAATGTGAATCATTGGATTGATATAGGTTAGCCAGAGGTCTGTGCTTTAAGAATCTAAAAATAGCTGCCCTGGTGCTCACTTCTAACCAGTCACCAACTCTTAGCTATAGCCTAATCAGATGAGATCATATGTTGTTATTTACAACAGGATTGGGAAACGGAACACATACTGAACACTTGGTGCCTTCTGGAAGAATCTGTTTGGAGACAGTCTTAAGAGTCTTTTGATTCCAATGTCTCTCTATAGAATGGAGATTCCAAATCACTCATGGTAACTTCTCTGTAACTTCAAAAGAAGCTTTCTGCAGGGTATGTGCTGAATAGAAACATTACAGGAGCCAATGCTCCATACTTTTGACTGAGGACTCAAATGCTAAGAGACTAGAAGGGTCATAAAGAGGGTCGCAGTATATATTCCAGATAACCTTTGAATAACGGGGCACTTTACTGAGCAGACACGAGGGTCAGTACTTCTTTGTGTAACCTTTTCTCCACATTCCAAGATAAAAATAGTAAAAAGGAAATTGAAAGATCTTAAAGCTAATTTCTCATTCCTTCCTCCCTTTTCTTTAATCTCCACATAGCACAACATCACCAATTTGTCAGCCTTGTTCTAGAGGGGGAAATTAGGGCATAAAACACATCTTTATGATAAATAAAAGCATATAGGCAGGAATTATAAGTCATTTAAATTTCCTTAGGGGTAGTGATTCCAAGACATTCCTTAGTGAACTACTGTTGCTATTCATCACCTTAATAGCTAAGAAATGCAGACCTTTATTTTTCTGTGAGTTAAAGAATACTTAGTTAAAGAATACTTACTTAGATTTATAACAACACCTTAAATACAAGAGAACCACTTTACGTTACACTATAGTTACTTTTTATTTTTTGTTTTTTTTAAACCATGTATTTTTTCAGAGATAAAATACTCATTTTAAAAATTAGAAAAATATAGTTAAGACATAAATAAGACAGAAAAATTCACCATAATCCCAACACTCAGAAATACTGTTAACATTCAAAGTATTTTATTTGCATCTTTTTATGCACATAATATTTTTAAAAATTGGGATTATACTGCATATGCAGTTTCAAATACTAATATTCCCACCATAAAATATAGAAGAGTCTTTTCCTGTCCTATAAAACATTTTGACTCTCTAATTATTATTTGCTGAGTCATATCCTAACATGGATGCTTCCAAGTATTTCATCAATACCGTTCCCTTTTCTATAACTTAAAAATAGCTTATCTATAATCCTTTATCTCCTACAATTTCAAAATCCAGACAGCTGTGAAAAGAAACGTGTTTGGAAACTCATTTGAGGGCACCTGAGCTGGCCTTATCTAATGTGGTGGCAAGACTCACCCAGACTGATATGAGGCTCTTTACCATCTATGCTTATCCCACGTCAAGTGATTCTGGCTTTTCTACTTATTAATTTGGGAGAGTTACCTGACTTCTCTGAGATTTGGTTTCTTTGGCCAAATGAATAGCACTAGTATATTCCTTATAAGTTTGTTGAGAGAACTCATTAATTCACTCAAGTAAAGAGCTTGACATAAAACTACCGTATTTTCCGGCGTATAAGACGACTGGGCGTATAGAAGATTTTCCTGTGTTAAAAAGTTGTCTCATACGCCAGAAAATACGGTAAGCATTCAATAAAACTTAGCTGTTATTGTTACTATTATTAACTTTATTTATCCCAAAGAGAAAACAGCCTTTTGTTAACTTGATATCAGAAAACTAGATGATACAAGCCAACAACTGCTCCTACAAGTCCAACTTTTAAATACAAATAAGAAAAATGATGTTGCCACCTGACTCTTAGTTTAAAAGGTAGAACTATCCCTATTCCCTTCATCTCACACTCCATTATTTCAAATATTCTACTTAAAATTTATTTCTAATTTATATTTTCATTTTTAAATAACTTATCTTTATTGTTGAAAGTATTGCAGATACTCTCCCCCCCCCCGCCCCCACTGACCACCTCCTGCCCCTCCCCCAGGCCTTCCCTGCACTATTGTCTGTCCATGGGCTATGCATATGCATTTGACTCTTAACGTTTGCCCTTTAAGAGTAAAAGGCTACAGCCTTAGCTGGTTTGGCTCAGTGGGTAGAGCGTCAGCCTGTAGACTGAAAGGTTCCAGATTCGATTCTGATCAAGGGCATATGCCTGGGTTCGGGCTTAATCCCCAGTGTGGGGCGTTCAGGAGGCAGCCAATCAATGATTCTCTCTCATCATTGATGTTTCTATCTCTCTCTCCCTCTTCCTTCCTCTCTGAAATCAATAAAAATATATTTAAAAAAACAGTAAAAGGCTACACATTTGACTCATAGCATACATTCCAAACTCAGCATACGATTATAATAGTAATAACCCGTGAGACTGTAACCTTTTTTGTAAATGTAGAAAGCATTGCCCGAGGTTGGATGAGAGCAGTCCCCTGTCCTTGAGATGTTTAGAGAGGATTTCAGAGCATGTACAGGTTAAGCTGCGCTATCAAAGCCCTTGTGCAACTTGAATGATTTTCTTGTCCTACTTTCTATTTCTCTTACCTCTTGGCTTATTGTTTGGCATAACAATCCAAAGCAAGGTTTACTCTGATTTTGACTAAGAGCAAAAACGTTGACTGTAAGATTGCTCTCCTTTGAGGGGGATGTGTGTGGTACGGGGGCGAGTGGAAGGAAGATATAAAAACAAGGACGGACTGAGTCCTTTTACAGAGAATTGACTTGAGTTATCTAAGGACAAATGCAGCCTACTATTTTTTGGACTTTGATGAGCTTAGATCCAGGGAACAAATTGTGATGCTACTGTTTGTATTTGGGTCTTAAACTGGTAGAGTGCTGCAATGGAATAATCCCCTTCTCAGAACTGGGATTTTGGGGGGATGGTTGTATGAACTTTTGAACTTTTTTATTCAAGTGTTAACCCTAGGCAAGCTAGCCCACAGCCCCCAAAGTATAAAGCACAGGCCACAAAAATGCAAGCATGTTCTAAGTAGACGGCAGAAGTTTGTGAATTTTGTTGTTGATAATACAGCCTTTGAGTAGACAAAATAATAAAATTCAAATATTTATGTAAATTGTTGGGACTTGTTTTGTATTCTTACTGCTCCTTGCCTTAATATGGAGATGCTACAGTCTTCCCGCTGTGTACAGAGAACAGAATGTCCCTCTTCCCCACCCCCCCACCCCAGTGCAACTCCACTTCAATGCTGGGCTTCAGTTTCATGCAAGTAGACCTACATTCTCGCTGACTAGAAAAAATGAAACAAATAACCTTCTGGAGTTTGTGTACGAACACACAGTGAGCTAAGAATGCGCAGTGTTTTTACAGAAAACCCCGAACTTTGTATTGCATTCTAAATGGGAGGCAATTAGCCTTGATTTTATTAGATACTAGTACATCATGTTCGTTTAGAAAGCTTTTGTTAAATAAAAAAATGTAAATCATAAATATTAGCTCCATTTAAAAACAAAAGCAACCGTCGCTGCTGTCCGCCTCACCGCCCCGGGTGTCACGCAGCACAGATGGTTTCCGTTACCAATGCTGACCTGCCCTCTCCTCACCTGGGGAGTGGAATCACTTTCCCAAAGGATTTTGTAACGTAACTGTCTATGCACGTTTACATTCAGGGCTGGACAAAAGGACGTTTGCAGTTGTGTGTCCGTGAACCAGCTTATTCTATTTTCCATACAAACAACTGTAAACCTACTTTTGCATACCCCTGTACATTCATTTATTTTTGTTGTTGTTGTTAGAGGGGCCTCCAATTTCTGAGTTTTGTGTAGATCCTGTAATACTATAGAAATGCAGAACTAGACAGGGTGTGAATTAGCTCCTTCTGAGCGTCAGTACTGTAGAGAAATGACATGGAGTCTTTCTGACATTTACAAGCCTGAGTGACATTTCATTATAATGCATGTGTGGATTGAAAGTTTGGTATATGCTAAGGCTATGCAATGTTCACATAAAGTAATGAAATATTTGCTACATGAAGTTTTACCATCTCCATGTAATAAAATGGATCACGTTTTTGTCAGGATTTTCATGAGTCTTTGTTCAACGGCCTCTCACCTCTCCTGGTCTGATAGATAGGCTGCATCATGGGACAACACAGCAAGGAGGGGAGAAGGGAGATGAAGGAACTTTCTGTGTGTTGGATTATCACACAATACAGCTAAATACAATCTCTGCATGTTCATTTGGCACCAAGTCCTTCAGGGTGTGAGAAGGGGGACAGAGGAAAAGACTGTGGTCACAGAGGTGCAGGAGGATGGAAGTCACATGAGGTAAATCTTTTTCCTTTCTTTCTTCTCCATCACTTCATTAGCACGTATCCTTCCCATTGCTCAGACCAAAAATCTTGGAGACAACCTTGAATACTCTCTTTTCACACTCTATTACTGATTTCTTAGAAATCAGTTGGCTCTAGTTTTAAAAAATATTTATCCAGCAGGCAAAAAAAGATTTAGATCTGAACAATGGCATTAACAACTTGACATAACCAAGCTGAGGGGAGTCACCAATGACAGAATTTATCCTTCTTCTAAGGCACATGAGTATTTAACACAATAGACCATAGGATGGGTCATAAAGTAAGTTGAACAAATTTCAAAGAATTGAAATCTCTTGGTGTGTACTCTCTAACCACAGTGGAATTAATTTAATGACTTAAGAAAAAAAATGAAGTTGCTTATGGTGCCAACATTGAGCATGATACCAGTAAACCTGATGAATTTCATTCATGCTAAAGAAGTCTCAGTTTTCATTAGCAGGGCTCCTTGTAACTTAATTAGATGTTATCATTGACTATACTTAGTAAGAAATGCTCATGAGAAAGCAGATTCAAATGTCAGCAGTCAAGAAATAGGTCAAGAGGCCGACTGATTTCTGTGTAAATAAACACATTATATATGATTAATATAATTAAATTTGAAGTGGCATTTTAAAGCCAAAATAACTATCAATTCAGAACTTAGCTCGGAACTCAGCTGTCAAAATTCCCTTAAGATCTTAGCAAGTTGTAGAGACAAGTGGAAAGACATTAGGTCGCTAAGTGATTACTGTAATTTAGATAATTTTCTTTAAAGCAACCTTTGCATACATTAAGATATATTTACTTTGGGGTCTTATTACAAGCTGACCCAATTAAACAATTTGAAGATCAGAGTGCACACCCAATTCAAACAGCAGCAGGAATCAGTTGCTGTATGTGCCCCGTGTTATTTCTTTATTATATTTGTTCAATTGCTTGACTCCGAGATGCCTACTTGGTGATGATTTAATCCAAAAAGCCTATCTCCAAAGTACCTCTCCACTGCCTCCTGTGTCAGCACCTGCTCTCCATTCATCCTAGCTTTAACATTCCACCTTCCATTCAGACCGAAGATAACTATTAATATGCTCACCCCCAGCAACCTATCTGTTAGCCATGTGACTCCTTGGCCTTGGCGATCTAGGCTTTAGCACCGATTTCTCCAAGACATGAGAGGGGAAATATGGCAAGGACAGAATGTATCTGCCTGGCAGGTACATGCTGGCTGCAGAGGGACCCAGTAGGTTATAGTAGTTATGTCTAAGATGGGACTTAGATCTGGATTAGCATCTAAATTCCTACTTTTCCTTGGGGCAATAATGCCATCAACATAAAAGTGCATTTGTAATTTTTATGATATTACTAAATAGATTTTTAAAATATATTTTTATTGATTTCAGAGAGGAAGGAGAGGGAAAGAGAGACAGAAACATCAATAATGAGAGAGAACCACTGATCGGCTGCCTCCTGCACATCCCCCACTGGGGACTGAGCCCGCAACCCGGGCATGTGCCCCCAACCAGAATCGAACCCGGGACCCTTCAGTCCGCAGGCCAACACTCTATCCAATGAGCCAAATCAGCCAGGGCACTAAATAGTTTAAAATACTATACAGTTAGTGGCTAATTTCAATGATCCTCCCTTGATCTTTCTACTCCTTCTATAAATGCAATTTTAGACTTTGCATGTCCAACTCTGAATGTGAAAACTTTGGAATTGTGGGACCCTAAGGGAATCTATACACATACCACCCCTTAATTCACTCAAAAATATTTTAGTGTGATGAGTAATCTTACAAACATTGGGTATATATAAAATAAATAATTAAAAATCACTGCTTTATGGAACTTACAGTATAGTGTGGGGATAACCACTGAAGTTCAAGCAACTATGAAAGAACAATGGCGATGACTACTGTGAAGATGTTTCTTGCTTTTGGGAAGTTCAGAAAAGACTTCTCTGAGAAAATGAGGTTTCAGCTGAGATCTGAAAAGTAGGAGCTAACCAGGGAACCCTCTCAATATTGTACTAATTCTCCAGGAATAGTACCAATCCCTTAAAACTCTTGTGATTGCTATTTTAGATACCATTATCTTGAACAGTCATGGTAGACTGCTTTTCTCTTCTTTTAATGATGATTTCAAGTTGAGAAATAACCTCATTTTAATAATATTTTTATTGGATCATGGAAAGAGAAGCAGAGGGGGAAAACAAGGAAAATGTGTGATGTTATTCTTCATTTTCTTGCTTTTGGGGCCATTAATTTTAGTGTGAGGCCAGGCAATTTCTTTAATCTTTTATGGAAGTAGCAGGGATCGGTATGTCCTTGCTCCTCATTACCATGGAACACGTACTTTCTGAACCCACTGCATATCCTTCCCTTTTGAAGTCCAGATTTGTATTGTCCTATCTCATCTTCATCGTCATGAACTCTAACCCACCACATCTCCAGCAGAAAAAGCAAATTCTAGATGAATTAAATAGGGTGCTGAGAATGTACTCTCTGCCTTATCACTATCCTGGGTGAGCCAACATTCATGTTAATGTCCCTCTTGATGTCTGACCCTTACAATTCCTTAGCCCCCACTAAACCACTGACCTGCAGTTTTACATAAGCCTCCTAAAATGACACCCCGGAGCCCTGACTGACTGGTTTGGCTCAGTGGATAGAGCGTCGGCCTGTGGACTGAAGGGTCCCAGGTTCGATCCGGTCAAGGGCATGTACCTTGGTTGCGGGCACATCCCCAGTAGGGGTGTGCAGAAGGCAGCTGATCGATGTTTCTCTCTCATCGATATTTCTAACTCTCTATCCCTCTCTCTTCCTCTCTGTAAAAAATTAATTATATATATATATAAATGACAACCTGGAGCTTTGCATCACTAAAACTCTTCTCCAGTATCTTAAACTATAAACTTTGTAACTCTGACCACAACCTACTTACTGTTCATCAACTCTCTTACTCCTACAGAAGTGGCAGTTTCTTCTAATAACTGACTGCCTTCTTTGAAAGCTTGAATCTACTCCTAGCCTAGGATTAGATTGATGATACTCCCCAGAACTTCCTAGTCTTTCCCTGCTTGGCAGTCTTCTAGGCTCTCCTTGCAAAAGCTTAGGCTTGATTAACCTTTTCAAAATACAATATTTGCTTGCCCTTCTTGGCTCCTGAACGTTGGTTGAGAAATTACTAAGCCACGTTGATTGGTCTCTTCAGATTCCTGCTATTCAAATTCCAATGGGTCTTCATTGCTAGTTGACAATTCCTGTATTCATCTCCTTTGGGCTCTTGTATATTTATATCTTTTTGCTTTCTCCTAAAATCTGTAACCTCAATTCCAGCCCTGCCTTCTCACTCTCAGCAGGTGACTTTATCTCCTAATTCATAGAGCATTTAGGAACAACCATTGTTTGATTTTTGTTAATTTTAAAAACTATGTACTTTCATTTTCCTTTTTCTCTTAAGAAAAATTATCTTCTATATAATAAATAAAAACATGTTTTATATAGATTTTTCTCTAGCTCTTTATGTACTGTTAGAACATAGCACACAGTTGATGTATTTAAACTAATATTAGAATTAGCTGTCAATTCAATTCATACCTGTGAAATGAAAGTATAAGTAGTCTTTGTTTATTTGCGTTACATGAGTAATGATGGTTTATAGACTTTTAGTGGGTCTGCGAACTTAGGTCCTGAGGTCAAGGTTCTGCTGTGGTTTTATTAGGACTCTTGATGAACTCATACTGTCTTCTACCCTTACCATCCCATTGTCCAAAAGGAAATAAACTCAAGGAGAGCAGAAGAAATAGTGTTGTCTCCTCCTCAATCCTGTGATCCTGGAGCAAACATTTCTGAGCTCTATTACTATGAAAGGGGAGCATTGGTGGGGCTGTTTGGAGTCAGCCTTGGTCTTTGGGGAAACTCTTTTCTTGGTAAGATAGCTAATAAAAAAGTTTACATGAATAAATTCATTAATATGGCATGTTGATTCATTGGGGCAGTGTATTCAGATTTGAACTGAAAGTGTGTGGGGTTGTTCTTTCTTTTTTGTTTTTAATTGACTGGTCAAATAAGTAGATTCTAGGATGGAAAATTGCTTAAAGTGAGGTCTTATCAGCATATAGGGTACCCTACTGGTTCTACTGCCAGATTTGAAGACTTTCAGTCATAACATTTTACCAGCTACTAAATAGTTTGTATTTTGATTTTTAAAAGGCAAATACATTCTTATACTATGAATTGTCTCTTTTTGAGTGCGAAAAATTGAGAGAAGAAAATTGTGTTTGTGCTATAAATACTATTTTGTAACCTGATTTTTAAAAAAAATTGATTTTAGAGAGGAAACATGGATGCATGAAAGAAACACCAATTCGGTTGCCTCCCGCACACACCCCACCCAGGGATTGAACCTGCAACCTAGGCATGTGCCCTGACCAGGAATCGAACCTACCAAACAAACAGGTTGGAATCAGTGTTCCAACCAACTGAGCCACACCAACCAGGGTGTAACCTGATTTTTTTTAATGTAAAAATACATTATGAAAACTTCTTGATGGAATTAAGTATTATTCAATAGCATTATTTTTTTAAAGAAAATATTTTGTTTTCAGTGCTGAGTTTGAAGTGTCCATATCTGTGTGCCAGTACATACTCTGCAGGCAGAAAGGACGTTTTTAATTGATGACAAGTGGCTCTCAGTGTCATACCTGGCAGATATTAAAAATGCAAGCATGCTCACATGTGTAAACATTCTTAAAATTTTTTCAGACTTAGGGAAAAGTTGCCAAACAGTAGTATAAAGAACTCCCAGAACCTCCTCACCAAGATGCCCAATTCTTGACATTTTACCACATTTGCCTCATCCATTATGAGGGATTTTTTAAAAAACATATATATATTTTTTATTTCAGGGAGTAAGTGAGAAGGAGAGAATCATTGATTGGCTGCCTCCTGCACACTCCACACTGGGGATCAAGCCTGCAACCTGGGCATGTGCCCTGACCAGGAATCGAACCACAACTTCCTGGTTCATAGGTCAACGCTCAACCACTGAGCCGTGCCGGCCAGACAATGATGAATCTTTTTCTGAATAGTCTGAGAGGAAGTTAGAGATATGGTGTTCTGTCTCTCTTATTATTCCCAACACCCAAGGCTGCTCTCCACAATATAACTATTAGTTTTATTAGGACTCTTGATGAACTCATACTATCTAAATCAGGAAATCAGCCATGACAACTGTCATCAAGACCCCACGCAAATTTTACCACCTTCTACACAATGTCTCCTCTCTTTTCTGGTCCAGCCTTCCATCCAGGCTGGCAGGTTGCATTTAGTGGTCATGTCTCTTTAGTCCCCTTTTATCTGGAACAGTTCTTACCTTTGACAGATGGTACAGGCCTTTCAATTTGTAACATGTGCTTCATTTTGGGCCCGTCCAGTCTTTCCTCACGTCCAGACTTGGACCATTAATAACATTATTATTTTTTTAAAATAAATCTTTATTGTTCAGATTATTACGGTTGTTCCTCTTTTTTCCCCCCATAGCTCCCCTCCACCCAGTTCCCACCCCACCCTCTGCCCTTACTCCCCCCCACTGTCCTCATCCATAGGTGTATGATTTTTATTCAGTCTCTTCCCGCACCCCCCACACCCTTTTCACCACCCCCCCCGAGAATTGTCAGTCCACTCCCTTTCTATGCCCCTGATTCTATTATATTCACCAGTTTATTCTGTTCATCAGATTTTTAATTCACTTGATTTTTAGATTCAGTTGTTGATAGATATGTATTTGTTGTTCATTTTTATCTTTACCTTTTTCTTCTTCTTCCTCTTCTTAAAGAATATCTTTCAGCATTTCATATAATACTGGTTTGGTAGTGATGAACCCCTTTAGCTTTTTCTTATGTGTGAAGCTCTTTATCTGACCTTCAATTTTGTTTTTTTTTGTTTTTTCAATTTTTTTATTAAGGTATTATATGTGTACATATCTTACCATTGCCCTCCCCACACCCCCCTCCCATATATGCCCCCACCCCCCAGAGTTTTGCATCCATTGGTTATGCTTATATGCATGCATACAAGTCCTTTGATTGATCTCTTATCTCCCCCACCTCTCCCTAACCTTCCCCTTGTAATTTGACAGTCTGTTTGATGCTTTACTGTCTCTGTATCTATCTTTTTGTTCAAGATTATAATGTTCTTTATTATCCATAAATGAGTGAGATCATGTGGTATTTTTCTTTCATTGACTGACTTATTTCACTTAACATAATGTTCTCCAATTCCTCCCAGGTTGCTGCAAATGATGAGAATTCCTTCTTTTTTATGGCAGCATAGTATTCCATTGTGTAGATGTACCACAGTTTTCTGATCCAGTCATCTGCTGACGGGCACCTAGGCTGTTTCCAAATCTTAGCTATGGTGAATTGTGCTGCTATGAACATAGGGGTGCATATATCCTTTCTAATTGGTGTTTCTAGTTTCTTCGGATATATTCCCAGGAGTGGGATTACTGGGTCAAATGGGAGTTCCATTTTCAGTTTTTTGAGGAAACTCCATACTGTTCTCCACAGTGGCTGCACCAGTCTGCAATCCCACCAGCAGTGCACGAGGGTTCCTTTTTCTCCGCATCCTCGCCAACACTTGTCGTTTGTTGATTTGTTGATGATAGCCATTCTGACAGGTGTGAGATGGTACCGCATTGTTGTTTTGATTTGCATCTCTCGGATAATTAGTGACGTTGAGCATGTTTTCATGTGTCTCTTGGCCTTCCTTCTGTCTTCTTTTGAAAAGATTCTATTTAGGTCTGTTGCCCATTTTTTTATTGGATCATTTATCTTCCTTTTATTAAGTTGTATAAGCTGCCTGTAGATGTTGGAGATTAAACCTTTATCAGTGATGCCATTTGCAAATATGTTCTCCCATGCAGTGGGCCTTCTTGTTGTTTTGTTGATGGTTTCTTTTGCTGTGAAAAAGCTTTTTATTTTGATGTAGTCCCATTTGTTAATTTTCTCTTTAGCTTCCATTGCCCTAGGGGCAGTGTCAGTGAAGAATCTCTTTTGGCATATGTCTGACATTTTGCTGCCTGTGGATTGCTCTAGTATTTTTATGGTTTCCCGTCTTATGTTTAAGTCCTGTATCCATTTTGAGTTTATTTTTGTGTATGGCGTAAGTTGGTGATCAAGCTTCATTTTTTTGCATGTATCTGTCCAATTTTCCCAACACCATTTATTGAAGAGACTGTCTTTATTCCATTGTATGTTCATGCCTCCTTTGTCAAATATTAATTGAGCATAGTGGTTTGGGTCAATATCTGGATTCTCTATTCTGTTCCATTGATCTATATGTCTGTTCTTGTGCCAGTACCAGGCTGTTTTGAGGACAGTGGCTTTGTAATACAGCTTGAAATCTGGTATTGAGATCCCTCCTACTTTATTCTTCTTTCTCAGGATTGCTGTGGCTATTCGGGGTCTTTTTTTATTCCAGATGAATTTTTGGAGAGTTCTTTCAAGGTCTGTGAAATATGCCGTTGGTATTTTAATGGGGAGTGCATTGAATCTATAGATTGCTTTGGGTAGTATGGACATTTTAATGATGTTGATTCTACCAATCCATGAACATGGTATGTTCTTCCATCTGTTTACGTCTTCCTCTATCTCTTTTTTCAGTGTCCTGTAGTTTTCCGTGTATAGGTCTTTTACCTCCTTAGTTAAGTTTATTCCTAGGTATCTTAATTTTTTTGGTGCGATGGTAAATGGGATTGCCTTTTTAGTCTCTCTGTCTGTAAGTTCACTATTGGTGTATAGAAAGGCCATAGATTTCTTGGCGTTAATTTTGTATCCTGCTACATTGCCGAATTCATTTATTAAGTCTATTAGTTTTTTGACGGAGTCTTTCGGATTTTTTATGTACAATATCATGTCGTCTGCAAATAAAGACAGCTTTACTTGTTCTTTTCCAATTTGGATGCCTTTTATTTCTTCTTCTTGTCTAATTGCAATGGCTAATACTTCCAGTACTATGTCAAACAGGAGTGGTGAGAGTGGGCATCCCTGTCTTGTTCCTGTTCTTAGGGGAAATGTTTCTAGTTTTTGTCCATTGAGTATGATGTTTGCTGTGGGTTTATCATATATAGCTTTTATTATGTTGAGGTATGAGCCATCTATTCCCACCTTGTTGAGAGTTTTTATCAAGAAAGGGTGTTGGATTTTGTCAAATGCTTTTTCTGCATCAATTGATATGACTATGTGATTTTTATCTTTCAATTTGTTTATGTGATGTATCACGTTTATTGATTTGCGGATATTGTACCATCCTTGCATTCCTGGGATAAATCCTACTTGGTCATGGTGTATGATCTTTCTGATGTACTGCTGGAGCCGATTTGCTAGAATTTTGTTGAGGATTTTGGCATCTATGTTCATGAGGGATATTGGTCTGTAATTCTCTTTCATTGTGTTGTCTTTATCTGGTTTTGGTATTAGGGTGATGCTGGCTTCATAGAAGGAGCTTGGAAGTGTTCCTTCCACTTGAATTTTTTGGAATAGTCTGAGGAGGATAGGTTTTAGTTCTTCCTTGAATGTTTGGTAAAACTCTCCTGTGAAGCCATCAGGCCCCGGGCTTTTGTTTGCCGGAAGCTTTTTGATGACTGCTTCAATTTCGTCCATAGTTATTGGCCTATTGAGCTGTTTAGATTCTTCTTGATTGATTTTTGGAAGGTTATATTTTTCTAGGAATATGTCCATTTCCTCCAGGTTGTCCAGTTTGTTGGAATAGAGTTGTTCGTAGTATTTTGTAACAATCCTTTGTATCTCAGCGGGGTCTGTTGTTATTTCACCTCTTTCATTTCTGATTTTGTTTATTTGGGTCCTCTCTCTTTGCTTCTTGGTGAGCCTGGCTAGAGGTCCATCAATCTTGTTTATCCTTTCAAAGAACCAGCTCTTGGTTTTGTTGATCTTATGTATTGTTTCTTTGGTCTCTATGTCATTTATCTCCGCTCTGATCTTTGTTATTTCCTTCCTTCTGGTTACACTGGGCTTTTCTTGCTGCGCTTTTTCTAGCTCTTTGAGTTGTAGGGTTAAGTAATTTATTACCATTGTTTCTTGTTTTTTGCAATAGGCCTGTAGAGCTATGAACTTCCCTCTCAAGACTGCTTTCGCTGTGTCCCATAGATTTTGGATTGTTGTGTTTTCATTGTCATTTGTTGCCATGATGTTTTTTATTTCTTCCTTGATCTCTCTGGTGACCCAGTCCTTGTTTAATAGCATGCTGTTTAGTCTCCATGTGTTTGATTTCTTTGGATTGTATTTATTGTAGTTGATTTCCAGTTTTATGCCACTGTGATCTGAGAAGATGCTTGATATAATTTCTATCTTCTTGAATTTGAAGAGACTTTGCCTGTGACCCAGCGTATGGTCTATCTTTGAAAATGACCCATGTGCACTTGAGAAGAATGTATATTCTGTGGCTTTGGGGTGAAATGTTCTGAAGATGTCAATTAATTCCATCTGGTCTAGTGAGTCATTTAGGATTGCTGTTTCTTTGCTGATTTTTTGTTTAGAGGATTTGTCCAGTGGTGATAGTGGGGTATTAAAGTCTCCTACTATGATTGTGTTGCTATTAATCTCTCCCTTGATATCCTCCAGGAGTTTTTTTATGTATTTGGGTGCTCCTATATTGGGAGCGTATATGTTTACCAGAATTATTTCTTCTTGTTGGATTTCTCCCTTTAGTATTATGAAGTGGCCTTCCTTATCTCTTGTTATGGCATTTACTTTGAGGTCTATTTTGTCAGATATAAGTATTGCTACCCCGGCTTTTTTTTCATTTCCATTTGCCTGAAAGATATTTTTCCATCCCTTCACTTTCAATCTGTGTGAGTCTCTTGTTCTGAGGTGGGTCTCTTGTAGACAGCATATATATGGGTCGTGTTTTTTTATCCATTCAGCTACTCGATGTCTTTTGATTGGAGCATTTAGTCCGTTTACATTTAAAGTTATTACTGAAAGGTATTTGTTTGCAGTCATATCTATTTTTGTGTCTGTATTCCTTCTTACCTGTTTATTTCTTCTTTTTACAGTATTCCCTTTAGCAATTCTTGCATTGCTGGTTTGGTGGTGATAAACTCCCTGAGGTTTTTTTTGTCTGCAAAGCTCCTGATTTCCCCTTCAATTTTGATTGATAGTCTTGCTGGATATAGTATTCTTGGATTCAGTCCTTTGCTTTGCAACACTTTGTATACCTCCTTCCATTCACTTCTAGCTTGTTGTGTTTCTGATGAGTAATCATTTGACAATCTGATGGGTGTTCCTTTGTAGGTAACTCTCTGTCTCTCTCTTGCCGCCTTTAGGATTCTCTCTTTATCATTTATATTTGCCATTGAAATTATGACATGTCTTGGTGTGGGTCTTTTGGGGTTGATCCTGCTTGGGACTCTCTTTACTTGCGTAACTTTTATCTTTCCCATATCCGGGAAGTTTTCTGTCATTATTTCTTCAAATAGATTTTCTAATCCCTGCTGCTCTTCTTGTCCTTCTGGCAGCCCTATTATACGCATGTTACTTCATTTCATGTTGTCCCGAAGCTCCCTTAGGCTTTCCTCCTGCTTTTTAATTTTTTTCTCCAATTGCTGTTCAGATTGAGCTTGTTTCTGTACCTGATCTTCTAACTCACTAATTCGGTCCTCTGCTTCTTGTAGTCTACTGTTGAAACTTTCCATGGTGTTTTTGATTGTAGCTATATCACTTTTCATTTCTTCCTGATTCTTGCATAAGTTGTTGATTTTCTCATCCATCCGATGTATAAATTCCATGACCATTACTCTGAATTCCTTTTCGGTCATGTTGCAAGCTTCATTTTCACTAATTTCCTTTCTTGGCGACTCCACATTTTCTTTCCTCTGTGAGTTATTTCGTTTCCCCATTCTGACTATTACCAGAAAGCTCAAGCTTATGTTTGCGTGGACCTGGGCCATGTGCTGTGGGGACTTCGCTCCACCCGAGTTTCACTGAAGTGCTCTGACACTAGGACGTGTGGCTGTCTTTGGTTGGTGGGAACCAGACTTGCCCAGGATCAGTGTCCCCAGTGTTCTGTGTGGTCTCTTGTGCACATTTAGAATCAGGGGCCCTGTCTGCACCACACTGTTGGTATGTGCCGAGAATGAGATCCTTAGCATGTGCCAGGAGTCAGAGTTTCCCTGTGTCTGCACCAAGACTCGAGTGTCAAAGTCTCTGTTGCCTTGTGCGGTTTCTCGTTGAGAATCAGGGTCCCTGTGTGTGCACGCACCAACAATTGGGGTCGCTGGCTCTTAGTGTGAATGCACTGTGAGTCAGGGATCCCAGGCAGCTGTGTCCAGCGTGCCAAATTCCCTGAAGTGGAGCTGCGTCCTGTGTGTGCTCTTTCTGCTGAGCCAAACCAGCTAGAGCGCACTTTCTTAAAAACCTGAAGGTGAGCCGGCTCAGTGCACTCTCCCAAAGTCCCAGAAGGGGGGCGGAGTCCGTCCTGCACGCCAAATTCCCCAAAGGGAAGCCCCTCTGTGCAGGCTCTTAAGAATCTCCGAAGGGGGAGCTGTGACCTGCGAGCCAAATTCCCCCAAATTCCCCGAAGGGGAGCCCTCTGTGCGCACTGACAGATTTCCCCGACGGGGAGCTGCTTCTGTCCCGTGCGCGAGCGCGCGCCAAGTTCCCTAAGAGGGAGCGCGTCCCTGCGCCAAGCTCGGCAGCTTGGGCTGGGGGCGTTACTATGGCGCTGTCTGTGCGCGCTCCTGTGAGCAGCTTGGGCTCAGCAGCTTGGGGGAGGGGCAGCTCTATCAGTTACTATGGCGCTATCAGCGTGCCTGCAAGGAGGGGGATAGGCTCTTTGACTCACGGAAATCTGCCAGGAAGACTGGATTCTTGTTGTTTGTTTGTCTGAAGTTGTGATAGCAGTTCTCTGTCCCCGGTGGCTGCAGGGTCCTGGTTTGTGTCAGAAGCCAGGATCCAAGTCTCAGGCAGCTCTGCTTCTCAAGATGGCGTGGTCTCTGCGTCCGCACCAGCCGCGGAGAAGTATCCGCTTTGTGCGCGGGGCTCCGCCGTCTAGGGCTGCCCTGTTCGGGAGCCCCTTGGAAGACCTGCAGAATCTAACTGACCCTATCTCATACACACACACCCACCACACACATCTACACTCTCCTCTATGGGTTCCTCACTCACACTCTCTCTCTCCCTACCTTCCTGCCGGTCGCCATCTTTTTTTTTTCTGACCTTCAATTTTGAATGATAGCTTTGTTGGGTAGAGTAATCTTGGTTGTAGGTTCTTGCTATTCATCACTTTGAATATTTCTTGCTACCCCCTTCTGGCCTGCATAGTTTCTGTTGAGAAATCAGCTGACAATCATATGGGTGCTTCCTTGTAGGTAACTAACTGTTTTTCTCTTGCTGCTTTTAATATTCTCTCTTTGTCTTTTGCCCTTGGCATTTTAATTATGATGTATCTTGGTGTGGTCCTCTTTGGATTCCTTTTGTTTGGGGTTCTCTGCGATTCTTAGACTTGTAAGTCTATTTCTTTCACCAGGTAGGGGAAGTTTTCTGTCATTATTTCTTCAAATAGGTTTTCAGTATCTTGCTCTCTCTCTTCTTCTGGAACCCCCATAATTCTGATGTTGGTACGCTTGAAGTTGTCCCAGAGGCTCCTTACACTATCTTCATATTTTTGGATTCTTTTTTCTTTTTGCTTTTCCGGTTGGGTGTTTTTTGCTTCTTCGTATTTCAAATCTTTGACTTGATTCTTATGATCCTCTAGTCTGCTGTTGGATCTCTGTATATTACTCTTTATTTCAGTCAGTGTATGCTTAATTTCTAATTGGTCCTTTTTCATATCCTCAAGGGTCTCACTAAATTTATCGGCGGTTTCTAGAAAATTCTTGAAAAACCTTATAACCGTGGTTTTGAACTCTATATCCAGTAGTTTGCTTTCCTCCATTTCTGTCATTTGTGACCTGTTTCTTTGTCTCTGCATTATGGCTGCTTCCCTGTGGTGATAGCGTGGCTTGGTGTGCTGGGTGTCCTATAGGGCCCAGTGGCTCAGTCTCCCCAGTTACCTGAGGTGGACTCTCTTGGTGCACCCCTTTGTGGGATGTGTGCACAGTCTTGTTGTAGTTAAGCCTTGATTGTTGTTGGTATCACTGGGAGGAATTGACCTCCAGGCCAACTGGCTGTGAGAATCAGCTATGTCTACGATGGGAGAACTTCTGTGCTGGAGACACCCTTATGGGGCAAGACTTGCTTCAAGTGGGGCTTTGATGCTCACTGAGTCTGCCCCCTGAGTGTGTCCCTTATGGATCTGAGGAGTTGTAATTTGGATGGTCCCACTCTGACCACTGGGTACACTGGCTCTTGGATCTCTAAGGAGGTGTTAATTTAGCCACTGCCTGAGGCCACCCAGCAGGAGCTACAGAGAGATCTACAGATTCCTCTTCTTTGTTTGGGGTTTGGAGGTGCTCAGATGAGGCCCAGCTGTGAAACAATGCAAGCTGCTGTGGGGCCTTGGGCCTTCTTTTGGATGTTCTGGGTCTCTCTGACCCAGCTGCAGTTTGTTAGGTAATTTTATATTGCAAAGGGCCTGGCTATTCATATGCAAAAGCCTCTGCGCACAGTTTGATGGGGCGGGGTCTCAGGGAATCCGCAGGGTGGAGCAAACAGCAATGGCTGATCCTCAGCCCTGCCCTAAGAGGCCCCCAGGTCTCAGTGTCCTGTGGTAATGGCTGCAAGCACCTCGGAGAGAAAGTCGCCCTCGAGTTCCGGCCAATGCCAGACAGCCCAGTTTCTCCCCATATGAGTCTGGATCCCCAGAGTCTCTCCAGGAACTGGAGTTCAGAGCAGTCGGGAGCTTGTGTCTCCCTCCCGATTGAGAAAGACAACCGCATACTCAGTTGCCAGCCCTCTCCGCGCACCTCCGTTCCTCTGCACTTTACTTCAGCACCTCCTCTGAGTCTCAGTGTGCTTTTCTCTTTCCTTCTAGTTGTAGAATTTCCACTCAGCCAGCCTTACTGTGGTTCTGGATGATGTCCGTTTTGTCTTTTAATTGTAGTTTTAAAGTGGTTGTGCGAGGCAGCAATTTCAGGTGTTTACCTATGCCGCCATCTTGGTTTCTCCAATAACATTATTTTTAATGGCCACATTAATACCTTTCCTTCTTCATGAATTCATTCAAAAATTATTTCTTGAACATCCTGTGTGTCAGGTGATAGGGATGAGGCAGTGAACAAGATAGACACAACTTCTCATCTTTATAAAGCTTCCATGATATTTCTTTACACAGTTGTATTATAGCTGTCTCAACCAGTCACCTCTTTTTCTGCTCTATTAGATTATTCCCATGTTTTGTTGTTATAATTTAGAAATCATGTTTAATTAAACATTTTTTTTGTTACAGCTTTGTGCATGTCATGATTGTTTCAGGAAACTATGTTCTTTAGAAGTGAAATTATGAGATCTAAACAGTAGATGTTTGTTATTTTTACATTGATTACCTATTTCTCTCTAGAAGAGCCAGGTCTTCCCAAACTCTCACCACTGGTTATCTCTTAAACTTATTATTTTTATTACTCTGTTTATTAAAGCAGGTACCCCTTCTTTTTTTGGCTCCTTTCAGATGAAAGACTGTTAGTTTGTATCCTATATTTTTAGTTAACAAGCTGACATATCACAACATCATAGTGGTGGACCCAAACATAACCTTAGTTGAAAGTGCAAACTGCTGAAAAAGTAATTTTTGTCAGTGTGTCAAATCAGATAATATTTGTTTCCGTGTGTCCAGAAACTGGTACGAGGCCTGGTATGTTGTAGCCATGCAGTAAACGCTGAATTTAGTTATTTCACGTTTTCCTTCTTATTAAATACTTGAGGCCAGTGCACGGATTCATGCACTGTTGGGGTCTCTCAGCGTGGCCTGCAGGGATTGGGCTGAAACCGGCAGTCCAATGCTGCCTGCAGCTCCTCCCTGCCACTCCCACCTGCTTCTCCCGCTCATCCTGGCCCCGCTGCGCCTGCTGTGGGCTCGTGCCCAGTCAGTTCCCATCAGGAGAGGCTTGTGCCACCACAGTGGCACTTGCCAGCTGTGAGTCCTGCATCTGGCACCTGTCAGTCAGCTGAGTGGCGCTCCCGCTGTGGGAGTGCACTGACCACCAGGGGACAACTCTTGCGTTGCCCCCTGGTGGTCAGTGTGTATCATAGCGACTGGTTGTTTGATTATCTGGTTGCTTAGGCTTTTATATATAGAGATGAGTTCTGTTTTAAATGGAAGAAAATCTCAGCATTTATCTAGTTTCATTTTTTGTTTGATTTACTTAAGAATGATTTATGAATAGAGTTTGATATTGCAGTTCATTACCATGGTAATAGTCACAAACACCAGACTTTCAAAATGACAATAAGTGGCAAAGTGTTGAAAAGTTATTCATTTCTACAGTGACATCTTGATGGTTAGCAGTAATAGAAGAAGAAATAATTGAGGTTTTCAGATAAAAACATGTCATTTTGACTACTTTTTGAGCCATGAAAGCGTTTATGAAGTTACTGAATTTCAGAGATGGCTATATTTGGCTTATCTACAACCTATAAAGCTTTGTACAACAAAAATAATGGGCGGATTTTGAGAGTATTATGCTAAGTGAAACAAGTCAGATGGAAAAGGACAAAAACCGTATGATTTCATTCATATTTGGAATATGAAACAGAAAGTAACAAAATAGCTAAAAAGACAAACAAATAAAACCCTCATAGATACAGACAACAGAATGGTGGTTACCAGAGGGGAAACCAGAGGTGGTTACCAAGGGGTAGGGGTGCAAAGTGGGTAAAGGGGGTCAAGTATCTGGTAACGGAAGAAAATTAGACTCTGGTGGGGAGCACACAATGGGGTGCACAGGGTCATATTATAATATTGTACACCTGAAAATGATACAATGTTACTAACCGATGTTTCCCCAATAAATTTAATTTAAAATAGAGGATTTATAGGAGTTAGAATCTGGAGAACTGGATTCCAGGTTCCCCTCTGCAATGAAATAAATGCCACAATTTAATATTTTTGAGTTTTAGTTTTCTAATTTATAAAATATAAACAGTTATTTCCCTGATTGCAGTATAGATTTGCATCAGACGTACCAAATGAAGTCTTACATGCGAAAGCGTATTTTAAAGTATTATGCAAATTACAAATATGAAATGTTACTGTCTTTCTTATGAAGGTTCATTTACTGTGATTTTCTATGAGCTAAGCATGATGGACTTTGGTTAGTTGGTTTGCAATATGTGTCACTCTACCTCAGAATGGGGTTTCTTTGTGGGGCATGGAAATGTCCTAAAATTGTTTGTAGGGATCATCGTGCAACTCTGAATATAATCAAAACCACTGAGTTGCCACTTGAAATGGCTGAACTGAATGATACATAAATGAAATCTCAGTAAAGCTGTTGTGTGTGTGTGTGTGTGTTTTCCAAAAAAACCATCAGTCATGCCTGCCACTAAAGGTTTTTAACTGCACATCTTTTCATGTGGAGCTCGACTGTCTGGCCATATTAATGGTTTCTATTCTTCCCCTTCCCCTCTGCTGTCACTCAAAGAGTCAGACTCTCTGATTTGAGAAAAGGGATGAGTGTAGATGAAGATGGGTTGCCACAGAGGAGAAATGACAGAGCAGGGAACATGAGGGACGTTGAAAGGGCTCATCCTCTGATGTGATAGAACACGGAAGCTCTTTCCAAGGAACTGGAACAGCCTCACCTGCTCCCCTTGTTCAAGATCCACATGACAACTTAATTTGCTTTGTAAGTGTACTTTCTGATGGTGCTAGATAAATGGCTCTTAGGAGATATTCTGAGCTACACTCTCACACAGTGCTTCCAATTTGGTGTATCTTGAGAGCCTATTGGAGTGAAAGGCTATAAATACATTTCAAACTATTTTCAGACCTTTCGAGGTGTTGAAAATGAAGATTTATGCGTTTCCTTTCTCCACAAGTTGCTGAATCCCTGAGCTGATGTTCCCCAGCCACTGGAGAAGGCATCTGTTCTCTTGTTCTCAGCCCTCCATCTGAACTTGTATTGAATATTGGCTACTCTCCAGAGAATAATGCTCCCAACTCCTAAAAACGTTTGCTTTAGGAGATTTTTGTTATTATTTCATCCTAAAGAAGAGTATTTCCTTCATGGAGGAATTGATCAAATATGATCTCTGCACTGTCATCTCCCCCTCACCAGTAGGGGGCGGCTGAGGATTTTACCCAAGCCTTTTCATCCATTTCTAATCCAAAGAAGCCACATTGGCCAAGATGTAACTAGTTCTAGCCCTTCTCTTCTACCCAAGCAAGCTTCTGGATTCCTCATGAAAAAGATACCAATAAATAACAATTATAGGTTAATACGACCCTCTGTTGCCTATCATTAAATTCTCAACCCCTTAGCCTACAACCTAAGACCCTCTGTGATCTCACATTTCCTGGGGAAGCCATGCTTCTGTATCTTTCTTGGCATACCAAGTGCTAGCACGTAACTAACAGTATTCCCAATGTTTTTCACTTGTGTATTTCTGTGTTTCAGTGTCTTTTACCTTAGCCTGAAGCACTGCCCTGGTTTTCAAAAAATCACATTCATGAAATCATAGCTCAATTGCTACCGTTCTATAATCTCTCCACTGAGAAATACTGGCATCAGTCATTAATGTCAGCAAACAATTTCTAAAATTCAGAAGCTCTATATTAAAATGCTAATTAGGAATTCATTTCCCATTAGGTTAAAGGAGAAAAATTATAACATGTTCTATATCATGCCAAACACCCCCAATCAAGTTTCTAAAATGTTGCTATAAGTGCCTGTGTATAAGCAAGAAACTATATTAGGGTGTGAAGCACTTAAACCAAATAGCAGTTAGTTTATAACACATAACACGTGTGACATACTATGATCTAAACACCTTTACAATATGGAGCGGCAGGGAACACACAGCAATCAATACACTTCTTATAAAAACAGAGCCCAAGATTACATACAACAGTCAACTTCCTGTGGGAATGAACAGTGACCAATGATGTATAAATGTAGAGTCTGAAGGAAAAGGAGAATAAGGGTTGCATCAGCTCTTGTTTGACCGTGGATATGAGGGTTACTGCTGACAAACTGGGTAATGATGGGAAATTTTCAGTCACCATCAGTCTCAGAGAAAATGGATTCCCTCTTACCTCAGTTTTGCTGAAAATACAGGAAGGAATGCTTTGGTAGATCTTCATAGGAATTGGTCAATACTTTATGGTAGAACATTTACAAAATGGAGCTTTGGGTACATTCCTGCGGCTCACGTTGATAATTATTTTTTTGTACGTTCCTTGTTATGGGTTGAATTATTTATCCCTCCCAATTCACCTGTTGAAATCTAACCCCTCAGCACGTCCTCTCACAATGTGACTTATTTGGAGATAGCATCTTTACAGAAGGACTCAAGGTAAAGGGAGGTCCTTAGGATGGGCCCTAATCTAACATGATAATGTCCTTATGAAAAGGAAATTTGCACACATAGGGATATATGCCTAAAGGCAAGAGGTGTGTAGAGACAAGCGAAGACAGCCAAGTACAAGCCAGGGAGAGAGGCCTGTAACAGATCCTCCCTCACAGCCTCCGATGGAAAAACCCTGCCATTACCTGACTCTGGACTTCTGGCTTCTGTCACTGTACAACAATACGTTTCTGTTGGTTAAGCCACTCAGTTTTTAGTATATCATCACTGCAGCCCTGGCAAACTAACCTGGTGCTCCAAAGGCTTAAGGCCAGTTTAAAATGCAAAGCTTCTTGTCATCTTGTCGCAGCAAGCAAGACCCTGTGGTGTCTCTGGGGGACCCCATGTAAATGCCATGCTGATGCCCTAGTACCCTATTTGACTGTAACTTGAGATTTGTTCTGCATATTCTTTTGTGTAAAATGGTGCATTGACTTTTGAGGATGTAAATAAGAATGTTTTCCTTTTTTTTTTTTAGAATAGAAGTTGGCAAACTTGTTCCATGAAGGGCTAGATAATAACTATTTTAGACTTTGTGGCCATATGGTCTTCATTGTAGCTGCTCAGTTCTGCCAATCCAGTGTGAGAGCAGCCACAGACAACACGGAAATCAATGCGTTCCAATAAATCTTTACTTATGGACTCTGAGATTTGAATTTCATGTAATTTTCATGTGTTCTGAATCTCCCCCCCCCCCATTCATTTAAAAATGTAAAAGCCATGTCTCTCTTGTGAGTCATTGAAAAACAGATGACAGGCTGAATTTGGCCGTGGGCTCTCGTTTGACTACCTGTCTCATAAAAACCTCCTGTGAAGCTTGGTGTGCTGGTTAATCATATGTGTCAACTTGGCGAGGCCATGGCACCCAGATAGTTGGACAAATATTATTGAGCTGTTCTGGTGGAAGTATTTTCTAGATGACATTGGCATTTAAGTCATTAGACTGTGAATGAAGCGGATTGTCTTCTATAACGTGGGTGGGCCGCATCCAATCAGTGGAAGGCCTGAGTAGAAAAAAGACTGACCTCCCCTGAGGAAGAGGGAATTCTGCCAGCAGACTGCCTTTGGACTTGAACTCTAACTCTTCCTTGGGTCTCAACATGCTGGCTTACCCTGCAGATGTTATTGGTTATTTTTCTCTGGAGAATCCTGACTATTACATTTGGTATTTAAAAATGAACAGGTAGTCTACCAGCAAAATGTAATCTACAGATATAACTTGAGGGGTAAGTCCCTTTTCCTCTGAATTATATAGATCGTACCTATTTATGACATGAATTTTCTAGACTATTGTTACATCATTTAACTTATACAAATCAAACAATGGGCATAATTTAACAGTAAAATTTTTTTTACGGGAAATTGATGTAAAAGGGCATTTTTCATGGTTGCTTATTATATTCCATATATTAATATGTACATTATACATTTAAAAACACTATAATTTACACTATGTATATTGTACTTAATAGATCCTGTAAGGGATTTTCAAGGTATATTTTGACTACACTTTTTTTTTTTTTTTTACTACCTAGCAATTTACTTTAGATTATAAACATCTGTGAGCTGTAAAGGGCTGTAACTGGCTTGTGTTGCTATTACTTAAAAAGGATTATCCACCCTCCAAGACTGTGAATTAGCAAACTCCTCAGGGACAGAAGTTATTCTATGCTACTCTTTCTATTTTTCAGATGTAGTACTTAAGAACTATTTACTAACTCAATATAATCCATGGATAAGTGTTACATCTGAGAAAAAAGGTTTGTATTGTAAACACTCCTAGAGTAAGTGAGTCCCAGGTGCTTGCTCTGTCAAGTTTCATAGGTGGGCAATGCAACTAATTTTAATGCAACATTCATTTCACCTAGAGCTACTGAACATGATTTGTAGGTGGTCTCACTGATTAGGCATTAATAGTCTTATACTTAACAGTCTTACTTAAACATTAGTGCAGAACTTTATAATATTAGATATTTTCACATTTAAACAGCAAGTCCATTTCACTGGAGACTCATCTCAAATATTTCTAGAACAGGGTGGTAGTAGGGGTGACTCTTTGGTTAGCGTTCACACTTAAAACAAGATCCACACAAGACCATTTCCCATTTTTTAGCCATTTGCTTATATTTAGTACCATGAGAAACCTAATAATTTGGAGTGAACCCTATTGAGAAGGAAAAGAACAGCCGGAGGAAAGGAAAAGAGTGAATCTAAACATGGCGATGGCTCCCAGTAGAAAACAATAAGGCATCGTGGTGTCACTGCTAAATTATTGCTAAGAGATTCAAAACTCTAAGAATCTGGAGTCTATTGGGTAATGTGTGAATAAGAAGGAAATTGGTCACGTATTGGCTCAGGGATAATTTTAGTGAATAATGCAACAACCTCAATAGGTCAAGGGAGTTCCATTGCCTTAGTTCCGCTCGCTGACCTCTTAGTGAACAAAGTGTTAACGCAGACCTCTCAAGGATGCATGACTGATCCTTGTTTGGAGTTTTTAGGGATTAGACATGCCAGCTTGATTTATTTCTGTTTTTCCTTCTGATCCCAGAAGAGGCAAACGTGTAACTAGAGCTGCTAAGATAAATTTGGGCAGCTGATTGAAAATCTTTTCAGGGCAAATGTTTTGGTATGCAACGTGGTCAGGGCTGGATCCCTTTCCAGACTTCTGGGTCCCAGTAACTTGTCCTAATTTCTCCCAAGTCCCCCAGGGTTCTGACTGTGACCCCTATCCCCCTGTGACCGGGGTTTTGTATTTTACATCTAGAGACATGGCTAACTGAGTACACATCTTATAGGAACCACGGGTGTGGTCCTGGTGATATTGCTTTGTTGTGTGGGTCTCTTTTAGTCCTCCTGTACAAAAGGGCCATAGAATAGATTTCATTATGTAAACATTAGTATTGTTATGTTTTTCCTAAAAAAATTCTCTACAGAATTTTTACTCAAAGTCCTAATGTGTGATACAGACTTTTTGCTTTTAGCACTTCAGATTTCTAATTGTGTTATTAGAAAGGCTTTAGAACTATGCTGACCTCTGTTCCAACCCTCCTGATTGATAGGAGATCTTGAGCTGGTTCCACCTGTCACGTCCTAGGTCACGCAGTGGCTTGCTTTCTTCCGTATCATTACCAGGTGCCCTTTCACATCACTACCAGAGCTCTGCCCTTTCTTCTGGGGGACACAAGGGTCCCATGCCACTGAGAGAGAGATTATTCTATGCAGGGTGGGTAGGATGGGAGTTGGACAAGCTTTGAAAGCATGTAGGCATCATTCCTGCTGGACTTCCAGCGGGCAACCTGCTGTCTACTATGGATGAGAAGTGTGTCTAAGCTTTAGGGAAGGTGCTGTGCAGCTCGCAGAGACATAGACTGAACGGTCTCCAAGCACCAACACCCGATCTGGCCACGAACCTTGCTCCCAGCTACTCCCTGTTCCTCTCTAGTCCATGTGACAATTGTTCCTCAAAGGATTGTCCAGGCCAATGGTTCAGTGTCTAGACGGCAATGCCTGTACTCCAGCCACTCTCGCCTTCTCTCTGTCCTCCACCCAGAGGAATCTTTACCTAGTTTGACCCTCTGCGTGTTGGTGTTGGGGACAGGCCTTGAAGCTTCTAAATATTTTCCTGCCCCTCTTTTGTACTGTGGCTTTGGAGATTGAAAGCCAAGAATTTGCTACCTATGTTCTCCAATTTTGAACCGTTGGGGTCAGGGATAACAAGTGACTGAATCCCAGCAGGCTGAATGGAGCTTAATGGTTAACATTTCAAAGTGGCAATGCCCTCCCCTTGTCTTCCGGCTGGAATAAAGGACTCCGTGTGGGATGTGTTTAGCAGGCGGACACTGCATGCGGGGATGCAGCTCTGAGGTTGCTAATGGCTGTCTCAGCACTCCCCACACTTATGTAATTGCTTGTTTATCGGTCTTTCTTCCACGCTAGACTAAATGTTTCCTTTTTCATAATTAATTTTTTAAAAATTATGGTAAAATATACATGAACAGAACATTCACTATTTACCACGTTTAAGTGTGCATTCAGTGGCATTGAGTATATTCACACTATTGTGCAACCATCATCACTGTCCATCTCCAGAACTCTTTCATCATCCGAAACTGGACCTCCATCCCCATTAAACCCTAACTCCCATTCCTCCCTCCTCCCAGCCCTGGAAGCCACCATTCTACCTTCTATCTCTGTGAATTTGGTTACTTTTAGGCACTTTATATAAGTGGGTCATACACTATTTGCCCTTTAGTGACTGGCTTATTTCACTTAGCATGATGTCTCTAAGTTTCATCCATGCTGTCACATGTCAGAATTTCCTTCCTCCTGAATGTATGTATGGACCACATTTTGTTTATCTATCGATGGACACTTGTGTTGCTGTTGTGAATAATCTTGCTATGAGGATGGGTATATGAAAACTGGTCAAGCCCCTGTTTCAATTAATTTAGGTTTATTCCCAGAAGTGGAATTGTTGGATTATATGGTAAGTCATTTTTAATTTTCTGAGGAACTAACATAACATTTTTTTACAGTGGTTGCATTACTATGTATTTCCACCAGCAATGAACAAGGGTTCCAATTTTTCCACATTCTTGCCAGCCATTTGTTATTTTCTTCTTATTAAAAAAAAAAAATAGCCATGCTGCCTGGCTGGTGTGGCTCAGTGGTTGATCATTGCCCATGAACCAGGAGGTCACAGTTTGATTCCTGGTCAGGGCACATGCCTGGGTTGTGGGCTTAATCCCTGGTGAGGGGTGTGCAGGAGGCAGCCAATCAATGATTCTGTCTCATCATTGATGTTTCTCTCTCTCTCTCTCTCTCTCTCTCTCTCTCTGAAATCAATAAAAACATATTAAAAAATAATAATAATCATGAGTGTGACAGAATTTTTGAAGGTTATAATGTTTTCATCTTCAAAATCCCATCTGGCACATGTGCCTGGCTCATGTAGGTATTTAATAAATATTTACTGAAATAGTATTAGATGTTCTAGCTGATATTCATTATGATAAGAAACTATGTTATTCATGGATTTAGTTTGGCTTTAAGGAAGGATTTCCTGATAAATTGCTGGCATACTCTCACCTCTTAAGTTCCATTCCTAGCTTGGGTGTGTGCAGTAAGGAAAATTTTTTATTTTATTTGCTAATTAAAGATATGACCATGCCAAACTTGCCAGTGGTTTCTTTCACCTTTGTTTTGGGTAGAATCACTGAATGCTTTCTTTTATGTATATGGATCTGAAAAAACTAGGCATTTTTTTGTGCTGGGGAACAAATATCATCCTTCCTCAAATTACTTAGCATGCTAAGCCCAAAAACATGGAGGGGAAATTCAGGAAGGTGAGTAAATGCACCTAGGAGTCAAGGAGGCTGCGGAGGAAAGATGTGAAGACACTGGATTGCTTTTTCCTAGGAGTTCAACACCATTAGGACTTCTGATGGGCCCAGGACCCTAACTAAGATCAATTGTCAAGAATCAGACAGCAGGAACCACAACGGGAATTCATGGTGGTGTCTTTAACAGGTGGTCTGGGCACAACTCCAGGGCCTAGGTTGTTCTGGGAAAGGCTGAAAATCATGGGTATATAAATGCTCTTGAGTAAAATGCTGCTGTGTGGGTATTTATATGTATGTGCATGTGTGAGTGTGAGTATATGTGTGAATGGGTATGTGCGTGTATACGTGTGTATGCATGTATATGTGAGTGTGTGTATATGTGTATGTGTGTATATGTATGTGTGAGAGTATGTTTATGTGTGTGAGTGTATGTGTGTATTTGAGTATATATTTGTATGTGTGTGTCTCTGTGTGTGCATATGTGTGTATGCATGTGAGTGTGTCTGTATGCATGCATGTATGAGTGTGTGCATACATATGTATGTGTGTCTCTGTGTGTATTCATGTGTGAGTGTGTGTATATGTGTGTGAGAGTATGTGAGCGTGTGTGTATGTATGAGTCTGTATGTGAGTGAGTCTGTGAGTGTGTGTATGTGTGTGAGCATGCATGTGTGTATGTGAATGTGTGTAGGTGTATATGTGTGTATGTGTGTGAGTGTGTCTGCGTAGGTGTATGCATATGTGTATGTGTGTATGTGAGTGTGCTGGGCTTCTGTAATGCCATGTTGGCAGGCAAGCAAGGCTTAGGTCACCACTGAGCCTCCAGCAGGAAGAAGATCCCATCAGGTCGCTGAGCTGCTTGTTCCCAGAGCATCACCAGGCGCCGGAACTGTGCACAGGACAGCAGCGTCAGGGTGCAAGGGACGCGGAAGGATGGGTTTTGTGTAACTCCTGGCTCTGCCTCTAATGTAAAATGGGTGTGGTGATTGCTCATTCTCCTAGGTTTGGGGTGAAGACTAAACGCACTAGTGTGTGGGAAGGACTTGCAGTGGTGCCGGATGATAGGTGGCAGCAGGGAGCAGAAACCTAGGGAATTGACTACAGTTTCACGTTTCTCTGTTGAGTATCTGGAATCACACCTGAGACGGAGTGCTTCATTATGGGATTCAAGATGGTGAGGGGAGAGAGGACTTACTAGTAGTCATTTGATTCAAATATTAAAAGGAGGGTGACCTAATTTGGTGAAATGGAACATATTCCTTTTCATATTTCCATGTAGGTATTCTTACCAGTTTATCTAAAGTGTTTCTCCTCAAATTGTCTTATTGGCTGACATGTCTATCAAGTGATAACCATTCCCAAACCACACAGGCTAAAAGCCCGGATCCTGCTAGAAACCTGGAGTCCCTTTGCTTCCTTGGCACCCACATCCCGTCAGTCACCACACACTCAGACTTTCCTTCATGACGATTCCTGAATCCGCCCTTTCCTCTCCGTTCTCACCTTTATTTGTCCAAGTAGTCCAGACAGGTTGCCAACAAGCTGCCTATGCTCAAGTGGCACAGGACAGAAATAGGTTTTATGAGCTTGTGTTGAGTTGGAAGCAAACAGGGCTGTACCTGGCAAAACACGGAGGAGGTAACGTTTGGCTTTGGCACCCGCTCTTGGCCAGCCTTTCCCCAGAGGTGAGAACGGCTGGCGTGGCTCCTGGCCAGGCCTGCACATCACTGGGAAAGTCTCTGTGAATCCGGTGCCCGCTAAGGACGCCCGCTCAGCCGCAGAAAGAGGGCAAGAATGTCAGATCGGTCTCGAAGCTTCCCTACAAGCTTTCATGTGCCCTAACCAGATTAAAGGATAACCAGTTGGAATGAGAAGAAATGCCAGAATGTCAAGACGGCCAGTGTCTTTAGAAAGACAGAGATTTGACTGACTTAGCTGAGGCAAGTGTGGCTTCTCTCCCAAGGAAAGACATTCAGTGAAGATGCTTCCCCAAATCACCTTCACCCTGCTTCTGCACCCTCACTTCTTCCTGCCTGGGCCTGGACCTTTTGATTTATTCATCGTGATTTTTAAAATTCCGGAGAATTACACTTCAACCCCCCTCCAGCTTCCAACCCTACAAATGTTGATATCTCTCATACCTGTCTGTGGATTGATAGTTGAGAATCATTTTCAGCAACGTGTCCTACAAAATAAGTATATTTGTGAAGTAGGAATATAAAATAATTTTATACTATTTAACATGCTTTTTAAAATTCCACTGTTTCACTCTGCATATTCTAACATGCATAACTAACTGAGAACAATTTCATTAACGCGCATAGACATTTGAGGTTCAGTGTTTGTCCGCATGAGCCAGACAGGTCTGAATTCAATTCCAGCTTTGCTATTTTCCAACTCTAGAGTTCCTTCAGCATGTGGCTTAACCTCTCCACATCTCAGTTTCCACCCCTACTTCTCTAGGTTGTTTTTGTTTTTAAACAAATAACATATGTGAAATGCTTAACCCCATGCCTGGCCCATAGACAGTACCCAAAAAAGAAAGCTCAATTTTTTATTTTTATTTTTTAGCTGAAAAGGACCTTAGGTATCAGTTCACCCCAGCCTGCCCCTTTTCAGACCAGGAACATAGGATCTGGGACTAGAATCCAAGTCTCATGACTCTCCATAAGCTAATTGGTATCCATTCGAGAGCATCAGTTCCAAAACTGATGGATCTGAGTTTAATTCTGGATTTTTCTGATTACCTCACAAACTTTGTTTACATTTTCTCACCCTTAGTTTTTTCATCAATAAATCAGGGATAAGAATCTTTGCCTCTAATATATATATATATATATGGCACTGAGACAATTCTTGATACAGTGTGAACTATGGGAAGTCTTAGTTTTCCCTAGTGGCAGATCAAGGATGGGCAGTAGGCAGGTACAGGCAATGGCGGGGAAAGGAGGGCATTATCTGTAGAGAATTTAGAGAATTTAGAAATAGGAATAAAACCAACTTAGGATGGTCTTATTTTTATTATCAACAAGCACAGCAGCACTGCACAATGTCCCAAAGCCAGCAAAAAATAGTCCTTTCTGAAAAAATGTCTTGTTGGCCTGAGTGCTAACAATTGTTGAGAATACTATTGAGATTGTGTGTGTGGACTTCAAACTGGCATATTTTTATTACTTTTTCCTTTTAAAAAATTGTATTCTACATGGAAGTTAATTCAGAGACAAGTTGCCCCTCGGCACATAGAATTGTTCATTAACAAATGTTTTTATTGATTTTAGAGAGAGAGGAAGGGGGAGGGATAGAGAGTTAGAAACATTGATCAGCTGCTTTCTGCACACCCTGCACTGGGGATCAAGCCCAAACTCAGGTGCCCTGACTACGAACTAAACCAATGAGTTCTTGGTGCATGGGTCAATGCTCAACCACTGAGCAACACCGGCTGGGCTAGAATTGTTCATTTTGAGAGTGATTTTTGTAATGGAGTGGCCTTTGCCTTCTTTCCATACTCAAATCAACCCATTCCTACAGGCTGATGACGCTCCCAACTTACAGATACACCCATTTTTTTCTAAATCCAACCTTAGTTTCTATCAGAATCTCTTTTGTCTAAGCATAAATGTGCTAATATACTTGCTTTTTTAAAAATTAAATTTATTGGGGTGACATTGGTTAATAGGATCATATAGTTTTCAGGTATGGATTTCTATGTATATTTCACTGTGTGCCCAGCACCCAAAGTCAAATCATCTCCCGTCACCATATATTAGGCCTCCTTCACCTCATATCCCCACCCCCTTCCCTCTGGCAACCACCACACTGCTGTTTGTGTTCCCGAGTTTCAGTTTTAATAATATGATGCTTTCCATATGTCAATTCTGCTGCAGTCAGAGGCTGGAAAGAAGATCCAGGCCTTGAATCTTTCTCCTCTGTCTCCTCTGCCAGGGAAATGGTCAGAGGGAATTTGATTAATCTAATATTGCCAGGGGAAAAAGTATGCCATGGAAACATGAGGACTGAAGTGTGTTTTTGGAAATAACAGGGAAATGGAGAGTCTGATCTCATGAGATTCTGTTTTGAAGCAAGTGACTGAAAACATCTCGAGTGTGATAAGCCGTGTGGAATGTGGTGACCACCTAGTGTTTATATTAGAAACAGAGACTGAAACTTGCCCTCAAAGTGATAGCACACAAGAAGCCAAGCAAGTTCAAAGGGAATGGCTGGGATGCACTCGGTGAATCAGGAAAAACATTTCAAGTGTGTTTGGATAGAAAGATTCAGTCCTGTGAAGGGAGAGCTGATATCAACTTGGGTCAGCACAAAAGAAAGATGGAGAAAGCACACATATTAATTAATTAAGAATACGTTAGAGCAGTGAGCTGGGGAAGTGTTAGTTCCCAATCCATTAGCCATTCCTAATACCCCTTTCCACCTCCAGTTACAGGGGCTGAAAAGGAGATACTCGAGTTCTTAACCAGAGGTGGCACAAAACCCAGTTCTGAGCAGTGGGGTACAAAGAAAAACCTGCTGGGATTTCTGCAAAAGATAATTCTCTCTGACTAAAGGAGAGAGATCTAGGAGGAAAGCTCTATTTCCCCCATCTGTATTTTTCTCCCTGGGATGCTTTAGAGCAGTGGTTCTTAACCTTTCTAATGCCTCGACCCTTTAATACAGTTCCTCATGTTGTGGTGACCCCCAAGCATAAAATTATTTTCGTTGCTACTTCATAACTGTAATTCTGCTACTGTTAATGAATTATAATGTAAATATCTGCGTTTTCCGATGGTCTTAGGTGACCCTGCTAGCAGTTCACAACCTGTGGGGTTGAGAACCGCTGCTGTAGAGCCTAAGACCATGGGAAAACACAGATATTTACATTACTATTCATAACAGTAGCAAAATTACAGTTATGAAGTAGCAACGAAAATCATTTTATGCTTGGGGGTCACCACAACATGAGGAACTGTATTAAAGGGTTGTGGCATTAGCAAGGTTGAGAACCACTGCTTTAGAGGATTGCATGATGTTGGAAACGCCCACAACCATATGCAACCAGATAGCCATAGCGGAAGCACGGAGGGGAGCAGAGCAGAAGACTGCAAAGGTCTGCATCCTTCTTGGCATTATCAAACCACAAACCAGCTTTGCAATCACTGACGTGGGGACTCCTTTTTTAATTGTTTAGATAAACAATATTTTTATTTATTAGTGATATAGAAACCTTATGTTCTCACTGAGATCTTAAAGTGTTATTAATACATGACATTATAAGAAATAAAAATTGAACATACAACTTTTTTGAAATTATTTTTTAAACATTTTATGGTAAAAAATTTAGTGATCTGATTGTAAAGTCAGATTATCTTAATATTTGGTTGTAATGGCTGTTGTATTTGAAGAAGATAACAATTGAAAATATGTATGGCTGGCTCTGGTTACTAAATAATGACACCTGTTTATTAATTCTATCCACCAACAGTGCAAACTTTAAAAATATCTAACCCTTTTTTGTTGAAATATAGGTATTTTTTAAATATTAAAATTTTTTCAATTACATTTTATATTCAATATCACTTATATTGTAAACTGTACAATACAGCTGATATTCTCAGTACCCAATTGGCACCGTATGTAATTATTACAGTATTATTGACTATGCTTCTTATACTGAACTTCATAGCCCTTGACTATCTTCTTAATTTAAACTTCTAAATCCCTTTATCTTTTTCTCTCAGTCCCCCAATCCCACTCCCTCTGATAACCATCAGGCTGTTCTCTGTATCTATGAGGCAACAGAAAGAACGTAAGGAACTGTGTCTTTTATTTCTAGTTCATGTAGGGATACATGAAGAAAGCAATTTAAGATCATCCCATTCACCAAATAAAGAACTAGTTAATTCTGATTTCTTTATGTCCACTGGAGACTGAACATAACTCTGCCGTATATTTCTGAGGGAAAGTGAAGCAATCACCTGAGAACAGTTTGTCACCACATCTTCCATCTGGCATGGGGACTCAGGCCATGCAATTCTTGAATTCAGGGCGGATATCAGATGCTACAAACCAGGCATAGATGGCACAGAAAAATATAAATACAAGTAAGTATAAAAAAATACTGATACAACAAACTAAACTCAGCAGTGTATTAAGGGAATAACATGAAGGAATAAAAGTAAAATATTAGTAAAACTCTTGATGCAATTAACTAGGTCAAAGTTAAAAGGAGGGAAGTTATATAATTCTCTCAATTGATGCCTAAAACATTGTCTATTATTTTCAGTCTGTTCTTTTACAGTGTAGCAAAAATTAAAAGAAATTTACCAAACAAAAGGAGTACACAGTTCTTTTATATTTTTAGTGTTTTCCCAAACATTTACAGTCATCTTGCAATCAATAGTTTCTTTTTTTTAGGAATTTTTTAAATTAATTTTTCCCAGAGTGTGAATATGTCCATATTTATTTGTCACTAATCTATACTAATAAAAGGGTAATATGCTAATTAAACTGAGAGACCTTCTGGGAGACCTTCCCAGACGTCCTTCTGGACAAAGCCATGGTGGTGGGGCCAAGGCAGAGGCGGTTAGGGGCAATCAGGCTGGCGGGGGGGGGGGGGGGGGGGGGCAGTTGGGGGTGAGCAGGCCAGCAGGGGGGGCAGTTGGGGGCAAGTAGGCCAGCGGGGGGGTCGTCAGTTGGGGGCAAGCAGGCCAGCTGGGGCGGGGGCAGTTGGGGGCAATCAGGTTGGCAAGGGGGGGGCTGTTGGGGGCCAGAAGGCCGGTGGGAGTGGCAGTTGGGGGTGAGCAGGCCAGCAGGCAGAGTGGTTAGAGGCAATCAGGTAGGCAGGCAGGCAAGCGGTTAGGAGCCAGCGGTCCCAGATTGTGAGAGGGATGTCCCCACCTCCCGAGGGGTCCCAGATTGGAGAGGGTGCAGGCTGTGCTGAGGGACCCCCCCACCCCCGTGCATGAATTTTGTGCACCAGGCCATTAGTATTTTATACTGTCAATAAAATTGCACAATCACATTAACAAAAACAAAGAGTTCAAACAAATTTTGTAACAATACAACTTCATCTTTGTAAATATGATTCAACTGGTAGGAATAATGCTGCGGGCACTACCAATGTGTAGCTTCCTAGCTACAGATATTCAACTTCTTGTCTATCAGAATGCTGAACAGAAAGTTTTATCTAATCTGGTTAATTTATATCGTTGCTGTCCAATATCATAGCCATTTGCCACACATGTCTATTGGGTGTTTGAAATAAGGTTAGTGCAACAGAGGAACTAAATTTCTTATTTAATTAATTTACTATTTTAATTGAATTTATTGGGATGACATTGGTTAATAAAATTATATAGGTTTCAGGTATACAATTCTACAATACATTAACTATATATTGTACTCTGTGTTCATTACCCCAATTATTTAATTTAATTATTTTAACATTAAGTTTAAAGACTAATAATTCAATCCTTGAAAAACATTTAAGTATATTTGAAGTAACATGAATATATGAGCCTACTTTTGTAATTATAAATTTGTAAAATTTAAATATAAAGTATTTTTAACAAAAATTTAGCAACTGAACTAAACTGTACTGCAAATGTAAAAATACATACTGGATTTTGAAGAATTAGTATGATAAGAAGAATGTAAAATATCTCAATTTTTATTTTGATTAAATGCTAAAATGATAGTTTTTTTGGGCATAATGGCATAAATAAATATATACTGATCATTTCACTTTTTTTTTTTTACTTTTTAAATGTGGCTACTAGAAAATTTAAAATTAAATTTGGATTAAATTATATCTTTTTTTTTTATTCCCATTGACCCCTCCACCCTGCATCCACCCTTTCCAAGCCTTTACCACACTATTGTCTATGTCCATGGGTATGCATATATGCACCTAAGTACCCCAGTTAATCTGTTACATCTTCTTGGACAGCATTGATTCAGAAGTGTAGCTGGAGAGTTTCTGCTATATCTTTTAAAATGTATAATGCACTTGTCTTTTGACTAGAGAATTTCATTCTACGGAAACACTCATGAGCCTTTACGGGTGTTCATTTGACAAGTATTACAGCAAATGATAGACAACAATCTCAATGGTCTTTCGATAGGGCTAAAGAAATGTTTCAGACATATATGGACTACTAATCATCGATTAAAGAAAATAAAATACACATATACACAGAAGAATACATAGAGAAAAAAGTCATGGCACAATATGTATAATGAGAGGTAAGGAAAACAAATAAGGAAATCAAATAGTTGGTTAAAATGCTATGGGCAAAAAAAGTAGAGTAGGGTAAAGAGAATCAGGATGTCTAGGGTCAGAAAGAGGATCAGGTTGCAGTATTAAGTAAGGCAGTCAGGGCAGGACTGATTTAGATGGTAATATTTGGGCAAAGACAATGAGGTAAGGAGGTTAGCCAAGAAGCTGTCTAGGGGAGGGTGGAGAAAGGAAGGGTGTTCCAGCAGAGGGAAGAGCTAGAGCAAAAGATTCCGTGAAGGAAAAGTAGGAGTTTAGTTTTGGACATGCTGAGTTTGGCATGTTATTGGAAATCCCAGGAGAGTTTTGAGGCAGCAGTGGAATACATGAATTGGGAGTTTGGGAGCCCCTTCTGGACTAGAGATAAGAATTTGGGAGCATTAGCATAGGCGTGGTGGATCACACCTCAAGCCTGAATGAAATCACTGAGAGAGTGAGGTAAAGAAGAGGATCAAGGCCTTCTTGAGATGTTCTAAAACTAAGAGCGTGGGGAGCCTTAGAAAAACAAGCCAAGGAGATTGAGGAGAGGTTCAATGAAGGAATGAGGAGAAGCACAATTACTTTCTTCTCCCTGTTGCTATAATTGGCTGATGTTGGTGAGTCTCAAACAGTATTTGCTCTAATAAAAGCTATCTCCTCCCCTATAGGAGAAAATAAAAATTATGGGACTCTGGTAAAAAAAAAAAATCTTGCTCTCAAAAAGCATACCAAAGAGAAGACATGTTTTAAACACAGATCGTCATTTAAATTTTTAAAATTATAATTCTAAGGATATTGTCATCAGAGCTTTTCATCTGAAAAAACAATTTTTCTTATTTTAAAGGCATTAATCCAATTTCTAATACTTTTAGTAATAATAGGGCTCTGGCAGCTATTTTTAAAAAATATATATTTTATTGATTTTTTACAGAGAGGAAGGGAGAGGGATAGAGAGTTAGAAACATCTATGAGAGAGAAACATGGATCAGCTGCCTCCTGCACACCCCCTACTGGTGATGTGCCCTTGACCGGAATCGAACCTGGGACCCTTCAGTCCACAGGCCGATGCTCTATCCACTGAGCCAAACAAGTTAGGGCTGGCAGCTATTTTTTTTTAAATTCTCAGACTGATGAAAAAAAGACAATTGTCATCCAACCACTGTGTTAAAGTAGCTAGAAATTAAGGTTGGCTTCTTCTTTTACCCTTGACAGAAATGTGCATATACAATTAGTAGTAACTCACTTCCACCTATTGGTAAAAGTGGCCAAATGATTTGTATGTGCACACCTTTTTTTAAAAAAAATATATTTCATTGATTTTTTACAGAGAGGAAGGGAGAGGGCTAGAGAGATAGAAACATCCATGAGAAAGAAAAATCAATCAGCTGCCTCCTGCACACCCCGCTCTGGGGATGTGCTCAAAACCAAGGTACATGCCCTTGACCAGAATCGAACCTGGGACCCTTCAGTCCGAAGGCTGACGCTCTATCCACTGAGCCAAACCAGTTAAGGCATGTGCACACCTTTTAAGTGGAAAAGAATGAGGTGTGAAAAAGGCAAATCCAATCATTTAATTACACTAAGTATCCAAAGCTTAGATTAATTATAGACAGAAGCAGTCAATTCACTTTTAAGAGCTATTTCAAATGATTAGCACAAACTAGATAATAAAAATGATCTTGATTTACCATGTGTTCAAAAGAAAAAATATTATCTCAATTTTTCTTTATTTGCCCAAATTTTAAAGAGCTCATATTGCTTCAATTAAACAGCCTTTTGTATAGAACAATTTTTATACGTATTTTTAGAAATCTATGGCAGATATCTCAGGGTACTGCAAGCTAATCCTTATATCCTAGTTAATTAGTCCAAGTAAACATATTTACTACTGTTTGTCCTAAAGCAACTTATGATCTTATGTGCCTAGAAGGGTGAGTGTAATTTGAAGTGAAGTTGGAAGAAAGCCTAACAGATCAGAGAAGCTGACCTCATTAGATATAGTAATCTGCTTTGAGAAATTTAACTTAGGTTTAACAATTATTTCTGTAAAAATGCCATAGGAACTCATAAGACTATGTGTAATAAGCAATATCCAGAGGAGAATTAAAAATAAACTATAAAAAGATGTTCTTCATTTGGTTTTAGAGTTAGAAAAATATTTGACCTGGCCGTCAACATAGTCAAATAGTCGTGAATGACTGAAGAGTTGCTGAGAGATGCCTGATTGCTAATGAATGATATTCTTGGTCAACTTGGATAGTTCTTCATGTTTATTAGCATTTGGGAAGTAATATTCATAGCCCAAAGCACTGGTACGTTTTTTCCAAGGTGTTTGTTGGCTTGCGCTATATGTGGATGGCTTTGCTTAGGATGTTAGTTTTCTTGTTATTTGTCAAAATACGAAGAGGGCTATTTCATAGATAATTGTCCTGTATTTATTTGCATTACATGTTTCCATGTCCAGTTGCTATTGATGTGTTTACTTGCTCTGAGCTGATTTTTCATTTAGACTTTTAGTACTAAAAATATACCCAAAACAAAACAAGGTAAGTAAAGTAAGTGATGCTTTTAATTTGGGACTCTGACTAAACCAGCTTAAGGACAAAAAGTCTTGCTCTGTTTTTCTATACATAGGAGCAGGGCCAGGCCCGGCCAGCATGGCTCAGGGGTTGAGCATTGACCTGTGAACCAGGAGCTCACGGTTCCTGGTCAGGGCCACATACCCGGCTTGCAGGCTCAATCCCCAGTATGGGGCATGCAGGAGGCAGCCAGTCAATTATTCTCTTTCATCATTGGTGTTTCTATCTCTCTCTCCCTCTCCCTCTCCCTCTCCCTCTCCCTCTTCCTTGCTCTCTGAAATCAATAAAAATATATTTTAAAAAAGTCAACGTAGGAGTAGGGCCAGGGCTAGAGTGAGGTGAATGAGGCTGGCACAAAATTTAGGTGAGAATGAAGGATCTTTCTTCTTTGGAGTGTCGATGTTACTCTATAGGCCAGCAGTTAGCTCAGTTTCTGACCTGCACTTTCCCCAAAACCGATTGAGATGATAAAGGAATAATGAGTAGGAAGTGTTACAGTGATAAGACACATGTAAAATCAATGGCTTCCTAGCAGGTGGAACACAGATGAGACCAGATTAAAGGAGTCACGAAAGACTCCTAAGCTTGTTAAGAAAGTGGTAACGTGTTACAGCCTTTGCAGGAAATGAGAAAATGCTGGTCTACACGTTAAGATCACCTAATTCAGAGGGGTTAGAGTTAGCTGTTGGCAATGACGAGCAGGAGCCAGACAGGGCCCATTCCTCTAACAGTATGCATCATTTAAGATAAACTCAGCCAAAGAGACACACCAAGTAAAAACTCACCACCCTCTAGGACTTCATAGAAAAAAAGTGATGTTGAACACTGAAACCGAGTATGAACAACTGTTGCATGTTTACAAAATAAAATAATTTTTGAAAGTGAGGATACACTTAAAAATAATCTTAGGTTGTAATAAAAATATGTCAGATTATAACCCAAATGCAAAACACCACCAAAGAGAGGATACAGGTGCTGAGGGAGGCACAAATATGCTAGTTATTTCATCTTGTCATTGAAAGAGCAAATAATAACTGTTTCATTCTTTGATATTGATCACCAGTGGTTTGATTTTAAGACTTATAGGAAAAAACAGTATATATACCCTTTAAGTTACTAGAGCTAAAAGATATCAACAAATATATGGGCCATTTATCAAAAGACTAAAAGCAAATAAACAGCAAGGAGGCAAAACACAAAATGACATCTCTTGGTATTGCATGTAATAGGAACCCCAATGAGGTAGAATGGGGAAGAGGCAAATTCTGCTTCAGGACTGCCCCAAATCTCAGGTGCTGCTTCAGGTGAGATATCACCACCTCCCTTACTCATCCATGTGCACTCACTCTTTTATAAAGGTAATTCCACCAATATATACTCCCTTTTTTCTTTAGGTTAGCAATACTTTCTAGAAAGCCATTTAACATTTTTCCAATTTCTTTTTTTTTAAAATATATTTTTATTGATTTCAGAGAGGAAGGAAGAGGGAGAGAGAGATAAGAGACATCAATGATGAGAGAGAATCATTGATTGATTGCCTCCAGCATGACCCCTATTGGGGATCAAGCCAGCAACTCGGACATGTGCCCTTGACTGGAATCGAACCCAGGACCCTTCAGTACACAGGCCGATGCTCTGTCCACTGAGACAAACCAGCTAGTGCTCCAATTTCATCTTAAATCAATCATCCAAACTTTTTGTTTTCTTTCATATAGATTGTGATATTTTTATCCAGTTATTACCTGCCAGTGCTGGAGCTGAGATGGTGTGTCAGGCTGTTTCCCAAGATGCAGTGGGGATAAGGTAGCATCATGGCCTGGCCCACATAAGTGCTGGCAGCCAATGTATAAGAGCAGTGATTTCCTCGCTGATGTTTCCACTCATATACAATAAGAAAACAAGAAACACACGTGAATTTTTAGAACAGTTAAATATACTCATTCTTTTCTGATGTGATGGAGTCTTAATGGGTTTGGTGTTAAAGATTCTTTTATTTAAGAAAATGAGTCACTACTAAGCAGAAAATGTTCAAGTGTCCATACTTGGCCAAATAAGCTGTTTCTATTATTAATTATACTAGAGGCCCGGTGCACGGATTCATGCATGGGTGGGGTCCCTCAGCCTGGCCTGAACCCTCTCGCAATCCAGGACCCCTGGGGGGATATCAGACAGCTGAAACCCAGCAGTCCAACACCCCCCTGAGGGATGTAGCAGTACCAAAGCGGCAGGCAGCCAGGGAAGAGCCCCAGCCAGGGCTGGGCACAGCTCCGCTACACTCATCCCAGCCCCGCTGTGCGCTGCCCAATAGCAGTAGCGCTGCCGCGGAGGCGGGAGAGGCGGGAGAGGCTCCCGCCACTGCAGCTGCGCTCGCCAGCCATGAGCCCAGCTTCTGGCTGAGTGGCACTTCCTGCATTGAGCATCTGCCCCTCGTGGTCAGTGCATGTCCTATCAACCGGTCAACTGGTCCTTCCAGTCATTCCGGTCATTCCAGTCATTTGGTCATAACAGTCGCTTAGGCTTTTATATATATAGATACTAATTTGGCCTAATTTCTTTGAATATTTTAGTGTTAATTGTGGTCAGAGAGGTTCCCATTCATTCAGTTACTTATGCACCAATATCTATAGAAGACTTACTGTGTGTCAAACACCTGTCTAGCTGCTGGGAATGCAACAAGAATAACCAAAGTATCTGCTCTCATGAATCTTACATGCTGGTGAGGGGGGAGTCAAGCCTGTCTGCCTGGCTTATTCGAGGAGCGGTGAGGAGGACTTTCAGGCTGTAACACAGTGAACCAGAAGGAGGTGAATGAGATGACTAACTCCTATCTCTTAGCACAATGCCTTGTATATAATATAGTTCAATCAATTTTTGTTTCCCCCCTACACTCCATACCTATCTTGCTCATCAAAGAGGACACATGTTGATAGAAAACCCAAATTATAAAAACTTTGAATAGTCAGGGAAACAGGCAGTTGGGTGACTGTGATAAATAGGTGATGTGGCAGACATATTCCATAGCCTGAATTACATCTGTGCTTCCAACGTTTTGACTAAAATTTATGCCAAATGCATGATAAAAATAAAGGACTAAAAAAAATACACCAGCAAAGGCATATTGAAGTTAGCAATATTTTGAATTTTTCTAAGTCTTTTTTTAGTGTATCAGTTTGAATCAGTTGATTCTAGGTAAAGAGTAGAAGATACAATTAATAGTCGTTTTAGAGTCTTGATAAGTCCATCGAGTGTACTATCCGGAAGTTGAGGAAGTACATTGCTCTCATATGCAACAACTTCCTTTTCATGCCAAGTCAATTCTTCCCTTTTAATGACACTGAAGGAGCGCATATTGAGTTTATCAGATAATAGAGCATTAAAAATAATTTTTGATGATTGAGCAGTGTGATGGTTTACTAATACTATCACTAAGTGATTTTTACCATAAAACTTGGAAGGATTTCAAGGAATTGAAAGCCATCAGTAAACAAGACTCCTCCCAATTCCATTGACATAATTTCTCAACAATTATGTCTACAAAACATGAATAACAGGAATAAAATATCTGCTAAGCCCTGTCTCAGCCTCAAAACAATAGTATTTATTCAAAGTGAACCAAAAAATGCATGCCCATTAACTCATTTTTCAAATAAAAAGTTTCTTTTCTATGTCCAATAATCATCAATATTCATAAAATTTATATCACATTAATTAATTGTTTACAAATAATTGAAATGATAATTGAATCTAGAAAAAATATTTTAACACAGCTTTATGGTCTAGAGAAATGTAGAAATAGCATTTTAATTTATATACAGATTTTTGTGCCAGAGAAGTAAGCGGTTGATTAACAAAGGATTTCAAATATAAAAACAGGTTGGATTAAGGTAAAATTCAAGCAGAAAAGGAAGCAATGTAATGTTTCTGACTTTTTAAAGAAGAGCTAATGCAAATATTTAATTAAAATAGGCAATTATGTTTATTCCTTTTGGATATATTTTAAAGATATGACAGTTTTATTTGCATGTCAATATTTAAATATACTGAGAATTATATTGTTTGCAATTGTTTAAGCTTATGATAAAAAATTGTAGTTGTTAAGTTAAAAATGTACAAAGAGGTACACAGTTTGCTAGTTCTTATCTATTAGTGACTTTTAGCTATTGAATTGCCTAAATTAATATTATTTACTATATTACACGTAAGTATAACTATGTTATTTATCATTTATATGTTGTTTATTATTAATTAAAAGTATCAAATGAATATTTATAGGAAAACTTGAAAACAGTTCATCATATTTGACTTGATAATTCATTTTCTTTTAAGATGTTTGTGACTTTATATTGCTTGTGTATGTGTGTTTGGATAAGAAAGTTGTTTCTGATTTGTGTAAAGGAGTTAAATATCAAATCTCACAGTGTGGTACAAAGATCATAGTGCTCTGAAAAGATCCCCATGAGGTCCTTACCATTTGAACAAATTTTAGAACCATTAAAACGGATCATTGTTTGTAAATTACTTAAAAATCTGAAGACACCAGCTAGTTTTATTCATGGTGTCAAAATTGCTAGACTTGTGTCTATTTGCACAATAAATTTAATTTAAAAATATACATCTATAATAATAAAAGCGCAATATGCTAATTAGGCTGGATGTCCCGAAGGACGTCTTTCTAGACGAAGTCGGGGCTGCAGCCGCAGGATCGAGGCAGGTGCCACAGCTGAAAGGGAGGGATCCAAGCAGCTCTGGCTGTGAAGACCTACTTGTGCACGAATTTCATGCATCGGGCCTCTAGTTTCTTTATAAAAGTATTGTACAATAAATGAAATTTCTCTAGGAGGGCTTAACCCTTTGCACTCACTTGCTTTTTTCCCCGATTCCTTTATTCTAATGCTAACCGTGTCGAGTCACACTCGACATCTGAGTGCAAAAGGTTAATGTCCAAACATGATTTTTATTTTATTAAATAATTACAAAGACCACTTAGGAGGAAATTCTAGATTTTTGAGGGCCTTGTTAAATAGTATTGTATAGAAAAAAGGTTTCTGTAACAATAAAAAATTATTAGACATAATTTCCATTCACTAGTGAAAAAACAGCATCATATGACTTTATTTCCTCCAAGCCTGTGCTTTTTAGTCCTGTTGATGAATCAATAGTGTTGTTTAAAACTTCATGGCTATGGCTAGAGGCTCCTGAGCAGCTGGCTTTTTACAGAAGCCCTTCCAGGAAGCATCTCCTTTCCCACTGCATTAGAGAACCTGCCGAGTGGCCTAAATGTATTAGCTACACACTCATAGAGCTTTCTATCGAAGAGGAGGACGACTTGAAATCACTTAAGAAAATGCTTGCTTATAGAATTTATGAGACATCCCAAGTGTTCCGGTTTCACTCTCTCATGAATTCTGGGTGAATAATTTTCTTATTTGAATAACACGTGCAGTTTAAAAAACAACACAAAAAAACAATATGGGTAAGAGATGGCTTCACACGAATCTTTCATTTCCCCCCAGCTTCTATTAATGCCCAAGTTTTACACAACATAATTTTTAAGAACTTGGTTCTTGTAGGTATAACACATTTAAAGGCCCAGTCTTACCAGTACAGCTTGACCAGCTTTTACATATGTCTACTCTACACCAAGACAGAACTTCCCAGCCCCTGGAAGGAGCTCTTCCCAGGCTGTGCTGCACCTTGAGGTCCCCACCTCCTACCCTCTCTCACCATTGTCAGGTTTATTTGTTCCTGAGCCTTTTTGATGTTATCATGGAGTATATCATTTTGGCGTCTGTTTTCTTTCCCCCACCTCATGGCCCTACACAGGATAGTCCATCCCTTTAAAGACAAATATAAAGCTAATAAATCAACACGAGAAACGATGAGAACAAAGGGCTTTGCTGTTGCTGTTTTTTCTCTCCCAATTGAAGGAAAGTTAATCCGTTGGCAAGACTGGTGACCTGTGGGCCTAGCTTCCAGGGGTGTCAGCCTGTGGATGTGGTAGTTGTGCTGCCCTTCCCTCCCCCCCCCCCCCAGCTCTGGGTACCAGGGAGGATGCTGCCTGCCACCTTATAAGCAGTGAGGCCACTGGCGAGCTTTGGAAAATGCGTGCTGTGTGCAGAAATGACGTCATTCTTCCCCTTTATTTTCTGGGACACACAGCCTCAGAATGGATGTGAAAAATGTGGTTGGGGGTGTAGTACTCTGGTCCTCAAAAAACACGGTCTGCCTCAGAGAGGGGCAAGTCCCCACTTTCTTATTGGTGCAGGGCTCTGGGTCAATGTCAGAGGTCAGTAGAAACCTCCCTTCTTCTAGGTCAGTGATTCTCAACCTTTCTAATGCCGCGACCCTTTAATACAGTTCCTCATGTTGTGGTAACCCCCAACCATAAAATTATTTTCGTTGCTACTTCATAACTGTAATTTTGTTACTGTTATGAATCATAATGTAAATATCTGTGTTTTCCGATGGTCTTAGGCGACCCTGCTAGTGGTTCTCAACCTGTGGGTCACGACCCACAGGTTGAGAGCCGCTGCTGTAGAGCCTAAGACCATCGGAAAACACAGATATTTACATTACGATTCATAACAGTAGCAAAATTACAGTTATGAAGTAGCAACGAAAATAATTTTATGGTTGGGGGTCACCACAACATGAAGAACTGTATTAAAGGGTCGCGGCATTAGAAAGGTTGAGAACCACTGTTCTAGGTAGATAGGAGCTCTGTAAGGCTGGCAGGCTTTGAATTTCTGCGTTGCTGTTGTTTTTCCTGATGAGCTCTATTCATCAAGATTCTTCCCTAACTCTAGCAATAGCTAACGGAACTTTTACAAACATGTTCCTGTCTCTGGGAATAGAATGGGAGCTTGGGACAAGTTAGGGGCTGAGGGTCACTCCTGAGCTGGAGCACCCAGTGGCCACTGCCTGACCCTGCAGAGCCCTCTAGCCCCGGCTGTCAGGGTTGCCTGCGTGTTCCGCCAGGGATGCTGCGTTAGCCTGGGCCTCAGCGACGGTGATGGAGAGCAAAGCCAGCAGCTGGTGGGCCTTCCTGTGAGAAAGAAAGAAACCATCGTTGCCTAAAGCTGCGGGGACGGGGTCCTTTGTTACTAAAGCCTAATAGTCTATGCTGACGGATTCCAAGGGTGAGAAGGAAACATCGGATGGAACGATACATGTCCCTGGCTGATGGAAGTTCCCCAGCTGTTCTGAGGACTCACAGGCAACCCATGGAGAGGCCCAGGTCTCTGCTGTCGCCTCTCATAAAGTTCCTAAACAGACTGCGGATGTCTCATCCAAACTGCTTTATTCAAAGCCGGGTGACATGCCTGCACCCGTTCTTCCTTAGTGCAGCTCTCTGATACTCTCCTCTCACTGGCCCTAAAAATCCTCCCCAAGATGAGGGAGCACTGTGGTGGTGACCCACCTCCTCAGTGAGCTCCCCCGCTGGGCCCCAGTGTGCCCGAGGCAGGGTGGGTACTCACATGGCCTCCGGCTGTGCAGCACTGGTGTTTGTGAAGGGACTGCATGTCACAGATTTTTGACTTGTGTGATTGATGAGTAATTGCTTCCGCCTCTCCATGAATTAACTGAAACACTTAAATTGTTCATTTGTTCACTGGACGGTTACTGAACGCTTTCTATGCACCAGGGACTGAGCCGGGCACTGTGGTTTCGCTGAGGGATAAGTTATAGACTGTGTCCTAAAGAACACCTGTTTCTGGGAAGGAAGACCAGGAAGTGATAAAGGACAGTGGAATGGAATAAGGGGCATCTGCAGAGGAAGCGATCAGCTGGAATTGTTGCTACTTGTGGTGGCTCGGAGGCGAGAGAAGCTTCGCAGAGGTGGTGGTCTTTAAATCTTGATGTTACGAACACTGTGTTAGGAAAACAAGCAACGTTATAGTATGTCATACTTTAAAAGTTTTTTAAAGTTCTAGACAAATTTGGAAGGTTCTATATGAGTTCATTAAGATGCAAGAAAAATTCCATGTTCTGCTTAAGTTTAAATTTAGTTTTACTAAAAGTCTTTACCAAAGTACCCAAGTTTACCACAGGCCAACACAAATATCCAAATCAATCGGATGTGACAAATGATGTTTTAATTAATGGCTACAGGTGAGTTTAATAATATAAAAATGTGCTAGGATGTTTTCTGTTGTGCTTGTGGTTAGCACGATGGCTTGTTTATGATGGAACATCTTCTGAGTCATTGCTATTTACACTCTTGATATTTCTTTAAACAGTAAACTATTTTTAAACTACTCTTAGATTATTTTTATGAACCAATCAATTCAATGATTGTGCTCCAAATTATAATACTGAAAGGTTTAACAATCCATTAACAAAATACTCTTTATATTCTTACTTCTGTAAAGAATTGGTGCCTATAAAGAATCAGTGCAGTGTATCTATTCTCAGGAAACACATCTGGAGTGATTACCTTCAGGTCTGTCCCTTTGAGTAGAGCTTGCTTATGCTACTGTGTGTCCTCTCATCGCTCCCTTCTCCTTCTTCTTGCTGTATTCTGCTCATCTCTATTTGAAATACCCTGAAAACATCGTTTTCACATGTGTCATTTCAGTTGTTAAATGCTCATTAATCCATGAAGGTTGCCTCTGTTCTTTACCCACTAAGCTGAGATAATTAGGATAGCGTCTTATTCTGCTGTGTTTGTTGTTTCATCATGCAGATCAAAGTCTAAATTTATTAAATAATAAGCAGAACTCATACTCAGTGAAAATGTCTTCCAAATGCAAATTACCACTGCAAAAGAGAAGTGTAGCTTTTGTATGTGGGGGTATATTTCAACGTGAGTACAAGATCAGATATGGAGTATCTATTGTCATTTTCACATTAGGACAATATCTACTATTGAAAGACTTCTTGGGCCTAAAATTCCAATCATGTAAATTAGGTGTTTGGTCACATTGTTAGCTTTGTCCCTTTGTCCTTCGTTGCTAAGCAACCAAAGAAAATGGTTAGGTAACTTGAAAAATTTGGTATGAACATGCTTGGCTTTATTTTTAATTATGCCTAGGAAATTACACATGTGAACAAAATGATGATGGTTACAATTTAATTAGCACATCACATATGCCAGAAATTTTCTATGCATTATTTTATTTACCCTTTACTTTATTACGAAGGTCAAATTCCAGATCAACACCTTACCAGCTATTTTATGTTCAAAATATTTAACAAGGCTTAGGATCCTGGTAGGCCAGTGCGGAGGATGCCATAGTGGGCCACCAGGTCCCCTTCCAGGAGGGACTGAAGCACTCCCTTCCCTAGGTGCTGGGGCTGTTGGCTGCAGACAACTCACTGCTGAGTCCCTCTCAGGCGTGCTGAAGGGAGAGGTGTTGCCCAAAGTTACGTCCCTTCCTGGGAGTATCCAACGAATCTTCGAAGCAGATTTGCAAAGGCTTTAAGTGGAGCAATTCTGCAGAACCAGTCCAGCTCCCGAGCTCCGCACAGGATCCAACGAGACCTCTATTCTAACTGCGTCAAAGGTCACCTCTTTGTTAAACCAGTGCTTCTCAAGTGAGGCTGAGGAGGCCGGACACACTGCTACCCTCCCTACAACACACAGGACATTTCCCACACCAAAGAATTATTTGGTCCTAATATCTGTCGTGCTGACATTGAGAAACCCTGGCCTAAGCCCACAGGTGTGGTTCCTATTAGCCTTTCCCATTAAACCTCTCAGAGTCTCAGATCTTAGACTCAGATAAGCCAACTTGCATCTGGGAACTGGGAAGCAATTCCAGTGCCTTAGGGAGGATTTTTGTTTATGATATTGCTGGTGTCATGAGATCTAAGCATATTTGGTTGGTAAGAAAGACGTTTACTATTATAGTTCATATGGGTACTTCCTAGAAGCAGATCAAAATAAACCAGAAAGGGAATGGATCAAAAAAGAATGATCCAGCCCTGCCTGGTCTGGCTCAGTTGGTTGGGCATCGTCCCGTGTACCAAAGGGTTTTGATTCCTGGTCTGGGCACATGCCTGGTTGTGGGCTCGATATTCGATAAGGAGCATGCAGGAGGCAGCCAATCAATGTTTAATTCTCATATCAATGTTTCTCTCTCCCTTCCTCTCCCTTCCTCTCTCTCTAAAAATCAATTTTTAAAAATCTCTCTTTTTTAGATGAGGGAGTCAGAGAGATTTGAAGTGTAAGAAGGGCTTGATTCATCATCACTAGCTTTGAAGATGAAGGGTATTACGAGCAAAGAAATGCAGGAAGCCTCTACAAACTGAGAACAAGGAGCCCACCAAAGGCTGACAAGGGACCAGGAACCTCAGTGCTCTGATGGCAAGGAACTGAATGAAGTTGGGAGAGGACTCTTCCCTAGACCCCCTGAAAAGAATGCTGCTTGGCTGAAACCTTGATTTTGGCCTTGTGAGACCAAGCTGGGAACCAACTAAGCCATACTGTGCCAGATTTCTGACCTATGGAAACTTCGAGATAATAAATGGGTCTTCTTTTAAAGCTGCTACATTTTTAATAATTTGTTACAGCAGCAATAGAAATCTAGTAGAGCTAATGATCAATTAAATAACCTTGCAGTAATTATTCCCAAATAAATCTGTCCTGCACAGTGTAAAAAAACACAAAACTCTCTCTTTTTTTAAGTAATTATCCGCATCAAGGCCCTGAGCACAGTACTTACATGACTTTGAAACCGGAAGAGAACAAATTCTGCTAACAATTGGAGGGAAGGAATTGGGGGTGAGGGGGTGGGGGGAGAGAAAAGTGTTTTAAACACCTTTTATGCCTTAAATGTAGTAAAATGACATAAAGAAGGGCACAGGGGAGAAGACTTCATTGTCAATGAAACTAGAGGCTAAAATAACTCCTTGGCCCAAATGGTTGGAGAACGTGTGCCAAAACCGAAGGCGGGAGGACGCTGATTGCAGACGGTTCCTTTTTCAGATCTTGCCGCACATACAAGGAGCAAATGGGTTATTTGGCCCCAAAGAGCCTAACCCAAAAGCTCCTATTTGGAATGGCAAAGTCTCAGGCTGTGCCTGGGCTGTCGGAGAGACCTTGGGCTAATTTCCATATCGAGAGGAGCACAAATGACAGGACAGAGACACGAGTAAACCAGTCAAGACTCAACTTTCAAAGAAGCAGGAGGCCAAAGGGTTAACAAAGAGGGAAAACAGCCATCAATCTGACAACAAGCAAAATGAATAAGTTAGATCACTACAACTGCCCGTCTCCTCCAAAAAATAGGACACACAGGTCTCCACAGTAAGCCAGGAACCCCCCTGCTCACCCGAAGGGGAGGCTGTGTCTGTGTTTATACCACACTGATTGCTGCGGACACAGTGAGGTGTCCAGGGCAGGATTAGACAATGGGCTTGAGGAGAACGTTTTGAGGCAATATTCCCAAATTTAAGCTGCCTGCTCTCTGGTCTCACTCTCCCTTTCTAACATTTTTTTTATATATAACCAAGAAAGAATAGCTTCCATTCACAAATTAGAAATAATCAGAGATTATGTAAGATAGGAAAGCAACATTTTTTAAAAATATATTTTATTGATTTTTTACAGAGAGGAAGAGAGAGGGATAGAGAGCTAGAAACATCGATGAGAGAGAAACATCGATCAGCTGCCTCTTGCACACCCCCTACTGGGGATGTGCCCGCAACCAAGGTACACATGCCCTTGACCGGAATCGAACCTGGGACCCTTGAGTCCGCATGCCGACGCTCTATCCACTGAGCCAAACCGGTTTTGGCAAAAGCAACATTGTTAATAAGGCAAAGAACCAAATATTTTTCTTCATAAAGTTTTCCTTTTACTAGTAATTCCCCAAGAACTCTTGGCTGTTCTTATTGGCCCGAGAAGGGTCACATGTCCACTTCTCCATGTAAGGGAAGCTGAGAAGTCAAATATTTTACTTTAAACCTCAGTAAGAATGGAAGGCGAGGGAGAAGGGGGTTGGAACAAGTGGGTGGCTCCCATACAAATGCAAACAAACTTGTTTGGGATCAAATTCCCACTTTGCCATTTATTAGCTTTGTCATGTTGGACAAGATGATGCTGTTAATAGTACCTACTTCAGAGGGCTGTTGTCAGGATTAAACGACGTATTGCATAAAGAGCACTGACAACTATCCCTGGCATGTGCTGTCATTGTTATCTGCGGTCTAAGGAACTCTATGGCATTAAAATATTGTAATTGCATAAATAATTGATAGATGATAAAAGATAGGATTTACAAGAATTAGAAATCATTTAGGTTTGCAGTGAGATCATCTTCTGCTTTAAAAATATTAGAATGTTTACTTCTCATAGAGATGAACCAATGCCAGTCAATACTTTCATTGGCCTAAATGTGTTTTTATTAGAAAAGAAATATGGCTTGTGAGTTGGATGAACTCTTGAGCAAGGAGACTAGTGAACATTGAGTGATTATAAGGCTTTAACTTTACTTTAAAAACATCTGGAAAGAATCTCTTAAGGGAGTTGTTCTACCTTATTTTCCTTCAAGTTTGTAAACTATATTTAAGTTTTCTTAAGCAAGCAGCCGTGTGTCCTGAAGGGAATTGTCACAGCTCCCTTCCCCACCAGCCAAAGTTAACTCGCCATGAACTGCAAATTTATGAAGAGTCTCTTTGTCCCTTGACCCAAAACTAAAGTTCATCCTAAAGAAAGAAGTCAGCTAATACATTGAGAATGAACCAACTTCATTCTAGATGAGAACTTACCGATGACTGAAATGAAGGCTCATATCTGGGTTAAAAATGTATTTTTTAAGTGTTTTATAGTTCAGTGAGAGAAAGTAATTCAGAAATCACAAAAATATAGCAGTTAAATACAGTCTTTAGGAAAATAGAGGAATATTGGTAGCCGTGCTTTGGGGAGGAGGAATCACATGCTATGGGATGATTGAAGAAGGTCCTATGGAGGTGCATTTGGACTTGTCATTAATGGGTAAGCTGGTTTTGGACAGGTGGGCAGGGAGCAAGGGTGTTGATAGCAGAGGGAAAGAAGGAGCAGGCAGGGGAGGGAAAGGGTAGGACAGTTGTTGCACGAGGCAATGGAACAGAGGGAGTTATGAGCAAGCCAGGGACAGTCTTCCCAGCGATATTACCTCTCAGTAGGAAAGACCGAAAACAAGTGAGAAGACAACTACATACGTAAACAGCATGAGGGATGTGAAGCAAACATAGCAGGGTGATGGGAAGGAGGAGGACTGGGGGCCAGTTCAAGCTGGGCAGAGGGAGAAGTTGTGTTTTCTATAGGGTTCCCAACACATCAGCCTTTCGGAGGAGGTGACATATGAGAAAAGACCCGCAGGAATTGGAAACTGAGGCTCTGGACTTCCCAGTCAAAGGGAACAGCAAGTGTAAAAGCTTCGATGCAAGGAAAGCGGGGATACCTGTGGTGCTGGGACACAGTGGCCGAGGAGCATGCTGGACGGTGAGGTTAGAGAGGAGGCGGGATCCAGATTACCCAACGCCAAGGCAGCCTAGGGAGGAGTGTGGGTTGCATTCTGAGTGAAATGGGAACCTGCTGAGGAATTTAAAGAGGAAGGCAATATGATCTGGTTTTCATTCGTAAAAATAATAAAAGTCACCTTGGCTTCCTGCGGGGCAGACAGCAGTGGGTAAGGATGGCAGCAAGGGCGCTGCTGCTGGAGACAGAGCTGCATTGATCTAGGTTCTGTTTTCTGCGTGACCCGCCACGGGGTCCTATCTCGTAGGGTCCCTGCTGTGCCAGCTGTTAACCCTGAGTCTGTATGAGGGGCAGTCACAGGAGGGCTCTCAGGAGGGTGCAGAGTGGCAGGTAGGGGCACCCGATGAGCTCGGGGCAATGCTCAGTACAATGGCTGAGAGGCTGTAGAACAGCTGGTCAGAAGCAGGTGATGTTTTAACGACCAGCACAGCTGTCCAGTGCACCCTGCCTTGGTCTTGGATGGCGGTTATGGAGATGGTGAGAAGTGGGTAGACTTGGGATTTATTTTGACGATAGAAATTTTAAGTAGGCGTGCTGATGAATTTGTAAATAGGACCTATGCATTACAAAGATGAGTGTGGTAAGACTGGTGCCTAACATTAATTACCCATTTTTCTAAAGTATATTGCTTGCCCAGCATGACTCAGTGGTTGAGCATCGACCTAGGAACCAGGAGGTCACAGTTTGATTCCCGGTCAGGGCACATGCCTGGGTTGCGGGCTCGATCCCCAGTGTGTGGTGTGGAGGAGGCAGCTGATCAATGATTCTCTCTCATCACTGATGTTTCAATCTCTCTCTCCCTCTCCCTTCCTCTCTGAAACCAATAAAAATATATTTAAAAAAAAGCATATTGCTTCATTTTATAGTCTCAGTAAAGAAAATAATTTTAAAAGTAGTTTTCCCTTGCTGATCTGAATGTCCTACAGGGCTTCCGGATTATTCTCGTTGGACAATAGGGGGAGAGACATGAAATAAATGGCAATTGACTTAATGACAAAAACCAAGACATCATTTTAACCAAGTTCAAGTTATTGGCTTAATTTCTTCTGATTAATCATATTCTCTTTAAACTATAGGAAGGAAGTTGGTTTACTGAAGAGTGTAGCTAATCATTTTCTAGTTAAAAGACAGAATGTGAACTCTTGAATGTAAAGAACTTTTAAAATGGTAGTACCAGTCTTCCAATATTCCATAGCTTTAAATAAACCAGCGTTTTAAAAAGGATTTTATATCTCATCCTCAATCTAATGAGCATTTTCACATTGCAAACCACACAGCACCCGAGTGTAGACCAGACCTTGGCAATGAAATAGAGGATATGAATTAACGTGTAAGGAAGACTAACCAGCTTCAGAGCTTCATAAAGAAGCTATTTCCCAAGCCGGGTTGGGAATTTGAAAGGCACTTTTAAACAAACTCTCCTCCTTCCGACTTTCCCACCACTTTAATTTTAATACTTTACTCCTTGATTTCCTTGGCAAGATTAGGTCATGAGAGCAGGAAACCAGGCCATGATAAGTAATTCCATCTCAAATTAGGCACGAAACTCCCCGTGCTTCAGAGGTGGAGGGCTCTAAGCAGGCAGAACAGATCTTGTTTCCCAGGTAGATGTCATTTAGAAGTCACCTCGCCCGCTTTACTGTGTCCATGACCTGGGAGGTCAGTGCCCATGTGAATCTGAAAATCTAAAGCCTGACCGACAGTTGCCCAAAAAATTCTGAAAGCCCCTTAATAGCTGCTATTTTATGTAGTTGATATATACCTAAAATTGCATATAAATCAAACAATATTAATCAAGTAACATTTAGAATAAGAATGGGAGAATACTACTTAATATAAATGCTGATCGATCCTTTCTAAAGCAAATAGAAAATCTCTAGTTCAGTCATTCTGAGTTTGTGTAAATTTTGGTTTGGCTTAAATTGGAATCTATCTCTAATAAATGGTAAAAATCCCCAGGAGATGGCTTATGAAAGACCATGATGTCGTAGTGTTTGAACAGCCAGTTAAGTAAAAACAACTAAAGAAATAATTTAATATTGTAAATATATAAAAATAATTGGGGTTTGTAACTTAATTCAGATTAAAAAAATGATTTTAGGGCATATTAAGGTCAGGAGTTTACTGTTTTTATTTATTATTTTTTTAAAATATATTTTTATTGATTTCAGAAAGGGAGGGAGAGGGAGAGAGAGAGACAGAAACATCAATGATGACAGAGAATCATTGTTTGGCTGCCTCCTGCATACCCCCTACTGGGGATTGAGCCCATAACCTGGGCATGTGCCCTTGACCGGAATCGAACCTGGGACCCTTCAGTCCATAGGCCAATGCTCTTTCCACTGAGCCAAACCAGCTAGAGTTGTTATTATTATTATTATTATTATTATTATTATTATTATTATTTTGTATTGCTAAAAAATAAATTTTTACCGGTGCCATGGGTTGACAACAAAGGTCACTGTTTTAATGTGCTAATTCAGGGAAGAACTTCATTCAGGGTTCTGTTTCATCATCTCACCATGGGAAGGAGATAGAAGACATATTTTGATGGGTTCTATTAAATTCTCTATTCCAAATCTTACTCATTCACCCATGGTCTAAGCAATACATCCAGAAATCTGCATATAGATTATTATTTATTGAGCATTTATTATGTACATTTGTTAAGGTGTTAGAATAATTAATTTATTCTTAAATATGAATTAAGCAAAAACTTTGGATAAGTCATTGTTCACAGGGCAATGCAGTATGTGAGCAGGTCACATTCACTAAAGAATGATTAGATTAATAAGGAAGGCAGTTAAGTAAACTGGAAATTACAAAATGGCATAATTAGGACTTTCACAGAGAAACTCCCAGGCAATGATAATATCTGAACTAGTGGTAGGTAGGGGGAGGGTTGAGGAACATTGTAGAATAAGCTTCCTAAAGAAAGTGACAGCTATGTTATAACTTAAAATATAGGTGTTAATGAGCCCATTGATGAAAGTTTGGTAAGCCAAAAAGCCACATAATTTTGGTGATTCAAAATTATAAAGATAGAAATGAATATTTCATGTTGAGGGAATTATGATAATTTGACTATGAATTGAACATGATGGAAAGAGAGGTGAGATGGATGATGGAGGTTGTTTAATAAACAATGATTCTGTATGAGTAATCTGCAGCAGTACAAAGGGTCTTGAATACTTTGTGTCAATTTTATTATGAGGGCACTGGGGAGTCCTAGAAGTTTTTAAGAGGAACATGATATAATTAGGTTTGTACTTTATAAAGATTATTCTTAATGGCATAGAGAGGAGAAAATGAATTGGGATAGAAGTGGGGAAAATAAATTGAGGCTACAAGACTCAACCAGAGACAAAAAAAAAATCCTGTTCAGAGATTACAGAGGTCATTTCTATGAAAGATATTGGAAGTCTGAATTAAGATAGTAGAAGCAAAGTCAGAGAAGTGGATGGGATGCAGTGTTATGAAGGAGACTGAATCAACAATGGTTGATTTGGAGGAGGGGTGAGAAGGGAAAGATGGGAATAACACAGGGGGAGAATTTGGCTTAGGGAGAATAGGGGCAGATGTTGGGCCAGTTGTGGAATGCTGACTTTGAGTTTACTCCGGGACATCCTACGGTCCTGTTGAGGATACACTGAGTTTGGGATTTAGAAGAGGAGTCTAAAATGGAGAGTGAAATTTGGGAATTATTATTAGCACATACAGGTAGTAGCCTGGATATAGATGAACTTGTCCAGGGAGAATGCATAGACTGAGGGAGGAGCACCAAGAGTTAATTCTGGGTAAGAAACATGAGTTTTCAAGCAATATTGAAGATAGCTCCAAGTAGGAGGAAAACCAGAAGAGTGTGATTTCAGGGAATACAAGGAGAGAGGAGAGGAAAAGTTCACAGAGTCAAATGCTGCCTACAGGTTAGATTGAGGTAACTATGGGAAGTTAAAATGAGGAGGTAATTGGTGACTTTGGAACCAGTAGTTTTAGAGGAATGGGTGTGGGGGGTGTCAGTGGGTAGACTCAAAATTCCACTGGAATGAGAAATGCTCAAAAGGAAGACAATGATGCGGCTGAAGGCAGTTCTTCCCTGAAGGAGGCAGCTGAGCTGGTGTAAAATCTAAGAGCCTTGCCAGTATGACTCAGTGGTAGAGCATTCACCTATGAACTGGAGGTCATGGTTTGATTCCAAGTCAGGGCAATTGATCCCCAGTAGCGGATGTGCAGGAGGCAGCTGATTCATGATTCTCTTTCATCACTGATGTTTCTATCTCTCTCTCCCTCTCCCTTCCTCTCTGAAATCAATAAAAATATATTTTAAGAAAATCTAAGGGAAGAGTGCATAGGTACAGGGGCTCCAAGGGCACCCACCTCAGTTGTGAAGGGAAAGAGAAATGAATGGGTCCATAGCTTACGGAAGATCTGAGCTAAAATGTGTGTGTTTCTTTGTTTGATTATTTTTGTTTGTTATTGTAACTGTTGTCACTTTTGTTGTCAATTGGGGTGTGTGTGTGTGTGTGTGTGTGTGTGTGTGTGTTTGTGTGTGTGATAAAATAAATCATGGGACTGTAATGCAGAATGTGCTCTTAATACTTATGGAAAAATGTGATATAAAACAGTATGCTGGTGCTACGTAGGCAGCCGCCTCATACACCTTGTGTTCACCACATCTGATTGCATTAGTATGTCTTATACTTATTTAATCTCGTGTTGTTTTGTGCAGTAACATGTGCACAGGCTTGTAGCCTAGGAGCCATACAGCCTAGGTGTGGAGTAGGCTGTACCATTTAGGTTGGTGTGAGTACACTCTGTAATGTTCACACAATGATGAAATTGCTCAATGACTCATTTCTCAGAATGTATTCCCATTGTTAAAATAATGGCTCCCAGGACTGTGTATGGGAAAACTGCGGAACAGAGTGGCTGAGAAACTTACCCAGTGTTACATAACTAGCCCCTGGCACAGCTGGGCCTTAAATCCTACTGGTCAAAGTCAGACGATCCTGAACTGCCTCTCTTTCAAGATTGCAGCATGTAATAACTCCAAAGTAAATATAATTTATTTTTCTTTATGAAGAAATGACTTGTAAATTTGGGAATTTTAAATTGGTAGCTTTGATTATACTTTGTACCTTTTCTAGACAAAGTGACCCATTTTTTCTATGAGGTAAGTCATGGGTAAGACATTTTGAAAATAATCCTCCAAAGAAGAAACAAATGAGCTAATTTAAGGGTGGACATGGCACCTTATGTTTGCTGTGAGACCAGCCCCTCCCACTGCAATCAAACTCCCTCAAAGATGATGGGCAGGACGATGGCTATACATCGAGTGACCAGATTATTATGATCTCTGAACGCATAATAATCTGGCCACTCAGTGTGTGTGTGTGTGTGTGTGTGTGTGTGTGTGTGTGTGTGTGTGTATTAGAGGCCCGGTGCATGAATTCGTGTATGGGTGGGGTCCGGCCAGCCTGGCCAGTGGGAGGGGACATGAGCGGTTGGCTGTCCTGCCTGCTGGTCAAACTCCTGGTAGAGGGGACAATTTGCATATTATCCTTTTATTATATAGGATATACACTGAGTGGCCAGATTGTTATGCTTTCAGAGATCATAATAATCTGGCCACTCAATGTATGTAACTATCAACTACGAAGCATTGACCCCTGTAATCAGGACCTTTCTCAATGAACGAGCCACAGCCGTTTTCCTCTGCGTTGTATTAGGATTGATGGTTGCCTGTAACTTCCATAGATATGCAAAACCTCTTTTGCATTGCACTGTTGTGTTTAACTGAACAAAGTCAATGTGATATTAAAATTAAAATCACACTCGTTCCTGGCAGTTTGGAAGAGCGTGTGTAGCTGTCGGCCAGGAACAGGCAGAAAGGGTCCACCTGGGCTCCTGGTCCCTGGTGAGCTTTAGCAAATGAGGAAAAGCTCCTGAGCTGCGACAGCAACCTCCCGGCAGCATGAGGGCCAAAGGCTAAAGGTTCAAGTCCTCGCTGGGTGAGGGGCTTGAGCACAGCTCTGTGGGGAGATGAAACAGGGGGAAAGGCCACAGGAGAGACAACAGAGGTTTCACGTGGTAGAGAAAATAAACTTCCCAGAAAGAGTTCAGCCGAGTCACTAAGCAAACTTCCGCTTAGACGATGAGTGTGTTCCTCGGGTCTAACATACCGTGTGGTGACTGTAGTTAATGATGCTGTCTTGTAGATTGGAATTTGCTAAGAAAGTAGGTTTTAGGTGTTCCCAACACACTCGCAGAAAAATCGGTAACTATGTAAGGTGATGGAAGTGTTAATTAGCTTGATTGTGGTAATCATTTCATAAGTATATGTACACTGAGTGGCCAGATTATTATGACCACCTGACGTTTGTAGGCAAATTAGCTGTAATTTTGCACTGAAGTTGCTAGAGGGCCAGACCATTATAAATAGCACAACATACCTAAGTATTGTTGCTGATCAAGTTCATCCTATCATGTTGATGGTGTATCCCAATGAAGATGGCTTCTTCCAACAAGACAATACGCCATGCCACGGTGCTCGTATTGTGCAGGAGTGGTTTCAAGAACATGAGGGAGACTTTACCTTGCTTAGGTGGCCCCCACAATTACCAGATCTCAATCCAATTGAGCATTTGTGGGACGAAATTAAAAGAGCCATCAGGCAGCTGGTTCCACAACCATCAAATCTCACAGAACTGGACAGTGCTATTCATCAGGCATGGTGTCAGATTCCTCGCATCACCTTTCAACATCTCCAATGCCAAGAAGAATCGCCGCAGTATAGGCAAAAGGTGGCCCAATGAAGTACTGATGGGGTGGTCATAATAATCTGGCCACTCAGTGTATATCAAACCATCACATTGTATATCTTCAATATGTACAATTTTTCATCTTCCAAGTATGCCTCAATAAATCTGGAAAACCAAATCATGTACACAGCTTGGGCTTTTCATAGCTGTTCCTAACAGCTTTGTTCTTATTGGTCAAAAAGTTTAAAAATCCTAAATTCTCATCAGCTGATGAACGGATAAGCAGAATATATTAGATCTTTACCATGGAATATTATTTGGCAATAAGAAAGGAATGAAATATTGATTCATGCTACAACATGAATGGATCTTGAAAAAATTAGGTTAAATGAAAGAAATCAGTCCCAAAAGACTACACATTATATAATTTACTTTATGTGAGTTATTCAGAATATGCAAATCTATAAAAACAGATTAGTGATTGCTAGAGGCTGAGTGGAAGGGAGCATGGTGAGTTATTGCTAATGGGTATGGGGTTCCTTTTGGGGAGACAAATGTACTAAATACATTAAGAGTAAATACACTAAATTATACACTTTATTTAATTTTATTATTATTTTTAATCCCCAACCAGGGCCCTGGCCGGGGAGCAGCCTGAAACTGAGGTATGTGCCCTTGACCGGAATTGAACCCAGGACCCTTAGGTCTACAGGCCAATGCTCTAGCCACTGAGCCAAACCAGCTAGGGCAAATGATACACTTTAAATGAATGTGTTGTTATATTATCTAAGTAACATTATTATTAAAATCTGAATTGAAGCCCTGGCCAGTTTGGCTCAATGGATACAATGTTGGCCCGTGGACTGAAGGGTCCTGGGTTCAGTTCAGATCAAGGGCATGTACCTGGGCTGCATGCTTGATCCCTGGCCCTGGTGGGGAGCATGCAGGAGGCAACCAATTGATGTGCGTCTCTCACATTGATGTTTCTCTCTCTCTCCCTCTTCCTTCTACTCTCTCTAAAAATCAATGGGAAAATATCCTCAGGGGGGGATTAACAAAAACAACAAAAATGGCTTACAAATTAGCACCCAAAAATTTCATTGTCACAGTATATCTCAAGACTTCAAATCCTTTAAAAACTTCCTTCCATATTTGACTTTCACTTTAAAGATAAAAATAACTTAGTTTTCTTTTTCAAATATTATATTAATATTTATAATTATTATAAAATTATACTCTCCAACACAAGTAAATTTGTTTCTTATGCTTGAATGCTGCCATTTCCACTCTCCCAATGGGTAGAGTTAATTCTGAAAAAGTTGGGTATTTTAACATCATAATCGGATTGCTGATGATTTCTGAGTTGATTATTAAACAAGCTAATCCAGTACAATAAGATTATTGAAGTCTATCCATGCTGCAATCTATTGCTTATGTAAATTTGGTCCAATAGTGGTAAAGATTCTCCATACTTGTTGCCTGATCAGTAAACCAGGTAGTCTTCAGACAGGGTTCAATAATATGGTTCCCTTGTGTGCGAAGTCAAATGGGCACCTCATTTTTCACCATGTTCATATCAAAAGCCCACTATTCTGTTAGCATTTACTTACTGCATTTCTATGACTGAAGATTTAAAATAAAATTAACCTTGAAAACAGCCATCAAAATTAAATGAACCAGTTCTGTTCAACAAACAACATGTATAAACCATTAAATGTCCAAAATTGGGGTGATGTTGACTTGCTATTTGTTCTGTTTCCTGGTAGGTTAAACAGCAATGTTCCTGTTTAAAACCGAGGACAAATAGTAATGGTTCTAACCGTGAGATCTGCCCTGGCCCTGAGTTCATTTTGCACAAATAAAATTTAGCTTTATTAGCTATTAGCACAAAGCATCCCCTACAATGCTCTATTTATCTTAATGAATAAAGTTGGTCAGAATCTACAACTCAGAAAAGTTGCATCAAAAGCAAAGACTGTTTGCTACCAACAATAATGAATAATTTAGATGTGCTAGTCTTTCTGTGAGAAATGGATAAAATACAAAGAGCAAACAAACATGACCAGGAACTGGTAATGACCCTGCTAGCATGGAAAGTCATGCCAGTACCATCCAAATTGATGTACAAGCACAGAAAAGGAATAAAAACTCTTCAGAAAATAAAGTAGGATGCTGTGGGAGGAGATGTGAATAGATGCTAAATTAACAGGGACATTTGTTCCCATTTTTTTTTTCTCCGATGTAATTTGTGAATCCTAGAAAAAGGATAGTGTGCTTGTTTGATGTTCTGGGCAAATTAGGTCAAAACATAGGCATGGCCAACCCTTGGCTAAACTGTAAAGACTTGTAATTTGTGTTTGCTTTCCTCCTTCCTTTCTGATTCTTGCCTTCTATTTCAATCTTCTGCTTGCCCCCAAGGAGAAGGCCTTCCCTGGAGACCTCCTAATATGCTCTCACCCAACCAGAAGCACTGCTTTACCTTCCTTGAGATGTACATTTATTCAGAACCTGACAATATCTGGGAGTTGGATCCAAGGTTAAAGAGTAAACCTAAGAGATCTTACATTTGAGAAGAGGAATTTTTTCACGGGAAATCATGGATTACTAATGATTTATACATCAATAATTGAAATGGGGGTGAGGGTTGAAGATTATCTTGGAGGAAAAAGGTCTGCTTTTACCCCAAGATGGCACGCTAGAAGTGAGTGTGGAAATCTTTTCTAATGGCTTTGAGCATCTCTCTCTGATTAGACCTTTATCTCAAATTAAGGAAGGCACTTGAAAGATCACTCAGTCCCATGGGTTTTCATATGAACTCTGTGGACAGAGACCTTGACTTTCCGGTTGTTCTTTAGGGGTCATTTTGGGGATTGAGAAATAGAAACTGAATAGGTAAGGTGCAATGGTGTGAGGGTATCTGCTCTTTTTTTGTTGTTTTTCCTGTACAACTGAGGTTTATATGTATTCTAAGAGTCTTTAGTTTTTTGGGGGGATGAGGCAGGGAAAAAATAAATATCCAAGTAAATGAAATGTGTTCAGTCCGTGGACACATTATGTGTGGCACATAGTTCAGTTATAGCCCAAGTGCCTAGCACAGAGCCTGACTCATACCAATTTTCCAAAAAAAATTTTTGAGGACTAAATGAGTAAATGCAGAGTTTCTATCCCATAATAAACCTATTCTTCTCATATGTAGAGGAAGGAAGCACAGTTCTAAGCAATCAGAACTGGCTCACTTAGGTGTTATTTCTATGTGTTATGCAGGTAAAATATTTTTGAGTACTTCCACGACTCTCTTCCACTTGCTGATATCTGAAATGTCCTTGACCTAAAAATCAGAGTTGGTCATAAACCCATGATATCAGGTTATTTCCTGGGAGCAGATATTTATTTCCTTTGAAAGAGAAAGCATAAGAGGCCTAGGTGGCAGTGGGAAGGGAAATAATTCAGAAATGAGTAGCTTGGGTAAGTCAAAATAGATTTGCTTCCTTCTCAATTCTGCCAGTGATTGGTGTTGACAAAGTTCCCCTTCTGTCCTTGGCAGCATTGTGGGGAATCTGACAGAATGACGAATGCCAAGAACTTTTCGTGTAGAGCCTGGAGATAGGGATGGGAGGTGAGGGATAACTGAGACAAGAAACCATAGAGTCCAGTGAATGTCTCTCATTTAAGTCATATGGTTTTAATGAGGTCAATATATGGAAAAAGCATATGTCTAAGTTATACAGACACTAATTCAGCATGATAGTATCATGCTAATCAACCTTCCTTTCCTTCGGAGTTATACCAGGCTTTCTTTTTTTTTTTTTTTTTAAATATTTTTTATTGACTTTTTACAGAGAGGAAGGGAGAGGGAGAGAGAGTTAGAAACATCGATGAGAGAGAAACATCAATCAGCTGCCTCCGGCACACCTCCTACTGGGGATGTGCCCGCAACCAAGGTACATGCCCTTGACCGGAATCGAACCTGGGACTCTTGAGTCCGAAGGCCGACGCTCTATCCACTGAGCCAAACCGGTTAGGGCTATACCAGGCTTTCTTTATCACTTACTCTCCTTTTAAAACACAATTATTTATAATTCAAGCAGAGTTTTAGTTTGGCTTATGAAAGCTTTTGCACAGAATTTAGCATATTCATTATGCCTTATTAGCATTGCTATGGAGGTTGAATTATTAATTTTAGAATCATCATGTAGCTTTGAGCATGTTGTAACATGTTTGTGCTAGGGAAATTTTATTTGATGTGGTTTTTTTAATGAAATCAGTAGGTAATAGGGCCTAATTCTTTTTTTAATTTTTATAACTCTACTGAGTCTATTTAGTGCTTCACATAAAATAAATGGAGGATATTTAAAGTATAACATATTCTTGGGAAGTTTTTGAATTTATTATGAATAACAGGGGAAAAATCTTTGTGATATAGACTTTATTTGGCAGGTGGATTAAACTCCCTTACTTCCAGATAAGGAATTGAAAAGGGACACACACTTAGACACATCTCTGATAAAATTATTTTTCCCCCTTTTTTTATTGTCTAAAATTTTACATATGTCTCCTTTTTCCCTGCTTGACTCCTCTCCCCCCCCCCCCCCCCCGAGCCATTTCCACCCCGGTGATAAAATTATTGTATTTCTAAATTTAAAAAGAAAACTTTACAAACTTCTATTCAGAAAAAAATATTTATAAAAGTGAGAAGTCAAAATAACCAAGGCTAGCAAACAGTGAAACAGCATCTACACTCAACCGAGAGGAAGTGACTGGGGTGGGCGGTCCTGAAGTCACCCAGAAGTTCAGTCCCAGTCATGATGGGAGAAAGACCTGATAGTCTGAGCAGAGAATCAGGGAGGATATGACAGTTTACCTTGCAGACAAAGAAAAGAAGTGAATCACAACAGGACTCTGAAGAACACAGGACACATAAGGGAGATACCCAGTGGAGAGCAGCACAATTGCATAGTTAATCCCAGAGAGATAGCAGATGACTTTCCCTTTTCTATGGGACCTGGAATTACTTCTTACTTGTGGGTTTTCCTAATATGTTTTCAATAAAGGTAGTTTGAGAGTTTGTGTTGCTTTCAACAAAATATCCTTTATTTGATAAAAATTGTAGAAGTTTTTTCATAGTTTGTGAAGTTTGGCAATAATTAAGGAAATGACTTCAAGTGTCTGTTCTCAGGGCTGAAGACATGGCTTGCATTGCATGGTCAAATGTCACTTACTTATAGTCAACAGAGATGGGCCTGCCTTAGAGAGGAGAGAGAGATGTATTTGCTTTTCTGTGCTTATATTCCTAATCAATATCATAAGCCCAGCCCCACTAGCATGGCTCAGTGGTTGAGCGTTGACCTATGAACCAGGAGATCATGGTTCAATTCCTGGTCAGGGCATAAGCCTGGGTTGTGGGCTCGATCCCTGGGTGTGCAGGAGGCAGCTGATCAATGATTCTCTCTCATCATTGATGTTTTTGTCTCTCTCTCTCTCTTTCCCTTCCTCCCTGAAATCAATAAAAAAATATATTTTTAAAGATGATCATAAGCCCTTTATCCAAGGGATTTATTTGGTATCCTGGGAAATAATGTTAGGAGTAGAAATGGGCTAAAATTTTAAATTCATTTTAATGATATTTGAATAGCACTTCTGCTGTTCAGGTGGGACCAGATCATCCAGTGCTTTGTAGGACATGGTGAAGAATGCATTTTATATACTTGAAATGGGACAGGTTAGCTTTATGTATCAACTTGGCTGGGCTGAGGGACAACCAAATAGCTGTGGAAACTTCATTTCTGCATGAATCTTAAGGGTGTTTCCAGAAGAGATAAGGATTGGGATCTGCAGGCTGACTAAGGAAGATAGGTCTCACCACTGCAGTGGGCAGCATCCACTCCATCTAGGTCCTGAATAGAACAAAAATGTGGAGGAAGGGTGAATTCGCTGTCTGCTTGAGGTGGGACGTCATCCTCTCCTGCCCTTGGGCATTGGTGGTCCTCATTCTTGGGCCTTTGACTTCAGACCAGGTCTTACGTCATTGGTCTCCTAGTTCTCAGGCCTTGGAACTTGGACTGGGACTTACACCATCGGCTTTCCTGGACCTTCAGCTTGCAGATGGCAGATCACAGGACATCTTAGCCTCCTTAATTGTGTGAGCCAGTCCCTCATACTAACCCTCTTTCTGCATATCTATAGCCTGTTGGTTCTGTTTCTCTGGAGAAGTCTGATTAATACAGTGGGCAAGTGGATATTCAGATCTGGAACAGAGAGACTTGATGCCTAAACAGGAGAACAATTAGGAAGTCATGCTGCATAAAGCCACAGATGGAATGAGATCTCCTCAGAGCCAAGTCTAGAGTGGAGAAAAAGACCCAGGGTGAGACCCAAGGATGTATTCACATCTGTGTATTAGCTTTCTTTTTGGTTCCATTGATCTTCTTATATTAGTAAGATACTGTTTTAATGGTAACAGCTCCATAATAAGTCTTTATACTTGTGAAAACAAGTCATTAGCTGTTGTTTTTCTTTTTAAAATATTTTTCTTCTTTCCACTTGTATTTTCTTACATGTGAACTTTTGTATCATTTTACAATATCAAAAACTTTCTTTTGATGTAGGACACTAATTTTAATTTTGAGAGGGGTATAAAAAACATTGATATTTTACTTCATATCAGTGACTTAACTGATTTTTGAGCTAGACAAGTCATTAGTGTGTGTCTGGCCTATCAAGATGAGGATACTTATGGGGCCTAGGCCTGAGCGGGTGGTCCAGAGATGGCCCCGACTGAGAGATTGGTTCTGTCTGGGGCTGGACAAGGGGCGGAGGCCCAGGGGCACGCAATTGGGAGCCACTGGATAGACATTCTGGCAAGACACTGGCAGGTAACACGGCTCCACTTGCAGAGAGTGCCAAAGCCAATGGAAGATGTGGAAACATTGAAGGAAAAGTCTGTAATTTATATTCAGAGGAACTTGGTTAAGTCTGTGCACTGAAACTATTTCTTATAATAAGTTTCAGTTTTTAGTTACCATTTTTAAGCCCAAAAAATTTTACCCAAACTCTGTGAATTAGAAAATATTCAAGCTCTTGCACAGTGATGTTTTAAACTCGTTATTTTGAACTTTCTTCTCAATCTACAGTTGTGTGCTCAGATGAACTTTTCTCTGCTCTGATTAGGGAACAATTCCTTTCCCCCCTCATTTCTTCCACCTTGAAATTTGGAGCTTGATGTTCAAGGAGCATGAAGCTACTTGTAATTTTGCAAGTTCTTTTGCTCCCTCCCTTTCGTTTTTTTGTGCTTGCAGCTCTGTCTTCCTGCCTTGCTTCTTCCCCTCTGCTTTTGTCTGGCTAATACCCACTCATCTCTCAAAACCTAGCTCAGAGCTCCCTTCTTCAAGAAGCTCCTATGTCTCTTTCTTTTTCTTATTACATTTATTAGGATGACAATGGTTAATAAAATTAATAGGTTTCAAGTGTACAATTCTACAGTACCCCACCTATATATTGCATTGTGTGTTTACCACCCTAACTTTATTCTCCTTCCCTCACCATATATTTGATCGCCTTTACTCTTTACTGCCTTCTTCCCACCTCCCCTTCCCTATGGTAATCAGCATACTATTGACTGTGCCTATGAATTTTTGCTTGTTTGTTCCTTTGATGTTTTCAGTTTTATGTCCCACATATGAGTAAAATCATATGTTCTATGCCTCTTTCTGTACAAGTGCCTTTTTGCATGCTTCCCAACGGTCCTGTACTTACCTCTGTCACAACATCAATGACAGTGTACTGAAATGGCTTGTACTTCCCTGCGCCCTTCACTAGAGTGTGACCTCTTCAGAACTCTATGAGGGTTTCTTTGATCTCTGCACCCCCAACACTAGGTATAAGGCCCAGCACAGATCAGACAGTCAATAAATATTTGTTGAATCAATACATAGCCAAGCTACCTTCCTAAAAAGAATCCCACTTATAAGAAGAATGAGCTAAAGCACTCTCCAAGTTTCACACTTTAATAGGACACATAACTCTAAAATATGAAAAAAAGATTTATGAATCGTAGGGGGTTGAGTACATTACTTTGAAATTCATTTTCTCCTGTCATCGACATGGAAACGTTTCGAAGAGAAATAGATGTCAGAAGCTTATGGAGTGTGAGTGGGACAGCCCTTCCTATAAAAGCTTATTTTTTCCAGGTTCTTAAGCTGATGATAGATTTTAGAGCTGAGAGGCTCGGTGCAGTGGAAAGAGCGTCATGCTCTTCAGGTAGAGGGAGCTTGGAAATGGGGCCCCTGGGACACTGCCCTCGCAAAAAAGTCATCTCTTCCACAATCTGGAAAAGATGTTCTCCTCAGTCAGAGAAGCCAAAGGTGTGACAAAGTGCCTCAAAGCCCGAGAGAAAATAAATGACCGATTCCAGTATTCTATCTAGCGTCCTCGGGAGCTCCAAATTTGGTTTTTGTCTAAATATAAAACACATGGCAGAGCAAGCCTTGTTTCCCTTTTCCTGGCTTTTTGTCAGGTTGTGTTGGAAGAGAGCATCTCTTATTATGTAACTGAATTTCCCTAATGGAGCCTGGTGCAAGGATGAAATCATGCATGCTTTGGGATAGTGGAGAAGAATAAGAGCAATTGTTTTGTGTGTTTTTTAACTCAGAAAAACTAATACATTGTTCTAATTAAGTTCATAGACTAATAGAAGGTCAAGGCTAGAAGGAAATTTCCGTATCTTTTAATTCAACTTATTGATTTTACAAATGAAGAAACATTAAATATAGTGAAGTTGATCAAGGTCTCAAAAACCTTGATATGCCAGGGCATCAGGTATGTAAACAAATAATATAAAGCAGGATAAAAATATGTGATGTAATTGGAAATAAGTCAGTGTTAAGTTACCAGCACTGTCCTTTTATTTTGTAGGGGAAATATCTTCTCATCCAGGATGGCAAACATGAAAAAGTCCTTACTCAGTCATGAGAAATGACATTTTGGCACATTATACATGGAAATCAGGGTTTGCTCAACTGCATGTTCCAGCTCTTGAAAGCAGAAAATGGGGGAAATGTCCAGGTCACCAAATTAATAGTTCAGAGGGTCACTGAGAAGCCCTCACATGACCCTTGCCTTTGGGATGGATAATACTAAAACAGTCTTCAGCTGACTCTCTTGCTGTATTTCCACAATTATTGGAGCAGATGCCATAACCCCCTCTAATGAGGAAATCCTCCATATACTCACTGTGTCTATAAAGCCATTTCTTCTGAAAGTTAATCATGTAATTTCTACATGAAAGCAAAATAAATTAATGAATAATGATGAGAAAACTTTATTTCTTACAGAACTCTGTCACATAATTGCTTTTGTTTGATCCTGGTAAAAGTCCAGGATTGTACTTATATTTTCCATGTGGAATCCTAAGGCTGACAGGTTACATGACTTGCCCGAGAGTTGGTGAGAGCTGAAGTCATTGGCAGTGGAGACAGGGGAGGCTGCGTTAGCCAATACTTGTCTATGAGAAAGCCTTGGATTCCAGATGAGGACTATGTTTGGTAATACTGGCTACTAACTCTCTGAAGATGAAATTTTTTTAAAGGGGGGGGGGACAAATGTTTGTATTAGGGAGCCTATACTATAACTGATGTTCTCCTGGGTGTTTTCCATGTTGTAATTACGTTCATAGAGAACCTTTCCTGTGACTAGAGCTACCTGGTACAATTTCAGCAATAGTTCTACATTGAAGGGTCAATAAATGAGCAACTTGGTTCTATAGAGGTATGCATACATGGAGGGCAGCCTAATGAAGAGGTTGTGAAAGCAGGTTCTGAGTTAGGTGGGATTCAAGTCCTACCTCAGTTATTTACTAGTTATTGGGCCTTAACTAGCTGTGTGGCCCTGAGCAATCTCTGAGTCTCAGTGTTTGTATCTATAAAATAGGAGTAAATATAAAATTTTAAGATTGTAGTGATAATTAAAATTGTGAGATGATACTTATAAAGTGCTTAGCATATCTTCTAGCACATAGTAGTCTCAACAAATGTTAGTAGTGATAACATATATATGATACATGGTTTCAAAAATAGATTTGAGGAAGCTATAAATATTTATTAAATAATGGTTTATTCATATAAACTAATAAGTATGTGAAGTAATTGAGGGGATGGGGAAAAAGATAATGAATAAGAATATATCGATAATATATATTTGTGACAAAATGTCCTATGTATTGCTCTTTTTAAGCCAGAAATATTGCTTCAAGCTCCCTACCAATGAATGCACATAGGGAAAGATATTTAATTAATTTTTATCATGCCCACATATAAAAAATAAATGCCTACGGAGAAGAGTGGGTTTCTCTAGGCTGACCAACTCAGTGGCTCTCTTCATTTTGTGGACACGGCGTCATTGCCAATAATGTCTTCAACACCTTTTCAATGAACATAAAAATAAATTCAGTATTTCTTATAATTTGATGTAGGCAAAGGCATAAAACCAGAGTATAATTTAGTAAAGAAATTTCATCAGTGAAGGCAATATATGACATACACATAATTTTCTGATGGCCAGGCTTGATCCAATCTTGGCTCTAAATTTAGGTGTCTAGAGATATAAATAAACCCAACCCAGCAAATCTTTCTTAAATATTTTTATTTCAAATGTTTAAAAATTAAATGTATTGGGGTGACATGATGAATAAAATTATATCAATTTCAGGTGTACCATTTTATATCAATTTCAAGTTACATTGTGTGCCCACCACCCAAAGTCAAATCTTCTTCTGTCACCATGTATTTGATGCCCTTTACGCTTTACTACCCCCACTTCCCTCTGACAACCACCGTACTGTAGCCTGTGTCTTAGAGTTTTTGTTTGTTTTTCTTGTTTGTTCATTTGTTGCTTTCAGTTTTATATCCCACATATGTGTGAAATCATATGGTTCTTGACTTTGTCTGACTTATTTTGCTTAGCATGATATTCTCAAGATCCATCCATGTTGTTGCAAATGGCAGTATTTCATTTTTTTTCCTTATGGCTGAGTAGTATTCCTTTGTGTACATGTACCATATCTTCTTTATCCAACCATCTATCAAAGGACACCTTGGTTGTCTCCATGTCTTGGTCACTGTGAATAATGCTGCAATGAATATGGGGTGTATATTATTTATTAAAACCAATTTTTTTGAGGATATATTATCCAGAGCAGAATGAAAGATACTTTCTGAGAAGTAGCTGGGAGTTATATTTTTTGGCCCAATTAGAAAGATCTATAATCTTTAATTGTTAAATGACCTGGAGGTTGATTTGACATTTACTTACTAGGTGTCCAGTGACAAGACAGACTGCCATAAATCTAACCTCCTAATCAGAGAGATACATTATCATTTTAATTAAATTTTTGTAAGACTTTACGTATTTGAGCCAAATTGATGACATATGCTTGGGCGCAAAATCTCAAATGCTCCAGAGAATAACAGTTTGAAAGCTTCTTTTATGCATTTGAAATTAAGGAGGGGGTGTAAGGAAGATTACATGGAGGTGAGAGAAAGCAAGACAGGGATTGGGTTACAAGATAGTACAACTTTTTTTTCCACTCAGCTTTTCCAAAATCATGGCAGTCTATTAAAACAACAAATGTGGTACCCTGGCCAGTGCGTAAGGGGTTAGAGCACTGGTCTGCAGACCGAAGGGTCACCGATTTGATTCCTGGTCAAGGGCATACCTCAGTTGCAGGTCGCTCCCTCCCCTGGTCCGGGCGCATGCAGGAGGCAACCAGTTGTGTCTCTCTCACCTCAATGTTTCTCCCTCCCTCCCTCTCCCATCCTCCTCCCTACCACTCTCTCTCAAAAAAAAAAAAAATCAATGGAAAAATATTCTCTGGTGATAATTAAAAACAAACAACAATAACAACAAGTGTGGAACAAGAGTAAGCTCCATGAGGGAAGCAACCCTATCTTATTTAGGGCTTCATCCTCAAACCTACAACACCCCCTGATACGTGATGGTGATGAAAGATGATTTTTACTTTTAAATAATGAAGGAACCAATATTTGGTACTACTGGTTCAAAGGAGAATCTGAATAGCAGACTGATACATAGGCATCAAGACTTGAAAGAATTGAGAGATATATGCAAAACTAAGGACACTAGTCAGTGTCCACAGGGAAATAACTGATTGCATTCTACCAGACGCAATTTGCATTTCCACGAACAAGAATCAGTTGCATTACTGTCAATTTTCTACAATTTAGCTGTAAAATAGCTCAAAGACAGCAATAGGTTGAGATAACCCTGAAGTATGTGCTGTACAGCAAAGCCAGTCATCTTTCTGGTCTATTTTATAATTTTTCCCTAGAGCAGGCCCTCCAAAATATTTTTAATGAGCTCATCATACATGCCAACTAAATAATCTATTTAAATGGGATGTATTGATTGACACTGGGAGGAAAAAAGATGGCGACCGGCAGGAAGGTAGGGAGAGAGAGAGTGTGAGTGAGGAACCCATAGAGGAGAGTGTAGATGTGTGTGGTGTGTGTGTGTGTGTATGAGATAGGGTCAGTTAGATTCTGCAGGTCTTCCAAGGGGCTCCCGAATAGGGCAGCCCTAGACGGCGGAGCCCCGCGCACAAAGCGGACACTTCTCGGCGGCTGGTGCGGACGCAGAGACCACGCCATCTTGAGAAACAGAGCTGCCTGAGACTCGGATCCTGGCTTCTGACACAAACCAGGACCCTGCAGCCACTGGGGACAGAGAACTGCTATCACAGCTTCAGACAAACAAACAACAAGAATCCAGACTTCCCGGCAGATTTCCGTGAATCAAAGAGCCTATCCCCCTCCTCGCAGGCGCACTGATAGCGCCATAGTAACTGATAGACCCGCCCCTCCCCCAAGCTGCTGAGCGCCCACAGGCGCGCGGAAAGCGCCATAGTAACTGATAGACGCGCCCCTCGCCCAAGCTGCTCACAGGCGCGCGCACAGACAGCGCCATAGTAACTGATAGACCCGCCCCTGGCCCAAGCTGCCGAGCTTTGTGCGCAGGGACGCGCTCCCTCTTAGGGAATTTGGCGCGCGCTCGCGCACGGACAGAAGCAGCTCCCCGTCGGGGAAATCTGTCAGTGCACACAGAGGGCTCCCCTTCGGGGAATTTGGGGGAATTTGGCTCGCGGGTCACAGCTCCCCCTTCGGAGATTCTTAAGAGCGTGCACAGAGGGGCTTCCCTTTGGGGAATTTGGCGCGCAGGACGGACTCCGCCCCCCTTCTGGGACTTTGGGAGAGTGCACTGAGCCGGCTCACCTTCAGGTTTTTAAGAATGTGCGCTCTAGCCGGTTTGGCTCAGTAGAGAGAGCACACACAGGACGCAGCTCCACTTCAGGGAATTTGGCACGCCGGACACAGCTGCCTGGGATCCCTGACTCACAGCGCATTCACACTAAGAGCCAGCGACCCCAATTGTTGGTGCGTGCACACACAGGGACCCTGATTCTCAACGAGAAACCGCACAAGGCAACAGAGACTTTGACACTCGAGTCTTGGTGCAGACACAGGGAAACTCTGACTCCTGGCACATGCTAAGGATCTCATTCTTGGCACATACCAACAGTGTGGTGCAGACAGGGCCCCTGATTCTAAATGTGCACACGAGACCACACGGAACACTGGGGACACTGATCCTGGGCAAGTCTGGTTCCCACCAACCAAAGACAGCCACACGTCCTAGTGTCAGAGCACTTCAGTGAAACTAGGGTGGAGCGAAGTCCCCACAGCACACGGCCCAGGTCCACGCAAACAGAAGCTTGAGCTTTCTGGTAATAGCCAGAATGGGGAAATGAAATAACTCACAGAGGAAAGAAAATGTGGAGTCGCCAAGAAAGGAAATTAGTGAAACTGAAGCTTGCAACATGACCGAAAAGGAGTTCAGAGTAATGGTCATGGAATTTATACATCGGATGGATGAGAAAATCAACAACTTATGCAAGAATCAGGAAGAAATGAAAAGTGATATAGCTACAATCAAAAACACCATGGAAAGTTTCAACAGTAGACTACAAGAAGCAGAGGACCGAATTAGTGAGTTAGAAGATCAGGTACAGAAACAAGCTCAAGCTGAACAGCAATTGGAGAAAAAAATTAAAAAGCAGGAGGAAAGCCTAAGGGAGCTTCGGGACAACATGAAACGAAGTAACATGCGTATAATAGGGCTGCCAGAAGGACAAGAAGAGCAGCAGGGATTAGAAAATCGATTTGAAGAAATAATGTCAGAAAACTTCCCGGATATGGGAAAGATAAAAGTTACGCAAGTAAAGAGAGTCCCAAGCAGGATCAACCCCAAAAGACCCACACCAAGACATGTCATAATTTCAATGGCAAATATAAATGATAAAGAGAGAATCCTAAAGGCGGCAAGAGAGAGACAGAGAGTTACCTACAAAGGAACACCCATCAGATTGTCAAATGATTACTCATCAGAAACACAACAAGCTAGAAGTGAATGGAAGGAGGTATACAAAGTGTTGCAAAGCAAAGGACTGAATCCAAGAATACTATATCCAGCAAGACTATCAATCAAAATTGAAGGGGAAATCAGGAGCTTTGCAGACAAAAAAAGCCTCAGGGAGTTTATCACCACCAAACCAGCAATGCAAGAATTGCTAAAGGGAATACTGTAAAAAGAAGAAATAAACAGGTAAGAAGGAATACAGACACAAAAATAGATATGACTGCAAACAAATACCTTTCAGTAATAACTTTAAATGTAAACGGACTAAATGCTCCAATCAAAAGACATCAAGTAGCTGAATGGATAAAAAAACACGACCCATATATATGCTGTCTACAAGAGACCCACCTCAGAACAAGAGACTCACACAGATTGAAAGTGAAGGGATGGAAAAATATCTTTCAGGCAAATGGAAATGAAAAAAAAGCTGGGGTAGCAATACTTATATCTGACAAAATAGACCTCAAAGTAAATGCCATAACAAGAGATAAGGAAGGCCACTTCATAATACTAAAGGGAGAAATCCAACAAGAAGAAATAATTCTGGTAAACATATACGCTCCCAATATAGGAGCACCCAAATACATAAAAAAACTCCTGGAGGATATCAAGGGAGAGATTAATAGCAACACAATCATAGTAGGAGACTTTAATACCCCACTATCACCACTGGACAAATCCTCTAAACAAAAAATCAGCAAAGAAACAGCAATCCTAAATGACTCACTAGACCAGATGGAATTAATTGACATCTTCAGAACATTTCACCCCAAAGCCACAGAATATACATTCTTCTCAAGTGCACATGGGTCATTTTCAAAGATAGACCATATGCTGGGTCACAGGCAAAGTCTCTTCAAATTCAAGAAGATAGAAATTATATCAAGCATCTTCTCAGATCACAGTGGCATAAAACTGGAAATCAACTACAATAAATACAATCCAAAGAAATCAAACACATGGAGACTAAACAGCATGCTATTAAACAAGGACTGGGTCACCAGAGAGATCAAGGAAGAAATAAAAAACATCATGGCAACAAATGACAATGAAAACACAACAATCCAAAATCTATGGGACACAGCGAAAGCAGTCTTGAGAGGGAAGTTCATAGCTCTACAGGCCTATTGCAAAAAACAAGAAACAATGGTAATAAATTACTTAACCCTACAACTCAAAGAGCTAGAAAAAGAGCAGCAAGAAAAGCCCAGTGTAACCAGAAGGAAGGAAATAACAAAGATCAGAGCGGAGATAAATGACATAGAGACCAAAGAAACAATACATAAGATCAACAAAACCAAGAGCTGGTTCTTTGAAAGGATAAACAAGATTGATGGACCTCTAGCCAGGCTCACCAAGAAGCAAAGAGAGAGGACCCAAATAAACAAAATCAGAAATGAAAGAGGTGAAATAACAACAGACCCCGCTGAGATACAAAGGATTGTTACAAAATACTACGAACAACTCTATTCCAACAAACTGGACAATCTGGAGGAAATGGACATATTCCTAGAAAAATATAACCTTCCAAAAATCAATCAAGAAGAATCTAAACAGCTCAATAGGCCAATAACTATGGACGAAATTGAAGCAGTCATCAAAAAGCTTCCGGCAAACAAAAGCCCGGGGCCTGATGGCTTCACAGGAGAGTTTTACCAAACATTCAAGGAAGAACTAAAACCTATCCTCCTCAGACTATTCCAAAAAATTCAAGTGGAAGGAACACTTCCAAGCTCCTTCTATGAAGCCAGCATCACCCTAATACCAAAACCAGATAAAGACAACACAATGAAAGAGAATTACAGACCAATATCCCTCATGAACATAGATGCCAAAATCCTCAACAAAATTCTAGCAAATCGGCTCCAGCAGTACATCAGAAAGATCATACACCATGACCAAGTAGGATTTATCCCAGGAATGCAAGGATGGTACAATATCCGCAAATCAATAAACGTGATACATCACATAAACAAATTGAAAGATAAAAATCACATAGTCATATCAATTGATGCAGAAAAAGCATTTGACAAAATCCAACACCCTTTCTTGATAAAAACTCTCAACAAGGTGGGAATAGATGGCTCATACCTCAACATAATAAAAGCTATATATGATAAACCCACAGCAAACATCATACTCAATGGGCAAAAACTAAAACCATTTCCCCTAAGAACAGGAACAAGACAGGGATGCCCACTCTCACCACTCCTGTTTGACATAGTACTGGAAGTATTAGCCATTGCAATTAGACAAGAAGAAGAAATAAAAGGCATCCAAATTGGAAAAGAACAAGTAAAGCTGTCTTTATTTGCAGACGACATGATATTGTACATAAAAAATCCGAAAGACTCCGTCAAAAAACTAATAGACTTAATAAATGAATTCGGCAATGTAGCAGGATACAAAATTAACGCCAAGAAATCTATGGCCTTTCTATACACCAATAGTGAACTTACAGACAGAGAGACTAAAAAGGCAATCCCATTTACCATCGCACCAAAAAAATTAAGATACCTAGGAATAAACTTAACTAAGGAGGTAAAAGACCTATACACGGAAAACTACAGGACACTGAAAAAAGAGATAGAGGAAGACGTAAACAGATGGAAGAACATACCATGTTCATGGATTGGTAGAATCAACATCATTAAAATGTCCATACTACCCAAAGCAATCTATAGATTCAATGCACTCCCCATTAAAATACCAACGGCATATTTCACAGACCTTGAAAGAACTCTCCAAAAATTCATCTGGAATAAAAAAAGGCCCCGAATAGCCACAGCAATTCTGAGAAAGAAGAATAAAGTAGGAGGGATCTCAATACCAGATTTCAAGCTGTATTACAAAGCCACTGTTCTCAAAACAGCCTGGTACTGGCACAAGAACAGACATATAGATCAATGGAACAGAATAGAGAATCCAGATATTGACCCAAACCACTATGCTCAATTAATATTTGACAAAGGAGGCATGAACATACAATGGAATAAAGACAGTCTCTTCAATAAATGGTGTTGGGAAAATTGGACAGATACATGCAAAAAACGAAGCTGGATCACCAACTTACGCCATACACAAAAATAAACTCAAAATGGATACAGGACTTAAACATAAGACGGGAAACCATAAAAATACTAGAGCAATCCACAGGCAGCAAAATGTCAGACATATGCCAAAAGAAATTCTTCACTGACACTGCCCCTAGGGCAATGGAAGCTAAAGAGAAAATTAACAAATGGGACTACATAAAAATAAAAAGCTTTTTCACAGCAAAAGAAACCATCAACAAAACAACAAGAAGGCCCACTGCATGGGAGAACATATTTGCAAATGGCATCACTGATAAAGGTTTAATCTCCAACATCTACAGGCAGCTTATACAACTTAATAAAAGGAAGATAAATGATCCAATAAAAAAATGGGCAACAGACCTAAATAGAATCTTTTCAAAAGAAGACAGAAGGAAGGCCAAGAGACACATGAAAACATGCTCAACGTCACTAATTATCCGAGAGATGCAAATCAAAACAACAATGCGGTACCATCTCACACCTGTCAGAATGGCTATCATCAACAAATCAACAAACGACAAGTGTTGGCGAGGATGCGGAGAAAAAGGAACCCTCGTGCACTGCTGGTGGGATTGCAGACTGGTGCAGCCACTGTGGAGAACAGTATGGAGTTTCCTCAAAAAACTGAAAATGGAACTCCCATTTGACCCAGTAATCCCACTCCTGGGAATATATCCGAAGAAACTAGAAACACCAATTAGAAAGGATATATGCACCCCTATGTTCATAGCAGCACAATTCACCATAGCTAAGATTTGGAAACAGCCTAGGTGCCCGTCAGCAGATGACTGGATCAGAAAACTGTGGTACATCTACACAATGGAATACTATGCTGCCATAAAAAAGAAGGAATCTCATCATTTGCAGCAACCTGGGAGGAATTGGAGAACATTATGTTAAGTGAAATAAGTCAGTCAATGAAAGAAAAATACCACATGATCTCACTCATTTATGGATAATAAAGAACATTATAAACTTGAACAAAAAGATAGATACAGAGACAGTAAAGCATCAAACAGACTGTCAAATTACAAGGGGAAGGTTAGGGAGAGGTGGGGGAGATAAGAGATCAATCAAAGGACTTGTATGCATGCATATAAGCATAACCAATGGATGCAAAACTCTGGGGGGTGGGGGCATATATGGGAGTGGGGTGTGGGGAGGGCAATGGTAAGATATGTACACATATAATACCTTAATAAAAAAATTGGAAAAAAAATGGGATGTATTATATAGAGAAATATTGAAAGACATACAAATACAAGAGCATTTTTTTTTACCTTTCCTCACTATTCCTAGCAATGTGATATAAATTATTTCCTTAACTTGGATATCAATAGATAAACTCAGACCTTTTGCTTACTTGTGTCAAAACCTTCTGTGCCTAGAGCTATTTCTTTGGGCCTTTGGGTCATTTATTTTTTTCTGCTACAGGTGCACTCTTCAACAGAGTATATTAATTATTACACATTTTCTTTAACTGCAGGCGGCATTGAGCTCTCTTGCTATCTAACTGCTCAATTTCTCCTTCCCTGTTTATTCAAGGGGAAAAGAGAGTCAGAAGTACGGTGGCCCAGAGACTTACAATTGGCATCTGAAGCGAGCGCTGTTTTGTGGGCCTAGGTCTTCAGTGTAGAGTCTGGCGCTAACCTTGGGTAGTTAGTGTGGAAGTAAGTAGATCGTTGGACACCCACTGGGTGTCTGGAGAACTGGAGAACTGGTTGTAGGTGTTGGAAAATACCGTAGACAGGTGATGAGCAGAGAGGGCTGTGAGAAGCCAAAGGGGTCAGGAGAGCTCAGGCAATTGGCGATCACTGTGTGGTGGATGCCCAGAGAGAATTGCTGAGAAGGAGGAAATGGTCACCCAAGTCCATGCTGCAAACAAGTCAGTCAGGGGAGGCCTGGAAAGTGTGAATTGTATTTAGCACCCCCTTTTGAAAGCGATTCCAGGGAGGAGTTAGAGCAAGAATGGGTATGCGTGAAGGGAAGCCAGCTACAGTGGAATTACATGCCCATGAAATGTGCACGGTGCCTGTGACCTAGACTTCACGTGTCGAGCAGCAAGCCCAGGTTGGTTACACACTCCATTTTCATCCCAGGGAAGCTCAGCAGTTCTTTATTGCTTTGTAGGTGATGGGACAGAACCTGCACGTACCAGAGGAGGCAGTTAATAGCACAAGGCAGAGAAGATGGGATGGCGGGGCCTGGGTCTGACTGCCGGCCGGTACACCTGCTCTGCTGTCAACCCTGACAGAAGAGCCAGAGCTTTTCCATGTTAGAAAATTCTCTAGTTCAGAACCTCTTATTCTTCAACATACCAGACAACTTAGATCATTTTTAGGGGTCTCTTGGGTCACGTCACAGTAATCCAATTAAGGCAGACCTGAAGGGTAGCCCTTTATATATTTGTGACCAATCCCTTTTTCAGCCAATCACTTCTTGTAATGCTACTTTTGAGTTAGAATTCTACCTTGCTCTGAGAAGAAAACTGACTGTAAATGCCGAATGTAGTTTCGAAGTGTCATAAACTTTTAATGGATCTCTAAAAACATGTTTTATGTGGTTTTTTAAATGTTCTGTCCCTGAGATCACATTGAGAAGTTAGATAGAGCTGATGCATAAAACAGAGAAGTTCGAGAAGAGCTCACTCAGTGAAGAGAGCCTCTTACAGGCACTAAACTCCTGTCTCATGGCTGCACACCAGCTCACCACAGAAGATATGAAAACACCCACATCGCTCATTGCCACAGTTCTCCTCTTTGTCTGCGTTCGCCTGCATGTACCAGAGGAGGCAGTTCATGCTGAGATCTCGGAAACTGCCTGCGATGGCAGCTTTCCTGCTCTTTCCGAGAACTAATTGTCTACGAGAGGGAAGGGGGGTTTGACTAACACCCGTTCTTCACAGATGTCAAGTTAGAGCAGCCACTTTATATCTAAGTCAGCCATTCACAGAGCCTCTTGAGATGGAGAGGACATTTTCATACTTGCTTTTTTTGCTAATTAATATAAATTGGTGCCATTGACGTTTAATTAGCTCAGAGTATGCTTTTTAAAACATGTTCTTTTACCATTTTAAAGCAGATTTGTTTCCATCCATAAACCTGTTCTACTTGAAAGGAAGGCAGATTGGTGCAGCTACTATGGAAAACGGTATAGAGTTTCCTCAAAAAATAAGAAATAAAAATTGTGTTTGACCCAGCAATCCCATTTCTGGAAATATATCCCAAAACCCCAAAACACCAATCAGAAAGAATATATGCACCCCTATGTTCATAGCAGTGTTGTATACAATAGCTAAGATCTGGAAATAGCCCAAGTGCCCAGTAGATGAGTGAATAAAAAAGTGGTGGGACATTTACACAATGGAATACTATGCAGCAGTAAAAAAGAGGGATCTCTTACCATTTGGGACAGCATGGATGGACCTGGAAAATATTATGCTAAGTGAAATAAACCAAACAGAAAAAAAAAACCCTATAATATGATCTCACTTATTTGTGGAATCTAATGAAGAGAATGAATTGACCAACAAAATAAAACCAGAAGCAGGGAGGCATGGAACAGACTGACATCCTCAATGTGGGGATGGGGGATGAGAAGAGAGAAACCAAAGAACTTATATACTTTGCCGAAACCGGTTTGGCTCAGTGGATAGAGCGTCAGCCTGTGGACTCAAGGGTCCCAGGTTCGATTCCGGTCAAGGGCATGTACCTTGGTTGCGGGCACATCCCCAGTAGGGGGTGTGCAAGAGGCAGCTGATGGATGTTTCTCTCTCATCGATGTTTCTAACTCTCTATCCCTCTCTCTTCCTCTCTGTAAAAAATCAATAAAATATATTAAAAAAAAATAAAGAACTTATATACTTACTAGGGGCCCGGTGCACGATATTCGTGCACTGGGGTTGGGGGGGTCCCTCAGCCCAACCTGCCCCCTCTCACATACTGGGTGCCCTCAGGGGATGTCCTACTGATGGCTTAGGCCCGTGCCCCACGCTCCTTTGTGGGAGGCAACCGGACTGATCAGGGGAAGGCAGCAGCCCCATCACCCCGCTGCTGCAGCCACTACCAGTCACCACAGCCACCAAGGTGTTTTCATCAACACGGACTTCAGTCCCTTCACCAAGAAAAAATGACAACTTTCTTTAGGCATTTTCAAGATGTGTCTTTCATAGGATATACATTTTTTTTTTTAATCCTCACCTGAGGGTATGTTCCCATTGATTTTTAGAGTGTGGATGAAAGAGGGAGAGACAGAGAGAAACATCAATGTGAGAGGGACACTTTGATTGGTTGCCTCCTGTATGAGCCCTGACCATGGGCGCCAGGCTGGGGGGCATGCAGGGACCCCTGGGCCGCACGCAGCGGTGGCCGCCAAGGGTCTCCACACACCCCAGAGGCCAGCAGCCAGCCCCCCATCATGTGCGCCAGGCTGGGGGCGTGGACCCAAACTGCCTCTTGATGCTGGAGCATTCCCAAGCGGCTGGGGGCACTATGGTGACAGGGGATGTTTCCGCCCCGCCCCCAGCCCCTTGGCTCCTGCACCTATAGGCTCAAAGTGGCCAGGGGGTGTTCTGGGACCCCTGCCACTCAGGACCTAAGCAAGGGGCCTACAGGCTCGGACTGGCCTGGGTCCTGAGGATGTTTGCGGGACCCAGCCCCTTGGCGCCTGCACCCTTGGGCTCCAAGTGGCCAGGGGGCATTCTGGGACCCTGCCACTCAGGACCTAAGTGCGGGCCTACAGGCTCTGATCAGCCTGGGTCCAGAGGATGTTTATGGGACCCAGGCCGCTCAGGACCTAAGCGTAGGCCTATAGGATCTGAGCGGCTTGGGTCTGGAGGATGTTTCCCAGACCCCAGACCTCTGCAAGTGTTTGGGGGCGGGAACATTCCCGCATCGCTATGGCGACACGGGAATGTTCCCGCCCCGCCAAGGCTCCCAGTGGCCAGGGGGTGTTCTGGGCCCCTGCCACTCAGGACCTAAGCAGGGGCCTACAGGCTCTGATCGGCCTGGGTCCAGAGGATGTTTATGGGACCCAGGCTGCTCAGGACCTAAGCACAGGCCTACAGGATCTGAGCGGCTTGGGTCTGGAGGATGTTTCCCAGACCCCAGACCTCTGCAAGTGTTTGGGGGCGGGAACATTCCCGCGTCGCTATGGCGACACGGGAATGTTCCCGCCCGCCAAGGCTCCCAGTGGCCAGGGGGCGTTCTGGGGCCCCCCGCCACTCAGGACCTAAGTGATCCGCCTGGGTCCGGAGGATGTTTATGGGACCCAGGCCGCTCAGGACCTAAGTGCAGGCCTACAGGATCTGAGAGGCTTGGGTCTGAAGGATGTTTCCCAGACCCCAGACCTCTGCAAGTGTTTGGGGGCGGGAACATTCCCGCCCCACCAAGGCTCCCATTGGCCAGGGGGCGTTCTGGGGCCCCTGCCTTTCAGGACCTAAGCTCGGGCCTACAGGCTCTGAGCGGCTTAGGTCCCAGACCCCAGACTGCTGCAAGTGTTTGGGGGTGGGAACATTCCCGCGTCGCTATGGCGACGCGGGAATGTTCCCGCCCGCCAAGGCTCCCAGTGGCCAGGGGGTGTTCTGGGCCCCTGCCGCTCAGGACCTAAGCGCGGGCCTACAGGCTCTGATCGGCCTGGGTCTGGAGGATGTTTACGGGACCCAGGCTGCTCAGCGCCCGCATATGCAAATTAACCGCCATCTTGTTCGCTCTGATTGGCTGTGGGCGTAGCGAAGGTGCGGTCAATTTGCATGTTTGCCAATTATTAGGTTAGATAGGCATAGCTCATGGATACAGGCAATAGGGTAGTGAAGACATGAGGGGTAGGGGTTGAAAGGAGGGAGGTAACGGAGGGGAAAGGGGAAATATCTGTAATACCATCAACAATAAAAAGTCTATTAAAAAAAAGAAGACCTTGAAGTCTGATTGAGAGTAAATCTCCTAAAGCCAGGTCACCGTGAGCAAGACTGGTCACTGTCCCATCGGTGAAGGCGGAGTCAGGGTCTCCAGTGTGAAGGCAGAGGCAGCATGCTCTGTACTCACGTCATCTTTTGTTTTTGAGATGAACCAGCAGCGTGAATGGCCGTTGTTGAGATTGGCAAGCATTTATGTAACTTCAGAGTAGAAGGGATTTCACAATCCTTTTAGTGCATTGCTTCCCCAAATAAACGAACTGAGGGTGTGAGGTGTGGATCAGCACAGGGTACACGTATTCTCGCTGAGAAATTTTTAACTGCCTATTTTCATTTTGTTGGTGATCTCTAATGTAACATAAGCACTTCTGGGGCCATATAGCTTCTATAAAGCTTCCTAATTTCACTGATCACATTTGCCTTTATGTTCGGATAGTACTCCCACCAAAGCAACCTCAAATGATGTCATCGTGCACCCCATGAATGAACGAGACAGAAGATGAAATTGACTAAAGTAGGAGGGGCATTGAATCTTCATGAGGTAGAACAGAACAGGTGTACCAAACTCAAAATAGCTTGCACCCTTTAATGCTGAACCATTGCCCAGTGAGGGACAAAGCTTTAAAGAGTTATCAAGTGAGAGTAGAGTGTATTACAGTTGCCCCTACAGGGTGTGAGTTAAGAATGAGGACTGATTGTGGGTTTTAGTTAAGAATGAGGGCTGATTGTGTTGAAATAGCAAAAAAGCCTGGAAGTTACTAATGACATTTTGTAGAAGATACTAAAACAATATCAACAACAATAGCTTGCTCTGGGTTTGGATTGTTGAGGTTAAAATACAGGAACAGATGAAAGAGAGAACCACATGGGGTTACATCTTTCTGCTTTTACAGTCAACGTCGGCAATTTAGCTTCAGAAGAAACCAAACCTGTCACATTACATTAATGTTGTAAATTTTATTGTTGCTTTGGTTAACCTAATTGGCAAGTTTGTTCTGCTTTTGTGGTTTTATTAGAGTGAATCACATAAAAAATCTACAAGTACCTGTACATCTGAGCATGTTTCATTAGTATTAAAATAAAAGTGATTTCCGTCAACACCGAGTGTGGCAAAGAGAGGATGTCTGAGAAATGACCCATTTGTTTCCTGGTTTAGTGGGGGTTTCCTCCAAGCAGAGCCGGGGACTGGGATCCTTGTGCAATGATTTATTGAGGAAGTGATTTCTGGAGAAGGGGGCAGTGAGAGAAGGAGGGGGCAGGCAGAGGAGTTAGGCCAGGATGTGGTCTCAGCTGGGGACCAGTTGGAACAGCTTGGTCCCAGTGGAAGCTATGGAGCATGAAGTTCACCACGGTTTGTCCAGTGTCAGCCTGGACTGCTGCCCCCTAGAGGTATGATAGTCACTCCCAATGGGAGAAGGGAAAGAGCTGTGAGCCCCTAACAGCTGCTGAGGCATGAGAACTGGGGTGTGGGTGTTGCAGCCCCCTAAGGTGGGCCTGCGGTAGTACCTGCCTTACAATGCTCAGACCTGCTTGTTTCTCCAATGAAGTTATGTCCGCCCAGGCACAGCTATTCCAGGTTTCTGATTGGCCAGTTTTCTGGGAAAGGTTATATATAAGAAGGTTAGTTAGACAAACTACAGCTCCCACTGGTGCAATTAGCCCTGAGATATTCATTACCTGCCTCCCTTACCACCTATTCTAGACTTTTCTCGCCGGTGGCTAGCACCTCTCTGGGCTCGCTGGCCCTGTGGTGTCTGAGGCCCCAGCTACCATGCCTTTATCAGCCGTGTTATTAGACTTCTTGTTATAGTAAAATTGGTCATGGAAATACAAAGAGACAGCCAGCCGATCACCCTGCTTGCATTAGCGAGCAATCTTCTATTTCTCATGATGAGCAGGTCAACTGCCCCGGCCATGTGGTTCCTGGCCTTTGTCTGATGGTCTACTGGCTTCAGAAGCACCAGGTGACCGGGAGTCAGTCATAGCTCTGAGTTTATTGGGACTTTCTCTGTATCTCCTGGGGGAAGCATCCACCTTCTAAGAACCAAGACCCACAGAGCATAAAATTGCAGGGGTGGGAAAACACACATTCCCTGAGGGGGGAGACATAGGCATATATTGGCCACACCCGAGCACCCACAGCTCATGCTTAACAGATAGAATGTGTCCAGTATATATGTGTGTGGTCCTGGAGCTTGCCTTTTAAAAAAATATATATTTTTATTGATTTCAGAGAGGAAGGGAGAGGAAGAGAGAGATAGAAACATCAATGATGAGAGAGAATCATTGATTGACTGCCTCCTGCACGCCCCCTACTAGGGATCAAGCCCATAACCTGGGCATGTGCCCTTGACTGGAATTGAACCTGGGACCCTTCAGTCCCCAGACCAACGCTCTATCCACTGAGCCAAACCAGCTAGGGCATGGAGCTTGCCTTTTAATAAAGGCTGGACCATGGAGCTTGCCTTTTAATAAAGGCTGGACCATGGATTGGTCTTTTCCAAGATGAGTTATAAACTGTGGGAATACATATATATGTATTAGTGTCTCATAATTTTGCTTAAAAACACGGTTGCAACCTATTTAATATGGACCAACATTTTACACAGTGTTGAAATGAAAGCTTACAACTCATCTTCCTTAGTGGTACATAAAATAATGGCACATTTTAAATCAATGGCATCTTTAAAAATGTACAGCAGTGCCTTCTACCTACTACGTGCTGGGAACACAGAGGCATAATTCACAGCCTCTGTTCTCAGAAAAGTCACACAAACTTCAACTAAATTTAGACACTGCCTGGCAGGAGTCGTTGGTGTTCTTGGGCTGGGCCCCCAGAGAGGAAATGGATAGTAGCTGTTTCATGTGCTAAACATCAGGGTTATTTGCACTTACGCTTTCAGCCCATCTTCACTTACTAAAAATGTTCACTCGCCCCTCTCCCCACCCCCTGTTTTCCTAATAGCTTGTCTCTGTAGCTGATAACGCCTTGAAGCAGCAAATCCCATAGGCTGATTGGTTTTATGATAGTTGTGTAGTAGTTTCACATAATTAAGTGATATGGTCTGAGATTTTTAAAAGCGAAATGGGGGATGAGGGAAAGGAAGAATGCCGTGTGCAAATATTGCTATGGTAACATGAACCGATTTGGTCAGAAGCACATTTAGCCCAATATTGGGTAACGTCGCTCCAGAGGGCAGCTTGCAGCCTAGATTCTGGGTGAGAGGAGTGCGGACAAGGAGCGGGGAGTGCTCAGCACGGACGAGCTGATTTGTCAAATGGGAAGATAATGAAAGAAAGAGCGTGTGGTGTATGTGCACGTGTGACGGGGGAGGAGGAATGTGTGTGACTGTATTTGAGAGTTTCATCCCCAGACTTTTAACTAGCTTTTGGGACAGGGTAGATCCTGGGATGTGGTTCTGAAACCCAGGTTATCCTTGGCTGTTCTCCAGTCTAGACAGAATACCTGGTAATGGTTACAAGCACAGCTAAGTTTTAGGGACAGAGAAATCCTAAAGGATTTCATTTTCTTACTTTCATGGAAGGCTTCACTCTGGAACTTCATCATACTCTTTTTTGGGGGAGGGGGAGGGTTTATTCCCTCCCCCCTCTTGGGAAATTCACACTGTGAGAAAGCTTAATAGTTAAAGCTCGCTGCTGATAAGATACTTCTGGCATATCAACAAATAATCCAAGCTCGAACAAAATCCTCTACCATTGGTCACAACACTAGAACAGCATTTGCACATTCGTCCCTTTATTTCTGGTAGCTGAGTGCAGTGGTGGTCTGAACACACAAGTTCTGGTTGCTATGGGGTTGTTTTACTCACCTACATTTTTAAAAGAATTTGCAGTTTAGTGGACTTGGATAAGCAATTGATTAGGGGGATGTCTACCCACCCTGTCACAATTCAGGAAGTTTGACTTTTGGTTAGCTTTTGAGACAGAATTCTCCTCATGAAGTGACTTGTTTGAGGTCAAAACAAAACCAATCAGGCAGGTATCACAGGAACGGAAGAGTATTTGACATTGTGACTCCAGGCCAGTAACGCTACCCCCGGAACCTGAAAATGGTTCCTGGACCCACAGTCCAATACAAACAAGCAGACAGAGGTGTGAAGCAAAACTCAAGCCCAAATTCCCAAGATCCAACTTGCCATTTCTTTAAGGCAAAGAAGATCTCCGCGAAAGAGAGCATTGTAAAAGGCTAATTGTTTTTCATCTTTTCTGAATGAAAACACCATCTGTAGGGAGGCACGGGGAATATGGGAATGACATTGACTGAAGACTTAGGACCTGGCCCTAAAACCCTACCTCTCTCCACTGATGTGACTGTGAATGGCACGTTGCTCCTCTGGGCCTGTTCCCTTATCTCTACTTAGACCCCACTGAAGGTCGTAAAAACCAGTGAAGGTTGGAGTAAATAATCTCTAAGATTATTTTTGGCTTCGATAGTCTTTGGTTTTATCAAAAGGATGATGGTTGAAAATAAGGAAAAATTATTTGAAAAGATTTATGTAGGGGAAGTGGTAACCTGTTGATAAGACCAACAGTTATAATGCAGCGGAAAGGAAAACCAGCATTTACTGAGTGCCAGCTGTGTGCTGAACATGTGCTGGGCTGTATTACCTTATTTAAGATTCGCAGCAACACAGCGGGCAGTGTTATACCCTTTATTTGACAGATGAAGAAAATAGGCAGAAGTTAACAATTTGTACAGCTAGTAAATGGTGGAGCCAGAATTCAAAGCCACTGTTCTTTTTAGGAAGAAGGAAGGCAAGAAGAGCATACACCTGGTAGAGAATACCTATGCTATTTCGGGGGAAGGTATCCTGAGCGAGTTTATAATCTGGGGGCATCAGTGTGTGCCGTGGGCTCTGAAACGGCAATGTGCACATTTGGTTTGGGCAACAGCACCCACGTGATGGCCACGCTGTTTATTCCTGCTTGGGAGCCTTCTCAAAGCAAAACCGCACTCGCCCTTTCCTTCACTGCACGCCCGCTTGTTATTTTATACTTTAGGGAGAAGGGAACATATAAACGTTCCCGATGAGGAAAAGGAGCAAGACCAGAGCTCCAGCTCTGTGCCCATTTTACTGCAATACTGTATCCCTCCGCTCCCCTCAATCTTAAGGGCCCAGAAGTTCTACATTCTGCCTCATCTTCTATGTATATTACAGGGCCTCTCAATAGTAAACACTCAATAAACAGAGTTTCTTTAAAAAAAATATATTTTTATTGCTTTCAGAGAGGAAGGGAGTGGGAGAGAGAGATAGAAACATCAATGATGAGAAAGAGTGATTGGTTGGCTGCCTCCTGCACACCTCAAACTGGGGATCAAGCCCGCAACCTGGGCATGTGTCCTTGAACGAAATCGAACCCGGGACCCTTCAGTCTACAGGCCAATACTCTATCCACTGACCCAAACCAGGTAGGGCAAATGGAGTTTTTTTCTATTTATAAACTAGATTCATATCTATATAATAAAAGCCTAAGTGACCATTAAGGCAGAAGGACCAGAATGACTGATTGCTATGACACGCACTGACCACCAGAGGGCAGACGCTCAATGCAGGAGCTGCCCCCTGGTGGTCAGTGCGCTCCCACAGGGGGAGCACCGCTCAGCCACAGCCGGGCTCATGGTTGGCGAGTGCAGTGGCGGTGGCAGGAGCCTCTCCCGCCTCCATGGCAGCGTTTAGGAGCAGTGAGCCGAGCAGTAAGGAGCAGCGAGCAGGCAGACATCCCCCGAGGGGGTCCCAGACTGCGAGAGGGCACAGGCCAGGCTGAGGGATCCTCCCTCCAGTGCACAAATTTTGTGCACTGGGCCTCTAGTTTAAATAAAAAATGAAAAATGTGGGATGATAAATGGATCATATACCTCTCAAGATAAAATGATTCAAAGGACTTAAAAATTATGAATTATACAAGGATAAACCTAAAACCAAATTATGGGTGTTTGCATTTTATGTGGAATATACCTCTGATCTGAAGGCGTATGTGCCAGTTTTAGCATCTGGAAATTTCTCCCCTATTTGAAATTCTCCCTCAGTGTTAATGAGCCCTGAGCATCCCCGTGAATTGCCAGGATTGTATTCCCCATTTAAAGTCCAGAATAGCTCCCCGAGTTATTTTCTCAGCTCACTTTTCGAAAGGAGAACAGAGCAGCTGCACATAAGTGTTGAGTGTCCACATGGTTTGTCCCTGGAGGCGTGTTTCTTCCATTTACTGTTGTTTGTTCCTATTTCTAAATCATTGTCTGCATTTTCTTTTTTCTTGGCTCTTCTCATTGTCTGCACTTTCCTGGCTCTTCTACACAAATGGTTTCTGTCCTTTTCTCTTGGACTTAGCATTCGTTGAATTGATTTGCACATTTTTGGTCAAAGGTGAGTAAAGAGTTCTTTCAAGCAAACAGCAGATGTAGATCCTAATTGTACTCTGTGGTTGCAAACAGTGTGAAATGTTCTATATGTTAAGCGCTTGAGTGTTATATTCCAGATTTTCTTTTTAATTTGCGTTCTTATAGCAATGACACGGCATTCTTGAAGGGGTTTGTTTTCATTTTTCTTCTTCTTTCATAAGAAAAATTGGTGTCTGCAGGAAATACTTTCTTTTCCTTGGTTTCAGTAATCTTGCATTTTGTGAATTATTAATACATTAAATACATAGAGACCCTTCTCCTTTTAGCTATTTAAGGTTAGAAGACAGTCCCCTCAGGCTGGAGTTAATTGGGAGGAAAAGCCATTAGAAAGTTCATCCTACAAGGGTTTAAAAACTAATTGGGTGAGGCATACACTTATTGGCCTCCTAATCCCACCCACATCCATGATCTCCTCCTGCTTTCATCAGAACCTAAGATTCTTTCTACACCCAGGGAAGTTACAACTTTCACCAAACCATTTCTACCAAATGCAAATTTCTGTTGAGCTCTGGGCCATGGCCCTTCAGTAAGCAACAATCCCCCCAAAGACCTAAGACTACATAGATGGTGATATAAATTGATAGGTAAATATAGAACTACTATTTTCTGTTTTTGAAAGATTAATTTTAAAGATTAATTTTTGAAGCAAGGAGAAACTATAAGCCATGTTAGGTGTGTTTGATCAAACTTTTCAGAGGCAGATAAAATGGACCATACTTGACAATGAAGGTTCACATGTGTGTTTTTTTTTTTTTTCTGTATTAAAGCAGAAACAGATCTTCTTTGGCATCATATTAGAAGGTACTCTCTCTATGGGCTTTAAATTCTTTTGGGAAAGGACCTACTTCTCATTCACCTGCATTCTCCCATCACTTGGTGTGTAATAAAAGTGTAGGAAGTGTTTGAATGAATGAGTAAAGCAAAAGAGAATCAATGTGTAACCTGATGTGTTTCCTTTTTTTACAGAAGAAAATGGAGTAGAATATTTATTCAGTGGATCTTTAAAATCAGAGAAATTGTATGCATAGTTGTTGATGCAATAGGGGTGTTCTAAAATCAGCTAACCAACATGCAAAATCTTGATTGTTTTTTAAAACCAAAATTATACCTTATCATTTTACATAGTGAAAAGTAGCTGTGAATATAACCTACCAATTTGGCTATTTATCCAAACCAGGTAAGGTAATCTAAATTTTATTTAGTTCATGGAGAATCTAATATAGACCAAACTGACAAAGCCTTAATTTCATGCCTCAGTTGTATCAAAATAGAGAGTTAATAAAGTTAGATATATTGATATGCAATTTAGAAGATATGGAATTTGTCCAAGAATCCCAGAAATTTTAGTGCCTCACCTCAAGGTCACTACCCAGAACATGAATGCAGGCAGAGGGTTTGTTTCCAAATGCCAATGGAGAGCTCTAGAGAGCTGCACAAATTTTTGTGGAGAAATGCTTTATCTAACCTTGGCTGGCCTCAATTGATTTAAATGAAGTGACAGAGAATCCTGTTCAATCTATTTAACCTCTAAGCAAAGCCCCTGATGTTACCATTCTTGGAAGATCTTAAAGGAGAAAAGAGTCCTAAAGACTGAAAGGATTTGTCCAAGTGTGTGTGTGATATGGAGGTATGCACCCAAAATGAGAATTACCTCCATTCTGTCTGCCTTAGATAAGAGATAGCATCTCAGGATTAGTGGGAAAGAGAATTCAAATGAGACCCCACACTTTTTAATTTTCTCTTTTTAACTTGGCCTATAATTCTACCCACTCAATGACTTATTAATTGTATTTAATCCAAACCAATTACAGCCTTTCTGGATATAGAAGGAAAAAGAGGGAAGAAATACCTGGAAGGCCTTGTACTGACCAGCACTAACCAGAACCACATGACTTCTGTAATACTTCAAATGTGGTATGGAAAGAATAATTAAATTACAGAGAAATAACAAAATGTCTGCTCCATGTAACAAATGTATTCCCATGCCCTGCAGCAAAGGACATTATAACAGCATTCTTTTCATATCATTCTGAAATTCTAAGACAATATATTATTAGTGAAAGAATAGAAAAATAAATCAAAAGACCAAAATACAGAGCCCAGAAATAAATCCTCGCAAATGTAGTCAACTGATCTTTGACAAAGGAGCAAAGGCAATACAATAAAGCAAAGACAGCTTTTCAATGAATGGTACTGGAACAGTGGGCATCCACATGAAACAAAACAAAAATAGAATCTAGACACAGACTTTACACATTTTATAAAAATAAACTCAGAATGGATCATAGACCCAAGTTTAACATGCAAAACAATAAAACTCTTAGAAGATAAAATTGGGGAAAATCTAGGTGATCTTGGGTTTGACAATGGCCTTTTAAATGCAACACTAAGGGCTCGATCCATGAAAGAAAAGATTGACAAGTCGGACTTTATTAAAATGAAAAATTCCTGCTCTATGAAAGACACTGTCAAGAGCACGTAAAGATAAGCCACAGACTAGGAGAAAATATTTTCAAACCACATGTCTGTGAAAGGACTGGCATTCAAAATATGCAAAGAACTCTTAAAACTTAACAACAAGAAAACAAACAATCTGATTACAAAATGGGCAGTAGATCTGAACACATCTCTCCTCAAAGACAATATGCAGATGGCAGATAAGAATTTGAAAAGAAGTTCAAAATCATATGTCATTAGGAAATTGTAAATAAACACAACAAGATACCACTGCATACCTATTGAAATGGCAAAAATTCAAAACACTGACAGCAGCAAATGCTGGCAAAAATGTGGAGCAACAAGAACTCATTATTGGCGGGAGTGCAAAAATAGTATAGCCACTTTGGATGACAGTTTGGCAATTTATTACAAAGCTAAACTAAAGCTTACCATACAATCCAGCAATCATGCTACTTGGCCAAGGAACATTTGAAGAAAACATGCTGACACAGAAATCTACACATGAATGTTTATTAGCAGTTTTATTCAAAATTTCCAAAAACTTAAAAGCAACCAAGAAATCCTTCAATAAGTGAATGAGTCAATGAAAGTATACCCATATAATGGTACATTATTCAGTGATAAAAATAAATGAGCCATCGATCTATGAAAAGACATGGAAGAACCTTAAGATGCATAGCACTAAGTGAAAGAACTCAGTCTGAGGAAGATACATACAGATACATCTAGTATTCCAACTAGATGACATTCTGGAAAAGGTAAAACTATAGAGAAAGTGGGAAGATCAGTGGTTAACAGGAATTCTAGGTGGAGCACAGGACATTTTGGGGGGACTAAAATTATTCTGTGTGAAACTAGTGGTGGACACATGATATTTTCTATTTGTCAAAACCTACTGAACTGTATAACACAAAAAGGAAATGATAAGGTAAACTATGGACTTTAGTTAATAGCAATGTATCCATTTTAGCTCATAAATTGTCACCAATAATACCACAACCATACAAATAGTTAATAATGGGAGAAACTATCTTGGGGGGAGGCCCAAAAAGGGGTAAATGGGGGACTGTACACTCTGTGCAGTTTCCCTTTAAACCTAAAACTGCTCTAAATATACAATTTAGTAAACAAAATCTATACACAAATGCGTATTATACATTAGTCTCCACAATAAAGGTATCAACCTCACGCTCTTATCTATCACTGTTTAGGTGGAAAGCCAGGTGCTGTTGTGGAAAGAGCAGGAAAGAGAATCAGATAGACCTTGTCTTCAATGCCCAGCTGTACTATTTACCATCTAGGTGATATTTAGGAACATGCAAGACTTCTCTGAGCCTCTGTTTCTTTGTGAAAAATAGACATCATATATCATTTACAGGGTTATTGTGGATATTAAATGTGATATATGTGAAGGTACCCAGCAGAGAACATGACATATATTAGGTACTCTAAAATATTATCTTCTCTAGATTTTAAAGACACTGTTTAAGGATCTGTCCTAAAATCTTAAGCCCTACGAAAGGTTGCTTTGCTCATCTTTAGAGCTGGGAAAGACATTTAATATGTTTAAAATAGAACACTTTTATGGAGTAAAGGAAATAGAAAAAAATCTTCATTCTCAAAGACACAGGAATTGACTTTTTTTAGGATGGAGCATATAGTAATTACTAGAAGCCCGGTGCATGAAATTCGTACACGGGGGTGTGTGTCCCTCAGCCCAGCCTGCACCCTCTCCAATCTGGGACACCTCGAGGGATGTCCGACTGCCCTTTTAGGCCCGATCCAGGTTCGGGCCTAAACGGGCAGTCAAACATCCAGGATCGGGCCTAAACGGGCAGTCGAACATCCCTCTCACAATCCAGGACTGCTGGCTCCCAACTGCTCGCATGCCTGCCTTCCTGATTGCCCCTAACTGCTTCTGCCTGCCAGCCTGATCACCCTCTAACCACTCCCCTGCCAGCCTGATTGATGCCTAACTGCTCCCCTGCCAGCCTGGTCACCCCTAACTGCCCTCCCCTGCAGGCCTGGTCACCCCTAACTGCTCTCCCCTGCAGGCCTGGTTCCCCCCAACTGCTCTCCCCTACAGGCCCGGGTCCCCCCCAACTGCCCTTCCCTGCAGGCCCGGTTGCCCCCAACTTCCCTCCTCTGCCAGCCTGGTCACCCCTAACTGCCCTCCCCTGCAGGCTTGATTGCCTCCAACTGCCCTCCCTTGCAGGCCTGGTCCCTCCCAACTGCCCTCCCCTGCTGGCCTGATTGCCCAAAACTGCCTTCCCTTGCAGACCTGGTCCCTCCCAACTACCCTCCCCTGCTGGCCATCTTGTGGTGGCCATCTTGTGTCCACATGGGGGCAGTCATCTTTGACCACATGGGGGCAGCCATCTTGTGTGTTGGAGTAACAGTCAATTTGCATATTAGTCTTTTATTAGATAGGATAGAGGCCTGGTGCATGGGTGGGGGCCAGCTGGTTTTCCCTGAAAGGTGTCCCGGATCAGGGTGGGAGTTCCCTTGGGGCGTGGGGCAGCCTGGGTGAGGGGCCTGTGGTGGTTTTCAGGCTGGCCATGCCTCCCCGGCGACCCAAGCGGAGGCCCTGGGATCTGGGATTTATTTAACTTCTATAATTGAAACTTTGTAGCCTTAAGCGGAGGCCAAGGCAGGCCAGGGCAGGCAGAAAGCTTGGCTTCCTCCATTGCCAGGGAAACCCAAGCCTCCTGCTCTCTCCGTGGCTGCAGCCATCTTGGTTGGGTTAATTTGCATACTCGCTCCTGATTGGCTGGTGGGCATGGCTTGTGGGTGTAGCGGGGGTATGGTCAATTTGCATATTACTCTTTCATTAGATAGGATTCCAGCCAGTAAGAGAAAGCAATGAGAAAGGGACGTTCTTAAACCAGCACTTCTGAACATAAGCAGTAATTAATTGAGCAAGAAAGCTGGTAGGTGAGGGAGAAAATAGAATCCCAGCTAGGTTCTCCACTTAGAAATAGGCAATGGGATAAGAAGTTAAATCTGTAAATGTGATCCTCCTTTGTGTAATGTCTGAGAAGGCCTGAACATCATCAACACTCATGTATTACATCTCTTCACAATAGACGCCGCATGAGGAATTTTCTCCTTATTGGGCATCTTTTCCCCTGCCCTGCTTTTCACTAAGATCACAGCCCAGACTGAACATTCCTGTCTTCCCAGAAGCTGGAGCCCTCTGGGTGCTTGAGATTCTCTATGGTTATGTCTTGAGATGGAATCTGCTCCTGGTGAAGATCCTGTGAAGAATGTGGAAATGACAACAGAGGATTTCTAATGTTACACAAACTTAGTGGCAGGGTTTGAGAGGATTGACTCCAATTTTGAAAGACGTTCTGCTGTGGGTAAAATGCTATCAAATAGCATCACAGGCTACAGAGACATTGTTCCTGAAAGGAAGAGTCGGTTGATGTGGCAAGCTTCATTGTCTTATTTTAAGAAATGGCCACAGTCACCACAACCTTCAGCAACTACGACTCTGATTAGTCAGCAGCCATCAAAATAGAGGCAAGATTCCCCACCAGCAAAAAGATTGCCACTCACTCAGATGATGATTAGAATTTTTTAGCAGTAAAGTATTTTTAAATTAAGATATGTACATTGTTTTTAGACATAATGCAATTGCACACTTCATAGACTACAGTGTAGTGTAAATATAAATTATTATTTTTTTTAATTTCAGGGAGAGGGAAGGAGAGGGAGAAGAGATAGAAGCATCAATGATGAGAGAAAATCATTGATCAATTGCCTCCTGCACACCCCACACTGGGGATCAAGCCTGCAACCTGACCATGGGCCCTGATCGGGAATCAATCTGTGACCTCCTGGTTCATGAGTCAATGCTCAACCACTGAGCCACATTGGCTTGGCTAAACATAACTTTTATATGCACTAGGAAACCAAAAACTTGGTGTGACTCACTTTATTATGACATTTGCTTTATTGCAGTGGTCTGGAACTGAACCCATTATATTCCGAGGTGCACCTATACTCTGACTCTTGTGTCTCCCCCTCTTTCACCTTTAAGGACCTTCTGATTACATGGACCACCTGGATAATCTAGGATAATCTCCCTTTCTTATCCTCCAATGAGCGCCCTCAGGAATCAAGGTTGCTGCCTTAATCTACAAGCTTAATTCCCCTGCCATACAAATGAACATATTCTCAGATTTTGCAGGTTAGGATGGGTATTTTGGGGGCGAGGAGCGCTATTCTGCCCATATCAGTAGAAATGATTTATACTCTAATCCCCAATCCAAATTTTCATGATGTAGTCCCAGACCTCTCATCTTCATGGAAGCAATGTAAATGACCTCATTAACTTGACTGAGCAGACTAATGAAAAAGTTCTTTCAGCAAACCCTATTTTGAATTTTTTTTTCTTTTTTTAAAATTTCTTTATTGATTAAGGTAATACATATGTGTCTTTATCCACCCCATTACCCCCCCCCCCAATGCCCCCCTCATGCCCTCACTCTCCTGTTGTCTGTGTCCATTGGTTAGGCTTATATGCATGCATACAAGTCCTTTGGTTGATCTCTCCCCCTTACGCCCCCCTCCCCTACCTTCCCTCTGAGGTTTGACGGTCTGATCAATGTTTCTCTGTCTCTGGATCTGTTTTTATTCATCAGTTTATGTTGTTCATTATATTACATAAATGAGTGAGATCATGTGATATTTATCTTTCTCTGACTGGATTATTTCACTTAGCATAATGCTCTCCAGGTCCATCCATGCTGTTACAAATGGTAAGAATTCCTTCTTTTTTATAGCAGCGTAGTATTCCATTGTGTAGATGTACCACAGTTTTCTAATCCACTCATCTGCTGATGGGCACTTAGGCTGTTTCCAAATCTTAGCTATGGTGAATTGTGCTGCTATGAACATAGGGGTGCATATATTCTTTCTGATTGGTGTTTCCAGTTTCTTGGGATATATTCCTAGAAGTGGGATCACTGGGTCAAACGGGACTTCCATTTTTAGTTTTTTGAGGAAACTCCATATATTTTGAAATTTCTTTCCACAGAAGCTTGTGACAGCAGGCAGGGGCGGACATGACTCTTTGACATCAGTTTCTATCTGCTGATCTGCTTATACCTCCTAGTGAATTTAGTGTCTTGCTTTAGCGCTCTTTTCCTCTTCCTTAAAAATGAAAGAAATGTTAAGAAAACAACTTTATTTCAAAGAGGCAGATCTCTCCTTTGCATAGACATTGGGAGGGAGCAATAATAGACAAGAAGATGTAGCAGACATTCTTACTAATTATCTGACGATAAATTAATCATGTTATTTATGGCTACAGAGCTATTTCCAACTTCCTCAGAAATGCTTTGGTGTGAAAATAATGACTATCTGAGGAACATCTGAGCCTGAACTCTAGGCAGGACCAATTTTGAGGCGAATGAAAGGCAAAAAAGATTTTTAAAAAACCCCAAACATGTTTAGTTTCCCTTGGGACTGGGTTTGGCCAAATTGGGAATGGATTCCCTGGTCTCACTGACACACCCTTCTGAGAGCAGTAAATTACAATATGTGAAGTCCCCACCCTGTCCCAAACCTGCTGGACTGGGCGATGGACGGGCTCACTTCTGAACATCCTTTATTAATCAGAGAGCCTTAGAGTTGGGATTTGAATTGCTCTATAATTTTTAAATTTATCCTTTTGCACTTAGGTTCAATGAGCGCTTTTGGGTTAAAAGGAGACAACATTCATTGGGTTGTTTCAAATGTAGGATAATGAACTTTTAAGATATTCATTAAATGCAATGGTATAATATTCTTCTTAATTGTGTCCAGGACAGATTTTTATGATTATGCAATTGTTTTCCAATTCTCAGCCTTCTGAGTAATCATCTGGACAGGATTATAATTTCCCATGGGAAGAGATTGGGTTCCCTGTTGCTATTTACTCACTATGTGCATTAGGTTCCAGGTTCAATAGCATGGCCTTCTCTGTTCCATAAAGATAACTCAAGAGCCAGGCCTGCATGGCTCAGTGGTTGAGCATCGACCTATGAACCAGGAGGTCACAGTTCAATTCTGGGTCAGAGCACATGCCCTTTTTGCAGGCTCAATCCCCAGTGTGGGGCATGTAGGAGGCAGCCGATCAGTGATTCTCTCTCATCATTGATGTCTCTGTCTCTCTCCCTCTCCCTTCCTCTCTGAAATCAATAAAAAATATTTTTTAAAAAGATGACTCAAGAGAAATATTACCTGAGAACTCAAACTTTAGAATGTTTTATAGTCACCAGTCTCCTTGAAACTTGTTCTAACTGCCGATTCTCTGGCCCTATCACCTGTGGTTCTGATTATTAAGGTTGAGGTGTGTACAGGGAATTGACGTTATGCAGTTTTCTAAGCACACTTTGAGAAACACGGCCCTTGTTCCCGAACCATTCTGCTTGAGCTCTGTGTGCATCCACTTTGCACAGCCATCTTCATTAAAGAACACACTCTCACCTCACACTCCAGGCCAATTAATCTGATTTCTCTAATCATGAGTGTTCTAATCGTTCACTCTTCAGAGTGGTGAGAGATTTCTCAGAAACCACTTTGGTTTTTGGAGAAGTGGAGAGACTGCATCATCACTGATTTTGTTTTTATAATGTGGGCAGAGAACAAAAATTAACCTTTTGTTTTCTGGTTTGAGGCAATCATTCAGTCCAAGTCATTACAATACTCACTGTATCATTTTTCTTGCTTACAAACCAAATTTAGTCATGGACATTTTGATAAGTCTGGATAATTCCAATGTCCAAGTTGGGGGCAGGGGGGAGTGTGGCAGGGGAGGAAAGGGAAGGAGGGAGAGTGGGTGGAGATATGATTCCAGATCTTTTCTTTTGAGGATACCTGTCATTATTGCTGAAGTCAACTCAGACATCCCATAAGCAAGTAGTTATTGACCCTTTGGAGAGAGTCATGGACTCCCTTGGGGATCTGATTAAAGATCTAAAGCTCCTCACCAGAAAAATGTATGTAGACATGCTTACACACAAAAATGTTCAAACCATTTTAGATATGTCATAGGGTGCCTCCCCCAAAGCTCATCCCAGTTTATAACTTGTTTTCTGAGAGGAATGCCCTGTGTCCTTCTCTGGAGGGCAGTCACTCTTGCACTGGTCTTTGTGAGTTATGTAAATAACCACCCAGGAATAGGTGTTACATGTGTGGATGCTTGGCCTCCACTTCCAGAGATTGATTCTACAGGTCTGGGGCCAGCTTAGGACACTGAGCTATTTTTTGATCTTCAGGTGATGATAATGATCGCAATTTGAGAAACGGTCACCATTGACAAACTGGGCCATGACTCAGAAGGAGGTGTTCGACTGGAACAAAAATATTGTAAAATCAATCAGATCACCTCCTCTACCATACAGAAAACCAGGTAAAAGAAGTGGGCTGGCTTTTCTCATTCCAGAACCTACTCTCTACCTGCCATTCTGTTCAGCTTGGCTATCCTAGGACATCGTTTTCATTTTCCCAAGTGAAATTTGCCCACAATACCCATTTTAAATTTATATTTTCTGCATAAAAGATTGTGAATGGGGATGGGCAGGCAGAATAATTTTTCTTTCACCTCAAATTCTCAAAAAGGGGGGTGGGGGTGGTGGCGTTGGGCCCATCCTTCCCCTTCAAAGGGACTTCCTTCTTACATTCGTGGAACTATATTGCTTACAGCTCCAAACACGTAAGGACTGGGTGTGTTGAATAGAAAGACTGTAGAGACTTCCTCACCAGCCTCAGAGCAGACTCATCATTGGCCTCCTGATGTATCAAAATACTGGTCAGCATCTAATACAAACCCATCTACCCTACTCCAATCAAACAGGACACATAGCCAAAAATTCTATCAAAATACAAAAATAGCAAATTTAGTTTTTCCTTTTGGGAAACAAATGCATATTGTTTCCATGCTATTGACCTCAGCTACTTTTCACAACCAGGGCTTTATCACATTTCTCTCTCCCATCCCTTACTATAGATCAAGATTGCTTTCAGGTTGTATGAGAAGAGATGGTTGAAGAGGTTGGCACTTGTGCTCTGATGCAAGAGGGCTTTTAGTGGCTCTCATCAAGGCAAAAGAAAAACAACCAAATTTGATGTCTTTCATTGTTGACTCAGGGAAATGGTTCCCTTGGCAACTGACATGGGAGGTGAGGGAACTGGAAGAGCTGAGAACTCCTATCGGGCATCACCCACAGCTGATTAAAGGCTTTCTGACACACAGTGCTTGTGGCACAGGAACGGTGTCGAATGGGATGATGGGAGAAGTGGGAGAGGCAAGTTGGAGAAGCAAGCCTATTAAGTGTCAGCTAAGTTCAAGTGAAACAAAGCACAGTGGAGGCACAGTTTCATTAACATTCAAATCAATTAGAGTCAATCAAATCTAATTATTGTATGCTGCTGTTTGTCTCCTAAATGATTCCTTGAGGTGAAAAGAACAGAACCTTCTCAATTAGAAAACAGCTAACAAGTATATTATAAAAACCCTAATGAGACTTGTACTGTGGTAGTTTCAAAGAAAAGAAAGGATAGCTTGGGGTTTTAAAAAACTTGGATAGTATGAGCTTGCAGTGGAACTGGTATGTGAGAAGGTGCGGCACTCTCAACTTGGCATTGGGAAACTTGAACTCCCTGCTGGCCTCTCACTCAGATGTTTCTGAGAAGAAGAAAATAAAATAATAAACTGTAGGTGTTCTGAGATGTACTAATAGAGTAGAGATGGAAAATAAAATGTTCCAGCGCCTCCATTCTCCCAGTGTCTGTGATGGACATGAGAATTTGAACATACATTTTTTTTCTTGCTTTTCCAGAACTCATAAAATTAGCATATAGATTTTGGTAAAGCCATCCATTCTACAAATTCACATCGCGCCTTGTCCCTTTACTGGAAGCATTGGCTGCACCCAGGCAACCTCATTCTTGGAAAGCTGCACCAACATCGCCATCTGTTGGTGTCTTGTTGTAGAAATACAAAATGCATTGAAATCAATGAGTTAAGATATGTTTCCTATATATAAAAACAAAATCCACTAAAATATACCTAATCTTGATAGAATTTAATGTTGTATCTGTAAAGTCATAACAACCTAAAGAAATGAATGGAAATACATTTAAAACTTATGTACAATGGTGTGGTTAATTATAGTGTAAAATTGAGCATGATATACATGTCCAGCTATACAAAATTGGGTAAAAAAATTATAATCCCCTCCATTATAGTTATTGAAAATCATGTTTGCAAATACCAAAGGATACAGAAACATGCTCAGCATATTACATACAGGGTGAGGCAAAAAAGTAGGCTTACAGTTGTGGGTCTGAAAAACAGAGTTTATTCTTATATTATTATTTATTAATTATTGTATTATTTTCCATATGAACAACTGTAGACTCACTTTTGCCCTATGCTGTATATGGTGGTGTTCAGAAAAAGCAGATGGTAAAAATAGTATAAACATAGAAGATAAATGATACTAGAGGCCCGGGGCATGAAATTCATGCACGGGTGTGTGTGTGTGTCCCTCAGCCCAGTCTGCACCCTCTCCAATCTGGTGGGATTGGGACTAAACAGACAGTCGAAAATTCTTCTTACAATCCAGGACTGCTGGCTCCCAACCACTCCCCTGCCTGCCTGATTGCCCCTAATCGCTTCTGCCTGCCAGCCTGAATACCCCCTAACCACTCCCCTGCCAGCCTGATTGATGCCTAACTGCTTCCCTGCCAGCCCATTTGCCCCTAACTGCCCTCCCCTGCCAACCTGGTCCCTCCCAACTGCCCTCCCCTGCTTGCCTGATTGCCCACAACTGCCCACTCCTGCTGGCCATCTTGTGGTGGCCATCTTGTGTCCACATGGGGGCAGCCATCTTTGACCACATGGGGGTGGCCATCTTGTGTGTTGGAGTGATGGTCAATTTGCATATTACTCTTTTATTAGATAGGATATTGAGTCATAAAAACCTGAAAGGACATTTAAAATCTTATTTAATAGACATGCGGGGAGAATGCCATGTGTGGATGGAGGCAGAGATTGGAGTGATGTGTCAAAGAGCCAAGAAATGCCAGGTATTGATGGCAGTCACTAGAGGCTAGGAGTGAGTCACCAGCTTCCCCCTCTGAATCCCCAGCAAGGAATTAGCCCTGCTGACACTTTGATTTTTAATTCTGGCCTCCTGAACTATGAAATAGTAAGTTTCCATGTCTTAAGCCACCTAGTTGGTGGTACTTTGTGGGAATCAGCACTAAGAAATGAATACAGTTGCTTAATTGTGTGCTTTTCCATCCCATGCTTGACTGAATCAGCTAATGAAAAGGGGTAGAAAGTGTATTTTGAAATAATCTTTAATGGGACTCCCTTAGTATCTGTTCGCATGTTGAGATGAATGAGAAACTTTTGATTTTGGTTGATAGAAAAGTCAAAATAATTGGAGTAAACATCTGTGGGGAGAAAGAAGAGAGAGCTGGGCCACGGAAGGGAATGGCGTGGCAATTCCACCCAACTCCCGGCCAGCTGGATTGTTCACCAGCACATTTGGAGAGAGGGCTTATCAGCAGAAGCAAAATCAGCTGTTTTCATTAGCAGTTTTATGAAACACTGGTGTTTCTAGGACCAGCTAACAAAACAGGAATCAAGGTGGAGGAGTCGCCTACATCAGTGATGGGCAACCTTTTGAGCTTGGTGTGTCAAACTTCGCCAAAAAACTGAGCATAACTCGGGTAGTGTGTCACTTTGAGGAAAAAACATTATTTCGCAAATGTTTCATCCTCAGGAGCAGCAAATGTTTCATCCTCGGCATGTGGCCGCCTCAGCGGCCGCGTGTCATCAGAAATGGCTACGCGGGTCAGTGCTGACACGCGTGTCATAGGTTCGCCATCACTGTCCTACATTTTATGTAAGATGCACTTGTGCCATGGTTGGTAGGAGGATAACACTGGTGGATGAATGTCTATTACATGTTTAGAAGAGATCTGATATACAGTAAGTGTGTTTTTCATCATCATAAAAGAGAAGAACATATGCAGATCTTTTCCCAAGTAAATGGAAGAGTCCCGGGGGATACGCGAAAGTAACTGGGGAGGACTGCTGGTCATATACCTGTAAGCAGAGGCAATAAGCCAAGGAATGAGTTATTAATTAGTATTTATTAATTTAATATGTATGTGTTGAGTACCTTCTCAATCAGTAAGCTCAGTGAAGACAGATTGTGGTCACTGTGACTCCAGTGATGAAGCAGACACTCAGTGGTGACTGACTGAATGGCTGGTTATGCCACGTACAACACTGAGTGCCAGGAACATCATTGTCCCACAGGCCAGCACGGCCCAGAGGAGATGAGCTTAAAATGATGAACTTGCTCCATGTGGGACATTTTTAAATAACATTTTAATATTTCCCCCAATGTGATGAAAATAACATTTTGCCATAATTGCCTGAAAAACTGATGTGGAATAGCTATTTCTCCCAAACTCTCAGATAAATCAAATGAGCACAAAATTAGGAAAAGCAACAGAAAAGTCATCATTGCAAACAACTGCACTAAAATGAATGCATTGCCTTTGAAAACTCTCAGAACATAAATCCTGAACCATTAAAATAGGTTTTGCTAAATACAGGCAAGGCACTCCACTCTTGCAGCTCTCTTTGAAGATGGAAATATATTGGAGCTCACCCGGTCATGAAGTTTTGTAAAAGAGGCAACAGGAATTCTTTCTTTCTTTCTGTGACTCAGGGTGTTTTGGTAGTTTCTCTTTCTGATATCCCCGCCCCATAAAAATGTAATGTTGCCAATTTCCTATCATGTAACTGCATTATTAGAACAACATGACAGCCACATGTACAGAAAGTTTGGCAGGGCTGTATAAATAGGAGAGGAATTCTTTGAACAAGAGAGCTGGATCCCCCCAATACACTTTTTTAAAATTGACTTTAGAGAGGGAGAAAGGGGGTTGGGGGAGATAGAGATAGAGAGAGAGAGAGATGACAGGGATACATGAATTAGTTGCTTCCCTTCAGCGCTCCAACTGTAACTTAGGTATGTGTCCTGACTGGAAATCAAACCCCCAACCTTCCAGTGCACTGGATGATGCTCTAACCAACTGAGCCACTTGGGCCAGGGCCCCCAATAGACTTTTAATGATAAATAGAAGGAGACTCAGTCTCTCCACTTCCATATCAACTAATGATACATTTTCTTCCAGACTTATTATAAAACAGAGCTGCGTTCTGAGGTTCAGGAAGGGCTTGCCCAGTGCTAATCCTTTTCTTTTTAATTCTTTATTGTTGAAAGTATTACATATGTCTCCTTTTCCCCCCATTGTCGTCTCTCAGCCTACCCCCCTCCCCCCCCCCCGCCCCCGCTCAGTCCCAGCCTATCTCCACCCCCCCCCCCCGCCACCCCCATTGTTTGTGTCCATTGTTTATGCTTATATGCATACAAATTCTCTTACCTTGATCTCTTACCTTCCCCGCACCACCCGCCCACCCTCCCTGGCCTTCCCTCTGAGGTTTGACAGTCTGTTCGATGATTCTATGTTTCTGGATCAATTTTGTTCATCAGTTTATGTTGTTCATTATATTCCACAAGTGAGTGACATTATGTGCCAATCCTTATCTTAAAGAAGGAAGTCTGCCCTAGTGGAGGGTGTGATTCAAACCGGCTTCTTGTCCATTTGGTAAAGGAGATGGAATCTTAGTAAGAATATGTGTTGCTATATTGCGCAAGGCAGTGGCTTACCATGACCCTGCTCAGAATTTAGAGAGGTCATCAAATAGCTCCAGAGTGAAAAAACTCAAGTGTAACACACAATGGTAAAGAATTTTGTTAAACATCAAGCACAGCTGCCTAGCCAAAGTCTTGGTATATTAGTTCCTTTCACTACTTCTTACTTCTCCTTATCCTTGGTCAAATTTACAAAGTGTAAATATTTATTTTCAAGCTTTTTAAAACACACACACTTTTATTCTCTTTTGTACCTGAAAGGTGAAGAGGTGGTGAAGGGAGCACATTTATGATTAATGCCTGATTATTATTATTGCTAGGTAGTAGGACAAGCAGATAATGTCATAAGTGTTGGAGGTGAATATGAAGTTCAGTGGGAACACAAAAGAGGAAATAGCCATGAACCTTTAAGATTAGATTTCTATTTTACTATATTGATTTATGGAGGACTGAACCTTCTAACACTCCTGGTCTCTTACAGATATTTTGTCTTACAAAACAATGACTTCCCCTAATTCTCTCATTTCTTTCCCCAGGTAAAGCCATTCTCTTTTGTAGGTTCCCTTTAACTCTCCTGACACATATGTATATATAGACCTTTTACTAAATTATCCTCAATTAACCCATTTGAGTGTGCAGTATCCTGTCAGGACTTTGGTACACCCATCATTTTTTCTTCATTTTGTTCAACTCTTTTCCAGGAATTTGGAGGGAAATCACTATAACTGTAATCATATGTATCATATACCTTATCATTCTGTGGGCTGACATTGGTTAACATTTACCATTGATAAGTTTAAGTTATGAAAAAAGTGGGGAACAGAAAAAATATCAGACTAAAAAAATATGTTTTTTATTGATTTCAGAGAGAGGGATAGAAACAACAATGATGAGAGAGAAGCATTGATGTGCTGCCTCCTGAACACCCACTACTGGGGATCGAGCCCGCAAGCCAGGCCTGGGTCCTGACTGGGACTCAAACCATGTGCCAACACTCAACTGCTGAGCCATATCAGCTGGACAAAAATACCTGATTTTTAAATTCAAGTTATTATTAAACACCAATACTTTGTAGGTCAAGCACAGCATGACCACACTTTATTTCCATATTTTCTACAAAAGTGAGAGGCATCACATATTGACTTGGCTTTCCTTTTTGCTTCCTATTAGTGAATCACTTTCACTCCCACATTATTGTTGGCCAAGCTTCACGATTCAGATGAAGGCCTAGTGCTTGTTGTAACTGAACATATTGTGGCAAAAGAGAAGAGCTCGGTTAAGCCAAGAATACCTAAGACGCTGGGAGGAAGAGTTTTGCCTGGAGTGAGTTACAAATTTAGAATTGAAATTCATCTTCAACTTGTCTGGGTGTCAAAGAGCTCTTATAGACATTCCCAGGCTTTGCATATTCAGCTCTTATAATAACTGTTGATGTGTCTAAAAGTCATTAACATTTTAATTAGACAGTTTATATTTCACCTAAGCCATATTTAATTGTTTTCAGGCAGCGTAAAAAAAAGTACATATATCCCATGGAAGATTTGACATATTCTTTAAAACTGAAACTTAAACCACTACATAGCTCCTTCTCTATCATAGCAATGTGGTAGATTTTCTCTTCATTTTCCACCTACCATGCTGTCAGACAATTTTATACAACAGTGTGAGCTGAGAGAGGAGGCATGCATAGAATGAAAGGCCTTCGCACTAGGAAATAGCCTTTCGATAGCAATGGTTCTATTCAGGTCTTTATGATGCTGAGACCATCAGGTTTTGTGTTTCAGATGATAACAGAGCATTAGTGCAGCTGTGGACCATTCTACGCTAAAAACCATTTTGATGTTGGTTCCCTATTGGGTAGAATTCATGTTCTTCATTTCATTCCCTTTGTAACAATAGCATACATTTACAGTTGCATGTATATCGCTTAGTCTCTATGGAAAATACTTTCAGTGACAGTAAAATTCAATGTCTTGTTTCTTGCTACAGCTTTTCTCCCTGGTTGTTCTGGCACAAGCCTTATGAGCATGTCAATGTTATTAATGCATTTTTGAAAGGAAAGGAAATTTTCTTTAGAAGTAAGCCAAATCAAACCCAAATAACAACAACAAAACACACACACACATGGTAGAATGTAAAAATGTCAACACTGCCTAGAGACACATAGTGAAAACATTTTTTATGAAAAAGATCCACTGGCTGAGCCCTTCTGTCATCAATGGCTTGCTGATATAGATTTCTGCATGTGTTTGTTTCAGCCTGACATAGACAGAAAGACAAGGTGCATGTAATTTACATAACTTACATAACATAGCAGGAAACTTACATAACGTTGTCTTTCTGTCTATGTCATACTAAAAAGGACAAGATGAACCTCATGGTAAACACTGAGTATCAAGCTAAACACTGAGTATCAAGTCGTGTGATCTAATGCAGAGAGTGCAGAAATATTCCAATGCATCTCTTATTTATCCCAAGCCATGACATTTATGTTGATATATCTACTTACTTGTACCAGAACTTTAGTGAAAGTGGCAGACCATTTTAATTTCTCTTTTGAAAAATGTCTGGAAGGAAGTTCTCTTTTTTTAAATTGCTCAGAACTTCACGGCAATTCTTCACCACCCAACATGTTTCTCCTGGAATAGTTTTTCTTTCTCTACATTCTCATTCTTTGAAACAAAACAAAACTTGATTTTGGTTCCCAATTAATAGCCAGCTTTTTATATGAAATTAATAAAACAATTTGGTTTTGTGTCTAAAATAGCAAATGATTTGGAAAGATATAATGAAAAACAATTGTAAAAAAAATTAAAGCAAAAAAAAATAAACCTATAATCCTGTCTAATAAAAGAGTAATATGCAAATTAACCATCACTCTGCTACACCCACAGGCCATGCCCACCAGCCAATCAGGAGCAAGTATGCAAATTAACCCAACCAAGATGGCTTCAGCCATGGAGTGAGCAGGAGGCTTGGGTTTCCCGGCAATGGAGGAAGCCAAGCTTTCTGCACACCCTGGCTGACCCAGGCCTCCACTCAAGGCTACAAAGTTTCAATTATAAAAGATAAATAAATCCCAACAAAATGGCTGTGGCCACTGAGCGAGCAGGAGGCTTGGCTCCGCTCAAGGCTACAAAGTTTCAATTATAGAAGATAAATAAATCCCAGATACCAGGGTCTCCACTTGGGTTGCCGGGGGGTGTGGCCGGCCTGCAAACCACCACAGGCCCCTTGCCCAGGCCGCCCCACGCCTCAAGGGAACTTCCACCCTAATCCGGGACACACTTCAGGGAAAACCAGCTGGCCCCCACCCATACACCAGGCCTCTATCCTATCTAATAAAAGAGTAATATGCAAATTGACCATCACTCCAACACACAAGATGGCTGCCCCCATGTGGACACAAGATGGCCACCACAAGATGGCCAGCAGGGGAGGGTAGTTGGGGGCAATCAAGCCTGCAAGGGAGAGCAGTTAGGGGTAACCAGGCCTGCAGGGGAGGGCAGTTGGGGGCGATCAAGCCTGCAGGGGAGGGCAGTTAGGGGTGACCAGGCCTGCAGGGGAGGGCATTTAGGGGTGACCAGGCCTGCAGGGGAGGGCAGTTAGGGGCAAACAGGCTGGCAGGGGAGCAGTTAGGCATCAATCAGGCTGGCAGGGGAGTGGTTAGGGGGTGATCAGGCTGGCAGGCAGAAGTGGTTAGGGGCAATCAGGAAGGCAGGCAGGCGAGCAGTTGGGAGCCAGCAGTCCTGGATTGTGAGAGGGATGTCCGACTGCCCATTTAAAAACAAAAAGGTAGGATCGGGCCTAAATGGGCAGTCGGACATCCCTCGAGAGGTCCCAGATTGGAGAAGGTGCAGGCTGGGCTGAGGGACACATACCCCCATGCATGAATTTCATGCACCGGGCCTCTAGTTTTATAATAAATCTTCTACATCTAAAATCCAAAAGGATTTCCTCAACTATTTTTAATGCCACATCTTTTCTAGTAAATGGATACCCAAAACATTATTTAAAATTTTTTTCTAACTTTAACACCAATATTTTTCACTTTTGACCATGGACACTGACCCCTTTGGGTAGATGATCAGGGAGTTTCCAGATGATCTTTACCACTTTACCACTTACAGGGTACTGGGTAGCTGGTGGAGGAATTTAGCAACATGAAAAGTTGAAGGAATTCTGTATTACAGTGTTGGAGAGTTGGCTTCCATCCTTGACTGTGTCTATAATTATGTCATTTATGACCAAATGAACTCTCTGGATCTCTGTGTCCTCATCTAGTAAGTAAAAAAAAATGTGCAGAAGACCTGAATACGATAGACACTTCTTCAAAGAGGATGTAGTAATGGTCAAGAGACATATGAAAAAATGTTCAGATCTCTAATAATCAGAGAAATTCAAATTAAAATGACAATGAGGTACCATCTCACACCTTCCAGAATGGCTATCATCAGTAAATTAATAAATACCAAGTGCTGGCGAGGATGTGGAGAAAACAGAACCCTAGTACACTGTTGGTGGAAATTCAGACTGTATAACCACTGTGAAAAACTGTGGAGTTTCCTCAAAAAATTAAAAATAGAACTGCCATTTGACTAAGTGGTCCCACTTCTAGGAATATATCCTAAGAAGCCTGAAACACCAATCAGAAAGAATTTATGCACTCCTATGTTCATAGCAGTATTATTTATAATAGCTAAGATCTGGAAACAGCCCAAGTGCCCATCAGTAGATGAGTGGATAAAAATCTTTGATACACTTATAACATGGAATACTATGCTGCAGTAAAAAGAAGGATCACTTACCCCTTGAGACAGCATGAAGGGACCTTTATGCTTAGCAAAACAAGCCAGTCAGAGAAAGACAAGTATCACATCATCTCACTCATATATGATATCTAAAGAACAAAATAAACTGATAAACAAAATAGATCAAAGACACAGAAGCATACCACAGACTGATGAATCTCAATCTCAGAGGGAAGGGGAGGGAATTAATCAAAGAACATATCTGCATTTATGCAACCCATGGACACAGACAATTGGGCGGTGAAGGCCTCAGGAGGGTGCGGGAGCGGGGAGGAGGGAGTCAATGAGAGAAAAAAGAGGGAGACATTTGTAATACCTTCAACACAAAGATAAGTTAAAACTATATTAAAATAAATTAAAATTCAATGTTTCCTGTGGTAGTAGAAACAGCCTCAATTTGTGGAAAATATTTTCTCCCTCCTGTTTGTAGGTCATATTTTCCTGCTTTTTTCCATGCCTAGTGATTTCATACTGGATGGTGTGCACTGTCATGCGTTATGTTGTGGAGGATCTGGATGTCATTGTCTTCACTTAAAAAGTGTTGATGTTTGGGGGAGGCATGCATTAAAGTTACTTGTGAAACAATTTGATCTTTTAAGGCTAGTGTTAAGCCTTTTAAGGTTGGTTCTACTTTAGTCCCACTACTACGGTATGCGCTTATTAGGGTCTCTACTGAATGTCCCAGGTTTACAGTAAGGTCTCCCCACTCTGGCTGCTCAGAAAGCCAATGCCTCCCACCCATGAATGAGTTCTGGACAATGTTCAGGTTACAGATCCCTGGTAGTTCTTTGCCTTGCCGCGTGGAGTTTCACCACTGTACATGCACACCTTCGTATTCACCCACAGATTAGAGCAAAGTCCTATGAAGATTTCTAGAGCTCCTTTTCAATATAATTCTCTTCTCTCGGTTGCTCTCACCCACCAATTCCAGCTGCCTCGGGCTCCCAGACACTATCAGTATTGTTGAGCTTAGTCTATGGTGGGGCCTTTAAAACATATTATAAGGAAAAGAAACGCTCCAGATTTCTGTTTTCTACGAACAACATTCCCTGATAATATGCTCACTGACATTCCTCCCTAGAGACACCAAGTTTAACGGGACAAGCTGCAGAGTGTGCAGGACATTCCGTTTTTATGGAAGGTCCAAGTCATGCCATGTTCCCGGGCAGACACGTCGCTCTGCATTGCACCTGCCCTGCCAGTGAGAAGGTGGCGAACTTTGTGCGTTCTGTGGGCTGCTGTCAACCTCAGGGGCCCTGGTGTGGCTTCTGTCAGCTCTCGCAATCCTTTCCACTGGGCCTGTTTTCACGTTCCCTTTGGCAACTTTCTCTCCTGACTCACATTGACCTCCTTCTGCCCTGAACAAGGAGGGGCTCAGCGCCTGGGCTCCAGCTGTGAACACGTGGGGAGGAAGTAGTGACATGCATCCGAAGGCCCAGCTCGCAGCCTCCCGGAAGGCCAGTTCCAGTTCCCAGCATCTTGGCCTTGTGTCTTCCGTAGGCCGTCGTTGTAATCTCACCGGGGAAGATGCTGCAAAGCAGTTTTCGTGTAGAGGCTGATCAATCTGCAGGTTTTCTGACGCTTCCTTGGGCCTGGAGCAGAGGAGTTCCTAGCCTGGCATTTGACACACTTTCATTCCACAGATCTAATAACCGGTGCCAGGATGCTGTGCTAAACGTCAATATTTTGTTATCTTATGCATTCACTCCTCCCTCTGGCCGAGCCTTCTGAAGGGCTCAACTAGCTCCCCAGCTGTTCCAGCTAAGCTGTCAAACCACCGTGACTTGAATAAACAAAGGCCTTTCCCCTTTAAAAAGTGCTTTTTTTTTGTGGGGGTGGGGGGGAGATGACAAATAAGGTTAGTTAATATCAATAACCTTATTTTCCTCTTTATTTATCCCATATGTTTGAAAGAAGAATAGGAAGTTGGTTGGTTTTGGGATGTGAACTCACAAAATCACAACCATCCTCTCCTTTAACAAGTGACTCCCAAGCGCACTTCACTGCCTTCTTCTGGAGGCTCGTGCTCCAACTCGCACAGAGGCCGGCCAGCAAGCAGCTGAGGAGGGAGGTTTCCAAAAGAGCAATCTCTGCCCAACTCCCAACAAATAGCCTGTGAAGTGTTTCCAAACCAAGGCTGCCAAGGAAGGACTTGGCCAGCTAGCTGTGGTCCCTTGGTGTGCAGGGTTCTCAAGGTCTCTCCCTCACAGCTGGCTACATGCACAGCGGAACCTCGGAATATTCCAGGACAGTCTAGGCATCCACGGGACGGGGTAGGGAATAACAACAGGGAGGAGAGGGCAAGAAGTAAAACAACGGAAAAGCACAGGAAATTCAGATTCACTGGAAAGGATTCAGAGATGTGACACGTTTTCCTGGGACATAAAATCAAGTAAGGTTGGTCGTGTTTGAGACACATTTAGGCTGCAAATAGAGCACAAGTAAAGGAGTCTGGAGGTTAGTCTTGCGGGACCATGTAAGCTGAGAGCCTTTAGGTGGATCTGGGGTGAACATGAAAGGAAAACAATACAAAGAAGACACGCAAATGGAAAGAGCAATCGAAAGTGCTTGGGGTTCCTTTGGATAGAGTTTGAGAGGGATGAGTCAAAAATAGATGTAGGCAACAGGCAATTCTGGTTTTACTGGGCTCTCCTCTAATTTAGGTTTTGGAATATATAAATGAAAGTTTGTAGAGATTTGTCTAAAAACTCTATAGCTTTGAGTTTAAATTTAGTCTAATATAATTTTAATGTAGACTGTTGTAGTATATTTTTTATTGATTTCAGAGAGAGGAAGGGAGATAAAGAGGTAGAAACATCAATGATGAGAGAGAATCATTAATAGGCTGCCTCCTGCATGCCCTCTCCTGGGGATCAAGCCTGCAACCCAGGCATGTGCCCTGACTGGGAATCAAACCATGACCTCCTGGTTCATAGGTTGACACTCAACCACTGAGCCATGCTGGCTGTGCTAGTATAATATCATAGTTAACATTCCTAAGAAACCTAATGTTATAATAACATTGGAGTGAGGGGGATACGGACTATGGAGTTTCCCATTCTTAAACAACCTGATATTTCTAATGCATTTACTATTGCCTTTCCATTAATCTGCATATGTACTTCATTTTTCCCTATCTAGTCAGATCCCATAATCAGTCTAATTGCTCCTCTTCATACACTCCTAATTCTGCTTCTTCTCTCTTCCATCATCACTCTTGCTGTCAAACCCCCATCTTGGTTAAATGCAGCCGTCTGTGCTCCCTGTGTCTGTGGCCGAACAGTTCAAGGTGTCTGGAAGGAACAGAGCCATGCTGCAGTGCCTGGGCATTATCCGGCAACACCACAGTTTCCTTAGCCTGTGCCTCCCCCACTCTCCAAGACCACTTTCCACACCATCTCTTCTCCAACCTCCAACTTTCCTTTTCCTCCAAAACACACCAGTGCCTTTTCTTCCCATTGCATTAATAAAAGAGAGCTAAGCAGAATTGATTTTCCTCCCTTTTTTACCACCAAAATTTACAAACATATCCACATCTATGCCAGTGCACTCTACCTGCTCTCCTAACGTGGACGAATTACCCAGGCTTCCATCTATGGCTGATGCATTATTTGTACACATGGTACCATTCTGGTACTCAAGGGTTTTGCTCCTGGAGTTATTCCCCTTTGCTTCTGTACCATCAATTTTTCTCTCTATTATATTTTTTTCATCAGTCACCAGACATTCTGTACTGTATCCCATGTTTAACAAAGCAAACAAACCAAGTCAGTCTAAACAAAACCAAAAAGCTTGACCCCATATGCCCTTCCAGCTACTATCCTATTTCTCTGCTCTAGTATTCAACCATGGTGCTAAAACTGGTTCTTTTTTTAAAGACAGTGTGATAACAATGGTAAATCTTTGTTAAAAAATATATTTTAATTGATTTCAGAGAAGAAGAGATAGGAAGAGAGATAGAAACAACAGTGATGAGAGAAAATCATTGATTGGCTGCCTCCTGCACCCCACAAAGTGGATGGAGCCTGCAACCCAGGCATGTGCCCTGACCTGGAATTGAACTGTGACCTCCTGGCTCATAGGTTGATGCTCAACCACTGAGCCATGCTGGCTGGGCCTAAAACTGGTTCTTAATCCTCTTTCTCTGATTTCTTACTTCATATGGCTTCTGGACTCATTTCAGTTAGGACTTTATTTTCAATAGAAATCTTATTTTCAGGATTATTAATGAATATCATGTTGCAAATCCCAATTATCTAGTCTCAGTCATCTTATCTGAATTCTTGGTAGCATTTGATAGAATTGACTGCTATTTTAGGAACATTTCTTGAAATGCACCATCTTTACTATGGGACCCTATTGATTTAGTGCTTCCAATTCTCAGTCCTAAAAAATCTTCTTGATCTGAACAAGGGATCCCCTCTAGTCCTTGCCAGCTGATGACTCCCACATTTCTATCTCTAGCTCTGATCACTCCCATGAGCCTTAGACTCAGATATGTAGCTGCTTATATGATACCTCCACCTACATAGGTATTAAGCACTTTAAGCTTAACATTTTGAAAAATAAATTCTCTGCATTTCATAAAATGCCCTTTCCATTTTCCTCATCTTGGAAAATGATTCCACATTCACCCTGCTGCTCAGACCCTCCAGTTGGGATTTAGCCTCTTTGTCTCACAACTAATTTATCGGCAAAACCAGCCAGCTGTACTTCCAAAGTATATCCCAAGTCCAGTCCCTCTCACCATCTCCATGACTACCACTAGAAGCCACTCTGAGTGGATTTGTAAGCAGCATACTCTAGGGAGCTGGCTGATTACAGGAGGTTATGTTTTTCTAATTTTATTTTCAAGACTGTAACCATCTATTTATTCTAGTCTCATTTCTGCTTTATGTTAAATTATAGCTTCAAAGGGGATTAACTGGTGAACATGTAGATGGGGGTTGGTAGCTGGGTGGGGAGAGATTAACCAAAGAACTTATATGCATATATGCATAACCCATAGACACAGACAATAGTGTGGTAAAGACCTGGGTGTTGGGAAGAGAGGGGGTCTATGGTGGGGGGGAAGAATGGGGACATCTGTAATACTTGCAAAAATAAAGATAAATTAAAAAAGAAAAAACAAAACAAACAAAAAAGAAAGTATAAAACTATTAAGAGCATATCTTAGCTAATCAGGGCTTTCAGGCATTAAGAGAGGGAGGTAAGCAATGATTCCCCACCACATTGTAAGGACCTAAACTGATGGGATAATCAATGTTCAGGAATGTTTTAGTGATTAGGAATTAATATTGATGTTGTTTGGTAGCTTAATGGTCTTAAGGCCCAATGGTGGGAGATTCAAGCGACAGAGCTTCCGGTTTTGTTCCTGCCAGGTAGGAAAGTCACCGATCCTTTGTGTGTTTTCCTTTCTATGCATTGGGAATAGCAGCTACCCCTGATCACACCCAACTATTGTGCAGAAAGATGGTGAATATGTGTGGAAATGAGCTGTGCTTTTTAAAGGAAAGAAGACATTTTAAAGCCTCAATTTCCTGAAACACAACTCAAGGTAGCCCAGCTACTTATTTATTTATATTACCTTTTTCTTGGTTTCATATTTAAAAAATCCTATATAATAAAGAGCTAATATGCAAATGGTCATCACGCCCTCACACTGTCACACCTTAATGGCTCAGACACTCAACACTGGGAAGAGAGGAATGGGGACCAGCCAGGCACAAATGAGCTCATGGGAGAGGAATGGGGACCAGCCAGGCTGCAGCCTGGGAGAGGGACAAGCCACCCACCCTGCGGTCCCGGGCACCAGCGGCTTCAGCCTGGGTGAAGCCGCCTGCCCACGGTCCCCTATGGCTGCGGCCAGCCCGGGCAAAGCCGGCCCGGGTCCTGGGTGCCTGTGGCCAGCCAGAGGGAGGGAATCCCGGGTGCGGGGCAAGGCAGAGGCAAGGCAGTTAGGGGTGATCAGGCCAGCAGGGGAGCAGTTAGGAGCGATCTGGCAGGCAGGCAGGTGAGCGGTTAGGAGCCAGCGGTCCTGGATTGCGAGAGGCTTTGGACATCCCCCAAGGGGTCCCGGATTGGAGAGGGTGCAGGCCAGGCTGAGGGACCACCGCCCCCACCCCGTACACTAATTTCGTGCACCGGGCCTCTAGTTATACAATAAATATAAAAAAATACTTTATAGTAGAAAAAATAAGCTTGGGCTGAAAACTAAAGGAAGTCTTCAGTCATTTAGTAACCCTCCTGCAGTCTAGGCTACAGAGGTGGGCCCGTTCTGACATCACTACTGCTAATTGTTGCTTTGGCTGGCTGCTCAGTGGTTAGAGTATTGGACTGTAGACTGACGGTCTGGGATTTGATTCCAGTCAAGGGCATGTACCTCAGTTGCAGGCTCCATCCCTGGCTCTGGTCGGGCACTTGTGGGAGGCAACCAATCAATGTGTCTCTCTCACATCAATGTTTCTCTCTCTGTGTCTCTCCCTCTCCCCTCCCTTCTTTCTAAAAAAATATCAGTGGAGAGAATATCCTTAGGTAAGGATAACAAAGCAAAACAAAAATACTCTAATTGTCCACACGTGGAGCATGTTTGCTGTGGGCCGGCCACTGTGTTGAGTGTTTCACAGAGCAGCCTGTGGCAAGTCAGAAATCTTTCTTAAAAGCACCTTCAGGTATAGCATTTATGTCCTGCCAAAGGTTCTCCCCTTACTACAGTGAGAATTGGTGCCCAATGTGATACATTATGGATATTTTTAGCTTCAAAGACTTGAAGCAAACTGGACTAAGGGGTGAACCCTTAATTAATAGAAAAAAGTAAAAGCAACATGTAATTATTCCCTAAGAATTCTGATGAGTTGAGATTTATGAGGTTTTAAATTTACTTCTGCATTAGTCTATATAGGTCATCTGGAAATTTCCAGACTAAAGTTGAGTATTACTCATGTTTCAGAGATTACCAAGGAGAAAGTGTTAAGAGTTGATCATTTCTGCATTAGTGACAAAGTTCTAACCTAGTCAAGTACTAACTACTTAATGTATTTATTGAGTTACTTTGCACTTCGTCTCACACTTTAGTTTTTGCATTTTTACTCTGCATATTGGCTGATTTTACAAAAAGTTACATAAATAGGAAGAGTCACAACCAGTCTGAACTTCTACCTTTCATTTCCCAATAACAAGCAGTTTGCTTTTGCTGTCTAAGGAAATGGTTTCCTTGGCCATTCTTAGCCGCTCTTGCCTCATTTTAATGGGCTGTGTGCTTTTCTAAACGTATAAATCAATCTGCTGTCTTTTGTCACATGCTCTTACTCAATGATGTTTTATCTTGTTTGTCGACTTACTTTGTCATGTATTTCTTACACCACAACCTGGTATGAAATAACATTTTATTTCCATCTTTCCCACATTGCTATTTGAAATTTATACTGTGCCTACTTTCAAAGAATCTTATACTAAAGCAGACTATTAAAGATTTAAAAATTAAGTGCCATATGAAATCCTTACACAAATGTAATATTTTATCACAATTGGAGAATAAAATTGTTCCCACTTTTGAAACTAATTTTGGCTTTCTGACATCCAACAGCTAAGTCATAAAAGGAAACATGATGGATATTTTACCTCTTGATCAGAAAATGAGGCATCCCAGATCCTCAAGTGGGATTTACCTTTTTTCAGTTCAGTTGGCAAAAAACAATATTAAGCTGGTGAAGGTTTATTATAATGAAAAATATATATCAAGGGCTAAAATGTGATTTGATGTGACATAGCAAGACAACTGTCCCAGTAACAATCTTAGGTTAGACCCTTCAGCAAGCCCACCCCCATTCTATGCCTAGGCATGTACACATGTGTGATTCAGCCTCTTCTTGCCTCCTTTCTCTCTCCACTTCCTCCCATTGCTCCTGTTTCTACCTTAGGAGGCCTCTGCTTACCGGCTTCTGTCTGAGACTCTGACTTACACTTCTGACTCAGTCCCTTTTGTCCCATTTAAATGTTGTGATTTGAGCCAGTATCAGCACAGAGCATCACTGGTCAGTTTCTCACCCAGTATCTCAGAGAGCCTGCTGGCTTTCCTCATGTCTGCTCTAGAGAGAGCTGCCTTTGAGTCCAGTGTTAATGCTCAGTGCAATTACTTGTGGCCCAGTTCGCAGCCTCACGTAACTTAAATCTACGTCTTTTGTTACTAGGTAAGAAACTCTAGAGCCTTATTGACTGGGTTCAGGTCCCAGTCTGCCATTAACTGTGTAACCTTACCCTCTTTGTGCCTCAATTTCTTCATCTGCAAATATAAGTGTATTAATAGTATCTACAGAATAGGGTCATTATCAGGATCAAATTAGTTAAACGTGCAAAACCCTTATGGCAGACGAATGTTGCATAGTAAGCACCACATTATAGTTACAAGCAGCAGCAGCATTTAGCACTCAGACCGTGATAGAGGCACAGTACGCTTACCCCAATAGATTCTAGGAGGAGCTTCAGCCCTGGAACTTACACACAGGTGTTGCAGAGCTCTTGTAGCCTGCTCAGATCTCAGGAATCATTTTTACCGCTTTGATATTCCCGACTTCTAGCTGTTGTAGGTGTTGCTACTAGCAGTCTTGCCTGGAGGGCTTTAGGGGCAGCTAGACCCATCACTTCTAGGTTATCTGAGTGCTACACACCTCCCCCTTGGAATGGCCCATATCCAATGGGGTACAAAAGCCCAGTGCCCTCATCTCTAGGCAGAACAAACTCTGTGGTTTGTTCTCCGACACTAGGCTTAACCTGAAATCACCTCCTTGCTGATTTGCTTTTCTTCACTATCTTGTTTCCCTCACTCCCATAAAAGGTTTTCCTGAGAGTATTTTCTCAGTAAATCACTTGTACACAGATCCCCATCTCTGCTTCTATAGAACCTGACTTAAGAGAATGGCTAACGTAATAGACCCTGTCTTCATTTGTGATTTTTATGTAAGTCCATTTATTCAAATGTAAAATCTAGTATCAATTATTTTTTTTTAATTTAAATTCTTTATTGTTTAAAGTATTACATATGTTTCCTTCCCCCCCATTGACCTCTCCCCGGCCATTCCCACCCCCCAGCACATACCCTTACCCCGCTACTGACTGTGTCCATTGGTTATGCTTATATGCATGTCTACAAATCCTTTGGTTGATCTTTTAACCCCCCTCCCCTGCCTTCCTTCTGAGGTTGGACAGTCTGTTTGATGCTTCTGTGTCTCTGGATCCATTTTTGTTCATCAGTTTATGTTGTTCATTATATTCCACAAATGAGTGAGATCGTGTGATATTTATCTTTCTCTGACTGGCTTATTTCGCTTAGCATAATGCTCTCCAGGTCCATCCATGCTGTTGCAAATAGTAAGAGTTCCTTCTTTTTTACAGCAGTGTAGTATTCCATTGTATAGATGTGCCACAGTTTTTTAATCCACTTATCTGCTGATGGGCACTTAGGCTGTTTCCAAATATTAGCTATTGTAAATTGTGCTGCTATGAACATAGGGGTGCATATATCCTTTCTGATTGGTGTTTCTTCTAGTATCAATTCTTAATAAAATTGGTGGTTGTGATACTAGATCCTTTTTTAATTCTCATAGCTATCTGTTTGATACATGGTTATATTCATTCATTTCTATTTTATTTTCCCCTTTATTATTGATTTTATCATTTTAAAATATGTGAAACAATAATATGATTCAAAATTCCATCTATACTAATAATAGAGGAATATGCAAAGTGGTTGGGACGCTCTCACATGACCGAACAGCAGGCTGCGTGGGGTGCCTAGGCTGACAGGGGGGGGGCAGTGAGGGGCAACCAAACGACTGAACAGCAGGCTGCATGGGGCAACCAGGCCAGCAGGGGGGCAGTGAGGGGCGACCAGGCTAGCAAAGGGGGGCAGTGAGGGGTGACCAGGCCAGTGGGGGGAGGACAGTTGGGGGTGACCAGGCTGGTAGAGTGGGCAATGAGGGGCAACCAGGCCAGCTGGGGGGGGCAGTTAGGGGTGACCAGGCTGGCAGGGGGGGGCAGTTAGTGGCAACCAGGCTGGCAGCAGGGGGCCGTTGAGGGTGACCAGGCCAGCAGGGGGTCAGTTAGGGGCAACCAGGCCAGCATAGGGGGCAGTTATGGGCAACCAGGCCAGCAGGCAGAGGTGGTTAGGGTGATCAGGCTGGCAGGCAGGTGAGCAATTAGGAACCAGCAGTTCTGGATTGTGAGAGGGATGTCCGACTGCCAGTTTAGGGATATCCGACTGCCGGTCTGACAGTCGGACATCCCCCGAGGGGTCCTGGATTGGAGAGAGTACAGGCTGGGCTGAGGGGACCCCCCCTCCATGCATGAATTTCATGCACCGGGCCTCTAGTACCATATAAAAGGAATACTTAAAGAAGTTTCATTCTCTTTTTTATCTTTCTAGATCATTTGTATGCATTTCAAGTAGATAACCACTTTCATTAGTTTCTGGTATAATTACCCCCCTGGCCTCCTCCAGTTCTCTAATCTTTTATTTGGCTATGTCCTTGCATCCATCTATTAGGTTCTTCATTTCAGTTATTATGTTTTAAAATTTCGGTGTTTCAATGGATATTTGAAAAATAAATTCTACTTCTTAACTAAAATTTTTAAATCTTCTCCTGTATTTTATTGACTATATTATCATAAAGTCCCTGTGTAATAACTTTAATATCTGGATCTTCTATAGATATTCCTCCTAGTTTTCACTCAGTGGTCTTATCTTCTGATATGCCCCAAATGATGAAAGACATCAACCAGAGATTCAAGAAGCATGAGAAACCCTGAGTAGGATAAATAAAAAGAAAGTCACACTTAGGCATATCAGAGTCCAACTGCAGAAAAACAAAGATGGTCTTGATTGAATGGACAACTTTGTTTATGAAAAATTCACTTAATAATCAGAGATTCCATCTTTCTCCAGAGGGAATTTGTTTTATTTCTGGCATGCAATTTATCTAGGGGCAAGTTACCATAATCCCACCAGGAACTAATGTGCTTCAAGGCTCTATTTTAGGGTTTTGGAGGGCTGATCTATTTCTTTTTCTTTTTTAAATGTGTTTTTATTGATTTTAGAGAGGAAGGGAGAGGGAGAAACAGATAGAAACATCAATAATTAGAGAGAATCATTCATCAGCTGCTTCGCATGCCCCCTACTTGGGATTGAGCCTGCAACCTGGGCATATGCCCTGACTTGGAATTGCACCATGACCTCCTGGTTCTTAGGTCAACACTCAACCACTTAGCCACACTGGTCAGGCAGGCTGGTCTATTTCTGGTTGGCCAACCTGTAGGATCTAGTCTTCTCGGATCTCAAATGCAATCTTAGGCTGTTTACTAAGGCTCTCCTATCTTGGTACACTTTAAACTCTAGTTTTAAACTCTACACTTGAAACATGAATATAACCATGTATCCATTTTAGTAAAATTGTGTTACTAAAACTCTGGCTGCCAAAGACTCTGCTCAGCTTTTTCACCTCCCAACTTGAGGAGAAAAGAGGGGTCAAATGCTTTGGTTAAGCTCTTTCTGTTATCATAGCTTCTCGCTCCTTGAGTTTTGATAGATTAGTAGCTCTCTAATGCCTTTGCATATTTAAAAATAATTATATCCAGTTTTCCTTGTTGTTCTCTCTAGTACAGTTAGTCTTTTATAAGCGAACCCACTAAGACTGTAATTGAAAACCTTAAAACACAATATTTTGATGATGCAAATTCTCTCTAGCTTTTATTTTATATTCAATATTATTCTGACTAATACAGCACAAAGAATTTTTTATGGTGGGAGAATCTGGGAAAACTTAAAAAAGTGATACTGGGAATCATCTGGAAGATTAAACATCTGAAAATTTGTATGAAAAGAATTTTAAAAGGGGTAGTAACAAATTTGGGATGAGATATATCTAATCCTGCCATATTTTAAAATTTTTTAGGAAGTTAGATAAATGGAAACAGTTTTATCCTGGAGATTAGATATTAATAGAAGAGAATCCAGAAATAGATCTAAAAAAAAAAAGTAGAAATTCTAATAAAAGATAAATACGTATTTCCTATTGGTTCTGTTTCTCTGGAGAACCCTAACTAATACAGATTCTGGTATCAGGAAGTAGGTGTTGCTCTCACAAATACCTAAAAAATGTGGAAGTGGCTTTGGAACTGGTTAATGGTTAGAGATGGAAGAGTTAGAGGTGCAGGTTAGAAAAAACCTACATTGCTTTGAGGAGATTATTGGTAAAATTATGGTTGATAAGTGTGCTTCTGACGACGTGTCTGATGGAAATGAGGAGCCTGTTAGTGGAAATGGGGAGCGAGGGGGCGGAGAGATGGGATCCTTGTCACAGAGCACCAAAGCACTTGGCTGAATTGTGTTCCATTGCTTTGTGGAAGGTAGAACTGCAAGTGATTAAATTGGATATTTAGCTGAGGAAATTTCTAAGCAATGTGTTGAACGTGCTGTGCTGCCTGGTTTCTCCTTGCTGCTTACAATAAAATGTGAGAGGAGAGAGGTCAATTGAAAAAGGAATTGTTCCTGGGGGAGAGAGAACACAAATGCGGGGTGGAGGGAGTCAATGGGGAAAAAAGAGGTGTTTGATTTTTTTTAAAAAAGGAATTGTTATGCAAAATGAAATCAGAGCTAGGAGATTTAGAAAATTCTTCATCTTTCCATACTGCAAGACATAAGAAATTGTGTTTTGAAGGGAAATTCAAGGCTGTGGTGGGACAACCATTTGCTATAAAGAGATCACGGTGTGATTTATGGGTTCAATCAACCATTTTGGCAGAAATGCTGCCAGCTGGACTGAAAGGGAAAGAGTCAGGACGAAATGAAGGGGAAGGCTGTCAGACTTCTGAGATTCTCCAGACAGGCCGAGAGAGCTGTCCAGTTTTGAACACTCACTATTCTTCCGGAAAAGGGAAGAATGACTCTGAAGGTGGTTCAGAACTTGGCAGGCTACCACTGTCACCTCAGACCCAGACAGCATAGGCCAAGGGGGTGGGGATCTCTTCATTGGTTCTATAGAGTGAAACTGTTGCCCAGGGTCACAGGGGTGGGGCTGCTACCCTGAGAGGGTGACACTACCCCTGCTTTGGGGGCCAGAAAGTAGAGCCACCACCACCTGGGTGTGCCCAAAGGACAGAGCCTCAAGTCAAAGCAGATCGTTCTCCAGCCTTCAAATCTAATAAAACCATCCTGCTAGATTTCAGAACTGCTTTGGACCTGTGGCCCCTTCCTTCTGATTTCCCCCTCCCAGAATGGAATGTGTATGTATGCGTGTCCCACCACTGTATTATTCTTAAAGTAGATAACTTGTCTGGTGTCTCAGGCTCACAGCTGGGGGGAAATTTTGTCTTAGGATGAATCATATCTTGAGTGTCACCCACACTTGATTTAGATATTTAGATGAGCTTCTGGAGTCAGAGTTGATGCTGGAATGGGTTAAGACTTTTGATCTGTAGAGATGGAGTAAATGTATTTTGCATGTGTCAAGGATATGAATTTGGGGGGGGGGGCGTTCAGAGAGTAGAGTGTTATGAGCTAAATTGTGTACTCCCAAAATTCATATTTATGTTGATGTCCTAACCCCCAGTACCTCAAAATATAACCATATTTGGTCGTTAAAGAAGTGATTGATTGTCTTGGACTTCTACCTTTCAAAACAATGAGAAGACAAATTTCTGTTGCTTAAGGCACCCAGTCTGTGGTATTTTGTTACAGCAGCCCTAGCAAATTAATAGTCAGTGAAGGGTTTTAATCAGGGGAGTAGCCCGATCAAATGTCTATTTCCACAGTTTTCTCTGATTGCCTCAGCATCCCCTTTGGCCTAGCATTGACAGTACCGGAATGTACCCTATGCATATGAGAAAGGGGAAAGCAGCTCCTGGCATCCCAGCCTGACACTCACAGCTGGAACCCAGGGTTGTGAAGAGCTAGCCTGAAGCTCACAACCAGGCCATGTTTTCCTATTGGACATAAACATTCTCACAAAATATCAGCTTCAGACAAGGTTACTCTTGATAAAATGAGGCAACCCACTTTATAATTTTGTCTAAGTATAATTTTGTCTAAGTATAAACTATCCCTGTGCAACCCATAAAATACCAAGTAGCTCCCTCTCCCAGCTACTTTAAAGGATTGCTGCTCCTTGCCCAATGCATGCAGCTTGATCCTCTCCTTAGTAGGCCCTTCCCAGAGACAAGTTTGGTTGAGATACCTAACCATAGACTTAATTCTTGCTTTCTGACAACACCCAATCTAGAGATAATTCCTACTTTCTTGGACCTTCTCCATAGTGTGCTCTCTCCCTTGCCACCATGAGTAGTAAACCCAACCTGTTGAACTGCACGTATGTTTCTGGTGGTCTTTGGCTGGAGGTAATTGACAGATATTACTGCAAAAGTACATCAGATACAATGATGTCCACTATAGCAATGTTTATAAAGCAAAATGCCATAAAACAAACTAAAGGGTCATCAGTTGGGGACTGATAAAATAAGTTCCAGTACCTAGTTTTAATGGAATACTATGTAGCTGATGAAAATAACGAGGTAAATCTGTTTGTGCGGTTACAGGAAGATCTCTGAGTTAAGAAGTGATAAGGCCAAGTACAGAAAAATGTGGACATTATGACTCAATCTTAATAAATCTATAAATGTGTCAGATAGTTCTGTACATGATAGGTAGCCAAAGTGACATAGTTTGCCCACACTTAACGAAATTATATGAATACAAAACACAACAAAAAGCTACTCTTGAGTTGTGAATTCAACTAAGTGTTTTTCAAGTGTTTACAACTAGTTTCCAGTGTTCCCTTGAAAAATTCCTATTTTGCAATTTTGAAATATCGCTATGATGCAAGGAGCTTGGTTCAAATAATTCATGGGTACCATTGGGAGATAAAACCTGTGGCATAATTTTTAAGTTTCAATCATTTTGAAGCAATTTTAGAATCTCCTGATTCATAAGGAAACACAGGCCAAGTCTGTCCCACCTACTCCAAGAGCGCAGGCCAGGCACACCACGGGTGCTCAATTTGCCAGCTGTAAACAAATGTAGCCCCAAAACCAGTTCCTTTGTCCAAAAACCAGGTCATTTGTCCACGAAATCACCTCTGTTCTGCACTGTGAATGAGTCATCTAAGTGGTGACAGGGTAAATAATCACAAAGCTTAGTCCATTTCATATCAGAGAAAAAATGACAAGGCTGAAAAATGAACAGAAGACTATTGGGTGTTTCAGTTATAAGAATTTTATTTGATACAATTTCCCATAGATCCTGGAACATCTAGTGACAGGACAATTATTTCAAAGGAGACCATAAATAGGCTTATTTTATTAATATCAATGAAGAATCCATTGCATTTTCCCAGCCAAGTCAGTTCCTCTCTTCCTATTTCTCCTTCGTCTGTTTCTAGACTTTTAACCTGGCACACCCATTCCAGAGGCCTCAGGTTTGCATAACAAGCTACCATGAACACCTGGTCCCCAGCTCTGGGATTTCCTGGAGTTTTCTAGTACATTGCAATATGTGCCAAGTGTGGCCAAAAGTTCTCACAAACACTTCCTCCCATCCTTCCTCCCGTATGAGGCCCCAGAAACTCATAATCCTTGTCTTGCTTGATTTTTCACCCATTCCACTTTGTTGCCATCAGGTTGGGCAACACAGTCCCAGCTGAGTGCTCCCTGACCCCCAGTATGAGGGGCAGGATGCAGATGAGTGTGCAACCCAGACCCAGAGACCAGGCTCGTGGGGCCAGAAAGAGACACACTGCTCTAAGCCAACCTCCCAATTGGCCTTTATAGCCCAAGACCTGGTAAGATGTGATTACAAGAGTCCTGGATGATCTATGCCAGGCCACCGGTAAGGGGAGGAGGGGCAGGAAGGAGATTTCAGTCCTTAAGAACCACCTGGATACGGCAGCCAAGAATGCAAGAGTGACAGCTAGGAGCACCTAAAGGCTGCACTCCCCCAATTTTAGGATATAAAATGTTTTGGAAACGTGTGTCAAGGCAAGCTTAGTTATCCATTTAGTGCACCTTAGCCTTACCCATTTCGTTTAGCGACTTAAGCCATGACTCTGAAATGTCGTTACACATGTGAATAGCCTGGAGTGTTTCCAGTTATACATGCCCAGACCCACCCAGGAAAAAGAACCTGATGCACTGAGAGTGGATACTAGGCATACGTACTCTGGGGAAAACTTCTCAGATTTGGTGCCCTCCCTGCTTAAATACTAGATTTGAGTGCATTAGAAGTATTAAATACAAGGTGATGCATCGTTCATCTTATCTACCTTCCTGGGGAAGATCGTCTGCATTATGTTTCCCAAAGGCTGTGAATTGGGATCTGTATCATTTGAATCCCTATGTAAGGGCTGAGGAAAAGTAGGATTACCCCAGGAATCCCCTAGTGGGGCCAGACAGTGAAAGTATAAGGCTCTAGGCCCAGATATTTCTCTTGTGTGAGAGGGTGGAGGTGGAGGAAGGGGAAGTAAGAGAATGGCTCTTACTGTGACCAACCCCACTTTATAATTCCTTCTGAAGAGCAACAGTAAAGGAAGGTCATCTCACCAGGTCATGTGGACACAGGCTTTCTTCATGGTGGTGGCAGCAGGCCTTCTGTAGCCATCACTGACGACAAAGTCATGGTAAAGAGCACCTTCTGTTTCCCACGGCCGCTCCTGGGCCACAGGTTTTAGGGAAGCTCCAGTGGCAGCCCCAGCTTCTGTACGAGTCACAGCTTCTACACTGTCCCCAGTGCTCACTGGGAAGCAAGGCTCTATGCTGAGCCCTGGGTAGCAGACTCACTGGAACCATGCAGGTGCTGCAAGCCTTCCAAGCAGTTTTCTCCTCTATTCTTCCTGGTGGAAAAAGAAAGTGTTTCCTGACTGAAGGGGCCTGTTCGCCTGCACACATCAAAGCCCAATGAGACACGAACAGGCGTTTGCAGCCAAGAAAGTAAGGGTTTATTAAGGAGATGGCGCCATGCCCGGAGTCCCAGGTGAGCTAATGCACGAAGACCTGGCTCCACGATGGCTTCCAGGGGATGGGTTATGTGGGAAAAAATCATTAATCATAGTGACTAAAGGAGTTAGGGTCATGGTCTCTACTGATTGGTTGGTGCTAAGGTGGGGGTGGGGGGGTAATTGACCATTGCATCTGGTCCTGATGTCAGCCATGGAGTCGTTCTGTCTACTTTTGCAGAGATTTGTTTGGTGGGATCATTCTGCTTTACTGGGTCCAGAGCTAAAACGCAACTGAGGCCAAGATGCTATCTTTAGTTTGATTGAAAACTCTGTCTCAATAGTCAATAGACCAGGAACTCATCCCTAAGACTACTGGATGCTGACCAGAACCTCATTGTTCTGAGGTTAATGATTAAGCAAGGGATAGGGGGTGGGGTGGGTGAGTCAGGGCGATGGGTGAGGCCAGTTTGAGTCAAAGGGGAAAAAAATAAAAAGAAAAGGCCAGATTAAAGAAAGAAAGGTTTCTGCATGGTTACAGTACCAACCAATAAAATTCAAGGTGGTGGGTGTTAGCTCCTCCACAGTCTTGCTACCTGGTTTACAATGAAAGCCAGCATCAAATAAAATTTTCCACACATATTACATTTATTAGACAAATATTCATGACCAAAGCAGGTGCTTCTTTTAGTCCCTGTGAAAATATAGTTTGCTGGGGTAGCTCAACATTCATAGTCATTTTTCAGTTTCATCTGGTTGGAACCAGTTGTTGGAAACACAACATTGGTTTTGAGATCTAGGAAAGCATTGCAATAAGTGGATAGTATTTTCTTATACACAGGTGATTTTGTCTTTATGTTCCTTTTAATTCTCCCTTAGAGTAGCCACAGGCCAGATGCAAATGCCTGCTCTATTTGATCTCCAAGGCAGAATTCCCCAAGGCCAGCTTCCCACTAAGGAGCCTTTCATTTCACCAGGGACGTACCTCCAGATAGTCCCTTCTTTTAAGTCACTGTTATGGTACATCTCCAGGGGTTGATCCCATCCCCAGTAAAGCTACCTTGTTTCTGCTGTCTGCCTGGAGGTACATGGAGATAAGTATATGATTAAAACCACCAGTAAAATAAGTTTAAAAGATGAACTCTTTTGGTTTCAAGAACATGTACAAACACTTTTGGTATAACAGTGAGTTAAAGAAAAACCATGTGAAAAAATATTACATACTAAAAAGATGGGAAGGAATAAAGTCCTAAGGTTATAATGTAAAAAAAAAAAAAAATGGTTTCTTTGGAGTGATAAGACGACATATGATTTTCTCCTGCTTTTTTCCCCCTGAAATTTAAATTCCTTTTTTAGAAAGTATTTTTAAAATCTAAATTGTGATACTTTATTGATTTTTTAGAGAGATAGAGGAGAGAGGGAGAAAGAGAGAGAAACATCAATGTGAGAAGGAAATGAAAGATCAATTGGCTGCCTCCTGCATGCCCCCTACTAAGGATTGAGCCTGAAACCCGGGCAAGTGCCCTGACCAGAAATCAAACCAGCAACCTTTTGGTGCATGGGATGATGCCCAACCAACTGAGCCATACTGGCCATGGCTAAAAAGTATTTTTAATATTCTTATAACCAGGAGGGGGGAAAAAAGTGATCCCAAGATTAAGATCAGTGCAGTGAACACAGGTTAAATATCATAATTCAGATTTTGAAGTCTCATTTAATAACATACTACATAATAGTGAAAATTATAACAAAGGAAATGAACATAAATACTTCTTTTTAAAAATACATTATGTAAGCTTATAAAGTAAAGATATTTTTGGTTAGTGTCTTTAACAAATAAATGAAAAGAGGAATTTGCAATGCTGAATTTGACAGGTACTAAAGGATTTAAAGAGTCTTGTTGGTTTTGGCCAAGATTCCACACCATGGTTGGTCCTCCTTGTAGTTGTCTTACCTTGTATATTCCACTCTGGGCAATAAATGTACCAGTCTTACCAGCTTACCGCAGCCTCTCATGAACTACCTGTTTTGATATTCTACCGCACATTTAGCTCCATTTTGGCCACTAGAGACATTCTTTTCTCCATCCTACCCCTCTGGGAGTCTTGAGTCCCTGGACTTATATTATCCTAGGCTTTTAAAAGTGGAGTTGTTTTCAAGGTGTGAGCTATTTGACCAGCTAAGCATAAACTTAGGGTACAAAGAGGGCCTAACTTCTATTGGGCAAGCCAGGAGTGGACAAATCTCACTAAATGGAGACAAAAGATTCAGGGCTCACTGCACAGAGATAGGGTGGCCTGTGAGTTCTGTTTCACATCCATTTAATTCAATCTCTGGAGACTCCTGGTTATCTTCTTGGGGTTTGAAGGTTTCTTCTGTCTTCTTGGTCTCTCTCTTCTCTCCTTTCCCCAGCAAATCTTTTTATCTAGACATACTCTCTCTGTACATATTGTACATATCCATTAGAATATTTCTGGTTTTCACCTAGACCAGTGGGTTTTAAACTTAGGAGGTAGAATTTGTCATCTTTATTTTCTTGGTTATTCAGTGAGCCCCTCCCCCCAACATCAGCAAATGATGGCTAAATAGAAAGAATATATGCAGGTGAACTCCTCGTTGTTTTGACCTATTAGAAACTGTGCAAGGCATGGCACTCATGTGCCTTGTAGCCTCACTTCTATCTGTTACCCAGCCACACTGGACCATTGGCAGTTCCAGGAATATGCTGACAGCTGGGTCCTTCATGCTGTCCCTTCTGACTTGCTCTGCTCTTTTACCAGAATTCTCTCCCCCTTCCTCATCTGGCAAATTCCTTCAAAACTCGGCTCCGTTGTCCTCCTCCAGAGAGCCTTCTCTGAATCTTCGTGCCTTTCTCTGGCGTCCAGAGCAAGAAGAAGCAAGGTCAGCTGTCCCTGAGGTTAATATCCTTCCCTTTGTAGCATGGGAAATTGCTGGGTCATCAAATCTGAGAAACTCACCTGAAGAGCAGGCTGATCTGGTGACCCATCGCTCTAGGCTCCTTCTTAATGACAAGGCCATTTCCTCATAGAATAGTCCACTGCCATAGAGTCAACTACAGATCCCCTCCCTTCATAAATATGAAGAGTCCCAAGGTCTGTCCTATTCCGCTGTGGCTGGCCTCGGCACACAACTCAATGGGACAGAATGAGAACCTAAAGGATCACGTGGTTCTGCTGCTTCTCTGCCAGTAAGTTTGTCATCAGTAAGCTCTATTTTGTATTTCAACTACGCTGTGCTGTGGCATATGTGTCTAGGTGCGCATTGTGAGCACCTCACATGTGGTAGTAATCAATTTCTGCATTTGTGTGCCCACTAGACTTAAGTTTCTTGGAGGAAGATAATGCTTTGTTTGGCTTTGTATCCATAGAATTCAGTACAGTTCTTGTATATAATAGGTGTTCAAAAGATTAGTGAATATCTGCTTTTATTCATTAAGTCCCACAGATTTGCCCATAATTTTATTGAGCCAATCATTCCCCAGTGCTTTTGTTGACTATCATTCTTTATGAATAACGATAATCCTTAGTCCAGGAAATGAAGGCCCTGTGTGTTGATAATAATAGATGACTAAATCAAACTGGAAACTTCAGAGATGTCCCTAAGACCACAGTTAATAATTATTTCTCATAGTTTTATGTCTAAAAACCATTTCTCTTTAAAATTAATTACATGGTCCTGGACCAGCCAAAATGACCTCTGCAATGACTCATGGGCCATTCATCACTCTTGTTTATAAGCTCCCAGAAGAATATGGGGGTTTAGCTGACCTTATAATTGTGCGTGTGTGCATGTGCTTGTTTTCTTTTCCTTATTGAGATTGAGACTGCTAAAGGTCAAATTGCATCTGAGATAAACATTCAAGTAAATCGCATCTACACAACTTGGTATAACTGGGCACTGTGTCAGAGTACAATACAAACTAGGAAAATGTCTAACTGGCTTTTATATCATTTCACAGGAATTCTGATTCTGATAAATTTCATTCCAATCCAATGGTACCTCAGGTGTGGTTTCCTTTGTGGTAACATTACTAGTTCTGGAAGTAATTGTTCTGTTGTATCCACATATGTTTTTGAATATTGGAAAAAATAAATATGTAGCCCTTGTAAAAATCAGAGTTCTCTAAACTGCTGTGCCATGGCTTGGAGAAGGACATGAGGAAGTGAGTTAGAGTTCGATGCAGAGATGTCAAAAGTCACATTATAAGAGTAACAATAAGACACGTGGTAGGGGACAGTGTAGGGACAATAATGTTAGGAAGAGAGAACAATTAACATTTATAAAGAGCTCAGTTTGTGGCAAGAGTTTATGTCCTTATTTAAATTAATTGTCACAGTAACCTGAAGTATGATATGCATATCATTTTCTTCACTTCACAGGTGAGGAAATTGGTGCTAAATATTGCCCAGCTCCTATGTTGCAGAGCAGGGATGTAACCCAAGGAAGATTGCCCTTCTACCCTGTAAAATTGTTCATGTACAATGATAGTGAACCCGGAACATTGCTTCTGAGGTTAGGCATTGTGGATTCAGCTCTGTTCTACCATTCACTAGCCCTAGGATCTTGGCTGAATTCTTAGTCTCAACTTCCTTGTCTATAAAATAATAATAATAATACTTGTCTCATAGCATTCTTGCAAGGCTTACATGGGGTGGTATGATTCAAATCCATACTCCACCACTTGGTGGTAATGTATCATGGAGACATCTTTTAACCTCTTTTAGCCGCTTTCTCCATCTGTAAGTGGAGACAATAATAATCCCTGTCTCACAAGGTTATTGTGAGTATTAAATGAGATAATATATAAAAGGTACTAAACATATAAGTGCTTGATAATTATTAGCTAACTTCATCATATCACCTTCATTATAGTGCTCAATAAATTGTAGTAAATGAATGTAGCCATTCTTAAGATAGGATGAAAATAAATGGTTGAGTAAATTATGTTTGGTAGCAGGTATTGATGGGATACCTTACTGGTACTAAGAAGTTTATATTTCTTTCTTTTCTTATACTAGAATAGAAGTGAGATATTGATAGGCTATTACAAAAGGCAGGATTATACTTTAAGTAAAATCCATTGGTCAGAATGCCCCCTCCTTTATTTGAAGGTATCACTCTCCTGGTCTGTGGAGAACTAGCTGAGCCATAGAGCTAGATGGGTGGGCTCCTATTCAAGCAGGACCACGGGTGTCCCACGGAAGTGTGGAGAACAGAGCCAGAGAGCTCACCATTGTTCCTGGGTGGCCACGTCAGAGCCTTCCCCTTTCCGCTCCATGCTAGTTAGACTAGCCACCCTGCTCTGATTTCCTCCTTTGCCTTGGACTCAAGCACAGTTATTTCTTTCTTACTTGGAAGAGGATTTCTTCACTCCCTCTTCTGGCACTGTCCACTACACTTGACCTTGTGAGTGGCAGCCTCCTGTGAGACATGCTTTCCGGGACGACAGAGGTACATCCTTCTCTCAGTACTCCCCTGACTTCTCCATGAGCCCTGTGCCCCAGGACTGAGCTCTGTCCCTTTCCTGACAGACTGGGGACAGTTTGAAAGTTCCAAAAGATGCGCCTCACAGGCCTCGTCAGATCCTTAGACCAGCAGTGTTCCCACGGTGATGGGCTCTCAGCAGTCCCTCAGGTGCCGAATGGAGTTGAAGGTGGGCACACTCTGGACTTCCCCTTGGGCTTCCTGAACCAAGAAGTATCATTTCTGTCTGCTGGGCATTCCTATAAAAATTCCTTGAGGAAAATATTGTTCCACTAGGTGCAGCTGATCAGGTACATTCTTGGACTGAACCTTTCAGAAGTTGAGACAGGTCCTGGGAAATTTTGTTTTGAAGCTCCTATTTCATTAAAAATGGGAGGAAATGCTCAAGAAAGGGTTACAATTATATTAAATGGTCAATATTCTCAGTGTGACTATATGTATATGGTCATTTGCAGATAGCATAAAAATGCACAATTTGAAGAGCACTCACAATGAATGAACCCACTTAGATAGGTCCTGGGCCTGAGTAGGACTTGATGCTATGAGTTGGAAGCCCATAAAGTGAATGCAAGTCTTAAGGTGGTGTGATGAAAGGATACAGAAAGAAGAGATTTAGGCATCCAAGGCAAATTACCTGCTTAACAACTATGATTCTATCTGGTTGACCCTGCTTGATTATTCTCCAAATCAGGACAAATTTCTCCTATATTTCCAGATCCCTGGATAAACTAACCTTGATTACTGTCCTCTCCTCTCTCATCAAGTCCATTAAAGCAATCCTCCTTGACACAGTGTAGTAGATTAGATTTTGTTCCTAACTATTCTCTCCCACCCTGTGATAAAATATTCATCCACACCTTTTTCAGTGCCTTCCCATTGGAGGAATATGCATCCTTGACCGTTGACTTTGGGCTTGTACATGTGACTGGCTCTGACCAATAGTAAGTGAGTAGAAATGTCATTGTGTGAGTTCTGATCAGAGGCTTTAGAGGCATCACATGCTTCTGCTCATCCTCTTCTACAGTCTTCCCCCCGACCCCTGTGAGAACATGTCCTGGACGATGGTTACTCCATTAGTTTGGGTTTCAGAATGAAGCTAAGCTAAGCCAAGCCCAGCCTGGTCTATTTGACCTGTTGCCCATATTTAAGGAGAGTAAGAAAAAATGTTTGTGGTGTGAGCCACTGAATTGTTAAGATTGTTTGTTGCTGCAATAAAGCTAATTCATGCTTTTTTTTTTTTTTTTTTTGCTGTAAGTGTTTCTGAGCCAACTCTCTGTTTCTCTACTAGATGTGGAATAGCTTTCCACCCCTGAATACTCATTCAAGGTTTTCTTTAAATCTAAGCCTCTCACAAATAACAAGTAGGGAGAACACTTCACCTTCTATAAGGCTTCCACTACTACTTAAACCAACAACTGCCATCCACCTCCAGACTCCCACTGATGACCTCACAGAATAGAAGCACATCCATACTAATAAAAGCCTAGGTGGCGCGACACCCTCACATCATCACAAGATGGCTGCCCCCACATTGTCACAAGATGGCCACCACAAGATGGCCGTCACAAGATGGCTGCCACAAGATGGCCGGCAGGGGAGAGCAGTTGGGGGCAACCAGGACCACAGGGGAGGGCAGTTGGTTAACAGGCCAGCAGGGGAGGGCAGATTTGGGCCATTAAGCTGGCAAGAGAGGGCAGTTGAGGGTGACCAGGCCAGCAGGGGAGGACAGTTGTGGGCAACCAGGCCAGCAGGGGAGGGCAGTTGGGGGTGATCGGAATGGCAGGGGAGCAATTAGGCATCAATCAGGCCAGGAGGAGAGTGGTTAGGGGGCAATCAGGCTGACAGGCAAAAGCAGTTAGGGGCAATCAGGCAGGCAGGCAGGCAGGCGAGTGGTTAGGAGCCAGCAGTCCCAGATTGTGAGAGGGATGTCCGACTGCTGGCAGTTGGACATCTCCCAAAGGGTCCCAGATTGGAGAGGGTGTAGGTTGGGCTTTAGGACACCACCACCCCATGCACGAATTTTGTGCATCAGGCCTCTAGTTGTTTAATAACTGTCATATTCAGTCTGTACAATTGTCCTTTCATATATTTCTCTGGATCAATATTAATCTATTTCCATTTGCAAACCCTTGGGCTGTGAGATGACATTTTTGTAAAAAATTGGTACCAAGCCTTATATATGGATGTTAAATAAATTCTCTGTTCAGCAATGAATTTACTTCACCAACTGTTGCTACCCACTTCTTTCCTCTATGAGGAAATATACCAGAATTTCAGATGGAGTGGGTCTTACCTGAGTGTTTATATCCAGGCGTTTTCTTTCACTATAGTCTAGACTCTGTGAGCATATTAGATCCCTATTATGTGTCAGGCATTTCCTCTTTTGTTCTGACATAATTCCGTTGATAACAAGCCTTCCAAAGTCTCAGTTGAATGGAATGAGTTCTCATAAACTGGATTAGTGAGCAGAACAGTTAAGATTCTTTTTTGAAAAGTGCAAGTTCATCTTGTGTTCCGAGAGGCATGGGAAACTGCCAAGTTAAAAAAGACCAAGTGATCTTCCAGTGAGGTGAGTCCTCCAATTTGAAACATTCTTTTAGAATTTGGGTCAAACTTTGAAAAATCAATATGCCAGAAAGTGACCGAATGGAGACAACAGGTATAAAACTTGTGCTTGGGTGATGACAGACCTTTTTGCAAATAGGTATTTGATTCACAGCAGAAATTCTCTATAAAGTCAGCCCTGGGATTTTACTCCATATGTATATTTTCTTTCTTGTCTTTTTCTTTTTCATTTTTGAATAAACCTATTTAAATGCTCTTCAACTTTTTGGTACAGTAATTAAACTCTTTTTCCATCTGCAATGCATTCATATCTACCTCATTCTTTGCTGAGTATCATGTATATGGTATTGGAATAAAATCCAGACCAGAAAAAGCATATGCATGTATATTATTCCGAAGCCTCACTAATTGTGCAGTGCTGTGCTTTGATGACATTAACATCTCTGATGAATCTCCTAACTTTGTGACCAGGAATTCTTCATTGACCTCAGAAAAACTTGTTCAACTATTACCTTTTCTACTCTCTTCCTCTTGCCATGAATGATAGAAACTTCAAGGTTGGTAAAACAATAACAGTGATAATTATGATGTATGTTTATTCCTTCAATTTAGAAAATATGCTCCAGGTTAAAAACCCACCCCCAAAATACAAATTTAATTAAACATTATCATTAGAAAAATTAATTGAAGTCTTAGGCAAACACAACGCCCCTGCTAGTGAATGTTTCCAGTCGTGAAACAGAAGCCTGTCCTGACAGAGGCCCTTCCATGGTACCATAAAGGGCGCCTTTGAGAAAGTGATGGGACTAAAAAAGAACACGCTTGAGGGCTGCACATGGGAGGCCCCCTCTGTGACCCAGGCTACAGAAAAGGGGTCTCAGTGAATCAAGAGAAACTCATGATGAGGTTTCAGGGCCCAGAAAAACAGTCTCTGAGGCACCATTAGTTTGCTCTTTGAAGAGTCATGGCTCTTTGCAGAGGTGTGGACGTTGTCATGGATACCTCTTGAAAATGAGAGTAAGCTGCTTGGAAGCTCCAGGGACCCCGAAGGGAGTCCTATTACCACCAGGATAGTGGTTCTAGGGGTTGTAAGGAAATGGCGGCCTCTGTCCCCCCATATAGCAGAGCCTGGCGGATAGAGGGTTTAGCAGTTGGCAGGCAGTGGCAGCATGATTTTAACTGGAATAGCTTCTTGTCTAAGAGGCAGGGTTTTTTCCTGGCTTCACTGTCCCCAGTTGTGTAACAGACAAGCCTAGTTCTCTAGTCTTCCTGGAGAGTAAATGAGCTAATGTTCTGCAATGAATTCCTTACTGCTTACAACTGCGTGAATCAGGTGGAGTGGACCTTATTGTTTGCAAACCAGAACCTTGATCTACACAGGGCTCCTCTCATCTACTCAATATTCTCAGAAAGAAAGAAATACCAGAAATTGATTTAAAGAATATGTTCCCCTGAACAAAGGAAGCAAGGAGGATGAATGGTATCTGCCAAGAGCTCAAGATTCAATTGAAGAGGCTAGCCAGGGGCAGCACTCTAGTACGTAGACACAACAGGAAAATGCCAAAGACTACAGCCTATTCAAATGTCTGCAACAGGTATGTCCTGAAAAGACTTCTGCAAAGCATTGCACTATGTCAGGAAACCAACCTGAGGAGGGAAAATAAAGGCACAGACATTCCAGTACCTGGTGCAAGGTAAAGTCTGGGCTGGGAGTCAAAAGTCCTGAGGTTTAGAATCACCTCGTGTAGGAACTATGTGACTTTGAGCAAGTTGCTGAACTTGGCTGAGCCTGTTTCCTCATTGGTTTAATGTAGTGGTTGGGTGAAATGATGGCTAAGACCCTTTGAGCTATAAATCTCCCCAATCTAGAAAGAAAGAGGTACAGTGTGGGGAAGAGATACAGAAGCAGACAATTCTCTGTTTCCACAAACGTTGCCCTTTAATGGTATATTTGCATACATTATGTGCACAGAAATTATATTTATTTTCTCGATTTGAATTTTGAGAATCAGGTTAAGAAAAAGAAAATGGGGGTAAGGAATGTTATTTTTAAAAGCTTACCCCTTAGAAAATAGACCTTTCCCCCCGTCTCTGACTCTATAGCAGATATTTTTTATTAAAAATTTTTAATGTTGACATAATTGCAGGTGTCCCCCTTTACCCTCTCCCCCTTGCCTATCTTCATCCACCCCCACCTTCTCCTCCCTTGGCCTTCGCCACACTATTGCCCACATCAGTACAGTAAAGCATGTATGTTCTTTAAGTAATCCCTCCATCTTCTTTGTCCAGTCATGCCCACCTTCTACCCCTCAGGCACTGGCTGCTCTGTTGCATGCTCCCATGCGTCTGGTTTTATTTTGTTCTTCATTTTATTTTGTTCATTAGATTCCACATACTAGTGAGATCACATGGTATTATAGCAACATTATTTACAATAACCAAGATCTGGAAACAGCCCAAGTGACCATGATTAGATGAGTGGATAAAAAAAGCTATGGTACATTTACACAATGGAATACTACCCAGCTGTAAAAAATGAACTTTTACCCTTTGCAACAGCATGGATGGACCTTGAGAGTATTATGTTAAGCGAAACAAGCCAATCAGAGATAAAATAGACCTTTTAGTAATTTCCCCACCATTCTACTCTGCCCCTGAGAAGAAAATCTTCCCAAACGTTTGGAGGGATGAAGGGTACCAACTGCTTGTTGAAATGCTGGTGGTCACACTTGGTGTTGGTCACACTTGGTTGATTACCAGTGTAGTAGCATCAGCATGGCTCTTCATGGATTAAGTTGATTGTAAAAATACTGTGCTCATCACATCATCTGCTTTTTTCTGGACTTAGATCTTTACACTCTTCTAAATATTTTGGAGATAGCTCTTCGATCCTGCCAACACTATGAGGTAGATAGATAGTAATAGCTCCGTTTTATTGATGCACAGTGAGATTAAGTAACTCACCAGAGCACACACAGTAGTAAGGTGCAGAGCTGGGATGCAACACAGGGTGGCCTAGCCCCAGAGGCTGTGCTCCTAAGCACCACGCATATTGCCGAAATGTATAACTGTTTAGCTTTGAGATGCATTGCATGGTGCTCTTTTAATCAAATCTCTAGCATTGCTTTAATAAACTCTGTAATTGCACAGAAGTTATATGCAAATTAAACAATTCTATGCAAATTAAACAATTCTATAAGAGGTCTCAGGAGAAGCACAAAAGAACATTGCTTGTATTTTTGAAAACTACACACCATTAATTTTCTTGGAGATTATAGGAAATTAGCAGAAAGAAGACTTTAGCTCAACATGAATGAACAAATAAAATTTACCTTATTAATATGTATTAATTTATTAATATTAATATTTTTGCTCTGAAAAATACCATGAATTACTTGAGGAGTAAATAACTCACCTTCACTTAAAGTATGTAAGCAGAAGCTTGAAAATGAGAGGTCAAGGATGCTGTTGAGGTATCCCGGGATTTGGTTGTAAATTGGGCTCAGGGACCACAAAGGTTCATCTGAGAGAATTTTTTCACTGATCCACACACCCTTATAGGTAGCCCTCATTTATCATCATTCTCTCAAACCACCAGATTTTATGTGGCTTATGTAACATTTTGTCCTTTGGGGTTCACTGGGATATAAGAATGAAAACAATAAACCAAATTGCTCCTCAAACCAAAAAAAAAAAAGGTTAAGGCACGTGAACAGTGTAATATTTGGGTGCTCTCTTGAGCACAACAAACTGGACAGACTCTGATAGCATCATATATTATGAGTCAGCAAAACTCCTCTGCCACTCATTGTTGGGACCCACTGCTGACTCAGCTCTGGAGCAAATATGTACAGCTGGGCATCTAGACATTTTAGGGGCACACAGCTCTATTTCAGAAAATTTTTATCTGGGATCTGAGGTGTTTCATGGTCTTTACTTTGGGCAAATTACTGTCTAAATATGCACTCTTATTTTTGCCCCATCCTACTCTCAAAGAGGTGGATCAGAAAACTTTCAGAGTTACTATAGGGTATTAGGTTTATATCAGGATTTGATGCCATGTTCAATGTGCTCCAGGGTAAAAAGAGTCATTCCTGTTACTATGGGTTGAAGGATTTATTAGAAATATCAGGGGTAATTGGGCCAAAGGCACAAATTCCTATTTTTTTAAAAATATGGGTTTTTTTTTTTAATAGATTTCAGAGAGCAAAGGAGAGGGGAAAATAGGAACACCAATGATGACAGAGAATCGTCCATTGGCTGCCTCTTGCCCGCCCCCTACTGGGGGCCGAGCCCACAACCTGGGCATATGCCCTGACCAGGAATCGAACCAGTGACCTCTTGTTTCCTGGGTTAATGCTTAACTGCTGAGCTACACCTGGCTGGGCACAAATTCCTATCTTTAATTGCAATGTTTCTGCAAAGGAACTAAGAATCTCACCCTCAGTTGAAATTGACTTTTGAAGAGAAAAATTTCAATAGGGAAGTCCTGAATTTCCAATGGCAGGTGTTGATCAGGTTTTTTTTTAAATGCTGGGGTTAATTTTTAATTGCCATCATTCCTGACCACTTACAGATGTAACATTTTCTATTTGCTGAGCGGTTAAAGAGGACAAATTGAAGGTACTTTTTCTCAGGAGCAACCTTCTTCATGTTATGATGAAGATCAAACCTAAAGTCTCATTTATTTTCTTAATTTTCTCTTTGTAGAAATTGTCAAATTTTGTTCCTCTTAGATTTGGAAACTCTTTCTTCCTGTATTTCTCACCTTTGAAAAGATTTGCTTGTTAGGTTAATAGTAGCAACGAGTCTAGCGGCATTTCAGGATCTAATTTTATGTCCATGGTGTCAACAGCATAGCTGACCTTTCAGAATCTTCTTTGATATCCAGAAACATCATAGACTCCTTAGGATTTTAAAAAATGACCAAATTTTGCCTAAGTGCTAATTTTACTCTATAATGGACTTCATAGCTATTAGTGTCCGTAAGCCAAAAAGAGATATTTCTTGTGCTATTAAAAAGAGATCTCTGGGGAGACTCATGGGCAATTAGGTGCAGCTTTTGAAATCCAGCATGTATTTCAGTTAACTTGGTCTCATAATTTTACAGACTTTCATTGAGTTCCTCAATGAAGACGACAGGATGCCAATTATAAAATGATCTGGAACTATCTTGCCTCCAAAAGAAATAATGTACCATAAGGTCTAGACATTAAACTCATCCATTTGACAACATATAGGCAACAACAATAAAATCAAATAATAAAATAAAATGGCAGGGCTCAGGCCTTAAGCTCCCCATGGCCACGTCACTGTAAAGGGATGCTAGTTGCAATAAAAACAACCTAAAAGCTAAACATCTTTGCAAAGGCAACCACAAGTAGCCTGGCTCACATTTCTCCAGTTCCCTTGTGCCAGCTTGTCCTAACATAAGCTCCTTTCTTTGCCAGCTTGCCTCTGAAGTCCCAGCATCCCTTGAGGCTGAGGTTACATGTGTTCCCACAATGACAAAGTCAACTCTAAACACTGTCTCTCCTTTGCTATAATTTAAACTTAAAAAAAATTTTTTTGACTAGCCATGGGAATAAGGAATTTGGATAGACTTGTTTTTCTTTTGAAACTGTCTTTACAAAATTGATATTTCGACTGGATAACCCATGTCATCAGTACAATACTGTCATTTATTCTTAAAAGAAGAGACTTGGATTTGAGGTGAGGGGCTGGAAGGCTTGGGAGAGGTGATGGTTTTGTCGCTCTCATGCACCAACTGGAATCCAAGTATTTTCTGACCATTCACACAGCGTCCCAGAATGTTTTCCCCAATGCCCCCTCTCTTCCTTCTCCTCTCCTTTCTCATCTCTCTATTGTCCTCCACTGCCCAAACATAATGAAGTTTGAACAAAAGAAGAATAAGAAATAATCCATTCTCAAGGCCCTGGGTTTATGTTTCATAATAAACCTTGGACAGGAGCTCTTCAAAGGGCATGGAGTGTACAGGAGCTGCTATTGTTTTGGTCTCTGAAGCGCTTCATGCATGTACACATGCTTTCACATACTTACTGAGTACCCACTATTCCTGGGGAGAGAGAAGTGTACACCCGGTCTCCACTGAGGGACTTGGCCTAACATCCCTTCCATAAAATGAAAACCAGGACCAAAATAAGGAGCAAACAAACAAATGACAACAACATAGTATTGCGATGATTTCTTATTTCCTCTTCCCTCAGTACCAAACTTCATCATGTCATGATCTAGTGCCTTAAAGTTTGGGGGAACTGAATGGGTGGATGGGAAGATGAATTACTGGACAGTTACTGTTGATTTGGATTCAGAGTCCTTAGCACATAGTCATGGGTCCTCCAAAGACGGAGCCTGAGCTTTCAAAGAAATGTATAGAAAACCTGAGTTTTCTGATGGTGAATTATATACATAACAATTTATATCTAAATACATATACAGATATACATACAAATTCATACATATACACATACTTTTTATACACACATATGTATACATGTATATACATTTATATTCACTTTTGAATACTCTTTTGTATACAAAACCAATTCAATTCCTCAAATTTTCAGGAGTTTTGGATGACTTTGTCCAGTAAGACAGAGTTAATGTCAGCGTTGGGACTCAACTCTGGTCCCTGGACATATGATGCAATGTTTACACTTCTAGATGTTTTGCCTTTATACTTTCAGATATATTTTCTTCTTTCTTTATTATTGAACATATTTCAGATAATTAAATAATTATCTTTTTCTAATTTGCCTCAGAAAGCCAGCTACTGATTTTCTCAAAGGCACACGGACAACATAGGGTTAGAACTTCTCAGAGTGGAAAAAGTGCAAAGTTAGGACCAGTGGCTGGAGCACCTTCACATTTCCAGAGGTCTACATAAAGCTGGTCTTCGCTGTGTCTCACAGGGGCCACTGCAGGTTATGTAGGAAGGAGCATCTATCATCCTGAGACGTGGGAATTGCTAGAATCACACAGACTTCCCCAAACCAGCTACAGAAGCTAAGGAGAGAACATGATGTAGATCGCCTGAAATATATCCATAAAGTCATCACTATCAAGTTAGCAAGATTTGAGGACCCAAAGCCATCAGAGTGTTGCAATTGGCAGAAAGATACTGAAATCGGCTGAAATCGCACACACTTGCCCTGAACGCCACAGTTAATTATTTTATTTAATTATAAAAGGTAAGTTGAAAACCTATCAAGTTATTTGTGTAGATCGAATCCTGAGGTATACAAATTTGTTGACATATAGGCCAAAACAATGGCTTGTGACTAGCTAGGAAGATAGTCTTGGTCACAGACAGCATCTTGTCCAGATATCAGGGTTCTAGCTCTTTCCCTGAATCCCCAGCTTGGCTAGAGTCTCTGTTTCACTCATGTGCCCCAGTGTGAGAGGTCAAGCAGTGATCATGTTTCCAGGTAAAAACTGTTGCTTATGTAAGTGACTCAATGAAAAAAGAGAAAGGCCCAAACTTGTTTACTCTGTCTGTTGTCCACCCTCTGTGGTTAACGAAATCCATCTCTCCTAGCACCATTCACTTCCTAAGCAGTCATTCTGAACAATGTGGCTGCCCCCCACTCCATGTCCCTGCCCTTTTCCCCTACGACTAATTAGACCAGCGATGGCTATCTGATCCACAGGCTGGCCAACTTGGAGAAACACACCAACCATTGGTTTAGCTAGTTTGATTTCTAGTTTCTAAAGCAAAAAAGCTATAATATTCCAGACAGGTGGAGAGCAGCTGAGTATTGCTAATGGCAGACACTAGAGTGATAGTCTTCGAAGTTCCTGTTTGTAGGCATCTATTTTATTACTTGTATCCAGAAGCACCCTCCATCTCTAGCATTGAGCCCTTGCATTTTTATAGATTTCATCCACTTTTCACTCTGACAGTCCTCACAGTAAACTTCCCTTTGTTTGAACCAGCCCAAATAGTTCTTTACTTTCCAAACCAAAGACGCCTGATCAAGACCATGACAAGGAAAATATCTCACAATATTCACCTCATTATCCTATGACTAAACTCTGACTCTGAGAGTGAGCCCTGAAGTTATTGAATTTATGCTTCTGGTCAGACCACAGCCCTCAGAACTCCCCAGAGAGACCACTGTGTCCTCTTGTAAATGCCTCTCACTGATTCTCACCATCTGCCCTTATTCTTGCACTACAGGCGATGGAGTAAGCCTGTCTCTCTTACACCAGCTTAACACGAACCTGGCAGCATGCTGGTCTTCCTGCTTGGCCTGAGCTGAATCTTTGATTGGTCTGAAAGGACAGGCAACTGGTTTTCTTTGCTTTGATCCTTCATTGCTTTTCCAGCATATTCTTAAACATCAGGGGCAGAGATGTTAGAAATTGGTTTTTATGGACTCATCCCAGAGATTTTTGAATCCATGAGCCTGAGATGGACCCCAGAAATCTACATGTTACCCAGTTTTTAGGTGGTGCTGATAGAACTGATTCTTGAACCAACTCTGAGAACACTGCTCTGAAATCCAAATTCATCAGGAAACCAATGGATTATTATAATTATTATTATTAAATGGGAGCAGTTAAAATGGTCTCTTTTGGGGTCACATCCATGGATATTCTGGTCTAAATGACCTGAAAAACTGAATGGAAAAGCACAGTAGATGCTCTGGACTGTTCACACAAGGTAGCCTTTCTTGTGGGGTATCTCAGAGGGGCACCATCAGCATCAGGAGTGTCCGCTGTGCTTGTTGCCTGTGACCTCGCTCCTCCCTAGGCATAGTGCTCACAATTTCTGGTGGAACCTGTTCATTTGAAAGCTCCTAGGTGAGACTTAGTGTTCTTGCCTTTCCCTTCTTCTAATCACTGGTCATCATGCAAGCATGAGCATGACCGAATTTTACAGACTGTCCCCAACTCTGAAAATGCAGCACTTGGCCATGTGAAAACCATGAGAACTGAATTAAGCTTTCTCATTTCTTGAGGCATAATTCATGAAGTACCCCTCTGGAGCCTCAGAAAAGTTTCCAAAGAAATGTTCTTATTGACATGAGTGATGTGTGTTGCCCTGTCTGCTTTGGAAGGGTACCCTAGTATTTCACAAGAGCCTCTTGGAAGTGCATTAATTTATTGTGTTATTGTGGTTCCCTCTTCTTCTGCCCAAATTCCTGCAGAGCCAGAAAAATGTCACTTGGTAGGCGTTAGAGTGGAGCACTTCCTCAGACATTATACCTGGTCAAATATTGCTAGTTTTTCTTTTTAAAACTATTTTAGGGAACTAACAGCACAAATTGACTGTCAGGTTTTCATAAATTACAAATTGTCTCACCTTCCAAAGAACATGATTCAGATGCCACTAATTACCTAGTGAATAACTCACCCCCAAACAAACTTTTTCTGTGTGTGTCTCCCTCCAAAGAAGCTCCAAAACCTGCTCAAAGTTAGCAGAAGGAAAGAAACATTAGGGCAATAATAAACAAAATAGAGAAAGAAAAAAAAAACAATAGAAAAAAGTCAATGGAACTAAGAGTTGGTTTTTAAAAAAAACAAACAACACTGACAAAACATTGGCTAGACTGATCAAGAAAAATACTGAAAAACTCAAATAAATAAAATCAGAAATGAAGACACATTATACTATGCCACAGAAATAAAAAAAGATCATAAGGAACTATAATGAATAATTATAAACAAACGAACTGGACAAGCTAGAAAACATAGAGGAATTTCTAGAAGCATATATATATATACCTAAACAGACATAGAAAGCCTGAACAAACTAACATAAGAACATAGAATCACTAATCAAAAGCCTCCCAACAAAGAGAAGCTCAGGACCAGAGGGCTTTATAGGTGAATTATACCAAACATTTAGAAAAGAATTAATATGGATCCTTTTAAAACTCTTCCATAAGTAGAAAAGAGAACACTTCCAAAGCATCACCCCAATACCAAAGCCAAAGACTCCACAAGAAAAGAAAATTACAGGCCAATATCCCCAAGGAACACAAATCCAGAAATCCTCAACAAAATATTAGCAAGTTGAGTTCAGCAGCACATTAAAAGGATCCTACACATGATCAAGTGGGATTTACCGCTGGGAAGCAAGGGTAGTTTCAACATAGGCAAATCAATAAGCATGCTACAGCACATTAACAGAATGAAGAAGACATTTTAATAGATGGAGAAAAGGAGTTTGACAAAATTCAATATGCATTCATGATAAAATCTCTCAACAATGCAGGATATCTTGCCATTTGCATCAACATGGATGAACCTGAGGACATTATGCTAAGTGAAATATGCCAGACATAGAGGACAAACACTACATGATACCACTTACATGTGAATCTAAGAGTCAAACTCATAGCAGCAGAAAGTAGAATGTTGGTTGCCAGCAGCTGAGGGGTTGGGAGGTGTAAGTCTGAGTATGCTAAGTTTGAGTCATAGACAATGAGTACAGAGTAGAGATACAGTTACCAACACTGAATTGCACTCTGAAAAATTTGCTAAGAGAATAGGTCACATGTTAATTGTTCTTATCACCCTCCAAAAAGGATAATAAATAAAGAGTGCAGGAAAAACTTTTGGAGGTGATACATATTTTAATGGCATAGATTGTGGTAATGGTTTCATGGGCTGTACTTCTCTCCTGACTCATCACATGGTATATGTTAAATCTGTACAGCTTCTTGTATGGCAGCAACACCTCAATAAAGTGGTCTAACAAATGATATCATAAAGTAGAAGTAGAAAAGAGGAAACCAGAGTCTTTAACTCTGAAAACCCTTCCTAATTAACTAATTATTTATGTGTTTGTTAACTAACACTCATCCGCATGGGTTGAAAAACATGATTTTGTTATGTGATAATATGAGAATAAAATTTTTCATCAAATTTTTTTTTCTTGGTCACAGCAATGTTTTCCTCTATGATGAAAAGAAATGAAACAGAAAGGAAAGGATAAGGAAAGAGTGGAGAGATGTTTGAGTAAGGAAAGCAAGCCAAAAAACTGTGTGTGCCAAGCATTTTATTTAGGGTCTATGTACCTATTATAAACTAGTGGCCTGGTGCACGAAATTCGTGCACAGCGGGGCGTGGGGTGTTCCTCACCCTGGCCTGCACCCTCTCCAATCTGGGACCCCTCGAAGGATGTCCTACTGCCGGTTTACAGGGATCGGGCCTAAACTGGCAGTTGGACATCCCTCTCACAATCTGGGACTGCTGGCTCCAGCCGCTCCCCTGCCTGCCTGCCTGCCTGATTGCCCCTAACCACTCTGCCTGCCAGCCTGCTCACCCCCCAACTGTCCCCCCGCCAGCCTGATCACCCCCAACTGCCCCCTGTGCCAGCCTGCTCACCCCCAACTGCCCCTGCTGTCCTGCTCACTCCAAACTGCCCCCCCTGCTGTCCTGATCACCTCCAACTGACGGCCTGCTCACCCCCAACAGGCCCCCATGCTGGTCTGCTTACCCCCAATGGCCCCGCCCCCCACCAGCCTGATCACCCACAACTGCCATCCCATCCTGGCCTGATCACCCCCCCCACCCCCCGCCCCGGCGACCCAAGCTCCCAGTCCCTCCTTTTTTTTCTTTCTTTCTTTTTCTTTTTTTTCAGCACCTCCTTGAGCAGAGGCCAGGGCCAGCTGGAAGCAAGTATCTGGGATTTATTTATCTTCTATAATTGAAACTTTGTAGCCTTGAGCAGAGGCAAGGGCGGGCAGGAAGCTTGGCTTCCTCCATCGCTGGGGCAACCCAAGCCCCCTGCTTGCTCCAGCTCTGTGGCTGCCGCCATTTTCGTTGGGATTTATTTGTCTTCTATAATTGAAACTTTGTAGCCTTGATCGGAGACCAGGGTGGGCAGGAAGCTTGGCTTCCTCCAATGCCGGGGAAACCCAAGCCTCCTGCTCGCTCCAGCTCCGTGGCCGCCACTATCTTGGTTGGGTTAATTTACATACTCGCTCCTGATTGGCTGGTGGGCGTGGCTTGTGGGCATAGCAGAGGTATGGTCAATTTGCATATTTCTCTTTTATTAGTGTAGATATGTATTTCACAATCTTTTCCATCACATTTCAACAGTTCCTTTCCTGGAGAGGCCTGTCTTTATTTATAAAACCAACATCTGTGAGATTGCAGCTGTGTGGTCATGTTCTAGAGGGAGATATCATACAATGGTTGGGAACAGTAGGGTGTGAGGACAGGAATCATAGAGGGAGGGAACAAAGCAGCATGGTTGGTGACTGGATCCCAAGGGGAAATGAGAAATTCTCAACATTAGGATGGCAGAAGGACATTGAAGAATGGAAACACATTAATATTGAATTCAAAGTGTTTGTGGGAAGCGTAACCCCTCTGATATCCCACATTTTCATTAAAATCTATTACCAGTGTGTAGGTCCCCGCAAGGTGAGCCATGACATGGAAAAGGGACAATATTTGAGGACAAAGCAAGATAATTTTCAAATTCAATTGATTTAGCAGAAGCAGGCAATTAGGATCAAGTGACTCCAAGAAGCATAACCTTCCTCTCTTTCAAAGGATCCTGGAGAGAATAGGAGAAAAGTTTAGTCTCTTAATGCACCTGTGATTGAGCTAATTTCATTTATAAGGTAGTACAAGGGCTTAGTTTTCTCTGGGCATTATCAATTTCCTCCTCCTATTTCCCTACACTCCATGTTTTCTAAAACTCATTCCTCTATTTCCACACCCTCCATCTAAGAATTTCTGTGCAAAAATGTGCAAATTTAATGTTTTTTGGTACATATGCCAACAATGGACATGGTATTCAGTAAAATCTTATTTAACAAGTTCTCAGGTAATCAGCAATATCAATTCACTTTTATTTTGTACATTTAATACTAGGAGGAAGGTAAGAGAATAGGTCACATGTTAATTGTTCTTGTCACCCTCCCAAAAGGATAATAAATAAAGAGTGCAGGAAAAACTTTTATAGCTCGAAATCAAAGCTATAAAAGCTAGAGATTTGATTAGAAAAGTAATTCTTCCTACTATATGCCATGATCTGTACAAAACCCTGGGGAAACAGTCCTGAATGTGATACATCTGGTTTCTAGACATGAGAAGCTCACTGGCCATTCCAGAGACGCTTTCCTGTTTTATGCATCTTCAAACCTTGAATTATAACCAACATACCCAAGTTCCTCCGTCAACAAAACAACTCACCTTTACATCTACTAAGACAGATGGAAAAGTGGTCAAATGCATTTAACTCAGAGGAAGTTTTTTTTTGTTTTTTTTTTTTTTTTTTTTAAAAAAAAGCTTTAGAGCCCTGGCAGGTTTGGCTCAGTGGACAGAGTGTTGGCCTGCAGACTTAGGGGTCCCGGGTTCAGTTCTGGCCAGGGGCATGTGCCTTGGTTGCGGGCACATACCCAGTGGGGAGTGTGCAGGAGGCAGCTGACCGATGTTTCTCTCTCATTGATGTTTCTAACTCTCCCTCCCTCTCTCTTCCTCTCTGTAAAAAAAAAAATCAATGAAATATATTTTTTAAAAAAGTTTTAGATAGTCTCAACTCTAATATCCCAATTCTCAAGCATTTTTGATTGAAGTTTTACAAAACAAATATTTTAATATTTATTAGAATCATGAAGGAAAGATAAGAGTTGGATGGTGTTTTGAATTACTTCTAAGTTAGATGAGCTACTTAATTAGGGACATCCCATGTAAAATGAAAATGCAGGGCCCTTGTTAAAGAATAATAATTTTTAAGACAGTGAGAGTAGAGGATTAAAGCAAACAAATAGCCCTTCTAAGCATAGGACTCTGCCAGCCTTGTCTCCAAGCTCACAATTCATTTAATTTGTTCTAGGATTTTACTTAGTATTTGACAAAGAACACACAAATGGAGGGGAAAATATAGCTTTAGCCAAGAAAGTAAGTAAACAAATTTTATCACAATACCACCTAAGAAACTGATTTGGAAACTTACAGTATAATATTAAAACATTTTTTCACCTAATATTTATAACTGTTAATTACCCAAAAAATCCCCAAAGTCAGAGTAGTCATAGATTTCATGGATATGTATGACTTTAAGGTTTAAAGGGTAATCAGTTTGCAGATAGCTACTTTAAAGAAGGAAGAAATCATCAAATTTTCCTTACAAAAAAGAAAAATTATTTAGGAAATGGAAGTTCATCAGACAAGATTTATAACAAGAAGCCATCCTACCAAATGAGGTGCATTTTCACAAGCAAGGTTCCTTAACTAATTATGGGCAAGGCAATTTACTTTCTAATCAGCTGAAGTAAAAATACAGGAAATAAGCTATATTTCAGTTCTTAACATTTTCTCACTTTAATTAGTGCATATTATGTGGTTTGCCCAAATTAGCCTTTCCATAAATAATTTATTTCCCACTGCTCAGAGCTTCAGTTTTTTTCCATCTCAAAAAACGAGAAATTTCGGCTAAATGAGTTTTGAATGCTCTCCCGGCCCTAATTAAAGCCAGCATTACTTATTGGTAATACATTGCCTGCAGATTCCTGTGCAGGGTACTTTAGGATGTAGAAAAAGGATAAACCATGGCAACTGACCACAGACAGTTTACAATCCAGAGGGAAGGCAAGGCAAGCAAGTCAACAAATAACGGTAATGTTAGACAGCTCCAAAATTCCAACTCTTAATTCTAACAACAACAACAAAAAGATTTTACCACAGAAACTTTTAAGGTTTGGGTAAAATTAATGGACTGGGAGCATGTAACACAAATCAAGCTCCTTAAACATTGGATGCAGATGCTAGAGGCCTGAGCGAGTTTTTAGGCTATTTTATGGCCAATGTTTGGGGAGTCTCGCAGCCATGCCACCCATCCAGATGCCCAGGGGCATGTCTGCCTTCTAAGTGCACTTCCTCCATATTGGGATGTGTTGATTGATTGCATAACATGGACACAATTTCAGACCACATTGATCCTCCCCACACTGACTGTGACAGTGAAGTGGCCACGAGGCAAAACTCTGACTCCCTTAATCCCCTTGTTTTGTATCCTGGGGAATTTTATTTGATCGGCAGCCCTTTCAACATTACATGGCTTTCATCTCCCATATTCGGTCCGGCTGATTGAATCAAGCTTATAGTAACGTTATTCATCCTTTAATGAACAATGAGAATTAGGAAGATTAAAGAGTGACATGTTGAAATAGAGCATAAAATACAACCAAAGTAACAGAAATTGCATTAATGTGGCTTTAACGTGATTTTCAAAGGTCTCCAGTCTGGAGTTTGGGCCCAATTTCTTGGCTGGTTTAAAATGAGACCAGGGATCTTAAATGATGTGACTGAGGACAGCCCATGAGTCAGTGGCTGAGCCAACAGGGCCTGTGAGCAGACAGGCTGCAAAAGATAGTAAACATTATGTGTCCTGAACGTCTAAAGAATCAAGAGCACAGTTTTCATTCATAAAAAAAAAATGTGCTTACTCTATTTTAAGATTTGAAAGGGTACCTCCCCAGTTATCGACCTGGGAAATGCTATATGTTGCATCTCATAGGTATTCCTCTCCCACTCTCTGCTTCATATCTAGCCACGGCTGTATTTTGTCCATCTGCATCTATTCAGTTACCTTGTACGTTCCATGAGATACACCTGAGTCATTGTAGTAAGTTCCCTTTAGTTCTTTGACATGTATTTGACAATTTAAAAGTAGAATGAAGAGTCTGACAAGATGATCAGAGTTTTAGGGAGCCTCAAGGGATAAGGGGGGAATGAAGATCAAGGTCTGCCAAGGAGGAGAAGCCCTTGGGACATTTTTACTTGGGACTCCTGAGCACAAAACCCAAGTAGTAGAAGAAATTGAAGGGCCTTCAGGCAGGCCAAAACCCAGCACCTTGTTAGCTCAATTTGAGATAAATGAAGTGATCCGCCTTAACCCAACTTTCTTCAAGAAACATAGGCAAATCCTCTTTGAAGACAGATAATGTTATCCAGAACCTCTAATGATCTCTCAAGTTTTCATACATGATGTGCAGCATTCAATTACCAGGCAGACAACAAAACCAGGACAAGTGATCTAAAACCAAGGGAAGAAAAACAGATAATGGAAAATGACTAAAGATGGATAGTTTCATAGAGAAGTAGAATCTATTAGAAAAAATGACTCAAATTGAAATACTAGAAATAAAAAATATAAAAACTCAAGAGATTGTTGTGGTGTTTTTTTTTTTTTATTGATTTTAGAAAGGAAGGAAGAGGGAGAGAGAGAGAGAGAGAAACATCAATGATGAAAGAGAATCATTGGTCGGCTGCCTCCTGCACTCTCCATACTGGGGATCAAGCCCACAACCCGGGCATGTGCCCCTGACAGGAATCAAACCTGGGACCCTTTGGTCCACAGGCCGACACTCTGTCCACTGAACCAAACTGGCCAGGACAAGGGATTGTTTTTAAACAGAATATCAGACCCAATCAAGAAGGATCTTCAAACTGTTTTCAAACTGGGAAGGAAACATTTAGACTAATGACAGCTCTTACTTATATATGTGAGTAAAATGTGTCTGTGTCAATGCTAACTAAAAATCTCAAAATTATTCCTTGATAGTACATACTTAAAATCTATGTAAAGAACCATACCAAAATTATAGAAAAAACACTGCAAACTAATATGGGCAAAATATTGATTAGACACTTCACAAAATAGTACATCAGAAGGTCAATAAATATAAAAGGGTGCTCAAAATCGTTGGCCATCAATATGGATAGAAACTACAATACAGCCCTGACCGGTTTGGCTCAATGGATAGAGCGTCAGCCTGTGGACTGAAGGATCCCAGGTTCGATTCCAGTCAAGGGCATGTACCTTGGTTGTGGGCACATCCCCTATTGGGGATGTGCAGGAGGCAGCTGATCCATGTTTCTCTCTCATTGATGTTTCTTCCCCTCTCCCTTCCTCTCTGTAAAAAATCAATAAAATATATATATTTTAAAAAAGAAACTACAATGCAATACCACAAAACATGCAGCAAAATAGCTAAAATTTAAAGGGCCACCAATAACTATGTTGATGAGGATATGAGACAATTAGAATTCTCATGCAATGCTGACCGAAGCATACATTCATTTAAATATTTTAGAAAACTCTTTTGCAATATCTACTAAAACTGCACATACTATACTCGATGACCTAATTGCTAAAATACATGCACAAGGATGTTCATTGTAACCTTATGTACAATAATTCCAAACTGGAATCAACTAAAATGTCCATCAACAACAGAATGACTAATATCTTTCACCCATGCAATGGAATACTACAGCACTGGAAAGAAATGAGCGAATGCTGCACAAAAGCAACACAAATGAATCTCAAATATAATGTTGAGCAAAAATTTAGACATAAAATACTCTATGTTGTGGACTAAACTATTCAACCACTCATCCCTCCTCCACCACCAATTCATATATTGAAGCCCTAACTCCAAATATTTGGAGATGGGGTCTTTAGGGAAGTAATTAAGCTTAAATTAGGTCATAAGGGCAGGGCCCTAACCCATTAGGATGACTATCATTAAAAGAGGAGGAAGAGACACCAGTACTGTGTGTGCATAGTGGAGAGGCCATGTGAGGACACAGCAAGAAGGCGGCCAACTCTAAAGCAGAAAGAGAGTCCTCACCAAAACCACCTCTGCCTACACCTTGGTTTTGGACTTTCAGCCTCAGAACTGTGAGAAAATAGATTTCTGTTATTTAAGCTGCCTCGTCTGTGATAGCCTGTTATGGCCGCTCAGACTAATATAATTGCATTTCATGTAAAGTATTAAAAAAGAAAAACCTGATCTATGATATTGAAAGTAAGGTAAGCTCCTTTCAAGGAAGCGTGTTCTTCATGACCAGGAGAGGTATGAAGGGGACTTCTGAGTGCTGCCCGGGCTCTATTCTTACTCTTAGTGTGAATGCATGAGCATTATTGTCATGAAAATTTACAGAACTTTAGACTAGTGGTATGTGTAATTCATTGACCATTATACATCAACTTAACATTTATTTAAAAAAACACACACACAGGGAAGGGTAAATGATGGATACAGAGGGGTTCAGGAGACTGGGTAAAATAAAGCCCTCCAATCCCCATTTCTTCCTGGAAACTAATGCAAAACGGGTTTTCCTGCATTTCTCTTCTCATCCTAGAGCCCCCCTCCTCCCTACCCCCCTTATTCCTCAAAGCATACATTCCTTTAGGAGAACCAAAGGAAGCAGCTGTCAATGGGACTGGTTATAAAAGAATGAAACAGGAAAAGGCAGTCAGCCAGCCAGAGATTGCAAGTGAAATAGATGTTTGTGTTTGTTTTTTTCTGGATTCTAATCATGTTTCCACAAACAATTCCCAAGATGTGAAACTCAGCTTGTATGGATTCTGTCCAGCCTGGTTCAATGAGCAGTGGCCTCGAAATAATTTCTTATGAAAGTACAAGCTAAGAATTTATCACCAGTTAGGATTCTGCATTCCTTAGACATTGTTTTTTTTGTTTTTGTTTTTGCTTGTTTGTTTTGTTTTTAGATAAAACTCTGGTGGTAGGGGGGAACGTACTTTTTGTTTTTGGGGTTTCATTGTTGTTGCTGTTGTTCCTGATTGAGTTTCAGAAAGGATCATGCCTCACAGGGCATTGGATTTTGGATTTGTGCAGCCCTATGTGCTGGCTTCCGGAGAGCCCAGCTCTTGCCCACACCTACCCTTGAAGCTGGATTTGGCACTTCCCCAAGTTCATTCCTAAGAACTGACTCCCTTCAGAGGCAACATTAAGCAATATATATTTTACTGAAGATTTGGGGAAAGTAGACTTATGTTAAACTCCATAGACAAAGAATTCAATAAACATCTCATTTGAAGTACCTTTTCTGTATTCAGGCCCGTTTGGCTTCATTCCTGTTCAAAGTCTCACTTTGATGCTTCCCATTTTCCTGGCTACATCCTTTCTGCCCCAAAGTCTTCCCAAAGTCCAACCCCAGACAGCCCACCCGCCCGATGCATCCACAGCCCACTGGGAAAGGTAGTCTAATCTTTGCCCCCACATTTCTTTCTCGGCAGTCCTGTGGGCTTGACCAAATCTCTATATCCCACCAAAACTTTGGGTGATACATTTCCCCCCCCCCAAAGCATTACATGTATAGCAGAAAGGCGGGAAGCATCTTTTGCATACTTTCTCTGATTTAACAAAAATTAAGTTTAGCTTCAGGATTTCTGAGCCCCTAATTTCTCAGTGCTACACATTTCCCATGGCTTTGAACACCTGTGGAACATTTTGAGACACTTGAAAATTGTGGCAATGTGAGAATACAAGGTGGTATTATCCTTCCATCTTGCTTCCATCATTCTGGCCTAAATGCAGAAGAGCTGTAAGGATACTGGCCGGTACCAGTTGGCCACAGTGGACAGTGTAACATGTGGGTGCTGGGCAGATCAAAGAATCTCCTTCTCATAGAACTCCCATCCAAGAACTATCCCCTTCTCAATTGGTGTCATTTCCTGGTGATGACTCCCCACAAAACAGTGACTGAGATGAATGTCCTTGCTCAGATCACAATGACCTGGGACAAAACTACTCTGGGCTAATGCACTGCTGAGAGATCCACACCGTGTGAAAACGGCATCCTCAGAGGAGACGTGTTCGTACTTGGGTTTCTGTCCCTTATCCTATTGGGAAGATTGACAGTGGTTACACTGTTTTCTTTGGTTCTGTCTATGTACTAATTCATTATAGCATCCATCTTTACTTGGACTTATATCACATGCGTGTTTGGCCTTCCCTTGTCTTTTCAGCCACGTAGCCATTCCATCATACATGAAAACAATGAGCATTGACTAGCTAGTATTTACAAGGCATCTTGTACTACAGGGGTTATAAAGGTAAACCAGGCAACTCCTTTTTTTAAAAAAATTATTTTGTTATTGAAAGTGTTACTGATGGTCTCCTTTTCCCCTACTGACCACCGTGCTCCTGCCCCCTCCCTAAGCCTTCCCTGCACTATTGTCTGTGTCCATGGGTTATACATATATGCTTCTAAGTTCTTTGACTCATCTCTCCTCCCTCCCCAGCCCTGAGATTCATCAGTCTGTTCCATGCTTCTATGTCTCTGGATCTATTGGATCTATTTTGTCAGTTTATTTCGTTCATTAGATTCCACATGTATGTGAAATTATGTGATACTTGTCTTCCTCTGACTGGCTTCTTTCAGCAATTCCTCTTCTTCATTACAATCACATTTAGTCAAGGAAGACACAGAAAATGAAATAACTATAAGCAAAAAGACGAAGTCGAGGAAGGAGAGGTTGTTCCTTGCCTGAGGGAAGTTAGGGAGCCAGAACGACCTTTTCAAAAAGCAAATCTGATCATGCCTCTCCTCTACTTATCTCCCTCTAACGGCTCCCATCACATTCAGAATAAAAACCAATATTCGAGCCTTTCAAATCAACCTCAGCCTTTCAGCCAGCCTCAAATCCTGCTCAGCCACACTGGTCTGCAACTCAAACAGGAAGTCGGATGTAAATTGTTTTATTAAATTGCTTACCGGTTGCATGTCTTGTGTTTACAATGTCAAAGGAGTCCCGCCTGTAACATGTCAGAAACAGTGGAGCCACAGAGCGGTGGTAAAGAATTAACATTCCCAACGATAAGTGGTTGGGGAAAGAAGGAAGGGTTGACGCACGCTTCTCATCTCATCCATAGCATTTGTACCTGGGTTTTAAAGTGGCATCTTTGCACAGTAGCCCAGAACTCAACATTGGGAAAGAATGCTGAAAAAGCCTTTTCTCATTATGTGTTTTTAGGAAGTTTTATGATTTTATAAGTGAAGAATACTTTTAAATGTAATAACAATAACAATAACAGACACTAACAGTTATTGAGCGCTTTGCTATGTATACCAGCCAAGCATTAATGGTAATTTCTTTACATATATCATTTAAGTTAATTCCCCCAAACCCATGAAGCCTATATTTATCTTCTAGTTGAGAAAGTAAGCTTAAAGAGATCAATATCTTGCAAAGAAAGTAATTTGCTATCTTGAGTGAGCTTTTACAGCATATGTCACCTAATCTACACTAATAAAAGAGTAACATGCTAATTGACTGTACCTTTGTGACACCCACCAGCCAATCAGGAGTATGAAAATTAACCCAACAAAGATGGCAGGTCGATTTGCATATGCAGACGCCAAGTGGCCAGGGGTGGGGCAGGATGCTTGCATCGTCTCATGGTGATGACGCAGGCATTCCGCACCATCCCAGCTGCCCTGGGTACTCTGGGCAGCATGGGAAGGTGGAAAGGCGGCTCCGGCCAGAGCAAAGGCGGTGCTGGCAGCCAGGGGAATGAAGGCCCATTCTTGCACGAATCTTCGTGCATCGGGCCTCTAGTGTCAATATAATCCACGTTTGTTAAACCATAGCAAAGCTTTCTGGACTCCTTATTATTCCAAGCAGAAACTGCACCTGGGGGACAGTTTGGAGACCCAGAAATAAAAAGTGATTACAAATGATAGTATGTCCCCAGCCTGGGCCCGGAGGTGAGCACAGCTCTGAATATATGTGCAGATTATTTCCATAGATAAAAAGTCCACCTTTAAATGTCTTTTGACAAATTTAATTAAATAGAAATATAGATTTTGGCAATTTCTAGAAAGGCATTCAAAATAAGTACTGTTGTTTTAAATAATCAATAACATGATAAAAATTCAGTAATCTCCAACGCTATCAAATCGCAACATTTCCTTGGCGGCTCCTTTGGTTGAGACCATCACCGCTCACAGTCATACATATATTTTACAGGGGAAAGGACACACCTCAGGTTTTACCCAGGGTTCAAATCCTAAGGGTCACCTCTTCTCATACTTATAGGACCTAAGACCATCCTGGGGGGCTTGAGAATCAGATTATTTAAGCGTGATGTAGGTGAGACTCATGAATTGGCACGTTAGTCAGTATTAGGTGATTTAATATCGTGATCCTGGAGAACATTTTGAAAAATTCTATTCTAAGATATACTTGAAGTACTTCTCTGCTAAGAAAAAAAAAAAGGAACCAAGCAACATCTTAGTTGACAGAAGAAATAGAAAAACAGGGCTAAGAAACCTCCAGCTGCGACAGAGTGGAGTTGCTGGACTTAGCAAATGGAAATGCAGGATGTCCAGTGAAATTTGAATTCCAGATAGACAATGAATCATCTCTTATGATAAGTATGGCCCATGGCATATTTGGGAGATGCTTATAGTTAAAAATGATTCACTGCTTAACTGACATGTAAATTTAACTGGACACCTGGTCCTTTATCTGCCAAACGTATCACAGAGAAGCCAATGCAGGTTCAGCTCAATGGGTTTGAAGATTGCACTAATGTTTGAACTCAGGCCCGACTGGACATTGGGAAGGGGAATGATAGTGTCTTTTTATTAAAAACAACAACAACAACAACAACAAACACACTTAAGTCTAAAAACACAAGGGAAAAATAAAACAGAAAACTAGAAGGATAAATAATTCTGCACCATTCTCAGCAGACACATTGCTACGTTGAGGGTAGCGCAGTGTGACAAAGGGTGTTAAAGCAGAATCCACCTGTGTGGTCCCTGTCACCTGAGGGATGATCTGGTTCTGACACACTCTGGGCTGCGAGCCTCATCACCATGAAGACACCATAATTGGATACTGTCCAGATAGTAAATTTGAAAGGGATTTATTTTCTGATTAAAATGAAATGCCACGTATTTTGATATCAGACTTCTAGCCAATGCAGCTCTCCGTGAAACAGTCACACCTTCACGTTTAAAGGGGAAAGTCTCCAATGGAGAAGAGCCAGTGCTGGCTGGCACATGCTCTAGACCTTTGCCATGGGATTGTGGGCAAGCTACCCTGCTTGTCTTTAAAAGTGAGATTGTGATTTGCTCTGTCCTATGGGTTAGATCCGTGGTCGGCAAACTGCGGCTCGCGAGCCACATGCGGCTCTTTGGCCCCTTGAGTGTGGCTCTTCCACAAAATACCACGGCCTGGGCAAGTCTATTTTGAAGAAGTGGCATTAGAAGAAGCTTAAGTTTAAAAAATTTGGCTCTCAGAAGAAATTTCAATTGTTGTACTGTTGATATTTGGCTCTGTTGACTAATGAGTTTGCCGACCACTGGGTTAGATAGAGCAGGGAGGAGGTTGGTTGACTGTGAGAATCCAATGCACTGGGAAATTGTGTTAAAGTGACAATTTCTACAAACTAAAAACCATCCTGGGAGGTGGGCCTGGGAGCATAAAGCCCTCTGCCCTTTAAAGGCCCTGGAGGGCTGCACTGCCTTACAGTGAGGCAGACATTCAGCGAAGAGGAAACAGCCACCTGCACGTTCGGGCTTCCCAGAGGCTCACTGAGACCCCACCTGCCAATCTAGCCTCCTGTTCCTCTCCTTGCTGGTGTGAGCAGGGCTGAGAGCTCAGGTGCTTACCTGAGGACCCAACCTTGGCACCTTGGCTTCCACCTGACAATGATTCCCTGTTCTCACATTGCCTGGTTCCCAGCTGCCACAGCCCTCAGCTGCTCTTGGAAGTGTCTCTTGAAGACCCTGGCAGCTTTAGGTAGCTCGTCACCACTTCCTCTATCTGTCTCATAGCACCTTTGTAGGTGTTTGCTGGCTGCCATAACAAATTACCACAAACTGAGAGGCTTAAAAAATAGGAATTTATCATCTCATAGTTCTGGAGGCTAGAAGTCGGGCCTGAAAGTGTCAGCAGGACCATGCTTCCCCTGAAGGCACAGAAAGTCTGTCCCATGGGGCTTCACTTGCCGTCTTTTGGGTTTCTTGGCTTCTGTTGCATCACCCTGATCTCTGTCTTCATGATCACGTGATGTTCTTCTTGCACATACATCTGAGTCCAAATTCCTCTTTCTCATAAGGGCACTCTTTGTGTTGGATTAGGGGCCCGCCCTCCTCCTGTATGACCTCATCATAACTAATTATAACGGCAACGCCTCTATTTCCAAATAAGGATGCCTTCTGAGATACTAGGGTTTAGGACTTCAACACAAGAATTGGGGTGGGGCACAATCCGATCCATACCAGTAGGGCTCACAACAAATGGCAAATATGAAAGCATCCTCAAAACCTGAACATGGTGTATAGATGCTGCTTGGGAAAGGAGGGGAGAGCCCTCTCTGTGCTCCTGACATTGGCACAAGGAAAGACATTTTCACCACTATCCCTCCACAGTGAGTGTTGAAGGAAATACTTCTTGCTTTTCTCTCTCTACAGGGGTCTTTCTCATCCAGAGAGAAGGCTGAGTACATCATATGAGAAAATAAAATTTTGAATACCAGATTATGTATGAAAGTGAATATCCTATATAATAAAAGGGTGATATGCAAATTGACTGAACAGCAGAATGACTGGAATGCCCTCGGCCCCTCGCCCTGGCCAGCCCCAACCTGAGCGGGCACCCCCACCCTGATTGGGGCCAGGGCCGGCCGGCAAATGGCCCGTGGACCCTCACCCTGGCCAGCCCGCCCCCAATGGCCCCCAGCAGTTGGGCTGGCTGGACCCCACCAGTGCACGAATTTGTGTACCAGGCCTCTAGTATGTATATAAAAGGCAAATGAAGATTGAATGCTAATTTTTATAGTCACTCCATCTATGGATATTCACTGTGTGAGCCACAGTGCTAAGCATCTTGAGTGTGTTATTTTACCCACATAACAACTCTACAGGCAAGTATTGTTATGCCCATTTTAGAAATAAAATGATGTCATTGAGGCTCAGACACGTAAAGGTCAGAAGTCACCCAGCCAGGAGGCCCGGAGCTGGCAGGAAATCCAGGCATCTGAGCCTGAAGCCCCTGCTCTTAGCCACTCTGCCCCGGGGAGGGTGCAGGGTGGGCAGGTGGGAATGGAAGAGAGGAAGAGAGATGGGCCACAGGCGTGACAGATATTACAAAAAAAGGAACCGAGAGGTTTGGGAACCGGCTGGATTTGAGAGGGAAGAGGAGTTGGCGGGTTCACTCTGAGGTTTTGAACTGTGTGCCTGGAGAACGATGATAACTTTGACAGCAGTAAGGAAGTCCAGAGAGGGAGCAGTCGGGCCAAGAGAGAGGAAGGGCAGGGGCGGCTCAGTTTGAGCTGTGCTGGGCTTGGACCTCCTGATCCCAGGAGGAGTGGCCAGGGAGACCACAGTGCCAACAATGCACTAACCCCCGGGCACGGATGCGGAGGAAAAGGCAAGTGTTGCAACAGGCACAGGAGAAGTTGGAAGGAAGGGAGAGACATCAGGTTTAAATTGTCCCTGTTCTGAACTTTTAAAACTTTTTCTCACAAGAAGGCACTTCAGTCGTGTCTATGGCTGATTGGTGAGAGGGTGGAGTGCAAACTATTTGCTCACCCCTGTCTGGTTCAAGTTTAATCTTTTGAGGCTAAATATCCCCCTCCCCCCCCCTTTTTTTTTTCCTCTCAAGGCAAACAACTTGAATTATTATTCAAGAAAAGTAAACCTATTCCTTAAGCATCTCCATTTATGGCTGCCTTATTCACTAGGAATTGAGGGAACTTAGCATTTTTCTTTGTCTTATTAGTGATGTGTTGTGTGATATTAGGTGCTTCGTATCACGTCTGTTTCTTGTTTTGCTAGTTGTAAAAGAAACCTTTGGCCATAAAGGGATTTTTTTTGAATTATGAACATAGGCCAATGGAGGTCTGTAATATAAAATTTTTATGGAATACATATATCCACACATACACATTTTAAATCACTTCAAATTCATATGTGGAGGAGAAGATAGTACTAGTTGCTTTCTCACAACATAAATTCTATGATTTACTCCCCAATGAATCATGAACTTAAAACTGCTCTGAACATATTGACACCCACACTCAGAGTGTCTCCTCTCCAACCCCCCCTCCCCTCACAAGCACTCCCACTCTCTCCTGCCAACTGCTACCCATCCTCAGAAGGAAGACGTTCTGCGTCATCTAGCCTCATTTGTTCTCGTTCTTTCTTTTTGCTTTTGTTGGGACAGTGCAATCGTGTAAAAGAATCACCTTTAAGGAGATGGCTTGCTGATTACCACCCTCTGATAAACCCTGAGCAGGTCACGGTTGTTCCAGCTTTAGAGCCAAGTGTCCATCTACACACGAGAGGGACAGGAACCCCTGAGGCCCCGCTGTATTCAAGCAGTGGGTCTTAAATGTGGTCGCTGGACCAGCAGCACCTGCGTCACTTGGAAAACGTGGGAGAAATGCAAATTCTTGAGACTTACCCTTCTCCCACAACATCAGCAGCTGAGAGGAAAGGAGGGATTGAGCCCAGGAACCTAAGGAGCCCTCCAGGTAATCCTGCTACACACTGAAGTTTGACAACCACTGAATTTGCTCAGTATAGTATGAAGGACTGTTCTTGACAGAACAAAATTAATATTCCATGAATTTCATCAGAATTGTGTTTGTTGTTGTTGTTTTAGAATAACTGGTGCTTTGCCTCTGTAGTGAGTTAAATAACTTTGGGCAAGCTTCTTGACCTCGCTATGTCTTATCTTCATCATCTATAAAATTAGAACATCAAACTGTATGATCTCTGTGGTCTTTTTCTCATTCTAATAATCTGCATTCTAATTTTTCGTGCATCGGTCTCTCCTATGGCTAACAGCGTTTATTTGCCAGAGGGCAGACCAGAGTCAGCGTCATAAGGTGATGTTAACGAGTGCGCATGGCAATGAAACCCACATCCTTGGTCTCTTTAGGTAGCAGTCTATCCAGCATATTTTGTACAAAATAAATATAAATCACATTCCCATACCAGAAGTGAGTAAACTTTTTCTGTGTAAGGCCAAATAATAAATATTGTAGGCTTTAGCAGCCATAGGTCTTGTCACAACTACTCAATTCTGCCAGCCGTGCAAAAACAGCCCTAAACAATGTATAAAAGAGCCTTTAAGTCCATTAAGACTTCCCTTATAAAAACAGTGGTGGGCTGGGTATGGCCCATGGGCCTGAATTTGCCAACCCCTGCTTTATAATGCCTCTATAAAATTAAAATAAAGGGTTTAATCATTTCCTAGTTGATTGCTTAGTCATGAATCAGATACTTAATTGCCAATCCCCTAACAATCCATTAACTGATTGCAACCCTCAGAAGCAACCAAAAAATATCTAATGCCCCTCTTTTGCTTTGCTGGTGGTTGACCTATAAATAATCAACCAAAGCATAGTGTCAGCCAGACCCAGGTTTATGCCTCTTTCTCCACCTTAAATCCCATGGAAGCAAATGTTCTACTTTAATAGACTTTTAAACAGTTTGGATTTACTATTCCTGCTCTATCACAGGGCATACAGAAAGAGAAATTAATTTACCTCTATGGCTGGGGATCTTAAAACAATCATTAAACTACTGTCCTAATGTATATTTCTCATTCAAAGCCTGCCTCTGCAGAGTAGGTACTGATATTCTGTCATATCAAAAGTTATTGATAAGACTTTTTTTGTTTAAAACCTTGACTGAGATATAGTAAAGATGCCATTGCATTGTTGTTACAGCAAATCATGACACGCAAATAAATTCAATCCGTGCTGTTAGTGTCTATTCCCGATGAGTGGGTCAGAGAGCCTGGGCAGAGCAGAAGATGCGAGCGAGGGGGCTTCAGTTCTTAGTTGCATGAATGCATCTCAGAAACACAAGCAATTGGGCTCATTTCATAAATGGAAAAAGACAAGGAAAAACACTAGATAGCTTTCCAAGTACAATAAGCAAACATGTTGGGTAATTTTGAAATTTCCCACCCTTCACTCTGGTCCCAAGTGAAAGCATATGCCAGAGCAACAGCCTGAGCCTGCTCTGAACTTTGAGTTAGATTCATGTTAACTTTCCTTATACTGTCATCCTTTCAGGATTATCCTCCATGTTATCCTTCTGTGCCCATTTATAATTAGTCCTCAACTGCGTTTTTCCAGAATGAAATGCTTAATGGACAGCTGTCTTGGACTGTTGATGTTTCTACCACCTTGACATACATCTTGTCACTGTGTGCTGAGCGGGACATGGACACCACAAGATAGTGGTCTGTTGTTCTGTTTTAGAGTGACTTCTAATAAGCCCTATTTGCAAACGGTACTGATGACATGAAGCGTGAAGATGGGATTAAAATGATGAGGGCTTAGGTATATGCATCCTCATGTGCAGAAGGGCACCTGCTGTCTGCCTTCCCTGCTTCTTCCAAGTAGAATGTAATATGGTCTATGATTCCATATCTCCAAGGACATTTCATTAGATAAATATATCAGATTCTTCAGTTTTGAGAATCAAATTCCGGGGCCAGATGATTTCCAGTAGTTATTGTTTTGATTATAAGACATGCTCCAGCAGACATCACCATATCCTGTTCAGACGCACTGATGAAGTTGATGTCAGCAGTATTCTTCTGCAACACCCTGCCACGTGGCTTTCTCTCAGCCCAAGTACAGGACAGGCTGGGAGTGTCAGGAAATTAAATCTCCCAGAACAGCTCTCAATCAGGCATGGTTGAAGATGAAGAGTAAATAGTCTAGCTTCTTCACCCGTCAGGTAGGGTGAATCTCTAGTTCCCCAGAGATTGAGCCCCAGTGCTCGCAGCAACATCTGCTCGATAATGCACCTCCTTCCCTTCTCTGTCTCATTCTCTGCTCCCCTACTGATGCCCTCTGATATCACTTCCTAAATAAACTACTTGCCCTCAGATCTTTGTCTCAGCATCTGCTCCTGGGGAAACCCAAATCACACCCTTCGGAAATCTTTACATATTGCTACAAGCATTCAGTACATTTGACTTTCTTCTCTTGATATGTTGTTAGTGAGGTAAACTGAGAAGGTGGGGATTAGAGCCCCAAAATAGATTTGCTACAGGGCTCAAATCTCCATCCCTTGGAGTTGTGTCAAGTTGAGAGATGCTTAGCAGCCTTAAATGGGAATGGTAAAACTTATCTGAATCTCTGAGAAAAGACTTAGATTTCTAATTTATACAGCCTGGCAGGATTTGACAAATCAAAACATTAGGACCAGTCTGATACTCAGAATTGGTTTAGATCTCCTAACCTCCACGTATTGAGTTCTGTTTTCTGAAGATGAAGAGATAAAGCTCTCAATGTTAAAATTACTGAAATCCCCTCTTGGTTATGAAAACTGGGGCTGAATACTTATTCTGAAACATATTGGGTTTGTTATTATATATATCAGGGCCTCATGTGGTCCTTGTAATAACATGTAAATTAAGTGAGATGATAAACTCCATTTGACAGAAGAGGAAACTGAGGCCAGAGTGGTAAGTGCCTAAGATCACAGCCAGTAGAGCCAGGCTTCTAAACCAGAATCCTTTCAATCAAAGGTCCACACCCTCCCCAAAAGGCTGTCCTGCCTCTGCAGAGCCCCTTCCTCAGCTGTTCCCACACCTGGCAGTGGGATGGGAAGAGGCCTACAGATTGCAGAGCCTTGACATAGGGAGACCAACATACACCCAGACTAAAAAACAGGTTTTAGGGCCAGCTCGTGTGTGACAGACAAGCTATTCCATTCCTTTAAGTCTTGTTTCTTCTATGTAAAATGAAGGTGTTGGATTAAATACTTCCAGGGTTTCTTGCAGTTATGAAATTGTACTGCTTTTTCTTGTAACAAGATGGAAAGAAACCTTTCTTTTCAAACTGCTACCATTTTATTAACATAATTGTCAGTAACTACAGATTCAGAAACCCAACGGAGATGTAGTGCTGAGTTGAGGAGTTAGAGAGTACATTGGTTGGATGGAAAATGCTAGGAAGACCATAGATGAATAAGAGAACTTTAGGTATAAAAGGCCATTTAAGCAGACATTTTGGTGGAAAAGGAAATTACCCTAAGTGTTTCTAATCAGAGATAATTCTCACTTTAAGTCTCTCTAATGGAACTCCTCTACACTCATCACGCTATACCGCCTGCTTCAATTTAATCTTATTGGAAAGGACATGGTTGCAGATCTAGCCAAGGGACTGAAATATTGAAACAGAATTCAGCAATCGCAATACCAACCATTTATATGGTGGCTTCTAACTCTCTTAATATGTGTCAATGATAAGAAAACAAAAACAGCAAAACAAAAAGCTACCAAGTGCTAGCACCATCCCATCTTTAACCCTTCAGAAGGAAAAGGCTGTCCCTAGTAAAATAGTGAATCTGCTATTGAACTCATATAACCTATACATGGAAACTTCTGTTCTCTCAGATGTTTGAGGTTGGAATCTGAAAGCTCAAAGGATTTATTAACATAAACACAGGTATGAGGCATAGCTTAGTGTGAAGAATCACGTGGATAAACTCTTTTCACTAAGAGGAACCAACAAAACTCATACTTTCATTCTCACATAACATTACAGTCTTGTGCTTCATTACACAAGCACATCACCTTGGCCATCTCTGAATGGGGGAGAATCATAAAGGGGTAGAATATCAATATTTCTTGGACCTCAGAGTCATTGTATTCTGAGGGCATACCAGGATGAAAAGTCTTGGTAAACATGACAATCCTTTAAGAACAGGTTCAAGGAAGACAGATAATAGTCCTAAGACAAAATATTAGCTAATGGATTTGAAAAAAAATGCACACGATGAATATTCTGATGGGAAAAAAAACACCTGGTGAGTAATATTTCCAAAAAAGCCCCTGAGTGTGCACACAGCATGCATCTGCAATCTGATACTAAGTAAGAAAGAGCAAAGCAATTGTAGATGTGGGAGGCCTGGAAAAAGTGTTGGCTTCATGTGCTCTGACCCTGAGATTCCGGGTGGTAAATATACACAGGTGAGGCCCCACCTGGATTTTTAAATTTACTTTGGCCTATTCCAGGTCCAGGTAGATGTACATTATTTGGCAGGCATCTGAGAGTGAGCAATGACAAAGGTGGGGGAGCAGGTGGGTGGACAAGTTAGAAGATAGAGGAGCTCCCCGCAAGCGCCAAGAGTGAATACTACGCTGTTTAACACACTGTCAGAGGTTGATTTATGGTGAAAACATTTAAAGTGACTCACACTCTAGTACAGCAGAGCTAGCCAAGGGAATATTGAAATATTGAAACAGAATTCAACAGTCTCACCACCAACCATTTTCAACCCGTGTGCCGGGGCAAGTAAACCAGTGTGCCGCAAGAATTTTTAAAGCATGCAATAGCTGACTACTTAGTCAGGGGCATTGACGTCTTTTCCCTTTGATTGTCAAATAAAAAAATGACAACAGCCAATACAAACAATAGCCATCTGGTGTGAATGAATCAAAATTATACCTATTTTTTGGTCAGATCAGCCAAATATAGAATATACTAGGAGCCCGTTGCACGAAGTTTCGTGCAATAGACTTTCCCTTCACCTGGCTGCCGGCACCAGTTATCCGCCAGCAGCAGTTTTCCTCTGGCCACCCGCTGATCAGAGCGCCTCCCGCCAGCACGATCGGCCACCTCGAGAGGAACTCCGATCGGGAGGCGCTCCGATCGGGCGGGTGGCCAGAGGAAAACTGCTGCTGGCGGAAAACGGGTGCCAGCAGCCACGCAATTGGCCACCCTGAGTCCCGCCCCCGTGCCTCCAGCCGGCCCAATCGTGGGCGTAGCGGAGTGATGGTAATTAGCATATTACCATTTTATTAGGTATGATTATTTTGGCATGCACAGAGACCATGGATATTAGTTACCTATGCCAGTGCACAGTGTCTGGGATCTAGGTGGAACTAACCATATCTCAGCTGACAGCAGAGCCTTCATCTCAGGTGCAGGCAGGAAAAGGAGCTCCATCGCAGCCAAGGCCCCCGGGGACAGGGGCACCTCAGTTCCTGCGATGACAGGCACTTGGCAGAGGGGCAGGCCTCAGTCATAAGGGTGGGTACAGGTACATCTCTGTATGTGGAGGAAAGGAAGCTAAACCAATGTTCTCACCTGGTGCAGAGCAGCGTTTGTGCTTCTATGCTCCCTCTAACCTTGGACCACAATGAGTGTTATACAATTGTTGGATGAGACGTTGGTTACTTAATTTTGGGCATGTGACCCAAAATTATCACCATCAGTGCCACGTATGTACTTAAACAATCAGAACACTAAAATCAGCATCCCATCTGATTTCATTAATGAGCAAACAAGGAATGAATTATAAGATTTATTTCCTTTTCACACTATGTATGTTTCTAAGCAGTTTGAAGCTAGTGAATTGTTTGTAACTTGTTAATAGTAAACAGACCAAGGCTTGTGATAAGGAGCCCACTGTAGATAATCTGAGCCCTGAAAAAGGTGAAAGGGATGAAGGAATACAAACTGCCAGTTGTAAGAATGTACAGCAAAAGCAATGGAATCAGTAATATTGTATTCACTGTATATCAAGCATGTTAAACTCGCAGCCCACAGGCCACGTGTGGCCCACAATGAGTATTTTTGCGATCCAGTCAATATAATGGTATGTAAGAAACATTTTAATAAAAATTTTGTAACTTAATTCTTACAATATCCTGTTATGCATAATCTATATATATAAAAGCCCAGCAACCGGAACGGTGGAATGACTGAAACGACCAGTGGTTATGACATGCACTGCGGCAGCCAACCAGCTTGATCCAGGCCTGATCGACCCCTAACACCCCTCCCCCCGATTGGGGGTGGGGCTGACGGGCCAACTGCCTGTGGTCCCTCCCCCCCACCGGCCCGGCCCAATGGGCCCCCATTGGGATGGGCCAGCCAGACCCCACCCGTGCACGAAATTGTGCACCAGGCCTCTAGTTATTAATAACAAACTACAACATTCACTAATGACTGATTACTATAATTGTGTTGCATTCATTTCCCTTACGTAACTTACACACTGGCACACTGTTTCTCTCCACTAATACTAGCAGTGAATATTTTAGCAGTCGATTGCCATATCATTAGTCTTGTACTGACTTGTTTGTTGTGCACAACAGGAAATATTTTGCTTTCGGAGAACAAGGAAAATAGGTTTATTTGTGTTACAATGATTAATTTGTGCAGTTATTCAGTGTCTGATAAGTTACTGTTCAAGAAAAAAATATTACTTTTTATTAAAATGTTCTGTTATTTTATGTTAACGATTACTCATTTATTTCAGCCCTTTGTATTCAGCATGTTTCTATCAAAATAAACCTACATTTCTATGAAAATTGAAACTTTTGTTTTTTTGTGGCCCACATAAACTTAAACCTTGTTTGTATGGCCTGTGTTAGCCTTTGAGTTTGACATGCTTGCTATATATAGTGCTAGATGGGTATTAGACTTATCTGGATGATCACTTCATACGTTATATAAGTGCCTAATCACTGTGTTGTACACCTGAAACTAATATAATATTGTATGTCAACTGTAATTGAAAGAAAAATCTGAGCCTTTTGAGGCTGCAACATGACCTGATATAAGTTCAGTGTTTTTTTAAAACCTAGTGATTCTGTTTCACTGACTTCTAAGGGAAAAGAGCCAACTGAGGATGAGCACTTAGCTTTGCAGAGAGCTGCTGTAGTCATCTTTATTAAAATTTAAATTGTAGCCACCTTTGTTAAAATTCAATTCCATTAGTCATTTAGTGAGATTATGTCTTTTCTCTGAGCAACTCAGGAACTGAAAATGAGCTCCAGAAATGAAATTCAAATTGAGTTGAAAATGCAACAGAAGACCATAGGAATGAAGATCAGAGGAGATTCAACAAGGGAAGAGCTGCCTGTTGCCCTCAGAGGGCACACGCCAGGGTCCAAGGACTCCGCAGCCCTGGCAGGCTTCTTCTCTGTCACGGGGCTCTGGGTCCCAGCTCGACGTCTTCAGGGAGCCTTGTCCATAGGATGCTCAGCATCCTAATCATCAGGGAAATGCAAATCAAAATCACAATACTTAGAAAATATGTTCTCCTTCTTAGAAAATGATGGCTGCCCCTATACCAATACATATACCAAGGGCTACTATGAAGGAAGGGAGGAAAGGAGGAAGGAAGGAAGGAAGGAAGGAAGGAAGGAAGGAAGGAAGGAAGGAAGGGAGGGAATGAGGGAGGGAAGGAAGGAAGGAAGGAAGGAAGGAAGGAAGGAAGGAAGGAAGGAAGGAAGGAAGATTTCATATTGGAGCTCACAGCTGAAATAGTTGGTTGTCCCCAGCCCAGCCTCTCCTCTGGAGACGTACAGTCCCAATTTTTAGTTAGGCAAATGGCTCTGTCACATAATGACTCTAGTGTTCAGCCTCTTTTTCACCTAGACATACAAATGCAGTGAAATAATTTGAAAAGAAATCAGCAATATGAGGAATGAAATAACTCTTAGGAAATCCTACCTTATAATAGAGAAACATGCAAATTGACCGCACCTCCACTATGCCCACGATTGGGCCGGCGGGAGGCTGGGGGGCGGGACTCCGGGTGGCCTATCTGGCCGTTGAGAAGATCAAGATGGCGGCGCCCAGTCCTCTTAGTTCCGGGGGTCCCTGGGCCGATCGGCACCCCGGGGGGGGCGTGGCCGGGACCATGCAGCCGCTCCCGGGGTGCCTGCGGCGATTGGTACCCGGGGGGCATGGCCGGGCCCATGCAGCCGCTCCCGGGGGGTGCCTGAGGCGATAGGCACCCTGGGGGGGCGTGGCCGGGCCCATGCAGCCGCTCCCGGGGGTCTGAGGCGGGGGTTGAGGGGCGGTGCCACCTCAGTGGAGGGGTGCTGCACTGCAGGGTACTGGACTGACTGATGTGATTCAGAGAAGCTCCCAGTGGTAATGGGCCTCGCTCAGGCGGCCTTCACACTTCAGAGGCAGTGACTCCTGCTCCTGCCTTCACCCAAAAGCAAGCTCGCTACACCCTGCCCCATAGCAGAGCATGCCTAGGCAGTGAGTGGGAAGCCTTCCACCGGCTTCGGAGAAGGGGGGGCAGTAAAGAATGGGGGAGAGGAAAGAATGTGGAGCATCCGCAGTGAAGAGGTGCTTGAGAAAGAGGCTTGGAAGCCTGACTGGAAGGTTTGTTCTGTTTGCTGGGCTGCTGCCCCTTAGGAAGTGCAAAGAGCATGGCTCTGAGGGCTTCCTGTGTGCTGAGTCAAGTTCCACAGCCAACTGGAATTGGCCTCAGTTTCCTGGTCTGTAAAATGGATGAAGCGTGTCCCAGTGCCTTCACTGAGCTTTGATGGCCAATTGAGATACTATATAAAGAAAATGAGGGAAGAAATGAGAAAGAAAAGGAAGGACAAGCAACACAAAAGAAAGACTGAAAGGAACCTGTAAACCCATTGTCACTTAAATAGGGAATATAGTCAATAGTGTTGTAATGATGGTATGATGCCAGGTGGGTACTAGAAATATTGGGGAACACTTTGTAAAGTATATGATTGTCTAACCACTATTCTGTAACTAATATAAAACCTGAAACCAATACAAAATAATGTTGAATGTAAAGAAATGAAAATTGGAGTGAAATTTTTATAAATTTCAAAGTTTAAATAAAAGCTGTAAAGGAAGGAAGGAAGGGGAGAATAAAAAGTGTTTTTCATTTTGCCACTTCATTAAAAAGACAGTTGTCTTTATATGGTGCTTTTATACTTTTCTAAGTCATTATCTCATTTTAATTTTCGGGCAACTTAAAGACAAGATAAGTATTCCCTCCACTATTCAAAGAAAGGAAATCTTGGTGTCTGGTCCTAATGATTCAATCATCAAGCCCTTATTGTAAAGCAGGGTTAGTAAAATTTTCTGTGCAGGGTCATATCTATACTAATAAAAGCCTTGGGGGTGATCAGGCCAGCAGGGGAGGGTATTTGGGGGCAATCAGGCCTGCAGAGGAGCAGTTAGGGGGCAATCAGGCCAGCAAGGGAGCAGTTAGGGGGCAATCAGGCAGGTAGGTGAGCGGTTAGGAGCCAGCGGTCCCGGATTGTGAGAGGGATGTCCAACTGCAGGTTTAGGCCCGATTCCACAGGGATCGGGCCTAAACCTGCAGCTGGACATCCCCCGAGGGGTCCCATATTAGAGAGGGTGCAGGCTGGGCTGAGGGACACCCTCCCCAGTGCACGAATTTCATGCACCGGGCCTCTAGTTATAAATAAAAGGAAATTTTATTACTATTATAAATAATATCTGCGAAAAGGAATCCTGTAATAAACATTATGCTTAATGGTAAAAGCTGTGAATATTTTTCTTTGAGACCAGGCATGAGAAAAGAATGCATGATGTCATCAGTTCTATTTAATGTTGCACTGGGAGGCCTAGCAAGCACTAAAAGGCAAAGCAACAAAAAAATTTAAGAAGTTACACAGAGCCCTAACCAGTTTGGCTCAGTGGATAGAGCATCGGCCTGAGGACTCAAGGGTCCCAGGTTCAATTCCGGTCAAGGGCATGTACCTTGGTTGCGGGGACATCCCCATTTGGAGTGTGCAGGAAGTAGCTGATTGATGTTTCTAACTCTCTATCCCTCTCCCTTCCTCTCTGTAAAAAATCAATAAAATATATTTTTAAAAAAGTTATACAGAATGGAAAGAAGGAAACGAATCTCACAGGTGGTATTTTACATGTATAGAAAATCCAAAGAATTCTCAGGTAAACTACTGAAGTTAATAATAGAATTGAACAAATTCCAAGCATTAAAAAAAATCAATATACAAAACTGTATTTTCATACAACAGAATCAAATGGAAAATACCTTTAAAAAGATATCATTTGTAAATATATCAACAAATATAAAGTGCTTAGAATAAATCTAACAAAAGATATGAAAGACTTCTACAGGGAAAATAATAAAACCTTATGAAAAATAGAATTAATTTTTATTAAACTAGAATTATATAGAGAAATATACCTTGTTCATAGATGGACTCAATGTTACCAAGGTATAAATTCTCCTCAAGTTGATTTATAAATTCAACACAATCTCAATCCAAATTCCAACTACTTGTATGAATGCATGCATGTGTGTGATTTCATAAGTTGTTTTCCAAAAATTGTATAAAAATGCAAAGCTTTGTATTCAAATAATCAAAATTATTATTCAAAATAAAAGCAAAGATGGAAGAATTTACACTACCTGACAGAAAGTTACGTTATAAAGTTATAATAATCAAAACTTGTTTATTGATTAGATACAGACCAAAGAATTAATGAAGCAGCATAGATGTCCAGAAACAATCCCACAAATATATCTTTTATAACAGATCAGGTACTTCAGAGCAGTGGCGAAAAGCCAGAATTTCTTAAAATAGACCTTTAAAAGTGGTTTCATGCTATGGAAAAATTAAACAGAAAGTACAGAACAGAAAGTTCCCATATACCTCTCACCCAACCCCAACTTCCCTTATCCAACTTCCCCTGTTATTTACATCTTATAATTGTATTATCCATCGCATTTCATCAGCCAATGTTGATACATTATTTTTAACTAAAGTCTATGGTTTTCATAGGGCTCACTCTTTATGCTGTACATTTTTTGAGTTTTGACAAATGTATAATGACACATGTCCATCATTTCTGTATCATACAAAATAGGTTTATTGCCCTAAAAATCTCCTATTCATGCTCTATCTATACATCCTCCCCTCTCTCCTACCTCCAACCTCTGGCAACCAATGGTCTTTTTTAATGAAAAACATACCATCAAATAAATGGTGTCAGGACAGTTAGCTAACAATAGCTTTAAAAACATTTTAACTCAATCCTTATTTCACATCAAATACAAAAATCAATCATAGATTAAAAACCAAAACTATAAAGCTTTTAGAAAATAATATAAGAGAATATCTTCAGGGTGTTATTGTGTAGACAGAGTTCATAAACAAGATACCAAAGCACCAACCATAAAGGAAAACATGATAGATTTGACTACATTTAAATGAAGACTTCTGTTCATCAAATGACATTATAAAAACAATAAAAGATGTCATAAAGTGGACAAAGAAATATGTTTTCAGCAATATAACCATCAATGAACTACTAATACTAGTATATGAGGAAGATATAAAGGACTATAAATCTATAAATAACTACAATCTATAAAGAACTATAAATCTAACCCTAAAAGACAGAAAACCTATTTATTTTCTTTTTCAATTACAATTTGCATCCAATATTATTTTATATGCAAACCGTTATTTTTAAATGGGAAAAATATTGGAACAGGTATGTCATGAAGGAAGATATATAACTGGCCAACAAATATTTTAAAAGGTGGGCAACATTATTAGAAGTTGAAAGTAAAAATTAAAACCACACTGAGATAGCACTTCACATTTACCAGAGTTGCTGAAGTGTGTAAGTCAGACAAGGGCAAGTATTGGCAAAGATGTAACGGATCTGAATAGGCATTTTCCAAAGAAGACACAAGTGACCAACAGGTATAAGAAAAGATGCTCAACATCCTAATCATCAGGAGAATGCAAGTCAAAATCATAATGTGGTATGACTACACACCTGTTAGGATGGCCGTTATTAAAAAGTCAAATGGTAACAAGTTTTGACAAGGATGTGGAGAAAAGGGAATCCTTACATACTATTGGTGGGAATGCAAATTTGTATAGCAATTATAGAAAACTGTGGGAAGGTTCCAAAAAAGTTAAAAATAGAACTACCATATGAACCAGAAATCCTACTTCCAGGTGAAATCATTATTTAAAGAGATAACCACATATGGCAGCATTGTTTACACTAACCAAGATATGGTATCAGCTTATATGATATGTATAATGATATGTGTATGAATATGAGGAAATGAGAACTCAATGCAATGTGAGATTCTGGATTAAAACATGGACCAGGAAGAGGACTATACTTGGATAATAGATGAATTATGAATAAGGCCTGTAGATTAGTTACAAATATTGTATCAATGCTATTTTCCCATTTGGGTATTAGTACTATAGTTAGATAAAAATGTCAACATTTGAGGAAACCTGGCATAGCGCATACAAAGTTTTTTGTACTATTTTCAACTTTTTATAAGTTTGAAATTATTGCAAAATGAAAAGTTAAATTTAAAAAAATTAAAGATGCATTTTAATGAAAGTACAAACAATACTCACCTCTAATATGAAGTAGATGTGAGCAATATAAATTTGTTGAAATCATATAGAAAAATGAAATATAAAAAGAAATTGGAATAATACATAAAAGCTTCCCAAGTGTTTTTAAGATGAGGCAAAGTTTGATCAGCCAGAACCACTGGTCTACTGCTCCTATCCTAGCCTCACAAAATGAGTAAGGAAGCATTGTTTTTCTCCTCTCTGGGATCATTTTGAAGAAATGGAGTATCTTTTCCTTGAATATTTGGTCTTTCCTACAAGATAATTTGGGACTAAAACCCCACCTTCAAAAGTAAAGCTGCAGGGACCATCCTTACGGACCTGTGTGAGGTTTTCCCTGGGATGGATGTGCAGTCGAATCGGTGCTGTATCCCAGGTGCTCATTCACGTCCTGTGACTGCGTCCTGCTTATCTGCTCCTGGAGTGGCCATTCCAGCTATATCCACCTGCTGTGTATCTAGCAGCCCGTGTCCTTACCAATACTTCATGGTACCAAGCTTTTACATTTTCGCTACTCTAATACAGTGATATCTCTATTCTTTTGACTTGCATTTCTTGGACTCTTAATAACATGGAGCATCTCCTCCAACACCTGTTAGTTTGAGGAGTTCCTCTTCTGTACATTGCTTTGTCCATTTTGGGGGGGCGTGGGGTGGCTAGCTGTCCTTCTCAGGTTGTTGATGCGAAGATTGTATAATGCATATTCTAGATATTAATTCCACATCAGTCTTGATATTGCAAATATATTTTCTCATTCAGACTCCATCTGTGCCTTTGACTATGTTGCACCATTTTTAACAGAAAAACTTTAACTTGAATTTAATTAAAATCATCAATCTTTTACCTTATGGTTTGTGCTTTTGATGTATTGTTTAAGAAGGTCTTTTTGAATCAAGATAATAAGGATATTCTCCTAAGTCCTCCGCTTATGCTCCCCTCCCATCCTGGCCCCATCCCCATCCTGGATGACTTTGAAATGCACCGGAGACATATCATGAAATTTATAAATATGTTAATATACATCTCCAAAAAATAAGGACTCTGGAAATGAATCTTCAGTATCATTATCATGCCCCAAAAGTAAGGCTAATCCATTAACATTATGAAACAAAGCAGCTTATTTTTGAGTCGGGACAGTTAGGAAGCATAGACGTAAGGAAGTCACACCGCCAGACTGAACGTGGTAATGGTCCTGAGAAAAGTGTCCTCGAGCTGTGGAGTTTGGTGGAAGAGGGGAAGCTTCCAGAATGAAAGAGCAGCTCACCCAGGGGAAAGGAGCAATGTTTAGGACCCTGTGCAACTGTTTGTTTTTGGCTTTTCTCAGAAAAGTGGTTCTGAAATAGTACACAGGCTGCGCCTCCTCTCCTCGGAACACTTGCGGTGTTCTTTCCCTTTTCCCTGGTGAGCCGGGAATCGCAGGGAGGGGGGAGGGGGGAGGGGAAAGAAAGAAGTTATCACAATCAGCCATCGAATAGCAAAGGTTGGGAAATGTTTCCTTTAAGTTCCACTCTGGGAACTTAGAGGAAACATTTGGGTATAGAGACTTTTTAATTTAATAGAGTTAATATTAAATATTATGTTAGTTCAGGTGTACAACCTAGTGATTCAACATGTATATACCCAATAAAGTGATCGCCACACTAAGTCTAGTAACCACCTGTCACCATACAAGGTTATTCCAATATTATTGACTATATTCCCTAGGCTGAGCATTGCACCCCTGTGACTTATTAGTTTATAACAGGAAATGTGAACCTCTTATTCCCCTTCACCTTTGCCTTCCCCATCTCCTTCGCCTCTGACAAGCATCAATTTGTTCTCTGTGTCTGTGAGACTGGTTTGCTTTGTTTGCTCATTTGTTTTGTTTTCTAGATTCCACATATAAGTGAAATAATAGTGTTTGTCCTTGCTCTGACTTCTTTCACTTAGTATAATGCCCTCCGGGCCCATCTATGTTGTCACAAAAGGCAAGATTTAATTATTTTTTATAGCTGAGTTACATATACATCAGTAGATGAGTGGATAAAGTAGAAGTGATATATATATATCACTCATGTACTGATGGGCACTTAGGAGTAGTTTTTCTTTGTTCTCAAATAGTTGGAGACAAAAGGAGCCACTGTCAGGCACAACAGTGGACCAGAGAAAGTCTACCTTGCCTACAGACTATTCTCTTTATTCCTGCATGTACCTGGCACATCTTGAGCATCCCTTCCCCTTCCCTCCATCTTGCCCTTAACAACACTCCCTAGACTCCATGCTCTGAAGTAAAAGTAAAGCAAGCATCAGTCAGAAAAAACTCTCGTTAAATCCATGCACGTGTGTACATATGTGTGTGTGTTCTTGTGTGTCTGTAGTTTAGGGCATTCTCATGGCACCAACCTCCTGATTTCTACTTGTCCGTCCACAGCAATGCACGCCTGGCCTCAGGAGCGCTGTTGCCAGATCGTTTTGTGCCTCTGCTCTAGCTTCCCTCTCTGCCCCCTTTCTCCTCAGATGGCATCCCCACCTCTTTTTCCATTTTACATGACTGACTAGTTCTTCCCTGATTTGTCTTTCTCATCCCTTGATTAAGCACAGAGATCCAACGGCATTCATAATACTGGGAGTGTCTGTTATGCTAATATAGTCATTCTTTTCCATTTATGGATGGCATGAATTTTTTAAGGGCTTACTTGGGAAACTGTACGTGGTGCCAAAATGACACTAAGCCTTACACTCATGCCAAAGAGCAGGAAATGCTCCTGGCTGGCCAATACCTTAAGGGAGGGGGCAGAGATTTCAGATCAACTGCTGTGGAAAGAGACCTCTGACCTAGAAAGTGAATGAAGACGTCTCCCAGCAAAAGCTCCGTCTGCCCAGGACCCTCTCAGCCATGTGGCGTCTAGAAGGCAATTTGGGCCGCCTCTGCGGACTGTCCAGTTCAGACATGCGAACCATCCAGAGAAAGCCCTTTTCATGCTAACCCCACCTGCTTTCTGCCTTGCTTAATCTTCTCCTTTTCCCGAGAAGAGATATATGGAAACAGTATCAGGAGATCCCCTTATCCTGTTCATTCACAAAAGCCTGTTGGAGAAGAAAGACTGATAGTGTCACTTGCAGCATGGGCTTCTGACCTCTCTGCTCTTCTTTTCCGTCCCACTGTCGTTGCAATGCTATAACTTACGGTCCTTATTAGAATTTTCCCATTAATGTCTTTTTTCTGTTCCAGAATCCAACCTAGGACCCATATTACAGGCAGCTATCTTGGTCTTCTCCAACCTTTAAATACCTTTGGGTACTTTCTTTCCTTCTACCCCAGCCAGATGGCCATTTACATGTTAGGTCAAGCTGTTTCCTCCATTATCTGTACCTGGCTGGGGCCAATGGCTGCTTCCTTCCTTGTCTGTGCCTGGCTGGGCTACTTCCTGAAGCTGCCATGAGTCTCCCATGCCTCCAGTTGCCTGGCTGGAGAGCTCTGCAGTCAAGAAAATCTGGGGGCTTAAACCAAAGCTTCAAGCTACAAGTTCGAGATTCTTTTCAAGTCTAATGTTCTGTCTTTAAAAACTTCAGGGATTTTATATTTTACTCAATTAATTATGCATACTTATTTTCATTCAAAAGAATGGTTCCCTAAATGTTATCACAAAATTAACATGCAGGAAGGTGCACCATGTTTATTCTGGGCTTGAAGTACTCATCGTCATGCCGCTGCATTCTGAAGTCTGAGAGGCTCAGACAGTGCTATTCGGCTGTTCAGAGGCAGGACCCTGACTTCCACAAGCCATCCTGACTCAATGCCGGTGCTGCCACCACCTACGACACCGTCCTTATAGGCAAATGCCTTCCAAGTCACAAAGAACTGACTTACAAACTTTTGGTTCACAATCCACTTCTAAGTCGGGAACTGTTTGTACTGCCACAGTGTCCTTGCCACAGGGTTTGTATAAGTCATCCCAACAAATAGTTCTTTCAATTTCTATAAAAGCCCACCACGTCTTCAAGTTGCATGACTTTTCTCCCTAGCTACCAAATAGCCTTGAAGCAGAACTTCCAAATACAGATGTCTAGTTGGGAAAAATAGTCTAACAACAGCAAAAGAAGCTGAATGAAAAGGCAAGATTGAACGGAATCCACTTATAAGCAAGGGCCTTTGATTCTGTACTTTGTCATTCGGCTTCAGAATTCGATTTTGCTGCTCAATTTTCTGCTGTTCAAATGATGCCCTCGCTTGGATATAAATGGTAGACCGCAGCTCAGAAAGCAGCTGAATGAGTGAAAGCTCTCAGGAAGCCAACCTGTGCTTTGAGTCTTTTGTCCCCGGGCACTTTGTGTCCTCAGGGTGATCAGAGACGAGTGCAGGCGCAAAGCAGAGCTGTGCCCGGGAGGGCCACAAAGTGCACACCCTGGAAATGCTGTTCTTCATAGAGATGGTTTTCAATGAATGGAGTGGGAGAGGGGGTATTGTGTAAATATCATCAGAGGGTACTGCCCTTGAATTTGAACTTCCCAGCACCGTGGTAGAGTTGGGCCATTGTTGTTATTGGCTCTGGCTATGGGAGACCTCCCCCGGGAGTAAAACTCTTTTCTTCCCCATCAGGGGATGTTTTTCTAGTCCTGTGACTTCCCCTCTCTCCACACTTGGAGCAGAGAGACATCTGCTCATTCCAGGTGGAGGTAATTGCAGATGGAAGACGCACCTCAAGGCCATGATAATGTAAAAGGTGACAGGAGTGGATAATAATGCTCAAAATCTGACGTCACTTCTTTCAAGATGGAATACTTCTCCCTCCTCACTTAGGGGTTGGGATCATTGGATGCTGTGAGGGAGTCTTGAGACATATTCTATTTAACAAGTCCCCCCTGACTTGGGCCAAAATAGGAGGAGATTGAACTTTATGCCACTCACCTAGAATTCCTAGCCTCTGAAAGTTTATCTTTTATATTAGGGATCTGCCAGCTGCAGCCTCCAGCCAAACATGGCCCCAGGCGTGGTGTTTGTCCTTGTTGTTCTTCAGCCTACTAGTTAAGAATCTTTTCTAGACTTCTCCGTGGTTGGGGCAAACCAGAAGCAGAAGAACATTTTGTGGCACATGAGCATTATTTGAAACTCACATTCCAGCGTCCGCGGAAACAGGCTCATTGGACCCCGGCCATGCCCGCTCGTCTAGGTATTGCTGTTGGCTGCTCTTGTGCTCCCACTCCAGAGTCGAGCAGCTGTAACAGAAACATGGTTGGCCTGAAAAGCTTAACATATTTACTATTTGGCACCTTATGGAAAAAGTTTGTCATCCCCTGTTCCATATCCACAGAAATCCACTGATGCCCAGCAATGAATTGGGGCACACGGGGGGCGGGGGGGAGGACAAGGGGCAGGTGTCACAGGGAGTGGGGGTGGCATGAAGGAGCAGCTTCAGGGAGCTTCGGAAGGCACACCTGCCAGGGCCACAACTTGTCTGCAGCCAAAGCTTTCTTTCTTTCTTTCTTTCTTTCTTTCTTTCTTTCTTTCTTTTTTTTTTTTTTTTGGCTTTGCTCTGAAGAATTTTATGCTTTTAAATTTTTTTTTTTTTTATTCCTCACCCTAGGATATTTTTCCATTGATTTTTAGGGAGAGTAGAAGAGAGAGGGAACGATAGAGAGGAACATTGATGTGAGAGAAACAGAGAAACACATCAATCAGTTGCCTCCTGCACAAGCCCCGACCAGGGCCTGGGCCAGGGAGCAGCCTGCAACCAAGGTACGAGCCCTTGATGGGAATCAAACCCGGCACCCTTTGATCTGCAGGTCCATGCTCTATCCACTGAGCCAAATTATGCATATTTTTAATAGAAGAAACTAAGATCCGGTAAAAGTTGGACAAATTAGGACCCAGAAAACAAGAATTACTGTAGCTCTGCCATGGCCTGCACTTGTCTCCCTCCCAGACTCCTGCTCTCAGCCTCGCCATCTGCGGTGCTTTCACTCGAAGTGAGAGTGAGAGGAAGAGGGCCAGAAAGGAACAGAGAGCATTTTAGATGAGAGCAGAGTTCTGGGTAATGGAGTAGAAGGTGAAGGAGAAATGGAAGCAGTGATGGTAGAGAAAAAGGAGACGGGAATAGTGAGAAGAGCCCCACAACAACAAGTTCTGAGCAGTAGACGGTGCCATCCTCTGTTCCTACTACAAACTAGGCTTTCCTAATGGAATGATTGATATTGATTGATATTGATTGATTGATTGGCCTAATGTTCAAGAAAATAAGGATGAAGAAAGAGGGTGGAGGTGAGGCATGTCATAAAAAATTAAATTTGCTAACTATAATATGTTCATAAGTTGTTTTAAACCTTTTTTGCCATTGTACTCTTAGTTCACATAAAAGCTTGTACATGAGCCTAATATGGAGACAACATCAAGACAGACAAACTGGCTGAAAGGGGTCTGACTCCAACCACACACACCCCTCTACCTTCACCAGGTGTTTCCACAGGGTATAAGTCAAGACCTCTCTCTTTCTCTCCTTCCCTCTATCCCTTCCCCTTTTCAAAAGAAAAATCACCACTTCTCATTCAAGGGGTGTCATTTGGACTTTAAGGGAGTCACTTTGCCAGAAAGAGGGAGGACATACACACGTTTGCAGTCTCGTCTTGCGTAACTGCCATAAAATGGTTTCTAGTTTGGCAATCACATGGGTGAATTCACAGCTTACACATTTTGGGGCTATGTTGTCGTTCTCCCATGAAACTCGAAAACACTAAGTAAAGGGCTAGTTTATGATGCATAAGAAGCACACGTAGGTTTGTTTCATGTGGTGTTGGGCAGCATTTCAAGGCCTCAGACACCAAGAAGAGGAGGACCATTAATTCCTAATTTTAAAATAACATTAGCAGCACAGGGCCTACCTCCTCTCAGTGAATAGGGCTCTTTGTAACCTCAATCCTGGTGGATTGGGATTTAAAAAGGCTCTTGCCATTTGTATGAAACAAGTCATACCGATAATTAAGGATCAATTTATCGACAAAGTTGCCAAGATGACAACTCATCTTCCTTTCTCCAGTTTTCCATCATTGTTCACCCTGGGTCACAGGGGTCAACTTGTTAAAAGACCAGTAGACGTGGAGTTTTCTGGCCCCTCCTCACCACTGACTTGCTCAGCCCACACAAACCAACCACATTAGAAAACACACAGATGTGCCCAGCACGCCTGCCTCTCTGAGCATCACATTTGCAGCCACCTTTCCTAACGGAGCTCCGAATTCCATGACCTCCAGGCACACCAGGACTACTTCAAAATACCCCCAAATGTGCTAATGAGTGTGGAGTTGGACTTTGCTCATGATGTTGATTGAGAAATGCATCACCCATGTCTGTGAAGACATTGGAACAAATAGGTTTTTGGTCCTGGTCAGAACTGACGATGACTCAAATTATTTTTGAAGCTCTTCTGCATCCTCAAAGAGGACCTTCAACCAACCTGAAACACGGCCTCAGAAATGTACAGTGAGGAACAGGCAAATGAAACCTTCCACACACCCAGCCTTACTTCTCTCCCGTGGCTAAAGTAAGCAATATATTTCCCATCATCTCTCTACCCCAAAATCAACAGGAAGGAAAATGTTAAACATAAAGTACAAATTACCTTCTATTTACATAAAGAAGTCTTCCCTAAGGAGCCTATTAACATTTATTGTGAGTTCTTCAAAAAAAGAACCACATGCCTTCTGGGTAGGCAGATATTGAAATCAACAGATGTTCAGGTTAACATGGGAAACCGTAGACTCATGTTGAAGACAGGACCTGTGTAATTCATCTCCAGCATAAGCTAAAATCGTGTAGCCCACATAAAGCTCCACTAAATATGTCAGTCAGGATGATCATTAATGGCTTGTAGGACTTATGACATCTGAATAACAGGTCTTTGCAAAGGGCAGGAATTAGGGGCAAATGTTATCGTCCTTGCACAGGTTGCTTACATATTTTAAAAATCTTATTTAGCTTGTAATTCTTTATATCACCCTAGGGATTCAATATGTTTCTTCGCTATTGAGCAACAGAATGCCTTCAGTTAATAGCTGGACCAAAGCAGCTAAACTAACATTACCAGGGAATTCCCAAGGTGGGAAGATTAAACCATTCTAAGAACATACCATGTGATTTTAGGTTTCTTTATTTTCTAAAGGGTTTAAGCTGAAAACTGGTTTATTGTTCCTCCCTGCCCTGAATATTTTTAGGGTATTTCACACAGTGATGAAATATCTGTTGCAGTTTTCTCTATGTGCATCTGCTCGCCACTTACAATAGAGTCATCTCTAGAATCATATCCACCAATTGACTCTTTTAATTTAAACACTTTTTCAATTAACATTTAATATTCATATTCAATATTATGTTAGTTTTAGGTGTACAGCATAGTGGTTAGACATTTATATAACTTTTGAAGTGATCCTCCCAATAAGCCTAGTACCCACCTGACATCGTGCATAGTTATGACAATATTATTAACTATATTTCCTATACTGTTCTTTATATCCCCATGACTATGTTGTAACTGCAAATTTGTACTTCTTAATCCCTTCACCTTTTTCACCCAGACCCTAACTGCCCTCTTGTCTGGCAACCATCAGTTTGTTCTCTGTATCTATGAGTTTATTTCTGTTTTGTTTATTTTGTTCTTTAGATTCCTCATATAAGAGAAATCCTATGGAGTTTGTCTTTCTCTGTTTGACTTACTTCACTTAGTGTAATACTCTCTAGGTCCATCCATGTTGTCACGAATGGTAAGGTTTCATTCTTTTTTACAGCTAAGTAATATGCCAATTTTCCCTTCCTGTCAATGATTGGATTAATCAGGGCTTCCTACTTTAAATTAAAAAAAAAACAACAAAAAACTAACTGTGTCTTCTCTTTGATATACCAAAAATTATTCTCAAGGGAAGGCAAAATATTGGGCTATATTGAACCACTTAATAATTCTTGGGTGACATAAATACAATCACTAAAAAAACCTAATAATTTGGGTAAATACTTCTACTTACCATTAGTTTACAATAAATACTTCCCTAAATAATAATGAAGACATTGGAACAAATAGGTTTTTGGTCCTGGTCAGAACTGACGATGACTCAAATTATTTTTGAAGCTCTTCTGCATCCTCTAGAAAACAAGAACTTATCCCAAGGAATATTTGTGAGGATTGAGTTCAATACAATTTGATTAATTATCAAATTTATTTACCTAATTCAAGTAAAATACTACATATAATGCCTGGCACATAATAACAGATCATCATTATTAGCTGTAGCTCTGTTGATTTGCTTCATGGATTAGTCATTGCTTTTGCACAAAAAGGGCCCCCTGATTCTTCCTCTGGACAAATGATGACTTTATTGTACTCCAGCTGAGCACAGCTTGGTACTATCACTAATAATAGCAGTAATAACACCAATAATGGAGATTGAGTGTGAAAAATAAAAAGTTACTTTATCCAAAAAACTTACTTCTAAAGAGGAAGATGAAACAGCTATGTTATTATCTAAAAGATGAAAACTGATTGTGGGTAAAACTCAATATCCAACAGATTTCCACCTCAAAAGAAATTTAAAATTGAGTTTTTTGTGTGGAAAACAAAATTAGATATCTATGTCACACAATGCACACAAATAAATAACAAATGGAAAAAATATCTCTATGACATTGAGGTAAAATAAATATTTCAAGAAGGAAAAGACTAATATATTCAACTAGAGGCCTGGCGCACGAAATTCATGCACAGGTATGGTCCCTAGGCCTGGCCTGTGATCAGGGCCATCTTCCCCGGCTGCTGGCAGCTGGCCCTGGCCCCCACTGCCACCCACCCTTGGTTCCCCATTCTCCATCGAACGATCGGAGACTGCCAGCCGGGGGGAGGGACCGAGAGGTCAGCCATTCCCACCTGCTCAGTGGCCCCGCCCCTGTGTGTAGGGTGATGGGTGGGGCAGGGGCTTTCGCCTGGCACCACCCATGTCCCCCACCACCCACCCCCAGTTCCCTGTTCGCCATTGGGCAATGGGAGCCTGCCGGCCGGGAGAATGGACAAAGAGGTGGTCAGTGCTCCTCATAGTGACTGATCAAGCAGTTGTTCTGCCGTTAGGGTCAATTTGCATATTACCCTTTTATTATATAGGATTCCTTTATATTTAAGAACAAATAAGAACATTTTGTTTGAAACAAAAGTTCCATAAATAAATTTTAAAAACACACCATTGGCTAAGAAAAGATAAGTGCAACATTAAAAATTGGCTAATGGTCAGTATTCAAATACATAAATATATCTACAAATGAATATGAAAAATTCAAATGACGTAGTAGGAAAATGAGCAAAGGCTATGAATATGCAGTTTACAGAAGCAGAAACCTGAATGGCCACTATGCATCAGGAAAGATGCTCTGCTTCCCTCATAATGAGGGAAATTCAGATGAAAACAACAGCGGCAAATCATAGCACATCATCAGTTTGGCAAATACGTGGAAGTCTGGCAAAAGCAACAGTTGGCAAAGAGTTAAGAAAATGGGACTAGCCAGGCATTGTTGGAGGGAATAAAAGTTGGCACAACCTTGAGTGTGCTTTGCCATATTCAGTAAATGTGGACAGCATAGTGGTTATGCATTTATATAACTTATGAGGTGATCCCCCCAATAAGTCTAGTACCCACCTATACATCTTCTATAACTGAGCTATTCTAATGCATGCTGTATACCCTCGAGAAAATCTGCCACATGCATAATAAGATGTAATGTACATAAGGAGCCATGTACAGGAATGTTTATAGCAGTGCTGTGTAGATGAGTGAAAAAATCACATCCAGTGTGCTAGAGCCAGCCAATAGAATATTGTGCAGCATTTAGAATTCATGTCCTAGAACCACGTGAATCATATGTATCAACCTTGAAAAGGAAGTTGGAATTAAAAAGCATATTGCAAATGCTACATAAAGTATGTCATTATTTATGTGAAATGTAAAAACATAAAGCTATCCTATCTAATAAAGGCGTAATATGCAAATTGGCCGTACCTCCGCTACAAAGATGGCGGCCCACATAGCACCAGGGTGGGACGCTAGCGTCGTCACCATGGTGACGACGCTAGCGTCCCATTCACAGGCCGCAGAGGGAGGAAGAGCTGCAGACGGAATGCTGGGCTGCTGGGCCAGGGGCATGCTCAGAGCAGCCGCCCGCGCAGCTTGGAACACGCCCCCAGCCCAGCAGACAGAAGCCCAGCTGACAGAAAGCAGGCAGTGGGCCGGGGGTGAGCTCTGAGCTGCCGCCGTGCAACATGGGACATGCCAAAGAGAAAGACGCTGGGCCAGGGGCTCTCAGAGCCAGGGCTGCTCAGAGCCGCCATTGCCCAGCTTGGGACACGCCCCCGGCCCAGCAGAAAGAAGCCCAGCTGACAGAAAGTGGGCGGTGGGCCGGGGGTGAGCTCTGAGCCGCCGCAGTGTGACTTGGGACACGCCAAACGGACAGACGCTGGGCCGGGGGCTGCTCAGAGCCGGCGCTGCGCGGCTTGGGAAACACCCCCGGCACAGCAGACAGAAGCCCAGCTGACAGAACTGGGCCGCTGGGCCGGGGGCTGCTCAGAGCCGGCACTGCGCGGCTTGGGACATGCCCCCGACCCAGTAGATGGAAGCCCAGCTGACAGAACTGGGCCGTTGGGCCAGGGGGGCTGCTCAGAGCCAGGGCTGCTTGGCGGCCCACATAGCACCAGGTGGGAGAGTCCCACTCACAGGCCGCAGAGGGAGGAAGAGCTCCAGACAGAACGCTGGGCTGCTGGGCGGGGGGCATACTCAGAGCCGCCACCTGCGCAGCTTAGGACACGCCCCCGGCCCAGCAGACAGAAGCCCAGCTGACAGAAAGCGGGCAGTGGGCCGGGGGTGAGCTCTGAGCCGCTGCAGCGCAACTTGGGACACGCCAAGCGGACAGACACTGGGCCGGGGAGCGATGCTGCGCAGCTTGGGACACGCCTCCCGCCCAGCAGACAGAAGCGCAGCTGACAGAAAGAGGGGCCGCTGGGCTGGGGGCATGCCCCTGGCAGCCCCCCGCAGTGCGGCTTGGGGCATGCCCCCAGCCCTGCAGACACAATGAAGGGGGTCCTCTGTGCATGAACTGCAGAAGAAACACCTTTTCTGAAGGCTCATTGGCTAAGCTCCCTGTAAGCTGCCTCTCACAGTGTTCTTGATAACTTGAGTAATAAGAACCTAAGAAAGTGTTCTAAGGTTTTTCCACCACACTCCTGGAGGAAAAACGAAGGTCCGCTGCTGAAGGGCTAAGAAATGTTATATCCTGCCCTAGCCGGTTTGACTCAGTGGATAGAGCCTCGGCCTGCCCACCGCAGGGTCTGGGTTCGATTCTGATCAAGGGCATGTACCTAGGTTGCAGGCTCCTCCCTGGCCGGGGCCCAGGTCAGGGCTCATGCAGAGGCAACCAATCAAAGTGTCCCTCTCACATTGATGTTTCTCTCTGTCTTTCCCTCTCTCTTCCAAGCTCTGTAAAAATCAATGGAAACATATCCTCAGGTGAGGATAAAAAAGAAAGAAAGAAAAGAAATGTCATATCCTATGAAAGACACATCTTGAAAGTGCCTAAAGAAAGCTGTCATTTTTTCATGGTGAAGGGACTGGAGTCCGTGTTGGTGAAAACACCTTGGCGGCTGTGACAGTGGCAGCAGGAGTGGGGTGATGGGGCTGGTGTCTTCCCCTGATCAGCCCAGTCACCTCCCGCAGGGGAAGGCCAGACTGCGGCTTAGGCCCACTCCCCATCAGTAGGACATCTCCTGAGGGCTCCCAGTCTGTCAGAGGGGGCAGGCTTGGCTGAAGGACCCCCCACCCCTCCCCCCAAGTGCACGAATTTCGTGCACTGGGCCTCTAGTGTTATATAAATGAATTATGAGTACATACGCACTGTAAATGTATAAAACCTTGGGCAGAAAGGATACTCATCAATTTGTCAGGCAAGTGGCTACATTTGGGAAAGAAGGAGAAGGGAATCTGTGAGGAATATAAAAAAACTTCAATTGTTTCTATAACATTTTATTTCTTTAACAAAAATCTTAATACAGGAAAATGTCAATATTTTATACAATCTGTTAGGGACAAAGCACACTTTTTAAAAAATAACTTTTTTACAAAATTACCTCTTTGGGGTATTTTTGGCATTCTTAAAACATTTCATACTACACGAAGAGGGACATTTCACCAATCATTTAGGAACACATTAAAATCATTAGTAAGCAAAGTGTATCATGAGACCATCTCACCTTTGCAGCTGCCACTCACTGGGCAATTTCTGGCTCACAGAAGACAACTGAGACCAAGAGGTCTCTGAGCTGCCAGACCAAGCTTCATCACCCATTTATTCTCAGCAAAGCATGGAACTGTAATAAAACACTCAGAATCGATCTTAAGCCAAGTACCATAGCAATACAATGCTGGTTGTTTTATGGAAACCAAATAATTTGGCTGGTCGGCAGGCAGAGATGGATGGCAGTGCTGGAAAGCCTTGTGCTGGATGAATGTCTCAATAAGAAAAGTGGTAGAGTAAAAGCTGAGGTCCAATAGAACACACAGATCCATGCTAGAAATAGCCTGCCTGGCTATTTTGATTAAAGAATAAAGACTTAAATTGCATGGCTGCTGGAAAAAGAAAAATTACATGCACACACACACACACACACACACACACTCTCTCTCTCTCTAGTTGGTGAAAGGTATGGAGATCTCTGGTAGAGAATTTGGTCTAAATTCAGCTATAGAATGGGCTCTTTCACTGGGTACTAGCAAGCTATACCACATAGTTTGATTCTGAACTTGGCCTGGATACAGGACATGGGGTTACAGAGCAGCTTATCTGAAGAGGTGACACAATCAGGTTTTCTGACCGGAACTACCAGCTTTTGGGCAAAGGCCAGATGCCATTTCCCGCTTGCTTCTTACCCAATGCTGCCATCTTATCTTGGTTCCTCAGCCTGGTAGACTTTGGTCAGTAAAAAAAATAAATAAATAAAAATACTGTTACCAGACTGAATCCAGTGAAATCTACTCCAGGAAGTAAAACACAAGGACAAAACAAACAAACATATCTCTGCTCTCAGAGCTCAGGCACACTCAAGTGTTGGGAATATGGAAAAGGCCACAGTTGAGTCAGTGAAAGGCATCAGCCTTTAGTACAGTAAAAAGGAGTCCAGTATTTCAAATAAGCCGGCTCATCTTGAGTTCACGGGTTTGGTGATGGATGACATGCAGTTGGCACGAAAGAGAAATGAAGGAAGAGGAATTCCAGGCAGATCCGAATCCTCTCTCTGCTAGAATACTCACAACGTCTCTGGTGCTCTCTTCATTACATTCTCCAGACACGGCTTTTTGTTAATTCTTTGGTCCCCATTCTGGCCACGGTTCAAAGCTAACAATGCCACCTTGTTTGTTTCTCTTGCACAATCACCCCTGCATTAGAAGAATCACATTCAGGGTCTTGGTGGCCAGAGCAACTGGTAGAAGACTCCTGCTCTCTCCAAGTCTCCCTCGCTCTCCTCGTGACTTTTACAGTGTTGTCCAAATGTCTGTCAGTCCTTCTACGTGGTTTGTAGATGTCACATGTGGCTGTCCTTTGTATGGATCTGCCTCTAGGTAATCGCATGTGTTCTCTTGAGTCATATGATTCCTACTTGTTTCTCTGAGAGACAAGTTTTTCCTGCCTTATGGCTACTATCTCATACACCTCTCTGGTTCATTGATAACAGGGACTCTTTTCTTATTTATGTTTTGATGACAAACACCCAACTGCCCAGCACATCGTAAGTTCTAAGTGCCAAATACGTGTTTCTTTATGGATTGAATGACATTTCCTTCAGTTACTGTAGCTTTTTGGAAATCAGTTTTCAGTGTCTTTCTTCTCCAACCAGCTCCACTGACAGCCTTCACACGGAAATAATTAACTATTGCCTTGGGTGTTGGGAAGGAGCAACAACTTCCAGACCCTGGCTTTTAATTTAAGAAGGTTCATATTAGACACAAAATTAGTGTCATGCTTGATTCCATCGTTAATGTCTTTAAAAATGCCTTGGGCCACTTCTGGATGCCCCGAAAGGCAGCAGGAATTCTAGAGTTGCTCTGAACCCTGGCTGTGGCCATCAAAGCTGAGGAGAACACCCCAAGTGCACGATGGCATGCTGGACACTGTGAGGGTGAGCAGAGGAAGAAGTCCATGTGCAGCCCTTGAGATATGTGTTTCTTTATGTGCCTCTACTCAAAGGGGGAAACCAGGCACTCAAACACATCAAGTTTGAATAAGGTTTTGAACTCCCCGAAAGCTTGACAGCCAACTGATTTATGTTCAGTTACATAATAGGCCTGAGTGTGTAAGTAATAAAAGGCCAGTGTCTACAGTGGTCCTGACCTCTTTCCCTCCGAGGTTCCCAATCCCTATCCCACCCATCTGCCCTACATCATTTTAGCCATCACTCATGCTTCTCCCAACACACACACACACACACACACACACACACACACACACACACACACTTTCCCCAACAATATGCTTCACTAAAGTTTAAGAATAAAGTTTTCTTCTCAATTCAGCAAAATTAAGGCAAAAAAAATTTTTTTTTTAAAAACTTTAAGGGTGAAAAAAACCTGAGAACAAAACTCCAAACAAAGAGTCTAGAAAAAGATGAGTTTAAAAGCATATGCTTCTGAGCCAAATGGAACTCAGTTTACTAAATTTAACAGGATCAATTGGCCGGACACCACTTTCTTTCCTCACTTGGAGAGGCGGAACACTTGCAGCCCTAAGCACATTTGCATATCAGAAGCGAAGCCTCCATAGGACTCCATGAAGCAGCCAGCTCAGCACCTGCCCCTCCTTTTTCCCTAAGATGATTTGCATGGCTCCATGTGCTGGCTCCAAAACAAAATGAAACAAAACAAAAAAACCAAACAAATAATAAAACACGGTTTTGTAACTCCATTCACCACCAAACTTCTTGAAAAACAAAGCCAAGCTCACTGCCTTCCCTCCACTTGCCCACCAGCCACTCACTCTTTAGCCCACTGCACTCCAGCTCGCCTCTCAAACCGTTCCCAGAAGGTCAGCAACCACCTCTGATTGCCAAACCCAATTCCCAGTTCTCTGTGCTTGTTCTTTGACCCTGTTGACCAATTCTTCACTCTTGAACCTCTTTTCCCTTGGTTTCTATAATCCTTCCAGTTCAACTACCAGAGAGTATTTCTGTTTGTTAGTTTCCAAATTGACTTGCAAGGGCCAATAAGTCATATGAGTTTCTATCACGTGTCTCTTCCTACCTCTCTGAACATTCTCTCGCTGTCGCTGTCTGTCTTTCTCTTTTTGGTAGTGACTACATTTACTTATTCTGAAATGTAATTATTCTATCTTCATTTGTATCACTTTCCCTCTAGTTCCCGAGGTGCAGCACAGAGAAGAAAGGGAACAATCTCACTCTGTCTGAATTTAGTTTCTCTCTTGTGAAATGCCAACTTTACAATTTCTCCAACGACATAACGGAAGGACGTAGCTTCTTACTGCACAAACGAAAACTTCCATGCTTTGGCGTCTATTAGAAGGGTGTATTGGCTTTTATTTCAGGAGTAAGTTTATTTTGAAAGAAAGAATTATATTCAACCTCATACTTGAACATTTTTATTTTAAAGAATATTTTCTCAAATAAATAAAATGATTTAGTATTTTCATACATATTTGAAGATTTTCTTCAAAAGTGAAAATTATTGTAATAAGTGACAAACTAAAAGTATGGAACTAAGGATGTGAGGGCGACCTGGCTGTGACATCTGTCACCCCATTGATTGTCAGGGTGGATTCGACTGATCTGGCTCGCTGGACAGGTGTCGCCCTCCTCCCTCACCGATCCACGCGAGTCCCTCCAGAAGCTGCAAGCTCAGTGGAAGAGGACGACCTTTCCCCAGAGGAGAGGACTGGTCTTCGGACAAGGGTGTACGAGTAGCTGAGCTCCCCTGCTAGATCCTCCAAACAAGCTCTCAAAAAATATGGAGATAAAAGTCCTTCTGCCGCCAGTATCTTCTCACTCACTATTTCCTGGTCACCAAGGGTAGGTAATACCATTGGTGTAAATAGGACTATGCTGTGTTATTCTTACTAAGTAAAGACCAAGTGGTTTTTACTCTGGTGGTTCAACTTTTTTTCGAATTCACTGGAAGCATTTGTTATTTAATGCAGGATGTTTTCATAAGCTCATCTCATCTTGATGAGTAAACAACATTTACTCCTGAGGAGTAAACAAGAGGTTTTGAAATGTCATTCAATGGCAGTTAGTAAGAACATAAGGTAAATACAATGCTTACCTCAACGTCTACCCTGGCTTTAGTGAAATAACACTCCTCCAAGCTGTCACCCATTCTAAGCAGTGCTGTCCTAGAAGAGAGCTCTGTGGGGGTTCTATCTCTGCAACTCTCCCCTATCTATCTATATAAAATCCTAAGTGACCATGGTAACTGAATGGATGACCGCACAGGCTGCATGGGGCGACCAGGCCAGCAGGGGGGTTAGTGAGGGGCGACCAAATGACCAAGCAGCAGGCTGCGTGGGGTGACCAGGCTGGCAGGGGGGCAGTTGGGGGCAACCAGGCCAGCAGGGGTGGGGGGGCAGTTGGGAGCAATCAGGCCAGCAGGCAGAGGCAGTTAGAGGTGATCAGGCTGGCAAGGGGGCAGTTAGGGGCAACCAGGCTGGTGGGGGGTGGGGAGGGGCAGTGAGGGGTGATCAAGCTGGCAGGCAGAGGCGGTTAGGGGTGATCAGGCTGGCAGGAGGGCCAGTTAGGGACGATCAGGCAGGCAGGCAGGTGAGCAGTTAGGAGCCAGTGGTCCAAGATTGTGAGAGGGATGTCCTGGATTGGAGAGGATACAGGCTGGGCTGAGGGGACCACCCCCCCATGAATGAATTTCGTGCACCAGGCCTCTAGTACATAAATAAGGCCGCATGCCTGTCTACACCTACATGGGAACAGCCCTTCTGCATCTCAGGGCCATTCCTATTCTGAGGTTGGAAGTCATGTGCATCACAGCCTCAAGTCTCCCTCTCCCCTTAGGCAGAATCATCTCTGCCTCTATTAGTTCAGCTAATGACTTCACTGTCCACCAGTTATCCCACTGGGACATCCCAGCCATGGAAGTCCAGCTCACAGTGAGCCCAGGACCAAGAAAGGCCCATGCAACTTCATGCTTCCTTCATTGTTGAGAAATGTGGGGATGGGCAAGGTGCAGAAATCTGGTCTTTACTTAGTAAGAATACCACAGCATGCCCCTGACCGTGGGTCCCTCAGGTCTTCACTGAATGGCAGGCACTTGAGTCTTCATAAAGTTTATCTGCAAAGTGCATATTTTCCAAAGCCTCCTGCATATTAGTCACCTCTTGCTGGTCTTGCACAATCCGCATGATGTCACTGATGTAACGGGTCTGTGTGGGGTTCTGTGGAATGCCCACATGACCGCAGAACAGATGATGTTAGGAGCAGAGGAGTTAACAGAGGCCTGAGGCGAAAGTGTAAATGACTATTGCTTCTGTTCCACACGAGTGCAAACAGCTTCTGATCCTCCCTCCTGATACAGAAGAAAAGAACACAGGCTCCTGAACGACTGGGTACCATGTACCCGCGGCCGTATTAACCTGCTTTTCTCATGGCAGTAGGCTCTTCACCACCCGCACCCCAGCTGCACAAAGGCTGCTGCTTGGCAAAGCTGCTTGTCCTCAGTCATTCTCCAGGACCAGCCAGTTCCTGCTGAGGCCAGACTGGCAAAGTGAACAGGACTCTGATAGGGAGCACTACCCTGCATCCTTCAGGTTCTTCACGGAGCTCCTCGTTTCTGCCATTTCACCCAGGGTCATTGTTTTGTAATTGCTCTCTTAACCAGTGCGGGGGAAACATTTCAGAGTTCTCCCCCGGGCCTTCTCCATTATGTTGGCTCTGAGAGGCGGAGGACCACTTTGTATGTGGGAGGGAGGGGGCTGGAACTCTGATGTCAAGTATAACTGCAATTATACATTCAGGGCCTGGAGAAATGATCACAGTGGGCCCATGGAAGTTGGACTTTAATCGGAATTCCAGAATTACTTTTATTTATCTATTTATTTTTATTTTTTATTTTTTGGTTGTAGATGGTGAGCTGCACCCCTATTGGCTGCCCTGCAAATGTCCCTGGGGAAGTCATGCTCTGTTTTCCTTCTCTGCAGCTCCTCGCTGGTGGAGTCCTCTCAGCGCCCTTTACAATCTCACCAGGCACTATGGCATTTCAGCCGTCCGGCTCCTGTCAGTTAAGCATTGCCAACTGGCCTTGCTTACTGTCAGGCCTTGCATCCCTGTGATATTAATGAGCCTCGCTCTGCGACCACCTCCTTTACTGTCAACACTGGCCTGCCATCATTTTGAGTGGTCCTGGAGAACATGCTTCTTCCCAGAGGATTATTCATGGCCTCGGGGAATGGTGTGTCCTCTGGGATCACACACCTCTGTTGGCTTTTCTGGCCTCAGATAGTATATTTGTTCTGGGATGCCCAATTTTCTAGAGCCTCTTCATTCCTCTATTGTTTGCCAGGGCCGTTCAGGCATTTCACCTTCGTTGGGCGTTGGCCGTGGCTTCCCCCACACCTCTAAGAGCCACCCACACAGGGAGTTCGGCCCATCCCCTGAGGCCTTGCCAGGTTGAGAAATCCTGTCTTGAAAAACTGATCATAAACCAATACATTTCTTGCTTATCCAGTCTTGCATTATGGCCCCTTCATGCACCCTAAAAACCCAATCCCAGTGCTACTCCAATGACTCTGACTAATACAACCTAGCTAATTCTTTCTGTGTGTGAATTTTCTCTCCCTTTTCAGATCCAGCACGTCCCCAGCAAGGCCTCACTAGTTATTGGCCTAACAGCCAGGAGAGGAGGTGGGAAGAACTCTTAGGGGTGGGAAAGGGAGCTCTGCAGTATTATTCTGTAGCACAGAGCAAATGTTAGCTCTCACTGGGAAGTGTGCTATGTCTGTAAGGATTCTTCAAAGCCGGCATCCTCAGGGGCATTCATCCAGATGTCCCCATACATCCAAGGTCCCCGGTGATCACAAGTGAGGTCTGTTAGTGTGAGGGTTTCGTTTTGGCGGAGCATTCAAACATCTGGAGCTCTGTAACTCTAACGACCTCCTGTTTACTGCTCCACTGTGTCAGAAGTCCTATTGTAGGGGATATGGTCCTCCTTCTTAGCCACCAGTGAGATCTTCTGGTCTTCACACTTAATCTGTAACTTCTTGTCAATGGACCTAAGTTTCTCATTATCACTCTGCAGGACATCAGTACACTTTAGTGGCAACCATCCAGCTCTCTGCTGTCTTTGTGAGCATCCTCATCACCACCAACGTCCTTTAAATTTCTGCATCACTGCACCTGGAAAGGCATATCCCTCTACTGAGGTTTTTCCCAGGTCACCTTCCATGAAATTTTGTAGCAGTTGGACCATGACCAAGTGCCAGGTCATCTTACCACTCTGTTGTTGAAACATTTCTGGCACCATTCGTTTGTTGAGGAATCCCAAGAAACAGATGCCAGGATGGAATTAGTCATACAACTGATTTATTGGGGAAATTGCCTGTGAGGGACAGTGCATAGGTAGCCTTAAGAGGCTGGGAGAGCCATCAGACTGGGATATGGTTCTGGCCCCTGTCAAGAAGAAGGGTGAGGAAAAGCTACACTCTACTGCAGTTCTAAGAGTGTTTCAGCAAGGCTTTAGGGCGTTCTTAAAGCCTCAGAGTTGCCTATAGACAGATCTTACAGTTTCCAGCAATAGGCCTGCAGGGTATCCTTGCTGTGCTCAATCATTGGCTGAGAACAGCCTGTGGGAAGGCCATGGTGAATTCAGAGGGCAGTGCTAGGGCCTTTTGTTTAAAAAATTTCAGTATTATAAACAATTCTCCAATTAATATCCTTATACATGTCTCCTTTCATACATATATAAGAATTTATCTAGGATTCATATAAATAGTTGCAGGATTACTGGGCCACAAATTACATGCCATTTCTATTTTACTAAATCCTTGAATCCTTACCTTCAAATGCCTGTCAAATTTAAGCTCCCAATAGGATTTAATAAAAACTTCCTTGCTTTGTCAGCACTTGATCTGATCCGTTAAAAAATATTTAGCTGATCTGATGGGGAAACAGGGCACTCTCATTTTTGCTTTTACTTTGTATTACTCTGATTACTAATGAAGTTGCATATCTTTTTATGTGTTTGCTAGAGGCCTGATGCACAAAATTTGTGCAAGAGTAGGCCTTCCTTCCCCCAGGTGCCAGCACCGGCTTCCCTCTGGCACCCGGGACCCTGGCTTCCCTTGCAGCCCCAGCTTTGTCCAGAAGGTCATCCTGAAGGATGTCTGGTCTAATTAGCATATTACACTTTTATTATTACAGATGAATTATTTTAATGTTTTTCTTCTGTGAACTGCCTGTTCTTGTCTTTTCCCCATTTTTCTTTTGGTAATCTTTTTTTTTTCTTTTTAAAATTTGCTCTAGTATATTCTAGATATTGACCCTTTATCTTGTACAAATTAAAAATATGTTTTCCTCCAAAGTAGTCAGACTTTACTTTTGACTTGTGCTTTTAGACCCAGTTTAAAAAAACCCTTCTCCATCCTAAACAGATAGAGATTTACAGCCATATTGGCTTCTAATGGCAGATTTTACATGTTTTTTCACATTTAGTGCTTTTGTCCATGTGCTCATTTTTGTGTATGTGGATGTGTGAAAACTATAACTTCATTCTTTGACTAGAGGCCCGGTGCACAGGTAGGGTCCCTAGGCTTGGCCAGTGATCAGGGCTGATCAGAGCCTTCCAGCTGCTGCTAGGGCCTCCCTTCCCCGGCTGCCAGCTGTCAGCTAGGGCCTTCCTTCATTCCACGCTGCCCCCTGGTGGTCAGCACATGTCACAGCAATCTATCAAACTCCTGGTCTCACGGTCGAACTCCTGAGGGGACAATTTGCATATTAGGCTTTTATATATATAATAGATGTATTCAGCATCTTGGTTATCTTTCTGTGTATATGCAAACAAGAATCTAAATGCATATGTGTAGCAATATACACATTATTTAGCACTTCACTTTTTTACATAGGGATTCCAGATGAGTACAGAATAATTCTTCTCATTCTTTTTAAAACACACACACACACACACACACACACACACACACACACACACACACGCACGTTTTCCCTTTTGATCAGATACATATTTCATGACCTACATATTGATCACCACCTTCCTAGAATCAATGTTCCTTTGACTTTAATATAACTAAAATCCCTTACTAATGTTTTCATGGTTAGTCAATGTTCTAGCCTGTGATAAAAGTAGCTTCCAGAAGGTCCACTAGTTCTGTAACTGCACGAAAAACTTTTCTTATAGAAAAAGGAGTGAATATCAGTATATTAAAGAGAAAAAAAAGGTGAAGGAATAAAATAAAATACATTCATAGTATTATGAACTGACAGTGTTACCTCTTTTAATAATCACAGCATTCCTCTAAAATATTACTATTTCCATTTTGAAGATAAGATACACCTTCAGAAATATGACCAAAGAAGAAGTGTACAATTCAATGACTTCTTACTTGCCCATTTGACCATCACGCATTTCTAGGTTTAGGACATAATAGCACACCATGTCCTCTAATGGCCAATAAGAGGTCTGACCTAAAAATGGAAGTCATGAAAATGGATGAAATCATCAATGGAGTGGCCACCATGGTAGGAGAAAAAAATTGAGTGAGGCATTCTGGGAACCAGTTGATAGCAAAAGAGGGTCATGCACACACTACTTGTGAGCACCATGCAATATACAGAATAGATTTTATAGGGCAAAGTCTCACATACCAAGAAGTACCAGAACACACAGGACCCCCTAGGCCAGTGGTTCTCAACCTTTCTAATGCCGCGACCCTTTAATACAGTTCCTCATGTTGTGGTGACCCCCAACCATAAAATTATTTCGTTGCTACTTCATAACTGTAATTTTGCTACTGTTATGAATCGTAATGTAAATATCTGTGTTTTCCGATGGTCTTAGGCTCTACAGCAGCGGTTCTCAACCTGTGGGTCACGACCCACAGGTTGAGAACCTTTAGCAGGGTCGCCTAAGACCATTGGAAAACACAGATATTTACATTACGATTCATAACAGTAGCAAAATTACAGTTATGAAGTAGCAACGAAAATAATTTTATGGTTGGGGGTCACCACAACATGAGAAACTATATTAAAGGGTCGTGGCATTAGAAAGGTTGAGAATCACTGCCCTAGGCTCTCATTTCCACAAACAAGACTCCAGGAAAGGACAAAACCCCTATAACACTATGTATATATAGAAATGGGCAAGAATGTCTAGACTACTATGTAACAATGGAAGCTTCCTTCTTGGGACAGTGACTCTTAGAAAGTGTTTTCTGGAGCTCAGCAGCTGGATCCCACCAGTGCTCCCACTGAGCTAATTCAGCCTCACTCCACTACTAAGAGAGAAGAAATGAGCCACTAGGACCATGTGCTGCCTCTCCTTGCCTGACGAGGAAGCAATATCAAGGAGTTGAGTGTAATCAATTATTTCAAATGCTGCTAAGATGAGGACTAAAAAAAAACTGACAATTGGATTTAGCAACGAGGAATTACTTGACTACCTAGACAAATGAAATTAAGAGCAGTTGCAGAAGAGAAAATGGAAATAGCTAGTATAAGAAACTCTTTCAAAGAGTTTTGCTGCCAAAAGCAGGGGGAGGGGTGGGATGGGGATGGGTGATAGCCAGTCAGGAAAATGGGATCTAGGACAGTTTTTCTTCTTAGTATAAAAATGACAATATGGCCTGGCCATGGTGGCTTAGTGGTTGAGCGCCAACCTATGAACCAGGAAGTCACAGTTCAAGTCCCGGTCAAGGCACAAGCCCAGGTTGTGGGCTCAATCCCTGATTGTGCAGGAGGCAGACAATGATTCTCTGTCATCATTGATGTTTCTATCTCTCTCCCCTGACTCCCTTTCTCTCTAAAATCAATAAAATTATATTTTTTAAAATGACAATATGTTTGCCTTTTTACAGAAATAATTCAGGAAAGAGCAAAAACGGATAGCAGGCGAGAAGGGAGAGAGCAATGTGAGGAAGATGACACCGAATCGAGTCTGGTTTTAGCAGGAGTGGGAAAATTGATCCATCAAAGCAGATGCATGTGGACAGATGCTGGAAGGTGGTAGATGTGGCTACCAGTGGTGGTAGCCGAGGTGGCGGTGGAGGTGATGGTGTAGATGGCAGAGGCATTCTGGGAACCAGTTGGTGGAACCAGTAGATGGTCGGTAGAAGCTCTCTTCTTGTTTACTTCAATTTCCGTATCGAACTGAAAAGCAAGGTCATAGCTAAAAGTGAGGATGGAGAGCTGTTGGAGGTTTGATGGGAGTTGAAAGGTATATGAAATAATCATCTAAATTATATACCTTATATATAAGTCATTCTAAACTGGCTCAGACTGGGAGGATAGTAGAATGTCAGGAAATTAAACAGCTACAACCTTAAACATTATTCACCCAGAAAAATATGGGCATGGCCGAACTCATTGCTCTCAGAAAACCTAAATCCTGACAGTTATCTCCTATGATTTATCACCAAGATGTTGAGCTACAACATGTTTTCTGTGTCTCTTTGTCTGCCTTTCATTAGGAAACTTGACTTTGGGGTTGAGGCCTATAAGCCAATTTCCTTTGAGACTCTTGACATTTTGCGGTTAGTTATTGTTTAACAAGAGCCGTATAACTGTGTGGTACCTCCAGGGAAGGGTGGCTATGTGTGTTTCTGGCAGGATAGGAAGGAAACTCTTTAGTTCCCTTTTGTTAATTCTTTGTTTCAACTAGGAAGAAAAATCTAGGCTTCTCTGCTTCATTTTGGTGATAGTGTATAAAAAAGAGACCATCCACATAAATGGAGATAGCGGCATTAGAAAGATTTGTTTTACAGGCACATTTGCCAAATTAAAATCTGGGTTGTCTCCCCTCATGAGGAAAAGAAAAGGAAATTATATTTTCAGGTCAGTCTTAGTGCATCCATAAAAAGAAGGAGCAACTTTTATCTGTTCCTAAAGGACATGAAAGTATGTCTCTTTCAACTGCCATTGTGTAGGGGGGAAATAGGAAAGACTGAGCTTTACAGAATTATTTCACTTGATCATTCAATATATTTTCTATAAGATGCTAAGTCTGATTTTAAAAGAAATAATAAAAATGCAATGGCAGGTCCATTAGGCAAAAGTTTTGGATTGAACTTGAAGTGGATGATAAAATAGGAATAACAGATGGGGAGAGAAGTTGTAGAAACAGTAATTTTATAAACTAACTCTGGGGCTCTGTATTTTTAGGACTCTCAGTGCTTTGACTAGTGATATTGACTTCACTCCTAGTGTTTGTCTGATAATAACAAGTGGAGGATGAACAGGGTATTCAATGGTGATCTATTACTAGTGTAGCCAAAAATGCCAGAAAACGCATACAAGGCTTCCTGTTGTATACAACTGTGGGAATAAAAGAATAGAACTGATGGGAACTCTGAGGCAGAAATTATAGGTTTGTGTCTTAGTGCCACCTGGGCAATACAATAATACTCCGCTCATGCGGCATCAATTTGTTAATACAAACATGGAATGGACTATATTTTATATGAACATTATGTATTTTCAAGTCCAAGATGAATTTTAAATGCCACTCCTTCAAGGAGGATGAACAATTTATATCATTATGCACATGGAAGATGTTCAATTTGGATCACTCACTGAGTTTTGAACTATTTTGAAGGAGCCGTTTCTAGATCTGTATGGCCTTTATCTCAGATATAATAACTTGCTAGTTTTATCATATTGGAAACTCTAGGCTGAATGCAGGTAAGGAAATGTACATCTCAGAGACCTATCACCCAAATACTATTACTTAAGTTAGAATTTATAATAAGAAACAATAACTTAAATTTTGTAAGATGTGGGCCTTTTTAAAACTTTTAGGTAAGTTTATTTGCATTTTCATATAAAGTTTGTAGCTATTCATTCACTTTAAATTCCCAGGTCTTGGTTTTGAGATCTGTTGTTTGTGGCTTTCAACTTAAACATACTCCCCAAAAGGAATCCAGACTGTCCCTCATCAAAGCTGTGAAGAGCATTTTTCTGTTCTTGCCACAAATGCTCTCTTTTAAGGTAGAAGGAGGAATAGAAACCTAAGGTCTTGGATACCTGATCACCATAGAGTGCATAAAACTTTTTGCAGATTATGTTTTGGTAGGAGTTTATCCAGGTTAGCTACAGAGTAAAGGAATGTTAGAGAAGGAAGGAATCCTGGGCGGGTCTAGGACTCAAGCAAGGCCAACCCAACCTACTTGTTTTATAAATTCTCCTAGAGAATGTAAGAGACTTGTCTAATGTTACATCAATGTGTAGCATGACCCCTGTCTTCTATTGTGTAGGACATTTGGGAAGGATGTACCATATGCATGTAAAGGGAAAAACTTGGGGGTCAGGCCAATCCATATTAAAATCCCTGCCAAACTCATAGCTAGCTATGTGACCTTGAGCAAGTTGCTCAGTCTCTCCAAAATGCTGTAAAACTTCTGTGTCTTAAATGAGAGATACCAGGCTGTAACATGAATGATGCAAGATAGTCAATGTAATAGGTCATTGCACATAGACAATAATAAAAGAACACCGAAGTTATATAAATCCACTACGTGGTATTGTAATGCACAGTGAAAATAACCTGCTCAAAGTTGCTTAAAGTTAAATTTGAACGGAGTTTTATCAAGAAACTCCAGGCTGTTTAGATTATATTCATGAATCTCATTCGTTGCACAGGGTATACCATTGAACCCTCACTTATATACCTAAAGGGCCTATGTGAAACCAAGATGCTCTGAAAGAGGTCTGTGGATGTGGAAAGGTGGATGATCTCATGTGCCCATCTGCAGGGCAAATGACCAAATTATAGAGACGCCATACATGACTGAAAATTTAAGGAAACCAGCCCTCTTGATTTATCCTTTTTTATTAATTGAACTTGAATCTGGTCATATTAAAATCATATGTTGACATTCTCAGTGAATAGGTTATCATTTTAAACAGAAACAAACATAACAAAAAGTCCTATGTCATACTCTTCTTCGTTAGAATTTAATGGGTACAGTTGTTTGAGTTCTGCACATAAGAACTCTGAACCTGAGCATCAAACACGGTTTTGCAAAGTATAGCCAATAAGATGCCAATCCCCAGTTATGGCCAACTGGCATTGAAGTAACTGTTTTTGGCTGATAGGCAAATTGTATTTAGGTCAGAGAGAAAGCCAAGTCCCTGAAGGTTCTCTCATAGCATTCCAAATAGCAAAAGCTCCATCGTTCCGATAAGGGGCCTCTTACTCAAAGCCTTCCTGTAAATAAATAATCGAAAACGCATCCAGACAGCAATGACTCTTATTGGAGCAAGATTTTAAGCAGTGCTTATAGTTCTTAAAAAAAAACTCCTTAAAAATTAAAAGAACTTTTATCTCTACTGCCAGTTGGGGTCCACTTAATTCAAATGCTGTATCATTTCAAGATGTCTGAGAAGCAGATGCCAGGATGGAACAAAATATTTGCAGGGTTTGTTGGAAGAAACACCTGTGAGAGATGTAGGGGAGAGGGATGCAGGTCTAGCACCTGTGTAAGGAGCAGGGCAGGAAGGATGATCAGACTGTGACGCAGAGTGCCTCCAGCAGTCCGTGGGGAGCCCCTGAGCACAGATTGCCCTTTAGAGGGGTCTGGTGTCAGGCAGAAATGGACCAGCTCTAGTAGCCAGTCGCTGGTTGGGAGCAGCCTGGAGGGGTGTGGCCTTGGGATGATATATGGCGGATCCAAAGGTGTGGCCACTGGAGACTGTTTGTCAGCCCCAGCACTTACACAAAGGTCTCTGAAAGGGAGAGCTGAGCCATGCGTCTCCATGGTAGCCACAGATGTATTCCTACAATGTTACCCATGAGGGTTCTCTAACTGGACTCCTAAGAAAGATAAGAGGGTCAGTTAAGAATGATTGAAACAAGAATTACATGCCATCTACTATATGTAGTGTGACATACAATGAGATATAGACAATAGCTGTACCTAGGAATTGGTCAAACCTTTGGCCTAGCAGAGCTTAAATGCTTGCTTTTGTTGTGGTAAGTTCAGATTTCCTTCTTGGCTCTTTTATAGCCCAGATTTTGATCATCCTCTTCATCTGAATTCCGGGCAGTTCTAGATTGAATGGCTTTTCCATCAAACAATGGACCATCCTATCTAATAAAAAGTAATATGCAAATTGACCATCACTCCAACACACAAGATAGCTGCCCCATGTGGACACAAGATGGCTAGCAGGGGATGGCAGTTGGGAGGGACCAGGCCTGCAGGGGAGGGCAGTTAGGGGTGACTAGGCCAGCAGAGGAGGGAAGTTGGGGGTGACCGGGCCTGCAGGGAAGGGCAGTTGGTGGGGGGGACCCAGGCCTGCAGGGGAGAGCAGTTAGGCGGGGACCAGGCCTGCAGGGCAGTTAGGGGCAAACAGGCTGACAGGGGAGCAGTTAGGCATCAATCAGGCTGGCAGGGGAGTGGTTAGGGGGTGTTCAGGCTGGCAGGCAGAAGTGGTTAGGGGCAATCAGGAAGGCAGGCATGTGAGCAGTTGGGAGCCAGCTGTCCTGGATTGTGAGAGGGATGTCCGACTGCCTGTTTAGGCCCGATCCCGGTAGGATCCTGGTAGGATCGGGCCTAAACGGGCAGTCGGACATCCCTCGAGGGGTCCCAGATTGGAGAGGGTGCAGATTGGGATGAGGGACAACCCCCCCCCCCCCATGCATGAATTTCATGCACCGGGCCTCTAGTATGAGTAATAATACTACAAAATGTATCAGCACAAAATTTTTATTTCATGAACCATGACTCTGTACATGTTTCAATAACTTGATGACTCTTCTTTATTTCACAAAATTTAACGAGGATTCTTCTTCCTTCTTTGACAATCATTGTCATGTGGGAATGAAGATCCTGCAGAGCTCCGCTGTTTCATTGCTGCTTCTGTCCTTCTACACAAGGGTGGTGGGTTCCTAGCTTTGGGAGGAAAAGTAACTTTAGGGGTTGACTGAGAAGAAACAAAACATAGCCTGTTACATGTTGCTTCTGTGGAATACTGTTGAAGCTCTCACTGCAATGGCCCAGAAGTGTTTCTATAAATTCCATAACTAAGTGTAAACTCTTCCAGCATGGGCCCCAGACCTTTGGCCAGCCCAGCCCCCTGTCTAGCATATCTAGAATTTATATTTTTAAAAGAATCACCTCAAGCTTCCAACTAAAACCTTTAGTTAGGTAAATGCAAACTTTGGTAGAAATTTCTAGATAATAAAGCACTTCATATGCAAAGCATTCAAGCAGCATTTATGTCTTCTTTGAAATCCATTTGGGGAGCAATAACTAGAGTTTTTCCTAAGTAAATTCTGTGCTTGGATGAATTAACAAAGTACATACAGGTCATCTTCTGAGTTAAATTTTTTACTATGATAGCATAATCTAACCTTAACCTAGAATTGTAGCCAAGTTTGACTGCCTGCCACCACAAAACCCTACCTGGCCAGTATGGCTCAGTTGGTTGAGCGTCACCCATGCAGCAAGAGGGTACATGCCCAGATTGTGGGCTCGATGCCCAGTAGGGGGAGTGTGGGAGGCAGCCAATTGATGTGTCTCTCTCTCTCTCATTGATGTTTCTCTCTTCCTCTCCCTTCCTCTCTCTTTAAAATCAATAAAAACATGCTTTAAAAAACAAATAAACAAACAAAAATCCAAACGCATGAGATAGATGCTGGTGAAAAAGGAAAGAGGTTTATTCAAATGCTAGTCACCTGAGGAGATCGAGGACTCTTGTCACAAAGCCCATCTCAACATCTCAGTGTATGCAGAGGTTTTTACAAGGAGGGAGAGGGAAAGCCAAAGAAAGCAATCAAGGGGGAGAGGCTGAAAAGTTCTCTATGTGCAGACTAGCACAGTCCATTCTGATAAGGATCTCAAAACTGGTCACATGGTGGTGGCGGGCGTCATCCTGGTCTTCGTCACCTTGGTTCTATGTCATCTTGGTTTTCTGTTTAATGATCAGCAAATCTCCTGGAGCTGGGATGACTGAAGGTTGGAGTCTACATCTTCTAAAGATGTAGTTCCTAGGATTCTTCTATAAACATGCTGTTTATCTTCAAGCTACATATTAATCAGAATCAGTATTTACAGAAACTGTGTCAAAAGAATAGTGGGGTGGTTTACAATTTCCCACTTTTACACCATGTGCCAAGAATTCTGACAACTCATCCATGGGAGAGAAGGCATGACTTCACTCTATCTTACGATATAATATTCTGCCAAGCACAGAGACGGGTGCCAGCACTCAGAAAAGAAAAAAAAAATTGATCTATAGTGAGAGTTGGAATAGTGACTAGCCTTATTACACTTTGAACTCTTTCCTCAAAGTATACAGATCAGTTGGGTTTATATGAACAAAAGGGAGGCCATGTGGGGATTATAACTTGTGACTCCTTTTTGCTTGAATGGTATTAGGACATCTCAAGAAAAGTTGGGTTAATAATGATGTAAACATTTAATGCAAACAATTCTTATTGAAAGAAAAGCTTTCTAATCTGTTGCTTTGTGTTGTTCATGGGAGATAGCTTTCAGCCTTAGTCTGCTTCAAGGGGCTATTCCAGCATGTAAACTACACAGCTTGGCTACACTACCTGTTCCTTAAACTGAAGCAGATGTATTCCTTTCGTCTTTATAAAATCATTGCTTTTTTAAAATTACAGAAGTTGTCCCTGTTCATTGAAAAAAATCTAATAAAACAAAAGTATATAAACAGTGAATTTTCCTCCACTTATATAATTTAGCAAAATATTTTGAGTTTATTTATAAGTATAAACCTTTAAAACTAGAATTTCTGGGTAAAAGGATACATGAATTTAGATTTTACAGATATACCAAATTGCCCTGAAAATAAATCTTACTTATTTATATTCTCAATTGACATCAAATAAGAATGTCTTTGTCCCCAGACCTTAATAAATAATGTATACTATTAACATGTTTTATCTTTTCCAATCTGACAGATTTTTTAAAAATTTAATAATGAATCAATTAGAGGTGGTACCTCATCTCACATTTTACAGTGTATGGGTTTTTAGAATGTGGCTCATGAACCAAATTATTGTAAAGCAAATTATATATTTAATCTACTAGGGCAACTTGTATCAAGCACTTCCTAAAGCACAGAACTTTAGTATCATGTGAACATTCAACTTCTAAGGTACATGAGGGTTTGTTAGGCACATCTACAGTTCATGTTCCCTAGTTTAAAAGAAAACTAGAGTGGAAAAGAAAAGTATAAAATCCTTGTTCTTTCATTTTTTACTTCTCCCACTTTCCAAATTTTTCAATCCCTAGGGGAAACCACAGTTAATAATTTAATATAATTTTTCCAAATAATTTTTTAAAATATTCATATATTATATATAAAATGTGCAAGAGTTGAACAGGCACTTCCAAAAGAGGAGATCCAGATGACCAATACTATGAAAAGATGCTCAACTTCCTTAGACATCAGGAAAACGCCAATTTAAATCACAATGGAGTATATCTCCACAGGCACCGGAGGGGCTAAAACAACAAAAAAAAAGATGAAAAATGCCAAGTGCTGGTGAGGCTGTGAGCGATCAGAACTCTCATACATGGCTTGCGGAAGTGCACATTCATACCACCATGTTCGCACACTTTGTCTTTTTGTACACAATAAAAGTGTGTACAGATGCTCACCAAGAGACATGTGCAGAATGTCCATGGGAAAACTATGTGTAACAATAAAAGACTTCAATCTACCCAAATGCCCACAAATAGCAGCATTTTTGCTATCAGATTGTTGTTGTCTTCTGGATATAGATTTCAAATATATGTCACAATGTATTCCTTTCCTTTTAGCTTCATCTTCAATATTGAGCATGGGATTGTCTTTAAAAATTAATTACAACTTTTTGAACAAACATCTGCTACGTACTTGGTGCATGCTGAATTCTGCCCCGGGCTCCTAGTTGAAAATCCAATGGACCTTCTTTCCAAGGTGTCGCTAGACCAATGCCCTGCTTCCCACCCCGCCACTAAGGCAGCAGCGTTGGTCTAACTGAGATCGTGGGATGAAGACTGCCCAGGCCTACGGAAGAGAAGCCCTCGCACTGGCTGTCGTCCTTCCGTGCCCCAATTCACAACACGTGGAAACTTTGGATGGAAGACGTGTGCTCCCATGGGCTGTGCCTACTCTTTAGAACACTCTCTGGATACCTCAGTCTTTGGAGTTCCCGTGTTGAATGTCCTGGAGTTCTGTGGTTGGAGAGGGTAGGTTGGATCAGAGCTTGGGCATGTGAGCTGGGGTTTTACAGCATGTGTAGGAGACCCTGTCTGTGTGTAGGGGAGCTAGGAGTAGGGAGAGAAGTGGGGAGGAATGGAGACTGAGGATCCAGCTGAGGACCACATCTCTCTGTGTCACCTCTTTCCGGTGCGGAACTCTGAGAAATCTGAATTCAAGCCTGCCCCTCCCAGGTCATTATGAAGGTATATTATCAACATAAGATAGCATATATTCTATTGAACAATTTGTTAGCGTGACTGTAACTTTTAAATATTTAAACCTATGATATAGGGGCTCCATCTATCCTCTGGCTCTTAGATGTGAACCTACATGTATTAAAAATGTACTAGAGCCCTGACCTGTTTGGCTCAGTGGATAGAGCATCGGCCTGCAGACTCAAGGGTCCCAGGTTCGATTCCCGGTCAAGGTCATGTACCTTAGTTGTGGGCACATCCTGAGTAGGGGGTGTGCAGGAGGCAGCTGATCGATGTTTCTCTCTCATGGATGTTTCTAACTCTCTATCCCTCTCTCTTCCTCTCTGTAAAAAATCAATAAAATATATATTTTAAAAAATATACTAGACTTGCCCTAGCTGGGTTGGCTCAGTGGATAGAGCATCGACCTGCAGACCGAAGGGTCCCAGGTTCTATTCCAGTTAAGGGCACGTACCTCCGTTGCAGGCTCCTTCCTGGCCTGGGCCCTGGTCAGGGCTTGTGCAGGAGGCAAGCAATCGATGTGTTTCTCTCACATGGATATTTATCTATCTTTCCCTCTCTCTAAAAATCAATGGAAAAGTACCCTCAGGTGAGATTTAAAAAAAAAAAAAAAAAACGTAGTAGATTTTGCTTGTTTCCCCTCCTCCCCATTCAGGGGCTGTGGTCTGGTGGTTTCAGCCACAGGAGAGACAAGATGGTGGGTGTGGCACCTGGAGAGGCTGTGGAGAGGGCCAAAGAGTGGACTTGGCCCAGAAGGGCTCTGGGCTCCCATCCAACCCCTATAGCCACGTCATTGTAGGACTTGGTGCCGCGGCTTTGCTGCTCCAAGCCAGCTTCCTCACTGATAAAGAGTGGGTAATAGCACCTTCTCACAGCATTTCTGTGACGGAAAACTGACATAATTTATGTGCATGGGCTTGGAACACTGTGCAGTGTTAAGAAAGCATACAATAAATTGTGAAGCAAAATTACTTTTGCCAGATATTCTGACTTATTAGATACTATATTATATTATATTATATTATATTATATTATATTATATTATATTATACTAGAGGCCCAGTGCATGATTTAATCATGCACCTGGTGCACCAGCGGGCTGGCTGTCCGCCGGTGCACCAGGCCTTCCGAAAGCCTCCGGCGCAGCCATGACACAGACGCTGAGCTCGCAGCGCCAGTGGCGCCGCGAGCTCAGCGTCCTGCTGGCCCAATCAGCTACCCCGGCCACCCTGAGTCCCGCCCCCTGCGCCTCCTGCTGGCCCAATCGTGGGCGTAGCGGAGTGATGGTAATTTACATATTACCATTTTATTATGTAGGATTATATTATATTATATTATATTATATTATATTATATTATATTATATTATATTATATAACTGAGGCCTGTTTTGCTTAGTTCTCCAATGCATTCATACAACATATCAAGGTTTTCTGTAGGAAGCTGTCTTAATCCTGCCCCTGGGTGAGCAAGAGCAGCAGAGAGGCCAAGCCTCTCTCTCTCTTCAACACAGTCCTTGCTCTGCCCCAGGTGTTCCAGCCAGGAATTCTCCAGCGGCTCATCTCCTGCCCTGACCTTCCCTGGCTTCACTGGGAGACACTGCGTGGTGGGCAGGCCTGTTCCTTTCCTGGGAAAAGGGGTCAGTGGTCTTTCCCTTTGGCTTTTATGATGCCTTTGGAGAAGTCTGATTAGCCAACTAGATTGCTGGTCTATCTAGCCATTGAAAATATTCTGTGTGGCTAATTTCTACAAAGGAAAGGTGCTGTGACACTTTCATACTTGCTCAGATGCCTTTCTCAATCGTAGCCTTTTTTGCTTTTATATTTCCACCTCTGTAAAAAATGAAAAGGACAAAAGCAAGGAATAAAACGATACGTGAAGACAAAACATAGGGAAGGATTGAAGGTGAAAGGACAGAAGAGATGGAAAGAAATGCCTGGATCATGGTACGTCTGCTAAAGTCACTTCCTTCGAGGGGAAGCTGAGTGATGGACAGAAGTCAGGTCGGTGCTGGGGTTCCCACCACATCTGTCAGCCTCCGGGGTTCCTGCCACTTCCATTTCTCAGAGCACCGCATTGGCAGCTCACGCTCTTTCTCTCTCCTACGGTGACTGTGATGGGACCGAATCTGATACTGGGCATAGAAGTGTAGGAATGATTTTGATGATCCGGAACATACACTCAGGTGGAGGCCCAGGATGGCGTAGGGTCTGTAAGTAGGGGAAGGACCTGCATATGTTTGGCCTGGAGAAGAGGTAACTTGGCGGTGAGACATGTGAAAATGTGTCTCATGGAAAAACAAATTTTAATTTCTAATTTTTCCCCTATGTGTTCCAGAGATAAAACCAGGTATGAATAATAGAACAGCAGAGTCTGGCTAAAGTACTTTTAACAAAGAGTGCAGATGCAAAATGGAACACACCTCCCAGTGAGGGAGTGAGTGGGTTACTCACCAATGTAATTATCCAGACAGAAGCTGGATGACGGTCTATCATATGATTTTTTTTAAAAAACAAGTGTTGGCATTTGGTGGGAGGATAGAGAAAATAATCTCAAAAATGTTTTTAAATTTAAAAAAAAAAATTTACACTTAACTGATTTAAAGGGAAACCTTCATTCCTAAGTTCCTATTGAGACCTCTCTTACTTTGTTCCTTTCAACCAGGTGGCATTTCCCAAGCCCCGAGCTGTCCTGTGGGTGGCCCTGAATCCACCGAAGAGTCAAGGCAATCAAATTCCTTTTAGTTTCTTTGAGCTCTGAATTGAAATTCTTATTTTTTTAAATCCTCACCTGTGTTTCATTGATTCTAGAGAGAGGAAGGGAGAGGGAGAGAAACATCGATCAGTTGCCTCCAGCTGGGAATCGAACCCACAACCTGGGTATGTGCCCTGGCCTGGAATCAAACTCATAACCCTTGGAATTCATCAAAATAAATGGTGATTTGAAGCTTTAATTCTGGCTCTGGAACCTCCTCATGAGTCTTGGCTAAGAATGTCCGGATCATGAAAGAGCTTTCTCTCTGTTGCTTCCTGATGGGAAAGGAAAGGCAAAGGCTTCCTACGGGGATTGCTTTCTCCCCGTCATGATTCCCTTGCCATCCTCTCCACCAGTGCAGCTGGGCGCTGGGGCTGGGGACGAGGGCAGAGTGCTTACCCTGGTCAGGCAGCTCTTACACAACCATCACCCGCTGGACTCCACAGCACACCAGACTCGGGGCCAGGAAGGGGCTCCAGCATTCTAGTCCACTACCTGGCCCTCCTGAGCCCTTATCCCACTACCTATCGGTTTTTTTAATCAGCCCTCCAGTGATTTACTCATCACATTTATCATCAGTCTCTCCCAACTTGAATGCAAGCCCCTCAGGGCAGGGTTTTTGTGGTATGCTGTGTGTTTTCTGGTGCATCTTAAGTTCCCAGAACCAGTCTGTTGTAGTGCAGACTCTCCAACATTTGTTGAAAGAATCTGGTGGATGGAAAGTCAGTGTTGTTTGAAAAAAAAATCCTTTAAAGTAAGTGTGTTTTATTTTTAGAATTTACCAATGAATATTGTGTTAGTCTGGGTTCTCCAGAAAAACAGGACCAATAGAATAGAATAGATAGATAGATAGATAGATAGATAGATAGATAGATAGATAGAAATTTGTTTCAAGGAATTGGCTAATACAGTTGTGAAGGTTGGCAAGTCCAAAAACTGCAGGGGCGGCTGGCAGGCTGGTAGACTAGTGACCTAGGGAAGAATTGATGCTGCAGTTCAAGTTCAAAGGCAGTCTACTAACAGAATTCCCTCTTCTTATGAAGAGGTCAGTCTTTTTCTATTAAGACCCTCCACTGATTGGATGAGGCCCACCCACATTATGGAGGATAAACTACCTTACTCAAAGTCTATTGATTTAAACATTTATCTCATCTTTAAAATATCTTCATAGAAATATCTAGAATAATATTCGAACAAATATCTGAATACCGTGGACTAGCCAAATTGACACATAATATTAACCATCACAATTATCAATCCAATAATTGTTTTACAGCTGAAATGATAGCACCCTTCCCCCGCCCCCTATCATTCTATAGACCTAGAAATGGAGTCACTGTGAGCTTGATGAAATCACAGATGGCTCACACAACATCCCCAGGCGCCTGGCTGCCAAGCCTACTTCTTCAACCACAAATGCAACAAAATGAAGCAGCTACAAAATGCTGGTTCGGGTGTTTTGTTTTGAGAAAAAGTTTTATCACTGCAATCAAAGCTCATCCCAGATAACTGTAGACTTAAGGAAATGTATACTGTGGAGTTGTATAGTTTGGGGAGATACAATTCCTGGAAGTCCACACTTGAATAGGCATTATCTGAATCATGTTATAATTGTTTTTATTGTCTTTAAAATACAGTCTATCTTTCCATCCACGTTGTAGCAGAGATTTGCAACAGGGTTGGGGGAAGGGTTGGCTGTAACAAGGTAACATAGGCCCATCAAGATAGAACTCACTGACAAGGTAAATCGGAGCAAAGACTTACAGGAAGTAAGGGAGGATAACTGGGGGAGATGTGTAAGGCAGAGGGAGGAGGCAATGCGAGGCTCCAAGTGAGGAGGCGAATGGCCTGCTTAGGAAACAGCCAGGAGGCCGGGGCGTCTGGAGCAGAATGGGTGGCTGAATGATGGGGTGAGCAACAGGAGACAAGGTCAAGGACAGAGGTACCCAGCTCATGGAGGGCCTCATGGGTCATTTTGAATTTTACTCGGATTTAAATGGGGAACCACTGAAGACTTTTGAGCAGAGGAATGCCACCATCTGACGTAGTTTAGAAAAGATCCTGCTGGGAACTGAGGGTAGACCTACTTTGGTTGTCGGCGGTGGTGGGTGCTGATGAGGGAGACCAGCGGAGGAGAAAGGCTAGCGCGGTAACCCGGGTGAGAGGGTATGGTGGTGCAGGCCAGGTGCCAGTTGTGGAGAATCAGGAAGTGAACAGATTCGGAACGTGGAGTACCAGAGGCTGTTGAGTGTGGCTCTCTGCAGCTCTGTATAAAGACCTAGGTTTGAGAGACCCAAATTCGGGAGATATTACTTTTCATTCCATTTAATTTAAACATTTTTCGGGCACCCTACCATTTTCTGGGGACTAACCTGGACATTTCAGGTACAAATATTAAGGGTCTCATAATTAATGGGGAAAACAAACACATCGATAGAAACTGGAGTATTTCATGAAAGTAGGCACAGAGGCCTCTGCTGTTGCAGATGCAAGGGTGAGAAATTAATGAACTCCACCTGTGGGAACAGCCGGAAAGGCTTTAGAGAGGAACTAAACAATTGAGCTGAAACTCGAAGGTCAAGGAGACTTCCCCATGAGGTCAAAGTAGGATATTCCAGGCTTGGGGGTGGGGGTCGGGGGTGAGCATGTACAATTTCAGGTTTCAAAAGGTAAAGGTGCTCTGGTATGCCTTCACTCGTAACGAATCTGTCCATTCAATTCCTGATACACTTCCCCTATAACCTGGAAAATACAACTGACATCTACCACCATAGACCTACACATAGTCATATACGAGACCCAGGGACCTTTATTCTTGGGACTTCAAAGTAAAGCCTGCCCTTCACGCACGTTGCAAGTTTCTTCTGGTTCCATAATATTTCATATTAACGAGTACGTCTTTTCCTATGTCTTCTGTGCATATTACTTTTCTACCAAAGGCAGCAATAGAACTTTGAAAGTATTTCGTGAATCCATCTGGCACCTCCTAGATGAGGTCAAGGTTCTCTGAGCTCCAGGGGTGGGGGTGTGTGTGGGGGTGGTCAAAAGCTAAAAGGAGGGGATAGAACCCTGGCCGGCTTGGCTCAGTGGATGGAGCGTCAGCCTTCGGACTGAAGGGTCCCAGGTTCGATTCTGGCCAAGGGCACTTGCCTGGGTTGCGGGCTTGATCCCCAGTGCGGGGTGTGCAGGAGGCAGCCGATCAATGATTCTCTCTCATCATTGATGTTTCTATCTCTCTCTCCTTCTCCCTTCTTCTCCAAAATCAACAAAGAAATATATATTATAAAAAATAAAATAAAAAAGAGAGAGGGTAGAGAAAGAACTTGGTGGTACCAGAGTCTGAAGAGCCAACTTGGGAAGTCATCTCAGACAGGAGCAGAGCCAGCATTTGAGGGCTGCCTGGTCTTTGCTCCTGCCGGTATTGCCCTTTCACCAGCTTGGCATGTGCTGACCGACCACCCACCAGGAGTCCTGCCTGCCTGTGTCCTAACCTGTCTTTCTTTACATGAGCAACTCCCCTAAAAAAAAGAAAAAAGAACACCCTCCAGACACTGGTAAGCACTCCCACTGCTCTAGCGTAGCTCCCCAGCCAAGGAGGGACTGGGGGAGGGTCTTAGGGAAAGAAGGTCTTTTTATACTGGGGTGAGACACACAGGACCAGTTCCAAATCAACATCCACCTCTCTCCTGCCCCCTATGGGACAGTGATGGTACACACCCCTTCCAGAATCCTTCCTCCTGTCATTCGGTGTGTCTTTGCCTGGGAAAGGTGGGGTTGTTGAGCCACAACTCAGCCTTGGAAAGGACTCTTAGTAACAGAATTTTCCACTAATCGGATTTCTTTCAAAACAGGGGTTGGCCGAAACCGGTTTGGCTCAGTGGATAGAGCGTCGGCCTGCGGACTGAAAGGTCCCAGGTTCGATTCCGGTCAAGGGCATGTACCTTGGTTGCGGGCGCATCCCCAGTAGGAGGTGTGCAGGAGGCAGCTGATCGATGTTCCTCTATCATCGATGTTTCTAACTCTCTATCCCTCTCTATTCCTCTCTGTAAAAAATCAATAAAATATATTTTTAAAAAAAACACCAGGGGTTGTCTTATGTGATATCTGCCGCCCTAAAGTATTTAGTCCTGTGTTCCTACCCACGTCTTGGCCGCTCTCTTGCTACTCTTTAGGCCCTGGGGATCTTTTATGCTAGTGCTAAGAGGCTTGGTTTAAGTTTAAGTTGTTTAAACATTTCTGTCTGGGTATAAACTTGGCTTTGGGTCGGGGAGCCCTGTTTAAAAAAAAAAAAAAAAAAAGAAGAAGTCGTTTAGTAAGCCGAAGCTGTTAGATAAATGACGTTACAGCTGGCAGCCGGCAAGAAAGTAAATAGTCAAAAGATAGCAGGACTCGCTGCTCCTTCAGATCTCAGACAACCTGGAACTGGACTTTTGTACTTTCTGCTTGGGAAGGCGTGTGGTGACGGGGGGTTTGATGCCTTACAAAATGATAGGCTTAACTTTCTGGAGCACTTTCCCGGCTCCTTTGTTTGGCCTGCAGGGGAGTGAGGTGGGCAGGCCCGGATCTGACACATGAACTCTGTCCAGGCCGGGGAGTTAAGAAACCCGGTCCTGCTGGCAAGGACCGTCTTCAGGCTGGGCCCATGTCAGGGCTCCCTGCAGCCCTGGGCGAGGCTGCTCGACAGACCCCCCTTCTAACACGCCGGGTGCCCTTGGTAAATCACTTCATCTCCCTGCCTTCGTTTTCTAACCTTTAAAACAAGGTCTTTCCTGCTTTAAGCTGTTGTGTGAGTGTGTGTGTGTGTGTGTGTGTGTGTGACCACACCCCACGGAGCAGGAGTTTGGACACGGGTTGAACGTGGGGAGAGGCCGTGTTTGGTCGGCAATCCCGCTCTCTAAGCTCCCTCCTGGGGTTTCGCCCGTGTCCTGCGGGGAGCGAGCTTTTCTGCGCGGCTCCGTGTGCAAGCACTGAAGGTCTTTTAGGTCCTGCCTTCTTTTTGGGAACCGGGTGGGCGGAGAGGAAGGCAGCGTCCTGCAGCTCCCAATATCTTCCTCTAGGGGGAGCCGCGCCGCCCGGAGGAGGGTGACACGCACTAACTCCGAGTCCCCGCCGGGAAGCGCTTCAACCCAGCTCCTCGGAGTGCGCGGCCCGGACGGCGTCCCCGCAGCGGGTCTCGCACCGGCGGCCCCGCACTCCCGCTTCCTCCCGCTTCGGCAGCCCGGGCCCCGGGGGCGGCGGGCCAGGCGCGGCGTGACCCCCGCGGAACCGCGGCCGCAGATTCCCACCCCTCCCGCCCCATCCTCCCTTCCCGTTTCACCCCGCCCCCTCCCTCTCCCCGAGCCTGACAGCCCGGGAGCTGCCAAGCTGGGCGCAGCCATGGGAAGAGGAGGCGGTCCAGGGAGCGGCGGCGGCGGTGGCGGCGGCGGCGGCTGCAGCGGCGGCGGCGGCGGCTGCTGCTGAGCCCGGGCAGCGGCGGGGACCCCGGGCTGCGGCCACTCGGCCCGGAGGCCCCCCGCGCCCTCGGCCCCAGCGCAGATGCGAACCCGCGCTCTCAATCCCGAGGCGAGGCTCCAAGGTACTGGAGGGGGTTCCGGTGTCGGCTTCTTCTTTTCCCCCGCGGTGGTGCCAGGGCGCCTGGGAGCGGACCTGGGACGCCAGTTGTTTATGAAAATGGGGATCTGTCTCCTGAGTGTTCGGGGATCGTTTTTCCCGGGCGACTTGGGGTTTGGCTGTGCTCCCCTCCGCCCCGCGAAGTTGTTTTCTGCTGGTGGGTTGCTGTAACCTGATCCACTGTGTGTGTGTGTGTGTGTGTGTGTGTGTGTGTGTGTGTGTGTCTCGGATGGGGGACAGCCGGGATTTGGGGGCGACCGGAGAACCACCCGACGTTGGCACTCGCTCCGACTGGTGTTGGCGGTGCCTGGAGGGGCTCTCTCTCCACAGAGAGTTTTGGTGGAAAAGTTTTGCGGGTGTTTCTGTGTGACATCGTCAGCGGGGCTGGGGCGGGAGCGCAGGAGCTGCGGCTGCGGAGCCGGGAGAGGTCCCGGGCGGCGCGGCCGCGCAGAGGAGCCCACCGGCCGTGCGCGTCTACCCGGCGCGCTCCTCCCCAAAGCGCACGGTCCCGTGCCGGCGGCGGCTGCAGCCTGGCATGGGCCCCGCGGAGCTGAGGTCAGCGGAGGCAGGCCCACGGTCCTAGGGAGTTGGCGTGGGTGGAAATCCTGGCGAGCCGCGCTCCCCCAGCCTCGGACAGACTCGTGGTTATGAAATCAAGCTCGGAGTTTTGACAGAAGTGTCCCCGGCGTGAGGGTCCCGATGAGTGAGCGGGGCAGCCGCGCGTCTGGGGCGCTGGTGGCGCTCAGAGGGTGCCTGGCAGTGTCACCCACTTGAGGGTGCGTGGGGAAGTGTATTTGGGGGCGATCACTTTCTGTATGACGCTTGTTGGGGCCGGGCGGGCGGTGGGAGTCGGTGGCCGGGTGTGGGGTTTGTGTACCTTCAATGGGTGTACGCGTGCGCGTGTGTGTGCGCCCGGGAGGCGTGTCGGCGCAGGAGCCTTACTGGGGGTGGGAGGGTGAGGCCAGAGACGTGCCTCCTGCCTGTTGTTGACGCCTGGAGACCTTGGAAGGGGCAGGGGAAGGTAACAGGAGGCCTGAGGGCTGGGACGGTGCAGGGGTTCCTGCGTAGGATTGAAGTGCCACGGACTTGACAGTTCTAGACCCATTGCCTTTCAGGTGCAGAGGGCTAGAGGTGGCTTCTGGAACTCTCACGAGACCCGCGTGGGCGGGAGAGGATTCTAGGAAATGTGCGTTTGTGTGGGGACCGAACCCTAGAGACCTGAACCCCCCCAGTCGGAGCTGCGGATCTGAAAGTGCTTGGGGTGCTGCTGTCCGTAGTGAGGACTAGATGTTCTCCGGCGTGTTTACTGTTAGGCTCCCTGGCACGTGTGCCCGGGAAGGCGCCCACCTTCCCTGGCAGCTGTGGTAGCTCTGTGCCCTGACCAACTGGGGTTCTAGGCTAGTTTCCACCTGGGCCACCCTGGAAGGCCTTCTCCCTGGGGTACTGACGGATGCACCTTGGAGGTAACTGGTATTGAAACATGTCCAGAAGTTAAATGCTGGCTAGAAACCAAAGAAAGTGATTTGGCAGACAGGGTTGTTGGTCCCACCTTCTCTGTGATTGGCGATTCTGGTTCCTTTTGAGAGAAGCAAAGCTCAAGTTGTCCCAGATTGGATTTCAAGGGGTGGACAGTTCTGTGTGGTTTCTCCTCCGTCAGACCTGGCGAGCATCATCTCCTCCCACCCCTGTAAACTTCCTGCTTCACGGGGGTCTAAGGCAGTGGTCGGCAAACTCATTAGTCAACAGAGCCAAATAGCAACAGTACAACGATTGACATTTCTTTTGAGAGCCAGATTTTTTAAACTTAAACTTCTTCTAAACGCCACTTCTTCAAAATAGACTCGCCCAGGCCGTGGTATTTTGTGGAAGACCCGCACTCAAGGGGCCATAGAGCCGCATGTGGCTCTCGAGCCGCAGTTTGCCGACCACAGCTCGAAGGAACGTTGGCGAGTCAACAGTCAGCTCTCCTTGTGGAGTAAAAGATATCAAAGTGAAATTGCAGTTCGGGTCTCCTGCATGCCACGGAGAGCCAGCAGCTAATGGGCAGAGGTGTGACATGCAGGTCTATAAACGCAATGACAGAGTGCCCGCATAAGCACATCATTCTTTTCCAAACCGAGCACAGCTTTGCCTTGCAAATATTTGTTCTAGGCAGAGTTTGGGACTGTGTTTTTGATGATTAGTTTTTAAGCAGCAGACTCCACATCATAAACCACTTAAAAAATGGACGCTCGACGCCTTCCCTGTGCTATCTGTGGCGCCTGTGTGAGCGGATGTTTATGGTGCCTGGTAACCTATGGGATGGTCATGCTGGGCTTCTCGTTGGCGGAGGACATAATGTTTATAGCGTAAAGTAATAAATGGGGCCTCGTGCAGCCTGCTTCTGCCAAGGGCATGGAGCACCCCCACGTGGACACATCTTGAAGTTGGTCCAACCTCGCGAGCCTTTTTGGCTATCCGCTGGCGAGCATTGTTAACGTAAAGATAAATCTGAGTGATGCAGGGACAATACCGCACAGCAACATACGGAGCTGAGAAAAAGGCGTGGGTTTTATTTTTTGAAATCTGCTAACCCAAAGCTAAAGCTTCCCTGTCATTCCACTGGTAAATTGCACAATTATGGAGATGTGGTTGGCTTTTAGAGAACAAATTTTTTTAAAAAAAACACATGTCAGTAATAAAAGTAACTTCTATTTCTTAGTGTGTTCACGTGTCGGTCCAAACCACTTTTCCTTCTTTTAAAAAAAAATACACCCTATGATCTCGTCGGTAATGATTTCAATAATATGAGTGTTCAAATCACCTAACCGCTTAGCGAATCTTGAACTGATAAGAATTGAAGCTTGGGAAGACGGGGGTGAGCTCTCCACTCGTGGTGTAAACAAGGTGAAACAGGATGGCTTTTTGGCAAGTGATTTTCTTCAACCTGGAACAGTGTCATGTAAATAATGTGCCCAATAAAATGGCTGACTGGGCTGATGACCAACTTGAGAGTTAATTGTCTATCAGGCACATGAATTTCCACATCAGTAACTCTCCCTGTAAATGGGCCAGCCCACCTTTCCTGGGACTGATCAGATGGGAATGTCTCTTCCTCGCCGGCCAGTCCATTCTAGGCGGTTCATTTTCAGAAAGTTCTGACTTGAACTGAATCAACATTTTCTTCCACCCATTGGCCTACTGTCCAGCTGCTGGAGCCACACACAGTGGATCTAATCTCTTCCCTTTAGGTTCTGTATTTGAAAGCAAACATTGTGCTCCTCCTTCCTGAATTCCTTTTGGCTATTCTTGTAGCCTTTCCTCACCCACGCGGAGTCCCCACCCTTCTCTGCCCCCACCACTATGTCCTAGACTCCACATCCTCGCCACTTTCTCGTGTACCGTCTGAAACACAGATGTGAAATCCATAGTTCTGAACTCTACATCTATGAAGGCAGCTTAATATTTACGGGCTTTCGGAGCCATCTCACTGCACTGTTTGCTAATTTTAAGCCCATAAACATGATAACAGCTCACTCTTTTCAGATGATTAATCATCCTTAGTCAAAACACGATGATAATGGTTTCCAAAGATTTCTTTGTGCCTGAACTTTTTATAAACCTATGGGAAGTAATACTGCCATGGTCCATTGACTTCTACATGCAATAGAAATAGCTACTTAATTTCTCTCCCTCAAGGACTACCAACCCTCTAAATACCAGATGTAGAATGTTCTGAAGACAAGCAAATGGAAGCTGCATATTACAAACAGGTAGAGCCTACCTTATAAGGTATTCTCTTTTTTAAAAAAAAAATGTTTTTATTGATTTCAGAGAGGAAAGGAAAAGGAGAGAGAGATAGAAACATCAATGATGAGAGAAAATCATTGATTGGCTGCCTCCTGCACCCCCCACACTGGGGATCGAGCCCGCAACCCTGGCAGGTGGGGGAATTGAACCCTGACTTTCTCGTTCATAGGTCGACACTCAACCACTGAGCCACACCAGCTGGGCCCAGGGTTCTTTCTTCACACCACATGCCCACCTGTCAGCATTGTCTCGGACCATGGAATAGGATGCTGCTTATCTCGTCATCCATCTGTGTTAACTAGCTGAGTGGGTAGGTTGTGCGCTGAGATAAGTGACACTTGTCCAGGAATTCTGTTGGCCTGTGGATTAGGGCTGGCCGATGCCCTCTGAGGCGTCAACCACTGTGAAAGTGTAGGGGTAGGTTGCCATCCTCGAAGGGCATGGAGCAGGCTTTGGAATCGCAAACCTTGCTTGTCTGATGGAATCTGAATCTGGCTTTGCCATTTACCACCTTCATGATCTCAGCAAATCCATTCAACTCTCGGAGCTTTATCTGCCAAATGGGGTTGGTGATTCTTACTTCACAAGGCTGTTGCCATTTCAATGAGCCAGACCATGCCTGGCAGCCTGGCGGGTGGGGCACACAGCAGGGGATGACTCTGCAGCACCTTTTTGAGGGGCTCTGAGAGAGGAAACTTGAAACCTTCACTCCTAAAAGATCCGCTTGATACCACCTGCTATTTCCTCCCTGCCTTCTTTCCCAGTAAACCAAAGTGACGGCCTCAGTGAGTCCCCAGCTGCTTCTTTGTTTGTGTTACCAGGACCTCAGTATTAGAGTCCACCTGCTTGTGCACTGGCCCAACGAAATGCCTGAGCAGGAGTTTGCAGGATGGAGAGAAAAACAGTTTACTATTGAATAGGCCAACCCAGAGGCAGGGAGCCCAATGGCAGGTAGGTTACAGATTAGGGCAAGTCGCAGGATGCCGTGGGTTAACAGTTCTGGTCCTCCAGGGAGCTTACTAGTCAGAGGTGAGGTAAGGATAATGAATCTTTTCCTCAGGTCTTGAGGACAGTTCTGACCTCTGTTCTAGCACCCCTGTGGGAAAGTAGCCAGGGGATCATTCCTCCTGAAACAACTTCGGTCAAGATGTGATCTTTCGCCTGCAGAGGTCTGGACCTGTGACCAGCAGTCAGGTCTGGGCTGTTCTGCTGCTTGGGGGGTTGCTGATTATTGAGGGAAAAGCTAGGTCTTGAGGGACCTACACACACACACACACACACACACACACACAGAGAGAGAGAGAGAGAGAGGATTTCTAGAGCTAGGACTTAAGCTAAATTTAACCAAAGTTCTAAGGACCCTCAGTTTCACTGGAACTGTTGAAATTTCGCTCCTTCAGAAGGGGGCTGCTGTCCAGAGATGAGCTGCTTGTGACGTTTACACCAGGCTGCCTAGCCCACTGCCATACAACAGTGAAAGGCACACCCAGATGATTATTGGTGACTTATGAAGTTTGGATTTAAGAATCAATACTAAAAGCCATTCCTGGGTACATATATTTGTAAGAGGGATTTCTATTTGCCGGTGTTGGGAGACCCTCCTTAGACAAGGTGGGACTTGGGTAAGTTAAGGGACAATCGAATGCTGGCCAGTGGGGTGATGGGGGTGGTGGTAAAAGGCCTTTCTTGGTAAAGGGCAGCCTGTGACGATGTGACCTAAGAACTGAGAGCCCAGAGGAGTGCACACCAGAGCCTACACGTGTTTTGGTCCCTGTTAGAGTAACCTTTCCCCATCTAGGTCATGCTATCATATGAGCTTGTTTTCTTTTCTTCACAGCACTTACCACTGTCTAATATTATCTTGTTTATTAATTTGTTTTCCTGGGTTGTGTGTGTGTGTGTGTGTGTGTGTGTGTGTGTGTGTGTCTGTCTGTCCATGTCCACTGACAAGAAATGTAAGCTTCCTAAAAGTAAGGACCTTTTCTATTTTGTTCACTTTCTATCCCATAGAAAATCCTTAGCAGGTTCTGGTTGAATGAATGCACGCATGCATTTTAGAATGGAAATTTCTGTTAGCGTTTTTCCAAACATTTGCTTCCCTTCCACACATCCCAAAATGTGTGGCTTTCGAGTGTGTCAGTTCCCAGTGTATTTAGAATTTGGTGAGATTTCTTCACGGTATGGAGTGAGGAGCTCTTTCCAGGAACCGAATAATAATCCAGGGCACCCATAATATCTCCCTGACAATGACCATGAGCTGATACACTCAGTAAGCACTTCTCTCCACCAGCAAATATAGTCAGGAGTGATGTCTTGGTCTGGATTTCTCCCAGAAGCAGCCCACGACATAAGGATTCAGCTAAAAATTTATTTGGGGAAGTGAAACGAGGCCGGGCAAGGAGCCACTCACGTGTGCATTGTCAAGCAAGTCACAGCCCTTAACCTTTTGCACTCGGATGTCGAGTGTGACTCGACATGGTTAGCATTAGAATAAAGGAATCGAGAAAAAAGCAAGCGAGTGCAAAGGGTTAAGAAAAGATCAGTGATCTTTTTAAAGAGAGTTTGGGAGCCCAGGCAAAACGCACAGCTTTGAGTCCTCTCACCCAAGGTGGAAAGAGTTAGAACATTTACCCACCAACTTTCCTCAGTCAGTAATTGCTGGGCACTAATGCTGGGCAGAGCAAAGCAGCCTCAGGGCGCTAAAGGGAGCCTTCAGCCAAAGCGATGGGGTGCTGGGTTAGAAATTAGTCAGTGAGGTTGTAGGGCGAGGGGATATGGTTGGGGAAGGGACAGGCAACGTGCACTGGACTCATTTCATATTTACAGAAAAGTTATAAAGATGTAGAGTTCCTTGACCAGCTTTCCCCTGATGTTAGCATCCAGCACCATGGTGTACTTGTCCAAACGAAGAAACCAACATTCGTACACTATAAATGAAATTCCAGATTTTCTGTGTTTCCACTAATGTCCTTTTTTCTGTCCCAGGATTCAATCCAGAATATCACATTGCATTTAATTTTACAGTTTTTAACCACTATGCATACACTTTTATTTGGACCCTCTCCTATGTTCAATTAACTAGTCTTTGTCACTAGATAGTAAGTTCTATGAAAATATTGACATCCAGCACCATGTTGGACACAGCGTATGTTCTCAAGCAAAAATAATAAGAACAAAACTTATTCAGTAGGCTTATGTGTAGCTGAGCCTCCATCAATTAGCTAAGAAATACTCATAACAGTGTGATGGACTTAGAAGAACTTTGATTTTGAACATGTGTCCTAAACATCAAATGTGAAGCAGGACCCCCTAAATCAGACACAGCCCAGTGCCTCCCATGTGCCTGGCATTGTATGTGCATGTCACATTTAATCCTGCTGTGAGTCACATGGCCTTGAGGACCTTAGACGGATGGAATGAGAGCGGGGATTGTAAGGCACTTGCCCAGGGATTCATAGGTGGTAAATGACACAGCAGAGGTTACAACTTGGTTTCTGACTTTGGAGCCTATACTCGTAACATTGTAGTCAGTTACTCCTGCTCTTCTCCACTTGCCCAGCCCCTATCCTTGGTGCTTTGTGGCTAGGCTTGCAGTCTCTGACAAGTCTGTATTATTAAATCGCGACAGACGTGGGCGCCTGGTATATTTCACGTGAGCTGGATGAAGTTAACCTTGAATCTGTGGGTTGTTTTCAAAGCCTACCTCACTTTGGTCAAACCTGCTGTCTTGGTATCCACAGAAAGTCGCCCATCTGCCAAGAATAAAGTTTTGATACAAGGCTAATAACAGGCTTGGATGCAAGCAGCTCTAAAGAGTAGGACGTTGATGTTGTCTAATAATTCATGTATTTTATAATGTGTTTGAGTTTGGATTGTTGACCTCCATTTTTCAGTCTTTCCATAGTTACCATTTTTAGTGGGCTTTGTTTTTTAAATGCCACACGAGGGCTATGGAATATTTAATGAAATCTTGGACTAATCTTTATACTTGCAATAGCCCAGAGGAAAATCACCCTTGGTCGCCTTGGCACTCGGGCAACGAAACTCGAAAGGAGAAATTCTTCTCAATTATTTGAGCTTTGACTCTGGGATGATAAGCAGCATGGATATGCAGGCTAACCAGCGCTGAAATTCCTCTAACCTCTAATTCTAAATAGAGAAAAGACTAAGCTTTAAGGCCTCTTGTTTATTTTTGCTTTGATTACAAGTTGTGGGGAGCCTAGAGTTAGTATCTAATAACGCAATCTATGTGGCACACACATTATTGGCTCAGAATGAGATCTACGGAGCTACAAAAGGACAATCATGTAGAAATGGTCTTCTATTTTTTTCTTAGAAGAAACAAGCCGGGATTGACTGCAAGGTATTCCCTTCAGACTCTGACGTTTAGAGCGTTGCATGTTTTTAAAAGGAGAAACAAGATTTCCTTGTTGAGCATATGTATGACACTGTTTACTTAAATGGCTATATTAAGTTGACATGGTTTTAAAGCACGACCTTTGACCCTTTGTACTTGGGATTACAGGCACAATCTGTTAGTGCAGATTTGTAAACTGTGCCCCAGCAATACCCCTCAGGCCCTGGGGTGTCCAGAGGAGAGGCCCAGCTGGCGGCACTGCCTCCTCCACCCCTCCACCGCTCCACCCCTCCACCCCTCCACCCCTGCACAAGGCTCTGCTTCTGAGAGAGTTACGTTGAAAGAACAGCCACTCTTGAAAAAGCAAGCTAACGAAGATGCTCAAACCTGCTGTCTATTTCCTATGTCACACAGACTGCTTTCTGACTGCCTCTCTTAAGGAAGCCCTCAGATTTCTAGAGGAAAAAGCACGTAGCTGTTCTGTGCCCAAGTTCATATTGACTTTCGTAACTGCTAGATGTGAGCTCCTAAGGACTGTGTATTATCTGCTTAGTGGGCACTCAATAAATAGGTTGCTTCACTAATTACTGTTATGTGGACCATGTTAAGGGAGTGCTTATTATGACTAGGGGCTATACCAAAGTTCTTTTTCATGCTATATTATTAAATCCCACACAAGATTCCTGGGATTTACCTCATTGTAATTTTGAAATACTATGACATGAGGAGGTTAAATAATTATACAAAGCCTCTCGGTAGGTAAGTAACACAGTCCAGATTAAAATACAGATATTCTGCCCGGCCAGTATGGCTCAGTGATTGAGCATCGACCCATGAACCAGGAGGGCATATGCCTGGGTTGTGGCTCGATCCCCTGTAGGGGGCATGCAGGAGGCAGCCAATCTATGATGTTTATCTCTCATCGATGTTTCTATCTCTCTATCACTCTCCTTCCCTCTAAAATACAATAAAAACATATTAAAAACAAACAAACAAGCAAACAAACAAATAAAACACAGATCTTCCTAATTCCAAATGTGTCCAACTCTCCTGCTTCTCACTACTGCCCATGGGGTGCTTTTAAAAATATGTCCACAAATGCTTTGGTATTCCTTCCTTCAAGAGGTTCAATCCAAATTCCCTCCCCTGGAGAGTGGGCTGGACTTAGTGGCTCATTGCTAATGAACAGAGGAAAGCAGAAGCGAAGATGTGCCACTTCGGAGACTAGGTCACTCAAAGGCACTGTGGCCTCTGTCTCGGTTGTTGTCTTTCGGATCCTTCACTCGGGAGAAAACCAACTGCCATGTACTGAGCGGCACTTCGAAGAGGCCCATGTGGAAAGGAGACGAGGGAGTCCCACCACCGTGTGGTAGGAAGAACTCAGGCCCCCAGTCCAACAGCCACTGTAAAACTGAAGCCTGTTGACAGCCACCATAACAGTGACCTTGGAGGTAGAGCTTTCCGCAGTCCAACCTCAGAATGACTACAGCCCCTCCCACCAAAGCTTGTCTGCGAGCTCATGAAAAACCCTGAGCCACAGACACCCAGCTAAGCCTCCTCTGGCCCCTGCACTAACACTGTAAGATAATAAATGTTTGTTGTTTTAAACTGTTACGTTTGGGGTTCATTTGTTATGCAGCAGAAGATGGCTAAGGTAGCCTAATACCTTGACCATGTTTTAAAAAACAAATTGTCTTAACGTTATTATATCTCAAATTTTGAAATATTCATACAGCAAGGAAAAAATTTCCAGAGAAAAACATACTGCCGAATGTAATGTAGTAAATATTAATGCCCAATTAACATAACAGTATAATGACTTCTCTGGGATTTGGGACTTTGTAATTCAAAGGACAACGGCTTTAAAAATCCATGATTTACAAAGGAAGGATATGGATAATAACCTCGTTGCTGAAGATAGCATTTTGAACTTCTAAAACAATCCTCCAGGGGAAACTCAGGACGTATTCTGTTCGGTGGGTTATCGCTCACGATCTTAAACAATCGGGAGCTTGCACTTTAGATGATTTAGAATTTTAACCTCTTCCCTAGCGATTTTACTCAGCTCGCAGGTCAAGCCATTTCTTGGTTTGCCCTGCCTGCAAAATGGCATTAACTCCACTTTATGGCCACTTGCAGTTTAATAAGTGACTTGGACTTTGATTCATATCTTTTAAACTTAAGCCCAACACTTTGTAGAAGACTTTGGGATAGAGTGCCATAATCTTAATTTAAGGATGGACTCTGAAAGCTGGAGAGAGAGATATCCTGCCTAATAATAGACAAATATGCAAATTGGCCATACCTTCGACACACCCACAAGCCACGCCCACAAGCCACGCCCACCATCCAATCAGAGCGAGCATGCAAATTAACCCAAACCAAGATGGCTACAGCCACAGAGAGCAAGGTTTCCTAGGTAACAGAGGAAGCCAAGCTTTCCGCCTGCCCTTGCCAGGCCTAAGCCTCCACTCAAGCTACAAAGTTTCAATTATAGAAGGTAAACAAATTCAAACAAATGGCGGCAGAATGGAGCTTGAGAGAGCAGGCCAGGGTTGCCGCCGGCAACAGGGGAAGCAAAGCTTTCTGTACACCCTGGCCGGGCCCACCTGCTTAAGGCAACAAAGTTTCAATTATAACCCCAACAGAAATGGCTGCCGGCCGCGGAGTGAGCCCCAGGCTTGGCTCCACTCCAGGCTACAAAGATTCAATTGTAGAAGGAAAATAAATTCCAGATACCAGGGCCTCCGCTTGGGTTGCCAGGGGGCGTGGTCAGCCTGCAAACCACCACAGGCCCCTCGCTCAGGCCGCCCCACGCCCCAAGGGAACCCCCACCTGATCCGGGACACCCTTCAGGGCAAACCAACTGGCCCCCACCCCTGTACCAGGCCTCTATCCTATCTAATAAAAGAGTAATATACAGATTGATCATCACTGCAACACACAATATAGCTGCCCCCATGTGGTCAAAGATCCTGTCCTCATGTGGACACAAGATGGCCACTACAAGATGGCCAGCAGGAGAGGGCAGTTGGGAGGCACCCAGCCTGCAAGGAAGGGCAGTTGAGAAGGACCAGGCCTGCAAGGGAGGGCAGTTGGAGGTGATCAACCCTGTAGGAGAGGGCAGTTAGGGGTGACCAGGCCGGCAGAGGATGGAAGTTGGGGGCAAACAGGCTGGCAGCAGAGTGGTTAGGGGGTGATCAGGCTGGCAGGCAGAAGCGGTTAGGGGCAATCAGGAAGGCAGGCAGGCAAGCAGTTGGGAGCCAGCAGTCCTGAATTGTGAGAGGGATGTCCAACTGCCCGTTTAGGCCCGATCCCACCAGGATCCCACCAGGATCGGGCCTAAACGGGCAGTCGGACATCCCTTGAGGGGTCCCATATTGGAGAGGGTACAGGCTAGGCTGAGGGACAACCCCCCTCCATGCACGAATTTCGTGCACCGGGCCTCTAGTTTAAAGTATAAATGTAAAGGACATATTGAGGTACTGAATTGGGGTCACTTTAAGTCCTTATAGAAGATCCTAGGTGACTTGCCTTTGTGTATATATATATATATATATATATATATATATATATATGCACATATATATGTGAAAGTGATTTTTTTCTTATGTATTTACAAAGGGATTTACATGAGTTAAGGAATTCATTTATGAAACAGATATGGCTAGTTCTTCTGTGGTATTCAGAGTGAATATACGTAGAGATGCTGTTTTCCTTGCTCAAATTGAGGAAACCAGATCAGACCCTCCTAGTTCTCCTTTTCAGTGTTTTCCCCTCCATGCAGCTTATACCCTGAGTTCTTAAAACTACCTTACATATTGAACTGGCCTTCTTAGTGCCTCTTGATCTTGATTCATGGTTTGTGCTGCAGGGAAGGATAAAGATGAGTATTGATAGCCAGAGTATAAAGATCCATCATTACCATCATTCATTCATTCATTCACTCACTCACTCACTCACTCACTTATTAATTCAACTGACATTTTGCCCAGCAGAGCAATGGTCTAGGTGCTGGGTTACTATGATAAGCAATTTAGAACTAGCTTCTGCCTTATGGGAGTTTGTGGTCCAGGATGGAGAAAGACATTAACCAAGTATAATTAAGAACTGTTGTGAGTCATAAGGGGGCTTCATCCAGGTTGGAGCTTGGCGGTGAGGGAAAGAGATATATAAAGTCTTCAGCAATAAAACGGGAGGGAGAAGGAAGAGCAATCTGGGTAGAGGGAAGGGGAGCCAGAAGGTCCCCAGTGCTGTTGAGAGCTGAGAACAAGCAGTGGTCAGAGTTCAGAGAGTGAGGAAGGCCATTATCTGAGAACAGTCCAGAGAAACAGGCAGGGGCTATATCTTACACAGTGTTGCAGCCTGAGTTACAGTCTTTATCGTAAGAGCAATAGAAAACCTTGAAAGTTTTAAAGCAAGGGAGTGACATAGTCAGGTCTGCATTTTAAGCAGCTGTTGTGGGGTCGAACCCTAGAGTCAAAAATAAGACCACCGGAGGCTGCTGATTGATTAAAAAAGCAGGCAAGGATTTATTGAACTGGCCAGGACGGCCGAGAGAGCACCACACGCAGGTGGAGTCCACACGACGGCGCTGTCCCAGGTGTAGGCAGTCCTTTTAAAGGTCCAAACCACAAAAATTTTCCTTTGTTCTAAATTCTAAATTCTAAAGGCTGGGAACAGCCTGCAGGGGGTTCCCACCCCCTGCTGGACATTATTGGAATGTGGCCCTATCTTGCGAAAGCAGGTTTTTACAGAAGCAGAACCAAGCGGATTCAGTAATCTCTAAAGGTTATCTACAGTTTCTACTCCTGGAGCTACTGAGTCAGTGGGAATCAATCTCCTGTAGTCCTGGTCCACAGGCACAGGAAAATTACCTCTGTGAGTCTCCAGGTCTCAGTCTGGAAGCTGAGGTAACCACCCTATTGTCCAAGCAAGCAAGTGCGTGCAGAAGCCAGAATAGCAGGGTTAAAATTCAAACAGCAGTTTTTACCTAAGTATGGTTGCTACCATACTTCACAGCTTACCTGGCTCTATTATGAAAACTGGATGGAGGAGGGGGGGAAGAGTTGTTGAGGGAGATGGATTGTGAGTCTGTTGTGAGCCAGAGATGTTGGTCGCTTGGACCAGGGTAGTGGTGATAGAGAGAAATGAATAGATGTACTATTATGTATGGTAATAGATTTACCATTTATTTGTGAAGTAAACTTGATCGTACTTAGTGCTGACTTGGACATGACTGGGTGAGGGGTACCACGGGTAACTCCCAGGTATTGGGTTAAAGTGAATGTGGAATCCTGGAGGGTGGCCAAGTACAGGTTGGGAGAAAGAGGTTTAGTTGGGGACATTTTGAATTGGAGGCCTTTTTTAAGACATCCACAAGGAAAGGCAGTGCTGTCTTGGGTCCTAGGTCAGAAGAGATAAGAAATTGGAAGTCAGTGGCGTACACACAGAATCGAAGCCACAAAAATAAGTGAGATTGCAGACAGGGTGAAAATGCAGTGAGAACGGAAAGCACAGGTCTGAGCCACAGGGAACTCCAGCATTTAAGAGCGAAGGGGAGGAGGCGACAAATAAGAGTGAAAAATGGGCCGGAGTAGATGCATTACAGAAAGGAGCAAATTTTTGTTTGTTGGTTTGTTTTAATGTAGTTTAAGGGCCTTATTGAGCTACAATTGGCAATAACCTTGTGTAAGCTTAAGATCACCATGGTGATCTGGTATGTGTATACATGTTAAGTGATCACCACATTAAGGTTAGTTAACACACCCGTCACCTGTCACAGTCGTGTGTGTGTGTGTGTGTGTGTGTGTGTGTGTAGAACATTTAAGATCTGCTCTACCAGAACATGTCTGGTAGACAATACAGTATTAAACTAACTGGAGCTTTCCCCTCAACAGCATAAAAGGAACAGACAACCCTTTGATACTCTCATCACCAGTTGGAGATGGGTCCTTGTGACCAGTTTGCTGTGCCCTCACTCACTGTCAACAGTGACCTAAGTGGATCCTCCCTTTCGATAGCCGAGACCTCACTGTGTGTTTCCTCTGAATTGGTCCTAGTCGCTGACATTTCTGTTTGGCATTGATTTTTGAGCTTTCATGGAACTTGAGTCCTGATTTACACGGAGTAGAACTCTGAAAATCCTCCAGTCATCCATTGAGCAAGTTCTTACTGAGGTGCGCCTCACCTCTCTGGAAAGGGAGGGCCTGACCAGTCCTTTGCCTTCGTGGAGGGTCTGGTCCAATGTCAATGTTGCATGATGGTCACTGGATTTAGGAAAAAGGGACTCTAGCATCGAAAACTAATACTTCTGCTGGGGAAGCATTTGAAATAGTTACAAACTACATCTATCGAAACCTAAAACTCTAGTTCATTGGCAAAAAAGGTAGCGTTGAAATTAGAGTTTCCTTAACAGCGTGTTGGGATAAGCTGTGTGTGTCGTCTCCTGCTAGCTGCAGGCTGCTTTAATCTTCGGACCGCCCTTTCATCTTACTGGGTTAGGCCAGATTAGTGGTTTCCAAGTCTGGCTACACATTAGAATCACCTGAACGCTTACCACATAATCCGAATTGCCCTTGGAGGAGGGGGCAAGTAGGCACATTTTCAAAGCTTCCAGGTGGTTCTTTTTTCTTTTTGTTTTTGAAGCGAGGGCCGAACCTGACTGGAGGAGGTCCCGGCTGGAAATGCAGAGGTGAGTTTTTCTCTGCACACGGGTACAGAGCTTACTTATGTATTAAATTAGTAGCCAACATTTGGGGGGAAAAATAAAAGATTTCAGTTTCTCTTGGAAAAAAAATGGAAAGATTGGGCAACAGTTGGGCTTTTATTTCTGAGTGGCAGAAATTCAGCAAAGTAAACCGCAGTTTCTGCCTGGGCCACTTCACTCATTGGTGTTACCTTCCTGGCTCTTGACGGCCTTCTCGTTTGTGAAACTGAACTAGATGGTCTGAAAAGTCTCACAAGTATTTGAATTGCTTGTTTCCAACGCCAGAAAACCGATGGCAAACAAATGACACCTTGATCTATAAACTAGTGGTTATATGAAATCAAAGGGGACTTCCTCTTTGAAGACGGAAAATCCCAGGTCAGGTGGAGGGGAGATAGCGACCCCCACCCCATGCTACTTGTAGAGGCCACCTGTGTGTGTGTGTGTGTGTGTGTGTGTGTGTGTGTGTGTATGTAGGGGGGGGATTAGGAGGAGGAGGCAGCAGATGATTAATTCACTTTCCGGGGATTTTTAATGACACTCCCCTCCCCTTCTGCATTCTTTCCTGTTTGGGAGCTGGGTCATTAGTTGGGATGTGTCTGGCTTTCCCCAGGGAGCGAAGAGGCCATTGTCAGGGCTTTGCTCTCTTCTTCCTGTGCTGCGTGCGGAAGGCTCCTCAGGTTCTGGCCCTCCTTCCCCCTCCGTGTGGCTTCCTGCTGTGTGTCTGCCTGAGAGCATGTACCTGCAACTGGGGGTTGGGAGGGTTGGGGGGGTCTGCTCTGTGTGGTTAATTGGCAGCTGCCTGGCATGAGATTTAAGTGGGCGTATTTGAATTAATAGGATTTTGCTTTATGCAGGTTGAAAAATATGTACTTGATTTGTGTAGGGCCTTTTGCCCAGGTGGATAGTCCTTAAATAGTCCCTTTTCTATTAAAAAAAAAAAAATCTACAGTATCAACCTGATGAGATGCGCTATATATGATAACAATACGAAACATAAGTTATGAGCACTTTACACGCCCAGCATGTTCCAGGTGCTTAACATAAATATGCCATTTATTCCTCACAGCCATCCTATGAACTGAGGTGGTATTATCATTCCTGTTTCATAGATGAGGCACGTTGAGGCTCCAAGCAGCTATTTGATTTCCCATATTTCAAAGCTACTGAGATCCATTAACCTGTATTACCAGACCTCTGTTAGCAGTTTTTGGTACATTCCGATGTGTATTGGTTTTGCCAAAGATAAAACACACTGTTGTATATCAAAAATGATTTTTTCCTTGTTCCATCAGTTACTGCGCTGGATATGTTGTTATTGTCTGTGATGCTGTTTACACATGGGGGGTTACTGAATCCCATGTAACTTCAAAAGTTCTTAATGTATCTAAGCTTATGGCCTGTATTTCCCACCTTTAACTTTAAAAAGTGGCACTGGTAACCCAAGCAAATTGCTTACTAACCATAAAACCCTGGGCCTCTCTGCCCCAGTTTCCCTGTTGGGAGAATGGAGGTTATACTATACTAGTAGCCCTGCACATGAATCCGTGCGCCAGTAGCTCACTGCTGCCCTCCAGTAGCTCCCCTCCCCCCACCTCCATAGCTTGCTGCCCTGTCCCCTCCTGTAGCTCTCCGCCGCCCGCTTGTAGCTCGCTGCCCCACCCTCCTGCTGATCTGTGATCTGGTCGCTATGCGGTCGGTAGTTATGCTTCACGGCATAACGACCATTTGCGTATTACATCTTTTCTATATAGGATACCTAACCTCAGCCCGCATGGATGTTTCCAGGGCCAAGTGTGATAATCAACCACAATGCATTCCCCAGCCCTAGAAGATGCCCATGTGCATCTCAGGTGCTGCTGCAGCCACTGCGATGTGGAATGTGAGATTAACATACTTTTGCTTAAAGACAACTCTCCATGGAGGGCTTCTCATTTTATAGACTTAACCTATTCAAGGTTTTCAGACTGGTTGGGCAATGGGAATGTTTTGTCCCTGACACCAGGCTGCAAGTTGATTTCATTTTCCCACTCATTTCTGACAGTCTCCTTCCTCCCATGCTGTCTCGAGGCCATCGCTGCTGAGTGCTTCCCCGTGCAGACGGACTGACTTCCCCGGGGAAGCCGAGTCTCGCCTTCGTGGCTGAGAGGTTGCTTACCTGTGGCTCAGCCTCTGCAATAACTTGACACATGAAGTGACTCTCCTTGCACAGCTCATGCCAACTGGTCAGGAAAAGATTTGTGGGGAGCTGGAGGGGGTGGGGGCACAGTACCTCTGGTCTGTTAAGTAATTTAAATTATGAATTGAGCCTGTCAGTCATTGTTGTATGTGTGGTTGTGTGCTTGTCATAATTGTCTGGATGCTATGGCAAAAATAGTTGCCTTTAAAAAAGTAAAAGAGTGAGAACAGTGTCCACACTCTTCTTAGGCCCCTGTCCCTGTGTGCATATGTACACCTGTGTGTACGCATATGCATACCTATGTATGTGTGTGTATGTGAATTTTTATAGGTGGTTTGTGTGCATGTTCACTAACATTCATGCTCTGCACAATTACCGCAGCGAATTCAACCATGACAGCAGTTACAAAACAGCCAAGAAATTATAATTGTCCCCAGTAAATACTTTTGCTGCCCAAGAAACTTTTTTGTTTTCCATATTGTGGGATAAAAACAAACATTTGTTTTAAAACAGCTTTCTCATAAAGTTCTCTGGTTGGCACTTATAAAACCAAAGTTTATTAACTCTTAATCTTATGGAGTTAGTGAGGGATAAACGCTCTGAGCTCTGTAATCTCTCTTGCTCTCTTTAAAGGTTTGTGAAAAAGAAACTTAGTAGTTTTTATTTTTAAATTAGTATGTATTGAGGGGGGTATGTTAGTTTCAGGATAATTTCAAGTCTTTTAAGGGTTGCTTATTACTACAAGTTTTAACTATTACTTGTTCAAATTTAGTTAATGCAAATTTCTGCTTTAAGGAGAGGGTTTTTACTGCCAACCTCTTTAGTAAGTTCTAACTCAAAAGGAAATGATGCCAAACTAGAGAAGCTATATAACTAATGTCTCTCAACACCTGTTTTCTGGCAGTAATAAGGCTTTTGACTACGTCAAACATAATAATGAATTACCTGCTTGTTTATACTTCGGTCCCAAAGGCTAAATGTCCCTTTTTGTTATCCTGTGTGTGTTTCAGGCAAAGGCTTTCAGTCAGCTTTGCTCCCTGGTGTGAAAGGCTGGACAGGGAGATCTGCAGTCTAATCATGAGAAGTTTCACTCCGTTTCATTTACTAGAGCCTGTGAGCAAGGAAAGAAGAAATGGAAAGACCAGGAGTGTGACACAGGCACAGTGACCTGACTGGGCTATTTCTTTGTTTGCTAGCAGGCTGGAGACTTGATAAGTTATCTTAACACAATAACGATGTCCTGGCTTTCTGAAGTTCAAACTACTCTATACCTCCCTTGTGTTGTATGAAAGGAGAGAAGGTTAGCACTCCCCTTGACAAGGATGGAAGAGGCTCTCGGGCCTAACAACACGCATACGGTTAAGGCATTGCCACCTACTCTATACCTCCCACTCTGAGATGGACAGCATGAGAAGTGGACGGATCATGGGCTTTAGGCCTCCATTCAAATCCTGCTCTTACATGTTCTAGCCATGTGTTGTATGGACTGAATGTTTGTGTTCCCCTCAAAATCATATGTTGAAGCTCTAACCCCTATTGTGTGACTGGATTTGGGGATAGGGCCTGTGAGGAGGTGATAGAGATTCAACGAGGTTGTACGTGTGGGGCCCTAATTCAACAGGGCTAGTGAATTTATAAGAAGAGGAAGAGACACCAGAACTCTCTTTCTGACATGTGAAAACATACTGAGAAGGCGGCTGCCTGCAAGACAGGAAGAGAGCCCTCACCAGCAACAGGTTTGGCTGGCACCTTGATCTTGGACTTCAGCCTCCAGAGCTCTGAGGAATATCTTTCTGTTGTTTAAACCACTCAGTCTGTGGTGTATGGCAGCCTGAGCAGACTAGTATAGCGCAGAACTAAGTTACTTAAATTTACTAGAGGTAGTAAATTACTTAAAATTACAAATCCTGACCACCATTTATTCCAGCCATATAAGCTTTTTGATCAACCTACAAAATGGTTTTGTTGTGATTTTTATTTTTTAAAGTATTTATTGTTGAAGGTGTTACATAGGTCCTCTTTCCCCCTCCCCCCCCATTAACCTCTTCTAGCCCATGTTGTGAGTTTTAAATCAAATTACACATGTACTTGTGCATCGTGGTGCTGAGCCATAGAAGGCACTTAAACTTGTTTTAGTGTCCAGGAAGTTTGGAACGGATCTTAATTGTGCAAACAGTTTTCAAGGGCTTCACCTGCTGTTGGAATAGTCCTATGACTGGTGCAATAATTTTGCATGTTAAACTTAGATTTTTATCTACAGGTTGTTGAATCTGCAAACACCATTGACCAGCCTAAAAGCAATAAAAAGTTTTTTCCTATAGTTAATGGTCGATAGATTCCTAGGGAATCTGGAAGAAACCAACTGTTTAAGAATGAAGCTATATCAATGATAATCATTTGAGTGCCTGTCAATAAGGAACTAATTATCTTTTATTATTTATTAATAAAAACCAACTGGCATAATTAGGCTCTGGTGAGTTTTCTTCAATGGCCTTCTAGTACCTCATTCAGTATCACTTAACAGGCACAAAAAGGCTTCTGTGCTCCCCAATAGATCCCAAGGTCTGCAGCAGCCCCCCACCCACTCCACCTTTGATCATGCAGGTCCTCACCAAGGAGGATGCAGCTGGGTCTTGTGAGCATGGATGGAGGTGGGGGACAAACTTCGCTTGGCCAAGCTTTGCCCTCTCCCCTACCTTCCCTGTTGACCACATTGGGCCAGAGAGACCATTTCCTAAGCTCAGACCTTATTTTATTCATTATCTGCACAAAATTCTTGACTGGTTCCCAGCGCCCTTAGAATAAGTCTTCGCCAGTGGCCCCATTTGTCATCTTGCAGGTGGTAAGGCTCTGTGCTCCCTACTGTGTCCCCCTTACATAATGACCAGCAGTGCCATTGTCATTTCCTTAGGGAGGCCTTCCCTGGCCACCCTTGACTGGCTCTGTGTTTATGTGTGCAGTTTTTTATCATGTTGTCTTCTTCCCAATAGTTCATCAGCGCCGTGAGGGTGGGCCTGTGTGTGTTTGGGCTGCAACTCTACCTCCAGCACCTAGCTCAGAGGGAAAGAATGGCATGAAGGTTTACCCAGGGAGAGGAAGGGAGTATTTACCCTTGGGAAAGCATACGGTGCTAGCAGGAGAGACTGGGGGTGCCTCGTTGAGAAGAATGGAAAAGCAGAGGGAATGAGTGTTACCTCCTTTAAGATCATCTCCAAGTCGGATACCTAAGAGGTGATAGAAATAATCCCTAAGGTGTGCAGGTCCTGCATGAGGCATGGTGCCGGGGACCGAGAGCTGCTTCTTAAGAAGCAAATTCTGATGAAACTGTTCAGGACCACATGGTGGAAATAGGGTCTTAGAAATGAATGTCAAATATAATGTTCCCATTTCCAACCAGCTGCAGACACTGGCTTAAACAATGAAACTGGGAAGTACTCTGTATAGAACTGGGAAGTCCTACTTGAATGGCTGGGTTTTTCTTGTTGTCTGCTTTGGTCATGACAATAACCCAGGCTCTCTGGAAGTGAGTGAGGAGTTCCATTGCTCAGTATGCTCATACTAATGATGAAATAATTTCTTATTGAAATAACTTATTTAAATTAAGTATAATCGTACTTGTTTGGGATGTTTTGTTTTTACTTTTGCATCAAAAAAAGATGTAATGGGAACAAAATATTAGATCTTAATAATTAATTCAGATATAGACTGACACTTTGTCAAACCATGTCAGTTAATTATTTTTCCACACAGCAGGTCTATTTTCAAATAGGTAATAGGATTACCCAAATGTTTGCTTTATGGAAGGTTACAGTCATTCCTCATTATTGGTTCTTCCTTTGTCTCTGCCTTGTTATGATTCTAAGACTGAGTACTTGGTTTTAGATATGATGACAATGTGTGTGTGTGTGTGTGTGTGTGCGCACGCGTGTTTGAGAACACACAGGTATACATAGGGAGATCCTCAAATCCAGAAATGATGGGAGGCAGAAATATCAGCACTGCCTTGCATGATTTTATGTTGAAGAAGTATAGCTTCACTTTAAAATGCATTACTGAAATGGAAACTAGAATGTATGTGTCGGGGGGAAGGTAATCTATATACAGACAGTACTTGGGTTACATCGGACTCAACGTAAGTCGTTTCGTGGTTACGTTAAAAAAGTTCCATCATTTCAACGTATGTACATATGTGCTTTATGTTTTTATTATTTATTTACCACAAGTAAAGGACAAGAATTGTTATCTTTATTTTAAAATTTTTTTACTGTTTCACTTCATTACTGCTGTGTATGTGCTCCATGTGAGTGACATAGGTGCTTATGTAGGTGGGTTCTGACTTACGGTGAAAATCGCGTTATGTTGCGCGGTAGGAACAGATCTCCAACGTAACCTGAGGACCTACTGTATATAAAAGCCTAAGTGACTGGCCAATTGGCCGACCGGCCAGTAGCTATGATGTGCACTGACCACCCGGGGGAGACGCTCAATGCAGGAGCAGAAACCACAGGCATGGAAATGTGAAATAGACTGATGAATCTCAGAGGGGAGGGGGGAGGGTGGGGAGAGATTAACCAAAGATCTTAGATGCATACTAGAGGCCCGGTGCATGGATTCGTGCACCAGTGGGGTCTCTAGGCCTGGCCTGCGGGGATCGAGCCAAAACCAGCTCTCCGACATCTCCTGAGGGGTCCTGGATTGCAAAAGGGTGCAGGCCAGGCTGAGGGACCCACTGATGCACGAATCTGTGCACCAGGCCTCTAGTACTTAAAATAAGGTCTTATTGGGAATTGGCATATCCTTTCAACTCAAACCGTTGAAAAACAAAGAAATTGCCAGAAAATAATTAATGATAACTTAGTTTCAATATTATGCTGATTAATATTTGAAGACTGTATTATGAAAAATCGGGGGGCAATTTATAATTTTAAGGCTTACACTGTAATTCCTGAGAGATTGTGATATTTATTTAACCTTTTCTTTATTTAATTTAAATAAAATTACTGTCATTTCTGTAAGCATTTATATAATGATGTTATGCTTACTTTTCCATTAAAAATTACTAAGATAAATAAGGAGTCCTGGTGAATGAGATATAATTTAATAAACATGTATTTCTTGGTAATCAAGTCTTGCTACAAATATATATTTAGAGAGAAGCATAGTAGACAACCTGCATGATTTAGCCAATGATACGACTTCAGGGAAATGGTTTTATGCCTTATTGGCCATATCGTTTAATACTTGCCTTGGAAATAAAATTACATTCCAAGATTATGAGGATTGTGGAATTTTATAATCGGATATTCAAGTCTTAAATTGATAAACAGCACTATAAACATAGAAATAGATTTTAGGTTAAATCTGAGAATGATTTAAAAAAAACACACACACACACTTAAATCTTAGAGTAGACAACAATAGGAAATTCAAACTTTTTCCTGGAAATTTTCCATATGGGATAGTCATCATTCTGGAAATAGAAATAAAGAGGAGGGGTGGGTGGCTTGACCACAGACCCCTTCAGAGACCTGTCAACCTATAGCTATAGTTCATATATTTTATCAAAATAGAAATTTTAAAACAGAAAATACATTAAACATAATTTAGTGCTATGCTGTAGATTTTTAACCAAGAAAAAAATTCCCATAACCACATAATTTAATTCGGTCACAGCTAGCACTGGGGTCCAGGTCTCCTGACTTCTGATGCAGTTTTCCTTATTATCTTCTCCCTGGTCCTCCGAGTTTCTCAGGAATGTGTGTATGCGTACGTGTGTGTGTTTATTGAGCATTTACAACGTGCTAGATCTACTCTAGACGGCAAGGACATAATGGTGAATGGGCACTCACATTCCGACTCAAAAACAAGCTTTCTCTCTTCTCCTTCCAATTGAAATGGCCCTTTCGCTTTCTCTGCAGCACTGAGGTGGGAGTGCATTTATTTTTACTTCTGCATTTTTAGAGAATTCGAGTGGGGCCCTGTCATGAGAAACACCTGTGTGAAAAGCTCAGTGCACCGTGGGAAGCAGGCCTTGAACGGGTGGAAGGTGATGCAGGTGGGAAGGCAGCTGTGCGAGTGGACCTAGTCCAGGGAAAAGAGAGAAGGAGGCAGAGGGAAGCAGAGGAAAGCAGGACCGTAGGTGTGTGCTGATGGAGCAAAGAAAAGAGACAGAACCAGGGGACAATCAGCCACATTACCTCAGTTTTGTCAGGAGTATAATGGGGATCAAAGTGGGTTGATCCCCACTTTAGACTCTAAGCAAACCCTCGAGTCCTTGGCAGAGCTCATAACTCTCAATTATGGGCATTTGGTACACACACGTACACAGTGCACTTCCTAATATCTATTATTATCTTCTCCACTGCATGTAACAAAGGAGAATAATAGAAGTAACCAGGCCGGAGTGACCCCAGTGAGGGAATTAAATGGACTGAAAAGGCACACTGGAATATATTTATTTGGGGGAAAATAATAAAGAAATAAAGTAGGAAAAGACTCTATTTTTCGGAGTAGCGTTTTCCTGTTGCCACTTGAGCAGCTCTGTGACCTTCCTGAGAACGATCACTGTGTAAAAAGACCGGGGACTGTGGGTGCAGTGTGACACAGAGCCTGGCTCCTCCTGGTCTAAGTTAGATAGAAGGAAAAGCAATGGGCCTGCTGGTTAACATGAGCATCGGAATCAGGAAGAAAAGCAGACCGGCTGGGCCCAGAGGCGGCTGTCGGGTTGGCTCGCAGTGGTGGGGACGGGCCGGCCTGCTCCTGGCCCTGGCTCTGCCCCCTCTGCCTCTGCAGGCATGTCGAAGTGCCTGGTGGTGGAGCCTGAGGAGACCTTCCCCTCTGGCCAGTATGCAGGCGTCTCCCCAGAACCCAAATCCCCTGACAATAGGAACAGCCGGATGGGCAGACAGACCCGGTGCTGAGAGGAGAGCAGCCTCCTCGGACCCAGAGACCCGGGACATTGGCAGACTCGGTACCCTTGGCAGCTGCATGCCCTGCACAGCTGGGAAATGGGCCCGCGGTACCAGAACAGAAGCATAAGCTGTGGTGGAGTTCTCAAGTTTGGACTTTACCTGAGATGTTGCTTCATGTTCTGGTTGTTTACTGATTTTTGGTGTCAGAGTTTCTTTCTGGAAAGTTCCCAGGGACATTTACTCAATGGGAATAAATATTCATTTTGTCTTTCAGAAGAGCGTGCCCAAGAGTTAGCCTGTCTCAACAACCCAACAGCCTCACCTCCTAAATGGGGGTGGGGAAGAGTATATATGTATATACATGTATTTCCATGCACATGTATATACATATATATGTGTGTGTGTATACATATAGTGTGTGTATATATATGTATGTATATACATGTACATATCTCCTTATCTAATATAGCAAAAGAATATTTCAACTCCCCAAAGGTCAAAATTCGAAATCACAGTTGTATCCCCAACAGGTTTCCGCTGGAACCTTAGGGATCACGCCATCCATCGGTAAACGTTGCTTCTATTGCTATTCCAGTGCTTCCTTCAAATGGAACTTCCGTCACTCAGAAGCCCAAGGTGCCTCTCTGATGGTTAGAGCTGATCACCACACACTCCTTCAAGACACAGACTTTCCAGAGAGGAAGCCTGCACTTAGAGACTAGTTTGGGACAGACCATTGTGTCTTCTGTGAGGCCCCCCACCAAGCAGAGACACTCCCCGGGGTTGCCTGTGGGGTGCCTCTGTGCTGCTTATTCAGCTGAAGGAGTACTGAATTCAGTTGGAATTGAAATTTGGAGTGAAAAATACCACACAGTAGAGCTGCTTCTGTAACCACTTTGCCTCCCAATTTGCTTTTCCTTCATTCCCAACCACCCCACATCCTTTTTTCCAATATTATTCTGTCTTCAGATGTACAGCAAAGTGGTTAGAAAATCATGTGCTTCATAGAGTGGTCCCCCGATGCTTCAAGTACCCACCTGGCAGCATGGATGCATAGTTACCTCGGTATTATTGACTATATTCCCTATATTGTACTTGACATCCCCATTTCTATTCTGTACCAATTTGTACTTATTAATCCCTTCACTTTTTCCCCCCAGGCCCCCAACACTCCTCCCCTCTGACAACTGTCAGCCACCCCACATTCTTGAGTAGTTTGTTTTAGATTTCCTAGGCTGGTTTAATTGTCTTTCTAAAATTCATTGCACTGAACCCATTGGGAATGGGTGTATGTTTGAGGAAGCCAGGAGCAAGGTAGTAAGTCCTGAGAATTTTCTCATTTGTGAGGGCAGAGGTCACTATTTATAATATTTATTTAAACTGCCTGCAAATATCTGAGTACCTTTCTGTTCCTACCTTCAGCTGGGTCAGTGCTTAGCTCTGGACTAGTGTGTGCCTCAATGTTTTTCCTAGGAAATGCATGTGTCCCTCTCCCTCAGATTCCTGGGGCCTGGGGGGAGGGGCACTTTTTGATTTGCTGCTGTTCTGACAGTAGGTTGGCTGTCTGCCATGGTCCTTAATGTTTTGGGTAAATACTTCCACAGTTGTGACTGAAAGGAATCCAAATCAATGCAAGGCATTTGCATCCACTCGAGGTTCATGGTGCTATATTTTGAGTGATTCTTCTATTGGTTGGTCACTTTACAACAGCATGATTCAGGAGAAGCTACAGTCTTGGGAAGTAATAGAAAATCAAGCATTTTTTTAATATACTAGGAGGTTCACTTATCATGTAAGAAGTGTGATCAGTGATCAGCCAGAATGTCAGAGTCAGAAATAAAAATGGGGCACGCAACGAGGGAGGGTGAGTGGGAACCCGCATTCCTCCCAGCCTTTGACAGCGGGAAAAGGGGGCTTTCCCCCTCATCTGTAGGGTCTCTTTTGGACAGGAATACTGTTAGTGTGGTGCAATTTTCTGTATGAGTTAAGAAACATACATCAAGTTAACTTTAAAAACCATGAATTCTTAAAGATAATGCCAATTGACAATGAGTGAATGGTCAGAAACTGCTGACTGAGGAGAAAACACGTTTGAACCTGCATTCTCCTTTTCCCAGGCTACATCACATAATTATAAAGCCTTTCCCCAAAGTTCCCTTTGGGAAGTTTGTGGGGAAAATACAGTCAACAGAAGTAGGATAGAAATTGGAGGCTTCTGGGTTCAGACCATTCCAGCGGCTCGGGGTGTCACCCGCTGTCCAGTAGGCTGTGCATGAAGTCCTGTTGGGGCTGCCTCTACCCCGTCTCTCCTCACACCCACACCGTGGTTCCTGTTGGCACACGTACTCTCTTCTTAATTGCCAATGTACACAGCTTGCAAATGAGAAATCTGCCCAAGGAGCCTGGGCTTGGTGCTTAAAGGCTCCTTGGCCCCATCTGTGAGTTTCTGGTTCTGTGAGATCTTAAAGATGTATTTTATTTGGACATGTAAAAACAAAACAAAACAAAAATCCCTGTTTCTTCCCAGCATCCAAATCAAATACTTTACTGATGGCGATAATCCTTACTGAGGAAAGGGGTAATCATTCATGATATCAACTATTTCTCGAATGATACCTACTTGACATGTTAGGGTTGCGAATCAAGTCTAAACATAATGCCCATTTAATGAGGCCAAGTGATGGAGCAAGAGCCTGGAAATGTATATAGTATATCTTCTATAATAATAAAAGCATAATATGCAAATCGACCGAACAGCCAAACAGCAGAACAACACGCTATGACACCCACTGGTGCCAGGCCAGCCAAGGCAGGTGCGATGTGATTGGTTAGGGGGGCTCTGTGATCGCCCCGCAGAGGGAGGCCCAGGCCACTGGCTGGGGGTGACCAGTGGGGGGGAGGGGGCCCTCGATTGCCCCAAAGAAGGAGGCCCAGGCCACCCTCTGCAGGGCAATTGATCAGGGGAGGGTGGGCTCCAGGGAACCGGGGTTGTGTGGCAGCGGATGCGAGCAGTGCCATGCCAAGGCAGGTGCAGGCGGGGGCTGGAACCATGAGGCAGCCAGGGCTGTGAAGTCCTACCCTTGCATGAATTTCCTGCATCGGGCCTCTCGTATAATAAATATAGTAAGGAGAAGTCTTAGCTCATGTCCAAGACCTTATCAGTGACCTAAAGACCGGTTGCCAGAGAAGCAGCAGCTGTTTGATCAGATCTGAACTCTCAAAACTCAAGACACTGCCATTGTGTCAGAGTGCTGTCAGGAAAAGGATTAAAAGCCGGTGGTTGTGACATTCTGGGCTCTGTATTCCAGGGGCAGGATTGGGCAGGATTCTCACTTTGTGGTTAGCCAGCCGCAGTGTCTCTGCACTCAGCACAGAGGAGGTGCTGTATACGGCTCTCTGGCTAGCACACGCACTGGTAAGGGTGCCGAGCGCATGTCCTGCACACTTTGCTACGGGAGATTATTTCCCTGTTGGAGTTTCCAAACTGTGGACATCCTTAAAAATTCCAGGAAAGTCATCTTTACAGACAGGCCTGCGACTCGTACCATGGGGACTCAGAACTCAGCGAAGCGCTGTTCTTTGGACTAAACTTTCCAGACTCATGTGCATGGCACACAGCTCATTAAGTAAAAATGTGCTTCCTTCTGGACCTTGGGTAGGAGCACTGTTAGGATGCCCTTTACTAGTAAGTCTTGTAGTTGGGAAGTCATATATATATATGTATATATAAAAGACCTATCAGAAATAAACATTTTCTGGGAACGGGAGTTGTGATGCTGTGATTGATCAGCCTGAGGCTTGGTCCTGGAATCCTGAAATCTGATCAAACTGTACAAGATACTTTCTTTGTTTTTCTCCTGGAAATGAAGCTCCTGTTGCTTTTTTGTCTTGAATGTAACCATCCTGCCCTGAGGAGAGCCCAGAACAGCTTTTAAATTCAAGAGGACACTATTTTCTGCTCACTCTGAGACAGGACCTGAGGCAGGAAACGGGTGCTTAGCAGGGGCTCTTTGCCAGAGATGCAGTATATGAATTTTACTGTGAGAGTGAAACGTTGGCCCCTTTGTAAAAGGTTAATCAGAAATTCATTGTTGTTCTTTCCTAAGATGGAACAATTTAAATCCTGGCCTCTGAGCAGCAGTATTTTTCAGAGGTGAGCCAATCCTCTGCCAAGCGGCCCCAGAAATCCTGCAATCCTGGGGCGATGAGCGTGGCAAGTGCAAGGGTTGGACACGCCTTGGACCACTTACACCCCTGCTTCTTTAGGCGAAAGCCAGCCAGGAGGAAATGTGACCGAGGCTTTTACCCACGGTCCATAGTTAGGAGCTGCTGAAAATGAAAGGAGTGTCCTAGCACTGGGTTGGTTGATAAAATTATGCCATCCCACTTCCCGTTATTTTCAGGCTGCTGGAAATTGTTGGGAAATCAGTCCTGGAGTTGGAAGAGACCTCGTTCCCCCCTCGGCAAGCAGATCCACCTGGGCTGTCCCATTCCCACGCCTCCTGCACTTTCTCTACCGTTGCCGCTCACTCTCCCTGGTCCAGCTCCAGAGCTTCCTCTAGGTCAGTGGTTCTCAACCTTCCTAATGCCGCGACCCTTTAATACAGCTCCTCATGTTGTGGTGACCCCCAACCATAAAATTATTTTCGTTGCTACTTCATAACTGTAATTTTGCTACTGTTATGAATCGTAATGTAAACATCTGTGTTTTCCGATGGTCTTAGGCGACCCTGCTAGCGGTTCTCAACCTGTGGGTTGTGAGCCTAAGACCATCGGAGCCTAAGACCTGTAGAGCCTAAGACCATCGGAAAACACAGATGTTTACATTACGATTCATAACAGTAGCAAAATTACAGTTATGAAGTAGCAATGAAAATAATTTTATGGTTGGGGGTAACCACAACATGAGGAACTGTATTAAAGGGTCGTGGCATTAGAAAGGTTGAGAACCACTGCTCTAGGTGAAGGTTTTCTTGCTTTTCTTATTCGGAGTTAATTGCTCATTCCTCCCTGTTCTCTAAGTCTTTTGCATATATCAGTACCCCGTCATTGCCTTCATCACCATATGCTTTGTACCGTGGTTATTTCTGTAGCGATCTACTTGCCTCTCTCTTATTGTTTGAGTCAGTGAATTCTAGACCCCGCGTTACAGGTGAGAGAATGAGCCCTGAAGAAGTTTCATCGCTTGCCCAGGGCCACACATGTAGAATAGTTATGAGTCTGCTAACTTTGTTCCAGTATATTTTCTCCTCCAGTATAATACAGAAAAACCTTTTCTTCTCCTTTACTGCTTAGTCAGATTTATTCTAGACATACATACATATGTACACATATATACAAACATCGGTACACATGAACACACACACGTGCACATACATCTATACATCTAGCAATCCCTAAAGTAAACCAAGCTGTCTTTTCAGGGTCATAGTCAGTTATGTGAGGATCAGAATGCAGTTTTGCAGAGACCCTTGATTGCTCTGCATGGAAGTTAGACTCCGACAGCTCACCAGAAGACGTGAATTGCTGGCTCGCTGCACACAGGCCTGGCGCAGCCGGGCTGGTCTCTTCCTGAACTCCTCACCTCCTTCCTGCATTCCTCCCTGCAGCTGTTCTGTCTCCGCCCCAGACGGCGACCCCACCCTGCTCTCGGCAGATGATCTGGTTTACTGCTCTAGCTGGGGATGTAGGTCAGTAGTTCTCAAACTGGAACATGTGTAAACATCACTCAGAGGGCTTGTTACACCAGTGCCCGGGGCCTTGTCCCCAGGGACTCTGAATCAGTAGGTTAGGGTGGGGTTCTGACTTCGCTTTTCTAACAGGCTCCCAGGTGGTGCCCGCGCCGCCGGTCGGAGGACCACACGCTGGGAACCACAGCTTTAGGCCGTCCTGGGTGACAGGGTGTCTTCTCCAGGAGAGACCTCCCCGGATTTTCATCCTTGCTCTCTCGCTGGGTCAGAATTCAGAGAAGGGCAGGTCTCTTCTCAGGCCCAAGCCTTTCACCACCAGTTTTGTTTTGTTTTAAAATTACTGTTGGCATTCAATATTGTTTTGTAATCGAGTCAAGTGTACAGCATGGGGCTTAGACAATCATATTATTTACAAAGCGATTTCCCCGTTATTTCAAGTACTCAGCTGGCCCCATACATAGTTGTTACAGTATTATTGACTATATTTTCCATGCTGTACTGTACATCCCATGACTATGTTGTAACTACCCATCTGTACTTCTTAACCCCATTACCTTTTTGACCGGTCTCCCAGGTCCCCTCCCCTCTGGCAACTACCAGTCTGTTCTCTGTGTCTATGAGTCTGTTTCAGTTTTCCTGTCTCTCCACCAGTTTTTCATCCCACCTCATTTCACTGCCTCAGGACCTTGCTGCAGCCCTTAGCCCATCTGTCTCTGCATCTCTCATGCAACCATTCCATTGCCTTCATTTCTCTCCTAACAAAGCTGCTCAGGGTTTCTCTCCCAGGTGTACTATTTAAGATAATAGCTACCTGTAACAAAACGGCAAACAAAATGATTTCCATAGGAACACGTGGTAATTTCAGATTCAATTCAGTTGGCTAGGGCCTGAGCCCCTGTAATTTGGAAATTGGCTTGCAGACAGCAGAATTAAGAAGCCAAGTTCTATTTTTTTTTTTTATGCAGGTGAAGGAAAGACTAATGGCATAGCAATACATTTCTGTATTCCTTGTACATTTCTGTATTTTAATAAGGGGTGGTTCCTGTAGGTATTTAAATAGCACACTTTAAATATTTTCCCCTCTGAGGCATTTAATATTGACCTGCCAGGCAAAGGCCCCCCAGGAGCCCTGTATTAAGCAGTTGGAGATGGAATAAATGAGGACTCACATAGCTGGTCCTCAAATAACACCGTTTTGGTCAATGACATTTGTTATAAGTGGATGGACACAACTGATTCCCCGAGGGGTCCACTATCTGGGTGAGTTTGCACACTCTCCCAATATCTGCGTGGGTTTCCTCTGGGGACTCCAGTTTCCGTCCACGTCGTGAAGATGTGCCCGTTAGGGGAGCAGGCGTGTCTAACGGTCCCGGTCTGAGTGAGTGGGGATGTGAGTATGAGGGGCCCTGTGGTGGAAGGGTGTCCTGCCAGGGTGGGTCCTGCCTTGCGCCCTGAGCTGCCAGGACTGGCTCTGGCCACCCACCACCCTGAACTAGAATCAGTGGGTTGGGAAACAATGATCTTACTTGTTTTTAGTAATCTTTCTCAAGTGGATGCATAGCTCACATTTATTTCAGTGACTTTGAGATGACAAGAAAAGTTTGACTTAATAGGATTTCACTCATATGTGGGATATGAAAGTAACAAATGAATAAACAAGAAAAGCAAACAAAAACTCACAGACAATAGAATGGTGGTTACCAGAGGAAAGGGCGGGTAGGAGGTAGTAAAGGATAAGGGGTCAAATATATGGTGATGAAAGATGATTTGACTTTGGGTAGTGGGCACACAATATAACATAGAGATCATGTATCATAGAATGTACACCTGAAACCTCTATGATCATATTAACCAATGTTACCCCAATAAATGTAATAACAATAAATAAATAAATAAATAAAAACTTCATTGGTAATTACAAGAAGAAGAAGGAGAGGGAGGAGGAGGAGGAAGAGGAGGGAGGAGGAGAATTATTATTATTTTGGGGTCTTAATTAGAAGTTCGGTGATGTTTTTTGTGACCAGAAATATGTCGTAGGGACCTAACTCTTGCTCATATCAATTACCCTGTAGTGACATTAGTTGCCTCGTTTGTCCTTTGACTTGAAGTCGCCATTTCCAAGAACTATCTTGGACAAAAGTGGGGACTTAGATTGAAATGGTTCACACGAACTACTTTGCATTCTAATTACTGTTCTCCTTTCTTAAGAACTTTGCTTTGTCTGTTCTTCCCGCAATCACTTACACTTTATTTGCATTCACATCACTTCATTAATCTTGATGACTTATAATGAATAATAATCTTACCCAATCATACCAATGTGAGTCATTCCTACCTGTGTTCTTGCTATTAATGCTTTTCCAGTCCAATATTGATATTCTTTAGAATACATAGGTATCAGATAAAACATGGAGGAAGGCATATCAAAGAAATAGAAACTTGTCTGCTTTTTTGTTCATTTAAGAAATGTTTATATTCCTATAACACATGCAACTTTATTTGTTCATACATAACTCTACATTATGTTAAATTATCTGGCAGAAACCTAATGAAACATTGTCTCTTATCTAAGGTCTATATTCTATGAGATCAAAGACTGAATATTTTATTCCTTTTGAACTCAATTTAACAGAGGGCTCTGGGCTTATCAGCACCGAATGAATGAATGAATGAATGAATGTAGACATGAGTAGAAGAATGTAAGCCTCCAACTTCATCCTTCAAAAGTCTCATTTGTTTTAATTTAAATGACACTTCTTTTTTTAAAAAGTTTGTGATGTGATATTGTTCAAAATTTTCCTTTCTCCTCGCTCTGTATGGTTTATAAAAATACTTAGCTACTATTATTTAATGATTTTTTTAAATCCAAAAGGCGGATTTTAAAGCATTATTTTATAAATTTGCAGAAAGCAGTGTTCTACATAATGATATCCTTAATAGGCTCAATGATCCAGGGTCCATTTTTTTCTCCTTTTAATATGCTATTACTATTGTGACATTGATCTTCTTCAGAAAATTTCATACAATTAGAATATCATTTTTCATGGTGAATCTCAGCAGTCAACATTGAATGAATGAACTCTTCTAACATTGCTCCCTAAATGGCCAAAGGGATTCTGGATTCTAAGAACTGTGGGAAGGTTTTTCCACCAAGTGGAGCAGGTTTATCAAATAGAATATTGTCATGCGTATTTTTAGTGTATCAGTTTAGTGAATGGGAAACATTCTTTTCTATATCTAATAGTTATTAGGCAGTTGATGCTGTTGCTTTTAACGTGAGTCATAAAAATATTTAGATGGAGGAACGCTCTCCCTTCTGTGTTTATTTTGGACATCTAATTTAATATTCTTGTGCCTCAGTTTCCAAATTTGCTAAAGAGTATGCCTAGCTGTCACCATACAGTTCACCAGTGGGATTACAATGGATAGAGATCATGAAATACAACACCAAAATAACACCATTATGGACCAGATTGCAGAAGTGCTACAGATCAACCTCGCATAGTGCCAGATTCCTGAATGTGGTTTCTTGAGGAGAAAAAACAAACATATTTGTTCCTCCCTCTTTCTTTTTGTCCATGACACTCACCAAAACTCCACTTCTACCAAGAGGCGGATGCTGTTTATCTGCAATGGAAGGAGACAGTTATTCATTCCATCCATCAGCCTGTAAAACACGAATAAAGACCACTGCCTGTGTGTGTATCTGAAAACCCTCCAAACGGGGCTGATACTGGTGGTGATTTTTGTCAGTGGCTCTGCACATTTGCATATCATGAAACTTTTCTGTCCACATTGAACTTAAATCTCTTTCCAGCTTGTTTTGGTCGCAGTGGAACAGCTGCTTGCCTGTTTTGATACACCTCTTCATGCGGTTTTATTTCTTCCTCCCACTGCCCACCCGACATGCATGGCCTGCCTGCTGGGCCTGTGCTCTGGCTCCTGTCTTCTCTCCTGCAAGGTTACTGAGCCTAGTTTATTTAGTTCCTCATGCAAGGTTGTTCTCTAAATCCCCTATGAACATTGACTATAGTACCTAACTCTAAAAGCAATAATGACACCACTTTTGTTAAACCACTGTGCTAAATTTCTATACTTCCTCAATTAATCCACATAACAGTCTTAAAGGGGTTTGTATTCCCCTTTTATACACAGTAAACAGAGCTCCGGGAAGCAAGTAACATTTTTCAAAGTCACCCGGTTAGTAAACGGCTTAGCTGGGATTTGAGTCCAGATCTGCAATTTGAAAGCCCAGCCTTTTAACTACATGCACACAGTTACTGTATTCCTATCTGCTCTCTTCCGATGTCGTGACACCTTATTTATTCACTTTTCATCTCTCTATTTTAACTTAATTATTTTTAACTTGGTAGAATTTCAGTGTATTGGTCTTCTGAGTTCTTTAGAGCTTGTGTTATTTTTGAAGACCCACCAAATATTTCATTTTTTTCTGTGATAGAGATCCATTTGTGTACATATTTTATCTACCCTCCTAATGTATGTTTCTGGAAGAGAGAAACTCTTAAGTGGCTCATGTAGAGACTCCCTTGGAGCCAAGTGGTCACCTTCATCAGCACAGCTGACTTTTGGGTAGTGCTCACCATGTACAAAGCATTTGCTAGGATTATTTCAATTAATCCTCACAATAACTCTGTAAAGTGGATTATATGTTAACCCTAAGGTTAAGAAACTTGCCCGAGTTCATCCAGTTACTACTACATGGTAGAGTTAACCAACACCAAATTCCACATGCTTAACTACCTGACGAATCTCTCAGTGCAGTCCAGAGTTCTACCTACTCCCGTTCCTTGCATTCTTCGACATCTGTCCTCTCTATCTCCTTTTCCTGTCCTCTCTATTCTTCACTTCTTGCCCCACCTATCACCACCTGCCCGCTCAGTCTTCTTGTCCTTTCCCATTCTTTCTCAACTTTGTTCGCTTTCAGTCCTTTCCCACCTTCCCAGTGGCCCCTCCCAGCTCATTTACCTGGCTCTCTTTTTATTTTTTTTAACCTCTTGCCTTTCTTTTTTGAAACAGACTTCAGTCCTGAAAATGGACTCCCTAGCTCTCTTGGCAATGTTTGATCAGAACCACATAAGATGAGAATTAGCTTGGTGAAAAGAGAAGTAGAATATGGGATTGAAATAACAAAGAAGAGTCGTTTTGCTTTTTCTGTTAGAAACATAAATGACTGACTATAGCGTCTTGCTGTCCGTAATTTATAAGTAGCTAAATAGAGCATGATTTAAACACACACTCACACGCACATGCATATGCACATACATATACACTTGTTTTATGCGCTTATTGCCATTTTACTAAGCAGCATATTTTTGGCAATGCAGCAACAACAACGCAAGAATTGGAGTTGTCATCACAGCAGCATAGACAGGCTCATCATTTTGTCTCCTTTCATTTGTTCTATTGTGGAGGGAGTTGCTTTGGAGATCATTGTGTGTTGATATGAATTATCGCTGGAGTTTCATTTGGATGTCTGGGCTCAGGCATTTTGCTTCTCTCTCCAAATTCAGAAGTTATGGCCATTAATCTTTATAAATAAGACTTTTAAAATAGGACAAAGTTATAAAATAAACATTTGAGAGCAGGGTTGGATATACCCAGCTGAACAAACTGCCCTTCTATTTAGCTTTGAACTCTAAACCTCATTTAAATACCCTCCTTTTTTCTCTTTCTAAAGAAGAGAAGACAAAAAAAAAAAACAACTCTTAACAGTTGCAGTAGATTCTAAGGGAAAATAAAGCAAAAACATTTTGGTAAGGGATATTCCCACATGGAAAACATAAAAATTGGACAAGTGCTTGCAGCTGACCGGTGTAACTTGGAAGAAGAAGAGTGAAATGAACTTCTGAAGCTAGTGGAAGGGTCTGGATAAGTTTTGATTCCTGAGATGTTCATAGAGACCCAGCATTTACCCCCTGAAACATGGGAATGGCTCCCAGGTCCCTGTGACTTCTTCCTTTTCCTTCCAGAAGCAGTCGGTTGTATGCGGCCGAGGGTCGTATTTATTCTCAGTAATGGCATCACCATGCGGATTATATTATGAAGACCATTGCATCTCACTAATGATTAGGTCCCTGGCCTCGCTATCTTGGCAGAGTCATGCCGTGCAATCGAGTACCCCTGATTGCATTTGCCTTTGTGTCAGCCCAATGACCTTCGTTGGCATCAGCCACTTTGCTGGGCCCAGGACTGCAAATGCAAAAGGAAAGGTCAGCAATATCTACTCAGGAGGCACGTGCTGCACAGATGTAGCTGCCCCCGTGAACGGCGTCCCAGCTATAACCTGGCCCGCAGTGTCCTGCCTGGCCTGTCAGGACTGAACTTCCTGTGACAGATTTGTTCCTTAAAAAAATAATCTTAGCACTAGCCGGTTTGGCTCAGTGGATAGAGTGTCAGCCTGCGGACTGAAGGTTCCCAGGTTCGATTCTGGTCAAGGGCACGTACCTCAGTTGCGGGCTCAATCCCCAGTGGGTGGCCGATTAATGATGTTCCTCTCTTATTGATGTTTCTATCTCTCTATTCCTCTTCCTTACTCTCTCCCTGAAAGTCAATAAAACATATTTTAAAATAATAATCTTACACATTTTTCTTTTTTCAAAAAATAATGAATACTACTCCCCACCCGCTACCGAAATCAAAATGGTGATACGCATTGTACCACATTATGTCATTGCACAAACAGAAAAAAATCACAGCCACCAGCTTATCTCCTAAAACATAACTCTGGGCTGTAAGCCACAAATATATCACGAGCTTTTCTGTATTTTAAATCATCAGAAAATGCAGCTATTGAAGAGAAAGTGAAGGTGTTAATTTTTTTAAAGTATTTTTAATGTTTTTATTGATTTTTAGAGAGAGAGGAAGGGAGACGGAGACAGAGAGAGGGATAGAAGCATCAATGATGAGAGGGAATCATCAATCGCTGCCTCCTGCACACTCCATGCTGGGGATCGAGCCCGCAACCTGGGCACGTGCCCTGACCGGGAATGGAACCATGACCTCTTCGTTCATGGGTTGACACTCAACCACTGAGCCACACCAGCTGGGCGAAGGTGTTAATTTGAAGTAAGCCTGGCACTTAAAGAGAAACACATAAATAATTCTTACTTGGGGAAAAGTGGTGGTTCCATTTTGGACACTGCAGGTGGCAGTGCCAGCTGCAGTCATACCATTTCTAAGGCCCATGGAGGTTGCTTCCAGCCCAGCAAGCTCCCAGCAGCCGCAGGGGGGAGGTCAGTGCTGATGCCGGCCTCCGACAGGGCCAAGCCAGGCAGCGGACCTCTGCGCGGGCTGTGTCCTGCCAACGCTGGATTATCATGCCTGTGGATCATTCAGTTGTGGATTATCTGCAGAAATTTTAATCCCAACTTCCTTTCTTCTGCCCCCGGCCCTCCCCCTCCGCAGTGGTGTTCTCAGGAAGTGCAGCCGCACTGGAGTGGAACCTCCCCATGAATATTCATCGAGGCTCCTAGAGAACAAGCGGAGGACACTGAGGTGTGAGACACAGGCCTGACTTGAAAGCATTTACTTTCACTTCAGAAACAGAGGCAGGCGCTGGGCGAAGTGAACCAAACGTGGGTTTCCGAGACGGTGGGGCCTGGGTTCAAACCCTGGTTCCATCCTTGGGCCCATCACGGACATTTCCTGAGGCTCGGTTTCCTTTTCCCTTAAATACGGGCCCTAATGCAATGTTCAAGTCCTTCTGAGAATTAGCAATGTTCCATACAGTCCCTAGATCACTGCATGGCAGCGGTATTTCCAGAAGGGATATACCCTTTCGTATATGTCCTACAAGGCAGAGGAGGGAAGTGCCGCTGAGAACAGCCCGGAATCCCTGGGCCCTCACAGAGGCTAAATGGAGAGGTCAGCCTCCCTGGGGCCAGGCTGCAGCGAAGGCAGGGCCTGGGGATGCACTTCACTAAGCAGGTGAAGGGAGAAGGCATTGCAGGCAGCAGGTGGAGGTCACGCCAAAGCGTGAAAACAGGAACACATGTGGCATTTTCAAGGCAAAAGATTAGGAAGTTCTCGATCAGGTCTGGAGACTGTAGAACAGCAAGCCAGCTTAAAGGTACTCCTAAGGAAAAGCTTTCTAAATGGGGTAACCTAAAAAGACGTTTGATGTGCATTCAAATTCAAGATACGGGAACCAAAAATTCTGTTGCCTGGTTAAAGGTTTTCAGAGTGAAATAGGAATATGGCAAACATTGGGTGACGATTGGCTTAAAAACACAGATAAGCTGCAAGTATTTAAAGGGTGGAGGCATCAAAGTATGTCAGAAATAGTTTAGATCACCACAAATCAAGTAACGGAATGTGTAACAGGAAATCCGAATCCATGCTGTCAGGAAAAAAGTCATACTGTTATGTAGAAATTCCATTATTTGGTACATTGAAGATAACACGGAAATGGGGTTTTTTAAAGATTGGCCCCTCCTCCTTCCCAGGAGTGGTGAGGACTTTGCAGTGATTCCTGGGGCAGAAGGCAGGTTTTGTTGCCAGGCGTGGTAGTGGAGGTGGGGAGATGGAGGACTTAACTGTGTTCAATGAAAGCGAGTGCTTAGAATACAGCCAGCCTTTCTTTGGAATGGAGAAGGAATTTGGTATATCACAGTACCAGCAAAAATGTTCTTTCAATGGTAGGTTTAACAATTTGTTGGTCATCATATATGTTTTGAAAAACTTCTGCCTAAATATGTAAACATTTGCAAGTCCTGATTTTTAAGAAGTAATGCAAACCTGTTCAATAGAGGGTTGTGTGCCTAAAAATTATTTTTGATAATGGATACATAAAATACACAGTTTCAGACCTGTGTACTTGACTTTCTAGGACTGTGGTATCCAATAACTAGTGATTTTGTGGAGGGACCTAACACATAATTAGGAGGATCATACATGATCTATTTCTTATTCATGGGATCCGTATACTGTCACAGCAGAAAAGAAAGAAAACTTTTCAGGCCCGGTAATACTTGTAAATTTAGGGCAAAAGAAATGTTTCTGAAGGTACCACTTTTGTAGACATAGGCCCAATTACGTGTTTTGTGCACATTTTACACAGGTATTAGTCTTGACCTGTTCTCCTACCTTTCATTTGCCAGGACAGACCATGATCACGTCAGGAAAATACAGCCAAGGTGGATAGGTTTTCCTAGTCTTGCCTACACTCCAGCAAGCCCCGTATCACAATTTCTTGGCTGACGTAGATCCTAGCTGTCTAAAGCAGGTGTCCTCAAATTACGGCCCACAGGCCACATGCGGGTGTTTTTGCCGTTTTGTTTTTTTACTTCAAAATAAGGTATGTGCAGTGTGCATAGGAATTTGTTCTTAGTTTTTTTTTTCAACTATAGTCCGGCCCTCCAACTATAGGGACAGTGAACTGGCCCCCTGTTTAAAAAGTTTGAGGACCTCTGGTAGAGTAACCAAGTAACATGGTTTTACATAGTCAACATAGGGAAGACTTTGAAGAGACTGACACTGATGTCTTGGAGCAGAAAGGGAATCTTCGGGTTTATTGGGAATATTCGTCACTGCAGCTGAGAATAGGTGCTCCAGTGGATGCCTAGTAAATACTGAGCGAGTGCAAGTCCCATAGGACAGGGTATACTTAATCTGCTTATCATGGCCCAACTCCCCGTGGACTCTAGAGCTGGACTGCTTTAGAAACTCAAAGGGAGCCCCAGGAAACATGGTCACCAAGATTGCACCTTAAGTCTCTCCGGCTGATGTCACCCTTCTCTTCCCATTGGAACTGTTGGCAACCATACCCTGGCTGGTTGGATGTGTCAGGATGGTCATTTTCAGGGGGAAGGAAGAGGACATCCATAAGTCCTTGCCTCCTCAGTATCCCTCTTGCTGGGTACTAGTGCCTCAATAAGTAACAGAACCTATTCAGACTCCTAAAATTCAGAAACCAACTCTCATTGATAAAGACTTGTTAGGAGGAAGCTATCTCATGGTTTATTCTATCTAAAACTCCTCAAATACCATCAAACATGGATGGGAATATAAAAAAGTAGCAACATCCAGGAGACACGCCATTTATGTAACTAGCCCCGGCTACCCTAACCATCCACTCGGCATGCTGTCTTCTGGAACCTTGCTATGGGGCAGTCACTGATGTCTCTGTGTGCCTTTGAGCACCGCTTAGCATGAATGGAGGAGAAGATAGAGAACTCACCGTGGTAAACACAACTGATGTGGAGCAAGCTGATGACATCCACACCCAGGAGTCTAGTAGAGAGTCGCCTCAAAAGGTTGGGTTTTTATTTCTGCTCGTTGTCCTTTATAGATGAGGGAACTGCAAGGACGGGATTTGCCTGTACTATAAAAGTTCATTAGGTCTCTCTGGTGAGGCGCTTAGCTAGCAGAGCCAAACGTGTAAGTGGTTGGAATTAAGTTTCTGATTTAGCAACCCTCTTAGGTGATGCAAGCGCCCACATCTTGGTGTTTCTCTGTTTCAGTATCTCATCTCACCCGGGCAATGTGACAACCTCTACATTGTATTGTGCCACAGGTATGGAACTAAGTGACATATCTTCCAATTTTCTTTTTTTAGGGGGATGGATTACATTGTAAGGTACAGGTATTGCTTGAGGTCCATGATGCTTTTACAGACAAGCAAGAATGAGAAGGGACAATCATAGCTAGAAGACACACTCAGGGTACTCCACCTATCTAATACATACTTATAGAATGTTCTGGGGGCATTGGGGGTACTGGGAGATGTGCATGCAGAAAAAGAATATAGCAGTAAGCTCCACTGAGAGGGAGACAGCGTGGCTGAAGAGTAGATGCATTTTCTTCCCTGCCCCCAGAGAGATTTATGAATTATTTACTAGCTAATTTTTCCACCAAGATTGTAATCATCTCACCTATTGCTTGTCAGCTTAGTAGTTTTTAATTAATATTATTATTGCTCTATTCATTTACTTATTTTCCTTATGTATGTTTTTCATCCTGCATTACTTAAATACAATCCCCCTTCCCCCCAGTCACTATCTCTTATTTTTCTTCTGGACAGCATTTCATCACTGCCCTATTACTATGAGATCAGAAAAAAATGGACTGGCCTCAAAATTAGCCCAACCCAGACCTATGGGATTGTAGGTTCATTTGGGTAAAGGTAGAATGCTGTTTGTGCAGGTAACTGAAGCTTGTGTACACATGTTCGATTTCAAGAAGAAACACTTGCAGTGGAGAAAGCATGAAAGCCTTGGCTTACAGTAGCTGAATGGAGGTGGGGCTCAGGAGTCTGACAGGCATGTAGCTCTATGCATCTTCATTATACAGGAGATTATGTTGAGTATTTTATCTCTTGAAACAGATTAGTTTTGGAGCCATCATCACAAGCCAATCCTATCTGGGCTTGTCTGCATAGACCCACCCTTGACAGCAGCTCTATTGGCCAAGTCACCAGTAATTCTACTTATGTCAAATAGGACTTCTCCTTTGTGAATGTCCCCCCTTTTATTTAAAAAGAAAAGAAAAAGCTCCCTGTATCTGGCCAGCTCTGATTTAGCCCTTGGTGAGGAGTTGTTATAGATTGAGAGGGTGCCAGGCTGCTGCTATGATTCATCTCTCCTCTTGTCAAGACCAGTTGAGGCAGTGCCGTCGGAAACCTCCCCGAGTTGTGAAGAGGTACTTTGTGTCAGAAGGGGAAGCATGAGCACAAAAGTAATTAGGCTCTCTAAGCAGAGAGAATTAGTCGTTCTTGATTAGTGAATAATTCCTGCAATTTAAGGTCAAGAGTATTGTCAACCAATTCAGTACACCAGACTCCTTCATCATTTCCAAGGACTTGTTCTTTCTTTGAAGATCATTTAGCAAAGCCGAACAATTATTTTCTTAAACTCTTGTTGAAGAGCTAATAACTTCATTAGGTCTTCATTATACAGCTGCATGCCTGTACCTACTGTATGTTGGATACATCTCCAAGGAGACACAGACCTGGAGCTGTGCCTGATCTTGGGACACCAAATGGAAAGTCATGCATTGCACTGTGGGAGTCTAGTTTCTGGAAGTTGAGGCAGTATTATTTGGCCTGTGAAATTTGTAAGTCCAAGGTATGCTTTGTCTGACATATGATTACAGTTGTTGAAGGACAGATTGCCTTCCAGACAATTGGCACCCCTGGATGGTTGAATACCCGGAGTTAGCAGTGTCCTGGCAGAAAACTCATTTACTCTCATCTGTTTTTCATCCCATCATTTTCATCCACAATTTATCCCCTTAGTTGAAACATTGATCCCAGTGTGGAGCATATTACTTTTCAGATTCCATTTTATTCAATACTAGAGGCCCGGTGCACGAAATTCATGCACGGGTAGGGTCCCTAGGTCTGACCAGTGATTGCGCTGATCGGGGCCTTCCAGGGTGTCCCTTCCCAGCTGCCAACTGGGGCCTTCCTTTGTTTCGCGTCACCCCCCTAGTGGTCAGCGCACATCATAGTGAGCAATAGAACTCCCAGTCTCCCGGTCGAACTCCCGCAGGGACACTTTGCATATTAGCCTTTTATATATATGGTCCCTTCCCAGCTTCACTAATTTCACCTTGTTTCTTTGTCTTGCCAAAGACCCAGAGCTCTGTGGCTCAGTGGTAACATTTCAAAGAAGCCTTCACTAGACTAGAAATGAGTAATTTATCGGGTCTAGTGTTCTGGTTGGCTTTCAAGAGCATATGTCTTTAGTTTTATCTATTGGACTAGATTATGGATCTTCATAGGAATGTGAATTCAAATTCCTCAATTTGAAGATAACACAGTCAAGGTCCACAGTAGTTAAGTGACCTTCTAAAGTTGCTCAGCAGATGGGTCGTGGGGCTGGGACTGAAACCTATGTCTCTGGGGACAGTCCCTTGAACAGGACACCATGTGGCCTTTCACGCTCTCATGTGTGTAGTTGCTCCCTATTCCCCTTCACTGAGGACTTCCTTTCCTCCTCCAGTCCTGAGATCTATGGGGGTGATTTTCATCCTCCTCGTGCTTTCTGCCCTGAACTTGTCAGGGCAGGATTAGGTATGGCCAGGGGGTAACAGAGGTTATGCCTCATTGGTCTGTGAGCGCTTTCCTGCTATTCAAGAAACTTGCTCCTGGGGAATTAATTGCAGATTATCCCAGCATCTCCAAGGCTTATCTTTCAGGAATGAGAGCACTTCCCTTCCATACTTGCATTCCATTTAAACTTGCGCTTTAAAATATGTGCTGAAAGAGGATACACATGTAGATGAAATACTGACAAATAGGGAATCTCCTCCTTGCCTGAAGCCTTGTTCCTAAACCCTAGCGTGTCTCTCTCTTTCACACTTCTATAAAACTCGTATTATATAAATTTTTTCAACGTGTACAAAAGTAAGCAGAAGAGACTCATGAGTCCTCAAACACCTATCACGCAGCTTCAGTAGTAATCAAGTCATGGCCAATTTTGTGTCATTTCTGCCACACCCAATTTCTTCCTCCTGTGCTCTTTGGAAGCAAATCCCAGACATCATTTTATTATATTCATTCATTTTCTCTGTTGGTTTTCAGAATAAATCTCTAAGAGATAAGTGCTTTAGAGGTATATTCGTACTATCATTATATGAAAAAATAATTCTTTAAGTCATTCAGATGGTGTTCAAATTACAGTTGTCTCATAAAGTGTCATAATTTGTTTTTTAGTTAGTTTGTTTTTAAATCTGGCTCTAAATAATGTCCACACATTGAAAGTGGTTGTAAGTCTTTTAAGTCTCTTAATCTATAGGTTCAAAATCAATCACTGTCTCTCTGTCATCTAGTCATTGAAAATACCGAGTTGTTTATCCTGGAGAGTTTGCTACAGTCTGGATTTTGCTGATTGCTTACCCAGGGTATCCTTTCACATCTTTCCCTGTCCTCTTTATTTCCGATAAATTGGGAATTGTATCTGAAAGCTATATTAAATAGTTTTCTTGAGAAAATGAAAAAATACCTTCTGAGATACACAGGGGGGTAGAGTGGAGGGTAAGGTGCCCTGTCAACGCTGTGGAGGAGGAAGACTGTGAACTCAGGATAATGTGGAGGCTGGGAGCACAGACTGGAGCCAGACTGGGTTCTAGTTCCAGTTCTGTCACTAGTTAGCTGTGTACCCTGGGCCTCTCTGTGCTTCAGTTGTCTCATCTGTTCCATGAGAACATAATAAGACCTACTGCACCTATTGAGGATCAAAAGGATCAACGTATGTGTATATAATGTACTTAGAATATTGGCATGAGGTGAGTCCTTCAGAAGTGTTGGCTGTTACTTATGAAAGAAGGGAGTTCAGGGTAAGAAGAAGAGTAGAAACAAAGTCCATTTGTAGGAGGCAATAGCACAGCCACAGAACAGCCAAAAGACCAGCCTTCCTGAAGGTACTCGGCCTCATGACCCTCCTCTGGCTCTGATTTTCTCCAGTGCCTTCTCTCTCTGTTTTGTTCATCTCCCTCCATGTGCCTCCCACATAAATTATTTTCATCATATGAACACTTGCATATGAGTAAGGAAGAAAGCAAAGCAGTGAGGCCAGTGCCAAGTAGTGTTGGGGCCAGAGGGAGGGGCCTCAGATGTCTGGAGGACATCTGTTTGGACCGTATGTTCTGCTACTGCCCCAAGCTCATATCTCTGCCTCTTGTTCTACTTTTGTGCTTAAAGGTTCAAAGGCTGGAATTCTTATTGGTGTTTCCCATTCATTCCTAATAGTTACCTTGACCTTCATGTGGAACCCCTGTGCTATAGTCTACAGATGATTTTATTCACTTCCTTGCTTATCACAATTCGCATTAATCTTTGAACATTTGAGTCTTTGGCTTCGCATGATAAGCACTGTGTCAAATGTAGGAATGCCTGTCTCTCCCATTTCATGTTTTTCTCTGTTGGTTTTCATTTGGAGCCCTCTGGTTTGTTTCATGGTAATAATTAATGATGAGAGAGTGTTGTGTATGATCAAATGTTTCTTGTTTGCTTTTGTGTAGCATAGTCCCAACATCCTTTAAAGCTGAGATTGCCAAACTAGGCCACCTGCTTTGTAAATACAATTTAATTGAAACGCAGCCATGCCCATTCCTTTCCGTGTTATCAGTGTTCCCAATGGCTGCTTTCTCACTTCCAGAGCGGAGTTGGGACAGAGACTCTATGGACCACAAAGCCTAAGGTATTTACTCTCTGGCCCCTTACAGTGAAAGTTGGCTGATGTCTGCTCTAAAGAGAAGGAAGTTAGCAGACTCACTTGGTGCCAAAGAATTGCAGGCTAGATAAGAGAAATTGTGGAAGTCTATGATAAACTTGAAAACATTAGAAAAGAGTCACCTGTTCGCAGGTGATTTGCATGCACATAGGAGTAAAAACCACCTGTGTGCTCGTAGATGGGAAAAGAACGGCCCTTGTGTCAGGTCCGAAGGCCCTGGAGTTGTGCGAAGGATGGCTCTCCCCCTTGGCTTTTCCATTTTGCCGCATTTCCCTGGAGGTTGACTGTCTTGAGCTGTCAGGGCATTTGAGATCCTTCCTGATGCTTGCTTTGGTTCAGATATTCTTAGGCTCCCCACTGAGCAAAGCCACCCGTTCTCGCTGCTTCAGCCCGCACGGCCCAGTCTGCTCCTTGCCTGGACCTCCTGCTGCTCGCCTTGAAAGGACTCTCTTTCCTTTGCTGAGTCCAGCGATTTTCAGCTGGTGTGCGGCAAGACTTTTTTAAACAAGCAATACCTGACTTCTTAGTCAGGGCCATTGACCTCTTTACCCCCCTACCTTGTCAAATTAAAAAATGACAACAGCCAACGTAACAATAGCCGTCAGGGGTGAATGAATCAAAATTATGCTTAATTTTTTTTTTCAGATCGGCAAAACATATTTTTGGTGTGCTGCAGAATTTTAGTAATTAGTTCATGGGTGCCATGCGATGAAAATGGCTGAAAATCGCTGGCCTAGGGCCTTGTTTTCTCAATAATTTGACACCAAGTCATAAAACACTTTAGACAGAGGCCTGCTTAGCTTATTAGTAAGCAGCAGTGAGTCTGGCTTGATTTCTCCTGAAGTCAGGAGATCTGATTGGAAAGGAGAAAGGAATGATTTATTTGTTGATTTGGAAACTGATTTTTATCAGCCATTCTGAGGCAGTTTAGCAGATATTATCTCATTTAAATCCCCATAAGAACCCTGCAAGGGAGATAAGAACATACTTCAGGAAACAGACTCAGAAAAATTAAATAAATTGCAAAGTTGCCATGGTATAAGTATTGTAGTCTCCATAACAGCAAGTGTCGCGAGCTTCTTCGAGCTTTCTCTTCATTTCATAATCCTTACTACACTGCCCTCTTTCTTGTGCTCGAGAAACAGCTGCAGGGGATCCAGGAACATGCTTCCAGGCCAGAAGAAGAAGGGTAGAGGGCAAAAGGTAAACAGCTACCCAGCCAAGTTTGTTCTCTTCAATGTCCTACTTGGTGACCAGGGTATATACTGTTAATCAACGTCATAGGGCCATCCCTTTCTGCAAGTGAATCTGGAGAATGTGGGCTTTCTGTTTGTTTGTTTTAAGGTAGGCACAATGCCACCCCCATAAAAATTGTTCTGTGGGGGAGAACTGTTACTAACTAGACAACGTAGGGTCTCCTCCAAGAGGCCCTTCTGGTCCATGGAAAGATTGGAAATCTCTGGTCTAAACTCTTCTGGATCTTGCTTTTTCTTATGTGATAGAATAAAGGTTAGTATACCTCTCTGATCTCCTGGTACGGGGCAAAGAATGATTTCCTTAGGGCTCCCGTGGTAAAACAGGGTCCATGCCAGGGAGGAGCGGCCGCTGCTGTCTGGCCTCAGTCCAGTGTGGAGAAGGTGAGGATGCCCATGTCTCTGAGCTGGGTATTGCCAACAGGTGTCTCGTAGACCAGCCAGCAGTCCCTTCGGTGGGGAAGGCCACTGGGAACTACTGGGTCGCATTAGCTTGGCAGAGACAAATGTAGCACCTACGGAGCCCTAGCAGGTAAGGAAATGGCCTGACACCTACCAGTTGACTACTGTTGAGTCAGCAGCCACTTTTCTCTCCATTTGCCATCCCTTGTGGCTCTTTGTTGGTTGCCCAAAAGCTCCATGCCTGGGTGAGGCCTCTGAGGTGTAAGGGGTTTTCACCTTGATAAGGAAGTTCTCTAAGTGTCTGAGTTATCAGACCCTGAATCCTCGCCGCATATCTGACTACCCACAGCAAAGTTGTGTGGCTGCTTTCCTTTTTTTTTTTTTTTTTTTTTTTTTTTTCTGCCAGGCCTAGAGCCTCAAGAGAACAGTGTGTCCTAAGAAAAACAAGAGTTTCAACCTGCAAAGAAAACAGTCCACCCTGTTTGGTCACCTGAGAGAATCAATCAGCTCAGGAGGGCTGGACTGGCTTTCTGTTGCTCTGCAAAGGGGCTGAAACTTAGTTGAAGCACCGTGACTAGACCCTCTTTTAGAGGAGAAGGGAGGGGATTTTAAAACAGAGTGCCAGACGTGTAATAGAGTTCAGAGGTCACAAACTCAGGGAGCCTATAGCATCTTGACAGCTAACATACATGTATGCAATGAGCCAGCTACATGCAGGCCAGTATGTGGCTCCTCTGGAGAAAGTGTGGCCAGAGAGGAATGCTGGTTCTAACCTCGCCCTTCCTTTCTTCCTCCCTTCCTTCCTTCTTTCCTCCTTCCTTCCTTCCTTCTTTCCTCCTTCCTTCTTTCCTTTCTTCCTCTCTCCCTCCTTCCCTCCATCCCCTCTCCCTCTCTTCATCCCTCCATCTTTCCCTCCCTCTCTCCTTCCCTTCTTCCTTCCTTCCTGTCCTCCCTCCCTCCCTTCATCCCTCCTCTCTCTAGACCTGGGCTTCTCAGTCTTGACACTATTGACATTTGGGGTCAGACTATTCTCTGTTGTGAGGACAGCCCTTCACACTGTAGGATGTTTAGCAGCATCCCTGGTCTTTACCCACTGGATGGCCAGTAACACACCTCCCCAACTTGTGGCCACCAAAAGTTAACCCTGGCCTTGCCAAATGCCACCAGGGGAGAAAAGTCTTCCTCGTTGAGAACCACTGCTCTAGGCTAAGAAAAGCAGCCAGATTTGTAAACACAACAGTGGGGGGAGGGGCCATGGCAAAAAAAAGGCCCTAAAGATGGGCAAGTCCTGAAAACAACCTCTTCTGCAAGCTAGACTGGCCAAGCGCTTAGAGAAAGATCTGGAAGCACCATGGGTGATTTCGCTAAGCTCAGCAGATTTTCCACGTGTCATGTTAACTGCTGTGAGACTGAGAGATAGGTCTCATCCAGATCATGCTTAAAGCATTCGTCCACACTTCTGAGAAGGTACGCTGCTCGTCCATCGGCGTTTTTACATGAAAACGTAGCTGCTGGAAGTAAGGGATTCGTAAAACAGGGACCAGAGATCTTCAAGTCCACGCCTCATGTTTTATAGGATAAGACACTGAGGTCTAGGGACTCTGTGTTGTAGCACAGTTTTTCATGATAAGCCTCAGTGAGTCAGACACTATCCTGGAATTTTCAACAGAATCATTATTGAGTAAAATGTTAAAACTATACTCTTATGGCAATTTCTGAGCTTTTTAGAGATGTTTTACAAATATATACAGTGTTCTTTTCTCCCTGGTGTCAGTTCCTGATCTAAAGGAGAAAGAGGAAGGCAGGCAAATGATTGGATTCAGATGGGGCTCAAGTGGAAGATGAGCACATCACGGAGAGAAAGTACAACATGTTCTGGTATGTGCACACTCTGATTACAAGGTGTGCCGCCTGGTGTGGTGCCTCAGCTCTGTCTAACTTTAGTTGTGACTGCCAGGGTCTCTGGAACAGAACTCTCCAGAGTCAGGCATGGCTCTCATTCTTCACCCGCCATGTTCCGAATTTTCCCTGTGCCCAAACTTCTGAGCAATAAGAGGAAAGCTTCCCACTGTGGCATGGTATGAGCTCACTGAAAGACGTCAGGAAATGCCTTTGACCTTGTTTTGGATTTGAGGGTGATGGAAGATATTGGAAACTGTTATAAATGTTCCAACAGGAAATTTATTAGAACTCAGAACAGCAAGCCTATCTGTGCTTCAAGGGGGTGGGAGGATAGGTAGGGGTGAGCTGTGGGGAAGCATTAAGGACACATTAAATGTATACACTGAATGTGTACACAACTCTGATTGGGTAGACCATAAAATTGGATTATGTGTCCACATGTCTCTTACATGGTTTGTAAATATGAGACCTATGGCCCTATTAAGCATCATGGTCTTTTGTTTTAGCTGAGTTGTGATGAACTTGGGATTGTCTTTTTGGAGTTATCTTGCGAAGCAGTAGGTTGTATACATTTCTCAGGTTAATGATGTTACTAATCTGGTTTGGGAAGTAACACAACCAGATTGAGGCTGACTGTGGGCCCTGGTCCAATTCAGCAGATCCAGTGCCCAATTTTTAATGGGAAGAGAGGGTGCTGGGCCAGGCAGGAGGGAAGAAGGGGGTCAGCTTCTAAAAGGAAATAGGTCAAGAACTCGTGTAACCTGCCTTCACATCCCTCAATTGACCCTCCTGCCTCAGTCCTCGGTACGAGGAGCCCTGTGTTCTCCCGAAGGCTGAGGTGTCATGCTCGCTTCCTCGGCACACATGCCAAAGGCTGAGGTGTCTTCTCCAGCCCGGGGCCAGGATGCAAGGACTGCCATTACAGCGCCTTCCCCAGAGACTAGTGGGAAATTCTTGCCTTACATTCTGGGTCTCTTCCTTCTCTCAAGAGGGGCTTCATTCTCTTTCTATGTGAAAAGAAAAGCATCAGCTAGTGCTGCCCCTTAGCTAAGCATGGCTCCAGGTTCCCGAGTGCCCAACGTTCAACAGCGTCACTCAGAGCAGTTGGAAGTGGCTCTGTTCTCAAGGACAGCTGGTTTCACCTGCACGCCTCTCAGGCGTGCCCTGCCTTGGGGGTGCTTGAGCAAGCTCCTTGGGTGTTGTTGACTGTAAACGAAAGCAGCACTGGCGTAGGCCTGGCCGGAGAACATGCTACCATTCTGCTTCTTAGAGCTGAGGAGCAGTTCTCTTCAAGCCCAGTTCTTGAACTGATGAACCAAGGGCAATTAAAGAAGCAAGGACTCACTCCCTGCCAAGGGACGGAATCCAGGCACAAGTCATTACCTGAGCAATTTTGTCCAGAGTTGGCTCGTCTCGAGTGCTTCCGCATTCACGGTTTTGTGCTGTTACAAGGCATTTTTTAATATTGCTGTACACTCAGCAAACATTTTTTTGAGCATCTGCCCAGGACCCAGTCCTGTGCCATGCATGTTCAAAAGAAACAGGTAACATTGTCCTTGCACTTGGTTTTGTTGAAAAGATAAGGCTTCCAGTCATAAAGCAATCCAAGAAGGAGCAAGTGACAAGCCACGTAGGCGGCATTGCTCAGTGGGAAGGGCCCAGGCTTTGGTGTCAGGTAGACCTGGGTTTGAATCACTTACACTGTGTGGTGTGGGCCTCAACTTCCTAGTCCATAAAATGGGATAATAGTAACTAGTATGGTATGCTGTCACATTGGACTGCTGTGCCGATTCAATATTATGCATAGAGCACTTACTACAGTGCCTGGCACACAGTAAGCACTTCTATTATTATTGTTATTACTATTATTAATCAGACAAATAGAGGGCTTTGGTAAGTCACTTAACTTTATCTCACCATCTGTGCAGATTACCTATAAACCAAGGAGAACAGTCTTTCTACAATATATTTTACCTCTAATATTCCATGGTATTTTGAACTGAAATATGTTGAGCAAATACCTTAACAGATGCTTCTCCTTCTAATTCTAATACTAATGCTAACAATAAAACCTCAGTGTTGATGAGGACTTGCTCTGTCCCAGGAGCCGTGATGGGCTTGGCAGTCTTTGTTATTTACTTATGTGACACACTCAGGGAGAGGGGTAACCTTGTCCTGTTTCCTAGACTATATTTGGCCTAATTTAATATTTCTAAAGACGGGGTATATTATGGAATTAATTAGTATATTTGATGTGATCATGCTTTTCTTGTTTTCTTTCCCAAAAGCCATTTCAGAGTGAGATAGGGCATCTTTATAACAGATGTACCTGTAAAGCAAGGGAAATGAATATTTTTTCCTATATTTTGAATGATAAACCTGGGACTTAGAGATGCTAAATTACATGCCAAAGATTAATGGAGTCACTAAGGCAAAGCCAGAATTTGGACTGATACTGGTCTTGTTTTGTCCACTCTAACATATTTCTTAGGAACAAAGGTTTAAAAAGTTGCTAACAGCCCTAGCTGGTTTGGCTCAATGGATAGAGCATTGGCCTGCAGACTGAAGGGTCCCGGGTTCAATTCCGGTCAAGGGCACATGCATGGGTTGCAGGCTCAATCCCCAGTAGGGGGTGTGCAGGAGGCAGCCAATCAATGATACTCTACTCTCTTATTATTGACTAGAGGCCCAGTGCACGAGATTCATGCACTTAAAAAATTAAAAGTTGCTAACATACAGTCCTTTGTTGACTTAATTTTTCCAAAGCAAAATACTTTTGATCCATTTTGCTTGGGTGAACTGCAGATTGCCTGTTTATTCTTAACAGGAATATGCTCTGAGTCCTGCTGGCAGGACTTGATAGGCTGTGGATCTTGTGCAAGGTATGTTGACGTCTGTCTGATGTTGCATCATCGGTGCCATTGGTCAGTCTGCAGAGTTATTTTCCTCAAGATAAGAACCTTCTGGAGTCATAGATTTTCTTTAGAAATTTCACTCTGACCTGAGTTTACCTGCGTAATTGCGGCAGGTTTTTCCCCAGGCTTTTCAGGATCCTGAGTCCTCACAAGGAAATAGGACTGCAGTCTTCAAGGTTGATCATTAAGCACGCTCATGGAAAATTAACAGCAGTATTCTTTGACCCCAGTCTTTATAGCCCAACTAATCTTGGGTAAATATAAGATTGCATTACTAATCTTTTGACATTTGGCACAATTTAGCTATCCAACAGGCCCGTTGTTACTGTTAAAAACTTTTTTGAAGTATATTTAAAACTCTTCTCGTTTCCTCTGAGTTTTATTCTTGGAAGAAAGAATCTCAGGGCCTTTTATTCAAGCTAGGAGACCTTCCCAAACCATCTTATCACTAGCTGATTAATTGTCTAGGATATCAAATCAGCTCTGTCATAAAAATAATTACAGTTCCAGGGTCACCATTAATAGAACAAAATTTCAGCAGTCTTTTGAATGACAGGTGACCACTAGCCTTTGTAAGTGTCCTTTGATTCAGGAAGTGAAAGTTGTATTGGGGGGAAAAAAGCTATTTGTAGACCTGGTTCCCTGGTAAGTCATTCTGAAGTTCTCAAAATAAAGGGCTCTGTTTCTACTTTTAACAAAACATGGGTGTAAGCATACTCACCTGGAATGAAAGAATGAATGAATGAACGAGTGAATGAACAAACAAATATATTGCACCTATTTGGAATTTGCTTTTTGTTCTTGCAGTTTCAGCACCAAAGTGCGGTTGTAAAATCGGTGGAATTCAAAATGGTGTCAGTCAGGGTCCTGGCAAGACACAGAGTCTAACTTAGGAGGTTTGAGAGACCTTAAGGAAGGGGAGATGTGCAGAAGGGTGGGTGGGGTTAAAGTCACCAACAAGGCATGTTGAGGCACTGGGGAGGCCATGGGAGGCCGTCACCAGCCCTAGACCTGGGGCAGCAGTGGGAGGAAATGGTGCTTCTCTAGTTCTAGGAGAGCAGGAGCCACGAGGGGGGACTTGGGCTCTGCCTGACCACAGGGATTGGGAGGAAGTCATCCTGACCTCTCTTTCAACTTTCTAATTGCCATTGTTCAAACCCATAGGAAGTCAGGCAGAAGGGAGCCTGGAGAGTCAGTCATAGCTGTCAAGGTGTGGGGTGTAGGAGGAAGGACCTAGAATGGATCTGTCAGGGGAGAAGGGCCAGACAGAGAAGAAGCAGCCCAGAGGGGAAATGCTATTTTAGAGCCCCAAAGAATGGTATATGCAAGCTGCCAAACAAACTGCCAAAGAAGAATGGTATATATATATATATATTTTTTTTAATTTCTTTATTGATTAAGGTATCACATATTTGTCCTCATCCCCCCATTCCCATCCCACACCCCTCCCCACACATTCCGCCCCCCCCCCCCCCCGCCATGTTGTCCTTAACCACTGGTTAGGCTCATATGCATGCACACAAGTCCTTTGGTTGATCTCTCCCCTTTACCCCCACCTTCACCCTACCCTCCCTCTGAGGCCCGACAGTCTGATCCATGCCTCCTTGTTTCTGGGTCTGTTCTTGTTCATCAGTCTATGTTGTTCATTATTTCCCCTAGATGAGTGAGATCATGTGCTAATAGAAATAACTTATAAGAACCGAAAATGAGAAAAGCAATAATGGTTATGCTGACAGGCAAATGAGTCAGTCTGTACTGAGTTTCTTTCTGGGCCAACAGTTCTTTTGAGACCCACCTTCAATGTCAAACAGTTCCTTATGTGTACATGTCAGCAATGACATTTCAGTTCTGGATGGTGGACAAATGGTGGTAATGCAGGTCCGACTCCCTCTGGTTTGATCCTGGGCAACCTGCAGTGACGCACAGCTGCTAACTGCTAGTATGGCAAGGCGACGTCGGCGTCTTCCATCTCTGGACTACTTCTCTTGTCTTCATGGCTGGAGTAGTCCTGTCGATTCCTCTCTGTTGCTGGAATCCACATGGTCTCGGAGTTGTTTTCTGAAAATATACAATCACATTCTCGACCAAAAGTTAATAAAGGAATATTTTCTATAAATTTGACTTGGGATCCTATTTCATTTTTTGCCCAAATGATTTTCCTCTGGCTTGTTTTGACACCTTGTGTGTTTTTCATGGGTGTCTTGCTTTTAGCCTTACAATTAATTTTCTAAAGTATTAATTTTCTAGATGTAATTTACTTACAGGATATTTTTCCTTACATGATATTCTTCTACTATCCCCCCCTTTCTTGATTTAAATATTAGGAGGCTTTTGAAAATTTTATAATGTAGTCTTGATGGCTTTTAAATTTTAATTTTTTGCACTATAATATTACTGTTTTAGGTTCATTACATGGTGCGCAATTTTATCATGAGATGAACGACCAATAAAAATGTTAGTCAACACTTTAGGAACACCTTTTTATCCAGTACAATTAATTTTTCTAGCATATTCGCTTGTTTCAACTAGCCAATTTAAATTTGCCTGAAAACTTGACTACTATTTTACTGTCAAATTTAATACTCTTAACAACAATCTTATTTTACCCTGAAATATTAGTGGAAATGATTATTTGCCTTCTTGAGTAGTTCCTGAGCATTCCTGGTAGTAGGCTGGATTTAGATATCATAAACCCACTTCCCCACACCATGGGTACAAGACAACTCAAACAATTCTTGTTGGAGTTAGAGGACAGCTGCTGTAGGCCAAGTCTCTGTCAGTCACCTGGGACCTGATCTGAGCTGGGCATGGGAAGCACGAAGCAGCCATGGGGGCAGGAGACCTCCCTCAGAAGGGGCTAAGGTTCAGGCCCCTGCAATGTTGGGGGGGTGAGGTTCTGTGCCCCACCTCTGTTGACCCCCAAATTCTCTCCTGATGGCCCCTCTGCGACTGTGCCTGTCTTAGGTTGTTCCTCCCCTGAGGAATCTTACCCGTCTCTGGCTAACCAGCCATCTTCTGGGGCCAAGCAGGGTGATGTGAGTTTCAGTTTTGTCTCCTTTGTAGCCTATGCCCCCGTGGCCTCCATGCCCAGCACCTGCCTTGGGATCCCCTCGCCTGCTGGCGGGGCCCCAACACTGATCACATATCTTGGGGAACCCAGGTTTCTTCTCCAGGGAGGGCTCAGTTCGTCCCACTGGGCGAGAGACAGATCTATGGCACCAGTCATCACGAGACTTCAACCTCGACATGAACAGAGAGCTCTTGCAACAGCTGTGAGCAATTGAATTGTGAGAAGAGGGTCCCTCTTGGCCTAAAGGGTAAGAGGGACCAATATAGAATGCTCAGGTGCCTACCCAGGAGGCCCTCTACACAATGAAGGGGATTAAATCTTTACATGTCCTTTTTAAATTGCTGCCAGACATTCAAAGAATCAGTTTGTAAGTTTGCTTGGGATAATTGTATATTATGCTGTTGTAATTCTAAAATATCAAGAGATGTGTTACGTTTGTCTCCAAGCACCAAACAGATGATTTTTTTTTTTTTATCCCCAAGGGTGCGAGGAACTATTATAAGTAATGGGGGTGATCCAAATCTGGAAAAAATTTTAATGACAGTGTAGAATAATATCATGTAAGGATATTCTTAGTTCTAGTCCATGGCAATTCCCTTTCAAACTGGCTGTCCATTTCTTTTTATATAGACAAGGTCTTAGTACATTTTCTGTACCTCTACCGGGGGCACGTAGTGATAGTAGTGACATCCTTTCTTTGGTGTCCTCACAAGCCAGAAACCTCTCTTTAATTGTACACCCAAAGGGGCATTGTTTTGATTTTGTGACATACAAAAGGGAAGCTGGGTGGAGACCCCTGTGTATTTATACTTTCTTGCCCCACCCATGGACCTCCTGGATGACCAAGGTGTTTGGTATTATTGGTAACTACATTAGTCAGGGGATCAGCCCATGTAAGGGGTCTTACCCATGAAGGATCAGGAGCATAAGTCCAAAATACTTACCCTCTTGTCCCAGGTAAAATTACCGTACATCTGATGATTGCTAGTGTGGCTAGAAAGGCGTTCTGAGGCATTCTTGGGTTTCTGGTTACCTCACAATTTCTTCCCTGAGGTTTGACGTTCTGATTGATATTTCTCTGTTTCTGGATCTATTTTCCCCCCCATCAGTTTATGTTGTTCCTTATATTCCACAAATGAGTGAGATCATGTGATATTTATCTTTCTCTGCCTGGCTTATTTCACTAAGAATAATGTTCTCCATCTCCATCCATATTGTTGCTAATGGTAAGAACTCCTTCTTTTTTACCGCAGCGTAGTATTCCATTGTGTAGATGTACCACAGTTTTTTAATCCACTCATCTGCTGATGGGCACTTAGGCTGATTCCAAATCTTAGCTATAGTGAATTGTGCTGCTATGAACATAGGGGTGCATATATCCTTTCTGATTGATGTTTCCAGTTTCTTGGGATATATTCCTAGAAGTGGGATCACCGGGTCAAATGGGAATTCTATTTTTAGTTTTATAAGGAAACTCCATACTGTTCTCCACAGTGGCTGCACCAGTCTGCATTCCCACCAGCAGTGCACGAGGGTTCCTTTTTCTCCACATCCTGGCCAGCACTTGTCATTTGTTGACTTGTTGATAATGGCCATTCTGACAGGTGTGAGATGGTACCGCATTGTTGTTGTGATTTGCATCTCTCTAATGATTAGTGATTTAGAGCAGGTTTTTATATGTCTCTTGGCCTTCCTTCTGTCTTCTTTCGAAAAGTGTCTATTTAGATCAGTTGCCCATTTTTTGATTGGGTTGTTTATCTTCTTTTTGTTAAGCTGCATGAGTTCCCTGTAAATGTTGGAGATTAAACCCTTATCGTTGACATCATTGGCAAATATGTTTTCCCATGCAGTGGGCTTTCTTCTTGTTTTATTGATGGTTTCCATTGCTGTGCAAAAGCTTTTTATTTTGATGTAGTCCCATTTGTTTATTTTCTCTTTAGCTCCCATTGCCCTAGGACAGTGATGGGCAACCTTTTGAGCTTGGTGTGTCAAGCTTCGCCAAAAAACTGAGCATAACTCGGGTAGTGTGTCACTTTGAGGAAAAAACTAACTCCAAAACTCTAGTCGCAAATGTTTCATCCTCAGGAGCAGCAAATATTTCATCCTCGGCATGCGGCCGCGTGTCATCAGAAATGGCTACGCGTGTCAGTGCTGACACGCGTGTCATAGGTTCGCCATCACTGCCCTAGGAGCATTATCAGCCAAGAAGTTCTTTTGGCATATGTCAGAGATTTTTCTGCCTGTAGATTCCTCTAGTATTTTTATGGTTTCCTGTCTTATGTTTAAGTCCTTGAACCATTTTGAGTTTATTTTTGTGTATGGTGTAAGTTTGTGGTCTAGTTTCATTTTTTTTGCATGTATCTGTCCAATTTTCCCAATACCATTTATTGAAGAGACTGTCTTGACTCCATTGTATGTTCATGCCTCCTTTGTCAAATATTAATTGAGCATAGTGGTTTGGATCGATTTCTGGGTTCTCTATTCTATTCCATTGATCTATATGTCTGTTCTTGTGCCAGTACCAGGCAGTTTTGAGAACAGTGGCTTTGTAATATAGTTTGAAAGCTGGTATTGAGATCCCTCCTACTTTGTTCTTCTTTCTCAGGATTGCTGTAGCTATTCGGGGTCTTTTTTTATTCCAGATGAATTTTTGGAGAGTTCTTTCTAGGTCTGTGAAGTATGCCGTTGGTATTTTAATGGGAAGTGCATTGAAATTATAGATTGCTTTGGGTAGTATGGACATTTTGATGATGTTGATTTTAGCAATCCATGAACATGGTGTGTTCTTCCATCTGTTTATGTCTTCCTCTATCTCTTTTTTCAGTGTTGTGTAGCTTTCTGCGTATAGGTCTTTTACCTCCTTAGTTAAGTTTATTCCTAGGTATCTTAATTTTTTTGGTGTGATGGTAAATGGGATTGCTATTTTAGTCTCTCTTTCTGTAAGTTCATTATTGGTGTATAGAAATGCCATAGATTTCTTAGCATTTATTTTGTATCCTGCTACTCTGCCGAATTCATTTATTAAGTCTAATAATTTTTTGATGGAGTCTTTAGGGTTTTCTATGTACAATATCATGTCATCTGCAAATAAGGACAGTTTTACTTCTTCTTTTCCAATTTGGATGCCTTTTATTTCTTCTTCTTGTCTGACTGCAATGGCTAGTATTTCCAACACTATGTTGAACAGGAGTGGTGAGAGTGGGCATCCCTGTCTTGTTCCTGTTCTTAGGGGAAATGGTTTTAGTTTTTGCCCATTGAGTATGATGTTGGCTGTGGGTTTGTCATATATGGCTTTTATTATGTTGAGGTATGATCCTTCTATTCCCATCTTGCTGAGAGTTTTCATCAAGAAAGGGTGTTGGATTTTGTCAAATGCTTTTTCTGCATCAATTGATATGACTATATGTTTTTTATCTCTCAATTTGTTTATGTGATGTATCACGTTTATTGATTTGCGAATATTGTACCATCCTTGCATCCCAGGGATAAATCCTACTTGGTCGTGGTGTATGATCTTTCTGATGTACTGCTGGATTCGATTTGCTAGAATTTTGTTGAGGATTTTGGCATCTATGTTCATGAGGGATATTGGCCTGTAATTCTCTTTCATTGTGTTATCTTTATCTGGTTTTGGTATTAGGGTGATGCTGGCTTCATAGAAGGATCTTGGAAGTGTTCCTTCTTGTTGAATTTTCTGGAATAGTCTGAGGAGGATAGGTTTTAGCTCTTCCTTGAATGTTTTGTAAAACTCCCCTGTGAAGCCATCTGGCCCCGGGCTTTTGTTTGCTGGAAGCTTTTTGATGACTGCTTCAATTTCTTCCATAGTTATCAGCCTATTGAGATTTTTAGTCTCTTCCTGAGTAAGTTTTGGAAGGTTGTGTTTTTCTAGGAACGTGTCCATTTCCTCCAGGTTGTCTAGTTTGTTGGAATAGAGTTGTTCATATTATTTTTTGACAATCCTTTGTATTTCTGTGGGGTCTGTTGTTATTTCACCTCTTTCGTTTCTGATTTTGTTTATTTGGGTCCTCTCTCTTTGCTTCTTGGTGAGCCTGGCTAGAGGTTCATCAATCTTGTTTATTCTTTCAAAGAACCAGCTCTTGGTTTTGTTGATCTTATGTATTGTTTTTTTGGTCTCTATATCATTCACTTCTGCTCTGATCTTTATTATTTCCTTTCTTCTGCTCACTGTGGGCTTTTCTTGTTGCTCCCTTTCTAATTCCTTGAGGTGTTGAGTTAGATCATCTGTTACCATTTTTTCTTGTTTTTTGAGGTAGGCCTGTAGAGCTATACACTTCCCTCTCAGGACTGCTTTCATTGTGTCCCATAGGATTTGCAATGTTGTGTTTTTATTGTCATTCGTCTCCAGGATGTTTTTAATTTCTTCTTTGATCTCATTGATAACCCAATCATTGTTTAATAGCATGCTATTCAGTTTCCAAGTGTTTGAATTTTTTGGGATGTGTTTATTGTAGTTTATTTCTAATATTATGCCATTGTGGTCTGAGAAAATGCTTGATATGATTTCAATCTTTTTGAATTTGGGGAGACTTTGCTTGTTACCCAATATGTGGTCTATTTTTGAGAATGTCCCATGTGCACTTGAGAAGAATGTATATCCCATGGCTTTGGGGTGAAATACTCTGAAGATGTCATTTAGGTCCATCTGATCTAGTGTGTCATTTAGAATTGCTGTTTCTTTGCTGATTTTTTGTCCAGAGGATTTATCCATTGATGTCAGTGGTGTATTAAAGTCCCCTACTATGATTGTATTGATGTCGATCTCTCCCTTGATGTCTTCCAGGAGATTTTTTATGTATTGGGGTGCTCCTGCATTGGGTGCATATACGTTTACCAGAGTTATATCTTCTTGCTGGATTGCTCCCTTTAGTATTATGTAGTGGCCTTCCTTATCTCTTATTATAGCCTTTACTTTGAGGTCTATTTTATCTGATATAAGTATCGCAACCACAGCTTTTTTTCTCATTTCCATTTGCCTGAAAAATGTTTTTCCATCCCTTCACTCTCAGTCTGTGTGAATCTTTTGCTCTAAGGTGGGTCTCTTGTAGACAGCAAATATATGGGTCATGTTTTCTTATCCATTCAGCTACCCTATGTCTTTTGATTGGTGCATTTAATCCATTTACGTTTAATGTTATTATTGATAAGTACCTGTTTGTTGACATATTTTTCCTTAGTGTTTGTGTTTCTTCTTGCCTTTCTCTTCTTTTTACAGCAGCCCCTTTAGCATTTCTTGCATTGCTGGCTTGGTAGTGATGAACTCTCTTAGCCCTTTTTTGTCTGTGAAGCTTCTGATTCCACCTTCAATTTTGAATGATAGCCTTGCTGGGTATAGTATTCTTGGATTCAGTCCCTTGTTTTGCATCACTTTGTATATTTCATTCCATTCCCTTCTGGCCTGATGTGTTTCTGTTGAGAAATCAGTTGATGTTCTGATAGGAGATTCCTTGTAGGTAACTTTCTGTCTCTCTCTGGCAGCCTTTAAGATTCTTGCTTTGTCGTTGGTGTTCGTCAATTTAATTATGATGTGTCTTGGTGTCGGTCTTTTGGGGTTCAACTTGTTTGGGACCTGTGTACTTCTTGGACTTGGATATTTTTTTTCTTGCCAATATCAGGGAAGTTTTCTGTCATTATTTCTTCTAACAGGTTTTTTATTTCTTGCTTCTCTTCCTCTCCTTCTTTTATCCCTATTATTCGAAGGTTGTTTCCTTTTGTGTTGTCCCGAAGCTCCCTTAGGCTCTCCTCTTGCTTTTTAAGTCTTCTTTCCAGTTGCTGCTGTGTTTGTGTGTTTTTTCCTACCTTGTCTTCTAATTCGTTGAAGCGGTCCTCAGCCTCTTCTACTCTACTCTTTAAGCCTTCCATTGTGTTCTTTATTGCAGCTATGTTGTTCTTCATCTCCTTCTTGGTTTCTTTTTATGTTGGTGACATTTTCATTTAGCTCCTTATAGTTCTCATTGAGTTGTGTGTATTTGTCATCCATCCATTTAAACATCCTTATAACGAATACTCTGAATTCTTTCTCTGTTAAGCTGCTAACCTCAAGTTCATTTAACTCCCTTTCTGGGATTCCTCTTTTTCTTTCCTTTGGAAATTTCCTTTCTGTCTCCCCATGTTTTCCTGTAATGTTTTAATTGTAGATCCAATTGCTTTGCTACCCAGGTTCTTTTGGTGATAGTGCTACTGGTGTAATCTCTCAGTTCTCCTGGGCTTGGTAATCTAGTGTAGTTCCCTACTTGAACTGTTTAGGTTCTCTTGATATAGGCCTGCGAGTTTGAGAGGCACAGCTGCGGTGTCTAGAGGTCAGCAGTAGTGGAGGGTAGTATCCCAATTTTTCTGTCTTGCCCCCTAAATTGAAATTTTGTTTGCCCAGTGGGGACTCACAGTGGCTCCAAGGAACCGTCTGTCGGGGTGATGTTGCTAAGGGGGCCCGCACCCTGGAAAGGCGTGACTGTGTTGCCCAAAATTCTGTAGTTGTGGGGTGGGCAGACTCAGCTTTTGCTGCTGTACCTGTGGTAGATAGGCGCTTACTCCCAGTGGCGGGTCACAGGAGCACCCGCGGTAAGTTTGCCAGCGAGGCACACTGAAGCACTCTGAAGAGCACTGACAGTGTAACTGCGTAATTGAAGTGCCTAGCTGCTAAAGGTTTTTCTTTTGGGCAGTTCCTCTGGCCTCAGGGAGTATTCAGATTCTATGGTGATAATCAGGATGGAATCTGGGTGTGGCTATATTGGTTGCCTGGAGACTGGAGGGAGGGGCTATTTCTCAGGATAAAATGGCGACCTGGGATCCGATGTGAGTCAGCACCAGACACGCTTCCACTTCTCCTGGACCTGTTTGCTGCCTACTCTCCCTAGGTTCCACAACTCCACCCCTTCTCCTGTACCTCAGCCACGGGTAAGTGAAAAGCCCTACGAACTAGGTTCAGTGGAGAAAGACGCAGGCTCCGGCGCGAGGAGGGACCGTGTCTTTACCAGCTCCTCTCTTGCCGGCACTGCGTGGTCGGGAAGTTAGCTCTTCAGGGCTGCCTTTGAGCTCAGATCCCAAATCAGACTCCAAGGTCTAAAACCTACTACCTCCCGCAATCCCGTGGACCCTTTTTCTCACAGTCAGACGCTTTGCCTGTCCTCAGGAACGCGGCTTGGCGCCGTGTACTTTTCCCCTGACCTTCTGGGCTTAGAGATCCGGCAGATTCTATCGCCCAGATCCTTGTTTTACCTTTTTCCAGGAGATCTCTGCCCTTCCCAGCTGTAAAGTGTCTCACCAGCCGCATCTCCTTCGCCAATTCGGGCTGGATTCCTCTCGTTTCAGCTGCTCCCTCTATTTCCTCCTGGATAAGGATCAGGACACATCTGCCTATTCCGCCGCCATTTTGTTCTCAGAAGAATGATATATTCAAGGATAGCCAGGCCCTGACCTCATTTGACCCTGAGTTAGCATCCACTTTCTGGAACTTCCTTTCAAATCCACTTGTTGTGACCCACAGGTTGAGAACCGCTAGCAGGGTCGCCTAAGACCATCGGAAAACACAGATATTTACATTATAATTCATTAACAGTGGCAAAATTACAATTATGAAGTAGCAATGAAAATAATTTTATGGTTGGGGGTCACCACAACATGAGGAACTGTATTAAAGGGTTGCGGCATTAGAACGGTTGAGAACCACTGGTCTAGAGAAAAAAATTAAGAGGGAAGTTGTTGAGACTCTCTCCAGGAAGTTCAATTACTAGGGATAGAATGAGAGTTGTAGGGAAGCCTAGAGGAGGCTTGTGCATGAAATGACTTGCAGATGATTTCGCAGCCACGTGGTCATGTTCGCTCCCAGGGCCTGCCAGCCCCCATGGTCTCCTGGAGCCTCATTAGAGAGCAGGGGTGGTGATCTCTTCATTATAAATATTGAGCCTCAAAAGATGGTCACTCTCAGTGTTTTGGGGTGATTACACATCTCATTCATCTCCCAAGGGGAAGTTTGTGTTCGATGTTACTGTGGTTTCACCCACTAGAAAGGGGAAAAGAAACATTGATAAAGAAGGGAGAACAGATAGCACTATGTGATGAAAAGTATATCTGTATTTCTCATTTTCTGGATGACAATTGCTTAAAGCCTGTGCTGGTTGACTCTTCATTCTCAGCTGACAAAACCAAACATCTTTATCACACCATATTCCATGGTTCCCGCTATAACAAAATACCACCAGCTGGGTAGCTTATACGCAGCAGAAATGTATTACTCACAGTTCTGGAGGTTGGAAGTTTGAGGTCATGGTCGGGTGACAGCGCTCTTCTGGGTTGCAGACTTCTCCTTGTTTCCTCACCTGTGGAAGGGGCCAGGGAGCTCTGTGGAGTCACTTTTATAAGGGCACTAATCCCTTTCATGAAGGTGCCAGCCTCATGACCTAGTCACCTCCCAAAGGCCCCACCTACTAATACCATCACCTTTGGGTGTCAGGATTTTAACATGTGAATTTGTGGGGAATACACCATTCAAACCATAGCAGTTCATTATCATAATCTTTTGTGCTTCTCTTGCTTCATCATACTTTAACCTGGCAAAATCCCAACCGAGATTCAATCCAGCTCTCTGCCTACACCATGCCTGAACCTGAGAGCAAAATGACCCTGGAAAGAACACACATGCTGACTGGTTTCACTGTAAATTCACAGCCACCACCTCACTGAGCCCTTAGTCATGACTGGCAATGTGCCCATCGCTCCCTGGTTGGTTCACTTTCCTACCCTCCTACTTAGCTATTGCACATCTTGTCTTCTTTCCTAAGCCTCTCACACTCACTTCCCACATCCTGCCTCTGTGCAGATAGCTTTTCTTCCAATACTACTGCAGAACAAAACAAAACCACCCCAGAGGCCATTAGGAGAATCTCCAGCTCCCACCACACCTGCTCATCTCGCAGAACAGTGGCCACAGCTGTGCCTTCCTCCTGTTGACAAGGCACTTCTAAGACACACCTCTCCTTGACACTTGCTTTCCCGCTGGCCTTTATTCAGGATGTTACCCCAGCCATGTTTCTCCTTCCCTCTTGTATTAATCTGTTTTCTTTCTCCACTGGATCATTCCCATAATTCCAAAAAAATGCTATATTCTCCCAATGTGATAAAAACTAAACATTCGGCTGTTGACTCTATGTCTTTCTTTAGCCATTGCCCTATTTTTAAAATCTTTTTTTCAGCAAAACCCCCTGGGAGAGTTGTCTGTACTCCATTGATTGTGATGGGATGGCATTTGGAAACTGGGCTTGGTCACTGGGATGATCCCGGCTGCTAAATTCAGTAGCACAACCTCAACCTTCACCTTCATGGCCTGTTGGATCACCTGCCCTTCTTTATTTGGTCTCCAGGATGCCACACGTACCTGATTTTTCCTCACACCTCACAGGTCTTCCTTGTAAGTTCTCGTGCTGTTTTCACTCATTACCCCAACCTCTAACTGTTCGAATGACCCAGGAACCAGGCCTCAGGCCCCTTTTTTCTGTACCCCTTTGCCACCAAAGGCACCCCTCCTCCCATCCCAGGAACCCAAGCTCGTGTACTAAGAATTAAACATGAACTCCAAAGGCTTTGTAACCTGTGTTCTAGCTCCTGGTGGGGTTGCTAGAAAATCAATATTTGGTGGGAATTTTAATACATTTGCTGTTGTGGCTTTAAATAATATTTTATACAATGAAAACTTCCTAGTTAATCTCTCCTGGGGTCTGGACCTGTCTGTTCAGCTTCCCAGTTGAAATCCCCAGCTGAGGCTCTGTAGTCCCTCAAAATTGACCCTCCCAAAAGGGAACTCATCGCCCTGAACTGGGTCACCCTTCAGTCATCCCCATCTCAGATGGTGACACCTCCATCCTTTAGTTGCTTAGACTAAAATGTATTGGGGTCATCTTCACTCCTCTCTTTCTTCATTTCCCAAAGCCTATTCATGTGAAAATCCTAACCAGTTCCCATCATTTCCTCTGCGACCTTCCTGATCCAAGCCGCATCCTCTCTCACCTGCATTACTGTATAGGCCCCAGCTGGTCTGTCTCCTCTGCACCTGCCCACCCTCTCTCCATCCACCCTACACCAGTGCATTTCTGCACGTCGCATCATCACATCCTCTGCTCTGAGCCCTCCAGTACTCTCCCCTTGCTCAGTGGCCTATAAGGCCCTTGGTGATCTGGTCCCCTGTAATCCCTGACTCCCTTGGCCAGAGGTTCTTGCTCTAACACTATGTATGTGTCTTGTAAAACTTGTGTTCTGCAGTATGTACTCTAAAAATGCAGGGCTTATGAGAACATTGAGACTAGAGCAGACCTCACCTGCCTTATACAGCTTTAGAACTGCAGGGCACTTGGGAGAGCTGGGGAAGGGGGCACATTTCTGGGGACTCAGCTCGGGTGCAGCTGCACATTTTTAATTCTCTGAGGGCTGTCTCCTTTCTGCTACGGCTGGGTTTCTACTCCTGCTCTTCTGGCTCCTTTTGCCTAAGAAAAACCTTGTTTCCGTGTGATACCCACATTACCCTGCTATTTACCAATAGCCTCTGAGCTAATTGCTGTTCTGAGAGACACATGTAACAGAACAGCCTGTCCTCACTTACTGTCATCTTGGCTCGTTCCCAGATGTGTCAGGCAAGCACCTAGCCTTTTGCCCTGGCTCTTGTCCTCACCCAGAGTGCCCTCCCTCCAGAGCCCTCCCGGGGGTCTGCATCTCTTTCAGATCCTTATTCACACTCTTCCTGGGGAGCGTGGGCTTCCCCGACAGCCCATCTAAAAGGGCAACACCCTCACTGCCGTCCAGACATTCTCTTCTGCAGGACATTATGGATCTTTCTCCATGCTGCTTAGCGTCGCCTGGGATAGATGACTCACTTGTTGCCTAACCCACGGCCATGAGTACATGAGCTCTGTGGAGGCAAGGGTTGGGCGGGTTTGTTTCATTTGCTTCCTCTGTGTTTCTCTGCAGTATCTTCTGTGCCTGGGACATGGTCCTGCAAGTGCAAAGCATTTTGTCAGTATTTGTGGGATGAATGAATGAATGAACTCTAAGTTCTTTAGAATTCATCTGAATTTCCTTCTTACCTGCAGAAGAAATAGTCCATCTGCTTTTGTTTCTGTTCTGATTTGGGGTATATGTTTGTATGTGACAGGACAGTGGCTTTTTCAAACCTGGGTTCCTATGTTCTTTGCTATGCGTCAGACTTGCACGCTGGTTCATGCCTGCCACGCTGGGCTCGTTCAAACTTTCACAGCTTTGGTACTTAGTCATTTATTAAAGGGGTGTCCTGGGAAAATGTAAGATGCAGGTTGTGTATGCCTACTTGTACCCCTCTACCAACCTAAGAACTCCTTCTCCCACTAGCCACCCAAGCTCTTGGGCTGCCAATCAAAACTCAGTCCGCAGGCTTTTCAGACCTTGCCTGTGCGCTAGCTGCTCATAGGTGGCTGGACAATCATACTTTTATGAGAATTTGAACACATTGCCTTCACACGCACAGCCAGTCTCAATGTCTGGTCATAGAGTAGGTCATTCCATTACTCCAGAGTGGTGGCCCTGCTGCAGGTTTGTGCTGATGCTATAGGGACAGGGACATGGTGAGTAGCTCCCTGTTATTTGGGGCAAGGCTGCACAAGAGTGGTGATGGGAGCAGTTGGGGGAGGTGAGTATGACAAGTACAGAGGTTCTTGATGCAGAGAATGGTGGGGGAATCAACATGCTAAAAGGCACAGAAATGGACAGGTTCCTGGTGGGCTTGTTACTGGGATCCCAATATTTGACCTGTCTGCCTGGCTCAAAGAAGTGCACTAGCAAGGGTTTGCAGTAGAGCAAGAAAAATAGTTTGATATTGAATTGGCCAACCCAGAGGCGGGGTTACAGATTAGGGCAAAGTCACAGAACACCATGGGTTAGAGGTTCAGGCTCTTACTGAGAGCTGATTGGTTGGAGGTGAGTAAGGGTAATAAATCATTTCTTCAGGTCTTGAGGACAGCTCTGAGGTCTGCTCCAGCATCCCTTTTTCTGGTCTCATAGGAAAGTGGCCAGGGGGTCATTCTACCTTAGGGCTCAGGAGCTGAAACATAACTTAGATCAAGATGTTTTCTTTAGCCTGCAGAGGTCCAGGTGGTGTGACCACTTGTCAGGACTGGGCTGTTGTCTTCTGCTACCTTGGGTGTTGCTGAGTATAGTGGGGCTGGGAGGGGAGTGGCTAGGTCTCTGAGGGGAGAAAGAATGTAAGAGAGGAGGGGAGAGACATGGAGATGATTTCTAGAGCTAGGATTAAAAGCTAAATTTAATCAAAGTTATAAGAACCCTCAGTTCCAGATTTGGGGAAGAGTGTGGTGAATCATCCAGCACAGGCAGGGGGTGGGGAGGAGTATAGGGTGTAGGCTAGCTGAGGAGAGAGGTGGGCTCATATGCCATAGAAAGTTCTAAGTGATATCACTTCCCACTCCTCATCTTTCCCAACCAATCCCAGCCTTCTTGAAACTGTCAACTGTAAGCTTATGTGGCCTGTGCCCAGTACATAGATGGGTGCCTGGCATGTATAGAAAGACCTATCAGTTTCATGAATACATATGTATATACATGTGGTGTATAGGTTCATATACAGATGTACATTTGTATGCATATATATATATATATATATATATATATATATATATATATATATTTATATATATGAATGACCTATCAATATATCAATATTTCTACATTTTCTCTACAACAAACTAATTCTGTATCTAAATCCTTGACTAGCAAGTTGTCCATTAAAAACTAGCTTCATAGATTCTTAAGGTAATGGCACAAGTTGACACTTCATAACATATTTTGATGTGACCTAAACGCTCTGACACTTTCTCATTCTACCAGTGCTGACCCACCTCTCAGTTGGAGGTGATATCGCCCTCCAAACATTTTTTAATACCCTGAAATTCTTGCTTTGGTCTCCTGAACTCTTGGCTCTGTGAGATTTTTTTTTAAAAAAATAATCTGAGAAAGAAGGTTGAATGAGAGAGATCCTTAGTTGGGGTCTGTGATGAAAACAATAGCCCGCAGTAAGCCATGTGGGGCTCTGCCATTGACAGGCGTGTGTCATTACCATGTTCCTCCACATTTCTGCATCTCAGTAGACTAATGTAGCCAAATTTTAATAAGCAAATGATTTCTAGATACCAGATGCTTTAACCCCCATGAATGTACCTCTTTGGTGAGCTTTAAAAACTGTGGAGGGGCAGTTATTTGGGAGAAAAATGCCCATTTAGCCTTTTAAATCATACTTCTCAGGACTAGAATTAGAAGCACACAACTTCTTGCGTAAATGCCTTTGTAAATGGTCCCGCCTCTGGGCTTCTCTCTCCATGTGGAGGCCAGCTATCTTTGGCCGCTTCACAGCTCATTAGCAGTCCAGGGGAGAGGAAACAGATGAGATGAAGCTTAAATATGTCACATTGGTTATTTCTTAGCAGCTCTGATAAAAGGCTTAGCAGCAGGAGGTTAAAACTCTACTAAAGAGGTTTGAGGATTATCTGTGACTTTAGTTTATGGATGTTACCTTCCTCCTTTCCCCTCCTCCCTTTTTCTAACGATTAAGCATGAGTTGGCTGAAAACATTAATGAGGCCAATATAAAAATATTTTACTATCCTGTAGGTCCTTGAAAAAATGATTTTATTACTTACAGGAAAATCAAAATAAAATAAGACCTACTTTGCTCAGAATGTTATTTTTCTCAGTCAAAATTGGCAAGCTCTTGAAGACAAGTGGCTAATTATAGTAAAAGATTTGCTCAAGTCAGTGGATGCCTCTGACCTATGTTTTGGATTCTGTAGGCAGGAATTTGGCTGCTTACAAGTGGATCCTGATGCAGGTCCCCAGACCAGATTTATTCTGCAGATCTCCCAGGAGCAAGGGCACGGCTTTGGATGGGCAGACCCACATTGAGGTTCCACATTGAGAAGATAAACTCACACTATACTTCTTGGTGGGATCTCCAGTTTTGCTTCTCTAATAATCAGGTCTCTCTTCCCTCCTGTTAGAATTTATGGTCCTCAAAAGCAAGTTTTATCTGGATTTATGAAAATGGCCAGTTCTATGTGATGATGGACATAAATGGGTCGAGGTGCACAAAGAAGGAAACTATTCAGAGACATGGGCAAACTGTGAGACCAACATAAGTGGGGTAGCCAGTGGACAAGGTGCTGGATTTGAGAACTACAGGTGGAAACTTGGGGCACAGGGTAAATGAGACAGGCGCTAAGGCAGAGACTGGACTGGGATCTCTTCTGAGGCAATGCTCAAGTCTGGCCCTGGAACTCTGTCTTGGTGAGGACATTGGTGAAGTTTCATGGTCATTACAGAATGAGAGGGATGGATGGAGAGAAAAGATTATGGGAAGGTCAGTGGTGTCCGTTTCAGTCATATGATCCCAGTTCCATTTGATCATGGAGCTATAGAAGGTTTCCTTTGTTTAGTCTCCATCACCCGAAGGCAAATTGGGCCTTTAAGGACCAGTGAGATACTCCCTGTCACTGGGAGTTTTTGACATCTCAGAGGAGGCTGACTGATGGGGACAGGGGATGAGGACAGCTAAATCTTAGTCTCAGGAAAGGAGGCCTTGAGAAGGTAGTTAGTTCCCTTTTATCAAGAGCACAGAGTAAAGAGTTGGGAAGATCCAGACCACAGGGTCATCAAGCATGATGCAGGCTTAACCAACATGCAGTCTCTCACACAGGTAGGCACTTAATGCATGTTTGCTAATCACATGTTAGCTGCTGCCATACGTTCCCCCACCCTACCCCACCCTCCCCACCCTCCTGAGCTCATCAGAGTTCCATAGAAACCTTGAACCTGGTCCCTTGCGGAAAGCCAAAGGTGACTCTAAGAGAAAAGAGTTGCCTATCCAGAAGGCAGCTTTGCCTTCCTGGTGAGAACAGTTTTCTTCTCCGCGTGGTTTACCTTGGCAGAGACCAGTGTCTCTTTCCTGCAGACAGCTACTGTTTACAGCTGTTATCATGTTTTTCCTTCTCCCTCTTCCGCAAGCGCTCTTCTGTCCTTAACTACCGCCAGTTCACTGGGGGAACTGCTTTCTGAGCCACTGCCTTTCCCTTTTCCATGGGATCAACGTTGCTCTGTCTGTGTCATCTCAGCAGCGTTGGCCCATGTGCTCTGGGTTGTTGCTCAGAGGAGAGGTGTGACGGTGCACACAGGTTGGGGACCGGCTTCATGATTTCATGCATCTGGCAGTCAGGCCTCATTAAGATCCCGGTTCCATTCTGTTGGATTTCGTCTGGGACCTGCTGGAACTCGGGCTGGAGCTAACACTCGGTGGATATAAAAACAGTAAGCCAAGAAGTTTGCACTTCTCTCGACTGGAGCTGTTTACTTAGCTGGAGCAGGTTTAGTGGGTGGCCCAGCCTTCGCAACCGGTGAAGACAGAATTGAGCTGTAAAAACTTGGGTAAAGGAGGCCAGTAACACTCCTTCCATTTCTTCAGCTTTATCACAGCTTGTAAATTAGTTCAGTGGGTGTGTTGATCTTCTAGGAGCTAGTACGTTAGCCTTCTCCCCATCAAGTTATTTAGTTTAAATCCATGAGCTGTGCCCACTGAAAGCTCTTCCTGACCCGTGAAATGAATGACAATAACGTGTTAATAGAAACGATGACTTTCTGTGGCTCATTTTTGGAGTAGGTCCAGAGAATGACTGTGACCGGGTAGATTTTTGTTGTTATTTACTTTTTGTTTATTCATTTGAGTCATTATAACCTTGTTTTTTTGTCAATGTGCTCCCACCTGAGAGAGGCAAAAGGCTTGAATTTAGTGCAGTCAAGACATAAAACCTTAATCAATTGCCCATTACTCACCACCTTCAAAGCATTTTACTACAGTGAGAGTTTATTAGATTTCTCTCAAGCGTACCAAAGATTAAGATTAAATTCTTACATGTCAAAGCTATTCTTCTACTTACTGCCTAAAAAAAAAAAAAAAAACAACAAAAAACAGTTCACCTTTATCTTAAACACCTAAGCCAAAAATCCCTTAAAGAGGCCGTGCAGTGGGTGAGGACTCTGGAGTCAGATGGGCTATTGGAATTCTGGTTTTGCTGCTTCCCAGCTGTGTGACCTTGAGCTTCAGGGTCCCCTTCTGCAACAGATGATTGCAGAGCCTCTTCATAGGGTTGTGAAATGAGGTAATGCATTTAAAGAGCTAGAACAGTGTCTCCCCTGTAGGGGAAGTATGGGAGAAACAGTGAAGGGAAAAGAGACAGGACAGTCCAGGGGTGGAGCATGGGGTGGGGGCCGGGGGTAGGTGAGAGAAAGAAAGAAGGGAAGTGGAAGAACCTCAAATATAAAATGGCTACCCTTTAATTTTTCCCAAGGAGAGAGAAACAGATGTGCTGATGTGGTTTTGAGAATCCCTAGCATCGCCCTAACCGGTTTGGCTCAATGGATAGAGCGTCAGCCTGCGGACTCAAAAGTCCCAGGTTCAGTTCCAGTCAAGGGCATGTACATTGGTTGCTGGCACATACCCAGTAGGGAGTGTGCAGGAGGCAGCTGATCGATGTTTCTCTCTTATCGGTGTTTCTAACTCTCTCTCCCTTCCTCTCTGTAAAAAATTAATAAAATATTTTTTTAAAAAAAAGAGAGAGAGAGAGAGAGAGAGAGAGAGAGAATCCCTAGCATCACCAGCAAAGGATGGGAGCTTGAGTCAAAGCCGAGGTGTGGCCTGGGTGATGTCTGCCCCGGCCAGCTGCGTGGTGGACCCTGTGGTCCATGGCTCCCTATCGGCACACGGGACTTTATGGACATGTGTTTGGGGCAAACTTTGAGACCTGATTATTTGCACTCGATTGCCACAATGTGTAATTAGTTACTGGTGCTGGCTAAGGGTGTCAGTTCAGCATTTCTGGCAGAAGAAGCATGAAGTTTAATATTTGAAGGCATCTTTTTCAGGCGGTCTGCCCTGGCTTTTGTTAGAGCACTTAGGGTGGCATGGAGCAGCCAAACCTACTGGTTAACTCATTAGAAGTTTATTACTTAGAAATTCACCTTCTCAATTCACTTTATCAGGCCATAGCTCTTTCCTCTAAGAGTGACACTAAATGTGGGTTTCATATCAGTGGTCTAATTGGAGGGCTACGGAAATACATTTTGGAAAGACAGTAATAGCTTAAGAATGTTCCTTACATGGAGCTTTCCTTTCTAAAACATGAACTGAGCTATATCAAAACAGTAACTAGAATTTGAAATAAGACTGCACTACTTGGTTAGAAGCTCCAGGTGGGTAGGAATGCATCTGTGTTGTTCATAACTGTAGTCTTTGGGCCTAAATCCATATGCAGCTCAGAGTAGGCACTCACATGCTGAATTGATGGGTATGATATTTAAATTAGCATAGCTGTCCCTTGGGATAATAAGTCAAAGGGGAATATATATATATATATGTGTATATATATATATATATATATGTGTGTGTGTGTGTATATATATATATATGTATATATATATATATATATATATATAGAGAGAGAGAGAGAGAGAGAGTATGCAAATTAGCCGAGACGCCGTAACAGTCACGACTGGCTAAGGAGGAGGCTGCGCACACAGATGGGCGGGAGGGGATTGTGTGCGCGGTGAGGCAAGCCACGGATGGCACAGGCCCAGAGCGGACACACACACAGGGGTCATGCTCCAGCCACCGCTGCGCGGCTGGAGCAGGCCCAGAGTGGACACACCAGCAGTCCCGGCTCTGCGCGTGAGCTGCAGAGGAAACACCTTTTCTGACTGTTCTTTGGCTATGCTCCCCGTACACCACTCGCAATGTTCTTGGTAACTTGGGTAATAAGAATCCAAGAAGGTGATCTAGGGTTTTTCCACCTCACTCCTGGAGGAAAAAACGAAGATCCGCTGCTGGAGGGGATAAGAAATGTCATATCCTGCCTTAGCCAGTTTGGCTCAGTGGATAGAGCCTCGGCCTATGGACCACAGGGTCCGGATTCAATTCTGATCAAGGGCATGTACCTAGGTTTCAGGCTCCTCCCTGGCCAGGGCTCAGGTCAGGGCTCATGCAGGAGGCAACCAATTGAAGTGTCCCTCTCACATTGATGTTTCTCTCTGTCTTTCCCTCTCTCTTCCACACTCTCTAAAAATCAATGGAAAAATATCCTCAGATGAGGATAAAAAAAAAAGAAAGAAAAAAATATCATATCCTATGAAAGAGACATCTTGAAAATGCCTAAAGAACGTTGTCATTTTTTCGTGGTGAAGGGATTGGAGTCCGTGTTCATGGAAACACCTTGGCGGCTGTGGCGGCTGGCAGTGGCAGCAGCAGCAGGGTGATGGGGGTGGCGCCTTCCCCTGATCAGTCTGGTTGCCTCCTGCAGAGGGAAGCCAGACTGCGGCTAAGTCGTCAGTAGGACATCCCCTGAGGGCTCCTGGACTGTGAGAGGGGGCAGGCTGGGCTGAGGGGACACCCCCCCCCCCCGCACCAGCGCACGAATTTTGTGTACTGGGCCTCTAGTAGAATTCCTATTAAACCAAAACAGAAGTCCTTATGCTCGAAATGGCATCACTTTTTTTTTTTTATGGTCAGGACCCATTTTTGTTTCAATTAAAGAAAATCATGATATAAAGGAACATAAAGTGAAATATTCTATATTCATATTGTGTTTTGACATCTGCAATAAGTTTTAAATAAAAATGTCCCAAATCCTATTATATTGACATTGCCATGTGTTTCTTAGAGGTATTGTTTATTCAGATCTAAAGTGAAGGTAATTTGTGGCCACTCAGAGTGGACATGTTTTTCTCCTTATTAAAGGGCATATCTTCTGGGCGCAGCCGTGCTCTCCCAGAGCTCGCATGTTTCTCTCGATGCTGTGCCTTATTGCCATTGCAGAATCTAAGGATTACATGGTCTTGTTTCCTTCCTGATAGTCTTTTGGCCATTTTAGAATGTGCCAGGTCCACTCACACAGCTAACTGGCTTATTCCCTCCGCTCTCTGTTCTGATCTTATTAGATTGTTCTCCACCAGCTAGATGTTTAGACACTGGAAAGAATGGTTATAATCCTCTCCCTTCACTACCTTCCCTTCTCTTTCTTTCCCTAAAATTGGCCTAATTTAATAATTTTATTAATAGCATTAGAAATAATGAAAAGTGTATGTGTATGCACAGACATATACAGAGAGAGAGAGAGAGAGAGATTGATGGGGGGTCATTTGATTTGGTATTCTATTAATGCTGAAATTTCTTATTAAACAAGTGTTACAGATGAGTGTGTAGTAAACAACATTGTCTTCCTGGGATGTGGAGAAAACATGCGTCAGAAATTAGGCCTCCTTTTCCCGGTGGGTGTGGAAGTCACGTGCCAGGGAATGAAGGGACCCTGTAGCCAGGGCTGAGTGAAAAGTAACACTGGAGAAACAGGCTTGGAGAAGTGAGAGCTGACGGCCCTGTTCTCCTGGCAGACTCGCCGTCTTCCCAGCTTCTCCTGGGCCTCGGGGGGCCCCTCTGGAATGACCAAGTGGAGTGCCCAGCCCTGGGCTCTGAGCTGGCCTTGGATCGCTGTCTTCACCCTCCCAGTGGGAGCGGAACATGGCAGGGCCGGCTCCTCCCGGATGAGTGATCCCAGGGGAGGCCCGGGGGGTTGGGATCGTCACTGGCAACACAGTGGCTGTCTGATCTGCCCACTGGAGAAAAGTGAGGAAGAGGGATCCTCTGGGACTCTGGAAATATAAACCCAAATAGAAAATGAAAACCGAAAAATGCACTCGGAGTCCATGAAAGGTGTTAGAACTCTCTGCTGGTCATGTGACTTGTTCTTGGCATTAGGGAGCCAGGGGCCCTTGTGGTCTAATCTGGAAAGAGTCGCTGACTGTGTCACCTTGGCAAATTGGTTGATCTCCCTGGGCTGCGGTGCTCGTCCAGCTGCTGGCCTCACTGAAACCAGATGCTGCCTCTCAGAACAGCTCTCAGTCATAAATAATATCGTATATACTTTGTTCCTGGCAGCGAGGCCTGAACTGTTATAACCCCCTGTTTTCACTTGCTTCTAAATTTCTGGAAATTTCTCCTTCGGGCTTGAATTTTTCCATGCTCGTCCTCAGCCCAGAGCTTTTTGGAAAGTGTAAGTGTAGTTTTACGTAGCGGTTCTTCCTGAATGATGGGAGAAAAGGGGCCGCGCATTGTTTTTCAGTTCATTAAATAAATTTTAGTTCTTCCTGGTATACCCCAGGAAACTGCTGGGCTGTGACATTGAAAGTGTTTAGTTAAAAAAAGAATCCTGGTATGCTAAAGAATGTCTGCGGAAAACAGTTTTAGGTGGCTGAGTGCATCTTCCTGTCTTTAAACAAGACCACACACAAGCAGGACACATATAAAAAGCTCTAATCCACTTTTAACGATGGCCAAAAGGACGACCCACAAATCCGCTCAGTAACCATTCCAGTCACTGGGAGGCAACATTGACCACCATCAGTTGTCATATTTCTTGATCACTTGGTCCCTACTTTCAGTCCTGGCTCCTAAAGAGACCCCATGATTAGGTGCTGGCATTGACCCTGGGCTACATTGGGAATGAAGTTGACTGAGTCTTTCAGGTTCCCTTCAAAAAAGCCTTCTGGTCCTAGCCAGTTTGGCTTGGTGGATAGAGCGTTGGCCTGCGGACTGAAGGGTCTCAGGTTCAATTCCACACAAGAGCACATATCTTGGTTGAAGACTTGATCCCTGGCCCCTGGTTGAGGTTCATGTGGGAGGCAACAAATCGATGTGTCTCTCACACATTGATGTTTCTCTCTGTCTCTCCCCTTCCCTTCCACTCTCTCTCAAAATCAACAGGAAAATGTCCTCGGATGAGGATTAGCCAAAAAAACCCACACACAACAAAATAGCCTTCTATGAGCCCCAAATTAAATCATGTATTTCTTCGTAGCTCTTATAACATGATTACATACATGTGTGATGACTTTGTTCTACTTCCCTAGGAGGCCAGCAGCTCTGTAACAGCAGGACACATGGCTGTTGTACTCACCATTGTGGTTGTGGCACTTAGGTAAATACAGAGCATATCGTAGCAACTCATTGCTGAGTAAATTAAATGGCCCCAAGTACAGTGTTCTTGTTGGAATTTAATCATAGATTTGTCCACTCAGATATGGGTATGTGTATTCAGCAAGCCTCATTGAGTATCTACTGTATGCCATGCATGGCTTTCCTTGGGCAGATAGCATGGAAGTTCTTGAGGATTCTCCAAAATAAAAAAATTATATTATTGCTATACCTAACATTGGAATATTGGGCTATTAAACCCAATACCATTGCTAACCTAAAATTGGAATATTGGGTTATTAAAGCTGAAGCCAGTCAAAAGAAATTTATCATTTATTGGGCATTGATTATTTGCCCGGCACTGTATTAGGTACTGAAAGGAGAACAGTTAGTAAGAGTCTCGGCCAAGAAGTCGCTTATAGGTTGACAGCAGCAAGAAAACAAATTCTGAAATAACTATTATTCATGGTGGAGTATAATTGGTGGCAGGAGACAACTGCAGCAGAGATACCACTGTACCTTGTGACCTTGTGCAAATGTCCTGAAGAATCAGGAAAAGCTTTATGGCATTCCCTTTGTGGTCAGAGGCCCCATGAGTATAGACAGTTGGGTCTAGTCCCTCTCATAGTTATCCTGCACTGCTTCCCCTGCTAGCCATATGCACTCTCTCTGTGTGTCTTCAACTGCAAGAAACTGGTCAAATCTATCAGTACTGGGAAGTAAACCAGAACGAAGGTCAAGTGCTTGACATCCAGATCATGAGGGTCATTATTGTGTACACAAGAGTCCAAGACCTATTTATGCTTGTATGAGCTTGGGTATGGTGTTGTCTCTGGGCGTCTATGTTTCATTCCAAGTGTGAAGAACATGTCATAGTTACATGAGTGTATGTAATCATGGGTGATGTAGGTGATCAAATTGAAACAAACAGCTCACTGAGCTCCAGCCACACCGACTGTTCTTCCGTCCTCTAACCTATCTACCTGTCTGGAATGCTTCACCCTCAGATTTTGGCATCGTTGGTTTCTTCTGTTATTCAGGTCTCAGTTCACCTGATAGGTCTCTTGGACCCCAGTTTCAAAGTAACCCCCTCAGCCCACCCATGTCCGTCTCCGTCAGCTCTATCACATCACCCTTTATGCTGTTTTTATAGCATTTATCCCATCTGACAGTTTACTTTTTATTGTCAGTTTTCTCCCACTTCAGTGTCAGTCCCAAGAAATAAGAGATCTTTATTAGTCTATTACTTCACGGAAATAAGTGCCCAGGAAAGTGCATGGTGTGTGATAGGTGCTGAAACATGCTTACTGAATGACTGATTGAGTGTGTGAATGGCCAGAGGCTGAGGGAAACACTCAAGAGTCCTATTCTGCTTTTTTTAAAAAATATATTTTTATTGATTTCAGAGAGGAAGGGAGAGGGAGAGAGAGATAGAAACATCAATGATGAGAGAGAATCATTGATTGGCTGCCTCTTGCATGCCCCACACTGGGAATCAAGCCCGCAACCAGGGCACATGCCCAGACCGGGAATTGAACCATGACCTCCTGGTTCATAGTTTGATGCTCAACCACTGACTGAGCCACGCCAGCTGGGCCTATTCTGCTTTTTTTTTTTTTAAAGAAAACATCTTGCAAGAACATCAGCTGTTCGGGAGGGGCCCCTGCCTTGGCTCCAGCACAAACCTCCTCTCTACTGGTGCAGCAGCGGGCGCTAGGAGCGTCCGTACCCATGCTCTCCCGATGAAAGATGTCGGGGATACAGGCTCCCTATAGTCGGTACTGCGAAGCTACAGTTGCGGAGGCCGGCATCTTCCAGGATTTAATCCATATGCTCATTCTAAGCCTTTCAGGCATGGGATGCACTGGGCTCCAGGTGTCATCTAAAACGTTGCTTTAGGTTAGAAAGCTGTTTATGCTGTAGATCTTCTCTGAAACTTGTCCAAAACGTTCCAGTTTCTCTTGCTAATGGTTTCCATCTGCCAAAGAGCTTGTCTAGTTAGAAAGGAGGTTGCTGAAGACACTTGGCACATCTTTCTCATGTTACATAGGCTGCTTCTGTTTTAATTTTTTTCTTTACTGGGAAACCTGCTAATAAAAGAAGAGAAAAAAATGGACTTCTCTTTTTAAAAGAGAAAATGTTACTCAGGTTGAGAGTTCTGGTTATCTAAAATGTATTTCTCTAGCCTGGCCAGTGTGGCTCAGTTGATTGGGCATCATCCCATACACCAAGAAATCTCTGCTTCCATTCCTAGTCAGGGCACATGCCCGAGTTGCGGGCTTGACCCCCAATAGGGGGCATTCAAGAGGCAGCTGATCAATAATTCTCTCTTATCAATGTTTCTAACTCTCTTCTGCTCCCTTCCTCTCTCTCTAAAATCAATAAAATTCCAAGTGTGTGTGTACAGTATGTATGTATGTATATATATTTTTTTCTAGTTCTTATCTGAATTTAAAAAATGGAGCTAATAGAAAAATTTGGGATTTGGGGTGAAAAGGTTTGGGCATTTTTATGGGTTCTCTCAGCTATTTAAAAATAATTTTAAAAGACTTATTTGCATTGTTCAAATTAAAATTTTCAGCAAAAAAGAAAGGTTAAAGTCGTGTGTGTTTTTTTCTCAGCTTGACTTTTTGGGCATTACGAATTTATAAACAGGATTTTTTTGAAGGGGGAACATAGATAGGACTATTGGCCAAAATAAACACTCCATTGTTTCATAGTTTTGTACTGCACATAGGAAAAACATCCCTGTCCTTATTCTGTTAAGGGGACACAGATTCCCAGATTTGTAAGAAAAGGTCAGTGGTTTGATTGAGCCACTTCGTATGGAAAAGGGTGTTGCATGTTGATCGCCAAATTTCTGTCAACTCAAGCAAAAACATTCAGATGTCAAACATTTTTTTCTCATTCATTATGTAAGAAGTTTATGTGTGTTGGTGCTTACCAGAAGAAATGGCACAGATATTGTTCATTTGCAGCAGTCTGTTGAAATAGCCTGATCAAAGGCATTTTCTATTTGAAGCTTAAAAGTGACGGTATAAACACAGGTAAATTCACTTCTAGTAGATTGGTCTTTCCATTATTTGACAACTTTTTTCACTCTGACAACAACATGAGCGATGGTGATCAACAAAAAAACTGCTAAATATAAAAACATGTTTCTCTCATCTTAAGATGACAGGTCAAAAAGCACCCATCCCTACGCCCAGCTCATCCTGAAAAAGAGGTTAGTGTTGAGTCATCACTGGTCTTTGCTGCCAACGTGGGTTGGCATTATGGTTGCTGGTTGGGCAATTTTTCTCACTCCCAAGGTTATTTCTCCCCTTATAAGAAAGAGTATCAAAACCCAAAGATCATGTACCTTGTGGTGAGGTGGTTGGCTCTGCTTCCATTCAACCAGGGCGCATTTAGTGGAGGAGAAAAAGAACATTTTATTAGGACCTATAATTATCCAGGCATTATGCAAAATAATAGAGGAGGTCTTGCTTCTGAAGTCTTAGATCTAATTCCCCTTGGGCACCAGAGAATGAGAAAGCCAAGCTGAAAGGCTCTGGATGATTTTGAAATTTACTTTGTTCTGTAAACCACATGCCCACATTTATCAGGCACCCTTTCCAATAGGAAATAGTGTCAGTTTAACACTAAATGTATTTATTAAGCCTCTATTGTCATAAAGGAACTTATAGTTTGGAAAAGAGAAGACAACTTTTCACCTCAGGGTCATAGGCAGGCTGTGATAAGCTGAGGACAAGAGTGAGAAGAAAGTACAGTGGAGTGCCTGGCCAGTGTGACTCAGTAGTTGTCACCAGGAGGTCATGGTTTAATTCCCAGTCCGGGTACATGCCTGTGTTGCAGGCTCGATCCCCAGTAGGGGGCGTGCAGGAGGCAGCCAATCAAAGATTCTCTCTCATCCTTGATGTCTCCCTCTCCCTCTCCCTCTCCCTCTCCCTCTCCCTCTCCCTCTCCCTCTCCACTAAGCAATGGGAAGTCATTGATGAATAATATACAAGAAAATGTCATGTTTAGAGACAGAATTTGATTCCTGGCAGCAAAATCCAGATGGGTTGGAGACAGGAGAGTTGGAAAATAGGGAGACCAATGAGGACTGTATAGCAATAGTCGCTAAAATGAACAAAGAGATCCATTCTCATTTATGATTACAACAAAACCTCCTAGCAGATTAGTGTCTTTCAAAGGCACAGTAACAGTTTAGAACACAAATGAAGTGGAACAATTTAATGTTGTTTCTTTGTAATGGGATTTAGTCTGGATGGTTCAACTGTGGAATTAGGAGCAAAATCTAATGTCACAGATCACAGACAGCTGATAAATGCTATAAGACATACACTGAGTGGCCAGATTATTATGATCTCTGAACGCATAATAATCTGGCCACTCAGTGTGTGTGTGTGTGTGTGTGTGTGTGTGTGTGTGTGTGTGTGTATATATATATATATATATATATATATATATATATATATATATATATATAATTAGAGGCCCGGTGCATGAATTCGTGCATGGGTGGGGTCCAGCCACCCTGGCCAGGAGGAGGGGACATGGGCGGTTGGCTGGCCTGCCTGCTGGTCGAACTCCTGGTAGAGGGGACAATTTGCATATTAGCCTTTTATTATATAGGATATACACTGAGTGGCCAGATTATTATGCGTTCAGAGATCATAATAATCTGGCCACTCAGTGTATATTCAAATAAATATGTCAATATGAATCCCCTGTTACTTGTTAAAACTGTGCCCATCTCACTCTTATCTGTGGCATTAAAGCTGGCAGGGCTGCGTGCCCTGACCCACAGTAAAGGCAGCCTTGGCCATTTCCCATTGTTCCGCCTGTAACGACAGATGTCTGAGTCCTGAGGGTAAATCAGCCAGCCAATTTTGAGTTGGAAAGCCTGCATGAAAGAGGATGCTGCATACTGTGTAACTGAAGTTCATTCTCAGGGACACAGCTGAACTCTTGGGCGAGTCACTTAGTTCCTGCTTATACTTGAGGCATCAGTAGGTTTCACATCTACTTGCTTAAGGTGTTATTCCTTCCATCCCTAAGATCTAAGACTTCTTCTAGATCTAGGATTTTTAAATACCTCATTATCAGCTAAAAATGGAACCAAAACTCATTCTCAGGACCAAAAGGAAAAAGAACAAATAGAGGGACTCCAGTCCGTCTTCCCGACTTTGTGACATTGGCCCATGTTCTTCACCTGAAACAAGCCGAATGTGGAATTAGCACTAGAGAGAGAATGAACATGTTTGCTTTGGACACTGGCTACAGCCTACAATGCAAATTAAAATTCTGATGGAAGAAGACAAATTGTCATGTGGCTGTTCCGTTTTGGAAATGTTAACTGACAAAATTTAAACTTTTACAATATTTTTTAAAAATCCAAACCTTATTAGGAAAACTCAGGCAGTCAAATATGCATGAATGAATGGGAGCACTTACCTCTGAAATTGTCATGGAATACACATCCACCTGTCTTATAACATAATTCACGTGCCAGTTGAGTTCAAAGGGCAAGATGAGCCCTGGGAGTAACTCAGAGTGGCAACTGTGATGTTTTTATGTAATCTATTGCCTGCTTTGCCCTTTTCATGGGGAAAAAATTAGAAGGACTTTTAATTTTCTAGATGCTGATGTAATTCAGTTGTGGCTATGGAAATTAAGCCTTGGAGTGACATGTGAGGTATACCAGTTGTTCACAAGCTGTGTCATACGCAGACATAGGTTGTTGGCACAAACTAAGTCACCTGTTCTCTTGGTGTTCCCCTCTTTCAATGAGGGTGGCTAAATACATCGTTTCTTGATAAGCAGTTCAAGCTGCTCTCATCAATTCATTGGAAAATGTGAAGGATATTCCTACGTGACATGCAGAATAAATATATAAGGGAAACACATCTGCATACATACATTGAAAAATAAATGGAAACCTATTGGCACAGTTATATTATTTCTTAAATGTTAAAAATCATTTTATTTAAACCATTGATTCTGTCTCTAAGGAATTCTCAGCAGGGACTTCTGAGTTCATTCTTAATTGTTATTACATAGCAGTGGCAGAAAAATAAACGAATTATGGACTTTCTCAGGATATGCTCTGTGACCACTCAAGTGTGGCATTGCGGTGTGTTTGCACTTGAACTGAGATGACCACAGATGCATGAAGTTCTGGACCATTATGTCCTTTACAGGGCTCCTGCCTCGTGTTGTCCTTTTATGGTTACTCTTATGTTTCTCAATCAACTTAATCACATTGAAGTATGTGAAGTATTTTGGTTCTTGTTTAAATGGGTATTTGCAGTGCAGGTTTAACAATGAGCCACTTGAGTCATTTAGGAACCAGCTCCTTTGTCATCATTTGTTGCAATTCAGGTGACTAACCGACACTTCGTGGTCCAGCTTACCAAGACCTTGTTAATGTACTTGTGACTTCTGGGAGAGAGACTGTTCCTCAGTCATAGAGTTTTTCTCTGGAATACTTAAATGAGAAAAAATGGTCATGGCCAGAGCACCACACGCTACTGGAAGGCTGGTGACATGTTTTTGTTTTTTTGTGTGTGTTTTTTTTGCATTAACCAGACTCTGCTGGCAGCAGACCTCTGGGAAGTCTTGTGACAGGATCTGCCCTGTGTAACATCGCGTGTGCTCTGCTTTTCTTCTTGGAATCCATGAAGAAAATGTTCCTCAGCCCAGAAGCTGGGATTGAGAAAGCTCCCCTTCCTTGTTATACAACACGAAGTCTGGTGAGGGTCAGCAGTTGAGCCATGAGGGTGGAGAGGGTGGGGAGAAGGGTGATGGTCACAGATTCAGTGCCAGAGCATATTAGCTCTTTATTATATAGGACAAATCCCCTAATAACATGTATGTCCCACTTATACCATTTCAGAATACATTGCTCAGTATACAATTTGGTTTTGGGGGTCAGGATACAAAAACCTGGACAGCTATAACCCGGTGACTCACCTGAGTCACCATTCCAGCCTCCCGACCTCTCCCCTCAGATCCCCTCCTCCCAGTATTGTGGCCGGAGTAGATGCCCCACATGTGGAAAGTCATGAATCTCCTTTATCTTTATATCTGTATATGTTTTTATGACATTATTATTTTTTACTCTGGGAAGGGATATAAACTCAGAGTTCTCTGACTTATTTTGTTTTATATTCGATGGAAAAATAAAGAACAAACTAAAAATGAAATAGCTGTTTGTGTGGGGCCTGTTTTCAACTTTCTTTAGAACTTTCATTAGAGAGAGAGTAACATAAAAGGAATCCAGACTTTAGCTTACATTATTTCAATATTTACCAAATTTCTACATAAGCAAGCCTTGTGCATTTATAATCGGAAGAAAAATCAGAATTATCTCTGGGAAAAAGAATCATTTTCAGGCCAGTATTACACCTACTCTTCATTTAGCTCATCGTCTTGGTGTAAATATGAAGTGTCTAGGAATAAAATCCTGTTTGAAGCAGAAAGCCTCATGTGTGTCCCACTTACACCATTTCAGAATACATTGCTCAGTATACAATTTGGTTTTGGGGGTCAGGGTACAAAAACCTGGACAGCTATAACCCGGTAATAAGCCAGCCTCCTTGTTCTAAGCACTTCCCTACTATCTTTGTACAACCATTATTATGTATTACCTGTTTTTATTATTTGACTAGAGGCCCGATGCATGAAATTCGTGCAAGGGGCTCAGCCCTCACAGCCCCAGCTTCGTCTGGAAGGTTGTCTGGACAGTCATTCTGCTGTTTGGTCTAATTAGCATATTAGCTCTTTATTACATAGGATAAATCCCCTAATAACTTGAGGTTTAGAAACTTGGTTTAGGAGAAAGTGAGCCAGGGTGTCACCTGTTTTCTTAATTAGACCAACATAATATTCCTGTCTGCCTAGGATGGTCATTTCTGTGGGCTTGAATAATCCCCCAAATACAACTGTTCATGAGTTCTAAAATCCCAAATGCTTCTGGGTCCAGCACATTAGGATGACTCATAACTCTATTAGGAAGGTTTATTAAAAAGCCATATCAGAATGTCATGCGTTCGGGCAAATTTTCTTTCTTTCTTTATAGGTATTGAGAATCAAGTTTCAGCTAATATTTTTACACACGTTTCATGTGATTATTCTCTCCCACTACTCTTTCAGTTGAACTAGAAAGATCTGGGCTGGCTGGCCACAAAACCACTGGCTCATTGGTCCTTTGCCCATGTTTAAACCCTGATTATCTGGGACCCGACTTCATCATAGTGAGTTCCAAAGTGTACAGAGCTCTGAGTAGCCCTCATCCGTGTGTTTGGTGAGCCATCCTGTCAGCATCCACACCAGCCGGAGTGGAGAAGGGGAAGCAGAAGGGATGGGCATTGCCATGCAAGAGAGGTACGTGCCACCTCCACTTACACACCCCGTGAGCCAGAATAGAGTCATGTGACCACAGTTAACTGCAAAGTTGCCTTTGAGATGATATCTCTCATTGGATTCTATTACTCAATGAAAGTGGGGAGAGTGAATATTGGGGGACAACGAGTAAGCTTCAGAATATACTTTTTCTATGAAATAGTGGATTGAAGAGAGCCTGAGTGGGTATTGGCAGGCCATTCCTGAAGGCGATGGGAGATGGTGGCTAGGACCACCTGTAGAGAGAGGATAGAGAAAATGAATTCAGAAATGCTGCAGAGTGACACTGACAGAGGAAACAGGGTGGAGGAGGTGCAGAAAAGGGCCAGATAACTCCCAGGTTTCTGGCTTGTATTGCAAATGCTGGAGAGAGACCAGGTTTCAGGAGGAGGTGTTTATGGGGCCCTGCCTTTAACTTTGAAATGTGATTTAGAGGCATCTGTCAGACAGGCTGTTTCTACGCATCCAACATATGCCTTCTAATAAATTAACCACCCATTCACGGTCAGGTGAGAGCCCCAGGTCTAGTCATTGTTAACTAATCTATTCAAATGCATGGGCCTCTGGGAGGGTTTCTTAGTAGTAACAGGCTTGGTTGTATCACATGTCACAGAATGATTAATCACATACAAAAGTAGGAAAACCCGCCAGGCAGAGGGAGCCTTTTAACCCGCTAAAGGCCTTGCTAATTCTCTGTCGTCATAAATCATGAGCAGTCTCCCTGTGTTGATAGTAAGGACAGGACCGTTGGTCACACAGGAATATTAGTCACATGGACTTGTGTGCGGCAGCTCAGCCCACATTCTGTGATGGGCATCGTCATGACTGTTTTAACCACGTGCGGAGCTGCAAGAACCACCACAGAGCTCCAGAGCCAGGACGCGGGTGTTTTGTTTCTTGTGTTGCTTGTCAGGTAATTCATTAAGTGTTTAGTGTTTTGCACCTTTTAGTTGATTTGTGATATTTTTTCTTAGAAAGGCCTACTTTGTCGAAGTGCTATGTCTTCCTGCCCAACTGACCAAAACATCCTGCAATTGATGTGCAGGCGGTACTAACGATAGGCTAGTCGACCGTTTTGCACCACTGATGGGTGCTGTGGTTAAACATTTAAATTAAGTATGTTAGGATTTCCAATGGGCACTGGTGTTTTGGAGTTCATTCATTTTTCCTTCATTTAACAAATGAAGTGCTACAGTCTGGCCACATGGGATACTCAAGCGAGAGTCCAGTGAGCACAACAAATGGGTGGACGCCTCTGCCCTTGGGAGCTCCATTCCTGCACTCCTGGAAGCCAGGAAGTCAGATTCAATAAGCCTGTCGCTGTCTGCAACCCATCCAAAGTGCCGTCGTTGTCAAATTGCAGTGCTTGGTCTTCTTCTTCTGGCTGGCCCTGTTGTGATGGGTCTGTTGAGGCTCCAGCCTCTAAGGCCTGGCTTCCACTTCCATTGGCAGAGGCAAGGAAGTACCAGGAAAGGTTGGGGAGGAAGGGAGGGGGCATTTTGTGAGGCAATTGGGAATTGGGCTGTGTGCCTTCGTCTACTCTTCTGCTACCAGGTGCGGGTGGGAGAGGGGGGGGAGAGAAAGAAATTGAGGGAGGTAGAAAGAATATAACTGATTTGGGGAGAATTTTGCACAGGTTTATATATGAAAGCAGCAAGAAACTAGAGAGTAAGACATGCCTGGCAGTGACCAAGAAACTTGCATGGTGTTCTACCTTCAACCCCACGCTCTCTGCCAGACTTTAACCAGATTAGTGTAACGTGGCTGCTTGCACACATGACTGAATGAAAAAGGAAATTGAAAAGGTTCTTTTCATAAAGCCCAGGGAAACCATAGGAAAATCCAGTCTCCTTCAGGAATGTCTGCTGTGCTGTTGGTTAGTACACCCGTCTTACTGACGTTGATCAAAAGGCTGACGGTCATGTGTCTTGTTATTTTTAACTGGCTTTCGCACCTTTAGATGTAAATCTCCAACATGGCTTGGGCCGTGGTTCTCCTCCTCCCATCTCATTCTTCCCGCTCTGGCTTAATTTATTTGTGCTGCCTTTTCCCCCTGCTTCCCTGCTCTTCTTTCTACTCTCCGCAACACTTCTCTTGCTTGTCCTGGAGTTTATAAAGTATTCCTTTTAGGCAAAGCCCCAGACGGCCAGCCTTGTCTGGTCAGCATTGAGCTGTAATTTGGGCTTCCCAAGTGTGTTCTCTGAATGAGAGCCTAGTGTTTGGAGTATGTCAGGAGCTGGTCCATTTCGAGAAAGTCCACAGAGGTTATAATTTGCTCTCAGGAAGCACTTGGGGGTTTTAATTCGGTCCGTGTTTTACATGTGAGCAGTCAGTTTATATTTTCAGGGAAGGTTGTGAAGAGGAAGTGACAGCCCAATTGCACGTTTGCTTGGCTTTTCTTCTGAAGTCCTGGGGACTCAGCACTTGGAGGAGAAGAAAAACAAGACTGTCCTTCTGCGCTCCTCGCCGGACCTCCTGGCTGATTTTCTCTGATGCTCGGGGTTGCTCACTGCAGGCCTGATGAAAGCTGTCCCCTCACCTGAGGTGAGGGGAAACCGCTTATTCTAGCTCATTGAGAGCATTCAGATCAACTTCCAATGGAAGGACATGCTCCCGCTTCCTCCACACACCTATTTAATAGCGTCCGGGGTCTCTGTTCATTCCTTCAACAATTTATGTAAAACCAAACTTTTGGGGCACTGAGCGAGGGAGTGGGGGGTGCGGAGACAACCCCAGGAGGGAGATGAGAAGTCCCGATGTCACGGTGCTAGGGTGGAGGATCCCCAAGGCTGTCCTGGAAGCAGAGAGCAGGTCGGGAGAGAGGGATATTATTAGAAACACAGTAAGTTGAGGTGACCTGGAGCTGAGGTTGGGGGTGCATCACAGAGGTGGAAAGAGGTCAGGAGGCAGAGGGGCCGGAGGTGTGACAAACCTGGAGCCCCCGAGAAGATTCCTCCTTGGACAGAGGTGGAGTGGGAAGGAAGTTGGTGGGACTTGGGAATGAGAGGTAGGGAGAGGCCAGGTCTGGCCACACAGGGCTGGATGTACCTTCTCAGAGTTTATCACTTATACTGGGCAGTTTGAAGCAAGGCTGTAGGAGATGCTGAGTTCAGCTTGGACAGGAATCATTTGAGATGCTTTGGGGCATCCAGTTGTATTATCTCCCCTGCCCTCTGGCTCTTGAGCCTTCCCATGATGCTCCATGTAAACCGCCAGCCTGGGGTTCCCTGGAGCTTCTCTGCCTCATTTGGAAGCAAAGTTTTAACTGGTAGCATGATCACAAGTGGCTGAAAGTGAAAAATTCATTTGAGTCATTTTTATGTTTGATGGGAAGATCAAGGCCTTACTACTCCTCTTCTACGAGATATAGAAGAACTGGTTTCCCTCTGACCAACTGCAGTGGAAAGCATTCAGGTGGCTGTTCTTGGACTTGGTAGGTGGACAGTCTCCGTGACTCAGCAGTGCTTCGGGGTTCAGCTCATGCCAGCCCTCCCCCACCAGCCCACTGATACAGGAGAAATCGGCCGGGCCACTGAACGCCAGTTTCCTGATTTACACTGTGGTGGTCCCACATGGTGGTAAACAAGACTCCTGGGACTTGAACGTTTAACTTGGAAGTACAGAAAACAAGCTCTCTTGAGCCAAGATGCTGGATTTACGAGGACATGCTAGATTTATGAGGACAAAGATAGCCTGCCCTTTCCCCTTCTACGCCACCTTTTCTTTCCATAAATACATTCTCCTTGTCCTTATCTTCCCCTACCTCGTCTGTCGGAGACTTTGACCTTGGTTATGATTTGCCTTTCCATTGACACATCATCTGTGTTTTTAATTTCCTGGTTAGGCCTGAGGTTAAGAGGAGAAGCAAGGCCAGCAGCTGATTGAGACAGGCTCTCCCTGGCTTTCTCACTTTCCCTGGGTCATCTCATGCCCAGCTTTGTGTGTTCAAAAAAATAGGTGCATCACCTGACCTAGAGGTGATCAGACTCAAGAGCCCGATTTATACCAGCCAAATTCAAGAGGTGGGCGAACATATCAGGATGCCAATGCATTTGTTTCTTCTCCATTTCCACTGTCAAGCCATTTCATTTCGGTTGGTTATTGGATTAGTTTTCCAGATAGAGAGCAAACCCAGGAGGCAGGATAAGAATGAGAAGGCCCTTTGGCAGTTGCAGATTTGGAATGGAGGGACAGAATGACTTCAGGAGAGAGCTTCGCCAAGCTCTGAGAGATTGTTTTACCGTTTCTGCACTGGGACATTCTTCTTGGCCGGTCAAAGCACTCTTCGCCAGAGGTAGCTGGAGGAGACAAAGCCATAAATTATTTACCATCTAATTTTTTTTTTGCATTCTTCATCCATCATTAATTGATTGGACTAGACTGTCTCTGAAGGCCCTTCTGCCTCCAAATTTCTATGCTCTGCTAAAAAAAAAACCCTCTCCTTCTAGACCTGTTTCAGTAGTGACTAGGTATTACCTTCTTTCTTTTTTTTTTCAATTGTATTTTGTATTGGTTTCAGATGTACAGCTTAGTGGTTAGACAATCACATACTTTACATAATTATCTTCTTGTTTGATGTTTAGGAAGTCAACCTCGGACTCTATAATGGATTTTTAGAAACCGTATTAGTTTTCTATCGCTTCCATAATGAATTGTCATAATTTAATAGTTTATAACAACTCCCCTTTATCATCTCACAGTTCTGTAGATAAGAAGTCTGGGTACAGCATGGTACAACTGCTTGGATTCCCTGCTCAAGTTCACAAGGCTGAAATTGAAGTGTCGCTAGGGCTGCACCACACACCGGGCTTTGGGGATGAATTTGCTATCAAGCTCGTCGGGGTTGTTGACATAATTCCGTTCCTTGCCACTGTAGGACGGTCTCCCCATCTCCTCGCTGGCTGTCAGCAAGGAGCCAGTTCTGCTCCTAGAGGCTTCTTGTGTTGCGTCTTGAGGTCCCCTAGAGCAAGGGCGGGTGAAGCCCCTCTCAAATGTCTACTCCCACTGACTGCCAGTCTGCTTTTACACGCTCATGCAATTACATTGACTCGGGGAGATAATCCAGGATAATCTCGCTGTTTTAAAATCAGTTAATTAGTAACCTTAATTATGTCTGCAGAGTCCCTTCAGAGCAGTGCCTGGATTAGTGTGTTTGAGTGACCAGAGACGGGAATCTTGGCGGACCACTTCAGCCTTCTGCTGGCCTGGTCTCAGCGGCAGCACTTTGCAGTCCTACTTTGTCATTACTTGAGTGACCTATCTGTGGGCGGCTGATGCCATTCATTTATGTGGATTCTTTTGATTTTGCCACTTCACAGGACAGTATTTTTTTAAAATATATTTTATTGATTTTTTACAGAGAGGAAGGGAGAGGGATACACCCTCTACTGGGAATGTGCTCTCAACCAAGGTACATGCCCTTTACCAGAATTAAACCTGGGACCCTTCAGTCCGCAGGCCAACGCTCTATCCACTGAGCCAAACTGGTTAGGGCAGGACAGTATTTTTGTTTCCTACCTCAATAGTTAGTATTTCAACTGCTTGGCATAGAAGGTTCTCTTTTGCAAAAAGTGCATCACTGGGTTGGTCGCATGGAGAGACTGATCTTTCTTTTCTCTCCCCCATGCTGCAGAGGAAGGTTCGTTGGGGCCAGTGAACTCCGTTTTCACAAACTTAAAAATCATCATGGTTTGGTTTGCACTAGATCCGTAATTCTCAATTCTAGCCGCACTTTAGAATCACATGACCAACATTTGAAGTATCGATACTCAGGCCCCGCCCCAGAGATCCTGACATCAGTGTTGAGCCAGGGCATGTCTGTAACCCAGGCAGCTGTCATTGAAAGCCGCGGCTGGGAACTGTTGAGAGGCTGCAGACGTTGTTGTGCAGATAAGGAGGCCGAGGGTGAGAAGTGATTTACTTCAAGTCCCATAACTAGTGACAGATCTGGGTTCTGTGCCAGTTCTGTGCCACCAACAGGTTTCTAGTGTAATCAGTGCTCAGCAATTATATGCAAAATGAGTGCTGGGAAGGTCTGGAACACCCTGCTTCTTGCTTCAATCGCAGACTATCTTCCTCGGACTCGGAGAAACTATTAGGCCTTGCAGAAGAACTGAAGGTCTTCTCAGCAGCGTGGCCAGCTCGTGTGCAATAGTAAGCACATTCTGCGGGAGCCGGGGAGCTGGTCACATGGATATCCACAATCTCCCCGTGCCCAGCTGCGCAGTCGATGCCGTAGCCACTCACCCGCCTATGGCTATGGAGCACTGGAGATGTGGCTAGTGCCCATTGTGGGGTGATGTGAGGGTGAAATATGCACCAGATACAAAGCTCCGTGTAAAAAAAAAAAAAATGAAATATCTCACTAATGCAATTCATCGCTATTGCATGATGAAATGGTAATGTTTGGGGTATATTGGGTCAAATAAGATATAGTATTAAAATTAACTTTACCTGTTACTTGTTTAATGTGGCTACTAGGAAACTAAAATCACATCTGTGGCTGGCACTGGTGGCTCATATTATATTTCTGTGATGCACACTGTTCTAGAGAGCATTTTGAACGCCATTAACAATGCACGGTGCAAATCCGAGCTATTGGACCTCCATGATCTTAAAGAATGAAGCGGTTGTTATAAACGTCCTGGAGATAAGACGTGACAGTGATCTGCCCTGTGTTTGCCATCTATCTGGCAGCCAGTCAGTCTGGCCAAATAGATTTCTTTCTATTTATACGTATAGGCTTAAAGGAGGTGGAGGGGTGTCCCTGTGTCATGGAAATAGCACACGTCATAGCTCTGAGCTAATGTACCGAAAGCAGGCCAGGTGTTCTTGGAGGCCCTAAGGCCTGGAGATGGATAGTATAGCCCAGTGGTCGGCAAACTCATTAGTCAACAGAGCCAAATATCAACAGTACAACGATTGAAATTTCTTTTGAGAGCCAAATTTTTAAAACTTAAACTTCTTCTAACGCCACTTCTTCAAAATAGACTCGCCCAGGCCGTGGTAATTTGTGGAAGAGCCACACTCAAGGGGCCAAAGAGCCACATGTGGCTCGCGAGCCGCGGTTTGCCAACCACTGGAATAGGCACCTTGCACACTCCCCCGTGAGCAGATTTGGGGAGGCATCTACTCTGTGCCAGGCCCAGGGCTAGACGTTGAGGATACAGCAGTGAGTGAGACGCAGCCCTCGGTGTGCTCCGGCTGAGAGAAGAGAGACCAGGAGCGGGCAGCCTCAGGACACGGGTCCTCAGTGAATGGCGCTTCTCATTGCATGGCACAGCGCGGGATTTAGCTTAGAGAATCACGGTGTGGGTGAGGGAGCTGAAGCCCACGGTGATTACATCACTGCCGAGTCACCAGGTCAGCGATGCTGGGCTGGCTCCTGGGCACAGGACTGCTGACTCCCCTCGCTCTGCCTTGCCCAGGAGACCACATTGCCTCATGCTTGGTTTCCCAACTTGTCGACCTCAGAAGAACTTCACCATTTGGGACCAGATCAGTGGAAAGAAGAGTTTTTCCTCAGTGTTTGCTCTATGAGTTATCTGGATTTGCTGGTAGACAGTGAGTTACTGTACTAATCGTTGTCAGGTTATCATCTCAACAAGGGAAGACTTCACTCTATGAAATGTCTTTCACAGCTTGTCTATTTCCTATTAAATTCGGTTCAACAAAGCCCATTCCCTTCTGAGAGTTTGCAGCTCCTCTAATATCTTCAACTTTGTTTAAAGCACATTCTTCGTGTTATAGATCCGTCACGGTAATAAGAAAAAATTAGATTTAAAAAGGAGCCTTTTGGAAAGAGAGAGTGAAAGCAGAAATTCAATAAGAGGTTTGCTTTTTCAATTTTTGCTTTGGAAAAAAAAAAGACTTTAGGTGCAACGATGTGAAAAGGAACATATTGTTCAAATAAGCGCCTGTGTAATGGGTATTCTCTTCCATGTGAGAGTCACACTGCATTGGGAATCATGGGATGCACCGGGTGAGCCAGGCTGGGTGAGTTTGACAACCATCCATAGGAATAGCTGCTGTGCTGAACTGCCACAGTTGTAAAGTGCCATGGGGTCCTACTGAACTCAAACAGGATGCCCATGCCCTGAGAATGGCCCGCTCCCAACAGAACACCCCTGCATTCCAAGATAGGAGCAGCACCTAGCATTCAGTACTGAAATGCCCCTCATTCTTTCACTCCTCCAGAAAGGAAGCGGTAGACCCAGGTTCCTGTAACACAGCTGTCTTCTCTGTTCTCACAAGGAGAGAACATTGCTAGAGAAGGCGTCACACCAAGCTGCTCATCGTGAAAATTCATCTACCCAATTTGCAGCTCTAGAAATCTATGATTCACAAAAAATGATCTGTACCCAGTCACAACAGCGTAGACTTTTCTTACAGTAGCTGACAGAGTGATTAGGGGGGAAATCAGCCTCTGGATTACTTCCCACACAACTGGGCCTCCGAAGGAGTGTAATTCCCCATACCCCTAAGCAAAAATGTGTGGCTTTCCTGCCTTAACCTAGGGCCGTGGTCAGCAAACTGTGGCTCTTTGGCCCCTTGAGTGTGGCTCTTCCACAAAATACCATGGCCTGGGCGAGTCTATTTTGAAGAAGTGGCGTTAGGAGAAGTTTAAGTTTTAAAAATTTGGCTCTCCAAAGAAATTCCAATTGTTGTACTGTTGATATTTGGCTCTGTTGACTAATGAGTTTGCCGGCCACAGACCTAGGGGATGCACACATTGCATTATGTGAGCCTCCCTTTTCCATCCTGTGATGGTGCTTGATTGAAGCAGGGAGTCTTACATATCGTGGCTACCCAAGAACACATTTTCAGACCCCTTTGCCACCTCCTTAGGCTTCCATTTCATGATATGTAAATGGGGCCCCACTCTCAATCTACTCCTTGGACATATTACAAAACATAGTCTATTCATGACGAGTATAAGAAAGAGTCAAAATAGCTACCATTTACTGAATTCAGGCAGAGGGCATGCCGAGTGCTTTGAATAAATCATCTCATTTAATCACCTCCTGATGTTCCTATGGAAAAGGTAATATGATTATCATCTCCATATTCGAGATGAGTAATAGGAGGTTTGGTAAAGGCAGGATTTGAACCTAGCTCTCTGACTCCAGAACCCATGCTCTTTACCCCTAAGCTTACCCTGTCTATAAGTGAGGATCAAGGATAGCATCTGAGGTAGAGGCTGGTGTTAATTTCTAAAGACCTGGGAAGTATCTGTGAATGATTATTAACTAAATGTGATCAACTAAAAGTGGAATAGATGGCATCAAATGAAACCAAGTGTCCAGGGTTCACTCAGAAGCACTTGCGTCTCGCATCAGTGTCAGCAGATTGCTTAATCTTTGTACCTATTACCTGCATGGATAGCATCATCACTTCCCCAGCTGGTGGTGTGCCAGGTCCAGTTGGTTCTGGCTTGTGAATCCACATTCAGTGACTGCAGTGAATCCAGTGATTGGGTGAATCCAGGTTCATGATGTGGTAGTTTAAAATCAGCGTTGGTAGAGGTGTTTACTCCACAGAAATTGGCAAGTGCTACATATCATGGCCCTTTACTCCAGAGAAACAATTATTAAATATTTATCAGTACACCACTGTGTATGACTCAAAAAGAGATACAGGGTGAATTGTCACACTTCTGAAGGTAAACAAAGGCACACCCAAAAAATGTCCTACAAATACAACCATACCTAACTCTACAGTGATTCTTCTGTCCCCATCATTTTGCATTTGGAAGGATTGCTTAATCATAATGATTTTATATGTCACTAGAGGCCCAGCGCGCATGAAATTGTGTGCGAGTAGCTCGCTTACACTTGCCTCAGCTGGCCGCCCCGCCCTCCGCCACTCATAGCTTGTGCCCCACCCCCGCCGCAAGAGCCACTGCTCCTTTGGTTGTGACAGCGTTATGGCGTGACAGCCATGGGCCTTTTATATAAGAGATTATTTTTGTTTATTCTTTTTCTACAGAATCAAATATGCTCACTGTAACAGTTTAATACTTATGAATGCAAGCACAAACATACAAACCTTAAAATGTATATATCAATATTGTAAAATAGAAATATAAAATATAATGTAAGACATATATTTCTAAATTTAAATTAGATTTTTTACTGATCACGTTTTTTGAAATGAAAAGAAACAAGAATTAATTTTTAATAATATTTACCCCCAAAATCCAAAATATGATTTTTAACAATCAACATTGATATTATTGAAATATTTTGCAAACATTTTGTTCCAAGCCTTCAAAATCCATGTATATTTTACACTACAGCACATCTCAATTTAAATGCTAAATTTTCATCAGAAATACTTAATCTGTTTTTAGATTTTATAAAATATATGGAAAAAGTAGATCTATATATCCAACCTGTTTCAAATAAACTTAATTAAATACTTAATTTACATTTAATTAATTAAAATTTAGCTTATTTAATTTCTCAGTTGCATTAGCCACATTTTAAGTGCTTGATAGCCACAGATGACTGGTGGTTACCGAATTGGTCAGCATCAGTACATACCAGGTATAATTTGTTGTATTAAAAAGGACACTTACTATATATACTACACCCAAAGACTTTTTCCCTCCTCATCCCTCACACATTTAAAATGCCTTCTCATCCTGTATTCCCTACTGGATGCTGAGAAAAGAGAAATCTCAGCAAAAGTAGTTATATTGATAATGTCTATGAACTTTTACTCCCTCACTCATGGGAAGGAAATAAGTAGACCTAAGGTATGTTAGTCTGACCAGTTCTCAAATGGCCACCACCAAAAAAAGTGGGTAATGAACTCCAAAGGCAAACTGTTCAAATAAAATGCCTGTTGCTAATTAGAATGGGGCATTTTCAATACCTTTTTGGAGTCACCTTGTCTTCTTTACTACTGAGTTCTTATCAAAGCTTCACCAGATAGTCAATGAGATTCCATTTTGCAATGTTTCATTAGCAATCAACACCAGTATCAGAAAGTACACGTTTATTAGGTTACCTCCCTGGAGTCTTGGTTTAGCAATATAACAATTCTGCTTCTGTGGTGATTTTTTTTCATCAGCTCTTGCATTTTTGGTATCACAATAGCTAGATCAATAAAGCAAAAATTTGGGGAAACATTCTTTCTGATTGATTCAGCTGCCATTTTGGTATTTTGCCTTAACAGGACTACAAGCAACGAAATCTATTATTTTATTCCCCCCATATATTAATACACTAACATCATACTTCTAGGGATGCTTTTGACCACTTTTCTTTTAAAGGCCTGATACAAATAAGAAGGTATAGGTAGTTTTGGGTGGTGGTTCATTTCGTCTGTGCCAAATTACAAACCAGAAATGAGCACATTCTTCCCTATATGATCTAACCTATTTTTAAATATTACTTTTAATAAGGGTGATGTAGGGTTCTTCATGAAAATGTTTTGTCTTCACATTAAGTTCATCTGATCCCCATTGCCATCCAGTAATAACTTCTCTTCCAGTCTTTGCTCTCCTACCTTGAACTTCCCACTAGACATTTCCAACATTTCCACAAGTCTCATAATTGCCTTAAACACCAAGTATCCAAGACAGTCATGTGACCTTCTCCTCCCTCAAAACAGCTCAGATCCCAAATTCCTGATTCCTGTCGATAGCACCATCTTTCACTGGCACATATGCTATATCCTCAGTCATTGTGATAGACGTGTCTCTCTCATCTCCGTGTATCTCTCATCTCCGTGTATCCATCCAGTCATCACCAAATCTTGTCAGTACTTCTCAGGGATACTGAGTTAAGAAGGTATAAGGGGCAGATTTCTGCTGAGAAAATTCACTTTTGCACATGATTTGCCCATACCAAAACTTCCAGAGAGTTTCTGATTAGTATGAGTTGCAATCTAATTTATTCCCTTTATTCATAATTCAGAACCTTGTTCTCCAGCTCACCAGCTCCCTGATACCACTACCATGAACTAGTCAGAACTCAGATCCACACCCACAACATTTGCACTGTCTGAGCTTTGTTGTTGTTGTTGTTGTTTTTGCCATACCAAAATTTCGTCCATCCCCTTACTTTTTCTAACCGATCACAATCTTATTTGTCATTTAAAGACCCATCAAGTCAGCGGCTGATTTTCCCCAGATCTGACCTTCCATTTGTAGGTATGTCTCTTTTCCCAGTTTCCTGTGCCTATCTTGCCTAACTCCCAAAGTCAGGAACCATGGTTTGCACTGCTTTTGTTTTCTTCACTGTGCCTTGCACAATGCTAACAGGCACTCATTGTTGGACAAATACTTGCTAATTTTAAATTAAAGAGAATTGAACCAATTGTTTTCTTTGCTTGAAGTTGGTTATAACAGGTTGGAAAAATGTTATGTTTAATCTCCATCTCTTCTTATGTGTTTATGGTCTGTTTTATAGCCAAGAAATAAAAGTCAGTATAACATAGGCCTAACTAATGTGGAGGCCTCCTCTGCTGGGCAGTCTACAGAATTAAAACTCACGCCAGCTGGATCTCACTGCTTTTCAACTGGCTCTCCCTTGAGGTGGGGAGAACAGGCAAAATGCCTTGGGCTCTGAGAGTGGGAATGGTGTGTTTACTTATGCAAGAGTAGAAGCTTGTCTTCCCCCTGCAAATGCAAATCTTGCCATGAGGTTATAGCCACAGAATGTATAGATATCATTAGAAATCTAGAGAGGGATTTTTCCCTAGAAAAATATTGCAGACTTAAAGCCAATAGGCTAAGATACAATTTGTTATAATCCTCTGGCCAATGCCTGCCTGTACTTGGATGGTTGTACTAGGGGAGGGGAATCATGGGACTTTCTCCAGCTCACATCTGGCAGGTCATTGGTAGATTGCATTAAAGTTCCACACTGTGTGTTGCATTCTGTCCTCCACATTTCATCTCACCTAGAACCCAGAGAAGGGTCCTCTCATATAGAAGCTGCCACGTGGAGCCTGCCCAGCGGAAGAGGTCAGCTTACACTGAAATCGAACAGAATGCCCATAGGCCTGGTTGTGTGATGGAGAGTTCACTGGGGAAATGCAGCAGGCTGCCTTTGGAGTTGCCACACCCTGAGCCAGCAACAACAGTGCAAGGAGAGAGCATTAGTCTCTAAGGAAGCCCAGCTCCTACAGAATCCAGCCACATTCTTCATCTTCTCTACTGCCACCCTACTTGGAGAGTGAGACTTGGGTCCCTATGCAATGCTCTCAGTGGCAGTGAACTGTTCTCACCTCCTGTTTGGGAGGAGAAGAGCAGTTTTAAATATCCCTTGTTTTGCTGTAGGAGTGTGAAAATAGACTTCTGCTTAATTTTGCTTCGGGGGATTCTAATCTATTTGTTTTGTGAGATGGAATGTTTTCTATGGAGATATGTTTGGCTCATAGAGGCATTGTGCTCATCAGTTTGTTACCGGCTCAAGGTTCTCGGGTTCTCGTGCCAGATGCTTCAAAGGCCAATATTCAAAACATCAGAGTTTGAAGTAGGGAAAGGTTTATTGATGGAGAAGGTGCCAACTGGAGAAGATGGAGAGATGCCTTATAGTTTCTGCAAATCCATCTTAAGAGAGCCCAGAATTCAGGCATCTTTTATGTCGGGAGAAGGGAGGAGGGGCAGGGCAAGAGGAGAGGTATGTGTCTTCCAGGCACCAGCAAGGACCCAAGGAAGAGCACGAAATCTCTAAATCTGTTTGTTCCCCTGGTCCTTGACTCCTGCTGCTCTGAGGCCCTGAAATCTTTACCAAAAGCTCCAACCTCAAGCAGAATTCCTCTGATAATTAGTATATCTGGAGCAGATATACTAATTATCAGAGGAATACTATATAATTAGTATAGCAGATATACTAATTATCACCTGAAGGCCAAGGGAGAAATGCAGGCTAGAATGAAGAGAGTGGAGAGAGCCAGCAACCCACCCTGGGAGAAGTAAAGCTCATGTGCAGGCCATGGGAAGGGGTCAACAACTATTCACCTGAAGCAAAATTCACAGGTGTCTGGCATCTGCCAAGTCTCTTTGAGTTGTTTGGAGAGGTGACTTGCAAACCAGTGAAAGCAGCCTTCTGAGAACCACACACCTCTTTTTATCTCAGGAAGCAAAACACTGGCCTTCGAATTGGGAATCTCTGCTGCAACCGGACATCAAGAGAGGTGTGCCCCGGAGGCTCTTTCCCTGCCACCAAGTGTGTGAGGGATGAGGGCTCAAACGAACTCTTCAGGGCACAGCTCCTCAATGAGTTCCCTACTTAAAAGAATACTTTAACAATAAACATTTAAAGGAAACATCCCATTACCAACAGGATGGCCTTTTCAGCCTAGAACATATTTGTCTTTAGCCTTTTTCTGCATTTCTGCTGAGGCTTCAAACTATTCACCGAGGAGCAGAGGGCCTACGGGGAGATGCTCAGAGGTTCCATTGGCACCGTAGACAGGGATGAGGCAAGGACATTGGGCAGAGCGTTCCAGGTTAGGAATTTAAAATGTGGATGTCATAAATATCACCGCTGGTGAAGTGGTGGAGAATTAAGATACACACTCAGTCCTCTGAAGGACTCCCCGGGGCAGCGTATGAGTGGCCCTCGTACATGTCGGCACACACACCCGTATTGGACGGTGTATGTAGAGATGTGTTTTCTTAGAATTTTTTAAGAGCACAAAAGCATATGGAACAGCCCTAGCCAGTTTGGCCCAGTGGATAGAGCGTCGGCCTGCAGACTGAAGGGTCCCAGGTTCGATTCCAGTCAAGGGCACATGCCCAGGTTGCAGGCTTGATCCCAAGTAGGGGGTGTGCAGGAGGCAGCCGATCAATGATTTTCTCTCATCATTGATGTTTCTATCTCTCTTTTCCTTTGTGAAATAAATAAAAAATATATTTAAGAAAAAAAAAAGCATATGGAACAAAAACAATGGTGGGTTACCCACTGTCTGAAAATGGAAGTATAGACCCTGAGACACTGTATACAGATTCAGAATTATGCAGCCATTCCCGGGGACCACGCCATCCCATTACCCATGAAAACATTCTTGTTCACCATTTCTGCCTGGTGCAGGGTAATGAGCAGGGCTGTTTCATTATTGCCGAGAGTGCACAGTAACAAGCATGAGGCCAGTAGGGGCCCTGATGGAGCTCCGCGTGTGGTGATCAGGTGCCTCGGTGATTTCAGGGAGATATTGGCGCTAGTTAGTGGTCAGATGTAGCAACAGCTCTCCAAAGGGCAGTCTGCTGAGTTCACTTTAAATCAGCCCAAACTCGCCCCTTGAGAGGTCTTAAAGTGGACACCTTGTTTATTTACCCCAAAGAAGCTTATTTCCACCGGGCAGAGGTGGATGCTGGCCAGGCATGCTGATCTGCTCCGCCATTCATCCAACTGGAGGGTCAAGGTGTGGCCACAGTGGGATTCCCAATGGCTAGAGGCATGAACGGACCCTTCTCCTTCTGTGAGCCCGAGGTGTTCTTATTCCTCCTAAAACTCCTTAGAGCTCCCGGAGCATGCTGGAGAGGGCCCGGAGGCAGCACACAGGTTCTGTTTCTTTTGCTTCTCTCCTTTCTGCCGCCCTCCAGCTACACCTCCGTAGGATGGCTTGTTAGCACGGGTATTGGGTATTGTGAGTGTTCATTGAGCTTTTTTGTTCACTGGGAAACACACTGGAGAACTTTTACGATTGCAGTAGGTTGTTTTACTTTTCATTTTATGGCCCTGTGCTTGGTGACGCTGATGAAAGGTTTTTATAATTCCTGGTTCCATTAAAGAGAACCACACTGGCCCCATTATAGGAGCAATGCGTGGGGTGGTTCTGTGGCTGCGAGCCAGGATATGAAGATCTCTAGTGTCCGTGGATTCCTGAGGGCAGCACCCACGGGGAGGAAACTTGATTACAACCTGCTGTTGGCTCCCAGGAAAAGAATGACACTGTGAGACTCAGGGACCCTGGGAGATGACTAGGGTTTGCTCTAGAACTGCCATGCATGTCAGCTCACGTGCGGTTTCCGCAGCCTTTACACGGCATTTAGTGATCATGGTCTGCTCTGCGTTGGCTTCATCTTCTGCTTTTTTTGTGTGATTGCAGGTCCTACAGGTATGGATCTCTGGAAGCTGCTGTTGACCTTGGCAGTGGCTGGCTCAAGTGATGCTTTTTCTGGGAGTGAAGGTGAGTTCTTCTTCCCTGTTCCCACCCGCAGTGTTTTGAAATGAACTTTATTTGTTAAATCTAAGTTCTTGGGATGATGTCATCAAAGTGTGTTACGTTTTAAGTAGCGGCAAATAAAAAGCGTATCTTTAGAATCATAAACTCGGAGGACTTTTCTGTGGATGTTGTACAGGAAACACAGTAGCCAGCTTTGGCATCTGGTGTTTTCACATCAAAAATAAGTGCCCCAAATCATGCTGCGGGCATTTATGTGAAGGCAAACCAGGTCTCTTGGTCCTCGGGCTCCGGGAAAGATGCTGAAATTACACTGAGGGGTTATTAACCTACTGATCACTTAGCTCCTGTGTGATTAAGGATACCATAGTCTGTTTGCAGAGCTCAGAAGTAAGGCCTCTTACTCATATTCTCTGAGAGTGTAAATTGCAGGTTTCAAATACATTTTGCCTCTTACTCTCTGGGTGGGGACCATCTGGCTATGTTTGAAGGAAGAGACACCTGAAATAGTGAATAAGACACTCAGAAGTCCCGGGCCTGCTGGGCCATCCCTGTAGTTCTTCCTGGTTTTACCTGTTTCCTGGTGGAAAAGTCAAACTATGCAAACATATGTCTCGGAGCGGAAATAACTGGACCAAGAAAAGGTAATGGAAGGAAGAAAGAAGGATATTTCTGTCCAGAAAGTAAACTGTGCTCAGAAGGAGGTGGGGAACTTCTTCAGAGATTGTCTTGTACTTGCTGTTTTCCCGGCTTGGGCTTCTGCAGAGGGCATAAGCCATCTCTGTCTCCAGGCTGTGACGCCACATGCAGTGGCTGCTTTAAGAGTAGCTGAGCCCCTCTGCTCACCGGGCAGCTCGTGTTGGAAACGAGAGTTTCAGAGCAGAGGTGTTGCCCTCAGAAGTCCTCCCTGACCTTTGAGCCCAAAATAAATCCGTAGTAGGCCCAAAATAAATCCGTAGTAGTGAGCTGCTGAGGGCGACCAGGGTAACTAAGAACACAAGCAAGGTAAAATATGTTACTTTATCTCTTAAAGCAATGGAGAAATATTTATAGAAAAGCAGTCATAATTGTTTGAAATATTTTTGGGTCTCTCTGGTGTCATAATGTCAACATTGTGCAAGTCAGACATGGAGGGATCGCAGGCCGCGTTTCAGCAGCTTTTCCCAGGGCCGGCTTTAGACCCTGGTTCCGAGCCAAGGCATTACAGCCGGGCTCCTCGCCGTTCCAAAATCACAGCGCTTTGCTCTCCACTTTCTTCATTAAGGTGACTTTCACGCCACTGGGCAAGGCTTGGGGGATTTTAAAAACCTGTGAAATGGAAAGTATGGCAAATGAAATCTCTAAAGATGTATCTTTAAAAATGTATCCCCAGCTGAAAGATGAACTCAAGTTACACTTTAGACCTAGAAAATCTGCAAAGAGCCTCTATTTCAGCGGCTTTGACATTTTAGCTTGGACATAAACCTTTAGCTTCATGAGGAAAGTGGGGAAAACAGCACCATTAGCTGGCTCCGTGTGTGCCATTTGATTTTGCTTTCTGGTAGTTGTAGGTTTGCTTCGTTTCTGTGTTTGGGAGGAGCAGGGCATGAGAAAATGCAATGCTTGATAGTAAACACCAATCCGGCAGCCAGCCAGCGCTTGCACACGGTAAGGAATTTAGCAAAGGAACGAATTTCTTCCTGCTCCTTTTTTCCTCTCAGTGGGCTAACCAACATTCCTTTGAAGTGCGTGGCTACTCCAGAATTCTTCCTTAAAACGGCCTGGGGATTGTCAGGGATGGTGCTTGATGTTTCTGTAAGGAGGTGTGGAGAGGCGTGTTTGAGCATGAGTGTGCCGTTCTGGCCATTTATCTGATGGATTTATCCAAAGCGATCACATGACAGAACGAGGATTAAATGTCAGATAACATCCATGGGCCATGTGTTTCTTTTTCTGCCAGGGCCGGATGGTAGCCAAATCATTTTATTTTTATTTCCTCTCCCAATGGACAAGGTAGACTAAAAATACAGGTGAGAATGGAATACAAAACAAAACAAACTCTAGTGTACTTCGCCACCCATTCATCTGAATTCCGTTTGGTCAGTCAGAGATGCGCTCTGCTGGGTGAGGGATCTGGGACGCGGCACCCAGAGAAAGGTGCCCGGGAGCTGGGGGGAGATGACAGATGTGTGTGCCTGGGGAAGGCTGGCACTTGAAGTGTTGAGCAGGGATTTTCGTGCCTGGGCAGATGAGCAATTAGATATATACTGGCCCTGAGAGGCTTTTTTATTAAGTCTAATTGCCCTATGGGAAATTTAACAAGAACTAAACACTGAACAGTGCCACCATTGTCTTAGCTCGTGTTGCAATAGATGCTCCCTCGTCTTTCATCCTGCCCATTAGTCTCTCCACCTGCTCCTCGTGGCAGGTTATAGTCTCGGGGAGATTTCTTATTCCAGAATCAGGAGTGACCAGCAACGCCTTATTTCCAGGGGTCTTCGCGGGGTCAAACTGTCAACTGGCCGCTTCAGAACTGCCCCTTCTGAGTTTAATGAGGAGTGTGTTTACAGATCTGATGGACGGAAATTTTCTTCCGAGGAGTGCCTGTTATAAATGAGTCTTATCTCCTCTACTTCAGTTAGCCCACCCCTGAGCATCCTCTTTGCTGGATGCTCCCACCTCAGCAACCTAAGGCGGGAGTTGGCCTGCCTAAAAAGTTCAGTCTAGTTGGGATGTGAGGAACTCCTAGGAATTAATGAGAGACTGTAGAGCTTGAAGGTCTAGATGGTGTGAAGGATACTAATGGTGAAGGTGCTCTGAAAAAGAATCAAGGTGGACCGGACTAGTTAATTCAACAAATTCAATGGACAGATATTTTTTTCAGAGCTTTATGTTTTCAAAGATTGCACTTAGGGCTCTGAGGAATACAGTGATTCTCCCCTCAAGGAACTTACCATGAGTTAAGAGATCAGGATATACACAAAGAATTACGGTAGGGCCCTGCCATTGTGGCTCAGTGGTTGAGTGTTGACCTATGAACCAGGAGGTCACTGTTTGAGTCCTGGTCAGGCCACATGCCCGAGTTGCGGGCTTGATCCCCAGTAAGGGGCATGCAAGAGGCAGCCAGTCAAAGATTCTTTCTCATCATTGTTGTTTCTGTCTCTCCCTCTTCCTTCCTCTCTGAAATCAATAAAAATATATTTTTTAAAAGAATTACAGTAGGAAACAATGTTGATTAACTACGGAAATAGTAGCCCAAACTGCAGTCTTTATGAGTGAGGAGAGGAAGGTCACTTCTGACTGTAGCATAGTAGAGAGAACTTCACAGAAGCTGGACTATAGGAGAAGCTGATGTGATAAGGGAGCAGCATGAACAGACATGCGCAGGAATCGACACAAGGTGGCACAGACAACAGGTTCTAGAGTAGTTGGGTTTCTACTCTGGACAGGGCGCTGTTCCAGGCAATGCATGGTTCCAGTTCACACATTCAATATCCAAAGATATGTTTTGAGCCTCTACTTTGTGGAAGGAATAGGATTAATTTTGCCAGAGTGTGTGGTACATGAGCACTGTAATTGTAACTATTCCCTTTGGAAGTAAACTTAGGTCAATAGATTGGAGTTAAATTACAGAAGGCCTACAGGTGGTAAAAGCTTCGTGGAAAAGATAAGACTTACTGGGCCTTCACCATGGCTAGTATTTGGAGAGGAAGAGACGAGAGAAGAAGTGTATGCCACATCCTGCAAGTCATGGTTTTTCTCAGAGTTGTAGGCCAGCCAAAAGTGCTAAGCTCATGATAGAACATTTGTGTGTATGTGTGTAATATTTACATACAGCATATATAATATTTACATATAATATATGTATATCTGTCCATACATTATATATAAATATTATATTAAATATGTAATTATATATATACTAGATGCCCAGTGCACGATATTCATGCACTGGGCGGGGGGGATCCCTCAGCCCGGCCTGCGCCCTCTCACGGTCTGGGATTCCCCCGAAGGGTCCTTAGCGCTGCTGTGGAGGCAGGAGAGGCTCCCACCACCACCACTGTGCTTGCCAGCCGTGAGCCCAGCTTCTGGCCGAGCAACGCTCCCCCTGTGGGAGCGCACTGACCAAGAGGGGGCAGCTCCTGCATTGAGCGTCTGCCCCCTGGTGTTCAGTGCACGTCATAGTGACCAGTTGTTCTGCTGTTCGGTCGATTTGCATATTAGGGTTTTATTATATAGGATATATTAGGTGTGGCTTGCAGGCAAAGCACATAATTATTATCACTCTAAAGATTTAAAGGTTCTTCATTGTTCTATTCCTTTCAAGATAAGAACCATATACTAGGAGTGAGATGCCATGTCCTGAAGAAACCAGGATCCCCAAAACAATGTTCTCTGTATACCTTTGGACAATTTTCATAAACCTATGCAAACTGACACAGCACTTGTATGAAAGAAGAGACACTTTTGTTCTCATTGCTAATAGATCGGAAATAATGGCTCAATAGAAGGAAGATCTATTTTTCTAAATAAACCCTGCCCCATTACAGTTGCAGCTCGCGGAGCCCTGAGCGGCTGCCAAGACATACAGGATCTATTTCCAGCAGGTATGAGAGCCATGGCTGTAGAGGGGAGACAGTAAAGAGTGTGCCTATTAAATATTTTCAAGGAGGAGCAAACAATCCAAGGCTTCCCATTCACCGGACATGACGGAGACGCCACAGAGTTTTAGATGCTGCCGTCTCTCCTGTCGCCAGGAGGCCAGGAGCAATCTTACAGTGTCTTCTAGTGCCAGGGCCTGAGTCCATGCACATCAGCAACCCCGCATCACCTGGTCCTCCTGGTATCACAAACAGCTTTGACATCGGACTTGAGCAGGCCATAGCAGGCCAGGTTATGGAGCTTCAGATCTTGTCTTGTCTGGTGCCAATGGAATATGAGCTTAGACCTTTGGAGATAATAACACAGAACACTCTTTCAGCATGTTTTTACCGAGCACTGTAATGGATTCAAGGGGGAATTTTATATTTGTGTTTTCCTTTAAGAGGCTTATGGTCTGTAGAAGAGAAGAAAGACAAAAAAAAAAACACAACATTTTAATTCTGGTCCCCTTAGATTATGGAAGAGTTTTAAGCAGCGTACCAATACTGTTTGATTTTCACTTTGGAACTCATACTGGTAATAGAATGAAAGTGAATTTGAAGGAGATGGATGTAGAGGAAGATGGGTGTAATAGGTCAGGAGAGAGATGATGTAAGTGTGACCATGGTGGTGAAAAATAGATGATCACAGACAGATGTTGAAGAGACACATCACCAGTGCTTGGAGTCCAATTCCGTGTGGATGTTGACTTCAGGAACTGTCAGCTTTCCTACTCCGTCCAGTGCTAGGTTTCCACATTTTTCATTGATGTTCTCAATATCAGCAATGACTCACTTTTAATGCAGTGAAGTCCTGGAGCACAGCTCAGCTGATTAGCAGTGAGGTGGTTCTTGCACGCAACAGCTCTGTGGAGGAGGAAACGTACTGAGTCTGATGGCAGCATAGAACCCAAGCACCTTGTTTTACACAATAGAACACCCACCTGCACCTAGCCCGGGTCCCACAGCCATCGCTCACCTCTGCAGTGTGGCTCTGGTATGGCTTAGGCTGCTGTACACTGAGGGGCCACAGCCCAGACACAGGCCTGAGCTTCCTCCCCACGAAGTCAGTGGACATTTATGACATATACCCCCACAGTATGTGTTACCTCACTGAATGCAACCAAATATATGTAGGATGAGTTGGGAGAAGCAGAGCTGTGCAGTGGGCAGAATCTGAGATAGGCCTGAACGGTAACTAAGTGGCTCACCCTCCAAAGAAGCTGGCAATGTGAGTGATCGGGTCTTTGCCTTAGCTAGCTGCTAATAAAAGGATCAGGACGGCTCAAGGATAGTCTGAACCTTGAATGTTCAATGCACACATACGTGCCAACAATAAACTGTATTTCTAATCTTCCACCTTAGATCCCGACCTTTACAGGACAAGAGCTAGTGCTGGGATGGGAAATGGGTTCAGTAGCCTAAACTAGAGCTTTGGTCAAGGGGTAGACAGGAACGAGGTTGACATTTTCTTTTAAATATAATTTTATTGATGTCAGAGAGGAAACGAGAAGGAGACAGAGATAGAAATATCAATGATGAGAGAGAGAATCACTGATTGCCTGCCTCCTGCACATCCCACACTGGGGATTGATCCTACAATCTGGGCACATGCCCTGAGTGGGAATCGAACCGTGACCTCCTGATTCATAAGTCAGTGCTCAACCACTGAGCCACACTGGCTGGGCACGAGGTTGACATTTGATGAGCAATGCTGGCCACAGCTCTTGTTCATGGGCACACCCAGTTTTTTGCATCTGGCTTAAGGCTAACCCAGGTTCATCTGTGCAGACATCCCCACCAGCTTGGGCCAGGCCGGCCAGCCAGCTTCTGCCTGACATCACCCTCCACAACAAGGGACCTAGGTCCCTCAAGCACTCAGCACCTTCCCCCAGGAAAACCCTCTCGGGAAGACACTGTGGTTGGTGATTTTCTCCTCACTGTGAACTTGAGTCAATGGGTTATTTTCTCAGAGCTCGTTTTGTTTAAGCATCAACCTTAATCTCTATGTGATAAAGAATTTTAGGCGTTTCAGAGCCTAAAATGAAGCCCAGCCCTGCTCCTTGTAACTGCCTGCTTACCCATGGTACTGTGCACCTAACTTGTCACCAGCAGCCACAACCCCAAGGATCATCCTCATCTTCCCAAGTAGTGGGCATCCCCATGCCATTTTGGCTTTTCCAGGAACACCCAAATGGCTGTTTAAAGAATGCTCTCTACAGTGTCTTCTCAAACCCAACGCGAAGCTTCCTCATCATCAGGCCTTGGAAACCTAAAGGTGTGGTCATGGGGAACGTGACGCTTTGAAATCAGATGCAACTGATCACACACACAGAGGAGCCCGTGGTGCCCTGTCTGGTGCCTATTGTACAGACCAGGAGGCCCAGGGCTCAAGCGCTTCTTCACCCTCAGCTGCAAGTCTGAGTTTCCCATTTCCCAAATCTGTTCAAAATGAATCCATGCTATTTCATCAGAGATTCCATCTGGCATCTCTGCTTCTGTTTACATAACGACTTACTGGCCTTAAGCCTTGACCTTAGCTAATGACAGTGTCTATGTTCCATCTCCATGGCAGGCTGGTAGGTGTCAGAGCATGGCGGACCATGTAGGGGGAAATGTCTCGGGGTGTTGGTATAGAAGCTCTCACCAAGAGGCAGGACACAGAGGGTAGACGGAGGGAGGGGGAGAGGAGGAAGGAGGTGATATTTCTTATGTGTCCCTCTTCTAGATGAAGTTGTCATGACGTCTGCATTTCAAGTTGTGTGACAAAGTCTGGACTAAGCTTGAAATACATGCAATGTCATTTTTTTCAAGTGATTGACAAAACCACCACTGCATACCCTGTGTCATAAATTGTTATGGATTTAAAACTCACTAGACCTTTAAATCCACGAGGATTTTTCTGCATCCCTGCATCCATGTCCTCTAGCATTCTGTCATATAGAGTAGATCCTTATTGATTTATTAAGTGAATGAATGAACCAGCATCTACATCCTGACCTGGGACTTTCCTAGTCATACTCCACAATTGTCACTGATGCTCTCTATCTCTAGTCTTAGAGCAGGGCTGGGTTGAATTAGCATCCCTTTCCATGGGGGAGGGGGGTCTGGAAATAGCTGTACATTGATAGAATCCAGGACCAGTGCCCTCCAAGAAGCCCCAAGCATCCCTGTGTCCTACCCTAAGCCCTGACTAATGGACTTTCCCTTTCGAGGGAATGATCTTATTTTCCTACTATGTACTTCAGATGCCACCAGGGCCAGAACTTTGCCATCCCCACCAATGCCAGGGAGCCTGATGCCCAGCCTAAGTTTTGTCAACCTTTGCCCAGGTGACTGAACTCTGTACCCCATGCACCAGCCACAGACCATCATCCTGCATTGAATGAACCAGTCACCCAGCACCACCACCACCCCCCAGCAGGCAGCACCTTTATCTTTGCCCCACGTACCTGATTAAATTTCCTCAAATATTGACAGACATAGTGAGGTATCATGAGACCTGCAGATTTCAAATCCAAGTTTTCTCCGCCCCTTTGGACATTGAGCTTCAGATTATGAAAGGCCCTGATTAGGAATTACATGAATAGTTGGTTCCATTTCCCAGCCCCATTCCTTGAATAGCAGGTCTTTCCAATTTTCCAATGAGAGCCCATCTTAAAGTGTGAAACTCTCAAAATTAAGAACCCAAGTTACATTTACATAATCCTTAATTTATTAATATCTGAATATGAGAAACACTGGCATTTTGTGTGTCCCCTAATCTTCCAGTAGAACACTGCAAATTTGTGTAAGGAGAAATAATATTGAGTAGGATATTTGGCCTCTAGATAGCCATTGCCATGTGTATGTATTAATAGGTTCACATTAGTGGAGATTGAATTGGTGATATTACCATGCTATATTTTGGGGACCCTTGGCTTCTCTAAAAATGAGAGGTCATTTTTTAGGAAAGGACTGTTTGTGGCTGCCTCACATTTAGGACATCTCCTCCTATACCCAGCCACTGACCCAGCTGCTTCCTTGGTTGGAGCAAGAGGCACCAAGCTTTTCTGAACAACAGCTGATGAAGGATGTGTTGTGATGACTATAGGGCAACAGAGAGATGGGGGAAGTCAGTCAAAGAGCCCTGCCTAGTGTTGCAGCCCTGCTTGGCCAGATCAGCTTTCGGGGAATGAAATGCAGCGAAGCACCCTATGTGCCATGCTCAGACACCCCTGGCTAGGTTTGCACGCTGTTATATAACTGTGCCTGACTTCCCCTCTGAGCGTGCCAGCACCACGCTGTGTGGGCGTTCACTCTGAACCTCATAAGCACGGTTGACCAGGTCTCAGTCCCCTGTGCAGCTATGTCTAAGCCTGACTTCCTGAAAAGCTCTTTTCGAGGAATGGAAGGAGCTAGATGAACTTCTGTGCCTCTATCTCCTGGCCATATGTGCATGTCAAGCTCACATTGTGAGTGTTAAAGTCAAAAAGGATGGCTACTCCCCACTGTAACCCCACTGTCTTATTTCATTGGATGGGTGCTAAATACCTGTATTCTGAGGTGTAAAAACTTATTTTAAGGAGAAAATAGGAGGATATTAAAGACAAAAATAGAAGGATATTAAGCACTTTCATTAGCATGAGCTGTATCTAAAATGAAACTATTCCATGTTGAATTTTGGGGGTGATTTCTTCAATATGTTGGTTCAGAGTGGGTCAACTAACATCTTAATACAGAAGTTGGAAGACAAAGATGAAGTAAGGAGACTGTGGCCACCGCTGAGCCCACACTTGGCATTCAGTAACGTCCGTGTAGATTACTGATTGATTTCTGCAGTTAGTGGCCAGGAGCTCAGTTAGCTCTGCATTTGACTTGGTTATGCATGATGTCCCCTGCTGCTGTGACCCCGCCCATAGCTATCACTTCCTTGGAGCAGCCAGCAGCTTAGACTGGGAGGGCATAGAGAGCCATGGAAGAGCCATGGAGGGGAGGAGGAGCTGGTCAGATGGCCTTGGCTGGTGCTCAGAGAACCCACAGAGATGAGTGGGGCGTAGGCCAGTAAGCAAGTCTCTGTACCGGTCATATCCGATTCCTGTTTCCTTCTCCTCTGCCACGGTCAGGAAAAGCAGTCAAGCCCTAGCTGGTTTGGCTCAGTGGATAAAGCGTAGCCTGTGGACTGAAGGGTCCCGGGTTTGATTCCGATCAAGGGCACATGCCCAGGTTGCGGGCTCAATCCCCAGGAGGGGCCATGCAGGAGGCAGCCAACCAATGATTCTCTCTCATCATTGATGTTTCTATATCTCTATTCCTCTCCCTTTCTCTCTGAAATAAATTAAAAAATATATTTTTTAAAAGCAGTCAAGAGCATCAACCTTGGACTTTGTAAAAGTTGTGTTTGAGTCCCAGCTCTGCCATTTTTTAGGTTGAGTTCCCCAGAAACCAGATGCTGGGACAAGGACCCAAATGAAAGTAAATTATTAGAAAGTGTTCCAGGGAAAAACTGATCTGGGAGTAGGGAAGTGAGACGGGTGGAGACACCAAGCAAGGATGCGCTATCCGGTCGTGTCCCTTGGGCTGGGTTGCAGGGGACAGGTATCTCCCTCAGTGACTTTGGAAGCAGTGTTTCAAGTTGTCCAGATCAGGCCTGACCCCAGGAGGATGCAAGTTCCTAGACCCTCTCCGTTCTCCAAGTGCAGGTCCAGGGGGCTCCAGCGGCCCAGGGGCAGCCAGCAGAGACACGGTGCCAGGTGCTGGGGGCAAAGGCACACGGGGATCTGTGCACAGAAATGGTTAAGGTGTCAATGTCAGCAAAGCGCTGACAGCATTGGCAGCACCAGCCTTGGTAGTTTCTTACACTGTCCTCAGTGCTCGCATCTGTTTAATGGGAGGAGAGTAATTGTTTAAAGCCATTAGGGAGGAAACACCAGTAATCCACTTGTTGAGATCCCATAGAAAAGGCACATGCTTTTTCAATAACTGGTAACTTCTGTTGGCTCCAAGTTGAGTTACTGCACACCCTGAGGCCTAAACAGACATGCAAACTAAACAGACATGTGGAATAGGATTTATAGCAATATATGCCTAAAAGAAGCAGTTCCATTGCATAAGGAAGTTGTGGAAGCTAGAGTACTTTAAATGATGAGTCCAGACAACTGTCTGGAAGAGGATTCTACTGTTTAAGATGTTTTCAGCAATAGGAATAAGACACGGTGGCATAAACTTGTATAAAGTAAGAGGACTATTATATTAGTAGTTTTAATGGTGAATGTTCAGAAGATAGGGTTGCTAAAACCTTAGTGATCTAGTTCTTGTGCTTCTGATGCTAATAAATTTAAATCCGATCAGTACAGCAGGTGGGTCTGCAGTGCGTTGACTGATGCTGGGGTGATACTGGTGAGTCGGTCAATGATCATTCATTGAGCATTTGCCCTGTGACAGACAGGACACCAAGAGGTGGTGAGGCACAGTCCCTCAGCTTAGTCACCAGGTGCACTGGGCATGTGGCAGACAGAATTAAAACCAACTTACAGCAATAATACTAGAGCATTTTAGTGGATCCAGTTGTACCTCCTTTATAGTTAATCCCTCAGTTAATTCCCACGGCAGTGCTAAGAGGAAAGTTCATTATTACCTTGTTTTAGGTAAGGGCACCAAGGATAATTATGTAACTAATTTACATAACTGGTGAAGGCAAGTTCAAGGACAAGTTCAGCCCAGGCAGTCTGACCCCAAGCAGTCTGATACTGCACTGCCTCTGTGTCCGGTTCCCGTGCTGGCGGAATAATTGTAGCTCACCTCTGTGGGCATTTTAGCTGATGTGTGGAAGCTGCATTGGTTTCACATGGTCATGTTTTACACGATGAAGCTAAAGAATTATGGTTGTGTCAGAAAGACAGGTGGTGATTTTATGAACTTCTTCTATAAATCCCCTAAGATGCAGATTCTTTATGTTTAATGGAGCACTTAGACTTTCAGTGTGAGCTTCATTATTTCATATTATATATATGTAGAGGGGTTATATTTGTGTGTGTGTATGTATACACTGAGTGGCCAGATTATTATGATCTCTGAACGCATAATAATCTGGCCACTCAGTGTATATCCTATATAATAAAAGGCTAATATGCAAATTGTCCCCTCGACCAGGAGTTCAACCAGCAGGCAGGCCGGCCAACCACCCATGTCTCCTCCCCCTGGCCAGGCTGGCCGGACCCCACCAATGCATGAATTCATGCACCGGGCCCCTCAGCCTCTCTCTCTCTCTCTCTCTCTCTCTCTCTCTCTCTCTCTCTATATATATATATATATATATATATATATATATATATATATATATAGACACTGAGTGGCCAGATTATTATACATTCAGAGATCATAATAATCTGGCCACTCAGTGTATATGTTATATATGGGCATGAGTAGCTATGATATATCAAACTTATATGTTATTTTTTTATGGGTATGTACATGTGATATATAAAACTTACAAGCTATAGGTAATTTCCTCAGAGTAAATGGGCATCTCTTCTTGAGGCTAAATCAGGAGCCCAGGTTTGTGAGGACAGAAGCCATGGCTTCACCTTTGAAATAAACAGCTTCATGAACAGTACCTGCTGGGCTGTGAACACACCCTCAGGCATCCTCAGCCCTTCGCTACCAGGCTTTCCCCCATCTTTCTAGGGAGGGCCAACGCCCACCTGATGGGATCAACTCTCGGTTTTCTTGTCTGCATGATTTATGGATCATTCGTGAACTCAGAATCTGTCCAAGTGAAGCCATCCCATCTCTACTGGCTTGTCTGCAGGGTTATACTACACACACACTCACTATTACACTGTAAGCTTTTGCCTGTTTCTCAATCTATACCTCCCTGTCCAAAGCTTTGCCTGTCCTCATAGGACTAACGTTCCCTATTTTGACCAGAGGACTTATGTTGGGCATAATGTTCTCATACCATTTTTTTCTGATGGGATTTGTCCACACGAATTTGTGGGAGTGAAACCACACTCACAAAAGTAAACGTCCTCCATTCACTGGAATTTCTTTTTTGTGTTGCTCTTTTAGGAGAAAGGCAAATTGTCAGCAAAGAACACTGTGTCAAGCAAAATAAGCCAGTCGGTGAAAGACAAATATCACATGATCTCACTTGTATGTGGAATCTCATGAAATAAACTAATGAACAAAATAGGTCCACAGAGGCATGGATGCATGGAACAGACTGATGAATCTCAGAGGGGTGGAGAAGGGGGATGGGGAGAGAGTAACCAAAGAACATCATATATGCATAGCCCATGGACACGGACAATAGTGTGGGGAAGGCCTGGGATGGGGCAGGGGTTGGGTGGAAAGGGGCAAAGGGAGCTCAGGAAAATAGGGGCCATCTGTAATACCATCTACAATAAAAAAATAAATTATTGAAAAAATAAAAACAACAACAAAACCCAATCAGGATGCCTTCTTTGCCGCTGGTGATCCCATCGATTGGGTGATGGGAAGAAACATCAACCAGTTAGCAGCTCTGGGCCATGAATCCAGGCACCTGGGCTCTGTCAGGAAGCCGCTCTGTGGTTAGGGGCAAAAGCTCTTAATTTCTCTAGACACAGTTGCTCATCTATTAATAAAACTTTACAGAGAGAAAAGTTGAGTCTGTCCCTTTCAACTCCAAAAATATTTTTCTGTCGCTCCTGGATATGGAGGTGGACCTCTGCAAGGGACTCCTTCCAACCAAGCCCTGGCGATAGACCTTCGTCTCCTGCGCTGGTTTTTTAGTCAGTTACTCAAATGAAGACAAGGAAGGTGGGCTAGCCCACCCTGCAGCTATTTTGACCAGAGGACTTGTGTTGGGCATAATGTTCTCATACCATTTTTTTCTGATGGGATTTGTCCACATGAATTTGTGGGAGTGAAACCACACTCACAAAAGTAAACGTCCTCCATTCACTGCTAACGTGCTCCCGGATGGACGGGCATTCAGAATATCCTGGCAGCCTCCTGTAGTCCAAACCACCGGGGCCAGAATACCCAGGGGTGTTTGATAGGGATAAGTGTAAAGTCCTGTGTCTGTGGGTTTTTTTTTAATCAAGTTCACAAATGAAGGAAGTGGAAGTCCTGGCTTACAGCAAGTCCTCTAAGAGACTTGACTGTTATTTAGTTGGTTGCATATATAATGAACTCAACTGTTACAATGCAGCTGCCAAAGCAAACTAGCTCAGGCTGCCTTCCTAGAAAGGGGGGCGGGGGGAGGGACAGGGACAGTGGAAGCACCAGTCGTCTGAACTTGGCACTGGCTTATGTACGGGATCTAGAATAATCTGATGAGTCACAGCCATCAAGATTTAAGAAGGGTGGGCACACCACGCAATATACAGAGGATGTATCTTAGAAATGTGCACTGGACGCCTATATAATCGTAGTAGCCAAGGTCACCCCAACACACTTAACTTACAAAAGCAAAAACAAAGCTCCCTCACTTCCTGCTTGCTCCCAACCACTCAAGTAAGGTTTTTTTTCAAAGACAAAAGATGGAATTGACTTGCCAGTATCTAACCCTGGGCTCCCCTTTAAACAGGTGATATTTACATGGACCTGGTTCTCTCTAGCTGTCCTCCTAGGAGCTTTAATCATCACCAACAGCTGATGCTGTAAATGTCCTGAAATACCTCAGACAGTGAATTCCTCCTCCTTCCAGTGCATGGAGGTAGCAGGTGCTACACCCTGAAGGCACAGGGTTGGGGAACCAAATGTTCATCCCGGGTCATCAGTTAGTAATCAAACCATGAGCTTGCCCTTCCCAGGGGTTTTGGTCAGTTTGTTTGTATATGTTTGAGGAAGATGAATGAATGCAAGAAGTGGTTTTATATGGTGCATTGCATCATTTCTTATAAAATACATATAGGCATTATAGGCAGATAACTCTGTGTGTGTGTGTGTGTGTGTGTGTGTGTGTGTGTGTGGTAGGAGGTGTCCTGTGCATTGTAACGTGCTTAGCAGCATCCATGGCCTCTACCCCCTAGGGTGCACCCAGTAGCATACCAGTAGCACCCAGCACACTCAGCTGTAACAACCAAAATGTCTCTAGACATTGCTAACAGGGAACAAATGGCCCCCAGTGGGGAACCACAGGTCTAGATCCAGTGACTGCATGTTGACATGACAGGGCCCTCAGTTGTTGAAGTGGTCAAATTAGATAAGCATGTTTTAGTAGTTTTAAAAGTTAAACCAATATTTAGATAGATAGTAACAGTACACCCCTTATCTTTCCACCGTTTCCTTTGTTTGTTCATCTAAGACCTTTGTGCGCCGGGTGCTAGAGACCCACAAATAAATAAACCTTGGGAGACTTCACGGTTTGCTAGGTAAACAAAGAGGGTAGGAGAAAAAGAGAGATCATATGAGACATCACATAATGAGCACATGTATGTAACATGCACAAACGTGGTGGGAGCCCCAAGAAAAGAGGGGCTGCCTTTGAGCAAAACCATAGAAAGCCAGTTGGACCAGAGAGCCAGTCTGTAGCAATTACTAGTTGACTAATTGGGGTTAATTCCTTATCACGGGATGCCATGTATTCGAGCCGTTTTGCCACAAGTATTAAGGTGTCTGTTGACAAGCTGTTCAGCACAAATTACAGTGCTATCATTTCTTTAGGGCTGCTCTTCAAGCGTCTGAAATCTGAATGAGCGACTTGAGAACAAGTTGTCACAGACTTCTGTCCTTTTCCCCTGTCCTTTTTCATACCTGCTCCAGTGATAGCAAACAGTCGAACAAAAACAGTAAAATAAAGATAAAAACTTCGACCCAGACCTCCTGAAGTAGAGTCAGAGCGACACCAGATAACACCATGTCCAAGCAGAAGCTCATTCCGGAATATATTCTTCAAGGGGACCTTGGTCAACTCACTTTGGGTCTCTTGATTCAAAAAGAAATGTGCTTAGCTCCATGAACACCATAGACTAAATCTGACATACATTCAGGTAGAAATCATTCTGCCAAAGTGACTACCTGCTAGTCCAAGGAGACTGGGTTGACCATCCTGAAAAGACCAGGGTGTTCTACATCAAATAATCATGAACAAGGAAACTCCCTCTAAAAGCCGGGGTGCCCGATGGAGCCACATGTAACTGGTACATTAAAGGCCGCAAGCACCACCCCTCTAAGTCTTCCCTGCAGGTTTGCCTGGTCCGTGTCCTCCTAGGGTGCGTAGAGCTGGGGTTGTTAGGTTATGAGTCACAGTGTTTTAGAAGGGCACCCTTGCAATCTGTCACTCACGCTTATTTATGAGGAATGCAGCCGCTTACACATCAGCTACCAAGTCCCCGTGAACGCACAGCCACACTGAGTGCCTCCACCACATGCTTCCTGTCCCTTCCCTTCCAGAACTAAAGGCTGCCGGGGGGGACTGGGAGACAGACATGACCATCTATTCAAACGCGTGGAGAGTGTGATCGCTGCAAAGCCAGCTCTTGAAATTCATATCATTGGTGTGAGATTAAATTTCCTCCATCTAAGACCTGCCTTTTAGCACCGGAGAAATCCATCTCCCTATTGAAGGTTACATTAATAGAGGACATTCCACGCACTGACTGTCACATGCCTTTGGAGTGATCTTGCCATGCTGTTTTTTCAAGTATCGCAAGTGAAACGGACCAAGAGCTGACAGGTGGATCTTGTGGTACATTCAGAATCCTTGTGAAAGTGTCCCCACCATTTTTAAATCTCAAGTTGGTTATATTTATGAGAAATGAACATACCATATATGGGCATATGCATGTATCAATAGCCCTTACTTGGCAGCGCATTATAAAACCTAGTCTGTATTATGATTTATAAATCAGAAATTTATTGGATATATTCATATCTTATCTACGGTTTGAGCTGATTGTCTTCAGACTCCCTCATTTGGAAAAAATATATACTTTTCATAAAGTTACCATGAGTCAACTTATCCAGCAAAATTTTTTGAGTGCCTACTATATGCCAGGCACTACTCCAGGTGCTTGGAATGCCTCTGTGAACAAAAAGATTTAAAAAAACAAAAACAAAAAAACCTATAGTCATAAAGCTTTCCTTAGCAGGGTGTGTGTGTGTGCATGCTTGAAGATGACAATTATCTAGTAGGTTAGAGGGTGGGAAGGGCTCATTGGAATGTACCCCAAAGTTAACTTTGAGTATTTTATATGAAAATCCCAGGTGTGAAATGTTAGAAACCAATTCAAAATAATTGGACACTAAACTTGGGGTCTGTCTGGATGCCGCGTCACCAACCCTCTGTTGACTGGTGAGGAAGCCCCGGCCCAGCAGTGACCAGCAGGAGTGGGGCCCAGAGGCAGACTCTGCTGTGGCCAGCCTTGCCAGCTAGGGACCTCGCTGCTGGAATCTCCTTGAAAATCTGTTTGGGAACATTGCCAAGTCGGACATGTCTTCAGGTGCATGCCGAGTGGCATCCTCCCGGCAGAGTGGTCAGCAGCGGAAGGATTTTGAGATGTGTGGATTAGGTTGAGACAAGACCCTTAAGAAATCACTCTACTGTCCCATGTGGCAAGCAGCCACAGAAGTGAGACCCCCAATTTATTCGCCCTTGTTCATCTGTCTCACTCACAAATGACCACTGACCATTTCCCGGGCTTCCTGGAGCACCAGCAGACATGGGCGGGGTGGGTCTGTTGGCCTTGCCATCACGTCTCTCTCTTATTCCTGTCTCCATTCCTGCTCTGCGTGTAACTGGGACTTGGCATCATTCTTAGATTTCCACTAAATCGTTTGATTGTGTCTAATTGTGTATAAATCCCGGTTAAGGACAGAATTGAAAAGACCCCACATGTTGTGATGGAATAAACCAAAGTCAACGGCCATGGCGTAGACTCAGCACCCTAAGGCAGCCTCGCTGGAACTTGGTTCCCCAGCTGTAAAAGGGGTTTAAATCTTCCTACTTACAGGCTGGCTGTGAGGGTCGAAAGGTTAAGAGAGTGTGGGTGTGGAATAACACTCCAAAAATTACTATTCACACTCAAGCACTTTCAGTTACTTCAGCCTGTTCTCTCTCTAGTGACAGGTTGGTAGAGGGATGGACAAGTCTGCCATCTCTTTGAAGGTTGTTTCCGGCATATTTTATGTTGGTGTGATGGGTCTTCTGAGAGTTGGAAGGGACCTCAAACATCCAATGGGACCAACCTTGGTTGTTTCTCAGAATAAGCTGGAAGGGTTTTTTTTGTTTTCTTTTTTTAAATACAGATTCATAAGCTCCACGCCCAGAGATTCTGATGCATAAGACCTCGAGTGAGACCTGGAGCTTGCTTGTTTGTATGTTTTACGTTTGTGATTGTTTATTTTAGGGAAACTCCGCACGAGTCTGAGATGAGCTGGTTTGGGAAACCTTGTTCCAACGGTCTGTTAAAGCTGACCTCCTCTTTCCATCCTCGGCTTCACTTAGAAATGGAAAACCAGTAATTACTCAGGCGCTCATCCTTCCTACTCAGTTCACTTGCCTCCGTGCACCCCCATTACTTGGCACCCCACCTTGACAGCTGCTGTTGCCAAGCACCCACATTAATCTATTTTGACATCCTCTCCCTTCCACCTGCTGCCCTCTAGTGGAGGTGCTGACAAGCAGCAAACGATTTCAATGGCAGTACTGGGGGCGGTGGGTCCCAGCTGGTGAGCTCGCAGGGGTCCGGGCAGCTCTCACAGAGATGTCCACAGAACACAGCTATGGGAGAAATCACTAGCCTCAGGCTGCTCGGACACTGTGTGCACACCACTTACATTTAGAACAGAACCTTACGGAAGCCCTCAGCATCTGGTTATGGCTTATTTCCGGGTTTCAGAAATGTACCTGGAAAAGATTACCTTGGGATATTTTTGCTTCCTTGTCCTTCATTTCTTTCTCTGTCATTTACCCACATTCCACCTCTTGTAAAAAAGAAGGGTGTTCTTCCCTACCTCTCCCAACCTTGTGGACTTTCCAAATCTTGCAAAAAAAAATGGAAGGGTGTGTTCATTTAAACCTCACAGTTTAGAAGTGTTTGGCTAACAAGAGAAAGGGGCAAACATGAGCTCCGTGTTAACAGGGTAATGGACACTGAGGTGATGTGCTCCCCTTGTAGCCCCCTGAGACCCTGAGGGCGCCTGGAGGGAGCCCACCCTCTTTTTCCCGGGTGGTGGAGAGATTGCGGTGCGCCACGCAGAGTACGAAGCTGGAGCCAGAGTTCAGGCTGGCTGATGGAAAGCCCGCAGGGGCGTCTGTCCTGTGCTCTCCTGCTCCCCACAATGACTCTTAGTCTTCTCCTTAGGAGTAAAGAAATAATAGCATTCACGGTAAATGTTAACTTTTTGCACTCAGATGTTGAGTGTGACTCAACAGGGTTAGCATCGGTAGCCCATCCCTTCCCTCCCTCCATCCCTCCTCCTTTATTTGGGCTTTTCTTACGTTAAATAAATAAGTTTGTATGAAAAGAAACTCCAGTTTTTTATTCTACTGCCGCGCTTTGTAAAATCTGGGGTATTTAAAAAATTAAATCCCGAGTAGAATAAAGGAATGGAGAAAAAAAGCAAGTGAGTGCAAAGGGTTAAGTCTCACGAGACTATTTTCATAGTAAGATCATTCAGCTTTTCTTTTCGTTGATGTTTAATCCTCAGTGCATCTCTGCACGGTCCTCAATTCCTCGGTTTAATACTCTTGCATCCAAAATTGTTTCGCCAAGGGAACTTGGCAGGTGGGTAAGGTCGGGTAGAGGCGGGGATAGCAACAGCCACAAACAGATGCCACAAAAGCCACAAAAGCCACGAAGAGATATGACAAGGGAGATGCCGTATGCTGCTATAAGCTGTGGTGAAGCTGAGTTACCTATATCAACCAGGAGAGCAGAGCCCATAGGCCAAACACCAAAACAAGGATAAACTCATGCAGATATAGCGACCACGTAGGATCCTGTGGGGGATGGATACACACACAGAGTTTACCATTCTTATGTGGGTAGTTTTTCACTCTTCTTCTAGCCTTGGTTGTTAGTATCTTGGTAAGTGATTTTTCTTAATATTTTTTCTTAAGGGACATAAACAGTATAAGAGTTCATTGGACTGATTTGTCTTTTTTTACTACTGTATATGATTACTATTGGAATACTGTCATACCACCCATTTCATTTCTTGAATGTGTGCACGTGCGTATACACACACACACACACACACACACACACACACTGCCTTTTTTCTGCTGTAATGACAGAAAACCCAGCTCTGTGTTGATGAGAGACGTTGCTGTGGGTCCCGGGCGCACGCCTGCCTCTGGGTGAGCAGTACAGTGTGGAAAACACAATACTGAGATCTGGACCGCAGTTCTCTGCCCTCCCACCATGTTTACCTTAACCTCAGCCAGAGAAGTGAACTTCAGTGAGACTCGGTTTCCCCTGTGAAGTCAGGATTATATTACGCATGTGCTGACCTGAGCAGGCTTGTCTGGGGGATTCCTCGAGGCTCCCCCAGCTCTGTGAACTGCGCCTTCATTGATGTGACAGTCGAAACCTCTGAATAGGTCAGTGAAAACCATGTCAATTAAACCAACAGCCATCGGTTGTGTCTGAATGGCACACCTCGCATGCATGATGCTCTGCCTTCCTTCGATCCTCGGCTGAGAGGGTCCCTCCCATCTTTTCTCTCTTGTGTGATTTTCCCTGACTCTTGGTCGATGCACAAGCACTGCTCTGACAGAGGTAGAGCCCTCGATTGAGCCGTCACAAAGCAAGCGCGCTTCTGTAAATGGCACCTTGCTCTTCTTTTGGTTTTATTTTGCTGGGAGTTCGAGTTCTCTGGTGTGGACCATGTGTGGCCGGAGGGCAGTGCGTCAGGATCCCATGTGCCCGCCGCCCTCTGTGCCTCCTGCCACAGCCCCGCACTGACAGCTAAGGTGTGAGTGCTACAGCCTGCCTGTGGCTGGGAATCTATCTAGTCATTACTGTTCTCATAGCTCACGTGTTTAAAACCACAACTAAAACAGAACTGTATCCCCCGAAGTTTGCCGCCCTTGAAGTTCCAGGATCCCAAGGAGTAAAAATCTCTTTATTTTTTGATGACTAGAGAAATGTGCAGAGATAATCCCTGTAACAAGCTTGAAAATGAAAAATAGGGAGTTAGTGTGGCGGAGAGAGAACACTGTGAGCTGACCGTGCTGGCCTGCCCGGTGTCACAGGTGGCTGTTTACGGGGAGGTGGTAAAGCAGAGAGGGGTGCAGGGAGCCACTGCATGGGACCCGCCTCTGGCACCTACAAATCCTGTGACCTGGGGGAGCGACGTCCCCTCTCTCTGCCTCAGTTTCCTCAGATGTAAAGGGGGATGATAGCAGCGCCTAGCATACAGGTTATTGTGAGGATGGGATCAGCTAGTACATGTAAGCGCATTCAGATCCATCGGCACCAAAAGCTCAGCAGAGGTCAGCGATCACTGTTACAAAACTCAAGAGAGAGAACCGAGTCATGGGGTCCGGTGGGATACGGACGATGTCTCCCTCCCTTCCTCCTCCTCTGCCTTCCCTCACCCCACTTTGCTTCCCTCCCCTCCACCCTGCCCCCATTGTCTCTTCCTCCCAGCTTCAGAATTTTCAGCGGAAGCCTTTAGAAGGTGCCAAGCTCTTTGCGCACTTTTCCGCTGACATGACTCTCTCCAGCAGCCGTGGGCTTTAGGACAACGGAAGGCGTTTTTCCTAAGAAATGGTTTAACTTTGGGACAAGTGGGCGGGTCTCCGGGCGGGAAGACTGAGTGGGCTCGATGATGAATGGGGACCGTGGGGCAGGGATCTAATGGATGATGCCATCACTCTCGGAGGGAAGTGGACAAAGAAGAGCGCACTTGTCTTCCTTCAGCGACCCTTGGTGTCAGGGGCTGCGCGTTGTGCGGGGGACACTCACGAGCGCCCATGGAAGTCACAGCCCAGGAGCACGGTCCCCCTCGGGCCCACGTGCCTCGGGTGTTTCTCCCCAGCCTCCCCACTCTGCGCCCTCCTCCGCGCGGCCCCGCTGACCTCAGGGGGCCTTTCTTGCCAGGCCACGGAGCGCATCTGACCAGAGGGCCGGGATCACAGCCAAATCTGAAGGAAGGTGCAAACTGTGTGACTAAAAACAGCCCGAGCACGCGGCGCTGCGAAGAGCAGATACCCGTGGTTTATAAATAACGCGGCCAGGGTCAGGGGGAGAGGGTCAGAATAATAAGTTGTTGTCCGGCTCTTGAGGTCAGTCTCACCGTTTCTACTACTGAACCCCAAAGACATAGACACTTAACAAAAGGGGCCCCTGGATGAAATGAACTCCACCTGGGCTCACTTGTTTTCCTATCAAGATGTCTTTCGGTTTGGCAGTGAGCATTTTTTAACGGGATTTCTTTTATTCGGAATGCATTGGAAAACTTGTGTAATTTTCAAGCAAACCAATGAAAGCAAAGCAAAAGCAAGAAACCATCCCCATACAAGGGCTGTGCTTTTCTGAGGGTGGGCTAAGGCTGCGATGCTACAGAAACAGGAAGATTTAGGGATCGCACCGAAATGGTTTCCTTTTCCCTTAAATAACCCACCGTGGGGGGCGGGGGGGTGGGGGGGGTGGACGGACCTAACACAGAAGGAATGAGGAGAAAAGGAAGTCAGGAACTTGGGAAAGTTTTCTTTTTCTTTCCTCCCTTTCTGTTTTTGGCTTTGTTTTCCCCTTGTCTCGAAACCAAAAGGGATTTGCGTTCTGGTCCAGAACTCCCATGACCAGAGGGTCAGGGAAGGCCACCCAGAGGCTGGGAGCTGCGATCTTATCGCTGGTCCCCGCCCTCCCCCTCCCGCCCCCCTCCCGCCCCCCTCCCTCCCCTGGAGCCTTGAGCAAACACAACTGCTGGCCTTCCTGTTCGGTGGCTCCTTCTCTTTCTGGAGGGATATGGACTTTGGGGGGTGTCTTTTGCTGCTGTTTTCTTTAGAGAAACAGAGACATGGTGTGCTCTTCTCACAAACCCTCTCCCTGGCACGGGGAGGCCACAGCTAAGTAAAGAACAAGATGAGACGCTCAGGCGCAGGGGACCACGGGCCTTCGCCAGGAGCTAGACCACATTTCCTGTCCACCGTCCCTTCTTCCCACGCCTCCTCCATCCCCACCACGCTTTGCGGTCACGTGTGTGCTCCTCACTGTGACTTCTGATCTCCCAGGAAGCGTAGCCCCTTGACTCGGGGCCAGTCCTCTTCAGCTTGTCCTCTCTCCTCGCCGGGACCGTCCTGTCTCTGTCTTGGCCAGAGCGGGCTGAGCCAGGGAGACCAAGCTGTCCAGTGTGAACGTGTGGATGGTTTAAGGCTGTGATCACTGGCTCTCTGCTTTGAATGTCGTTTTCAAAATGAACACGATGCCCCGAGTGGGACTGTACCGCGGCAGCACCTGGGGTGCCAGGGAAGCGCCTGCGAGGGCACGGGCTCTGGCAGCTGGAGCAGGCAGGCCTGCGTGGCGAGAGGGAGTGCCCCGTACTTTTGCGGGAAAACCTCACATTTGAACTCGGGACTTTACATTCTCTCCAAAGTAATAGGAGGATTTGAGCTCATTTTAGTCCATTCGTGGAATCTAATGTGATCTATTCGGTTGGAAATCCTGCTCTTCCTTAAAAATCAGACCCCAGGCTGCTCAGGATTCTTTCATTGACGGCTTGGGTCATTTGTTTAACATCAATGGATTCGCTTATGTTTCTAATTACTCAGGCCAGGCCACAGTAACATAGTCTACAGAATACCGCGAAAGACGACACCCCTGCCTCACGGAAATGAAGAACACTCCCCCCAACAACAGTCAGGTAGCTCCTTCCTGCAGGAAGTGGAGCAGAGCTCCTAGTGATTGGTTCTTTGTGAGCCTGTGCTGGCTCCCAGTGACTCACAGGTCATCTAACAGTCCCTTCTGGAATGTTCCTGGGGGTGGAGGTTAAAGGTATCCACCTTTTTAACCTACTCTGACATGGGCATGTCTCCTATTTTTGTCCTCTGAAAATCCCCAGGAAAAAACAGTGGCTTATTGGTCCCTCTATGCCAGTGATGGCGAACCTATGACACGCGTGTCAGCACTGACACGCGTAGCCATTTCTGATGACACGCGGCCGCTGAGGCGGGCGCATGCCGAGGATGAAACATTTGCTGCTCCTGAGGATGAAACATTTGCGAAATAATGTTTTTTCCTCAAAGTGACACACTACCCGAGTTATGCTCAGTTTTTTGGCGAAGTTTGACACACCAAGCTCAAAAGGTTGCCCATCACTGCTCTATGCTTTCGTCTGTTTCTGTTTTGTTTTGTTGTTTTGTTTTTAACATTTGAAGTCTTCATTATCTTTGAGGTTGTCTCACTGGCTTCAGGCTCCAGTTCTATTAACTACTCTCCAGACCTCACGGAATTCACCGTGAGAAGAAGGAAATGCTCTGAGTCCCCCTTTGCTTTCCCTTCTCTGATGAGTTGAATCATCTTTTCTTGTTGCTTTCATAGTATTTTAGACTCTTGTGAGATGAGAAAAATGTATCTCCGTTCATAGCTTTACCTTTTAAGTGTAAAATTCTGAACTATTGGTTATTGCGTCATTGTGTGTGTTTTTAATAATCCATAGTGTGTGTGTGTGTGTGTGTGTGTGTGTGTGTTTTCAGTATTAAGCTGGCTTCTATCTTTCATGCCTCCTTACTTAAAGGCCATTTGTGCTACATGTGAGAGTATTGACAGGCCACCCAGGCTTGAGGCTTAATTTAAGGTGGAGATTATTACTTTGGATTAAGTTGTTATCCTTGGAAGCAACAACAAGTCTCAAAATTTCCATGCAAACAGCAAATCATGAGCTTTGTCACTATTACTTGGCAAGACCAGGTAAACCCCACATCAAGTTCGAGTGGGGGGGGGGGATGGTGGGGAGACATTCAGGGCCAGGAGGGCAGGCTGGAGGCCCTGGGACCCTGGGAGTCAGCAGGACACCATCAGAAGCCGGGGAGGAGAAAGGCAGCACTAACCAATTGTTCCGTCCGCCAGATGATAAATGTTTTGGGAGCACGTTGCATGCGTGGCACCATCCTAGTTTCACTGAAAAAAGTGAAGGAAACGCAAAGTGAGCTGAGACTAAATGAGAGGCGAGAGCCCTCCACCCTCAGTCACAGCTGGGCCCGTCCATCTGCTTTTCTGTTCTGAACACACAGCCCAGCACTTGGCCAGAGGGAGAGCTGCAGGCCGCTCCCACATTGACCCGTGATGTTTAACGCAGTCAGAAGACCCCAGAAGAGCCGATCTACGGCCATTTAAAGAGGCTTGGGGTGAAAATGAGAAAGGAGGGAGAAGCGTTTCTGTGGGGGAAGTTGTAAGACCAGTGTTGGCCACAGAGCTGCTGAAAATGATGTTTTCTTTCCTTCCTTCCTTTGCTGCGTGAATTTGGGGACTTTTCGTGGGGGACTGCCGCCTTGGCAGCCTGATAGAAGCGCGATGGGGAGATGGGAACCCCAGATCCGTCTAACATCAGAGGGCTCCTGTCCCCCGAAAACTCACCACAGGCCATCCGCTTTGGCCACAGGTTCAGATTGCACACCCGCTACAGAACGTCGCAACCCGTTATTCCTGGGTTTTCGCTCCTTACACTCTGCTGTGGGAAACGGAACCAGCATGGAAAGGAGAAGGTCTGAGTAAGAAGCGGGGTGACACACCGGAAGAGCTGCTCACTGCCGTGCCAGCGGTGACTTCGGATGGACACCCGGGATCAGAAACGGGGTGTGGGTGCCTGGAACCGAGGAAGCCATGCCGGGTGGCTGGGTGACTGCTGCCCTCCCTGGGGGCCCCCTCCGCACAGCGGTGTGTACGTCGCAGGGGCTGCGGTGGATGTGAGCCCAGCAACTTGTGTTTCAGTTCAGCACAGTCAGTCCCGGAGGAGGAAGGCTCCCCGTTGGCCACTGGCTCACAGTCTGGAAAGGCCACTCTGGGGGCCCTCCCACATCCCTGCAGCTTCCAGCCTGATTTGGAAGGACCCAGAGAAGCCTGCAGGAGAAGGGGTACCTCCAGCCTGATTTGGAAGGACCCAGAGAAGCCTGCAGGAGAAGGGGTACCTCCAGCCTGATTTGGAAGGACCCAGAGAAGCCTGCAGGAGAAGGGGTACCTCCAGCCTGATTTGGAAGGACCCAGAGAAACCTGCAGGGGAAGGGGTACCTCCAGCCTGATTTAGGGGGACACAGGGCAGCCTGCAGGGGAAGGGGTACCTCCAGCCTGATTTAGGGGGACACAGGGCAGCCTGCAGGGGAAGGGGTACCTCCAGCCTGATTTAGGGGGACACAGGGCAGCCTGCAGGGGAAGGGGTACCTCCAGCCTGATTTAGGGGGACACAGGGCAGCCTGCAGGGGAAGGGGTACCTCCAGCCTGATTTAGGGGGACATGGGGAGGCCTGCAGGGGGAGGGGCTTGGCAGGCAGGAAGCTACTGAAACACGGTCGGGTGTCCGTGGGAGCTGTGCAGGCTGCCACAGAACTTGGAAGGCCTAGGAAGGCGCAGGCGCTTTCCACACAGGTCAAAGGGCAGGCGAAGCTGGCTCATCAGGCAGAGCTGGCTCATCGCGTGGACTTAAGACCCATTTGAGGCCCCCGGCTTTCTGGTGGGTCTTGTCCTGTCGCCCCAGGCTAGTCTCTCAGAAGCAGTGCTAGGAGCTTTGGTTTCCAAACTGCTTCACTGTCATTAAAGGCAGATGCTCCTCCAGCTGTGGCTAACGGAGAGAAGACGAGTGAGGATGGTGCACCCTGTTATCATCTCTCAGGACCGGGTCCGGTTCCCCCCTCCCCATCCCCCACCCCAGTGGCGGAAACCTGTCAGGACTGTGGCACTGAACTTTGGGGGTGCTATCTAAGAAGCACTGTGGGTTGGCAGAGTTGTTTTAGCATCGGAGGTCTCTGCATCTCTCTCTGAGACTCTGCCTCCTGCCCCCCCCACCCAATGCTGCCTGCTTCAGCGCCCTCCGCATCCTCGCTACCCGGCCTCCCCTGCCATCCCCAGCCACGCCTGCCCTCCCAGGAGACCTCCAGACACGGACCTTTCTTTCCACCTCAGCACCTGTGTGCCTGTGCCCCACCCATGGCCATGGAAAGAACCAGATGAAGTGATTTATGCCGGGGTGTCAGTAGCTGGGCACTATTCTGAGATAATTCTGTGACGGGGATCATTCTCTCAAGGGTATGTTCATTTTCATTGGGAAACAGGATTCATCCAGGTGAATACCTTTCTAACAGCACAATTTCTGTTCTATGTCCACTGGTATGGACATGTTGGGGGCCCAGGGAGTCTTCCCCCAGCCCCTCAGGCCATGCTCTGGGGGAATTCCTCATCCAGCTCCCCAGATGTTCCTTTTCAAGTTATAGCATTCAGTCATTTTGTCTTAGGAGACATTTATCTTGACACCTTTGCCAAAATTCATTGAAATCGGTGAAAATAAAAAAGAGGGGGTTTTTAGCTGCCACTTATTTCAGGTTGTTAAACCAGCTTCCATTTGAACTGAAGATATCTCAGACATCCTTACGTATAGACTTCTCAAACTTCAGGAAATGTCTGTTAACCGAAATTATGAAGTAACATAATTGAGCAGTTGAGAGTGTGAAGACTCAGTGAATTGCAGCCAGCTTTTGTAGCTGGTTCCAGTTGAATTTAATTCACTATGTATTTACTTCACCAGGTCTGCTTTATTCACTGCTGTATATGGAGCCTACCACAGGTGGATGAGTTGGTACAGAGAGATACCTCAGTTGACAATCAAAAGGAAATGAGTTCTGAGATTCTCCATGAAGGCCAACCAGTTTCCAAGTGGAAAACCTGGTTTCTGCCCTCGAAGTTTTGTTATCAGTTTGTCGTTTAGAAGCAATGAGTGATGGGGACATCATTCTTGTGAAGATGCCATTCATTATGCAAGCATTATGTATTGTTACAAAGCAATAGGTGCTGCAGAAACATTTCTAGAAACCCATGTTGGGCTTAGATTTCCAGCTGTGTGACTCCATGCTATCCTTTTCTTAGATGCAGATGCCTCGTGACAAGTATCGAATCTCTAAGTCTACTTAGCACCTAGCAAAGTGTGTTGTGTAAAGCAGGCAGTTAATAAGTGCATAGTTAATGAGCCAGTATAGTTTTGGTTTTGCTTGATTTTTGCTATGTTTTCCTTAGGATGTAGGGGTTAAGCCGAGGGAAGCTGTCTGTCTCTTAGAAGCTCTTAGATGTGAATATTGGTATCAAAGTAACTATGCTTGCATAAACAAAGAAGCACATTCAACTACTTTGGTGAACAGGTAGACAGGTATATCTAGATATAGCTCTGGAGCCCACCTGTGTGCAAGGTGGCAGTGAGGAAGTGTGAGGCACTGGTACTTCAGTCTCCCTTGCCTGCTTGGATCCTAGACTTACACTGGTAGAGTGACCTCCTAAGGAGGCCAGAAAAGCAGAGGCCCTGCTGAGGATATTTCCGAAGGCCACTCTCTGGAATGTAACGCCTGGGCCTGGAATCTAAAATGAGGCCCCAGGAGATCATCCGCATTTTCTACTTTGGGGGGAAGTCCCTTAGCTGGAAGTGGATGGTTTCAGATACCCATGACCATGGAAAGAATCAGATGAAGTAATTTATGCCGGAGTGTCAGTAGCTGGGTACTATTCTGTGATAATTCTGTGACTGGGATCATTCTCTCAAGGGTATGTTCATTTTCATTGGGAAACATGATTCTTAACAGCACAATTTCTGTTCTGTGTCAGCTGGTATGGACATTTTGGGGGCCAAGGGAGTCTTCCCTCAATCCCTCAGGCCATGCTGTGGGGGAATTCCTCATCCAGCTCCCCAGATATTCCTTTTAAAGTTATAGCATTCAGTCACTTTGTCTTAGGAGACATTTATCTTCAGACCTTTGCCAAAATTCATTAAAGTAAGTGAAAATAAAACCCCACTTGATCCAAACCCCACTTCCTCTTTTGAATTGAGTAGGCTCATAACCATTCTCGAGGCTTTGAAACAGTGAGGAAGAGAAAGGGAGAAACATCGATCGGCTGACTCCTGCACACCCCCTACTGGGGATCGAGCCTGCAACCCAGGCATGTGCCCTGACCAGGAATCGAACCGGCCACCTCTTGGTGCATGGGTCAACACTCAACCACTGAATGACACCAGCCTGGCTATAGTAATAGTTTTGACTTGTGGACCAACCAATATACAGTATATCCATAACACATTCCCTAACATCTAGAAACTTACCATCTAAGGCCCAAAATAAATACTAGTAATTCTAGTTTAACAGTGCTTCCTGCAATAATCCTAAAAGTCTCTAGATCGTTAGAAGCCAGAATACAGTCATCAGCCACTTGGTTCTGTCTCCTCTCTTAGCACCCACCCTGGAGCACTGCTTCAGTGATTTTCATTCCATGAGAAGCAGCCCCGTGAAATGTTTCACCAGAATCGTGGCAGTGATGTGGAACGCACTGTTCCCTTTTATAATGATCCGTGGGAGAAATGCCCAATGCTATCGTAACAGCTCTGCTTCTCCTCAGAACCTGGTATGATGTTGTCTTAGGGCCACTGTAAATCTTGTACCTGTCCTTTCTGGTCTGCTTCAGCCACCAGGAAAACAAGAGCTGAAAATCCAACTTTTATTAATTTACTATGCAGGGCCCAATGGCATTATTCCTACATGAAGTTTTCCCTGGAATTATCTTAGTCTTGGATCTTGGTTTTCCTTTGCTCTGATTTATTTTTTAATCTGTTTCGTTGTGTACGTTTCTGAATATGTTTTATTGTCTATTGAATCTCCAATGGGCATGAATGAGTAAATGAGAAAGAACGAACTGTGATCCAGCTTGGAGAGCTGGTTGGAGGACCTGGACTGTGCAGACCAAGTAGGCTTAGCTGGCTAAGGATTCATGAATGAAATGGATCTTAAGTGGAGATTAGGAGGAAAGGAAGTGGGTGGCTGGGGACGGGTGTTTTCTGTGAGAGATTGGCTGGGACAGAGATGCAGCTGTGGAGTGAGTGAGTGATGCCCTGAGGGCAGTAAGGAGCCGGCCTGAGTCTTGTACGGAGTTGATTGCCTCCTTGTGTTTTTATTGGATTGAAGAGGCCATTGAGGAGAGGAGCTGTGGAGAAGGGGAGTGCAGTTTCCTGGCACGGAAGGATCCTCACTTCAGTTTCTATAATAGATGAGAAGGTAGAAAGAAGGGTGCAGGTTATGTCACTCAAGGTAGATCGGTGAGCGCTGTTTGTGGTGTGGGAGGCCAATCAGGAGAAGATGCTGATGGAATATATATGAGCATGGAAAGGCATAGCTAAAGTATGGAAGGAGCAGTTGAGAGTGTGAAGACTCAGTGAATGGCAGCCAGCTTTTGTAGCTGGTTCCAGTTGAATTTAATTCACTATGTATTTACTTCACCAGGTCTGCTTTATTCACTGCTGTATACGGAGCCTACCACAGAGGGTAGCACATAGTAGGTGCCTCATAGATGTTGTGTTAAGTGAATCAAATGGGACCCTACCTCCAAGGAAAAAGAAGGCGGACAGCTCGGTAAATAAAGAAATAAATGAAGTCCAGATAGGTTACTTCCAGAGGGTCTTCTAGACAAGGACACACAGCGTTCCCAGCAGAAAGGCGGGAGCAGTGGTCATCGGGGGAGCCCATGAAGACAGCTACAGAGGCAGACACACAGCCCCTGCTCCGCCTTTTAACATCCTGGGCAGCACACAAGTGGGCTTGCAGGGTCAGGGCCCTTGGACTGTGGCATTTTTAAGTCACCTGACTACGGAAGCATCGGCTCCTCCCCGGTGTGATCAGGAGCCAGGATACCATAGAAATATGTGTGGGAACCTTGGCTCCAGCCTGATGCTGCCAGCTTAGTGATTGTGGTTGCAGGTAGCACCAGCCACCCTCCTGGCAGGATCGAGCGCCTGAGCTCCAAGCCTTCCAGTTGAATGGAATTGATTGCCTTAAGCATTGGGGTAGAGCTCTTACACAGAGCTTTGCAGGCAGCCATTTCCTGTCCGTAGAGGCCAGCTGGCAGGGAGGTCAGTCTTGAGCCAATTAGTCCTTCATTCTTCTCTCACCAGCCTAATTGAAAGGGTGGCTTCTAAGCATTGTAATGAGTCCACTCTGCTAGTACCCTGTTCCACTTCAACCTGCAAGACCTGTGAGGCTAGTCAGCGACATTGCCGTGGTTAGAAATGGTTGGGTGACCCCTCCAGGGTGCAGGTTATGTCACTCAAGGTAGATCGGTGAGGGCTGTTCGTGGTGTTCGGGTAAGTGTTCCCCAGCTGCTCCTGGGTGGTGAGGCTTGGGGGAGGGGAAGCAGAGATCTGTAGTGTTTGCTGATATCTGTGCTATACATACTCCCACATGGCTCATTTCCAGCTACCAGCATGACTGAGCTGACAGGCACAGCAGTCCGTCCTTGCACAGCATTTCCACCCTACAGATAAAACAGACACAAATCTCCTCAAGATCATACACAAGGGTGGTAAAATAATTATGAAGAGATAGGTTTTAAGTATTTATCACATTTATTTGCAATGTAATTTGTTTCACTTTAAGTTGATATTTCATTTTTAATAGTGACCGTGTTTAATAACCAGCTCAAAAATTCCTGAAAATTTGCCAATCAGCTCACTCCCCTGAGCTGGTGAGAGCTACCTCCAGCATATCCCTGGGTCAGAACAACCTGGAAGGAAGTACTTTGTCCTGCCAAGAACGGTGCCAGCACTGGCATCCGTGGTTCTAGTGCTCGGGCTGGAGGAAGTCTAACGAGGGCCTGCAGAGTCCTTCCCACGTCTCTCCCAGTGGCCAGGAAGCTGTCATTGGGAGGAAGAATGAATGGCCTACTGAGCTCCAGGCCCTGGTGTCCCTGGTTGACAGTCAGTTTCATCTGCAGGTACTGGATGATGGAAATTCATGAGGTTTGCCAGAGGGCTGGAAGGCCCTGAGAGCCACAGAGTGATGCCCAGTACCAAGTGGGAAACCCAGGGGTCATTCACTGAGGACCCACCAAGAAATTCAAAACAGCCTGGATGACATTTTTCTTGGAGGGATTCAAGTGCATGACAGGCAATGTGCACAAATGAAGGAGAAATCAGTATAGCTCTGCAATGTATCAAAGAAGAGTGGAGAAAGGAAGGTGTCCTTGAATTGGGTATTTAATGATGTGCCCAGCCAGTGAGACTCAGTGGTTGAGCATCAACCTATGAACCAGGAGGTAACAGTTCAACTCCTAGTCAGGGCACATGCCCGGGTTGCAGGCTCGATCCCCAGTGTGAGGAGTGCAGGAGGCAGCCGATCAATGATTCTCTCTCATCGTTGATGTTTATATCTCTCTCTTCCTCTCCCTTCTTCTCTGAAATCAATAAAAATAATTTAAAAAATAATAATGATGACTAGAGAAGACTGAGCACTGAAGTGGGAGGGGAGAAATGAACAAATGGGGATTCCTGGCAGAGGAAACAAGGTAGACAAAGGAGCGTTGGGTGTTTCACTGTTGTCCAGGCTACTCCTTGGGTCCCTGGGTGGTTGATTCCTATGGTCTGAGTGTGTGTGTGCCCCAAAATGTGTATGTTGAAATCCCAGTCCCCAAGGCAATGGTATTAGGTGGTGGGCCTCGGGAGGGATTAGGTCATGAGGGTGGAGCCTCATAATTGGGGTTAGTGCTCTTATAAGAGGCCCCGTAGTGCTCTATAGCCCACAGGGCCAGTAGAGATCATAGTGGAAGAGGACATTCAGGTCCAGGTTGCCAAGGACATTTTCATGCCATGTTAAGGAGTTCTGAGTTTTTTCCTTCCAGTAACAGAAAGACCTTAGAATATGCAAGGCACTGAAAGAATCAGGTTTATGTGTTGGAAAGAATTCCTAAAACACCCTTGGGCACCACTTGATTACCTGGGGATTATGGGTAAAATTTCGCAAGTCAGCACACAGGCTGCTGGTGACTGCTTGAGGCTTTCTCTTGCCTATTTCAACACTGGGGCCTTTTGGCCTAACTTGTTCTTAAAGGGAATGTTTGCTCACTGAAAACAGTAGTTTTCATATTTAAAGTTATCCTACTCCTTCCCAAAAGGTAAATTAGAAAAGCCATATACCTTTAGTGAAGGGAGTTAAGCTTTCATCATTTAAGTAACTGTCCACTGCCCTTCAATTTTAAAGGCAATTTGATGCACTAAGTGAGCCCCCAGAGCTCTTGATGCTTGCATCTTGAATTTAGCAAACCCACCTTCTGCCTATAGTTCTAGAAATTTTCTTTAAGAAACATCTTTCTGTATATCTGGATTGAGCATTTGGATGCTTTTTGAGAAGAACCAGAAATCTCCTTTCTTTTGATGTTTCCCTTTCTTCCCCACACCTATAACTCACTGTGTTTACCACACAATGGATTGTATAATTGCTGGGACAACTCTTTACTCTTAAATACATATTTCATTTTAATATATTCATGAGAACTGTTGTCCCAGGCATTTGAAAAAAAAAATTACTTCACTGCAAAAAGGATTTTAGGGACCTTGATCCAGTAATAGATATTTTTTCTAAGTGGTTCTAAAGCAGTTGTCCCAAATAAGAAATCACAGTCCCGAACACATCACAGGTCTGTTATTTTCCCAAATCTCATTAAAGCATTAATGCAAATGGAATTTTCCTACTTCTCCCCTGTCTTCTCTCATCTGGACAGGATTAATGTCATTAATTACTAAAATCTAATCTGATTTATTATAACTTTGTCTTATATTAAAAATACCTAAAGTGATTGCCCTCAGATGTCAAATTCTAAAGAATCTGCTACTATTTTAGTTGTGGGGGTTCTTATCTTTCCTATCTCTCATTCAGCTTTTTATTCACCTCATAAACGTTTAATGAAAACTTATTGTGTGTCAGGGGTTGTTTTTAATAGGATTTATAGCTTAAAAATCTTCGGGTTTTGGTTTGAAAATTTAAAAACTATAAAAAGAAAAAGGGAAGGTAACAAAAATTCTAAAAATAGTCTGGCACTTATTAACTGTTACCCAACTTCTTAAGCACACCAACTGGGTGGTCCATAGAGTGTTCAGGGCTGAGAAAGACTCAGCCACACGAGGCTTTGTTACCCTTACTCTGAGCGAGCTTCCAGTCTAATCAGGAGAAAAGACTGACTATAAAATACAAGCAAAATAACAAGGCACCACAATCAGTTGCCAAATGTTGTGGTAGGGTGTGGATGATGGTGGAGCCCGGAGAATTGAAAGGGGGCGGGGTAGATCAGAGTTGGTCAGAGAGACTGCACGGAAGAGAAGGAATCTAAAATATCACAGAAGGGTTGGGATTCAGAGACAAAAGGAAGCAGCTCATTTCAGTAGAATAACGATAATAGAGGCTCAGAGCATGCACAGCGGTGGGAGTAGCAGAGCTTTGATGTAGATAGGCGTTTACTACTAACTTTCTCCTAAGAATTCCGAGTTTTGAAGGCATCCAACACCTCCATCTACTTTCAGGGTTCTCTGGCAAAGTGTTTTTATTGTTTTACAACTAAGGTTATTTGACTTCCTCGGTTACAATTGGGGCTGATTCTGACTACAACTGGTAACCCCGAAGAGTTGAAAGAGTTAGCAGTTCAGGGTCAGAAGATGGAAATCTCTGCATTGCTTGGCAGGTGAATATGAGCAAATTGTTTACTCTCTGGGAGCCCTGGTTTTCTTCCCTAGGAACACAAATGAGAGCCTTATCTATCTTGCTGGTTATCGTGGCTATTGAATTATACTGATAACTGTGAAGGTTCTTTGTAAACTATTAAACAGTACAGATTTTTGTTAGTATTCTTGTTATCCTGTCCACTAAACTACAGCTTTAGGTCATGGATTTAGGTTCTTTTCACTAAAAAGTTAAGTGTACTCAGCAATGTTTTTTATGCTCTAAGCAGCAGTCATCAGACTGCCATGAAATGTATTTAGTAAGACTCAGCTAGTGTGTTTTAATTAAATAGCATAAAACAGAAGAGGAGGACATATACTGTATTCTACAGCATGGAAGATTGTGCCGTTCATAGTAATTGTAGGTATTTAGTGACAAACAGAGACATAAGTGATCTACTTATAGGTCAGATGTAAATATATTTGTGAGTGGGGGTTGTTGTCAGAGAAGATTGAAAGCCACTGGTTAATAACATAGCACTGTAAGTACAAAACATTCAGTCCTCATTTTTTGACCCCTCAGTTAAACTAACCAAAAAGATATATTTCACTGATAAGCTATAACACTATGGAAAGAATGCAGATTGTGAAGAAATAGGGGCCTGGTGCTACATAGTCTGCATTTTTTCCTTATGTCTGATGCTGACATTCAAATTCTATCTTCACTCCTATGAACCAGTGTAGAAAGTAAAGTGTTTGTTTCCTTTAAAATCTACATGGCTAGACCCTCATCGTACCCTACTTTTTCTGGCAGCTTTTAAGTGCTTATTTTAGAAAACTCTCAATCAGTATTGTGGAATCAAAACATAAAACTCAGTATGTGTAGAACTCCATTTTTTTAGGTCTAGGACCGAAGGGAGAAAAGAGATGGCATATGCAAAGAATTTAACTGGAGAGCATGTAGTGATACCTCTCATTACCAAAGGGTCCATAGATGTAAACAAACAAACAAACAAAACACACACACACACACACACACACACACACACACACACACACAACCAAGGATGATGAAGGACCAGCGCTAGCAATACCTGAGAGCCTTTACTGCCCCCATGCCACAAAGGCAAGAGGCAGAAATAGTGTTCTAGATCCCAGGCGGGATTCTAGATCCCAGGTGAGGTTCTAGATCCCAAGCGGGGCTCTGAGCAGTGGGAGAGAGGCCTGACGTGATACATCATAGAGAGAGGCAGAGAAGGGGCCTTTAAATTATTTTTGGTGCAAGTGACCAAACACCCCATTAACAGTAGCTGAAGCCATGTGGACATTTACTGCTCACTTAAATGCAGAAGTAAGTGGTCTCAGGTTTGGTGAGGCAGCTTAAGCATGTCATCGAGATCTCAGGCTGTCCCTGGAATTCTGCTCCAACCTTAGTGTGTCGGCCTTTTGGCTTTATGACTGTCATTGCATGCTGGCCAGATGGCAGCTAAAAACCCAGCCCTCACATTCAAGGCATGAAGATAAAGAGGGGGTGGTGTCTGCAAGCTCTTCTCTTACACCTGTCCACTTTGTTAAGGCACCTAAAAGTTTTCCAGAAGTCCTCAGCCAACTTCCACTTAAGTCTCTTTAGTCAGAACTCTGTCACCTGGCACCTCCAGTTGCAAAGGGTTTTGGAAGGGGGAGCATCAGACAAAAGGGATACCTTGACTGGTTTAGCCACATCCTGGTGTAGCCATGGGTGGGGCTGGCTGTTGGTAGCCACCCAATGGTGTCCGCCCACAGGAACTTCTTAGAAAAGCCTGAGGGCAAGAACACAGTGTCCCAGTTGACTCCATAGACATGACAGGTTGTAGATCACAGGCTCAAAGGAGGCAATGAATCAGTAAGGTAGGAGGGCACAGAATTGGCCAGATTCCTTTCCACTCTACTGTAAATGTGCTTTTGCTTTCTCAAGATTAATCTTTCTCAGATACCAATGGAAATCTCACCCTCCTTTTGTATTGTTCAGAACCAACCCTCGACATCTGTGTTCTCTGTCATTTGGCTCAGTGCTCAAGAAGGGGACATAATGGTGTAGTGACTAAGCAAATCCTTGGAAGAGAAATGGCCTGAGTGGCTGTCACTGAAATGCAAGTATGGCTTTACATAGTAAGTCAGGAGGCAAGAGGGGCCCTTGTCAGCCAAGGCTCCCAGGAAGCCCTTGAATGGCAGGAAGGGGGATTCTATGTGTTTTGATGTGTTACTCTTCTTTTTTATTCATGTATCAAAGAAGGGAAAGGAAATTTCTAAAGGAAGAAGACCAGCCAGAAATCACAAGAGGAAATGTGAGTGAGGGTAGCATGTTGGAGGGGAAAGTGAGAAGTAGGAGATGCTGAGATCAGCCTTGCTCCTCAGGCACGGGTCCTCTTGGCAGGCACCCCATCGGCAGTGACTCTGACCTGAGTCTGAGCCCCGCGAAGTCCTTGAGACTCTTGTTATTTCCAAGCGTACCAGCCTCTGTAGTCAGTGGTGCACTTCAGTCTTAGGAGAAGAAACAAGGGCGAGTGGCTTGCACGCTCACGGTGCAGCACTGGGTCTCTGGCAGCTTGCTTGGGCTGGCCAGTGGGAAGCAAAGATTTCTCTCGAGCTGCTGTGATTCTGGGGACGCAGGGTTCGGCTGCTATGGCAGCCTGGGTGTTCTGAGATGCAGACCTGGTAAGAGATTTACTGGGAGAGTAGACGTGCAGGGTGTATATTAGAGGAAATGCCTGTGAGGAGGAATGGGGAAGGAACCAGAGGAGATCTGTCAGGGAGAACATAGGTCTGACCCCTGTGAAGAAGAAAGAAACCACAGGGAGGAAGGAAAAGAGGGAGAGACAGAAGGGACAGGTCATCTTAATATATCTATACCACGTGTGTTCAAATGCAACCTCACCTTTCAGACGAGTAGCCTTCTGACTCATAGACCGGTCCATAGCAATGCAGATAAGAAGTTTTAACAGTTGTTGTAATTTTAAAAATCTTTTTCCCTGCCTATCTTCTCAGAAATAAAGAACACAAGCAAGAGAAGGAACATAATGTGCCTCTGATAGGCTGACATCGCAATTCTTCATTTCAAAGTTTATTTTGGAGAACTATTTTGATTTAATATGGACTTTTCACCAGGACAAGGACTATTTTAATGGTGTCATTTTTTTTTTTTTTTTTTTGCAGCAGCAGGAAACTCTTACTATATAGGCAGATTTTTCAAGAAGGTAGAACTATGCTTTTCACATTGTAGTACCTTGAAACTCCAGTCTGGGAATATTTCTCATACTAAATGCAATGCCATCATATCTAGTCGTACTACCTCCAAAGTTGCTTATGGTGGGAAACTTGAAAAGATGGATGCGGGCCAGCCTCAGTCCACAGCTGGAGAAGCCGTGCGCATTATTTTAAAAGAACAAAAGTGATTGGTACTTACCCGACTTCTGTACTGGTTTTTGTAGCCTAAATACTTTCATTTGGGACCATAAATAAATCAACATTAATAGCTTATCTGCCGGAGAAAGAGTGGACTGACTGAAAATCACCCAATTTAGGTATTTAAGTATTTATTTTCAAAAAAGAAAATGAGTAACACATACATACAGAGTTAGCTCTTCTGCCTCGACAATGAATGAATGTCTCGAAATCCCCTTACAAGAAAGTTCAGGGGTGAAGGCATCAGGATGGCTCTTCCATAGTGTTACGATTTACAGAAACTCAAAAAAGGGGCATTTCTGTTTGGGGAAATGGGCTATGTCATTGGTCTGACCTAAAGTTACAGGCATAATATTTCTCATAAATGTTCTGCCAGTAATCCTGTTGGGAAAGCCATTTACTTTTGTTGTGGCATTAACAATTTTCACATTAAGTGATTTGCCACACATGGAAGATTCATATGAAAAATTTACAACTGTTCTTTGATTCCTTTACAAGACACAGCCCCATAGATAAAGATAAAACTCTCTTCTAGCATTTTTATTTTGGGAAGTGCAAAAAACAATAACAACAACACAAGTTCCTTGGCTAGAGGCCAAGAGTGTGGAGTGCAGTGGCTTTAATCTCGTGCAGGGCAGGTGGCGAGTCAGGCAGTGTTAGCTGTTGGGAATGGTGATGGGCAATGGGAGGACCAGACTGAGGACTGCATTTGCTCACTACCGGGTTCTGGGTTCTGAACCAGGACATCTCTGAGGTGGTGACATTTTTGCTCAAATACTTTGCTGGTATTAACTTACTGGTGGTGGTTGTTTATTTTTTTAGGTTTTTAAAAGTATTTTGAAACTTTTGGCTGTGCAAAGGAATTTCAGCTCAAGCCATTTGATTGAATGAAGATTTAGGAAGCTGTTTGTCCTTCCTGGATTAAATTAGAACTACACTTGCTCTAAGATTGAAATCTGCACCTTCCTGGGGCGGTTTCCCTCTGACTCCAGGGTCCTGAGCCTCACAAACAGTGTCATCTATAAAGGCGCCCAGTCCAAAAACCTCCTTCTATCCAGCATCTATGTGGGATTGGGATCTAGACCTTCTTCAAACCAAGCCTCATTTACTCAAAAATGCAGGGAATCACTTCCAAACTGCTCTTCCTAATGAGAAGGTATTGCCTTTTCTAGTTCTTTCAGATAGAGCTGTTTCACCGTCAAAATAAGTGTATACTATTATCTATGACTGTGGCCCCTGCATTCCTCTCCCTCTGATGCCTACCTAGCCATCCTTTATCCCTGTGAGTCTCCCAGGCCAGCTAGTCATGCTTTGTTAATGCTGACTCAGCACCCCTGCTGCTTCACTGTGTGTGGGTTCCTATCTGGCTTCTCCAGTGGAGCTGTAACTGACTTGAGCTTGGGGATTTACCTTATACGTTTACTCCTCAGAATCCTTACCTCTTCTATTGTTTAATCTGTGTTTGATAACTGATTAAACTCATAATAGCCACTTGATAATTATTTTTAAGAAATAAACTGAGTGGCTCAGTGATTGAGCGTCGACCTATAAACCAGAAGATCACAGTTTGATTCCTGGTCAGAGAATCAATGATTCTCATCACTGATGTTTCTATCTCTCCCTCTCCCTTCCTGTCTGAAATCAATAAAAATATATTATTTTTTTTAAAAAGAAATGAATAAACCAAGTCTTTCTTGGTAACACTCTGTACCAGGCACCAAGGTGGGAAGCTATGGAATTTGTAAAGCATCATTTCAAAAACAGGAAATATCACTTGTAAATTATTTCAGGTATCTGATTTTAACATTATCTTGAAGACATAAAATTGCCTTAAAAACAGCTACTTATATGGGGGGGAGGGAGAATGGAAATGAGTGAACACATGAGTGAATGATGTACCTAAATGCCATAAAACGTGTAAAAGACTTTTTCAAACAGTTAACTTAATCTGTCTTTCTTCTCTAATAGTCTTCCCTGGAGATGGAAGTGGGGGAAAACTGGGTATTTATAACCAGCAAATATTCCTGATTCTTGGCTTATTAAAGTTGGGGACACTGGGGATATCTGGTTGGAAAATAAATTGGCACTGCAGAGTGTAAATGGTTCAGCCAAGTGCAAATTTTATAGGCCAACTAGAATTTTCGCAAGTCTAATGACTTTTGAAAAGTACTTGTACCCTGGCTCAGAGGACTTTTTCTTGCTGTCTGTTGTAAGCAGTCAGTAAGCTGTGTTTGGGAGCTGGGCCAAATGCTGGCCTTTCATTTCTCAAATTACAGCTCCGTGATCCCGGCTCAGAAGTCCCTCCATGCACAATTTAGAAATTAGCAGTGTAAACGTAGAACCAGAGTGTGACTGTGCCTTGTTCCCTCCAGAAGAAAAATGTGGACTTGTTTCCCACTGGGGACGTCTCTTGGTTACCACATCCCAGATGTTGTGACAGTTTTTCATCCAAGGGTTGCAGAACAGAAAGAACCCCCGTTTAAAAGCTTAATCTTCATTACTCATTTGGAAGGTATTTTTTCTGGGTCCATGAGAAATGCAAGGATCATGATGCCTGGTGTTTGAAAAGTGGGAAAGAAAAAAAAAAGAGAGGAAAAGCCACCCGGAGAAGTGCTTCTCAAACTTAAAGGTAAACCACCTGGGGAGCTTATTAAAAGGCAGGTGGCTCTTCTTCTGATGTCCTGGGGTGGGGCCTGAGCATCTGCATTTCAGAAGCCCCCAGAGATGCTAAAGCCACTGGCCAACAGACCACACACTGCTTGGAGGAGCCAGCTCTATAGAGAATGTTCTTTTGCACGTAATACAAATGACTGCTCTATTCTAGGTCACAGTTCTAAGGAAATGATGACTAAAAAATGCTGTCTTTCAACTCTTCTGAGTCATTTGGTAGGAATGGGAGGTGAACAGGAGCCACGTAACATCTCAGAGTAGCTGGAGCATTGATTGTTGCATTCACTTGTGTTTTCTTCCCAAAGGGAGCCAAGTAGCTTATCCCCTTGGCTCCAGGGGATTGGCAGGTCTAGGACTGGACTTCTCTCCCTAAGTTTGTTTATAGATATTGGGGAGGGAGGTGAGCATCTTTGGAGTTAAGGACAGTTGGGACTTAAGGAGAAGAGAGACCATGGATATTTTCAGGGTGGGGGGCGTCCAGCGTAGATATTTGTCTCTGTGTAAGAACTCCAAAGACCCTCCCGCAACCCAAGAAAAGGAAATAGCTTTATTTCCTACAGAAACAGCTGAAATTGAATACCCCACCAACTTGGCTGTCAACCTCGGACAAAATCAATTTTAGAGAAGTGCAATAATGTGGCATTTTCTGCAGCCCGAATGATGGCTTCGCAGAAAATTCATTACCTGCTTCACATGAAATCTACACCTGGGGAGTTTGTAAGAATATGCTCTTAAAGTTTCTTAAACTGCACAGCAAAAAAAAAGGGCTAAAGAGAAAATAAGGATATTTTTGTGCACACACACTGATGTGCAGCTATTAACTGAGAAATGAGTAAAGGATGTATAAGTAACCCACCAAGTAAACGCAAACCTTTCATTGTTAGTAACATGCATTGAGACATAATGCTGTCACTTCTGACATTTACTTAGGTCATCAATTTTCAACCTTTTTCATCTCATGGCACACATAAACTATTTACTAAAATTCTGTAGCACACCAGAAAAAAAGGTTATATTTTTTGCTGATTTGACAAAAAAATAGGTATAATTTTTATTGATTTACCAAAAAAAATAATAATAATAATAGAGATTACCTACCCTTTTTGTTCCAACGTGACTTTTTAAAAAAAATCAGGTGCCTATTCTTGTATATAAGTATTTCTGGTACCAAGAATTAACCAATCAGTCACAACCTTCTTATGGGATGTGACCAATAAGATGCAACCCTATTCTATAACCTAGATATTTATGGTTCAAGACAGGGCATTCACACCAGATGGCTATTGTTATGTTGGCTGTTGTCATTTTTTTATTTGACAGTCTAAGGGAAAAGAGGTCAGTGCCCCTGACTCAACAGTCAGGTATTGCATCATTTAAAAATTCTTGCAGCACACCGGTTGAAATCGCTGGCTTGGGTTAATGCATTGCCTATTCCCCAGAAACTGTTACTGGGTTCTGTAGGTGAAGATTTAACTGACTAAGATTTGGGTTATCTTCCAAATTCATTTCGTAGTTTTTTCATCATCACAGTTTCATCTCTTTGCTCACTAAACATACTGGATTACTTTTAAAGTCACCAGACAGATACTGTCGTGGGCACTTTTAACCAGATTGGTCCTGTTGAGACAGGGGAGCCAGAGAGCATCCGGCTGTGCCTTAGGGACTCTGAGCGATGTTTCCTCAGGGCTTTTAGTCCTGCTCGATATTCAGCAGGTGTAGTATGTTATCGATCATTATTTACCGATTTAATGAATAAGTAGGAACAGTTCTCTCTTTTTTTAATTCTTTATTGTTTAAAGTATTACACATAATATTTTCCCATCGACCTTTCCCCGGCCACCCGCTCCTTCCCAGCACATGCCCTCACCCCCCTAGTGTCTGTATCTATAGGTTATGCTTATATGCATGCAAACAAGTCCTTTGATTGATCTCTTACCCCCCCTCCCCTGCCTCCCCTCTGAAGTTTGATGGTCTGTTCGATGCTTCGATGTCTCTGGCTCTATTTTTGTTCATCAGTTGTTCATTAGGAACAGTTCTTTATTCTGCCGTCATAAGCACCTCATAAATTTTCAGGTATCAGTAACGATAGCCTGGAATACTATGATTTCAATCAAATATTTTATTTTTTCATCTTTAACCTTTTGCCAGAGGCTTTTTGGTCCGTGGTTTCTGCCAAGAGGAAGTGAGTAAATGCTGCCAGGTGGCCAGATGTGGGCCGTCTGCTTGCTCCGCCATCAGTGTAGCCCTATGCTCAGATGTCCAGACCCAGTCTTTCAGATCAGAACCAGGTTATTCTGTTCAGTGACAGCGTCTGGGATTTTCTGGACCCTCTGCACGTGGCCTGGAAGGAACTCCAGCTGCAGGGGCGGGGGGCTCTGATGTAGCCCACTTGGCAGCAAGGTGGGGAACATCTAATAGAAATGTTTAAAATGTTATTTTTGTTTCTCAAGTTAAAACTGTTCAAAGCAAACATTTGTGTTAATTTGGGGGCCCTGCTGGGTTTGAAGTTCCAGCTGATGCAATGTGATGATCTCAATGTTGTGGGGTCGAACCCAGGAGTCAAAATAAGACCACCGGAGGCTGCTGATTGATTAAAAAAACAGGCAAGGATTTATTGAACTGGCCAGGACGGCCGAGAGAGCACCACACGCAGGTGGCCCCCCTCACGACCGCGCCGTCCCAGGTGTAGGCAGTCCTTTTAAAGGTCCAAACCACAAAAAGTTTCCTTTGTTCTAAATTCTAAATGCTGGGAACAGCCTGCAGGGGGTTCCCAGCCTCTGCTGGACATTATTGGAATGTGGCCCTATCTTGCGAAAGCAGGTTTTTACAGAAGCAGAACCAAGCAGACTCAGTAATCTCTAAAGGTTATCTACAGTTTCTACTCCTGGAGCTACTGAGTCAGTGGGAATCAATCTCCTGTAGTCCTGGTCCACAGGCACAGGAACATTACCTCTGTGTCTCCAGGTCTCAGTCTGGAAGCTGAGGTAACCACCCTATTGTCCAAGCAAGCAAGTGCGTGCAGAAGCCAGAATAGCAGGGTTAAAATTCAAACAGCAGTTTTTACCTAAGTATGGTTGCTACCATACTTCTCTCTTGTGTGTTTTATCACTGAATGGTTGTGTGGTGAGGATGGTTCTGAAGAGGAGGTCTCCAGCCACTGCAGGGAGGGAGCGAGGGGCATGGGCCTGGAAGACTTGGCGGGGGATGGAAAAGGAAACTTTCCCATCGAAGTCAAGTCATGTGGTGAAAGCCTTATTTTGTCAAGGTCTTCGGAACAAGCAGGAACCATAGAGAATAATGGGTATGAGCTCAGTGTTCTCGGAGGTCATTCCCGGGCCACTGCAAGAGCCCGGTGGATTTGCTAACCCCTCAGGCACGCAGCTGAAGAGCCCGGCTTCCTGACACAGCCCTTTGTCCCGCCATGCTCCAGCTCAAGAGCCTCTGTGGCTCCCACTGCCAAGTGCTTCATGTCTGTGCTTTGAGGCCATCTGGCTCCACGTTAAATGTCCAACTCTTCCACCATCTCCTCCGGGACACAGCCCCCATCACAGCCAGAGCTGTCCCTAGCCATCTCCTCTAAGCCAGTCTTGCCTGCCATCATTGCCCTGGACCGTGGTGTTTCCCCCACTGCATCCTCCATTCTACTAGCCGAAAAATCGGTGGCAGTCCTATCACTTGCGTTAAAATGATCAAGTCAATCCTGACTGTGTCCACCTCCCACTTCCCCAGCTCCTTATGCATCGATGAGTTCTAAACATTTTAGCCCTTAGGAGCCTCTGGTGGTATCCGGTCTGTTAGGTTTGCTTCCTGCCTAGACTGAGACTTCAGATCCCAGTAGCCAAGTATTCAACTACTTTTCCTTGTGCACAGAACCTAGCAGAGAGCTAGGCGTGGGCACGTAGGCAGGGCTCACTTAAAGATGCGCTGACTGAAATGACTATGTATAACCTGTTTCTCATCTCAGTATTTCTCAGTAGCAAGAAATGGGTTTAGAGAAGATATTTTTACACCACATGGCCATGTCATCCACTTACCTTTATACTACATGCCACCAGTTATGAACAATAAATAGATTTTGTGGTAAAGCTGGAACAGAGTAGATTACCCGCTAAAACTACACTATAGAAGTAGAAAAAATTTTAAATAAACATATGCTTACTGGGTTTTAATTAAAGAAAGCTACTTGACTATACATTGTAATATTTCTAAAATATACCTATTTGTGCCAATCTAACTGTAAGAAAGTGCTCAAGGACAGAGAACAATGTGAATTATTTCCTGGAAGCTATGGGTAGATCCTAATCATTGGAAGTGAGCATTACACGTAGTCTGCATTCCAGTGTGACTTCAAGGACTTTTTTGGAAGTCTCTGGGTCCTCTAACGCTGTTTGGCTACACATTCACAGCACGTACTCCGGGCACATTTTCCTGTTTTGAGAGATCAGCCTAATGATAATAACTGTATACAAATAGTCTGCATTCCATGTTCCTCCTCAGCAATCTTTCCAAGAAAAATGACTGATGGAGAACTTCAGTGCCCAACTCCAGGAGGGGTAAATGTCAAAAATTGTCAGAATGGAGCCACTGATGGGAAAGGTTTTATGAAGGAGGGATGATGTCCAGGGAGTTGGATAGTTTGCTTTGGGAAGAAAGGATGGGAACTTTCAGCAGAAGAGGAAAAAGAAAAAAAATTAAGGAGACAGAGGACGCAGGCTGAGGATCCTAAGTGCCCTGTCTTGTCTAACGCATGGGTTTACACTAACACGTTGTGGGAAAGAAGTCGGAGTAATGAAGCAGTGCCTTCTGGAGGAGCGATGTGAATGTTGGGCTGAAGAATGGACTTAATCCAGCAAGCGAGAGGTGCCATTTGGGTCCATAAGTGGAGGAGTAGCAAATGAAAAGGGTATTTAGGAAGATTAATCCAGCAGGAGAATGGACTGGGATCCTAGCTCAGGGCAGAGGAAGGCCTGGGTGAAGACAGGGCCCTTGTTTGGGAAGCGTTAGATGGGAAAAGGAAGAAGGCAGAGCCTAAGGAACACTTACCATGAAGCAACGGCCAATTACATGTTCTGACAATTAGTAGGAAAGGGGAATCATAGACAAGTCCAAAAATTTGTGTCTTTGAGTCCAAGAAAATAGTGGTGGGATAGGGAAAAGATACTAGCTGCTCTTTAGATTGCCAACTATTTGCATTCAAAGATTCTTCCTGCTTTAACTGCCTTTGTGCCCAGCTAAGCAACTTAGCAACCATTTATTTGTTGCTAATTTTAAAGAATTGTCATAGGCTTTCCAGGTGTTTTTATTATGATGATGACTAGTGGCCCAGTGCACAAAATTCGTGCATGTGGGGGGGAGGGGGTTGTCCCTCAACCTGGCCTGCACCCTCTCGCAATCCGAGACCGCTGGCTCCTAACTGCTCACCTGCCTGCCTGCCAGATCACCCCTAACCACTCTGCCTGCTGGCCTGCTCGCCCCCAACTGCCGCCCCCCCCCTCCCACTGGCCTGATCACCCCAACTGCCCTCCCCTGCCGGCCTCATGGCCCCCAACTGCCCTCCCTGGCCAGTCTCCTGGAAGGTCTCCCGGTCTAATTAGCATATTACCCTTTTATTAGTATAGATGATGATGATTATGATGATGATGATAATGATGTATTGATTTTGGGGTATACAGCTTACTTTTCAAAGTGTTCCCCTCAATATTTCCAGTACTGAGCTGGCACCATACATAGTTATCACAATATTATTGACTGTATTCCTATGCTTTACTTATTTCATGGTGACTACCTGGCAACTACTAATTTGTGCTTCTTAGTCCCTTCACCTCTTTCACCCAGTGTCCCAGCCTCCCTTCCCCTCTGGCAACCACCAGTTCTCTCTCTGAATATATGAGTCTGTTTCAACTTTGTTCATTTTTTTTTTTTTTGTTCTTTAGATTCCACATATAAGTGGAATCATATGGTATTTGCCTTTCTCTGGATAAGAAAGCTGTGGTACATATAGACAATGGAATATTACTTGGCTATAAAAAAGAATGAAATCTTATCATTTGTGATGGCAGATAGCCTTAGGGTGAAATAAGTCCGGGTTCCTTGAACTTCAGAAGAGGAAGGGAATAACCCTCCATACCATTATACCTACTCGTGGAGCTGGGGTTGGATCACCTTTCCTTGAGGCACATCAGCTGCCCAGAGAAGAGTGGCTACCTGGACAGAATCAAGATTCTGTTAGGAAAGAGGAAGGGGAAGGTAGAAGCAATCTTGGTGGCCATTATAAGGAGTTTGGACTTTATTCTGATCACATAGGAAGCATTGGAGAATTTTAGATCATTGAAGTAACATCTGATTTACGCTTTTAAAAGTCACCCTGTTTAATGTTTCAATAGTTAATTGAAGTGGGACAAATGTGCAAGTGGAAAGATTAGGAAGCTATTTGAGAGTTCAGGCAAGATGTGTTGGGGGCTTGGACTATTATAATAGCAAAGGAAATGGAGAGAAGGGAATTGAGATGGAATGGACATACTTGTCAATGGGTTAAAGGGGAGAAGAGGAGTTAAGGAAAGTGAAGACACAAGGATAACCTAGAGGTTTGGGGCTTAAATACCAGGGTGGATGGTGAAATAATTTACAGAGATAGCAAAGAGTTGAGCAGGAGCAGGTTTGATCAGAGATTACTCAAGAATTCTGTGTTAGGACTGAGACACTGATAGGATACTTAGTGATGATGCCAAGGAGGCTGAACAGAGACTGCAGTTCATTGAAGAGGCTGAGGCTGAAGGTAGAAATGTGGAGCCATCAGCATGTAGGTAATGTTTTAAGCCATGAGACTAGGGAAGTGAAGAGTCTGTGACACTACAATATTTAGGGCTCAAGCAGAAGAAGAGAACAAGGAAGAACAGCCTGTGAAATGAAAGGGAAACCAAGCCAACTTGGCGTCATGGAAGCGAGGTGGAGCATGTCTCAAAAAGGAAATGGTCCACTGGGTCAAGTACATCAAAAAGTGAGGAGTACAGGGAAGGGGAAGAGCCCATGGGATTTGATCAGGCAGAGTTCGTGGAGGGGAGGGATCAGAAACACAGCTGAAGTGGATTCAGAAGAGAAGGAACCAGAAAGTGCAGGCAGCCATTTGGGCAGCGCTGACAAGATCCGGGAATAGCAGAGAAGATTCTGGGAGAACAACTCCAAAGAAACCAAAAATAGACTTCACTTTCCAGATGAGTTTTTCAGTGTTTTTTAATGTTATTCTTGAGAAAGAGAAATGTCCAATTACGCAGAACCTATTGTGGTTTTCATTTGAAATGATGTTGGTGGCCCAACAATTCCTGACCTCTATAGATCCCTTTCCCCTGCACGCTCCTCCTGTAGACAGACCCAGGCCATTCAGAGTTCTAGTTCAGGGCAGGGGCTAATGGCAGACAAGACTCCGTTGAGATCTAAATGATCACACCTATTATTTTGCTTGCTCTTCAGCTGCATTTAGCGGATGCTAGGAAGTTCATTAAATCTAAATATACATGTAAATTAATTAATACCAATTAAATATCAATCACATTTACTGCAGATCCTAAACTTGAACTATGTAAAGTCTCACAGGTATCTTCCTTTGCCCCAAAGGTGTCCTTCTTGGCCTTTTAAACATACATCTACCAGAAAGCAGAGCAGGGCAGAGTTGTGTGGGAGCCCTGTCCCTCTCCCTCCCCCTCACCTCCTGGCCTCCGCACAATAAAAACTCTGTTCAGAACTTGGCTGGCTGCTGCTTTTCCCACATTCGATCAGGGAACACTTAAAGCCATACAGTGTCCCCGTCCCGCCAGAAAGCCTATGGGCAGGGTGCCTCTCCAGGCCAACACAAAGACTCACTGTCCCGGGCATCTGTGCCAGCGCAGTGGCCACATATGGATTGTCAATAAGGCTTGTGATTTTTTTTTCTTTATGTCATATCATCATCCCAGTAAACGTAATTCAAGCCAGGAAGCAAAATCTATATTCTAGACTGGGAGACTATGCCTGCCCTATAGCTACAAAGAAATATAGCTCCTTTTCAGTTTAAACATACTCCTTCCAGAAAGATGTCATATGTGTTTTTTTCACACCTGGTATAATTTTCTACTTTAAATGGATGTTGTGTGATTTGATTGACTGTTTTGACTGTACTTTTAATTGTGCATTTTGGAAACTCAGAATGTAGAGTTAGAGTTAAGCTTCAGCATCCATAAAGGTTTCTTCTCACTGGAGCCAAAAGCTACAGAAGGCCCAACGAAAAGGACAAAGTTTAAAAAAATAAGCACCGGGTACCTTGCTGCCAAGGTATGTGCCTATGGTGGCTTGTCACCTTATCCATCTCCATTCACTGTTGGGTAGAGCTTCCATTTTCCACTGCAAAATGATTTCTGGAGCTGGTCCCACGCTAGCCACAAAGCAGAGTTTCAACTATTTCTTTCCAAAACTGGCCTTCAGAAAGTGAATCTAAAAATTGTGAGTCAAGTATCTGAGAGAAGCTGTGTCAAAGTCCTCTTTTTTCTCTTATTACATACAGATGTGACAAATACATCTGTAATTACACATAACCTTCCACTGAGACCCTTGGTTAACTCATAGATAGGAACTAATCCAAAGGAGAGGCCGCTGGTCTGAAAGGCCAGATTAGCCTTCATACTACAGATATTTATTAAGGGCCTACTGTGTGCAGGTTTAAAAAGGTTAAAATATGGTTCCTACACTCAAGGGGCTTGTAATCTAATTGTGGGGGCAAGAAAGTAAACACAAAATAGTGCAAAATACAGCGTAGGACATTAGTAACTATAAGCTGAGTGGCAGATATAATAAATGCCACTAATTGAGAGACCATTGTGATCATAAACACTATGCATCAGCCCATGGACATGGGCAATAGGGTAGTGAAGACATTGGGGGTGGGGGGGTAAGGGCTGGGAGCAGGAGGGTAAGGGGGGGAAAGGGGAGATATCTGTAATACCGTCAACAATAAAAAGTATATATATATATATATACACACACCACACACACACACAAATAAACACTTTGCGTCAAACATGCTGTTAAGCGCTGTATGTACATTATTTTATTTTCTGAACTGTTATCCCCACTCTATAGGCATAAATTAACCTCTGGTCTTCTCCCCATTCTGGTGACAGCAAAGAGAATGATATAGGTGAGCAGAGACCTAGAATCAGGAATGTGCCCGATGGCTCGCAGACACATTGGTCTGGGGCGGAGGGTCCATTTAGGGGAATAGAGAGCAGTGAGCCTTGGGGCCTGTGTTAGTCTGTTCACCACCATATCCCAGTGTCTGGTGTAGTGCCTTGCACATAATGGGTGCTCAATACATATGTATTTAATCAACAAATGGACCTCTATGACCTAGACCAACTACAGTGGAATCAAGGTAATGAGTGAATTAAAACCATACACCAGACAGCCTCCTGACCCAGTGCCAACACCTCCCAGTTCCCAACTATGGACCACAGTGAAGGATTCAAGTGGAAAGGACACGCTGCAATGGGACAGGTCTGGCAGCAATCGCAGCTGCAACTCAATGGGGTCCCTTTCATGGAAGCTGACATGGTAAACACTCCACAGGGCCTTACCCTGGCCGGCTAAACTGTGCCAGGCCCGGCCCTGGCCCTCTGCAATCTCAGCTCCTTTGCCTGTCCCCTTCCCCACTCCGCTCCTGCGACACTAGACTCCTCCTTATTCCTCAAACCCACCTTCAGGCCTATATTTTTCCATTCTGCTTGCAGGGCCACAGTAGCCACTCACCCACATCTTATTGCTCCCCTCTGCTACCTGCGCTACCTGTTTGCTTATCTGTTGACGGTGCCCGCACACGCCCCAGAACGTGGGCCCAGAAAGGCCTCTCTTTGCCTCTGTGTTCCTGGCATCTAGGACAGCGTCTGGCACATCAGAGCTGCTCACACACTGCAGCTTCGACTGAGGGTCACTTTCTCTAGCTCGCAGGTACCTACCTACCAAGAGAACAGGATTTTGTTCAAGAAACATTACATGAGAATTGATGAGTGGAGCTTGGGAAGAAACGAGAGGCTGGGTGGCAGGAGCCTAGACCAACCTGTTTATAGAAGATGCCTTTGCCCGGGGAGGGGAAAACACACCTCCAAACCTCTGGCAAAGCGTGTGCTTTCTTAGGACACATTTGACACGCTGTGCTTCTGAAACACTGCCCGGTCTCAGCAAGGAGACTCATGAATTGGTCAAAGCAACCAATTCACAGGACTTACCAGTCACTACTACCAGTCTCAGCCCAGTACATGGCAACAAGGATGGTATACCTCAAAATCAACAAGGTGGCCCTCTGCTATGATCAGAACCGGGCAGATGCATCCTTCTGGGTGACAGGAAGGGGGTAAGGAAATAAAACAATCTTATTTTCATTGTTTCTTTCCTTCACCAAACACTTTTAAGGGGCCAACTACCATGAAAATGTGGTAAAATACGCTGCCTGTGCCTCAAGTTTGAGCATCCATGTCCCAGGAGAACACTTGTCAGGGAGCTGATGATGCACTTTAGAATCTTCTTTTGTGCAAGTTGAGACTCCAAAGGCCACAAAATGATAAATTTAAAATAATTATATAAGTAAAATAGTGATGCCTCACAGCTCTTCCTGAAAGACTTCCTAGTGAGATATTCAGTAATTTTATGAATATGCATTTAGCATTCATTTAGCATATATTTAAGGGACTGAGCGAATACTATGGTGCATCCAAAGGAGAATGAGACATGGTCTTTGTCTTCAAACTTCAAGTTTATCATTCATTGGGCAAGTCAGGTAACTAAGGTACTAGGCAAGGAATCCTATGTGCCCGGGTCCAGGTATTAAGAAAAAGTGTTCTGAAAGCACAAAGCACAAAAAAGTGTTCTGAGAGATGGATTTCAACTGGGAGAATATAAAAAATACTTCATGGAGGAGAAGACACCCAAACTGATCTTGAAGGGCAGGTGGAATTTCCACAGGCTTCAGTGGTGGAGAGCCTGGATTTGTAGCATTTGCCAGTTATTATGGTGTAAATATTCCCACTATGGCTGATTTCAAGTTAATGGCGTGACATCACTGAACGCAGAGTTGGAAAGAGGTGGCAGGTCCAGCACACCGCCTGTGAGTCACCATCTGAGCTTTGGACTGTCAAAATCACTCTGACTCTGTTGCTTCAATGAATGAATTCGCAGGTATTAAGAACATCTAAAACCACATTATAAAGGGAGAGACCCTTCTGTCCTCCCCACACCTCAGCCTGACCTCTCAGTACTCTGGTCTTCTGGTCTCAGTCCTATGCTCCTGACTGGCCTACCTCGGACTGATGTCAGCTCAGCCAACCTGCGATTCTGGTCGCTCCTCTGAGCACGGCTGTGATGACGTTGGGCCCCTGCTGTCACGTGGCACAGAGGCTAGCTTACCGCCCACTGCCTGGTGTTGACACCTCTGTTCTTCTCCTTAATGAAAAGCAGTTATGTCTGACCTTGTACTCCACTTCCCGACTAGGGCGCATATCTGGACCTTGGTCTCTCTCTCTCTGTAAAATGGGGACAGTAACGGTATCTACATGTAAGGTTTAATGAGTTAGCACCTGCAGAATACTGGATAGACAAAATATTAAGTGCTTAGTAAATGTTAGAGAGTCTTGTCATTTTCATTATCATTGTCACTGTTATGGCTCCGCCACTACGCTGACTTCTCCCCCTGCTCCACACATCCCAGATCAGCCACACTCCACTCCCTCCGACAGATCAAAGCCCCTCGCATACCCTGGCCGTCTTACGTCTTACGTTTGTGCAGTGCTTCCCTAGGCTCCAACTTCCCTTTCTCTTCCTCTTCACTGCCTGTTTATCTCAAGTTCAGCCCCCCTCAAGCTTGTCCAGGACCACTCCTTCCTTTAAAGATCCCTGCCCAGAAACTGGGCTCCCGGAGGCCAGGGGCTGTAGCCACCTTGTTTATAGCACCCACATTTCAAAGCCCCTCTGTAATGGATTGGATCTTCGGTCTATTGTCACCCCTGATTAGTGTCTCCCTCACTGCCCAGCCTTTCTAGATATTAAGGACAGCGTTGACACTCACTAAAACTGACAGCTGGGCGCGACACCTCCATCGCTAAGATGGCACAAGAGTGTTTATTATGCTTTACTTTGGTAACCAGTACCTTCCCGGCGCTGGCCTAGGTCTGTGCTCCTTCCCCAGGAGTCATCTGCTCCTTTCATGTCTTTATTCGGCACATATTGTGCAGGGTGTTAGCTGAGTGAGAATTTTTGCTTCATGAAAATGTTACCAAATACCAACACCAAGAAGGGGAGCGCACCAGATGTCTGTCTACAAGGAAAGCAGACTCCTGGCTCGCGAGGGGCCCAGCGGCCGGCTCCCCGAGCATTTCCAGGCCTGAGGCTTGGCTCTGCGCGCTCCCCCGGGGCCTCATAACTGACCCCCACATTCCATTTCAGGCACCATTCTGGAGAAATCTGTCAGCCGTACCGCTGATCCGAGCCTGGAAACTGGTGTCTGCTCGTTTTCTCCGTTTCCAGCTGAAAACTGAGACACCCTTGCTGGATAACTCTGACCAAAATGACACATGCGCTTGTGTGCCATGCCACGATTGACTTAATTTTCCTCTTCCTTTGAGCCATTGGAACTTTCTCAAGGAGCGCATAGTTGTCAGTGATACAGGCCACTCATGGTTGCAAGTTGTCTACAGTTGCCAAACCTTGACCAGAAATATTTTATGTTCTAGTGCCCAAGGGGTAATAAAAGTGTTCTCCAATGTTAGCAAGGACTTGGGGTGGGGGTGGGTTCTAGATAATGGTCATACTAAACTCAGGGTAACAAGGTAGCAAGTGGACTTGTCCTAAGATATAATTTTCCTTTCTGGTCACGTTAAAATCAGGGGGTAATTGATTATCTCTTTGTCATAATCCATTATTGCATTTGGAAATAAATTAGCTTCTACATATGATGCTACTAGTAAAATTTTGAGAGAGAATAAAAAGAAACACTTCCAGGACTGTGGTGTTGAACAAAAGGATCTTTTATTTAAATATATTTATATTGATTTCAGAGATGAAAAGAGAGAGAGAGATAGAAACATCAATGATGAGAGAGTCATTGATCAGCTGCCTCCTGCACGCCCCATACTGGGGATCGAGCCTTCAACCTGGGCATGTGCCCTGACCAAGAATCTAACCGTGACCTCCTGATTCATAGGTCAACGCTCAACCACTGAGCCACGCTGGCCGGGTGAGGATATTAACGTCATCCGTGAGGTTCTATATTATGAACTCCAGGCCCGCTGAGCTCAGTGGGGAGGTGTGAAAAAGCAGGTTGAAATGTGGACCAGGGCAGGTGGGCAGGGTTCTCCCAGCTCTGAAATTTAGGGGGATGGGAGTGGGTTCGCTTACTGCCCATGCATCTTCATTTTCTTCTTCTTCTTCCTTTTTTCGTATTAGAGAAAGGTTTCTTAGCATTGTTACTGTTGGTTTCTATTGAGGCCCAAAGCACATTGTTTCCCTGCTGTGATTAAAGCTCCCTGTTCGTTGGGGGCCTGGACCCCATTGCCTCTCTAAAAATAGCCCCAGATCACGTGATCGGGGTGGGGAACCCCGCAGGAACCCCCTTCCTCACCAGGTAGCAATTGCGTACTTTGTAGTTGAGATGCTTGCAAAGCAACCCAGTTCAGCAGCCCAGTGACAACCGCCTGATCATTTTCCATTTTTCCTGTTTTGAGTGCAACCGAATACTAGTATCAATAAAATTATAGCTGCTTATATAATAGATGACTCACTGCCCATCTCACATCATAAAGTTCAGTGTCACTCATCCAACTTTTGCTTCCTCCTCATTCCTTCCCTGCTCCCAGGATCACTCATGTGTTTATGGCTACAAATAAGGTTTTTTGAAGGAACTTTTATAAAAATGTAAGAATTGATATGCTTCCTTTTCATAAGCAAGACTCAAATGATATAGGAAGAATTCTTTCATTGTTCCTGCCAGTCTAGAGGGGACTACGAGCAGAATGTTTCCATTTGCTCTGACACTGATGGGGGTTTCTTAGAAGGCAGGTATCATTTTAATTTTAAAAGGAAGAAAAAGATGATGGTGAGGTTGGCCCACCTCACCTTTTGTCATTTGAAAGTGAGGTGGTAACAGGGTCACCTCAGACCATTTTGGAGAGATGACTAATGGTTTTCTTCTCTTTCTGTTTCAGCCATACCAGCTGTCCTTGACAGAGCATCCCAGAGTCTACAAAGCGTTAATCCTGGCCCAATGACAAGTAAGAATTGTAGTCCTTTTTCCGCCTTCAGTGATATTATCTATGCTTTACTGTAATTCAGGGGTGGGGAACCTTTTTTCTGCCAAGTGCCATTTGGATATTTATAACATCATTCATGGCCATACAGAATTATCAACTTAAAAACTGGCCTGCAATATTTGCCCAAACATTCAATTAACTCACCCCTACTGCCTTGGCAGGGTCAGACCAAGTGATTTCAAGGGCCTTATACGGCCCGCGGGCTGGACGTTCCCCACCCCTGCTAATTCAAGCTATTGTCCTTTCCCTATTTTTATTTGGGATACAGTAACTGGATGAATGAATGACTGAAATTGCACAGGCAAACTAAAAGATTCTTTGTCAGAATGTCTCTTGTCAACTTCTCTGTGAGGCTACTTCTTCATTTCGCTAATGGGCTTGTCAGTCGTGTCAGAACACAAACTGTACAACCCCCCAAGTTAGAGCATCTGACAAGTTGATCTGCTCCCTCATTAACGTGAGGGGTTGAGAGGGGTGGCTGTTTGGTTAGGTCTGGGTTTTCCCAGCTGGTATATTCCACACTCTTCACTCAGCTTACTTTCTGGAAGGAAGTGAGAAGGAATTCGTGAAAAATGTTTTGCTGAGGGTGTGTGCTCCATCCCGCATTGGAACCCTCCCCACGCACAAACATAATGCATTGCCCTGCAGACTCCCCCAGAGCCACAGTGATTCCCCAAGCCATTGTCTTCGTCACGTCATGGCGTCCGAGGAGCTAAGCATTGAGCCGTGTGCAACTACAGATTGCAGAGTGGCGGATGTGGTGAAGAAACTCCTGCCAGTTACTTGGCATCTGCTAATGTCCTTTGTGATAAGCAAGAATACTAGCTAATTATCCTTCGTGTGTGGTGTATCACACAGAACTCACCTCCCTGCACAAGGGGGAATCGTAACCCCTTCTTTCTCGCTCCGGGGAGGGTGCACACAGCTCAGGAGGAGGGCAGCCTCAGGAGGCCAGCCTGGGTTGGTCCCAGATGCTCCCAGCACGCTGTGGGATCTCCCCTGAGCTTCACACCCTCTCTGCACCTTGGTTCTGCTCTGTTTTGCTTTGTTCTCTCTAAAATAGAGATGCTAATAGTACCTAACTCCTACAGTTATTATGAAATTACAAGTGTTGATACATTTAAAGTAATTAGAATAGTGTCTGGCCCTGGGGTGTTTATTTGTATTCTCTCATGGCTTTTATTTTATTCCAACAAGTATTAGAATTGAATATGAAATTTCCCATCTTGATCCTATTTTGCATCTTAGTATCACTGTCATTTGTTTGAACCTAATGGAGACTTTTGTGTGCCCTCTTTTCCTTCTGAATAGACTGTGCTGTCGGTAAGGATAGGGGTTGTATCTTATACATCCTTATAGCCTACACAAAAAAATACGCAAAAAGAACAGAAGCCAGGTTTTCCCTAACACCTTAACCATTTTTTTGGCTACCATGGAGTACCTCCATGCCCTTCAGCCGGCCTTTACGAAAGAGAGGGGCCCAGAGAAACAGGCGGAGAAACTTCGCTTGTCTATTACTATAAATACAGTCTCTCCCACAAGCCTCCACAGAACCTTAGCTTCAGGTCACGGCACTGGCGTCATGGTCTGGTCTTGGGACGTGTCACAGGACATCTCCATTGTCATCACTATGGCATCCCGTTGGTGCTTCAGCCTGCCTGTGACCTATCACTGCCTCCAGAAGAGCCAAAGGATTGCTCAGCTTGACGCATTCTTTCTCATCAGATGTTTCAGCCTTAAGGATCTCGTTAGCTGACAACACAGCTAAAATAAGCACAAAAGAGAAGCGTGTCTGTGCAGGGATGGCATCTGAGCGGGAATGTGCAGCATGTATTTGTTGCAGAGAACTTGAGCTTTGACCTGCATCAGAGAGCCACGCTGACACTGGGTGCTGACATTGAAGCTGACATTGAATTCTTGACAGGCCGCTGTTTATAAACAATTCCACAAGGATGCAGTCAGTAAGCACAGATGCTGTGACCCTTCTAAGGAGCCAGTGTTTCTGTTGGCTCTCTCTTGCACCCATACTGGGGCAGCCCTTCCTGACTCACAAGCAGCACTAATCTCCAGTTAATGCCCCACATCCTACAGATACTGCTTATCCCCCTTCCACGCGTCTCTGAAGTAGCAGGAGGCAGGTAGAATTATCCGCTTTATACAGGAAGGAACGGAGGCATAGAGAGAACAGCTTTCCTGAGTCTCTAACTAGGAGGAGTGTAAAGAGGATACCGTCGGTGCAAAGCTTGCAAAGTAGATAATGAATACTGTTGGTAATTCAGACAATAGTGTTCAGTTGTCTTAAAATATGGACTTGGCAGTGACATTTTCCAGAGAACACCTGCGGCGTTTCCAGCGTCTGCGCTTACACGCGGCCCTGCTTGCACGTGTCTGTTAAGATTCCTTTAAGATAAATATTGGGTCTTAACCTTTCCTCCTCCAGTTCCCAGCAACCCGCTGAGCCGTCATCAGAGGGAAGTAGATAGTGACCACTTAGTTTACAAGAGACCTGCTCTTCGGTGAGCTTTGGCCTGTGTCCGTGAGCTCACAGCTCAAGGTCAGCCTCCTCAGGTACCTGCAGGTCCTTTCTGGTTGTAAACAGACCTCAAGGTCTTCTTTTTCTTCCGGAACCCAAACAGTGAGAACATCATTAGAGATCTACAGGCATAGGCCTCTAAAAGCCTTGATCTTTGCTCTAAGTATTATTTTTTTTTTTAGTCTGAGAAGGATGATTAAGCATCTCTCTAAAAATTCCAGTGGGGCTGTGTGTTCTCCATATACCAGTTCCTGGTGTGGTTTCTCTTCCAAGGCGTGACACACAGTTTTCAAGGATGAGATCCAAGACAAACATTCTTTCACCCGGGGTGACCCCCGTGGGTGGCGAACACTCCTTAGTGGCTCCTGGAAGTGGAAGCGTCCCCAAGTTGGTTGTGACCTTTGAGTTCCTCTGGCCCACGGCCTTCTGATATGCTGAGCGCTGCAGCCCCAAACCAGCGGGTTACCACTGCTCTCCAGAGAGCCCTGGCTTCCGCACACAGACGCCTCTCCAAAGACAGGGCCCTGACCGTCAGCCCAGAAGGGCCTCTGTTCACACCAGCTCCTCTTGGTGGCGAATAGCTTTCAGATAGTGAATGTTTTTGCCCTGAGGACACAAAACCTGAATTCATTGTATAGGTGCCCTACACCTGTTACAAATTAACCTGCGTACCCTGGGAAAGCAGGCTATACATCACATTTATAAAAAGATTTGTGGGAATCAAACATAGGCACCAGGGAGTGGTAGTTCAAGTAATAGTGTGCCTCGTGGCACACATGTGAGATAATATATATTTCAACCAGAAGTAACTCAAGAAGTGATTAACTATTCAATAAATAATGTATCACTTAGAAAAGAGGGTATACAACTTCCAAAGGGCTTTTAAAAATATAGGATTAGTAGGAAATTAATTTGCACGTAATTCACAATATATTATATGAAATAAGCTAATTTTTTTTAAGGTCAACAACTATTTAAACCAGGAGTTGGCAAACTGTGGTCCCCAGACCAGATGTTTGTTTTTGTAAATAAAGCTTTATCGCAGCACAGCCATGCCTGTTTGTCAGATTGCCTGCGGCTGCTTTGGGGCCACAATGGCCAAGGTGAGTAGCTGAAACAGACTATACATCTGCAAGCTGAAAATGTTTACTGTCTTGCCCTTTAAGAAAAAGTATGCCAACCCCTGTTATAAACAGGAAAAGGTTTATTTCTGTAATGAATCAGTGTATGGAGCTAGTGATCATGTTTGTATTTGTCTTCTGCAGAAAATCATCTTCAGCTTGGTAGCTGACAGTAATGAGAATACAGGATTCATTTCACAATTTACTCACAGTAAACTCCTATATTGTAAAGTAAAATTAACAAATTCATTTGTTATTGTTATTGTTATTATTATTATTATTATTCAGTGTACTCCATCCAATGAAAGCTGAGCCTCTGTAAATGCGTGGTGATGAGTGGGGTGGGCAGTGATCTGCAGTCATCACGTAATATTGTCTTATGAAGAGTAGTTGGTATAACACACACTCCATATGAGGGCAAGCTTAATGCTGCAATTTGTAGGGTTTTCATAAACTGCATTCCTGCTGAGGAATAAAGACAGAAGAGTCTCCCGTTAGGAAACTCTGCGCTGCCAAAGGCTCCTCAGCTTGCAGTCTCACGCATCACGGTAGACGTTGCGATTCCCATGAACGGCCTTCATGACTCCCCGGGGTTCTCAGGCGGCACTCCTGTCTGTACGAATGCAGGTTGTCTTCTGGTCTCCATGTGACATGGAGAAGCAGCCTTTAAGTCTTTTCTGTTGCCTCTCCAAATTGGATTAATGGGAAAGCAAATATTTGCACGAGAGGCCACCTGAGCTGGCATTGTCAGCACAGATGGTTGTGTGCACCTGTCACTGCAAAGCTCCTGGCAGGAAATGGAGAAACACCTGGCAGCATCCTCGCTGTGACAGAACTCTTTTCCTGAACTCCAAAAGCTGTTCAAGTTGTGCGCCTCTTGCACTGAACTCAAATGGTTTGTGTACAGTGGTAGCTTCCTTTCCGGATTGTAAGTTCTTTTGAAGGCAGTGCCTGATCTTCCCCATCTTCATATGCTCTGCTCCCTCTCCCACAGCTCCTACAGGGTCTGACACAACATGAGGGCTTCGTATTTGCTCAATGAATATCTTAGTGAGTCTGGGATTATGTGAGAGCAAATGCAGGGAGTGGAGAGAGAGCCCTGAGCATGGATTTCCTGGGGTTTGCACTTGCGTTCTCCCAACTCTAAGGCTGACACAGATGAGTAATGTAACTATTTCCTTGACTCTGAGAGCAATAGGTGCATTTTCTCTTCTACCTCCTTCCTTTCTCGTGGAGTAAAGCAGGCAAGAGGCCCCACCCGAAGTGTGGGAGATGTTCGTTCTTTCCAGACAGCAGTGGCTATGGGAACTCTGTTATTGGCTTCAGCTGGTGGCCCAGGCTGTGTGCAGAGGACTATGTGTGGAGTCGGGGAACTGGTGATATGAGTTTCACATATACACACCCAGCACACTGCCCATGTGCCATGAGCTTCCGTTCTCTATCTGTGCATGGAGACAGCAGCATCTATCCCTAAGGGTCATTGTGAGGAGCAGGTGGGTACCCGGGAAAATTCCTGGCATGAGTAGGAATGGAATAGTTGTTAGATATTTTATTATGTTGGCAGCTGCTGATGATACTATTGCTCCTCCTGAAAGAGCAGTGATGGCCGCCAGGGTCACTGGAAGCTCCTGCGCTCTCCCCCACCGGCTTACCAAAGCCTATCTCCCAGTTAATTTACTTCCACTTACTGGGAGGATGGGAAAGACGCTGGATCTAGTACAGTAGATCTCAGAGTTGAGTCATATATATCTAATGTTTTTTAAATCCTCATCTGAGGATATTTTTCCCATTGATTTTTAAGGAGTGGAAGGAAGAGGGAGAGACAGAGAGAAACATCAATGTGAGAGAGACACTTTGATTGGCTGCCTCCCACATACCCCTGACCAGGGCAAGGAGCCTGCAACAGAGGTACATGCCCTTGACCAGAATTGAACCCAAGACCCTTCAGTCTGCAGGCCGATGCTCTATCCACTGAGCCAAACTGGCTAGGGCTAGTTGTAGATTTTTTAAGGAAATAAAATTCTCATAGACTCTAGAGCAGTGGTCGGCAAACCGCGGCTCGCGAGCCACACGTGGCTCTTTGGCCCCTTGAGTGTGGCTCTTTCACAAAATACCACGTGCGGGCGCGCACGTACAGTGCAATTGAAACTTCATGGCCCATGCACAGAAGTCGGTTTTCGGCCTGGGCGAGTCTATTTTGAAGAAGTGGCGTTAGAACACTCAAGGGGCCAAAGAGCCGCATGTGGCTCGCGAGCCGTGGTTTGCCGACCACTGCTCTAAAGGATGCCTGCACAACCCCTGTCCTGCTCCTTACAAGGACATCACCACTGAGTGTAGAGCCCCAATACAAGATAATCTCATCTTGAGACCCTACCTTAATTACATCTACAAAGACCTTTTTCCAACTAAGGTCACAGTCAGAGGTACCAGGGGTTACCACTGAGACATGTCTTTGGGGAATACAATTTAACCCATCATATATGTCTTTTTTAATAGCCCCACCACGAATAAATCTTTGCACACTTCTGCAAACAACTCTGCCCTTAACATAGTAGCCCACCATTTCTCCAGTGCTTGGGCAATGCTGGAACACGCCAAGTTAAAGGCTTCTGAATTGCAGAACCACTCAGAGTCTCTAATATGTTTGGGTGTATTATGAATATCCAAGAAAAAGAAAGTAACCACAGCACACCCTGAAAATAGTGGACCAGGGGACTTCTTTTCAAGGGCGTATCTATTACTGCCTCCGTGGCTGTTAGTGCTCAGGGGTGTGGGCATGTGATTCTACCAGTGTTCACACACTCAGATTGGGGACGTTTGTCCTGATCCTTCCCTGAGTGTGCGCAGATCCTCTGTTAAATATCCACAGGGTTCCACGGATGTGCACGTGTACATGGATTTCAGAGGCCACCTAGTCTCCAGTCTTGACTTCAGCCACTGTTCTGCAGGGAGCCTGGTAAAATATGAGGGTGATAGAGCAGATATAAAAAGGGAGTGGAAGGGGAACGGTAGCCCAGATTACACAGTGTGCTTTTTCTTTGAAAACAGCCCAGAATAACTCAAAATGGAGAAATGGCTTCACCATTTCTATTCTGGTCATTCTAGTCCCTTAAAGAGGGTATCAACATGATGCATCAGTGAGTTCATAATGATACTTTTTTTTAAATAATCACCTTTGGAGATTACTAGGACATCTACTCATGAGTCTAAAAATTGATACATTAAAGGACAAAATCAAGCAATTACCTTACATTTTTTGTACGAGTTGCATTTCAGGGTAACTGAATAATTAGTGAAGGAAAGTTGCTTTATTTTTGTTGTTATTTTTTCCCTTTACATAGACATAATCTAGATTTAAAAAATGCAGATGAAGTGGTAGGATTCAAGAAATAACCACTTTAGAACCTCTAATGACATATGGAGTTAGGTAAGATCATTAGTGAGTGACAAAATACTCTATTCTGGGTGCACCAGGCTGATAACACTTTGAACCCAGATCAATGTTATCATCGTATGACATGTCTCTGATACAAGACTTCACAGAATCCCTCAGAAGGATTCTTTCCATTAGTGTTGAACCAAGTCAAATTAAGCCTGTAGGTCTTACTGCCAGTTTATAGGAAATAACAAGAATAGAGGAACATTTTTAAATGACTTTTAAGGGATGCAATAAACTAAAGGAAATTATCTTCCAAAAAACAAAAACGATGTAATAAAAAGGAGAGGAAATGTCCTAGATTTAAACAGACCTAAGAGACCTTGTAGGAGCCTAGTTTGCTTTCTGATTCAAACAAATGCATTGTCAAAAGACGTTTTTTAGATAGTTTTGGAAATTTGAGCACAGGGTGGGCATTAGATGGTATTGTAGGATCATTATTAGTTTGTTAGGTGCGATATTTGTTGTTTTCTTTTTAAATGAGAAGAGTCCTTAGCTTTTAGAGATACAAAAGTTGATAGTTATGATTGAAAGATGTTGAAACAATAGATAGGGGAGGTATACAGTTTGGTCAAATGCTGATCATTGTTGAAGCTGAGTGAGGAACATAGACTGGTTCATTAAACCATGCTCTTTATTTTTGTGTATATTTTCAAATAATAAAAATAGAGTAATTCCTCATGAATAGATGGTCAACCTGTCCCCAAATAAAGACAATTCACATTCCCCGTGGACCCGTGAAATTATCCTTACTAGTGACCAAAGATCTATCACTGAAAAGTAGGGAAAACCCACATAAGAACACATCAGTTACAGAACTGCTCTGGAAAACCAGAAAATGCTTGAGTTCTGGCTAAATAGATATTGAATGAGTTGTGCTAAAGTGTGTGGGCCTAAAGGGTTAATGTTGAAAGACATCCTTGTGTTTAGTGGCAACAAAAAGTAAATGACATGGCTAGAATTTCAGGCTATGGCCCTAGGTCATGTTTGAGCTAAAGATTTCATTGCCACTATTATCTAGTGTGATGATAGTTAGTGTGATAGCTTGCACATAAGCTCTGTTGTAGGCCTAATGTTGGTGCAAGCAATCTCCTAGAACTGAAGGCAGTAAATACTACTGTGTCCCAGTAGATTTCAAGATAATGTGACCATAGAGAATTTACATTTTGACCCATTGGGTTAGCCTCTCACCACTCCTAAAAGAGGAAACAAGGTAAGATCACCAGTAGGCTTTTGATTAAATCACTGACCAGAGAGAGAGGGGAGGGAACCAGTTAGGTGCACTTTTATAAATGGAGCCTTTTTCTTATTTCTACTTTCTAGTTCTTTGCTCTTGAAGCCACAACTTGAAGGCTTGCCATTTATAAGCCTACAGAGAACACTTGGCATATGGCCACCCTGTCCATGTCCATGCCATGGGGCCTGCTTTCCTCCCACTCACCTGTGTCCCATGTCAGGGACTTAAGAGACTAAGAGCAGTACAGGTAGCCTAATTATTCAAGCTCACAAAGTAAGACGAAATCCAAATGGTAAGCCAAAATAACAGAACTTTATTTCAAAGACAATTCAGTTCCCTTGGTGTTGCTGACTGATTTCTAGGAGCCCTGGGCTCAGTGCTCAGATGTCCCAGAAACAAAGAGAGGAATCATTTGCACCACATGCATCCATTCATTGGCCTGAAAACCATGAAAACTGGTTCATAAGTTGGCCTACTCTTAAAAGAAGAAGAAAGAAAATCACACACTTGAGAAAAGTTCCTAAAATAAAACCATGAAGCATGTGCCTAGATATGTCTTCCCACCAAGTCATCATCTATGGTTCCCCTCAGTGTATCTTCTATTCCTCCTGCCACTAACGTTTCATAGAGCAAGAGAAATCAAAGATGTCAAGGTTTTATGAAACATTTTAAACCAGAGGCTTTGGGCAAGCAAGCGAGAGGTACACTGAATTACCTGTCTGCCCCTATCTATATCAGCAAGTGGACAGGTACTCTCTCATAGATGATTACCAAGGCACCCAGCAAATGTAACCCAGCATGTTCCACTCACACCCCATTCCTCTCTTTGCCAGACTGGGATCATGCCCACATATTAACAAAAATTGTGACTTTCAGTCTTCAGCTGACTGGGTGAGATTTTGGCATGCAAGCTAATATAGATGAGTCTACAATCCTCATTGTAAAAGTAAAAGCATTCTTTTTCTTTGCCCAGGTAAAGAAGCAAAACATGGTTCTAAAATACATTAGAGTTCAGTTCCATGAGAACAGAGATTTCTGCTTTGTCCCTTGCAGTGTACTTGGCACTGAGGACTGGCCCATGGTGGATAGGAATGAAATACATCCTAAAGGAATGAATGGTCCTGCAGGACAGAAGTTCTCTGTGCTTGGACGAGTCCTTATCCTATACGCTCAGAGCCTAGATAGAAAATATTCCTGCAAACTGACTTGAGGTGCTCGGGGATGCCCTGCAGCAAGGCAAGTCCAGTGAGGACATAGCTGAGACCCCACAGTGGCCGGCGGCACGCTGGTCTTCATTACCTTGCCCATCCTAGATTACCAGATCATGGTGGTAAGCAGACTGGGAACTGTGTCTCCCATACGTTCTCATTTTGAGGCTTGGGGGTTTTCTTTTTCTTCTTTGGTTTATTGGTATCTGAAATTGTTCAGATAAGCATATTAAGACCACGACTTTTCCATTACCAAGCATTTTTGTTATTAACAGAGGAGGTAACTGAATCACTTAAAATGAAACAACTCCATCCTCTTTAGTGCACCATACACAGCCTTAACTTTGACTGTAATGATAGGGTGTGGGTGATGCTGCTGAGAAAATGGTATAATTATAACATTACTGTTGAGAACATTGAGCTGTGCTGTGCAAAGTTTAAGATGGGATTAAGGTCCTTTTTCAATATGAATGACACTAATTAGCCAACTGCAACCAGGAGCTTCGTAGTATGACATTAATAGTATAATAAAACCCAGCCTAGCTGGTGTAGCTCCGTGATTCAGTGTTGACCTATGAACCAGGAGGTCCCAGTTCGATTTCCAGTCAGGGCATATGCCTGGGTTGCCGGCTTGATCCCCAGTAGGGGGCGTGCAGGAGGCAGCCGATCAATGATTCTCTGTCATCATTGATGTTTCTATCTCTCCTTCTCCTTTCCTCTCTCAAATCAATAAAAATATTTTTTAAGTAGTATAATAATAAAATTCAGGGCTGAAGTAAAAATGAAGGGGAACGGATGCCTTTCTGAATTGTCATGTGCTCCTAGGAGTCTGTATAAACACGTCGTGCGGGGCAGAGAAGCTCGCCAACGTAAACAGGCTTGGCACGGTCAGGAGGGGCTAGCTTAGCACGTCAGCACTCTAGGGTTCCCCGCCCCTCCTGGCAGAAGCACCTGACACAGGTGTATCATGTGCCTCAAGTTTTATTTCCCTGAATATGGCTTTCTTTCCTCTTTTTCACCGACTTGTCCAATGGTCCTTGATTTGAGGCCACCATGGATTTAAACGGGCAGTGTTCTCTGTCCTGACTGGGGTATGGGTGGCCCTGGGCATTTGTAAGTCATTGGAATGTGAAATTAAATGTGTGCTTTTCACTGTGTGTGAAGTTTATCTCAATTTTAAAAAATTAAAGACCAGAGATTTCTAGCAACAAGAAATATAAAGAAGTAGAAAGAGCAATGTCAGGAAGCCTGGCCTAGCCCCACCTCATGAAAGTCTCGGACTTCTTGAAGCAAGTTTTCTTCTTTTCAAAGGTGGGAATATCTGTATTTCCACTCTCACCCTCCCAGGGATGAGGTGTGACAGCGATGTGCACGGTCCTGGCCAGGGGTCTGGGGCTCTGTAAACCATGCGGAGTTCTGAGGTTCCATGAGGAGAGCAGATTAGGGGTTGCTCCCAGCCGTGGAGCAGGTGGGGAGCATCCCGCCATGTGACCAGGCTCTGGCATTATTACTCTGGTGCAGGGGGGCCTGACCAACAGAGCAAGGAGTCTGTGTAGTGTGCACATGTACTATGGAGGATGAAAGGGAAGACAGTTTGTCTTTCTGACCTCATCTCTAGTTCTGACTTTTCTTAAACTCTTCCTCTGTTTACCCTCCACCTCAAAAAGGGGATGCCTCACCCCCCTTTGTTAATAAACATCAGAACACTGAGATTTCACTTTGCCTTGTCTCACCCACTCCCTTGGTCCATGACCCTTCTACATGTATTATTATTATAATAATAACCATAGTAGTAGTAGTAGTAATAGTAGTAGTAGTAATTTTCTTTTTATTATTACTAAGAAAGGGGGAGAAATAGAAATAAATATAAATACTTCCTGCACCTGACCAACAGCTTGTACGGAAACTGCCTGCAGATTTGTGCTGTTTTCACTTCCCTTATTTTGTGGCTTCCTCAACAACCTAGACAACCTGCAATACCTCCCGTCCTTAAGATTTTGTCTCTTAAACTTGACCAATATTTCCGTTCCTGGAATCAGTAATGATCACCTCTTCCATCTAGAAGCTCTGAAAGTGCAACTGAGTTTCCTAAAACTTCCCTCAAATGACAGGAGTATTTGAAAAATGAAAATCAAAGGAGCCACTCCAGCAGAACCTGCTTCCTCGCTGCTGCTTATCAGCTGCGGGGTATCTGACGGGTCGCTTAACCCTGAGCCTTCAGAAGCTGCTGATCTGTACACAAGGACAAATACCACCTACTTTACAAGCTTGCATGAAAATTCCCACTGAGCATGCTATGAATTTCCTCCCCTTTTCTCTCTAGCTCTGAAAATATGTGGTATAGGAAGTCGTTAATATTTCATTAACACAAGAAAAAAGTATACAGATATACTAAACCCCAAATCTCATATTTTTCAGAATATTTTTAAAGGGGTACTAATTTGAAATTGTATGAATGGAATAGGAGTATTTGTAAAATCATAACAATTATTGATTTAAAATAAAGAAAATACCTTAATTATTATATCGGGGGAAGGGGGGACTGAAGATAAATATTCAGCAAAAGAGGAAATTATTAAAGGGCCCGGGTGTTTGCAGTTAATTCAGAAGCTATACACCCCGTGTCAGAGGCAAAGCCAGAAAGGCTGGTGCTCGGAGGACTATGGCCGCTCTCTGGGCCTTATGTCTCACTCTCGATAAGCAACCTCCTCGTGTACAAATAGAACAGCCAGAGTAACTAAAGAAATGATTTCTCAGAACTGGGTAAAAAATCAAATCCAAAAAGCATGATCCTGGGCCTGGAGTGGGGTGATCATTGCAGACATTTTTTAAATAATGTACCCCGAGGCAAGGGTTCGGGTTGACTGCTGTAAAGCGATGTGACAGGTTGAGAAAGCGGAGCATGTTCTGAAAATCCTGTTCCCTTTGGTGGTAAGCCAGCCATCCGGAGTTGAAAGCAGAGGCCCTCGCTTTAAGAAAAGTAGATTTCAGTTGGAGGAAACAAGAAAGGTAGGTTTCCACCTTCAACCTACTAGTGAATGGGGAGTACTTACTGAGCACCTGTTAGAGGCATACAATGAAAGAGGCCCAGGGAGTGGATGGTTTAGGGGCCCAGGGATTAGAAAGAAAGAAGCTATAGCTCCTAGACCTGAAGTGCTTACAATTTTTTGAGGGTTCTTTGTCCCCATATTCCTTACACCATGGCTGTTATTCAAAGTCATAGGCCACATAAACTATTAAGGAGCCTCCAGATTCTCTAGTATTACGGAGCAACGGTGACACTAAGAAATTGTGACACTAAAATGCTCCCCATTCACTACCCCAGTTACCTGCCGTTGCCTGGGGCATTTGCAAGCAAGAACAGGAAAATGCCAGTATCAGCCAGTTCCAGATAATGAAGTCATTTGTTCCAAACATTTTCACTGTGTTATTAAATTAGATCAGTTGGGACTAAAAAGTAATAAGGTTGAGGTTCTTATGAGGCTCATGAATTAATTAACTCTGAAGATAATCCCCAAGGAAGATTTAAAACAAATTTTTGAGCAGTAACGACTTTACTGGGATTTATTTAAAACTTCTCAGAGTCCTCACTTTTAAAGATGATGTTATTTAAATATATGAGTGCTGGCATAATGATTAAATTTATGTTTTGTTACTTTGTGAGCACATCAGGCACTAATAATTGAAATAAAATCTGTGAGGTGGGTGACAGCAATAATAATATACCGCATATGGAAGTCTGGCTCTATGAAACGTCATTGCTATAACTGTGGTTGTCCCTTGACTCGGAACCGATTCCCCAAATAAGTGGGTTACAGAACCTTCGTCTTGAGCACCTTTCCAAGCATTGCAAATTCATGAGTGCAAGTAGCCACACAGCTATGAACTCTGAAGTGATTTTAAATGGTTATAAATCTTCCATAGAATAAGCTGGACTTGCCATCTACCTGCTCTATGGGGACTTTGCTGGGAGAAAGTGGAGTTGTCAAATAGGGGAAAGAAATCATGGGAACAGGGTTTGCCAGATGTCTCCAAGCCTAGTAAAAGGGCCCTACTTGAGTATTGAAGACCCCTAGAATGACTCTGGGAGACTCTCACACATGTTGAGGGTGTCAAGGCTTGGGTTTCTATGATTGAGTGGAATGCCAAAGCAGCCACACTGCTCACGTGTTCCCCTGAGGTGTGCCTAGTTCACATCTGAGGGGAAAAGTCTTTCTATTTTATTATACTTTGGTCCCAGGTAACCTTCAGTCTCTACTCAACCACATCTCTCATCTTTCCATCGCCTTCCCAGCATCTTGAGAATCCCAAGGTGTTAGGGAACCTCCAGATTCTCAAGGCTGGACCAGATTTTGAGTGGATAGCCTGATAATGAAACAGAAGCTTTGGTGCTTGGTAGCCTTTTATCAGTAGAGGATTAAGATGAGCAAGCCAGGGACCCAAGATAGTAGACACACATGGACCAAGGGATGGACTTCAATCTCAACTGGACCATAGTGTATCCCAGAGCAATGAGAAATGAGAAATACCACTTAGAGTGACACGTTGAATTGTTTGGTCTCTCTTTCCTTTACCCCTCATTTCCACTTAGACACATCTCTCCAATAAATGTGTTTACTCAAAAATATTTTCTAGACTGATAATATCAATCAAGAAGATGGATGGTAGTTTTTTATTAAAACAGAAAAGTTGTATTAGCTGATTTCATTTGGTGAGACTTCTGCTGTGTTCTCACCTTCAGCATTATGTCCCAATACAAGTATTTTTGAAGCGTGTTTTTAAACCTGATGGTATATTTGTCTCCCTCTTGAATTAAACTCCTGGTTTTAAAAAATAGTCAAAAAAGTACCAAAAAGGGCATTGTTTTAAGTTCTATAAATGAGCTATATGTTAAACTATTTGGGGCCATCAATCAATTGTGTTTATTTTTGTTGATACTTTATTTCAGATGATACTTTATTGTATAGCTGTGCTGATATGCAGCTTTCAGATTACAAATCATAAACCAAAATTTGTAGGGTCAGAGGAAAATTCAAAATTAGAACCTGGTAAATTCCAGCTGCAATAATTAAGTAAAATACTGCACACACCCTGCATCTTACATCAAACAGATGAAATGAAAGTACTAGATTTTTGTATCCGAGGTAGTCATGGCAACTTTCAAACTTCAAATCCTGAACTTGAGTTTTTGACCTTGAGAAATAAAACATGGTCTTTAAAAGTAGGACTTTGACATGATCTTTAAAAGTGATGGCACTTCTACAGAGTGAATTTTCAAAATTACAGTCTACCTGTGGTGCATATGGTTAGGGTGTCAAATGGAGTCTCTGGTTTGTTAAGTACCTACTTTTAAAGACCAGGTTTTTATTTTTTATTTTTTCTCATCCTGTGACTTCACTGACCTAAATGGATTTGAGGACTATTTACGTCACAGAGAAGCTAAAATGGATGATGTTAGTTCATAATAAGTTATGTTAGTTCACAAAACACTAACAAAGTTAATATTTAATGCGGAATTGTAAGGAAGTTTTGTAATTATTGAAAGAAACAAGAAAAAAAGAGATTGCTTTCATTTCCAGTGTTGAAGACACTCATCATTAGACTTACCACCTGAAAATACTTTATCATCATAACAGTGTTTACATCATGTTCACCATGACCTGATCTAAGCCCTTGATTATCACAAGTCCGTGTGGTTGGTCCTGTTCTCCTTATTTAACAGATGAGGAGACTGAGCCACAGGAGAGTAAGTGACTAGCAGAAGCACACACACAGCTGAAAAGTGTACAGCCTCGATCCAGCCCAGGCATCCTGGCTCAGGCACCGTTCTTGTTACCATGGTGCTAGGCTGCCTCTTTATGTCTTCATGTAGAGCCTTTGCTCTAGAACCGTGGTTCTCAACCTTTCTAATGCCGCGACCCTTTAATACAGTTCCTCCTGTTGTGGTGACCCCAACCATAAAATTATTTTCGTTGCTACTTCATAACTGTAATTTTGCTATTGTTATGAATTGTAATATAAATATCTGCATTTTCGGATGGTCTTAGGCGACCCTGCTAGCAGTTCTCAACCTGTGGGTTGCAACCCACAGGTTGAGAACCGCTGCTGTAGAGCCTAAGACCATCGGAAAACACAGATATTTACATTACGACTCATAACAGTAGCAAAATTACAGTTATGAAGTAGCAACAAAAATAATTTTATGGTTGGGGGTCACCACAACATGAGGAACTGTATTAAAGGGTCGCGGCATTAGAAAGGTTGAGAACCACTGGTCTAGGGTAATGGGAAGCCATGTCATAAAGAGGGTGAGGGTATGGGCTTTGAAATAGGACTTTCTACACACGGTGCTTCCCATCTCCATGCCAGAGTTTTCCCATCGTTATCATGGGATACCCATGCCCATGTCATACTACTTGTTGAAAAGATTGAATGAGATAAAACACTAAAAGCTTTGAGAACAGAGCATGAAAGATGAAAGTACCCAATAAAGGTTAGATATTATTATCATGATAAATACATTAACTTTAGTTTGTGAATTATGGTATCCATAATTCACAAGTTTCCTGGGTGAGAGTTGATAAACACTTATTAAACCAGCACTTTTTAGAGTTCAAGCACTTTTTAGAGTTTATCTCACAAGAACTAAGATTACTCTTTTTCTGTTGCTGTTGTTAATCCTCACCTGAGGATATTTATCCCATTGGTTTATAGGGAGTCGGGGAGAGACAGAGAGAGAGAAATGTCAATGTGAGACATCCATTGGTTGCCTTCCATATGCACCCCAACCAGGCTGGGGATGTGCCTGCAACTGAAGTACATGCCCTTGACCAGAATCGAACCTGGGACCCTTCAGTCCATGGACCAACACTCTAACCACTGAGAAAACTAGCTAGGGCAAGATTACTCTTACCATTCTTATTTCACGGAATTGGAGGAAACTCAGACTACAAGAAAAGACGTTATGTTCCTAAAATCCAGTGAGAAAGGATTCAAACTCAGGGCACTCTGGCTGCAAAGCTTCAGCTTCTTCTACCACCCCATCTTGTTCTAGATCCAGGTTTGTTCAGCCAGTGCCTGTTCACTAATCAAAAAACATCAGTGCAAAACCAAGGGGGAGAAGCAAGCTTGTGAAATTTCGTCGTGCGCATGGTAACAAATGTGATGTAGCTCTGTTGACTCAGTGGACAGCAATCGTGCTGCTCTGTGTGAAGACCTGTTCAAGTCCATTAACAATTACGGCATGCTGAGACCACCCAGGAAGTCTCAGTTGATACAGGAAGTGGCAGCTAGGGCTCCTAATTGAGAGCTGTTGCTTCTTGAATCAGTGCTGAGCCATTGCTCCAGGGGGATATTAATTCACATCCATGGACGATGTGAAACTCAACAGCTGACCTGACCACTTGTCACTGCTGACGATCCTATAAAACTTCTCTTAAGATGGGAACTCTGTGTTCTAGCAAACCACATGAGTATTTCCTATGTGTTGACCTACAGCTCCCAGAGCTCTAAATCACCAGCATAGAAAGGTTCCTTTACTCCCCTCGGTTATAAATATTGTGATTCTATTAAGTGTTCAAAAGGAACGCCTGCATATTTCCTTTTGGACAGATACACTAGCCTGCCCCTCTTTTTTCCTATTTCCTCTGTACTTTTACTTTTCCTGTCATCTTTTCACCAATGGTACCTGAATTTTAGAACCAGATGGCAGTTGGAAATGCCCTGCTTGTGAATTTCAGAGATCTGGGTCAAATCTTACCTCTGCCTCTTACCGGCCGAATGAACTTGGGTAAGACATTTAGCCTCTTAGAGTCTTTTATTCCCCATCTACAAAGTGGGGATAATAGTCTTCTGTGGTTGCCTGGAGCATTAAATGTATGAGTTTCTGGAACATAGTTGCATGCGGTGTTAGCGGAATCTGACCCATTGCCCTGCCCCCCACGTGAGCAAAGCCATGTCCCAAAAGACCCAAGACACGTTGTTCTTTTCAAGATGAAGATTTACCATTTCTCCTTAAATGTATGCAATTTGTGTGTTTAATTTCCTTTATGAACCAGAAGTTGTCCTGTGTCTGACCGAAGTTCACCACATGAACATAATACTGCCTTTCATGTGAGCCCTTTGAGGCCAGGGCCAGCAGGAAAACCTCTGAGCTGGACTTTTCTCCTTTTCTGGTTACAAGACAACACGTCTTTCCTGAGAGTTGAGGTCCAATAGTGTACAAATCAACTAGGAGAATGAAAAATAGCCATTCCTAAGCCCCTCCCAGAGAACCTGCTGTGGGAGGTCTGGGGTGGAGCCCAGGAACGTGGCTGTCTGTCCAGCTCCCAGGTGTCCTGGTGTGGGCAGAGCAGACCCCTAGGACCACAGGCTGAGAACACTGACCTGTAGAAAGGGGTGTGCCTTCTGTAGCAGAGTTCATGCAGACCACTGACCATGGCCTCGGCCAAGCTCTGCAAAGGAAGGGGAGCCAACACAGAAGAAAACCGTCGGGGCCATGGAAACCCCTTACCTGGGAGGGGAAACTCCCGTTGGCCTGCTCCAAAATGCCAGGCTGTGTTCTTCATACCTGCGTCAACTTCTCATTTCTAAGCCATTCCTCATTCTCCTATCCAGTTCAAAATAGTGAACACCGTTTTGGTGATTCTCTTGCTTGCGAATGTTATCGGATGGGCAGATGCCTCCTCTCTATTATTCCTTTCACCTTTGTTTGTGCTTCCAACGGTGCCATCCTTTAAGGATGAAGGCACTTGGAGAGTGGGTTATAACAGGATAAGGAGCCCAGGTCTGAGCCCTGCCTCAGTGGACCTAAATGTATAGCTGATAAGTTAATCCTGAGGAGGGGGTGAAAGCAGAATTGAATGAAACAGAGTCTGAGTATTAACAGTTTTGGAATTGATGCTGAGTGGTGGCATTGGCAGTGCCTCTTGCCTCATTTTACACTTTTATCTTGTAAAGGGATCTGCTCCGTTGTAGGTCATGGAAGTTTGAATTTTATGTCCATTAGTAAAACCATTTTCAAACACACACGATGCATATTTACATATTTGTAAATTGTATACAGGGTGGGGCAAAAGTAGGTTTGCTGTTGTATGTGCAACACAGAGTTTATTTGTGTATTATTATTTATTAATTATTGTATTATTTTTCCATATGAACAATTGTAAGCCTACTTTTGTGTGACCATGTGTATGTACAGTGATCTAATGTATTTTGTTCATTATAAAACATATATGAACATACAAATTTTAAAGTCTTGATAAACTTGAACCAAGCAGTATTACAAAATATTTTAATTTCAGTGTTTGATAGAACAAAGTACTTCCTTCATGTGTTGGAAGAAGGTTCCTTCTTTTTGGAGGGGGAAGTCCCCATTTAATGTCCAAAGTTTATGAAAAGTCCACAGTTGATCAAACATAGTTTGAAGGTTGGGTCTATGCTCTATTTATTTAAGTATTTGGTTTTAATTGTGAATCTGTCTCATCTGAAAAGGGCACAATATACACCAAGTTAGAGGTTCAAAAATGAATAGTAGATATAGTAGGTGTTGATCTATATTCCAAATAGTCTCTAGGATAATTTCCCATTTTGAAAGTCTACTTCCTATCAGTTTTGCCAAAAGCTTATTCTAGGAGTAAGGAAGTATATAATGAGGAACCTCCTCCTTGACTTGGATGAGGGTGAGGCAAATGAGGACGATGATTTTATTCCCTTTTTTCCATTAAACACACACACACACACACACACACACACACACACACAAGAATGACCACAACTTCTTCAACAATCTGTGAGAACATGAAAGAGCTTAACTCTCGTGGAAACTTTACCTTTATTCAGGCAAACTTAGAGTCCATCTGTGTGTGATTTTGTTTTGTTTTCAATTTCCTAGTTAACTGACCGTATACCTAGACACCTATTTGCTGCCATCTAGTGTAATAGATAGGTTGATTATGCATAGAATTCTGAACTCATTACATAGTTGAATGTCAGTACTCAAAATCATTCTTCAGCTCTAACCGGTTTGGCTCAGTGGATACAGTGTCAGCCTGCGGACTGAAAGGTCCCCAGTTCGATTCTGGTCAAGGGCATGTACCTTGGCTGCGGGCACATCCCCAGTAGAAGGTGTGCAGGAGGCAGCTGATCGATGTTTCTCTCTCATCGATGTTTCTAGCTCTCTATCTCTCTCCCTTCCTCTCTGTAAAAAATCAATAAAACGTATTTTTTTAAAAATCATTCTTCACGTTAGTGTGTTGTAAGTTTTGGAAGTGCCTAATCAGAGACCTGCTTTCCTTGCCACTGTGACCCTGCACATGACCGTAATATTGTCATAGACTCTAGGGCTCAGGATTGAGCCTCATTCACTCTATAAACATGACACGTGGAAATTTGGTAGAGCCTTCGAGGTCAGTAGATCTGAAATAAATACATAATAATCAAGAGTCATCCAACTTTGGTGATGATTTCACTTTATGGAAGCAGAAGGACACATTGCCTAACTTCTTATCAGCTGTGTGGCAATTCACTTCTCTTTTTTGGACATAATTTTCTTCATCTGTAAAATGAAATGGTGATGAGCAAGGTCGCTTCTAGAAAAAGAGTGTGTGATTGCATATAAACTATTTTCTCTTTGAAATTCCCAAGTCATGTTCCCAGAACCCTCTTTTATGTCTGCAATAAACGTTGCTTCTCGGGCTCTATGTGCTTATCTATCTTTGGGTATGGTTAGAAGTGAGAAGTTCTGACTTGGATGAGGGAAAGGCAAATGTGGACCGTGATTTTATTATTCTCTTTTTTCTTGAGCGTTGTCCAGTGGAATGTTGTCCACCATTGGAAAAATAGGTACTCACCAAGATGCATCTAGCCTCTTCTCTTAACTTACAATGGCAAACTTAGGAGTGTACTACCTGTTAGAAATTATCAACTTCCTCTACTGCACTTCCATTTTTTGTCTCTCCATTTCATATGCTAACTTCTCGATGAGGGTTATAGGTCTATTGTAACTCTTCCTTTTCTTTATACAGTTCTATATAGTTATTCCAGTGTATCCTAAAATGTTCCATTTTTCAGGTCATTTCATATGTGTAAATCTTATTTCCCCAACCAGACCGAACATTTCACAGAGGCAAGGACTGTTAGTTCTCGTTTCTATGAGGGGATCTGACATTGTTGTTTAGGGAATATGTATGGTTCTGATAATAAGTTATTTTCCTAATTTGCTTTACCATAATGAGGATAAAGCTTTTCCTATTTGCTTTACATAATGAGAGTAAAATGTGAAGTATAAGGTCATATCAAATCAGGTATAGGACATTCATCTCTAAGCCTGAGTGTTTGTGAGCTAACAGCTCATAGAAGCCAATACATCTCTGAACCTAATACCCCCAAAAAGGCGTCATGGCCATAAAGAGAAAACCCATATAAAACTGAGAGACAGCACAGCACATGGAGAAGAGTTTGGAAGCAAGAAAAATCTGGATTTAAATCTCAGCTTTACTACTTATTAATCAGTGTTTTGGCTAAAAATTATCAAGCTTTTCTAAAGTTGAGTTTCCTTATCTACACAATGAAGATTGTAATACTAGAGCATTCCTATAGAAGAGTTGTAAACTTTTAGAAATGAGAGGGCACACGGCAGAACTTAGCTCTGAGTGGTAGCTCAACCAGTGAGTTACAGAGAATGTTTGTGCATTGTTTAAGTAAAATGTTTTCACTTACCAACAGTAAAAATTCAATTTCCATGGAATCATGCAATATAAACATAATCAGAGCATCTATAATTGAGGTATTAAAGCGAGTGCTCCATGCCCATAGAGCAGAGGGTTATTTGCAATGTCAAGAGACATCTTGGTTGTCACACAGGGGGACAGAGGAGTGCTGCTGGCATCCAGTGGGTGGAGGCCAGGGATGATGTTGAAAATCCTAGAAGTACAGGCCCCTCAACAAAGAACTGTCTGGTCCAGAACATCAATAGTGTTGAGGTTAGAAACCTGTCTTAGGCCCTAACTGGTTTGGCTCAGTGGATAGAGCGTCAGCCTATGGACTGAAGGGTCCCAGGTTTGATTCCAGTCAAGGGCATGTACCTTGGTTGTGGGCACATCCCCCGTAGGGGGTGTGCAGGAGGCAGCTGATCGATGTTTCTCTCTCATCGATGTTTCTAACTCTCTATCCCACTCCCTTCCTCTCTGTAAAAAATCAATAAAATATATATTTTTTTAAAATTAAAAAAAAGAAACCTGCCTTAGAACCTTGGGAGTTCATTACTTCTGACCTAAATTTGTTTTGCACTTAACACTGGGTGCGAGAATAAGAAGGTAGCTTCCATTTTGGTGGATTAGGAAGATTTGCTAGTCCTAAATACCTTTCTAAGTGACCCATTCCAATTCTATAGATTCTCCTTGTGAGGCATGCCTGTAGGCTAAGACATTGCAATGTAGAAGGCCCTGTTAAATTTCAAACATTTCCATGGAGCACAATAGATGAAGTCAGGATCTACTAATCCATAAAAATTGGTGAGCTTTTTCTGTGTCATGCCGGTGTTGGTAGTTCTTTTTTGAAAACCATGTGCCAAGCACTTTGTATAAATAATCTGATTTGATGTCCAGCAACTATGAGGTATTTTGCTCTTATTGTACGCATGGGGAAACTGAGCCTAATACCCCAAAAAAGGCTTAGAAAAAATGTATGTAATATTTCTATCAAGGCACACATCTGGTGTTCAGACGTAAATCCAGCTTGCTCCCAAGCCTGTGCTCTTTCTACTATTTCACATTGCTCCTACCTACCAAGGGTCTAACATTGGGAAGAGGGCTATTCCACAGGCAGCAAGTGAGGAGAGGCAGTTTTAGAATATTAGGTGCTCTGCTCAGAAGGTCAGATTGGGTCTCCTGCTGAGTGTCTGTGAACTACATGAAAAACTGAGCTCTCTCAAGAGAGTGGACCAGGGGGATGGAGTCATTGAATCGGGGGTAAGCTCTATACTTTGGTATGTAATCTTCCACTGAATTTTCAGTAAAGTGAAGTATAGACCTACTAAAACAATAAGGTTATATTTAAGGGAAAATATTTATACTGTTTTTATTTTTCAATTTGAATTTAAATTAATTAAAATTGAATAAATTAAAAACTCAGTTCCTTGGTTGCACTAGCCCCCTTTCACATGCTTGACAGACACAGGAGGCTCGTGGCTACCTTACTGGATAGCACAGATATAAATTCCTGCTCCTCAGGCTGTGGTCACCAGAAGCAGCATCAACAGCATCTGGGAACTTATCGAAAGGGCAAATTCTCAGACCCTGCCTTTTACATCTGCATTTAAAAGATCCTCAAGTGAAGCTCTGCAGCACAGTGACGTTCAAGAAGCATCTCTCTAAAGCACACAGATCTCTCCAGCAGTGAGCTCCAGAAAGAGCAGATGAATGAAGAACTAGGAGGGCTTAGGAAATTTGCCGCAGGAGAGCCATGCCGGGGACTGCTAGGATGTGTTCTGTCGAGAAGCTGTTTGTTTCCCCGCAAAGGCAACCAGGGCTGTTCTATTGTGTGGACCCACACAGGGCCATCCTGGGGCTCAGAGTTGGCTCTGCTCCGGGGATCTGCAGGAGAGAATCTAACACTCACTTCCGTGACTCCCGCAATGAGGGCAGCTGCACTCTCACCGCCTTATACAGAGAACTGCAGCGTTCGAGCCCCTGAAACGCAGCTGTGAGCATATGTTTCTGCTCCACACAAGTGGGATTTAGGCTGGCCCTTCCTGGGGACCCAGGAAGATCACCCGCAAGAGGGGCTGTGCTGTCCACCACGCTGCCTCCCGAGAGCTAGCAGGACACCCCCCACTTCCTCATTATACGGGGTTTGGTCCAGCTCCCCACCCCCCCACCCCCGAGATTCGAGATTCGATGCTGCTGCCTGACCTCGCTAATCCTTATTTGGTTTGTTTTTCACAGGACTCGGCATTTGACGGGCCTTTCAGTGTACTATTTGCTTAAGAATTCATTGTACTTACCTAACAGAGAAGCTCATTGTTCTAATTCAGAGAACCTCAACCTTGGTTGTGCACCAGAGTTCCTTGGGGCATTTAAAACAGTACCAATGCCCAGGCATCACCCAATCTTTTTTTTTTTTACTCAATATATTGAGAATCATGTTACTTTTTTAAAGATATAATTAACATATAACACTGTGTAAACCATTGTCCAATCTAATTAAATTAGGTCTCTGGAAGGTAGTTGGTTCAAGATCCTCCGGGTGACTCTACGGTGTAGCTGGAGCTGAGAACAGCTGGTCCCATTAGAAAGAGTCCTTAGCTGGCAGTCAGAGCCTTACGTCCATGCCTCTCAATCTCTAATGTGTGTGCGGATCACCCGGGATCTTGTTAGAACGCACATCCTGGCTCAGGAGGCTATGAAGGTAAAGAAGCTGATGTGTCCAGGTGGCTTTTGGTCAGTGATCATCAGCATTTTCCATCACAGCAAACCGGATTGAGTTCATCCCCCTCTCCTTACTCCTCTGTGAAACCTTCCTCTGTCCCTCCACCCCCACTTCTTCTGACTCCCTAAAGCCCTTATCTTTCTGTGAACTTACTGTTAGCTATTCTCACAGGCCCGGGTGTCCTCTCAGGTGCCCGGTTACAGCTCTTCAAAGGCAGAATCCGCATTGCACATTATTTTTATAATTCCTACTGCACCCAAAAGTGTCTTACACATGATAGCTGCTGCATAAATGCTTCTTGATTAACTGAAACATGGAATGTCTGATGCGAACATCTCTTAAAAAAAAAAAAATCCAAAGGACCGAAAAATGGAAGGTGTTTTTCTTTGTTGAGCAGAGAAAAAGTTTGGACAGACAAGGAGGAGAGGAGGTTGGGGGTTCAGATTTTCCTGTTAGCTGTTTTCACTCTGGGTGGGAGAGTTGGGTGGACCATTAGTGAGAGAACCAGAACTCCAATTCCAGTTCAGACTCTGCCCATTCAGTGTGCTGCTTCTGAAAAGGTCATGGCCAAGAGGCCTCGGCAGTTCCCACTGGGACTCCAGAGAGCCCAGGTCGCCAGGGAAAGCATCAGGCAGCGTTCTAAATGTCCCTGAGAACCTCGTGGGGCCTGAGTCACTGCTGAGTCTCCTCCCGCCCAGGAACTTCTAGACTTGCAGCATGGTTTCTCAGGAACCACAGGGCAAGCCTTTGCGTGGGATTCTTTACATGTTAATACCAATATGTAAGGATACAGCGACCTCCTCCAGTTGTGTAGGACTCGGGCGTTGGTAGCCCTGACCATCTAGAGCACAGCCACAGAGAATCACCTGTGAACAGTGAGGGGCACGCTGTCACAGCACCACTTCACCCACTTCCGACGTTCCAGCCAGCACCGAAGGACTTGTCACCATCAGCCTGGGAAATGAGGATGGGTCTCAGATGTGACAATGTCCATCTCCAGCACTTCCCAGGTAACAACAGTCAACAAATCATTCACTGACCCTCACAGCTGACTGTGAGGATGGAAATAACAACAAACACAACAGTGCTTACTTTATACTGAGAGTAAGGCACTGTTCTGGGAGGTTGACATCTATTATTACCTTATTAATCTTCACAATAACCCTATGAGGTACTGTCATCATCCCCGCTTCACTGGTGAGGAAACTGAAGAGGCCAAGCATGTTGCCAAGATCGCACAGACGTAAGTGATGGAGGTGGGGCTGGAACCCAGGAGGCCAGCTCCCGAGTCTGTGCTCTCAGGTGTTACCAGTATCATCAAGTTATTTCCCGGTAACTTTCATCAACTGCCAAGGCAACTCTCAAGATGGAGAATTGTTATTATTATTAATAAACTACGGCACTCCAGGGAAAGAACTACTTGTGAATTAAGCAAAGCTGAAGTGAGAGCATGAGTCCCACCAGCAAAGCAGTGCAGCTACTTAGTGTGGGGTCAAGAAGAGGCCAGCCTCCCCTCTGCACACATACATCATAATTCAGTATAATAGTCCCTGGCCCCATGCAAAGCCATTAAAAAGGTCATGTGACATTTGACTTTTTTTAGTGATCAAAACAATCTTTAAATATATTTGCAGGGGCAAGTATTTCAAGAATAAGTTTTGGTTACCTGGAAACCACAGTCCTGTTGACCATGTCATAACGTGTGCCAGGTAAAGGGTGCAGTCTTGCCTGGCTCTGAAGGAGATGCACATTAATTTTCAACTTTCAGGGACACAGGAGAGCTTTGTGTGCAGTGTATCTCAAACTGAACATGGGGACCCATTAGGAAACCACTTTTCTGGGTCTTGAGCAGCAGTCTATCTAATAAAGAGGGGATATGCAAATTGACCGTCACAAAGATGGTGGCGCCCACAGCGGAGGCAGGGTTTCCGTAACACAAGATGGCTGCACCCACAGCAGAGGCCGAGTTCCCATAAGGAGTCTTAAGGAGCAATCAGCAGGGACCTGAGGCTGCATGGCGCTGGGCCAGGGCAGGGGACCTGAGCCTGCACCCCCTGCCCTGTGGAGCTTGACAGGGGACCTCAAGGTGCACCCCCTGCCCCGGAGCTGGGCCAGAGGACCTCACACTGCTCCCCCCAGGCCAGGGGACCTGAGGCTGCGCCCCCCCACCTGGGGCTTGACGGGGGTGGGGCCGGCCGGGTCTGAATCTCACCCAATGGGGGTGGGGCTGGCTGGGGCTGGGTCTCATGTGATTTTGAGGTGCCACGGGTGGCTGAGGGCTTGACTCTGGGTCCCGCAGTGTGCCCTAGACTCTGACAGGAGGAAGATTTTCATATACATTTTACTAATTTTCTTTCATCTCTGACACTTCTATTATAGAGAAAGGGCAAATAGCAATATTAAAATATTTCCTCTAATTAATCCCCTTTTAATGTGCACGAATTTCGTGCACCAGGCCACTAGTCATTTATAAACTGGAATAGAGTACATCCGAGTTCATTGCAGGTATGAAGAGTTAGCATATCTTGAGATAGTTTCTTTTTTGACATATCACGTAAGTAAATACGTGCATACTGGGTGGTGATTTCTTCCCGAGGGTCACTCTCAGACTTTGAAGGCTACGAGGGTTGTGGCTTCCATGAGACTCTGAAGTAAGACTGCCCGATGGCAATGAGCATTCTTGCTCTTGGTAACCTAGAACCGCAGGCCAGTTATTTGACTTCTGTTCTCAGTGCTCTCGTCTCTGAGATGGTGTGATAACAGTACCTACCTCATTCCTAGCTGTGAGAATGAAGGGAGTTAATACGTATGATGTGCAGAATGGTGCCTGGCACGTGGCACCCCTGAGTCTTAGCTGCTGTGACCATGTTATTAGTCCCCTTCCATCTGGTCCTTGCCTGAGAAAGGGGCTTGGAAAATCCGCTGTGCTGAATGCAGTGGCTTCTCTCCACCACGGCGGAACCACATGTCCACGTCCTCTCTCATCAGACCTTCCAGGATCGTGGCTATCTCTATGCTGTTGCTTTACCCAAGCGTAGAGGCTGTATACAAAGGTGTTGGTCGATCCCTGGTACATTTCAGCTACTCAGTCCCCAGAGATCTCGCCCAAAGCCTGTGCAGGCGAAGACCGGGGCGTGGACTGACCGCTGGGATCACCGCCTCTTGTTTATGGTTTGGGGAAGGAACACTGCAGTTTCTCCACACTTGGCCAGACCATGTGCTTGTGCAATCCTCAGAGCATATGAAAGCTATTTCCACTGACAGCGAGTATTTCCTCACTTTGGCTTACGTTCAGCAGTAAACCGCTTGATCCACATCGGGGTGACCGAGCTGCTGTGGCAACGCTTCCCAAACTGGCCCGAGATCGGCTGCCTTTGCAGATTTCTGAGCAGAACCCAGATCCACCCAAAAGGGGCCAGAAGTCGTCGGGCCCATGAGCTTCCTGCCTTTCTCTCATGACAATGTTTCCTCTTTCATGTTCCATGCACCTATAATCCCGTACTCTGCTCTGCTCTTGCCGTTTCTCTCCTCCTTTAGGATTAAAACCATGTTTCGAGTTTAGCTAGCTACCCTATGAAATTGTTTTTCTTAGGCTGTCTGACAAGTTGTAGTTCTTACTCACACGGAGACCCGTGGCTTTGTTTTCCTCCTTTCCCCAGCGTTTGCCACTGCTGCTCAGCTCAACAGGAAATGCTCACATGCTGTGCTGGCTGAGCTGCACTCTGGCCAGGAGGCACGGCTGTCCCTTCCAGCCCCTCCCCCCACGAGCCTGTGTGCAGGGGTGATCACAAGTGTGCAGATTTCTGAGCAGAACCCAGATCTGCTGGGTGACGTGGTGCGGCCGAGGTCCTCCGTGCGAGGGCAGGTGGCCGCTGAGGGTCACTCCCCACCCGAGCTCTGGAGAAGGTCAGCTCTGGAGAAGGTCAGCTCTGGAGAAGGTCAGCTCTGGAGAAGGTCGGGTTGGCCTTTCCCTCCAACCATCCCTTCCCCTTCAGCTGCTCCTCCTCTTCTTTCTGCCCGAAACAATGGCTTTGGAAGGTCACAGGCAGACAGTCTCAGAGGCAGGCCTAGCACCCAGATCTCTCCATTTGTAATGCAGTGGAGTTCCTCTTCTTTTTGAAAAAATAAAAAAACTATTATTCAATGACAGTTGACATTCAGTATTATTTTGTGTTGGTTTCAGGTGTACAGCATAGAGGTGAGGCAATCATATACTTGTCAAAGTCTTCACCCTGATATTTCCAGTACCGCCTGGCCCCATACATGGTGATTACAGTATTATTGGCTATATTCCTGGCGCTGTACTTGACATCCCCTGACTATTCTGTAACCACCAATCTGCACTTCTCAATCCCTTCCCCTTTTCACTCAGTCCCCCAGCCCCCGCCCCTCTGCATTTTCTCTTCTTACCTTTTGTGTGAAAGAACTGTCAGAAGGAAATACTCTCTCTCCTCAAACGTGCAGGCATTAAAATAGTTGTTTAAGTATGTTTTACTAATTACTGATTTTCTGGAAGGACCAAAAATTACCATTTTCAGTGCTTCAGCTATTAAGAAAAGGAATTTCTCCAGGTCATCTCTGTGTGACAGGTGTTGCCTAAGGAAACACGTTTTTCACCGTATTCATGTGTAACAGCTCCAATCACCCACTGGCTGAAGGATGCCCTGGGGGTATTAATGCCCATGAACTCAACTGCACCTGCACTTGGGCTGAGTCCTCACCTGACTTCTGAGAAACCTAGGCAGGCACCTGAAGTGTGCCCAGCCATGTGCAGTGGTGGCTGTGTGACATCCTGTGGGCAAAGAAATGGGACGTAGGGACCACAGCATCCATGACAGGGCCTTTTCTCTTTATATAGATTTTTAAATAAAAAGTCACTCACGGTTGCATTCTTTTTTAAAAGATTCAGCCAGTAAACTCACTAACTAGATGTCAGACTCTGAACAACTTATGCGTACATATGGGTCAATTCTATTTTGGGAAGTGGAGAATGCCTCCTCTATGTTAGGGTATTAGGTTAACTCTCTGCATCTGTGAAATCTGCAGCTATACACGGGTCAGAGGCACATCTGGGACAAAGCGATGTTGTATATCAGTTCTCATTGTTCTTCTGACTTCCATGGCCATTTTAGAGATGGTCAAGTTTTGGTTTGGTTTAGTTTGGTTTGGTGGTGTTTTTTGTTTTTGTTTTGTTTTGTTTTGGGGGTTTTTTGCTCCTTATCTGATTAGTCTGCAGTTCAACCCTAACCCTAACCCAGCCTGTCATTCTTGTCCAGGACAGCGGGGAGGCACACTCCACAGGATCTCAGAGGAGCCACCATGATAAGCAGCTGAATAACACACACTGTATCTTCTGGGCTCCCTCCCCTTCCCCAATCCCGTTCCCTCACTTCTAGTTCCTGGGGTCACCTCCCAAATAAACTTCCTATTCCAAAATCCTCATCTCTAGCCCTGGTTTCTTAAACAGGCCCTAGGAACTAATATCTGAAATAAGACAAAATGGTTTGTCTGTGGAATCAAGGGCTGACAGAGAAATAACTGAAAGCAACGCGCTCTGAAAGTGTGATTTAGAAAAACAGCCTTTCTAGGAGAAAGGATGCTTCCCCATCACTTTCGATGTGAGTGTCTTTGAGACCGTACATGACCCTCCTGGTTTCATGCTTTGCCTTTTCCTTTTATTCTGCAGACTCTTCCGGGAGGCCCCAGTTCACCAAGTGCCGTTCACCTGAACTAGAGACGTTTTCATGCTACTGGACAGACGGGGTGCATCACGGTTTCGGGAACCCAGGCGCCGTGCAGCTGTTTTACATTAGAAGGTGCCGCCTTCATGCCTTTCTGACTTTTATCTCCATAGATTTTCTGATTGAAGTGTGCTGAGTCCTGGACAGTGGAAGGAATTGAAATGGTTTCTTTAGATGCTCTAAACGTATTCACTCCTTTATTTAACAACTAGAGGCCCGGTGCACGACATTCGTGCACTCGGGGGGGTGGGGGGGGGAGGCGGGATATTCCCCCTCAGCCCTGCATGCGCCCTTGCGCAGTCCGGGAGCCCTTGGGGGATGTCCAACTTATGGCTTAGGCCTGCTCCCCATGGGCCTAAGCCATCAGTCGGACATCCTTAGTGCTGCCGTGGAGGCAGGAGAGGCTCCTGCCACCACCGCTGCACTCACCAGCCCAGCTTATGGCTGAGCAGCACCCACACACACACACACCGCTTTGGGAGCGCACTGACCACCAGGGGGCAGCTCCTGTGTTCAGCATTAAAGTTCTTGGTCTCATGGAGATTCCTCTTCAGTGAGGGAGGATAGACAATAAAACTTTGCAAAGTAAAATGGCAGCTGATACTATGGTTTATTAAGAAAAGTAAAGCCGGAAAGAAGACAGAGTGTCAGCACTGTGTGCAACTATATGCGTGTGCATGAGTGTGTGAGGGTGAATGTGTGAAAGTGTGAGTGTGCATGTGGGAGTGCAAGGTTGTGCATTAGTGTGTGAGGGTGAGGGTGTGAAAGTGTAAGTGTGCATGTGTGAGTGCATGAATGTGCATGAATGTACGTGAGTGTGAAAGTGTGGGTGAGTGTGTGTGAAAGTGTGTAAAGGGAGTTAGGGTGATCTTTTGAATGCGGAGGTGATAGGAGGTCTCTCTGATGTAGTGCATCATAGCAGAGACATAATAAACTGCGAGGGCCACGTGAATATCTGGGGGAAACTGCAAGTGCGAAGGCCCTGAGGCCGACTTGGCGGGAGGCAGCACAGGTGGTGCCAGGCGGCAGATGGGGGAGTGCTATGAGAAGGGGTGGAGGCCGAGCCAGGCCAGAATGTGACGAGGCTGTGGGCCAGGGGAGGGCTTTATTTTTCCTTGTCTATGGTGGGAACTCATGGGGGTTTCTTGAAAAGATATATGTGTTAAGTCTCAGTTTGGTTTCTACATAGAAAATTCTTAATTCAATAAGGGCCTGTAGTACTTTTCTACCTACTTTTGCCAGGAATCCTTTAAAATAACAGTGAAACAGATCTCTCAATACAATCACCACCCAAGTCATTTCTTTCTTACCCTTCACCTGACATTATTTCCAATACTACTTACTCTTAAGTTGTACTTTTATGCTTGCTTTTTAATATGGGGGCTCAAGCACTCTCTCGGCTCCTCTTTTCCACCCAAACCCAAGGAAGGCTTAAGCAAGATGCAAGGTTCGCAGGACCCTATCTCCATGGAGCAGCAGGGAGAGGGAAGGAAGGTGCCGTGAGCAGTTAAGGACGTGAGCTCAGGGCCAACAGCTGCGTTGCGGCCTGGCTCTGGCCTTCGCTCACCAAGTGATGCGGGCAGATGGGTCAGTCTGTCCAAGCTCAGCTGCCTCGTTTGCAAAGCGGAGCTAATGGGCCTTGCCTCATGGCTTCTGATGGGGGTTTTATTAGCTAACACGTGAAAAGCACTTAGCACAGTGCTTGGCACATGATGAGGATGCAATACATGATAGCTGCCTATTATACTGTGTACAATCCGTGGTGGCTGCCTATTTTTATTACTGTGGCATAATAACAATTTAAAATAATAGTGATGTAAAATTACAATTCTGGGCTACAAAATTGATTTTGATTCTTTACAATTGTTTGTGACTTTTCGTATCCTATAAGAACATGTTTAATGCAGAGCTGGGGTGCTTCGTTTGCAAATAAGATATACAAGGCCTGGCCTTACCTACCTCCCAGGTGTGAGAGTGGTCTCTTGGATGTCTCCCCAAAGGGCTCACAAAGATGAGATGGTTGGGTACCAAATGCTCTTTTTTTGTTTCTTTTGTTAATGCTGCCACTGCAGAGAGAGAAGAGCCAGTAACCAAAGCTGATTTGTATTCGGGACGAGGAAGCGAAAATGTTTGGTAACACTTTTCAGTATCTGTGGGTTGTGTTCAGAGAAGAGAGAGGGATTTCAGAGGCTCCATTTCAGGCTTTCGCTTCAGCACCGCAGAGAGCCAGCTCAGTTAAAACTAAGCCAGTTATTCGTAAGCCAGGACAGTTAACTACACGAACGGGGAAGAGCGGACGTGGGCCCACTTTATGAAAATGGGTTTCACCAGCCTGGGATTCACCAAATTTGAACCTGAACTAAAAGGCTGATCCCCAGGGGTGAAGCCTTCACACATGCATGTTTGTCCCTCCCCCTCCGTGGCAGGGCCCATCCCCTGGCCTCCGGGCTCCTCCGCGCAGCCAGGCCCCTCGGCATCCCTCATCCCAGCCCAGGCTCTGTGCCAGCAGGAAGCCACTGAAAGTGGACCAGGTGGAGGGGAGATCTCCAACATACGCAGAAGGACGCCATTAGTTTGGGCCGCAGTGGAGTTTGGGGCCCCAGGGGGGGAAATGATCACCTCCTCAAACCCCCTAAGCACAACCTTGTGATTACTGCCCATTTAAACTGGTTAAAGTCAGCATTTTGTGTTTTTCCTATAAAAATATAATTATTTTTAATATCTCAGCCAAAATAGCATAAGCCCCACCCGGTTTATCTGGGAACCGAAGGGTCGGGAGGGTTAGGACTAGCTGCTCCGATGAGGGAACAGATGAGTAGCAGGACAACAGCCGTGCACCCTGACTCTTGTCACTGTCTCTCAGAAGTCAGTTCCCAGGCAGCTCCTGGATCCACAGACTCATGATTCCCCATCCCTGACACACAAATAAAGCGGCGACATGATTTCACCCAGAACCAGAGCAGGGGAGGGGCCTGGCCTTGGTACTACCAGTAAGGGCCAAGGGAACCTAAACATGTGAGCTGTCTGTCAACAGGACAGAGCCAGGCAGCTGGCACCCACCTCCCCAGGTGAGCCGGAGGAGGGCAGCCCATCCAGGCCAGTCTCTGTCCCCCTGTGATGGAGACAGTGCCACATTCAGCCTCTGTGCTTGGAGGGGACTCGACAGGCACCGCCAAAGGCGGCTCTGAGTCCAGCAGAGATGCTGTGCCCTCCGCTCCTCAAGGAAGTGGGCATGTGAAGACCCAGTCCCCAAGGCTGTATCCTTCCACCTCTACCATCCCCCCTCCATCATATCCTGGCCTTTTAAAAAGAAGTTTTCTTGCCCGGCTGGGTGTGGCTCAGTGGTTGATCATTGACCTATGAACCAGGTTCAAATCCCTGTCAGGGCACATGCCCAAGTTGTGGGATCAATCTCCAGAAGGTGGCATGTAGGAGGCAGCCAATCAATAATTCTCTCTCACCATTGATGTTTCTATCTCACTCTCTCCCTTCCTCTCTGAAATTAATAAAAATATACTTTTTAAAAAATAAAAGTAAGTTTCTCTCCCATGCCAGGTGGGACATGTTGCTTTCCTGTCTTTTTCTAAGGAAAAGGTTACATTTTAAGCTTAAAGCACATGCTCTGTATGTAATGAAAACAGTTGCCCTTAAAATGTAAGTGATGTTTTATTTCTTTTCCAGTTGATTACCTGTAGATGGAAAGCATTTCTTCTGCTCTTTCTTCTGATTGGTATTGATCTCTCTAGTCCTCACTCCTGTCTCACGATTTAGGCTGGGAGTAAGAGGAGAGAGTAGCTGTGTAGACTCTCACCCCAGTGAAGGCAGGCGGCAGAGTGCCTATTTTGTGAGTCCATTTGGTTTTTTGTCTAAATGTAATCATTTAAAAATAAATGTTAAATATTTCTTTAAAGCAAAATTCAACTTGGGTTCATGAGGGCGGGGGTTGGGAGCTGTGTTTGGAAGAGCCTCCTGACCCATCATGCTTCAGTTGTACGTGCTTTGGAGCTAATGGATTTGGGGTCATCTAAAGAGGGTTTGAGGTCCATGGGGGCAGGGGCCTGGCATGCCAACGTTGAGAAGCTGTGGAACACACAGAGCTAACCTCTCTAGATCAAATCCAGACCTGGCAAGCAGTGGCCCACATCTTTAGGACATTTTAGTACCAACTTTAATACTATGGGTATGCTAAATGCATTTTTTTATCCCTTCTGCCAGTGTATGGAAGCCTCATTCCCTGGGCTCTCTTGTTAAACCGTTCCCTTTCATGTACTATTATTTTCAGTTTTAAGCTCAAGATACAATAAACCGTATTACAGTTCAATGACCCACCTAGTCCTAATTTTTAAAAATCTTTTTCCTACTATAAATGCACACATACATACATGACTTATCCTTGCTTCTACCCACATTTTTCCCATCAGGACTGAGTCTTCCTCTCATCCAAGGGTTTGCAACTTTTAAGAAACTCAACCAGAATTTAAGTGATAGTTCCCTCTCTGGGACCCTGGTGTTTCTGCCATTTGAATTCCAAGTTCTTTCAACAGCTGATGAGCAGCTGTCCCAAGGACCTCCTGATATTGCACAAGTTTCCTCCTGGTGCCAACAGACCAGCCTGAGAAACAGCTGGAAAGGAGGAAGGCTGTGTCTTCCCCAGGCGCCTCATTCCTTCCCCCCAGGCCCTGCCTTCCCCACAGTGCCACCCCCACCCCCACCCCTGGTAGAGCTCACAGACCTCCAGTCTGGCCTGCCAGCCCCCACACCTGGGGCTGCACGGGGCCACTCCTATTGCCCATTTCCTCTGCCACAGATTCCCTGATTCTATGACTCCTTGATTCATAAACCCTCTTCTCAAGTGGATAGCCTAGTGAAGAATAAACCAATAAGGACTCACTCCACCCAACTAGCATTTCTAATTTAATAAAGTATTTCCCAGTTATTCCATTGCCTCCTGCGCCCCTCACTACATTCAGTCTCATACTTCTTTCCCTAAATGCCTTTGACCACCCTGCTCCCTCCTTTCCTTTCCCTATTGCCATCTATTAAACTTTCCCCATCCTTCAAGGTTGCTAAGAAACACCACCTCCACCTTGAAGCCTTCCGTGAACAACCAGAGCAATCATTCCCTCTTCTGAACTCTTAGGGAGCCTAATGAGCACTTACCCCCACTCCTTTATAATACAGTTTTTAATCATATCCCTGAGGCAAGAGTAACTCCTTAGGCACATATGACTCTCCCATATGCCCAGCACAATGTTCTATATATAATCAATGCTTACTAAATATCAATGGAATGAATGCAGGAGACCAAAAGAGTACTGAGATAGTCATTCATTTCTAGTTCTTTCTCCAACCTAAAGGTAGAGACTGAATCTTATGAATTATCACATCCGCACAGTGCTAATGCTGGATGTAATTAATGCTTATATGGTGCTTGTCTAGTAGGGCCCCAAAGATGGCATGCTGGGTTCAGTCAGCCAGGCAGACAGATGGGACTTGGGAGAGCAGTGTCGCATCCTGTCACATGTTTGCACTATTCCCGCTGCGGGAGACGAGTCTGAGCGGTGCTTTGATTGCTCTGCATTTTTGTTCAGGTCCCCATGGCAGCAGACCAGGGAATTTCCTTTCCCAAAACTCTGACTTTTGTCTGCAGTGAACTTCCTGGCATCTCTTTTCCATTCAATACATGCCCTGCTGTGGTTTGCAGTCATCTGGGTAAACGGTGCTCTCTGCAGAGTGGGGCAGAGATGAATAACTCCATGGTGGAATGCAAATGGTGAAGACCCAGCTTCCTTATTAACTCAGTGTTCTCCGTGTGTCCATCTGTCCTCCGTGCTTTGTCCTGTTGTTCATTTGTTTGTTTTCATCTGATCCAAGGTCTAGGAAAAGAGGAACTTGCTTGTGGAGAAACCAAAAAAAAGGAACTCATAAGGAAATACATTGATTCCTTTCAGCCCATGTTTGTTTCCCCTTTTTTTTTTTCTATATTCTGTCATTAAATGTCAATTGCTAGTTACAAAATGGAAAAGAAAAATGCTTTTCTGGGTTTGGAAAGACTTTTAGATTTCTGGGTTCATGCCTTCTGTCTCTTTCAGGGGTGGGGGAGAAGAGGCTAGGATTTCATATTCTGTGCATATCACTGGAATGTCCTGCATGTTTGAAATGTTCTCATGGCTCTTCTTCATATAATTAAGGGGGAAATCACAAGTATGGGAAGGAGTTCAAGGCATCAGGAAAACTCTCCCAAGCATAGGACATCCATGGGGAGGTAGACACGGGACACAGTGGTCCAGAGAAGGGTGGTAACCGATTTTCCACCTCAAGGTCACCTGCACCTGAGTGTTACTCAGCCTGGAGAATGCCATCCATGTGCCCTGGTTCCTTCCACCAGGAGTTGGAGAAACACCCAGGATTAAGGACTCACAGTTCTCTGGGAATCTCTACAGTTTGGCAGTTGGTTAACTGTCTGTTGTGTTTTAATGAAGGACATTTTTCAACCTCCCTAAGCCTCAGAACTCTCCTTTGTAGAATGAGGATAATAAACCACCTACCAATGAGTCACTTGGCTTAGGACCTGGCAGGTCACATGCAGTCAGTGAGTAAGTGTTCTTACTATTGGCAGAAGTACCAAACGGCCCCTGATCCTTCTGCAGACCCTGACGGTGCCTACGAATATGATACATCTTGGAAATTATGTCACTAAAGTACTTGCTCATAAATATTTGTGTTCCCGTTCATTGAATCTGATTGTCATTCACTTCGCTTTGACTTGAGCTATAGCATGGTTTTGGAACAATTCATCCTTTTTTACCCTCCATTTCAGGAACACTCAAGAATGGACTCAAGAATGGAAAGAATGCCCTGATTACGTCTCTGCGGGAGAAAACAGCTGTTACTTTAACACATCGTATACCTCCATCTGGGTGCCCTACTGCATCAAGCTCACTAACAATGGTGGTACTGTGGATCAAAAGTGCTTCTCTGTTGAGGAAATAGGTAAATCACAGGTTTGTGTTTCATTTGACATGGCTTTAGATTAAGTACCCGCTAGGTCTACAACGCCCAAGTGTATCTGTGTAGGAAGACCTTGTCCCTGTGCCCGACAGGTGGATGGAGGTCTACTTGACCGAGCATGAGATCAGCTGCTGAACAAGAAGGAAAGGGCAGGGGGGACTTAAGTTGTCTCTGCTGTAAAAGAATCTGGCAGCAAGTGTTGAAAAGGGAAGAATGGGAAGCTTCCTTGAGGAGGTCTTTAAGCTGGATTGGATTGTGTGCCACTGCAGGGGGCAAGCTCAATGTACTCTTAAGATTCCCTCTCTCTTAATCATTCAATATGATTATTATATTCATATCTACTGATATAGCTTGGCCTTCATCTCTTCCATTGCTCTAATAAGTGCCTAGATTTTCTTTTAACACAAAGCACAGTAACTCAGGAGTTTTACATTTACAAAACAGCCCAAGTTCATTTAAAGACATATTTATAAAATCTCCAGACAAACATTGGAGATAATCAGCACAGTGAACTAAGCTGCAGACAGACTATCCCTTGCCCATCATGTGGACACGGGGGAAATGCAGCAAAAGAACACAAGCAGCTATAATTGGGATGTTTAAACTATAGTAGTATAAACAGCTAAGTAGAAAAAAATCAAAGAAGGACTTTGAGTAGCTGACATCGGTGCCTCAAATCTATCCAAAAAAGCTCATCTGTTGCAGCTTCTCTCGGATGGGCTGTTCTTGTCTGGTTTCCCAGGCATCAGCAAACGGAAAGAGACAGAGAGAAAGTGGCTAGAAGCTGCAGACAAAAACAAGTAGATCTGATAGCCTGACTTTAGGGAGAAGATTAAGAAAACAAGCAGAAAAGAGAACCCAACTGCATAGGTTAGAGAGACTACTGAGTATATGTCCTAACACGCATAAGTGTAGCTATTGAGTGGCTAAGTGGGTAGTAGTAAGAATCCTGGGTCAAGACCCATGTCCTGACCCTGTGTCTGCCAGTTGCCAGTCCCACTCTTTTACCTGGCTGACGTCATTGAGTGCCAGCCATGAGCCGGGCACTAATTGGGCACTATGCCCAGGTGTGGTGGCTACAGAATAAATAACATACAGTCAAGTCAGAGAGTCAGGTGTGCTGACAAATAATTGCGATAAGTAATAAATAACTGCCATAGTGGGTGCTGGACTCCGGGTGTGTGGGACACATAGCCAGCCAAGGTGGGAGCCAGAGGTGCGAATGGTTGACTGAGGAAGGGCTGCACAGAGATAGTGACAGTTCAGTTGCTCCTTAAAGCATGAGTGGGAGTTGCCAGGTGTACAAGATGGACAGTGTCTTCCAACAAGTACTACATTCCAAAAGTGACAAATAGCACAGAAATTTCAAAGACTCAGGAGCAGAGAAATCACCAGTGATCTTGTGTGCCTCACAAAGGAATTTGAACTTTATCTTACTGCCAAGGGGCACATTTGAGGATGTTTAAGCAGGGACATGACTAAGGATAGTAATAGCTAACACTTCCAAAGCATTTATCATGATTCAGATCTAATAACCATGGGAGATAGGTTCTTTTCTTTAAATCTTTTAAATATATTTTATTGATTTTTTACAGAGAGGAAGGGAGAGGGATAGAGAGTTAGAAACATTGATGAGAGAGAAACATCGATCAGCTGCCTCCTGCACACCCTCTACCGAGGATGTGCCCGAAACCAAGGTACATGCCCTTGACCGGAATCAAACCTGGGACCCTTGAGTCCACAGGCCGATGCTCTATCCACTGAGCCAAACCGGTTAGGGCAGGAGATAGGTTCTTATCATCCCCATTTTACAGATGATGAAACTGAGGCTCAGAGTGTTAAAAGACTAGCCCTGGGTCAATTTGGGGATGTGTGCAGTCTCAGGTGCCTTTTAAACATCTCAGAGGAGTGAGTTAGCAGGTATGGCACGTGGAAGTATAGAGAGAGGTCAGGAGAGGTCGCCGAGCCTTCTCAACAGGGTCCGTTCATCTTCTATTTAAAGTAGGGAAATTTTAAAGATGTCACATGAGTAATATGTTTTAGAAACTCTCCCATGAAAAACCTGTTTTATAGTTCAGTCACTTATAAGGTTAAGCTTTGGTTATCAGAACATCAGTCCCCAACAAATCCAGAAAAGAAGGGTATTACTGTCAGTATGTGGCATATGTAGCTTAGCTGTTTTGCATATCACTCTAATTTAATTTCCCAAGTGTAGTCATGATTAGTCAAATTTGGACTTTCTCAATTTATTTTTTAAAGTGGTGCTCACTCCACAGTGGCCGATAGCAACCTCCTTCACAGGCAATGTTTCTGCTTTGGTTGAAAGAAGAGCTCCCCGCTTTGGCCACCAAATGTTAACAGCCAGTAAGCGCTCCTCGCGGGGTATACTGGTGTTTGTAGGCTTATCTCTGATCAACCCTGGGGACCCAGACATTGCCACATCCCAGGTGACCTCCATATCATAGAAAAGAAAGTAAATTTCACTCCGTGTCTGGTACTGAGCCCCAAATAGCAACAATTTATTGGGGACTATCTAGAGCAGGGGTGGGGAACATCCGGCCCGTGGGCCTTATAAGGTCCTCGAAATCATTTGGCCTGGCCCTGCCACGGAAGTAGGGGGTGAGTTCATTAAATGTTTGGCCAAATATAGCAGGCTAATTTTTAAGTTGATAATTTTGTAGGGCCCGCGAATGATGTTATAAATACCCAAATGGCCCTTGGCAGAATAAAGGTTCCCCACCCCTGATCTAGAATGTACATTTAGATAGAGTTCCTGGCTTTAGAATCCATCTTTCTCTTCGACCTTTGGGAAATGGTGGTCTTTGTGGTGCTAATAGGCGAAGTGCAGCAGATCTACCCGAGAATGTGCAGTTGGTAGAAACCAAGCAAAACACTGTTGCCAGTTGTTCACATGGGTTCAGTGAAGGAAAACACGGCAGCGTCACCACCTGAGAGAGCCGTGCAGTGCCTGCCTCCTTAGGTCTGGGGAAATGATCGCATGTGGCTGGGAAGACGAGCCAAGGAGCACTGGCTGAGTGTTGGGAAGGACTGTGCTGGTGGCAACACAGAAAGGAGTGAAGCAAGGTCCTTGCCCCAGGTCCTGAACAGTTTGGAGGAAAAAAGACTCCTCTACCCCGGGTTCCTAATACAGCCACGTGTTTCAATGCCAGGTCTTTCTGACTCTGTTCCTTAGGTAGAATGAATCCCTTTGCCAACTCCCAAAGCATTAATTCTATCAGAGCTCAAAGAAATGCAAAACCCAGACGATCTTTAAGAAAAGTTATCGTTCAGACTTTGAACTCGAAAAGGACTTTTATAGGGGATTTTTAGAGTTACACACAGATCACCCTTAAGAAAAAAATGGTGCTCTCTAATAAAGTGAGAATAGACTGATAGGACTATTAGAAGAATTGAGAGTATGAATAATGAAATGTGTAAAGTAACGTGGTCTCTTCAGAAGAAAGCATTCTGTCACTACACAGCTGTGTACTAACTCTCCATTGAAACACACAGTACAACCAGATCCACCCATCAGCCTCAACTGGACTTTGCTGAACACCAGCCTGACGGGGATTCACGCGGATATCCAGGTGAGATGGGAGCCACCATCCAACGCCGATGTTCAGAAAGGCTGGATCGTCCTGGAGTACGAGCTGCAATACAAAGAGATAAATGAGACCCAGTGGAAAATGGTAAGATATCATTACAAATCACACTGGAAACCTTTTGAATTGGCTTCCTTTTATTTCAACACCCCCTCTCGTGGATATGTGTCCTTTTGACCTAGTACCACATGTCGATGCTATATGCTGCATCATTTCTTACTGGAGGAAAATAATCAGAAAAAATATCATCTTGAGGTCCTGTCCAACAGCATGGAGCTTCTATGGAAGCCTCTGGAAGGAAAAGGATACTATGTCCCCAGTCATCCTTGCTGTCCAGTTTAACTTTAGAACAAACTTGTATACTCTAGCCACTTAGCTGTCTTTGGGGATGTGGCTAAACATGGGAAGGGTCATGATCAAGGTCAACAGTGAGCTATGGCTAAATATTCTCCCATGATGTTAGTTGCTACTCCTCCTCACAAGAGCTCCGTTAAATTAAGTTCTTAAGTGACTCCAGGAGGGAAACGGAGGGAGGGAATGTGCCCTTTAGAGGCTTCAGAAGGATATTTGGTTAAATACCTCAGAGGACAATCACGCTAAGAGGTTTTTAAGTCTTCAAGGAGCATGGTGCTGGTTGACCTCTGAACTCCTCACTTCCTTGCCAAGCGTGTGGGAACCGGGCACTTAGATAAATTCCGCATGGCACACAGCACGAAGAAAAACAGGATTATCATGCTGTTCCCAATATAACTAATTCTAAATCAGTCTAACCACAGCCACAGCCCCGGCCAAGTCCAGTGGTTTCTGGCCGGGCATCAGTCATGCCCAGCGGCTGGCACAGCCTCACTGCCGACTCTTCAGACACCGGGCCCTGTCCATTCAGTGAACTGCTGAAGAAGCGGCTGGTTTTGTCACCGGGGGGAAGCTAAATTTGGAGCAGCTTTGAGCAGTTTAATATTGGGCTTTGAGGTTCTGTTTTCGGCATCGTTTTAATTTAGATATCCATTCTGTAACTTGGCGTAAAAAAAAAAGCCTGGTTGGATGCTGAGTCAAACGAGACTTTGTGAATCCAAGCTCATCAAACACGTAGCCAGCCACCAGGGATTGAAATAACCACTGTACTCGGGGCACGGTGCCAGGTACCCCAGGGCAGCCGATCTCAAAGCAGGAACTGTAGACCCTGGAGGGTCCCTGAGACCCTTTCAGCGAGTCCGCAAGGTCAAGACCACTTTCATAATAATACTAAAATGTTAATTCTTTTTTTTTTCCACTGTGGTGAGATTTGCCCTGATAGTACAAAAGCAATGGTGGGGAAACTGAGGCCGCCTGAGCACCAAGCATGGCAGTAAGACCGACCCGTGCTGCTGGTCAACCCTGGGAGCACTCACAGGGAGGGGAGGGAGGGAGCCAGTTGCACACAAGAGCACCCTTGATGAGGCTTTGACAATTATCAATTTTGTCCCAGCTTTTTAATATTCTGTGTGCCACGTGGAAGTCCGCGTAAAGCACGCTCACTGCCTACGCGGTGCTGATGGTTGCCTTGAGAAAAAGCACTTACCCAGCCGGGCTGCCAGCGGAACTCGCTGATTCTATAGGGACCGTGGTTTGGAGCGCCAGTTTTACCTGGAAGAACGACTGCTAGACTGGTAGATGTGAGTTGGCAAATACTTGGCAAACGTTTCTTGAAAAAAGAACCAAGTAAGCTCATCACTTTAAGAAAAACAATTGGCAGTGTTTGTTGCCAATGAAAAATCTGAGCTCGCGAGGGAAAATCGGAGTTTTGGAAAGCCTCCTTGTACAACCATGAACTTGCTAGCTTCCTGTCTTTGAAGACACTCCTCATGAGATGAATGGTGATACCGTTAGCAAAAGTGACTTTTTGTATTGCATAATAAAATGTGTGTACATTTAGAAAATCTGCATAACTCAGGGAACCAGTCTTTTCCAAATGATCAGTACGTGATGTAATGAAAATCACGCATGGGGAAATGGTCCATTCAAAGTATCAGAGGGAATGGTGGATGCTAACGGAACAGCGTACAGAAGATCCACGGATATGGTTTCCGATTCCACACCGTAGCTAACCTTTAAGAAAATACCACTTGCTGAGTTTGGGTGTTGGTGTTAAAGAATATCCACAATTATCTGAAAAGCCTATTAAAATACCCTTCCTTTTCCTCAGTTTTGATCATGCTTGTCAACCAAAACAACACATCCTAACAGGTTTAGTTAGAAGCAGATGTAAAAATACAGCCATCTTCTACTAAGCAGATTTGCAAAAATGTAAAACAATGGCATCCTTTTCACTATAATCGTATTGTTTGGGAAAGTACAATAATTTTTATGAAAATATGTTACCATAAAATCAATTTATTATTTTAATTTTAAAATTAGCACATTTTAATTTCTCAGTTTTCATTTCTAATATGGTAAATAATGATAGTATAACCCAAATCAACCAGATCTTTACGATTCACAATAATTTTTGAAGAGTGTCAAAGAATCCTGAGACTAAAAAGCTTGGCAATCTAAAAACAGATGTACATCAGAACATTAGAACTCATTCATTTTCTAATCATACTTTCAAGCCTGAAAGACCCGGGCACGTAGTCATGTCTCAGCCGCAGCACAAGTAGGCAGCTTACATCGTGAGCTCTGAGCTAGGTGCATGGGAGCCTGGGACTCAGTCAGTGATGCTCGGAGCTGCCTCCCAACAAGGCCTCATCACACTCTTCATTGTACCCTGCTCAACGTCACATTAGATAGTTCCAAGGGGTCAGTTAATGTTTGCTTACCTTCTATGAGTGAAGTTACATATTCAAAGTATTTGTAAGGTTGGTCATTTGCAAGGGTCTCAGATAAAGTGGTCGTGAATATCAAGGGTCTATTCATAAGAATCGCCCTCTCTCTGGAAGAAACTCGCAGTCAAATGGGTTATGAGCACGAATGTCCTAAGGTAAAAAGAGGAGAGGTTTGTAAGTAGAAGGGAAAGAGGCTAGTGTTTGTGGCTTAGATCGGGAATTCATGTTACCACTTGGCAATGTTGAATTTGGAATTGCTGTGTCTTTTTTTTTTTTGGTAATTAAATGCATTTTTAATATGAAAGTAATACTAATGACCATGTAGTTGCTTACACTGTTTACCTGCTAAACAAGTTAAGAATTGGTGGTTTCCTTCCAGGACTTAATGAGTGGCATAGAATTATCTACAGCGTATGGGCCATCCCTTGCTCACCCACTGTATGCCTAAAGATAATGAAGGCATTGTTTGCCCCCAGAGAATTTGCAGTCTAATATAGAAATCTGAGCAGGAAAACTCCAGAAGTAATATATGATGTGTATTATCTGGCAGGGTGGTAGGGAAAGTGCCAGGAAAGACTCCTTAGAATGTCAGCAATGCTTGCACTTAGGCTTGGCCAAGAATGGGCGTTCCCTCGCAGGCAGGTGGCGGAGTTCCGTGTGGCAGTGGGAGCTGTGTGAGCAGGTGGGATGTGAGCAGATGGAGTCTGGTGTGCCGGGTGTGGAGGGCTGAGAGAGGACGGAGAGGGGGCCATGGCTCCAATCACTGAGAGCCCCTGTCTGCTTTTGTTATTAGTAAAATCTATAAAGAAATAACATTGGTGACAGTAGCAGAGAAATTAGGGCATTAGGAATGAAAACATGGGCTTTTAAAATGTTTCAAGAAAAATAATAAGTTTAACACGCAGAATTCCACCATTAAAAAGCCTTTTAGGCATGCAACATTCCATACATTGAGAAGCGTCTTTACACAGTGCAAAATTACCGTCCCATGTACACAGGGGAACACAGAAGAGATACTTTGTGAGTAGCAACTAACGGAGGTGAAAGGAGAATTTGTTTTAGAAACTGAAGGTCCAGCTTCTGACTTAGCAAAACAAATTAGGAGAATATTTATGTGAAAGATCTATGCTGTTGAAAAGGTGAGTGTGCCTAGCCTTTTATAAACAGGAACGGCGTGTTCTACCAGGAAATATACGAAAAGCACATACTGAGTACTTGGTCTGAATGTTTGCCTTAGAGGAGAACACCCTCACTGACTGGGTCTGCTTCTTTGATAGTGACATGTTTTAAACGTGTAACAGCCTCACCTGCCCTTCTCCGGAAGGAAAAAGAACATCCTGGCCTTAAGGCTTATGGGACCCTGGTGTTAATTACCAAGCACTCCTGTGACTTTTCTTTGCAGATTTTGAATAGCACATTATTTGGGAGTGGCTTTGAACCTTCTAGAACATGCGGATTCTGTATGTAATTGCTTTTACTAGAATTATTTGAAAGTTCAATTAAGCCCTAGCCAGTTTGGCTCAATGGCTAGAGCATTGGCTCTTGACTGAAGGGTTCTGGGTTCGATTCTGGTCAAGGGCATGTACTTTGGTTGCAGGCTCCATCCCTGGCCCTGGTTGGGGAGCATACAGGAGGCAACTAATCGATGATGTGTCTCTCTCACATTGATGTATCTCTCTCTGTGTGTCTCTGCTCCTCTCTTCCACGCTCTCTAAAATCAATGGGAACATATCCTTGGGTGAGGATTAACAAAAAAAAGAGAAAGTTCAATTAAGACAACTATAATTTTCCTAGGACCCCTTCCAATTCTTTGATCATATGAATGACTACCCAGAATTTCCAAAGGATGACTATGATTTGTTTTTGTGTTCTTATGTTTTCATACAAAACTATGATATCACAAAGGGTAGGCAAACATACCTGTAATCTTCTTTATAGTTCTGTCATTTTCCATAATAATTTTATTATGCTTTGATCTTAGGATATGTGACAGCCTATTCTACATAAGTATCAAATCTCTGTGTTTATACCAAAATAAGTTTTGAGGCCTGTTGTCCATAGAACAAATGATTCTTTGTAAAGTTATTTGCCTTGATCTTTCTTTAAATAGCAACCACCCAGTGCATTTTCAAAATATTACCTATTTTACAGATGAATACGGATGAAACTTGCAGAGTTTATTGCATTGCGTGTTGACTGTCTAACCAATAAGTCTTATGTTTTGTCTTGAAAGATGGACCCTGTGTTGTCAACATCCGTTCCAGTGTACTCACTGAGACTAGATAAAGAGTATGAAGTGCGCGTGAGATGCAGACAACGAAACTCAGACAAGTATGGCGAGTTCAGCGAGGTACTCTATGTAACACTTCCTCAGATGAGCCCAGTGCCATGTGAAGAAGGTAAAAATGAAAGATTAAAGTGGCAGCCACCATGGCTTTCGTCGATATATAGTGATGCATTCGCTGAGCTGTGTTAGGATGTTGTCCAAATCAAGATACATTAGCAGCTAATGTTGGGGTGACCTCGAGCTCACTCTCTAGAGCAGGTATAACCCATTAAAAAGCAGGACGATTTAGTGTTTGAATCCTTTAATTCAGGAAAAGTCGTGGGATAGGTGCAAGTTATAGAGGGGAAGGTGTTGTTAATGAGGGTTATCTCCAGATATCAGAATTTCAGGTGATTCTATAATTCTAAAATTTGCTACAGTGAGTTGTTTGCATTTGTAATCAGAAAAAAAAAAACAGTTTTCAAATACATAATGAGAAATTCTGCATCTCTAAAGTAGATGCACGACGTGGCATCTAAGAGGAAGCCGAACACTGAGTCAGCGCAGGTAGTCAAAAGCAGGTGCTGTTTGATGTTAGAAAGTTCGAGTGTGGCTTTTACCTGGAGAAGTCTTTTTTTTATTATTATTGTTTAAAGTATGACATATAGTAGTACATATATCTCCTTTTGTTCCCCCATACCTGGAGAAGTCTTAATGAGTAGTGGCCAGTTATGCCTGAGAATGGCCTGGAACATCTGTAGATCATGTACAAGAGAAATACAAAGATAATGATAGTTTAAAGACATGAAGCCTATAAATTCATAATAAGAGAATTCAAGTGTTGGCATACAGAAATCAAGAAGGCTGCTTGATATTAAGTGTATAAAATGTTATCACTCCCGAATGAGAATGGGCTATAGCTCATGTCCATTAAGGACGAGGTTTACGGCCATGAGAGGAGCTGAGGTTTGTTAAAGAATAATCACAGGCTACAGAGAAATGAAATGTGTATTTCTGCATTTACCGTACAGGTAGAATCCATGATACTAAATAACGCTTGAGTCAAAATGTCTATAACTCCATTTTTTTTTCCTAAGCTCTATTTAATAGGCTTGCTGTTTCAAACAATTTGATATGATGAAATTCTGGATTATAAAACACACTTGCCACACGCCCTTTAAGCTTATTGTGATTGCATTTCATTCGATTAACATAGATTATTTTAACTGACTTCTTCCATGTTAAAAAAAAGAAGAAGAAGAAGAAAACAAAGCACCAGCTTTATGTTATGTTCCTGAACATGTCATTGATATAAAACTAAAAATGCCACCAGACACAAGTGGTGTTCTCTTTCCCACTGGTTCTCCATAACACCCATAATATCTCCCTGAGCGATTTTAATAAGTGAACAAGAACATTAAAATAAAGAAAGCATATCCTATATAATAAAAGGCTAATATGCAAATTGTCCCCTCGACCAGGAGTTTGACCAGGGGGTGGGGACAGCTGGCCGACCGCCTGTGGCCCTTCCCCCCAGCTATCCCACCCCCAATCAGCCCCCCCACCCTGATCAGGGGCGGAGCCGTCCGGCCAACTGCCCATGGCCCCTCCCCCTGGCTGGCCCAGCCTGATCAGCCCCGATCAGGGTGGGCCGGCTGGACCCTGCCCATGTATGAATTTATGCACCGGGCCTCCAGTTACACTATAAAGGCCTCCTTTTAATAAGGCAACATTAAAGTACCACCTGCCCTTTTTAATTAAAACGCGGTGAACCTCCGCCAGTGCGGTAAGAAGGCTGGGAACCAGCTGCAAGCACTTGTTTTTAAGGAATCAAATAGAAATTGTACAAACCGATGTCCCAAAATCTGCTACAGAGTTTATGAAAATCTGAAGGAGGGAGCCCCCATAGTGATCTCCTGTCCAAGGAGTTTTTGAAGCTGTGAAATGATTAGCTCTGCAAGTCTAAAAAGTTTCCTTTGTGGTTCAAACATAAAAACTCTGCCCGGCCAGTGTGGCTCAGTGGTTGAGCATCAACCTATGAACCAGGAGGTCACAGTTCGATTCCCGATCAGGGCACATGTCCGGGTTGTGGGCTCAGTCCCCAGAAGGGTGTGTGCAGGAGGCAGCCCATCTGTACTTCTCTGTCATCATTGATGTTTCTCTCTCCCCCTCCCTTCCTCTATGAAATCAATAAAAATATTAAGAATAAAATAAATAAATAAAAACTCTGTCCCCGTCTTTCTGATGCATCCTCAGTCTGGAGGATAAAAACTCTCACCACACCTTTAAAAAAGGGAACCAAGTAGATGGTGTTGAAGTAAAGTCCCATGTTGCTCAGCAGCCCTGTTTGCTAGAGCTGAAGCCTCCAGTGACACCCCTGAACATATAAGACACATACAGCAGTTTTTCCTTATAACGTGGACTGTGCTTAAGCTGTGTGCTGTTTATTTTGATTTTTTTTTTAATGTGAAAGGATTTTAAGACATGTTCTTGGAACAGAACAGACCTCTATTCTAAATTGCTGTGTTCTGTTTTCAGTGGTTATCAGTGAAATCACTGACTACTAACGAATACAAATTAGGGAATATGTTTATGTGAAAAAAGAAAGTGCAATGTCAACTTCAGCTCTTGGCAATCCTGTGAGTGAGATATTGTTCTCCTGTGTTTCAGATTTCCAGTTTCCGTGGTTCTTAATTATTATCTTTGGAATGTTTGGGCTGACGGTGATATTTTTATTCATGTTTTCTAAGCAGCAGAGGTAGGTGTGACATAGTCTGCCTTCATGTTTCTCCCAGTTGTTTGGATTTCCATGTGTTTTTCCATTCGTTATTTGGTGTGTTTTCTTTTGCAAATCATGAGTGAAAATCGTAATTAACCCAAGAAAATGTCACCTCCAGTTATATATTTACCACTTGGATGTGTGCGTCAGAGAGGGTTCGCAGGTTGGCCTTCTCCCTGGGACGTTGTGTAGGACATGGAGAGGCTAGGGGCTGCGCACCTGGCTATGCGCCTCCTAACAAGGCTGTTTCTCAGAGCCGCCTCCTCACCTCTTCACAGTCCTGAACAAGGTCACACATTCAACGAGACCATCGGGAGCTCTGTGCCTTTGGCTGAGCTTCACACTGTCCTAATCTGATGTACAAGCAAATTGAAGTGGCAAACTAAAGCAACCGAGATAAACTAATCTAATACACCCTTGGCAATCTCAAGTAATTTCAAGTTTTATTTAAATTATTTAGATTCTGCCCTGGCCAGTTTGGCTCAATGGATAGAGAGTCAACCTGCGTACTGAAGGGTCCCAGGTTCGATTCCGGTCTAGGGCATGTACCTGGCTTGTGGACTCAATCCCCAGTGGCGGGCATGCAGGAGGCAGCTGATCAATGATTCTCTCTCATCATTGATGTTTCTATCTCTTTCTCCCTTCCTCTCTGAAATCAATAAAAATATTTTTTTAAAAAAAACTTTTAAGTTATTTGGATACTTAGGATTTGCAATTTCAAACGCATGTGTCAACATAGCTTAAATTCTAAGTTTTTCTAAGGAGAGTCCTGTCTTTGTTCTCTGGGAGGTAAAAAACTCGGGTTCCAAATGTTATTCTGCCACTGTGTTTGACCTGGGTGATCCCTTAACCTCTCTGGGTTGAAGATACGTAAAAGCTTTCTAATTTGATGTTTGAAGTTGTATGGATGGCATTTGTCAACATCCAAAAAGAACAGGAGTCGCAGGAAGAATGCTCAGCATCTGGAGTTCTAGAGTGAGCCTTCCAGGCATCCTCAAACTACGGCCCGCGGGCCACATGCGGGTGTTTTTGCCATTTTGTTTTTTTACTTCAAAATAAGATATGTGCAGTGTGCATAGGAATTTGTTCATAGTTTTTTTTAAACTATAGTCCGGCCCTCCAACGGTCTGAGGGACAGTGAACTGGCCCCTGTTTAAAAGGTTTGAGGACCGCTGCTAGGGGAATCCGAAAGGGTTCCTGTTGGAGAGTGGCATCTCCAGCTTTACAATGTCGGCCGATGGGGAAGCAAAATTCTCACTGCAGAAGTTCATTTTGCACCTCACTTCCTAGCAACATGTCCTTTTACAAACACAACTGTTACTTCTTTGGGGGAAAATAGTAAAAGAATAAATACCTTTTTTAAAATATATCTTATTGATTTCAGAGAGGAAGGGAGAGGGAGAGAGAGATAGAAACATCAGTGATGAGAAGAATCATTGATTGGCTGCCCCCTGCACACCCCACACTGGGGATTGAGCCCACAACACGGGCATGTGCCCTGACCAGGAATCAAACCGTGACCTCCTGGTTCATAGGTCGGTGCTCAACCACTGAGTCATACCAGCTGGGCTAAATACATTTTTAGACCTTTAAGTAATTTATATGTTTAATTAATACCAACAACAAAGGAGTCAAATTATTTTGTTGATTAATTTTAATTCATTGATCTGTACAGTTAAAGGGCAAGTTTATACGGAACTGCAGCCGATAAAACCCTGATGTATATAAAGTAATTTCCTCTTGACGTTAGCTGTCGATGTTGAGTCATTGTGAAAGCTAAATAAATGTTAGGTAGTTTAAGTATATTAGCTAATAATATTTCAAAGAACAAATAACACTCTCCAAAAATAGGATTTCAGCCCTAACAGGTTTGGCCCAGGAGCTAGAGTGTCGCCCTGCGGACTGAAGGGTCCCAGGTTCCATTCTGGTCAAGGGCACATGCTGGGTTTCGGGCTCGATCCCCATTAGGGGGCATGCAGGAGGCAGCCAATCAATGATTCTCTCTCATTGATGTTTCTATCTCTCCCTCTCCCTTCCTCTCTAAAATCAATAAAAATATTTTTTAAAAAAAATAAGATTTCAAAGAAAGTATATTAACCTCTGTCAGAAGAGTGTTTTCTATGAATGATGAAGTTCTTAACTATAAAGTTTGGTCAAAACCATCAAATTGTAACAGTTTTAGAAATGGTTTTGTACTTCCAGATTTCCTGTGCTAAAGTAAGTGCTTTGCAGAGAAGAATGACATGTTTTCTTTCATTTGCCCATAAAATCCTTATCGTCATCTAAATTTCCATGATGTAATGAAAGTAGGAAATGGTAGACCACATTTGTCAGCACGTGTGGAAAGAACATGTAGTTCTAGCAATTAAAATAGTGATTAAACCGAGGTGCCCTGTGAGCCGTCCCAGAGCCTTGGGCTGGGAGGCGCTTCAGGTCCTCCGCGTCTTTGCTTGAAGTTTTGAGTCCCCTCCTCCTTTTTTAAGTCCGGATAACTGAGTCGACGCTCGCAAAACTTGAACTGTACCTTGGATTTCAGTAAGAGGATAGCAAAGTCACAAACATAGCTTCATGCCAAGGTCACCTCCATTGTAGACTCTGTGGTTCCCAGCATACGACTCGCCCCCAGCCTTGGAGCTGTTACTAATCAGGAAAGAAAGAACGGCATCAGCATGAGACAGCAGGGCAAACGGAAAGCCACAGTCAACCTGCCGACCCATGTTTTGTTACTTGATGTTGTTTTTGATTTTGAAAGTAAAGATTTTCCTACAGAGTGTTTTACCAAAAAATATGAATTTTCACCTAGAAATTCATGTTTCCAGATTGTCTTTAAAAACGAAAAGATCTAGGGAGGCTGGGTTGATGGGACCCTCTGGTAGCATACGCCGAAGCAGGGCCCGGCCTTCCCATTGGGGTAGGGCACGCATTCTCTGGTTTGTCACCATGCCCGTCTCTTCCTGTGGCATTCCCACTGTCTTGTTTCATTCACAGGTAGGACACTCTGTGACATCCTGGGCCACAGGATTGGGCACCCTGGCATCAGGTCAACCGCAGCTCCTAGAAAGCTAACTGCCAACACGTGCTTCAACGTGTCAGCCTCTTCACAAAAGGGGGGCACGCATAAAAACCAAGCACTGATACATGGGGAGGGGTTCGGGATGGGAATGGGGGGTGAGGACAATTATGTGATCCCATAATCAATAAAGAAATAAAATAAAAAAATAACAAGCACTGGACATTTGGGACTCTTTGCTTCCTCTGATTAGGGTTATGGTATGTTTCTGTATGTTCCAAACATTGGAAACATCCATTTAGAGATGCAGAACCGAACAAGAGCGGCACCACAGGGGCAAAGGCCGGGTTGTGCCGGGTGATTTAGATTTGAGCCCAGCTGTGCCAAATATTAGTGCATGACTTGAACACCTGCCCTAAACCCCTGAATCTCTCCACAGAATGCCTCCTCCCTCCCTGGTAGTTGTAAGGACTGCATGGAATGTTCAGTTTTATAAAGGGCCGAATGCTAAGTGTCCAGGCTCTCCGAGTCATGCAGTCTCTGTCATAGCCAATGCAGCCATAGATAGTATGAAAACTGATGAATATGACTATGTTCCAGTAAAACTTTTTTATAAAAACAGAGGGCATATGGCGAAGGAAGATGATTTAACTTTGGATGGGGGGCACACAGTGCAATATGCAGATCTCGTAACAGAAATCTACACTGAAACTTGGTGATCCTATTAACCAACATCATCCCAATAAATGTAATGTTTTTAAAAACTATAAAGAAAACAGAAAAACAAAGCAGACTAGGTTCACCCACAGGCCATAACTTGCCGACCCATAGTTTAGTGCAAGATGTATCCATCAGTACCTGCTTTATCAGAGGCATTCAAAACATTATCATTAATAATTTATATTGTTTCTTTATCTTGTAGTCATCAGTAACAGTTTGCTTTAATACTTGCCCCACTGAGTAACCCTAATGGAGGCTAGTCAAAACAACTAGTAAAATGGAATTTGGTTTATCCCTTCAGTTAGGTTTAAAAAACAAAAACAAAAAACAATGGAAATATTCAGAAAAGGAGCTCCTTGTGGAATAGACTAAACTGTCCATTCACATTTGAAAGCTGAGACAGAGGGCCGAAAACCAGGACTACAGGCTTTAGTAGGAGGAGAAGGACCCTGCTGGGCTGCCTCCCAAAGGAAGAGAGCACCTGTGCAGGAGTGAACACGCCTTTTGAGGGGAAGAATGGGAAGGGATGGGGCTTAGGGTACTCGGCACGCGCTGATTGGTGGTTTCATATAAGGCACATGATTAGGTACTTAGGAATCAGGGCCTTAGGGTATTTGGCAGGTGCTGATTGCTGGTTCAACGTGCAGTCCATATAAGGTGCCTGGTTAGGTGCTCAGGAATGTCCAGGCCGCAGGTGCTGTTTACATCATACTCCATCCATCAATTGGGGGAAGGGAGGATCTATCAACATTGAGTGGAATATCAGCTGATAACCAAAGTCAGGTTGCCATTCCTGCCCAGTGGTAACATCTCTGACACTTAGTTTTTTAAAAATAATAATAACAAAATGAGTTGGTTGGAATTTTTATTCTCCGAGCTTTATTCTAGAGCTACAATGTTGATTTTCAAACAAACTCTAGCCCTAGATAGTTCGGCTCAGTGGATAGAGCATTGGCCTGAGGACCGATGGGTTTTGGGTTTGATTCCAGTCAAGGATATGTACCTCAGTTGCAGGCTCCTCCCCGGCCCAGGCCCTGGTCAGGAGGCAACCAATCGATGTGTTTATCTCACATCAGTCTTTTTCTCTGTCTTTCCCTCTCTCTAAAAAAATCAATGGAAAAATATCTTAGGGTAAGGATTAAAAAAAAAACAAGAAAAAAAAAAACTCCAGTTACACTAGTAAGAAAACAGATAAATGATTTATTCAAATTTACTTAAGAAATGTTTGTTGAGCATCACCTATGTGCCAAGAATAGTCCTAAGTGCCAGTGATACAATAAGGCACAAAACAGGCAGCATAGATATTGGAATGAATCATGGTAAAAAAATAATTTAAATATTTGGGACAGAAAATTTAACTGCTTCATAGAATTGTGTATGTGAATCAATACAGACTAGTTAGAAATAGTCCAAATGTAGTCTGTCCCAACTGAAATGAGCCCTGCAGTGACACTGTGGCTAATGAGGTCATCCTACATAATCTCATAATTGATGTGAGTCCACCCTAATTTGGCTCCATGTGGACTGGCGATCCCTTCCTTCCTTCCTTCTTTCCTTCCTTCCTGCCTCCCTCCCCCTCTGCCTCTCTCCCTGTCTCCCTCCCTCTCTCTGTCCCTGCCTGCCTTTTCTCTGCAAATTACTGGTATGAAGTGCTTTAACATTACCTTTCTTATATCTGAAATGGAAATTGGCTTTAGATGGAATCAAATTTCTCACTCCCAAATACTAATGCTGGCTGTCAATAAAAGGCATTAAGAAGAAAAAAAAAGATTACAGGAAAGCCATGTTTTTTGGTTTTTTTAATATATATTTTATTGATTTTTTTTTTTTTTACAGAGAGGAAGGGAGAGAGATAGAGAGTTAGAAACATCGATGAGAGAGAAACATCGGTCAGCTGCCTCCTGCACACTCCCTACTGGGGATGTGCCCACAACCAAGTTACATGCCCTTGATTGGAATCGAACCTGGGACCCTTGAGTCCGCAGGCTGACGCTCTATCCACTGAGCCAAACCAGTTAGGGCAATTTAAATTGACTTCAGATAGGGGCTTTTTGTTGTTATTGTTTTGTTCTTTTTTTCTTCTATAGGTTTTCCTCTTTATTTACTGCTTAATATTTTCATGCTCTTTCTCATGTTCCACTTATAAAGGAGTAGGATATTTGAATAAGTAATAGCACTGCCACTGTTTTATTTCTATCTTTTGAAATAAGAGAAGGTACAACTTTTAAGATATATCACACCAAAATTTTAATTGTCTTCAAGGATTAAGATGCTGATTCTGCCCCCAGTTCCAGTTCCAAAGATTAAAGGAATTGATCCAGGTCTCTTCAAGGTAATTAATAAATTATCTAAGTTATAGATAACACTAATTGCATATCTGTAAAACATTGTCTTGTGTTGAGAGCTTTTGCAAGCTACATGTAACACATTCCATTTTTTGTACCTCTTCTGAAGAAAAAAAATTTTAATATTACATCTTCTAAAATTATGTCTTGTATATTTAAAAGTTCTTCACTAGTATGTATTTTTATTATGTGGTTCTGTTACTAATGCCTTTATTATAGCCATAATTATTCTCTTAATGTTATCTGTTAACACACTTAACCACTGTGAGTTTCTTTTCATAGATCTTCATTTCCTTTCTGTTCCTTAGGAAGGAAAATTAGAAGAGGTGAACACAATCTTAGCCATCCATGACAACTACAAGCCTGAATTCTACAATGATGACTCCTGGGTTGAATTCATTGAGCTAGACATTGACGACCCTGATGAAAAGACTGAAGGGTCGGACACAGACAGACTCCTCAGCCATGACCATGAGAAATTACTTAACATCCTGGGGGCGAAGGATGACGACTCTGGCCGTACCAGCTGTTACGACCCTGACATTCTGGAGGCTGATCTCCATGCCAGTGACGTGGGTGACGCTACCTCAGAGGTTGCTCAGCCACAGAGGTTAAAAGGGGAAGCAGATCTCTTGTGCCTTGACATGAAGAATCAAAACAACCCACCTTGTAGGGATGCTCCCCCTGCGGCTCAGGAGCCCGGTGTTCTCCTGGCAGAGGAAAGCAAAGCAAGACCACTTCTTCTCGGTGACACCGAGGCAACGCACCACGCTGCCCACGCTCCGCTCCACAGTCCGAGTCCATTGGCCAACATTGACTTTTACGCCCAGGTGAGCGACATCACACCGGCAGGGAGTGTGGTCCTGTCCCCGGGCCAGAAGAGTAAGGCAGGGACAGCCCAGGGCGACGCGCACCCAGAGGTGGTCCCCTGCCAAGCCAACTTCATCACGGACAGCGCCTACTTCTGCGAGGCAGACGCCAAAAAGTGCATCCCGGTGGCCCCTCACGTGGAGGTGGCAGCACGTGGAGAGCCAAGCTTTAACCAGGAAGACATTTACATCACCACGGAAAGCCTTACCACTACTGCCCGGAGGTCTGGGACAGCGGGGCCGGCCCCAGGCCCGGCGATGCCCGTCCCTGACTATACCTCCATCCATCTAGTCCAGTCTCCGCAGGGCCTGGTCCTCAACGCCACTGCCTTGCCCCGGCCCGACAAGGAGTTCCTCTCGGCGTGTGGCTATGTGAGCACAGACCAGCTCAACAACATCATGCCGTAGCCTGTCTTTGATTTCCCCCGAGCTAAGTATTTCATGGCCAAGAGAGGGCCGGGGCGTAAATGCTTAAACCAAAACCATGTTTAAACCTTCTGGGGCGGTGGGGGGGGTTGGGGGGGTGGGGGGAGAGTGTGGATTCTAAATGCCTTTTCCTGAAATGTTGACACATGATATTAAAAAAAGAAGAAGAAAAACACTTAATGAGATAGATATTCCCCTTGTGAATTGTAAATACTTCTCAAGATCCGTCTCCAAGACTGTTTCGTGGCAGTGATCGTCTTGTTGTTGTGGGTGTTCATTTCGTGATGCTGAGCTTCGAATGGCTGTGTCGTTTAATGTCACGTACATCATGCTTTCTTTTGAAAAAGTGAAAAATCAGGTGGCTTTTGCAGTTCAGGAAACTCGAATGCGAATGAAAGCACAGGCTACTTTTTTTACATGATTGGGAGCTAACATTATAAGTAAGAGAACAAAAAAAAGATAGTTTGGATATGGAAATTTTATTTTGACATAAAACTGATAAAGATATTTTTAGTAATTTACACTTCAAGCATGGCCGTTTTTTACGACACTGCCCGCTGTGCCCTGAAGGGCACGGGGACCCGTCTGAAGAATGGAGCGGCTACAGTCTGAGGCCGACCCAATGCTTTGGTCCACGCGCCTAATGAAAACAAACCAACAAGTCCGTTTTTTTACCAAGCCCTTTTGATACCTCCCCAAACTCCTTAAACACGTCTACAGTGATTGTAGTTACCCACATCATGGGAACATGCTGGTCTTCGCTGAATTTTTAAACAAATATGTGTTCCTGTAGAAAACTTGAAAATGTTTGCACAGGCCACCTTACCGTGAACCAAAAAAAAAACAACACAAACAAACAGAAACCCCTCCCTTTCCCAAATTCCGGCTCGTGTCGGAGCACTCCGTAGTAGAAGTAGGGCTTAGAGCTGGTCCACACTGAGGAGGGGGAAGAAAACCCTAGCATCTGGGCAGCGGGCTGCCCTCGGGCACAGCTGGGTTTTCGTCCCCGGGTACCTACGAAGGGAATAGGTACGGGAAGCACTTTGTAAGTCGAGGCAGGTCGCCGTGAAGCTCACCGCGTCCTGGGGTGAGAAGTGTGAGAAATAGGGGTTTGTTTCACAGACGAGAGCCAGACACATCCTCATTATTTATGTGAACGAGGAACAAGGTGTTAAATCCCCACAGAGAACCCCCAGCTTATTCGAGCCAACCGCAGAAACCGCCTTCCTCACCAAACCTCGTGTAGGATTAATTTAAAATAGTAAAAGAAGTTTCATCGTTTTTATTTCCCCTCTGAGTGCAGTGATTGGCCTCCTAGCAGGGTGTCTGAAGAAAAACAAGGGGCCTGAGTCATTTCTGAATTATTGTTCAATCCCTTAGTAGCCTAAACATCATTCTTAGGAGCACTGGGATGGCTCCCTCAAAACGTTTATGAAAAAGAGAAGGATCTTATCGCAATGAAGAATACTTCTCACTTTAAGTATTTTTTTTAAAAGGTGAATAAAACTTTCAAGTTAGCTTTAACTTCAGTAGTATTTGCCATTTAGCTCGGACCTTCTTAGGAAATAGCCTCATGGTTGGTAATTTTAAATTCCCTCTTTCTCGCAAGGACAGTGAAAAGCTGGAATTGGGTGTTTAAAGTTCAACATGTTACTTTGTAATAGATGTTTCCTAGATTTTTCTGCTACCTTGCTGCTATGGTTTTCGATAAGAGCTACATAATTTAGTTTCATATAAATTTCATGGACGTAGAACCTAATTCAACTTAAAACTGTGTGTTTGGGAAAACTATCTTGCTATTTCACAATAGGCTGACAACATTTCTATCGCCAAAAATAGCTAAATACCTCAATCAGTCTCAGAATGTCGTTTTGGTACTTTGCTGGCCACACAAGCCATTATTCACTAGTATGACTAGTTGTGTCCTGCAGTTTATATTTAACTTTCTTTATGTCTGTGGATTTTTTTCCTTCAAAGTTGAATAAATTTATTTTCTTGGATTCATGATGGTATACTTCTCTTGTCGGCCCCACATGAAAAGCGTCCTTACCCAGGCTGCACACTGCGAGTTCTCATTGCAAGGGGCTCTGAGCATGGTTGGTTTAAAGACATTGGCGCCAGGATGGTGCTGTTCAGTGGTTAGCACCAACCCATGAACCTGGAGGTCAGGGTTCAATTCCCGGTCAGGGCTCCATGCCCAATAGGGACTGTGCAGGAGGCAGCCGATGGATGATTCTCATCATTGATGTTTCTCTCTCTCTCTCTCCCTTTCTCTGAAATCAACAAAAAACATATTTTAAGACAATAAAAAGTAAGACACATTAGGGGATTTTTGTTCTGTGCTGGATACATCGCTGCAGAGGAGGCAGCTCTGGCCTCTCTCTGTGTGTGAGGGATCAGGAACCCAACTCAAACATGCTGGCCTGCGGGTCTATACCCTCGGGGGCTCCCAGAGCCATGTGTGGGTCATTACGGTTTGCATGATGTGTGTGAGTGTGAGCAGAGAGTGGGGCATGAGCCTGTCGCCCGCAGAAGGAAATCAGCTCTCCCAGACCAGTCACACATCAACTACCTGTCACCAGGGGAAGCAGACAGAAGTCCGGCCGGAGGGAGGCTCGAGGCAGGAGGGCAGGAGCCTGAGAGCAGTGGAGGCAGGAGGCTGGCTCCTCCCGAGAGGCACCAGGCGCTTCCTGCTAAGCCACAGCCTCGTCGTGCAGGCCGGGTCCTGGGGGCTGGAGTCTGGGATGGCTCTGAGAAGGCCGAGGAACAATCAGTCATTGCTTCAGCAAGTGGGGTGCAAGCTGCCATGACTTTTTACAACCGCAGAGGGTTTGCATTCAATACAGAAAGAACTTTCTCTAACTGCTGCCTTTTGAGCCTCCATTTCCTGCCTTCTCATTCAGAAAATGTCTCTTCTGCCACTGTGCATTTGGAAATAAACATACCTGGGGGCTCTGGGGAGTCAGGAGTGAAGGGATGGAAAGGCCCGTCCCTTCCATGGACCGAAAAGGCACCATCCTTTCTGTTCCAGAAGGTTCATGTCACGTTGAAGAGGGTTACACAGGTGTTCCTGCGTTTAAACTTCTCCACACACGAACACCGAAATCTGTATGTTGCAATATTTACTTATGGACCTAGTTTTACACCAAAATACTAAGTGTCTTTTCATGTCACTAGATGTTACTTAAATCCAAACTCAAGTTCCCACATCATGTGGCCCATCGCCTTCGCAGGCTTCCTGTTTCAGAGCTGAGGGTGAAGGGCACAGCTTCTGAAAAGGAACTCGAACTTTGCTGAACATTCAAGCTCTGCTCCCGTGGACATCAAAGAAGAGTATTATGTCAACTGTGTTACGTAGGCAAAATTGCTCGTGTTTAAAATGATCTCTGACTGGTAAATTACATCGGGATGGGGAGAAGCTCCGAATACCTGGAGATACGCCATAGTTGGGACTTGAGCGCGGTGACTTGTAATTGAGCATGTCCCCTATGGGGACCCTAGAAGCAATGCCTGTGGGGTTCCAACAAGAGCTTTTGGCTCCAATGAGACATAGAACTTCTAAGCCTGGGGGGGACTCCTTGAGTGCCCAGTAGAACTCCTTCTTTGCACCAGGGCTGTCAGGCGGGGTGGAGGGGAAAGAAACACTGGACAGCTGTATAAACAACCTGCGTGGACTGTTGCCATGACTACAGCTGTAGAGCAGAAAGCCTGGTGCTGCCCTGTGCCGCCTCCTTCCTGTCCTGCATCCTCCTGAGTAGACTGGGGCCATCTGTGGTCTGTGGTCGTCTGGGGGATGTTTACTTGAACGTAAGGAGACCCCCCTGTGGATATAGCAGGAGACACGGCCGCTCCTTGAACAAAGTGTGTGCCCTCCCATCTCTGTCCTTGCTCATGCCCCACCCCCACCCCCAACAGCTCCTGCTTACAGTCCTGCCTGTTGACATTCGCCTCATCTTTCATGGCGCAGCTCAGAGGTCTCCTTCATGAAGCCCCCCTGATTCCCGCCAAGGGATCAGTCCTTCCTCTGAACCACTCACTCTGATGTTAGCTCACCCAACAATGCCTAGGATGAGTCTGCTAACATGGATTCTGGGACATACCTGTTCCCTGAAATGTTCTTGAATGAGGGATTCTGTGATTGGCTAAGTTTGGAAAACACCCCAGACTACACTTCCCTCTGGAAGAGCCAGTGTGCCTTGCTGACACTTTAAAACTTCTACAGTTAAAAAAGAAGAAGAAAAGAAAACACCTGCTTAAACTTAATATTATTTTCCCCATTTACTTAACAATGAAAAATACCATAAAGGAGTACCCATTATTATATCTATTCACACTTGGGAAAAACTGCTCTAATTAGATCAGTAGGCCTGGCCCAAAATAAAATTACAATAAATTTCAGGTGAATGTGAATCTGAACAAAGTATCTTATGTGATACCATTAAACTTAGCTTTCACAATACAAGTTCCTCAAAAATGAAAAGCAAAAGGAAACAAAAACAAACTGGACTACATCAAACTAAAAAGTTTTTGCACAGCGAAGGAAACCACCAACAAAACGAAAAGACAACCCACTGAAGGGGAGAAGTGTTATGCCCAGAATTCGGGGTCCCCAAGAAAAACCACCAGGGAACCAAACGAGTCTGATGCAGGAGCAAAGAGTCTGTATTCAAGCTAGCTTGAGCTCAGTCCCACACGCACACACACCAGCGCAGCGGCGAGGTGGGGAGAGAGAGAGAGGGAGAGAGAGAGAGAGAGAGAGAGAGAGAGAGAGAGAGAGAGAGAACAAAGGCTTAAAAAGGGGGTCCAAAGCAGTGGGCGGGGGGAACATTCATGGCCCCGTTGATTGATCAGGGGGCAGGGGCAGGGGTCTGGTTACACGGGGGGGGGGGGGGGGGGGTACTGTGCAGCTTGCCTAATTTGGACTGCGTCTACTTATCTACATTCCTATTGGCAGGTTTATGCAACTGTTATATTCTCGAGGTTTTCTAAGAAAAAGGAGTCATACGCATAGTTACACAGGATGGAGGGTACAGTACATTTTGTGCTGTCCTGCTCTGCCCTTTCAAGAAGATATTGGCCAATGGTACATCTAATAAAGGATTGATATCCAAAATATATTATAAGGAACTGATACAACTTAACACACAAAAAGAAACCAATTTGATTCTTTAAAAAAATAGGCAGAGAACCCAAATAAACATTTCTCCAAAGATGGCATATAAATGGCCAACAGACATATGAAAAGATGCTCAACTTCACTAATCATCACGGAAACATAAAAGCACACTGAGATATCACCTCACACCTGTCAGAATGTCTATCATCAATAAATCAACAAATAACAAGTGTTGGCAAGGATGTGGAGAAAAGGGAACCCTTGTGCACTCTTGATGGGAATGCAAATTGGTGCAACCACTTTGGAAAGCAGTATGGAACTACCTCAAAAAATTAAAAATGGAACTGCCTTATGAACCAGAATTTCTTCTGGTTATTTAGCAAAGAAATTCAAAACACTCATTCAAAAAGATGGATGTACCCCCTATGTTCTTTGCAGCATTATTTACAATAGCCAAGCTATGGAAGCAACTCAATTATCCATCGATAGATGAATGGATAAAGAAGATGTGGTACATATGTATATACAATGGAATATTACTGATCCATAAAAAAGAATGAAATCTTTCTATCTCTGACATGAATGGACCCAGAGGGTGTTATGCTAAGCGAAATAAGTCAGACAAAGACAAGTACCATCTGATTTCACTTATATTTGAAATCTAAAAAAACAGGAACAAACTTACAGAAACAGAGAACAAATTGATGCTTACCACATGGGAGGGCAGTTGGAGGACTGGGTGAAGAAGGTGAAGGAATTAAGATGTACAAATTGGCACTTGTAAAAATAGTCACAGGGATGTAATGTACAGTATAGGGAATATAGTTAACTAGAGGCCCAGTGCATGGATTCATGCACCGGTGGGGTCCCTTTGCCTGGCCTGTGCCCTCTCACAATCCGGGACCCCTTGGGGGATGTCAGACGGCCGGTTTCAGCCCGATCCCTGCAGGTCAGGCTGGGGGACCCCACCGGTGCATGAATCTGTGCTCCAGGCTTCTAGTATGCATATAAGATCTTTGGTTAATCTCTTCCTGCCCTTCCCTTTTCCCCCTTCCCTCTGAGATTCATCAGTCTGTTCCATGTTCCCATGCCTATGCATTGAGTGTCAGCCCCCTGGTGGTCAGTGCGCATCACAGCTAGTGGTCGAACAGTCCCTTAGACTTTTATATATATAGATAATATTATAATGTATATAGTGCCAGGTGAGTACTAGACTTATCAGGGTGATCACTTCATAAGTTATAGAAATGTCTAATCACTATGTTGTACACCTAGTGAAACTAATATTGTGTCAGCTGTAAGGGAAATTTTTTAGTTATCTATAATAATAAAAGCATAATATGCAAATGGACCAAACAGCCAAACAGCAAAATGACCATCCGGACAACCACCCTATGACATGCACTGGCACCAGGCCAGCCAAGGAGGGTACAATGCGATTGGTCGGGGGGCCCTGCCATCGCCCCATGATCGCCCCACAGAGGGAGGTCCAGGCCACCCTCTGCGGGACAATCGATCGGGGGCTCCGTGGAACTGGGGAACTGGGGGTATGTGGCAGCAGACATGGGCAGTGCCAGGCCAAGGCAGGTGCGGGGGGGGGAGGGGTGTAGAGGGGCAGGGCTGCGAAGCTGGGGCTGTGAAGGCCTACCCTTGCACAAATTTTGGGCACTGGGCCTCTAGTAACAAATAAAATAAAAGGCAAAGCAAACTCAGTCTCTATCAGTGCACCGTACATTCTGAACTCAGAGACTACGACACTGAGACATGCTTACTCGCTCTTCATGATGTGGAGGAAATTTGCTGTGAAGCTACAGAATATGTATCTGTTTCACCTGAACAAAAATAATATGGCCCTTACTGCTGTCTGCTGAGTTTTAAAAAATAAAATCACCCAGACGAAATTTCAAACCTAATGGATTTTTGCACAGTAGTCCCAGGAAGCAGTCTTTGTAGGGATATATAAAAAAGCAATTTTCTATTGATTTAAAAAAAAAAAAAGTCTACATGATTGCTCCATGAGCATTAAGAGATGTTATCAGCATTTTCCGTAAGTATAAAATAATTTGTCAGGAAATTGTATGCACTTTGCCTTTCCCAATAGAGCTGCAGTCAAAAATCCAAAGTGGAACGATTCTTATTGTTAGCTTTCCTTTAGGTGGTACCATATGTTGAAAATGATTCACATAGGATCTTGATTTTATTAAAGCACTTTCATATCTATTTTTTTAAACATAACAAATCTGTGTTACAGGCAAGCTAGACATTACTGTTAACATTTTGCAGGAGAGAAAAATCAAAGCTCAGAAAACCTAAGAGATTCTCCAAGTGTTATTTAACTAGTAAGTAATGAAGCCAGGACAAAAACACAGACCTTCTGACTAGTCCAGTAGCCTAAGACCAATGTAAGCTATAACACTACTTGATGGAGGAAAGCTTCTGATCCTAGTCACAGTGTGGAGAAAATGGAGAATTGGTCATTTTATAATACCCATGGGTCCCAAGAATTACCTGCTAAAGATAAAAGGCTCTTTTTCTAATAAACATAACCTGTGGTGCAATAGTTCGTGTTTAACAACCAGTTCTCCAGGAGAGGGGGCTGTGTCCAGATTTGTAACATTTGCCAATTTCCACAGTGTAAATACTCCCAAAGTGGCTGATTTTAAGCTATCAGTGTTTCCTCCCTTAACACTAAGTTGAGAAATGATTGTGCAATCAGCTCTCATAAGACTATATGAATGGCTCCAGCACACCACCGAATCTACACAACCTTCTAATTCCGTCCAATAGATGACATTTTTTATAATGGCTAGTAGCACTTCTACCTAACATTAAGCACTTGCCATGTGCCAGACAAGTTCTAAGCACTTCATATACATGGACTTATTTCAATCCTTACAACAGTCTAATGAGATAAATCCTACAATTCTATTATTCCCAGTTTACTAATATGGAAACTGAGGCACACATAATTAAGTTGACTGAAGTCAGAGAATTACTAGATATTAGCACCAGGATGCAAACACACGCACTCTAGCTCCAGAGCCCATGCTGTAAACTCAGGAGTGTTCTACTTCCATGAAGCAGTCATCTTCATTTATGTTTACACTGAGTGGCCAGATTATAATGATCTCTGAACACATAATAATCTGGCCACTCAGTGTATATTCTATATAATAAAAGGCTAATATGCAAATTGTCCCCTTGACCAGGAGTTCGACCAGTAGGCATACTGGCCAACTGCCCATGTCCCCTCCCCCTGGCCAGTTAATTGATTGCACGAATTCATGAACCAGGCCTCTAATATATATTATATACTGAGTGGCCAGACTATTATGCATTCAGAGATCGGGCCAACTGCCAAGTGCCCCGCCTCACTACTGAGTGTGGCAAGAAGAAAGACTTTCCAAAGGAATCGCTGATCTTAACAAGTCAATGTATGTAGGGACAAGTAATCTTGAAGGGAAAGTTGGTGATGCATGGCTAAATGTCATGTAGAAAATAATCTACATTTGTTTTTATGGTTTGGATGCATGTGAGGGAACTGGAGTTTCTACTTCACCTCTCATCTTTGAAGAGCACATGTTGGAGAAGTTAGATGTAATCACAGAGGACAAGCACGACAGGCTCAATCTGTCCCGTGGAATGAATGGCTGACACAGGCGCAGGCTGCCAGATCTGTCTGACAGTCTATGAACTGCTGGAATCTCTGAGCACTGGAGGCAGTGGCTGATGGCAGATAATTCATTGCTGTGGCAAAAAAACCCTAGACCACAGTAAGTAAGAATATTTTCATCGTATCTTACCTGTATTTTTATAAGTGCTAATTATAAGTGATGACATAGATTCAAAAATTTCTTGTAGCTACGAGCTTTAATGTTTTAATTTACCTTATATGACTGCTGAATTTTGTAGTCCTAAAAGTATGTCATCTAAAAGTTTACATATTTTAAATGACAACTTAATGTTACGACAAAATTAATATGATAACACCTTACACAGGGAAATTAACTTGTATTTCTTCACTAACTTCAGCCAAGTGTGTTCACATAAAGTTTATTGTCTATTTTATTTACTTAGGATGTAGCTGAAAGAGTTATACTCCTCTCAGAGTTGAGACAGAAAACGTAATTAACTTGTCTAGGGACACACAACTAGTTAAAATATCTGGAAGTAAAACTCTCATCTCCTCACTAAAAGTTCTGTGTTCTTTCCTCATGTAAACTATATGAACTTGTGTGTATGTATGTGTGTGTTACATAAAAGATTTATGGTATACTAGAGGCCCGGTGCACAAAATTCATGCACTCGGGGGCGGAGGTCCCTCAGCCCAGCCTGCACCCTCTTGCAGTCCGGGAGCCCTCAAGGGATGTCCAACTGACGACTTAGGCCCACTCCCCATGGGGACCGGGCCTAAGCCGGCAGTCAGACATCCTTAGTTCTGATGCGGAGGCAGGAGAGGTTCCTGCCATGGCTGCTGCACTCACTAGCCATAAGCCTGGCTTCTGGCTAAGCGGTGCTCCTCCTGTGGGAGCACACTGACCACCAGGGGGCAGCTCCTGCATTGAGCGTCTGCCCCCTGGTGGTCAGTGTGCGTCATAGCAACCAGTGGGTCCACCGTTAGGTCAAATTGCATATTAGCCTTTTATTATATAGGATACATCAAAATGTTAAAATGGTTACCTCTGGCAAGTAAACATGGGTGTTTAAATTATCTTATTTTTCATTTGATTTAATTTCCTGCATTTTCTATAGTGAATGTTTATTATTTTAGAGTTATAAAATAATATGTAACATATTTTTAGATTCCTACTGAAATATATTCTTGTCATATATCTCTTTCTCCCAAAAGTCAAAATGCAGGGAAATAAACTTGCGAGTTCTAGTTTGTGAAGCTTTTTTCTCAGTCAAGGGGTTCCTATTTTGCTGTTCTTATTATTTTACCCTTTTTAAAATTTTGTAAATTGTTGTGTTCAGTCACATGAGCAAGTGCTTAGCGGGTTAAACCCAGGGTGTTGGAGAATCTAGGATTTTTCCAGCAGCTTCACTGATTGGGACTATTCAGGACAACTGTTGGCACACAAATCTGTAATTATTCACAAGAGAGGGAATCTTCGTAAATGAAAATGTCATCAAAAATGAGGCTTGGCAGTCTCTGAAATACCCACATCCCATTCTCTTATTAACATCCTCCCTCCACCGTTCAGTCCAGGGTCTGATCATCTCACACCTCAGTCTCCTAAACTGTCGCCTTGTTTGCTTCAGATTCGGAAAAGCCATCTTTTACCTAATTTGAAAGAGTATTCTTTCTAAAAAATGGCAATGCATTTTTTTTAAAGTTAATCTCCTTTCCATGGTGGATAGCTTGCACTCTATTATGTTTCAAATAATAGCAATCACTCAGCCTTTGCTGCCTAAAATACCCTCCAAAACTTAGTGGTTTAAGACAACCAGCATCTATTCGCTCACAGGTTGGTGGGTAGGCTATTTGGGCAGGACCCAGCTGGGCAGTTTTTCTGCCTGTGTCAGCTATTCATCCAGTGAGGCTCACTCAGTCATTCATCGACTGTCAGCTGGTGGCTTGGCTGGCGCCAGATGACCTGGGATGGACACACTTACCCACCGGGCATTTGGCAGGCTATGGCCTCTACAGTGGAGCAACTCAGGCTTGTTCACCTGGTGGGAGTGAAAAAAGATGGCAGGGAAGTGTGCAAAGCCCCCCTCCCCCACCCCTCCGATGCAGGCAAGCATCTCCTAAATTCTAAGTGACCCCAGGAGGCTTGCAACCAGGGGGACTAACCCCCTGAAACTGTCCCCACATCCCCCTTTTATCTGACTTCCCAGTGAGCCAAAGCAGCCCAGCCCAGCTTCTCCAGTGGCTTCTTCCATGCCCTGCCTTGTTTCATTGTCCTAAGTGTGTTTTGCTGCAACCAATAAATTCTTGCTTGTTTTGCTGAAAAAGAGAAAAAAGTAAAGAAGTGTCCAATGACAAAACTAAAACCAGTTAGCAGTGAGTTTAATGTTTTTTATTCAAGAAAAAACAGTCCATGGATTGGGCACGTACAGTGACTCCCAAGCAGGGGGGCACTCTGCCAGAGGGATTTGGGGCGCGTTTATAGAGCGTTAGGATTGGCTAGAAGGGCGGGGATTTCCTTCTAAGGCCAGCAGGTCCTGTTTTCCAGGGTGAGGTGAGCTCACTAACGCTGAGTTGGAGGATGATTAGTGGTCTCTGTTATCTTTCCTTCCAGTTTTTCCTTTACGTGCAGGCTGACTTAGGCTTAGATTTGTGACCTGGGCTAGGCCACTGGGGTGACATCCAGTGTATGGGTCCCAATGTGCAAATCGACTTTATCAGAAGCAAAGGAAGTCCCTTTCTTAGCTACACAGCCAGGCTCTAAGAGTGACTCAACAGTCAGCCTAACTCTTACCTTCCTCAGAGGCATTCATCTGGTACTTCCCCCGCCTAGTCCTGTGGCTCTGGCTCTTTTTCAATATTTTCCTTTTATTTCCTGACTCAGCCTAAGAGAGGCGTTCTTATTGGGCCAGGTCTCAGGCCATGCAGCGATCCCTCTCAGGCAGTTCCCACACTAAGTCACCTCCAGAGGGCGCTGCCTGTATAGAGACTTGTGATTCCCAAAGAGGAGAGGAGCATCAGCAAGACCTGCACAGACCGCAGCCAGAGTCACCTGCTGACTTCTTTTTACTTATTCAGCCTGGACAGTGCGCACCCAGGCTTTAGAACAGGCGCAAACCTACAAGAATTACCTCCACTGTGAAAGCTCCCCCCGCATCCCCAGGCGGAATTAGCAGCTGGCTCCTCTGTGTTTTCTCAATTCCCAGACTAGTTGCATTTTGCAGTAATATAGTGAACAGACACTGGGAGCCGGGGGCAAGGGGACAGAAACATCTCTGGTAGGCAAAATGGGCTCAGTATGAAGGTTCCTAGAAGGTGCCTCTTGTATGTATCTCTAAAGGCTTTGACATACAGTCATTGACTAAGCCGCATAGTCTCACAATGCTGGCAAATTAATTCATTTAATTAATTAAACAAGGAAGCCATTAGACTGAGGTGGATCTAATGCCTTCGTAGCCTCTGTAAGCAGACCAAAATCCAAGCCTGTAAATGCCTCAAGGTTAAGAAATCAAACTCTAAGATCAACCAATCACAGCCAACTAGACTTTGAGCTATAGCCAATCAATAATTTCCTTGCTTTGCCTTCGCCTTTTCTCTATAAAAGTCTCTCCCCAGCTCCTGTTGGTAGAGCCCTCCTAACACATCTGGTTAGGCACTGCCCATGGAATTGAGTTTTTCTCATATAAACGCTTAAAACTTTTAATCTGCCTCGATTTATCGTTTGACACCACCAAAGTGGCCTACGAAGTTAATTGATTGCCTAAAATCATGTGTATCCCAGTAAGATATATTTCTGGGTGGTTCTGAAATGGGTTCAAGAGCAGGATGGTGTTGAATAATGCTTAGTTTCATTATGCTACTGTTCTCTGACTAGCATTCCTACTGATTCTAAATAATGGACTATTTCCTTTTAGATCAGTATCGGAAATATAATTCATTGACTTGGAGATGAATCATTATAATGAATTTTAGTTTTCATAAATAAGGTACCTGTGTTAGAGACAAACAATCAGTTTTTAGGCTGGGAATATTGTAGAGGAGGAAAATTTTTCTCTTCTACTCTTCTAGTTTCTGTGGCTGGTCTAAGAATTAAATTGACATAAAACAGATATAAAAAGAATGCCCAGCCTGTGTGGCTCAGTGGTTGAGTGTCGACCTATGAACCAGGAGGTCACAGTTTGATTCCCCGGCAGGGCACATGCCCAGGATTCTAACTCAATCCCCAATGGGGGGTCGTGCAAGAGGCAGCCGATCAATGATTCTCTCTCATTATTGATGTTTCTATCTCTCTCTCCCTCTCTGAAATCAATAAAAATATTTTTTAAAAAATAATAAAACAATTTTAATTATGATTTTAGGAGCCCCACTTCAGGCGGCCAGAAGTTTTAGGCTTACATACCATCCTGGGCCTAAGGAAAGGGATGGGGCTCTAGGGTTTCAAAGGGAAGGAAGGCAAGTTTTGGGAAGTTGAAAAGAGAAAATGAAATGCTTGGTAAACAAAGGTTGCCCTGCCAGGTAGATAACTCTAGGCTTTGAGCTACAGCCAATCAATATCTATCTATCTATCTATCTATCTATCTATCATCTATACATCTATAATAATAAAAGCATAATATGCTAATTAGACCAGACGTCCTTCCTTCCGGACAAAGCCACGGCAGGCGGGGGCCGAGGCAGAGGTGGCCACTGCAGTGGTGAGGGGGGCAAGGCCCTTGCATGAATCTTGTGCATCAGGCCTCTAGTATATATAGGCACACACACACACACACACACACACACACACACACACACATATGGAGAGAGAGATCTTAAAAGATCTTCAAAAATTAAAATATATATGTATTTTGTGAAATTAATGAGGTAAGTAATATGAAAAAAATGGCATTTTCAAACATTTTGATAAGCAATTTTTTACCAACAGACTAGCTTAAAATCTTAAAATTTTAGCTCTTTCTTAGTCCACTTATTTTAGAAGTGAAAAAAGAAGATGAGTCAACCTTCCCAGTTTTACTAACTGGCAGGTAACAGAGAGCGGACTCCACCCCACAGTTCCCCTTCGATCTAGCTTTCTTGCCACCCTGCTATACCACCTTTCAAATAAAATAGTATAGATTACCCTCCTATAGTTCACATTTTTATGCTTGCCCAACTTTGGATTCCATTTTTTTTTATTAATAAAAATAAATCTCCCGCTCAAAAAAAAGTAGATAGGGCAACGTTGGCAGTGGATAATCCACTTCCAAACTGTTACTGGACAAAAATTTTGAATTATAACAATTCCTATTTTTGAACACTTACTTTACACCAGGAACTGCAGTTAGCACTTCGAAAATGTCATTTCATTTAATCAGCTCTATGAGGCAGGCATTACTATTGATGTCTATTTTACAGATAAAGAATCTGGGGCACGTATAATTAAGAACACGCCCACCATCACCCAGGTGGTACAGTTGGCCGTGAATCCACACAGGTAGCTCATGTCCTTGACCTCTGAGCTACGAAGACAAAGCTCTGTAGATGGAAGACCATATCCATGGACTGGCTGCGGGCTGCACTGCCTTGTACTCATCTCTCATCTCCATCACGTGACTACCTGGTACTGTGTCAGCCTATACTTATAAGTTACTCGAACAAGTAAGGATCATTATTTATTCAATGGTGTTGACTCGCTGTTCAAAACTTAAACCAGTGCGATGCATTGTTTGGTTGGGGAAACCATTATTGGTCTGCAGACACCGGGTGCTGAGGGAGCGAGGGCCCAGGCGGAAGGCGGGAGGCGGGGCGCTGGGGCGGGTGCACCGTGGGGCCTGGAGGAGGGCGGGCCCTTTGTTGGGGGCCCTGCTTCCCGGGGCGGGGAGGGCAATCGGGGTGGGACCGGCTCCGGCTCCGGGAGGGGCAGGGAGAGGCGGGACCCTGACCGCAGCAGGCGGACCTCCCGAGCCCCGGCGCCAGTTCGAATCCCCGTGTTTCCCGCGGACATTCCTTCCGCACCGCAGTCTCCGGGCGGAGGAGGCCGGGACCCGCGCTTCTGTGCGCCGGCGGCGCTCGGCGTGCGTGCGAGCTGGGCTCCTCGGGACGCGGGGCTGCGGGTGGGGCAGCCGGAAGCCCGGGCTCGGGGCTGAGGGAATCCACGGGGGGCGCTGAGGAGGGAAAGGGGGGCGGGAACCCGAGCTTGCCTTCCGGGCCGAGGGTCGGGAAGAGAGGCCCGGGCCGGGGTGGAAGCTGGTGGGCAGCTCGGGGCCCAGGAAGGAAACGGGGCCGCCACCCACCTGCACCTGCGGCCGCGCGGGGAGCTGGGCCCTGAAGGGCACAACCCGAGTGTGACGGCGCTGGGCCGCCTGCACCCCGTCCCTGGGCAGGAGGACCCCGGCCACGGGGGGGCTGGCACCCCGTCCCTGGGCAGGAGGACCCCGGCCATGGGGGGGCTGAGCCCAGTCCCTGGGCAGGAGGACCCCGGCCATGGGGGGGCTGGCACCCCGTCCCTGGGCAGGAGGACCCCGTCCACGGGGGGGCTGGCACCCCGCCCCTGGGCAGGAGGACCCCGTCCACGGGGGGGCTGGCACCCCGCCCCTGGGCAGGAGGACCCTGTCCACGGGGGGGCTGGCACCCCGTCCCTGGGCAGGAGGACCCCGGCCACGGTGGGGTAGCAGGGGGGGGCTGAGCTGGGCGGTGGAGGAGGCAGGCGGGCCCTGGAAGTGGCCGCAGGAGCGCGGGCGGGACAGCCGGTGGAGATTAAGATTAGGGCGGTGTTCCAGGGAGGACGCTCCCAGGGCTCCTTAGGGAAAGCAGCTGGAAGGAAAGGAAGCTCCAGTGAAAATGCAATGAGCTCAGAAGACGTGTTCTAAGGCAAAGCCCTGTAAACCTTTTTTATTTAAAATGTTTGGAGCCAAAAAGGAACACAAAGTTAGGAGGGAGGGTTATGCATTAGCTATTTCAAATTATCGTATAGTTCTATTAAATAATAACCGCATATCAAATAGTGATGATTTTTACATTTTACCCCAAGAGGAATTTTACTGGGTTTATGCTATTACGATAATTGTCCTGCCTGAAGGACCAAGTTTTAACCATTTAAGGGATTTTATATAGAGGTTTGCTCGTATATGTGATACACGGGATAATAATTCAGTAAAAATAGAAAATATACAGCTAAAATTCTCTCAGATCTAAAAAACCACTAATAGCCCTAACCGGTTTGGCTCAGTGGATAGAGCGTCGGCCTGCGGACTGAAAGGTCCCAGGTTCGATTCCGGTCAAGGGCATGTACCTTGGTTGCGGGCACATCCCCAGTGGGAGGTGTGCAGGAGGCAGCTGGTCGATGTTTCTCTCTCATTGATGTTTCTAACTCTCTATCCCTCTCCCTTCCTCTCTGTAAAAAATCAAAATATATTTTTTAAATAATAATAAAATTTAAAAAATAAATAAAACACTAATAGTTGTTGATGTAATATAATCTATAAAAGACGAGGACGTGGAACTTTTTAATGACCAAATCGTCAAGCAATATCTGTGTTTTGGTGTACCTCATCTTAAACAACAATACGCCCCCCAAATGACATTGAGTAATTACTTTAGGGCTTTTACGGACCTTTTACTCTGGACTAGTTGCCACTGCCACTTTCCCACATCATGCTCCTTCCTCGGTCTAGAAGGCCTGATTTTCAAATTTGCATTTTCTTCCTCTTTGCCAGAGAAAAGTCTAAACACAGTGTCTCATACTTTTAGATGGTATTAATCTTGATTTTTCTAGACACTCTCGCACCCCCACATCGAAGTGCTGGCTGGTTTACAGAAGTCCCTTTCCCCATCCTTCCTGCATTTCCAGGATTGGTTCCATAGGGCTAAACAAACTCTTATTCTTCCCCTGCGTCAGCCAGCTGGCTACACCAAAGGTTGTCCTTACACAGACTAACAAGAGGATGGTATCACTGAATGACTGCTTTGAGCATATTAATTTCCAGATGTCTTTTGTTTACCAAACACAATGTGAAAAATGAGTATTCATCTGCTCTATAGTGCTCTAACAAAATGCTACATGCTGGGCGGCTTAAACTACAGAAATTTATTTTCTCACGGTTCTGAAGGGTGGAAGTCCAAAATGACGGTGCCAGCAGGGTTGGTATCCCGTGAGGGCTCTCTCCTTGAGGTGCAGTTGGCCACCTTCTCGCAGTGTACTCACATGACCTTTCCTCTGTGTGAGCACATGGAGAGAGAGAGAGGGAGAGTTCTCCCTTTTTTAAAATCTTTTTCTTAATCTTCCTTTTTCTTCTTCTTTAATGGACGGTAGAGACAGGACTGCAAAGTTAGTCCTTTCTTAGTGTGTACAGGAATGCCTAGTCTTCCTCTTCTCATAAGGCCACAGTCCTATTGAATAAGGGCCCCACTCTGATGACCTCATTTAACCTTAGTTATTTCCTAAAGACCCTGTCTCCAAACACAGTCACTGTGAGATATAGTAGTACTTCAACACATGGATTTGGGGGATGTTCACAATTCAGTCCATAGCAGTAACCACAGTACCAGGAAATAGAGCAAAAATATTTGTGGCATGAGAGGTATTTTAAATATCTTAAATTGAGAATACCTATATTTAAAGATTTAATGATATATCAGATTTTAAGTCCAGCCATACTGGTGGCAAGGAATGAATGCTGAACAGTGGCATAATTAATTTTTATATGGTAGGGACAAATCATTTTTACATGTGTATATATCGGTACACTAATGTTAGATTTCTTTAGAGAAAACTCAGTGAGGGTGGAGCTGGAGAGAAGTGGAGAAGCCGTAATGCACTGGCTATTGTTAATGGGCATAACAAAAATTCTGAGTGGAATGGAGCTCAAGTAGGTGCTCTAAGTAGAGGACAAAAACGTTAGTATTTATTACTCCTGTTGTTGTGCTTTAGATTTTATTTGTTATTTGTTTGTTTTGACAGTATTTACTCTGCACTAGTTTGGACATGAATCAAAGCAGCGATGGATGTGTGAAAAAGGTTAGCAGTGTGAATCTTGACAAACTTATAAATGACTTCTCACAGATAGAAAAGGTATGTAAAGATATCAAACAGTTAAAGTGTATAGGGAAAAAGTGGAACAGATTTTGCCAGTGGAAGGAGCTGGAAAGAAAGAAAAATGTACAGCCCAAAATGAGCAGGGTAAAGACAATGGGAATGTACTTTGCTAAGTAAGCCCTTAAAAATCTGTATTTAAAATATATATGGTTTTGGCTCATTTGTACTAATGCATCAAAATGTTTCTGGGTCAAGGCAGTAAATAATTTATATCGTTTTGCTAAAGTTAACGGGAAAATACCTACTTAAATGCCCAAGATGTCCATAAACTCAGGAATGATTTAGTAAGAATTGAAGTAGACTCAGTCCTCAGTGTCTTACCACTATGACTAAAAGGTATTTTAGTCTTTCCTATTCTATCTCTTCCCTTTCCTTCTCTTTTGTGTAAAAGCAGACCCACTTGAAGTCCTCCCTCCCCAACTCTGGACAAGATTCATGATAGACCAAATCCACAAGCAAACATTTGGTTTTTTTCCTTCCTCTACCTGGGAGAAGAGTAGGGATAGCTGTTGAGAAAACATAAATGGATAAATTAAAGATTTGGAGATTGGGTTTGTGAAGCAGAAAGGGGAGAGGAAATAACACCTACCTTTATTTTCTCTCCTGTTTTATCATTTTTCTCTATTTCTGCTTTTCATCCGCACAATGTAGTACTGTCATAATAAAAGAATTTTCATTATGAGAAGTATTTTGAGGTACTATTATGAGCTTTTAAACAAAGAGCATAATTTTTTTTAACCAAGTGATTCTTACCAAGATAAGAGAGAAAGAGATTTAGCACTATTTATGTAAGGAAAGGAATTGGTGCAAAAGTTTTGGAGCTTATTTTATAAATATCCTATATAATAAAGAGTTAATATGCAAATTGACCGTCACACCCTTGCACAAGATGGCCACCCCATGTGGTCACAAGATGGCCACCCCCATGTGGTCACAAGATTGCTGCCACAAGATGGCTGGCAGGGGAGAGCAGTTAGGGGCAACCAGGCAGGCAGGGGAGGGCAGTTGGGGGGACCAGGCCTTCAGGGGAGGGCAGTTGGGGAGGACCAGGCCTGCAGGGGCAGTTGGGGGTGACCAGGCCTGCAGGGGAGGGCAGTTGGGGGCAACCAGGCCGGCAGGGGAGGGCAGTTGGGGGTGATCAGACCAGCAGGGGAGGGCAGTTGGGGGCAGTCGGGCCGGCAGGGGAGCAGTTAGGCATCGATCAGGCTGGCAGCGGAGTGGTTAGGGGATGATCAGGCTGGCAGGCAGAAGCGGTTAGGGGCATCAGGCAGGCAGGCAGGCAGGCAGGCAGGCAAGCAATTGGAAGCCAACAGTCCTGGATTGTGAGAGGGACATCCCCTGAGGGGTCCCAGATTGGAAAGGGTGCAGGCTGGGCTGAGGGACACCCCCCGTGCACAAATTTCGTGCACCGGGCCTCTAGTCTATTATATCTTAAACATTTTAAATAAGAAATATTGTTCATTTTTGATGTGATAATGGTATTTTTTTAAGAGTCTTATCTCTTATAGACACATATAAATGGTAATATTTATGGATGAAGTAAAATAATGTCAGGGAATTGCTTTGAGATAAATTCAGAAGTGAAGACAATAGGAAAGTGGGTATAGACAATATGAGACTGGTCATGAATTGATCATTTCTGAAGGTGTTTGATGGGTATATGGCAGCTGTTATACTATTCAAAGATAGCAGAGAGATATATTCAAGAACGTTTATTTATTGTCTGCAAGGGCAAAAAAAAGTGGAAACAACACAAATTTTCCTCAATAGTGAACTATAGATGAAACTCAGTGCAGCTGTTAAGAGAATGAGGTAGACCTGTATGTGCTTATATGACATCATCTCAAGAGAATAGTACTAAGTGCAACATAGTACAGAGCAGAGTATAATATGATATTTCCCTTCAGTTATATAATCATGAAATATTTGGGAAACACACATGAAGAATTGTTAACCATGGGACTGAGGGTTGAATGGTTGGAAAGAAGGGGGTTCAAGTTAGTCAGATATTAAGTAGTCTGTGTTTTCATTAGTCTTTATATGCTTAGGTAAGAAAATCAAATTAACAGCATTGATTTGGTTATGATATAAATTGTTTTCTCTACAGAAAATGGTAGAAACTGCTGGAAGGAACAACATACTGAATATGCAGTTGGAAAAAGCTAACTGTTTATTAAAAGGAATGCAAACAAATGAGGCCTCACTTAAAGAAGGTTAGTTCTCAGCTGCCTGGAGAAATACTAATATCATGAGAGTGCTTTGGGGTACAACAGTGATTAATATTGCACCTGCATTTGCAAAATATTTAAAATTCACACAGCACTTTCTAGACTATCATTTTATCCTTAATATAGTCCTAAAGGACAGATAGGACTGATTTTATTATTCCACGTCAGTAATGAAGAAAAATAAGATAAAAGAAGTTAAATAATTTATCTGAGTCCACTCAGCTAAGAAATGGCAAATCCAAGAATCAATCCAGGCTTCGAAAATCATGGGGAAAAATACAGTTGAGTTCCTGCCTCACAATAACTCCAAAATAAATATTAATTAAAAAAAAAAGTTTAGTGTTAAAACGGACAGTCCCAGTCTGACGCTCTCTCCTCTGTTCTGAGATACCCACACCCACGCCATGTGTTGCTCAGCTTCCATGGCCGCCCTCTCAGCTGCACCCACCCTCACCTATGCGTCCCAGGAGCCTGGGTTCCCTGCGCTAGGGCTGGGCACTGAGCAGGTGGCACTTCTCTGCGGGGTTTGCTTTCAGGGAGGGAAGCTGGTTAGTTTGGGGGCAGGATTGCAGAGATAGTCACTTTTCACTACATTTGTGTTTCATGTGTATTTTATGTTTGAAAATATAATTAGCCCTGACCGGTTTGGCTCAGTGGATAGAGCATCGGCCTTCGGACTCAGGGGTCCCGGGTTCGATTCCCATCAAGGGCATGTACCTTGGTTGCGGGCGCATACCCAGTGGGGAGTGTGCAGGAGGCAGCTGATCCATGTTTTTCTCTCATCCATGTTTCTGACTCTATTCCTCTCTGTAAAAAATCAATAAAATATATTTAACAAAAAAAAGAAAATATAATTAAACACTTTTTAAACATCCAGTTCTCATTTTAAATAATGGCCTTTGGCTAGATAATATGCAGCAGAAGTAAACGAACTAGTAAGATTGACAACTCATAAAGTCAAGTGTGTGCTAATTCACTTAGAGAAGAACATACTCTATATATAATTGAATTTGTTCAACAATAAAGAATGAGATCTTGATATTTTATTTTCCACATTTGACACCAGATAAAGAATTTCTTTGCCATTTCAAGATGGTAAATAATATTAGTATTGAGGACCAAGTGCTATAAAAATTATTGTCATTCATAATTGTATTTAACATTTCCAACTGCTTAATGAAATAGGTGTTAATATGCAAATTACTAGTGAATGGTAGAGCCTAAATTTGAGCTCAACAATTGATTAAATTATATAGGATAAGAAGTAGTTTAGTATTCTGAACTCTAGTTTTTAAGAGTTGAATAGGACAATAGTATTGTTCAAACTATATTATAAAGTCTATTAGAAATGATAATTGGGTAAATGTTTGCAACGAGAATTAAAATCTATTATTCTAAAATAATTAAGGGGGTTCTAAGGAACAATTTATTGAGCCAGTTTCCTTTGTTTAAAAAAATGTGTTGGGAGAGCCACCTTGTGTTCAAATTGTGAAATGCATATTTTAAAAACATGGAGTATACTTCCAGTTTCAGGACTCTGTTTTCAATTTGCTGAGTACTGAGGTCTCATATTGCATGAATTACTGGGCTCATGCTTCTAAAAAACACAAAGACAAGTGATAGCAGAACCTATGCCCCCTTAATTTTTTAATTGTAGCAGCTAACATGGTAACATACGTGAAGCAGATATTGTCACATGTAATTTGACCATCGTCCTTACTGGGAAATAATAGCAAGAGAGAGAAAAAATGGAGGATGGTGGGAACTTCGTCTGAGTAGATGGTGGGAGTGATACCCATCAAAGGCTTAGCTGTTGCTGGTGGTACCCAAGAGTACACTGAAAGCTTCATGCACACCTCAGGGCACTAATGCTTGCAAGGCTTTGTCTCCCACTGTGGAGAAGTCATTGGCACCAAAGTACTGATGCCCTGTAACTCAACGTGTTGGGTTTTTACTCCTTTAGTTGCTACTGCCTTGCCCTGGAACTCAGGCATAAAAAACTAAGAGGACAGGTCCGAGGACAGGGAGGAAGTAAAGCAGTGTCTCATCCCAAATGCCACCTTACCAGCTCTGGCTGTCTATCTTTGAACAAAACTTTATGTACCTCGGCTCTCTGTCCCTGGGATGTTCTTTCATGGGAAACGTGCATGGATGCGCTCCTCAAAGTCCCCCACGTAGTCCACATGTACCTCACTTCTAGGGCAGGTCTTGCTGAGGTACATGAGCGGCTCCCTGCCCTACTGGATTTATTGTGCCTTAAAGAATTCTTTACTAAATCCTGAATTGCATTTGACTTTAAGGGTGATTAAAAAGTGGTTGTTATATAATTTACTTTGAGATGCCTGATAGCTTTATTAAGATCTGGTCATTGTCACAAACAGTATTTTATTTTATGTCTTTCAACTTTGAGAGAATGATTCCAAAATGAAAGCAAATAATCTTCAAATAAATTTATCTCTTATGTTTTAGAATGTGCTGCTCTTCATAATATGGTAAAAGGGCTACAACAGACCATCGAATATCAACATAATTTGAAAGGTAAGTTAGACAAAAAAATAAATCTAAAACAATATGGTGTATCTAAGCACCTTTAAAGATGAGAATTTTTAAATTGTTGACAATAAGTTCCTTTTCATTTGGTCTTCTTAAATTTATCAGCGAAAGGAAGGGCACCTTACTACTGAGTAATACATCCCCAATTATTATGAAATGAATGCCATGCTGAACAGACCAATTCAGTCCTATTCTGACAGGAGCATCAGGGTTTTATAAACTATCATAATCATTCTCTTTATTACTTTCAAATGTTTCAAAGTATATTCGCTCCCAGTACTACTCTTGCCTTCAGTCCCATGTTCAGTTTTGAAGGGTAGATGTTCACTAGTAGTTGCGCAGTAAACACTGTACTCAAAAACTGCAGTGATCACCCTAGCTGTTTTGGCTCAGTGGATAGAGCATCAGCCTGCGGACTGAAGGGTCCCGGGTTTGATTCCAGTCAAGGGCACATGCCCAGGTTGTGGGCTCGATACCCAGCAGGGTGCATGCAGGAGGCAGCCGACCAATGATTCTCTCTCATCATTGATGTTTCTATCTCTCTTTGCCTCTCCCTTCTTCTCTGAAATCAATAAAAAATATATTTAAAAAAATTTTTTTAAACCCTGCAGTGATAATTTCCTGCTCAATTCCTCATCAAAGATACCAAAGAAAACCAACTCACTATGTGTATATAATAAATCCAAAAACAATGTACCATATTTTCCGGCGTATAAGATGACTGGGCATATAGAAAATTTTCCTGGGTTAAAAAGTCGTCTTATACGCCGGAATATACAGTACACTTAAGGCTTTTTCTCCTGGTTTGATACCAAAGGAGAATAACCAATTTTAGAAAAGTGTATTGCAAAATTATTAGAATCCAAGAGATTAAGTGGATTTGGGCTAGGTCAGAGAAAGATTATTTGTCAAATATCAGAATCAGGTGGATCCTACAGTGACACAAAATGCTATTTGAATTTATAACTACTCTAGCCAGAGCAGCAACAACCTTACACCTTAAGTGAGTAGCCATATGTATTTGAAAACCTAGTGTAGAGTCTGGTAGGATGATGGGAAAAAGCATTGCTAACAATAATCACATGTCGACTGCACTACAGTTGAAAGCCAACATAGAGCCAGCCGAAGTATAATATAATAATAATATACCGTATTTTCTGGCATATAAGACTCCTTCTTTTGAGAAGATTTTCCTGGGTTAAAAAGTTGTCTTATACGCCGGAAAATATGATAATATAAAAACAGTAAGGAGATCCTGTTTCTTTAGCAGATGGCTTTAGTTCACAGCTAAGTATGTGGTGCTATTCAGCCTACATATAGATATGCCAAAGCCAGATAATATGCAAGGGCTACAACATTTAGATAGGTTGACCAATTTTCCTGGCAGAGAGAAGACTTAACATTATTAAAATGTCCATTTTCCCGAAGTTAATAAATACATTTAATGCAATTTTAATTAAAATACTAAATTTGGGTGGGAGAGAAGATTGTATACAATAATGTTAAAATTCATTTGACAAAAAAACAAACAAACAACAATAAACAAGAAAACTAAGAGGAATAAGAGGAAAGATAATTTCCATTACCAGATAATAATATGCTCTGAATTTGTTAGAATGAAATTGATATGGTATTTGACATAGAAATTGAAAAATATATCCATGGAAAGAATAGAGAACCAGATTCTAGAAAAGGCCCCAATATTTGTTACTGTAATATTTCAATGTATTGGAAAAAAGAATGGCATTTTAACATATGGTACTAACACAACTAGCTTTCCGTCTGGAGGAAAAGAAAGTTGGACTCTTGCACCACATCAAAAATAAGTTCCAGATGAACAAAAGACTTTAGTGTAAAAGAGAATACAAACTTAAAGGAAAATCTAGGCTACATGTACAATCTAACGGTATGTGCTACTCTTCATAATATGGCAAAACCACTCTGGGAATCTCAGATGCTATATAAGAGAAAAACAGAACTAAAAGACTTTTAAAAACAGAACGAATAGACTTTTTAAAATATATATTTTTATTGATTTCAGAAAGAGAGGGAGAGATGGAAACATCAGTGATGAAAGAGAATCATTGCTTGGCTGCCCCTTGCACACCCCACACTGGGGATCGAGCTTACAACCCAGGCATGTGCCCTGACTGGAAATCGAACCGTGACCTCCTGGTTCATAGGTCAACACTCAACCACTGAGCCACGCCAGCCAGGCAGGACTAATAGATTTTCTTATGCAACAAGAGCACCAACAATAGCAACAAGAAAGGACTTGGCATGTCATTTTGTCATACAGAAGTCAAAAAAATAAATAACTTATTTGAAAACATGATTTCAAATACTAACGTAATTTAATATCTACAATATACAAAGAGCTCTACAAATTGACCAGCAAAGATAAATGAAAAAAGTATAATGGGCAAAAGATATGACTAAAACTATGAGAATGTGTATGTATATATGCATATGTATGATCCAGAGATCAAAAACACAGAGAAAAACACAGAAGGATACACAGTTATACCAGGGGTATGGAGGTGGAGAGAGAAAAAAAGAGGGAGAGGAAGAAGACAGAAAGAAAACAAGAGAGAGGAAAGACTGTGCTAAGAGTATCCCAACATGGATGCAATGATCCTACTTATGTAAAATTATAAAAATGCATGCATAGAAAAATTACAGACTTGAAGGAATGTCTATTTTTAAGAAATAAGTTCTTTGCAAAGTAATATGTATAGTACAATTTTATATTGGTAAAAACAAATGAAACCAGTAGACATGTGTGATGTATTTACATATATATAGCTATTATGCAAAGTGTCCCTCGGGAGTTCGACTGGGAGACCGGGAGTTTGATTGTTCGCTATGATGTCCGCTGACCATCAGGGGGCGGGGCGGAATGAAGGAAGGCCCTGATCGCAGCCAGGCCTAGGGACCCTACCCATGCACGAATTTCGTGCACCAGGCCTCTAGTAGTTGTATAAGCTGGGGAAAAGTAGGGAAGGAAAACACAGGCTCTAAGCATTGATAATTTCAGTGAGGTGATGGGGAGGGGAGAGATCCTTAGCTTCCCTTTAACCACTTTTCTTAGTACCACTCTCTCCTGGTCTCCAGACATTTCCCAATCTCCTTATAGGATAATCTTCCTTTGGCCACACCCAAATGTTTCTCAGAAATGTTCTCAAATGCAGCATCGTAAAGCTTTAGGTTCATTATCTCACTCCTAGAAATCTTCCCCTTTTAATGTTTCCCAAACTGTTGCATATTTTTCACTTACCCAAACCAGAAACCGAAAAGGTGGAGATTCCCCCTTCCCTTCCCCCCGCCCCCCTTTCTCTTTTGCAATCAGCCACTAAAGCTCCTGGTGACTCTGTCATCTAAATCCTTATCTTCATTTTTTCCTTTGTCTCCTACTGCCACTCACCTAACTTAGGGTCCTGTTATTTCTTACTTGATCTGCCTTTTCTGACATCCATTCCTCTAGGGGAGTGGTCGGCAAACTCATTAGTCCACAGAGCCAAATATCAACAGTACAATGATTAAAATTTATTTTGAGAGCCAAATTTTTTAAACTTAAACTTCTTCTAACGCCACTTCTTCAAAATAGACTCGCCCAGGCCATGTTATTTTGTGGAGGAGCCACACTCAAGGGGCCAAAGAGCCGCATGTAGCTCGCGAGCCGCAGTTTGCCGACCACTGCTCTAGGGTCAAAATCCTCCCATTATCCTCTGCACTGCCAAATAATCTTTTTAACTATAATCACTTCACTATTCAAATTTCTCTGTAAAATTCATTGATGACTCCATAAAGTAAAATTTAAAGTCAGACCTCCTACTAGGCTATGGCCCCAACCTACTTAACACACCTTCCTCATAGTTTACTCAAACAGTGCTGTACTTTAATTGTCACTTTCCCATGCGTGCTGCGCTCACCCCAGCCCACAGTCTTCTGAAACCCCCCTCCCACCTGGGGTGAGCCTTAGCATTTAAGTCTCAGCTCAGATGCCTCCTCCTCAGTATACTCTCTCCTGACCTCAAGCTGACCTGGGCTTTCCTCCCACAGGTCCCACGTACTGCAGACACACTGCCGCTGCAGGGCGGCCATGGCACATCACAACTACTTACACATCTCTCTCACCACAGGCTGCACGATTTGAAGAATGATAATATTTTTGTTTCACCATCCCAGTCTCACGCACTCTGTGCACATGCAGTAGATGTGTAATAGATACTGTTTTCAAGGGTTGAGTACATACATGAATGGAAACTTGAAAGGTTACATATGTTCCCATATAATTGAAAGGTGCTGTATATTAGGATGCTCTTTGCTGGTCTTTACACAGGTAAAAATGAACAACTGAAAAGAAATGCTGATCTTATGAAAGAAAAGTTAAAATCTCATGAACAGGTGAGTGTATGTATCTTTGTATCAATCAAGTCCCTGTAGAGCATTTGTCTTCTTAAATTAGAAAAAAAAAAGTGGTTGTTTTCATTAATAAAGACAGCCAAAATATAGAGTAAATATATGTGTGTGTGCCAGAATTTGTAATAACTTAAAATTTTTAAAGAAATAAAAATTTTGAGGACTCTAGTCTTCTTGCAGACTGAAATGTACTAATATGTCGCTTGTGCTTTTTCTTTCTACCAAAAAAAATGCAACTATATTTTGTTACATATTTTTTAATTATGTTAATAGTTTTTACTCTAGAGTATATATACTCTATTAGCACTTTTGAACTTTTTTACTGCAAAGTAAATGAGTCTTTAATCTTTATGACTTGAGTAATATGTTACAATTTTATTGCACCATTTAAATGAAGGGAGTACTTAACCACCAATTAATTCTCTCCCAGGGCCACCATACCCTCTGTTACCTTTTCTTTCTTCCCATAAGAACAGCACAGTGTTAGCAACTATAGAACACATACACAACACAGTGACTAGAACGTAAGGTGCTTGGTAAATGTCAGTTCCCACCCCTCTGCCCTTTGGGAGGTTTATTACACTAATTAGTCTCATCTCCCGAGAGCCAATATGTCAAACTCTGGCCTAAGATTTCCAAAATTCTAGTTGGATATGTATCAAACTTAGAACTTCAGTTGGAAGGACCATCTCTAAATTCAATCTGGTTCCTCACTCGAGGAGCCTCTGAAGAAACACTGTCTAATTCTAAAGCCCTGCAGGGCTCCTAGGTATCACTCAGAGGAAATAACTGGCATCTGGCGTGCTCTTGGAAAATGCTGTCTCTCATCATCAATTCTGAGACAATTTAAACATCTCTGGAATATATCCCATTGTTTACTTTCCCCTTCCCTTTATCCTTTTTCCTTATTCTTTCCCATCCTTTCCATAGCTGGCCTTTAGAGCTCAACAATAGATAGTGAAGTCAGAGTGTAATTGGGGTAGAGAGAAGGGGGAGAAATGTTTGCCTCTTTTCTCGTCTCAGGTGTCAAGCCATAGCATACTACTTTTTCTAGAGTACCATAGGGATTTTCAGAGGGTGGAAATTGATGAGAAAATACCACAGCCCAAGATTCTGCACTTCTAAATTAGCTACTGTCAAAGCAAACTGAAGATGACCTCAATCCAATGAGAATTCTCTAGTACAAAACCTCCAGGCACATTCAAAACATGAAAAACCACTACCCAGAAACAAACTCTGGAGGTACTTAAAAGGCATATTATGGGCCTGGGAGAGGTTTTGTAACTTGTAGACAGAGAATCCTTAAGTTTTATAAAAACAAAATACAACCAGCCGCTATTCCTTGGCATTTAAGGTTCCCAGAAGGCAACCAAGAATAACTTGTTGGGACTTGGTCCCTTAGAAAGAGGAAGGACTGGCCCAGGCTGAAGTGGGGGAGAAGAATCCAGTGCGATAGCCCAGCCCAGACACAGATAGTCTCCATGCCTGGGGGTGGGAGTGAAAACCCTGGGTCTTACCAATTAACGGAAGTATTCCACTTAGTGATGGCATCTTCAGATGGCGAAGTCAATGGGGAATGAAAAGATAGATAGGTTTGTCTCTTGTTTCTCAGAGCAGTAACTGCTTAGTGCACCCAGTTGAGTCAGGAGTAGTTTATGAAAACCACTCAGTAGTTGCCCACCTTGGAACCTAGATACGTGCATATGAAGAATGTCAATTCATGAGATTCACCCAAATTCACCTGCAAAGCTTTAATCAAAGTCAGTGTTTGCATAGGTTTGGCCATTCCTGCAAATTGCCTGGCAGGGTAAGTATCACAGTATGAATCTGGACTAGATCCCCTTGAACTTGTGTAACCTGGACAGATGTACCTCTATGTTTAATCATAGCCATCTAAGCCAGGAGAACTGGATTATTTTACCTCTTCAATATCACTGAATATCTATTAAAAGCTGTGCTGTGAACCCTTTCTGAGGAGAAAGTTCATCAGTACATATGCACAGATATCTATAATAATAAAAGCATAATATGCTAATTAGACCAGACGTCCTTCCGACGACCTTCCAGACAAAGCCTGGGCTGCAAGGGAAGCCCGGGTCCTGAGTGCCAGAGGGCAGCCAGTGCTGGAAGCCTGGGAAAGGAAGGCCTACTCTTGCATGAATTTCGTGCATCGGACCTCTAGTGTATGTGTAATTTTACGTACAATTTTAGGAAATAAATGGATCCTCAAAAGCCCATTTACTGGGTCTAAGCTAAGAATTTCTCACTTAATTTTTTAAATTTATCTTTATTGTTGAAAGTATTGCAGACGTCCCCCCTTTTTTCCCATTGATTCCCTCCACCCTGTACCTGCTCCTCCCAGGCCTTCACCACACTATTGTCTGTATTTATGAGTTATACATTTATGTTCTTTGGTTAATCTTTTCCCACTCCCACCCCCACTCCCGCCTCCCCTCTGAGATTCATTCTGACTTAATTTTTATTGGCACTCTCACTCATTCAACAAATATATATCAGGAGAGAGACACTAGGAGGCGGGCATACAACTGTGATTCAAAGCGAAGCCCCTGTCTCAGTGTTCAGAGGCTTTTCTTGACCACTTGCCTTCATTGCTGTCTCTTTATTACTACCTTCTTCACTATTCTTCCCACTGTCCTTTCCTCTGCCTACATCTTGGGCCTGTGAGTGATTTCTTTATGTGGGGACATACCACTGGGAAAATTGTGAATTTTATCTTTGGGGACTTTCTCTTTTGTGGCCTACTTAATGCCCCTCTCCATATTAGCATAATATGCTCCCACAACCTAGGAAGCAAATCTCAGGCACCTGCTGAGCACGTCTCAAATCCCAAATCCATCCTATTCTAGCCTCCCCTTATAAAGCTAATCTTTACAATGGGTAATGCTTACTCTCCTTCTGGGAATTATTGATGTTTGTATACTTTTTAGATACAGAAGTTCATCCCACATTCATAAGGATTCGTCCTACTTTAGGGTAAGCTGGCGGTCTATGGAATAGTACCTACCATTGGCTCTGAGGTATAACTTTGGCTTTTATTGGACCTATTTTAGTACTGTCATGGTGTTTATTCATAAAATGAAAGAAAATGTTTCAAGCATCTATGAAATGCCCAACACTAGTGATGAGTATTCAGAAAGCAAAAGTGAAAAGACATGGTCTCTAGATGGTCTCTGTCTCCTCGGACCAGAAATTGGTCCTTCTGAAAGCTGATTGAAACTGAACAATATCTTTCCCTTCTAGATATGATTACATATCAAAAATTAATATAAATTTGACAATTTCACCTTTCTAATTAATCAAAAGTAGCATGCACATATTTAAATTGAAGAATGAATATATTTTAACCTTTAGGAATATAAGAATAGCATTGCCAAACTTATAAGTGAAATGAAAATCAAAGAGGAAGGACATAAGACAGAATTAAGGAAACTTTGTCAGGATATGCAGAAAAAAGGTAAGTTTTTATTTTTAATTTACTGAATTCTAAGGTATCATAAAACAATTCAAATGCATATATTAATTTTTCTTGAATGAACACTGCCTTGATGTATTTTAATTTAGGTTTTGTACCTAAATTATGTGATATAAATTACAACATATCTAAATTGGATTCACAGTGTTTGCACTTAATATTATTTTCTATGAAACAATGTATAAAATTAATATAAAATATATAATTCATAACTTTGATATTTACATACTCAGCATGTTGAATATCATTTCACTAGTGAAATTTTCTTCCTTCAGTAAAGCAGATCTTATGAGCCTATGTTGAGAGTTAAGTAGTTTCATAAGGGTGTTAAAAGTCTTCCCTTTTTAAAATTTATTTAATTTTATTTTATTTTTCTTTATTGATTAAGGTATTACATATGTGTCCTTATCCCCCCTTTGCCCCCACACACACATACTCATGCCCTCAACCTCCTGGTGTCTATGTTCATTGGTTAGGTTTATAAGCATGCATACAAGTCCTTTGGTTGATTTGGTTGATCTCCTCCCTTACCTCCACCCTCCTCTACCTTCCCTCTGAGGTTTGACAGTCTGATCGATGCTTCTCTGTCTCTAGATCTGTTTTTGTTCATCAGTTTATGTTGTTCATTCTTAGTGATACCTTATTTATGTACATTATGCAAAAATCAACTTGAAATGGATGACTGGTCTAAATGTAAACCTGCATCTATAAAACTGCAGAAAGAGTGCATAGGAGATAATCTTTGCAACATTGAGTTAGGTACAACTTCTTGGAAAGAAACAAAAAGCACAAATAATAAAGAAAAAAATCTAAATTGAATTTCATCAAAATTATTTATTTCTGTCTTTCAACATTGTTAGCAAGATGAAAAGACAGGCCACAGACTGGGAGATAATACTTGCAAATGCATATCTGCTAAAGGACTTATATCCAAAATAAAAAGAGCTCTAACAACTCAATAATAAGTCAAACAACTCAACAAGAAAATGGGCAAAATATTTGAACAGTACTTCCCCTGAGATATACAGATGGAAAATAAGCATTGAAAACATGTTCAACATAATTAGTAAGCAGCAAAATGCAAATTAAAACTATAATGAGATACCACTTTGAACCTTTAGAAATACTAAAATGTTAATCCTATATAATAAGAGAGGAATATGCTAATTATCTGTTACACCATAACGTCACAACCAATCTACAAGTGGTGGAGAGCTACAGGAGGGCAGGGCAGCTAGCTATAAGCAGCAGAGAGCTACCAGCGGCGGTGGGTGGGTGGCTAGCTGAGGCAAGCGGCAGCGAGCTACTCGCGCATGGATTTGTGTGCAGGGCTACTAGTATATATATATATATATGAATGTGCAGCTACTGGAACTCTGAGTCCTTATTGGTGGGACTATAACATTAAATAGCCACTTTAAATATGCAATTTCTTCTGGCCCTCCGAGAAGCAGATAATTAGAAAAATCCCTATATGTTTGTAAATTATTTCTGAATAACCTGTGGATCAAAGAAGAAATCCTAAAGGGTTTTTAACTGAATTATATAGATTACATTTCAAAACTGTGGCTCAGCCCATGTGGCTCAGTAGTTGAGCATCAACCCATGAACCAGGAGGTCACAGTTGGATGCTTGGTCAGGGCACATGCCCAGGTTGCAGCTCAATTCCCAGTAGGGGGCATGCAGGAGGCAGCTGATCAATGATTCTCTCTCATCATTGATGTTTGTATTTCTCTTTCCCTCTCCCTTCCTTTCTCCCTAAAAAATCAATTTTAAAATATTTTTTAAAAAACTGTGGGCACAGATAAAGTTGTGTTTATGGGTATATTTACAGGCTTAAATACAAATATTGGAAAATATTTAAATCAATTATCTAAATACCTATATCAAGAAGTTAGGGGGGAAATATCAAACTAAGCCTGAAGAAATTAGAAAGAAGGAAGTCAGATATTACTGAAATTACAAACATATACATAATAAAGAATCAGATCAAAAAATTTTTGAAAAATAATGAAATTGATTAACTCCCATCTAGACTGATCAAGAAAAATAAATGGAGCAAGTACAATTAACCAATATCCGAAATGAGAAAGAGAAAATAATTTTAAACTTTAAAAAGTGAATGAACTCCATAGTTAACTGTATAAGCGAACATCTTTATGTTAATAAATTTGAAATTTTTTATGAATTAGACATTTTTGAAGAATCAAAAGCACACTGAAGGAAATAGAACATCTGAATGGTTCTATCTCCATTAAAGAAATTAAATCTATAATAAATACTTTTCCCACAAAAAGAACTCCAGGCTCAGGTGGCTTTCCTGGTGAAATTCTACCAAACATCCAGGAAAAGTAATGCCAACCTTACACAAACTCTTGCAGAGGGTGAACAAACAAACGAGAGGGAACATTTTCTAGTTCATTTCATAAGGCCAACAGAATCTTGATAACAAAAGCTTTCAGGGTAATCCTATATAATAAAAGGCTAATATGCAAATAGACTGAACTGCAGAACAACTGAACAACTGGTCGCTGTGACATGTGCTGACCACCAGGGGGTGCGTGCAGAACATGGTGGGCATCACAGAAGGCAGCAGAGCACAGAACATGGCAGATGACGGCCGCAGCGGGATGTTGGAGCAGGTGAACGGGGGTGCCGGTTGCTGTCATTGGGGTGAGCTTCTGGTGGTTACTGAAAATTCTTTGGTCCCATGTGCCATGGTCCCACCTGGCACTCACACCTGCTGCTGATGCCAGCCCCGCTCGCACCTACTGCCAGCACCGGAGCTGCCGCTCACACCTGCTGCCCTCAGTGCCATCAGCAGTGCAAGTGGCAGCTGCTGGCCCCAATCACCCCTGAGGGATTCTCCACCTCCCCCTACTCCTGAGGGGTGCTTGGGGCAGCAGGCGCCGCTGCACCCACTGACGGCACCAGCCCCAATAGCTCTGCACCAGCCGTCAGCGGGTGCAAGCAGGGCCAGTGCCATCAGCGCGTGGGAGCTGTGGCGGCAGGAGCGGGGCTGCTGGCAGAGAGGTGACCTGGGGCTGCAGTGGGAGGGGCCGGGCAGGGGCGCAGAGGATGGGCTGAGACCCACCCCTGTGCCCACCACAGCCTCATGGTCCACAGTTCCTTTCCAGGTGCACAAATTCATGCACTGGGCCCCTACTTGTGATAAAGAAAACCACACACCTGTCCTCTAATATAGTGTCTGAAGATGGATCCATTTCATGTTGTAATCACAGCTGCTATGCATTGTGTCTGCAACAATGCTGCCTCCAAGGCACATACTGAGTACAGGCTGAGACCAGGTGGAGTTTGGAAAACTAAATATACTCTTACTAAAGGCCTGGTGCACGAATTTTGTGCACCAGGGTGGGGGGGTCCTTCAGTCCGTCCTGTACTCTCTCCAATCCAGGACCCCTGTGGGATCAGGCCTAAACCAGCAGTTGGACATCCCTCTCGCAATTCAGGACCGCTGGCTCCTACCCACTCACCTGCCTGCCTGCCTGATCGCCCCTAACCATTCTGCCTGCCTGTCTGATGCCCCTAACTGCCCTCCCCTGACTGCCTGATCACCCCTAACTGCCTCTGCCTGCCTGCCTGATCACCCCTAACTGCTCCCCTGCCGGCCTGATCGCCCCTAACTGCTCCCCTGCCTGCCTGATCACCCTTAACCGCCTCTGCCTGCTGGCCTGGTCACCCCTAACTGTTCTCCCCTGCTGGCCTGATTGCCCCTAACCGCCTCTGCCTCAGCCCCCGCCACCATGGCTTTGTCCGGATGGATGTCCGGAAGATGTCTGGTCTAATTAGCATATTACCCTTTTATTAGTATAGATGGACTTTGCCCCACCCCAGGATAAGATGGGGTCTTAGTACTAGGCCCTGCTCCTAAATCCTGAATATGGGTAAGGCTGACTGGTGAAGATAGGAAAAGAGCCTCTAGACAGAGAGAAAATAAACTCTGAGACATACAGAGGGAGAGGCATGGGAAATGCAAGGGAATCATAGCTCCTTTTCTACCTTTTCTTTGCATTACACAGAGAGGTTCAGCAAGAGAGAGGCCAAAACCTGTGGGTAGGTCTGGATTCTTTACCTCTTGAATTGTCCCACTGGGGCAATGGGAAGTGGTTGAAAGCTTTTGACACAGTGATGGCCATGCTTAGAGGTACACTTTAGGAAGACTAGCCTGGCAACAGTGTTCAGAGAGATGGAGACTGGTGATAGAGAGTCTAGACACAGAGTTCAACTGAGGAAAAGTGAGGCCTGAAACTAAAAAGGTCGCGGGTTCGTTGTGGATGGAGGCCCCTTATCTGGGGGGCTTGTTGTAGACCAATGGACTCTCCTTTCTCCCTAAAGGAAAGTTCCTTGAGGTTCCCATCTTGGATGGTACGGCATTATTTATAGGAATAGGGAAATTCAGAGGAGGAAATTTGATGAAACAAAAACATGAATTGAATGTCAGAGAGGCCAATTATATGGAACAGGGTATAGCAGGTGCTTGGTGTGGCTCTAGAGTCATCCAGGAATTTGGGGTCTTTCTACCTAGAAACCTAGGCTTTGTATCCGTCTTTAGCCACTGAGCACTGCATGCGGTTTAGCCTCTTTAATCTCTAGGCCATTGTTGCTTAAGGGTACAAATCAGTTTATTTGTTTAAAACGCATTCAATGGGTGACTTCTGTGTTTCAAGCATTTTGCAAAGGCTTGTCAAAAATATCTAAAAGGTATGCTGCACATAGTTTCTAAAATACTGTGTGTTTTTATTAATAAAATTTACTTTCTCGGGTATCATTTAAAAAACTAAAAACTATAAGCTTATAAGATTTTTTAAATTTAAGGTGAATTAATTTTATTTACTTTGTTTTATTCAGTCGAATTAAATGAAGAAAAGAATAAAGAACTGGTAAAGAAAATGGAGATGGAAATTTCAGAGTTAAATGCAAAGTTAAGAATTCAAGAGAAGGAAAAACAAACTGAAATAATCAAACTACAGCTAGAGGTAAATGTTTAAGACTTCTACATTTGAGGATGCATGCCTTAATTTAGACCATACTTTGGGCATTTTTTATCACAGTGAGATAAATTCAGGAGTAGCCTTCATCGCGTGCAATGCTCAGACTCGGCAAATGTCAGCTACGCTGCCATTCAACACTTGGCCTGAAGGTGGAGCTCTTCAGTCGTTCAAACGTCCTGGTTTCTAAAGAAGTGTTGTTTCCTCTGAGGGGGTCAGGTAACTCAGAGATGACCTGCATTTTACAGCTGAGTCCAGGCAGACTTCATAGGACTGATCCCCCACTCCCCCCCCCCCGCCCCAGACACACACACACACACACACACACACACACACACACACACACACAGTGGGGAGTGTCTCTAATCCTTAGCATTACTCTCTTCTCCACAGAAATGGTGGAAACATGTAGAAATTCCTCTCTTTACTCAGGATAAAAAGAGACAAATGTCTCCCTAATAAATGTGTAGAATATCATAGAAGCAGACAAACCAAACTTTTTTTTTATTTAAATGAACTTCAAATAGGGCATCTGGAAGGCTGAGGTTCTAGTTCTTGACTGGAGAGCCCTTCAGTAGGTTCCTTAACCAGGTGTCAAAATATATAAAGATACAAATATTTGACAATATATTTGTTCCTGAAAGCTTTTTCTAAATTTTACTAATCTCCCTTTTCATCATTTTTTATCACATTCCCCCATCCTGACTCCCACTTGACCTTATGGTGTCATAATTCACCATTAGTTAAGATCACTTTCATGTTCCAGCTAGATTAGTATCCTGGGGGTTATTGGTAAGGTACAGTGTTGAAACGTGTATAATCATTAAGCAAAAGATGGCTATGTTGACTTCAGAGGCGCTTTGTGATTGCTACTGCCTTCCATCAAGTGAACCCACACACCACAGAAAGCTGAGTGGGCAGCTGAGATACAGAGGAACTGCCATTAACTTCCCATCCCTTGATTGGGGTGTGCATTTTGCCATCCGGACCCTGTTAGCCCAAGTCTGTTGTGTGACTGACAGAACTCTTCCTGCTGTTTATCTTCATTGTCATGATCCATTTCTCTCCCCAACCCAGAACACAATCTCATAGACAGTTTATTCTTAGTCCACAGGGAGGCTGCACTAAACTCAACCTGAAGGAGAAGTTATAATGGGAGATTTTGCCCAAAATAAGGCCTGTAAGAATGACCTTACGAGAATTTGTTTTTAAAACCTGTCTCAGTTTAATGTCAAATTAGCAAGAGTTCAAACTAAATCAACAAAAGCAAATCCAAATTCTGTTATTCCGTCTCAAAATCTGTACAGAGGGTATATGAGTTTTCTCCCATGACTGTTAGTTAGCCTACATTTTCTTTACAAAAACACTTTGCCCAGCCGGCGTGGCTCAGTGGTTGAGCGTTGACCTGTAAGCCAGGAGATCACAGTTCGATTACCCATCGGAGCATATGCCTGAATTCTGGGCTTGATCCTCAGTGTGGGGCGTGCAGGAGGCAGCTGATCGCTGGTTCTCTCTCATCATTGATGTTTCTCTCCCTCTCTATCCCTCTCCTTTCCTCTCTAAAGTCAATTAAAAATATATTTTTTTAAAAAAAAAAGCACTCAAAGTAATGTGGAATATTATCTCACTTTAGGTTAACTAGATTCTCAACCCTCTTAACTAGATACTTAACCCTGCATGATAGAAACATCTGATATTCTAAGAAGAGATGATGCTAACCCCACCCAGAATCTCTAGGGTAGTGCCCAGTATTGGGCACTTTTAAAAAGCTCCCCAGGTAATCTTAGCATGCAGCCAGGGTTAATCTTGTTTGGGTGTTCTTTGCTCTTTCTTAAACGAAGACTTTTCTATCTTCTGTTACACTGAGAATATACTTAAACTAGAGGCCCACTGCACAAATTCATGCACCAGTGGGATCCCTTGGCCTGGCCTGCGGGATAGGACCAAAACCGGCTCTCTGGCATCCCTTGAGGGGTCCCGGATTGTGAGAGGGTGCAGGCCAGGCCAAGGGACCCCACCGGTTCATGATCGGGGCAGGGGAGGGACACAGGAGTTTGGCCAGCTGGGGAGGGACCACAGGAGGGCTCCAGGGCATGTCCAGCCCATCTCACTCAGTACCTATCGGCTGGACCCCAGCAGCAAGGTAACACTGGTTGGAGCATCTGCCCCCTGGTGGTTAGTGCACATCATAGCAAGCGGTTGAGCGGCCTTAGCCTATCATTAGCATATTACGCTTTTAATTGGTTGAATGGCTGACTGGTCAACCGGATACTTAGCATATTAGGCTTTTATTATATAGGATTACAGATTAAATGTCAAAAGATATAATGGATTGTATTTATAATTATGGAGACAATTTTTTCTAATTGTTTAACTAGAATGTTCCCAATAACTTTCTTTTTAAACTTGATTCAGTTTGATGCCAAACTAGCAAGAGTTCAAACTAAACCAAAATCATATCCAGATTCTACTGTTTTGCCACAGAGTATCTACAGAAGGGTAAGTTTTTCTTCCATGCTTAGGAAAATAAAGTTTCTTAGTTTCCTTCCATAAAAGTTGTCAGTATTTACTAGCAATATACTTAATACTTTTTCTTAAAATATATCACTTAATCAGAAAGATTAGATTTTGAATAATCTTTAAAGGTCACTTTCAATTTAAACTTATAAGTCTTAGTGATTAATTAAAACACTAGAGAAGTCCTCTGACTCTGGATGGTCTAAAGAATTCTGTGATGTATTTTGAACTAACATGGACTGACTTCTGAAGCTATTTCAGCACACAGTAGATTTCTTTTTGCTCAGCTCCTTCTTTATTTATGCTTTACAATTTCAAGTTCTATAGGGAGAAGGGAACAAACTAAAACAAATGGTGCTAATGTGTATTTTTGCATCCTTATGCCAATTTTACTCCCATTAAGTCCTATAAAAACAAAATTACACTTTTTGAAATGTAAGGTCTTTTTTGAATACCTGCTTCTATTTAAACTAGAACTTTAGTTTTTGTTGTTATTTTGTTCCTTGTACTTAATCTTATTCTTTTTGAATTACAATAGCAAAATTTTTCTGCTTCATTTAGAAGCTTCAACATCTTCAAGAAGAAAAAAACAAGGAGATTGCAGCTCTTCGTAACACCATTCGAGACCTGGAGCAGCGCCTCTCCGTTGGCAAGGATCCTCACCTTAAACGTAGACGGTTTTAAGGCCAGCAGTTAATTCATTTGTTGCTATTTAACTTCTTTAAAAGCCATTGAAAATTTTACTTCTGTTGTCAATATAATAAACTGCCTAAATAATAACAATGAAAGAGACAGCTTTAAACATTTTAAATTGAGTTTATTGAAATAAATCCACACTTTGGCCAACTGTACACTGCATTCTTACTTAATAGTATTAACCATAACGGAGTTCAGGCTCATAGGATTGAGTTTACCTAGTGAGCCATCATTGACTATGGAAATACTTACTCAGCAATCAAGAGCTAGACAACATTCTTTTCTCTTTCCCCTTATATCTTTCAAGACAGGCATTCTCAAGTCTTAAAGAGTTTTATACAATGCAAGGTAAAGAAAACAATAGATAAAGCCTTCTTTCATAGGTGATAATAAAATTTAAGATTTGAGTCTTAGATATAAAAAAGTATAAATGGATATTTAAAATGTAGTCAGTAGCAAGGTACTCATAGGTTAAGTAGCAAGAATTCACTACAGTTAAAACTGTAAGATTGAAAAGACAAAGGTAACATTGTTTTGAGAATTAAGAAAAAAAAATGGAAAGCATGTCTTTGTTGTTCTTCCTCCATTCTAAATTGCTAACTATCCAACAGAAACCCCTAGGTCATAGTTTATGTTCCTGTTCTCATTAATGCAAGTAGAATGCTGGAAAAAGAAAAAGAAAGACAGACTAACCAAGCGCTGCAATCACCTTTCAGTGGCCCTCTAATGAAAAAAAATTGGTTTGGGTCAAATTTTTCTGTGGCATAAATCTTAAAATTTGGAAGCCAATATCGTAGATTTCTTCATGTTTGCACAAATCCAATTCCTTTTATCATTATTTATTAAGTAGTCTATAAATATGCTAAGTGAAATTGTGTCTAGACTGACTTGGGAGTATATCCTAGTTTAGATATTTAGTTTGAAGGTCACTGTCACATTTCTGCCTCAGTTTTTCAGCTTCAGGTGGTGCTGGCTTCTGTGGGCTCGAGCTGACCTGCCTGTCAGGCAGCGGGAGGCAAGCGTCACTGTCAAGACTCAATGACGTTCTCCTCCTCGGCCCAAAGCCCCAATCAGCTGCATAAAGAGGGGAGGGCTTCTCTACACTGTCAGGTGATTGCGGACCCTGTGCGCTCAAATGCCAGGTGGCGACAGTGTCAGCATCAGCTGCTAGCGGCTGACTCTGACTCTCTGGGCAACTTTCAGAGTAACTGGTTTATACACCTCTTTCCTCAGAGTTTCTTCTGTGGAGAAGAGAGTGGTAAACTTTCACTTCCTGGCTCGTCTCAGTGCTCGGGGTGACCCTGTTTTTGGGGGCCCTTGAGCTTCAGGTGGTGGTGAAGACCTGGAAGAGGGTCATGCTCAGACGCGTTTGGTGCCGCTGGCTGCTGGTTCTCGGAGAGCTGGGCAATGGGAATGTGTTGATGCCCATGCTTGTGATGGTGATGATGATGGTGATGGTGGTGGTGATGGTGTTGTGGCTCCGGAGCCTCCATGGTTTTTCTCACAGGAGCCAAAGACAAATTCTTACAGAAGTCTTCATCTTCCAGTGTCTGAAACAAATTTATCAATCCCTCATCAACACATGTATAGATTCAGCGTGAATGCACGAAAAATGATTTGCAGGGCTACCATGAAACTCCAACTAGTTCACTAGGATGGAACTGGCTTTGTGTGTTGGGAAAGAAATCTCAGGAACGAGTAGAAAACTTATCCCATTTCAAAGTAAATGGCATGATCCAACTGCAGGATGGCAGACAGCTAAGACCTTGGGAAAAGCTGAATGCCTCACACCCTTGCTCCATGAAGTCCTTCCCTGGGCCCCACTCCAGTTCAGGAAACACATTGTGGTCGCGCTTTGCCGTCTCTATGCTCTTGCGTGAACCACACTCAGGATTTTACACTGACGTGCCTTTATGTTGGCTGAGTTCTCACTTACACTCTCACAGCATCATTTGCCAGTAACTGAAACATGTGATCTAAGTTGTTTTTCACTCTCTAAACTCTAGACCAAAGCGGCAATTATGGATCTTGAAAAGATGTCTTAAAGAATAGGTTACATGACAGGGAGTGTGTGTGATGATAAAAATTCCTGTTGCAGTTTCTTTTTAGTACACCGACACTGACTAGCTAAATTGGTCATGAAACATTAACTTATTTCGATAACTCTTTAAAGATCCCCTCTTTTCGCCCAGTAAAAATCATTGAGGGACATACCGTGAGAGAGCAGTTTCCACATTTCTCTTCACAGTAAGCAATCTTAATGGCCTGCTCCACGTACGGGAGCTCTAGGATGGAGAAAGGCAGGCCAAGGTGATACACAAGGCGGCCACACCTGGAAGAAAGGACAAAGACGGCATCATCACAATGTTCTCTATCGTGCTCCTACCCCAGTGGGGTTGAAAGAAGGCTGTGTAGGGTCAGGGGTCTCATAACTAAGACAGGTCGGCCTTCAGGAATGGTTCTTCGGCGGGTCTCAAGCTCCCTGGCGCTCAGCCAGCTCAGGTCAGAGCAAGATGCAGTGAGTCTACCACTAGCTTTTAGAAATGTTACAGACATATCGCTATGAACAATATCAAAACTGTAGTCTAGCCATTGTGACTTGATCAAATACAATTTGTAATTGACCTAAAAATTCTACCCATGCCCAAACCACTGACATCACAAATTAATTTCTGCAAGTCATATGTGCCGCTCACAGCTGCTAAGGCAGCACAAAGTCCACACAAGAAGTCACAGCCTAACAAAACATCCTAGAGTCTTGGTCAGTGGTCCATATATACTAATAATAGAGGAATATGCAAATTGTCCAGGACGCTGTCACAGTAACAACCGATCAGCAAGCTGCACACGCAGCAGGTGCGGGTGGGCAGGGACTTGCAGCGTTGGGGCCGGGGCCTCAGTGGGGGCCTCCATGCGCCTGCACCAGGGGAGGGCCTGAACAGCAGCCGCCGCGGCTGGCAACCAATCAATGTGTCCCTCTCACATTGATGTTTCTCTTTGTCTTTCCCTCTCTCTTCCATGCTCTCTAAAAATCAATGGGAAAATATCCTCAGGGAGGATTAAAAAAAGAAAAGAAAGAAATGTCATATCCTATGAAAGAGACATCTTGAAAACGCCTAAATAAAGTTGTCATTTTTTTGTGGTGAAGGGACTGGAGTCCATGTTGATGAAAACACCTTGGCAACTGCGAGGGCCAAGGGCTGGCAGGTGCGGCGGCTGGCAGTGGCAGTGGCAGCAGCAGCGGGGTGATGGGGGCGGCACCTTCCCCTGATCAGCCTGGTGGCCTCCCACTGTGGCTTAGGCCTGCTCCACAGGGGCCTCCATGCCCCTGTGGGGGCAGGTCTAAGCCATCAGTAGGACATCCCCTGAGGGCTCTCGGACTGTGAGAGGGGGCAGGCTGGGCTGAGGGACCCTCACCCAGTGCACGAATTTTCATGCACCGGGCCTCTAGTTTGGTAATAAAATAAAAGCAAGGGTCTTATCTCAACTCAATTTCTATTAAATTAAATACAAGTAGGCATCTTTAATTTCTGGTAGTGTGTATGGATCTGTGTGGGTGCATGTGTGTGTACGTACATACCTGTCATATATGAGGAAGTCATCTTTATTTCCATTTAAGAGAGTCCATACATCTGTTTGGTTTTCTTCTTGTTGATAAACAGGAATATGCTCTGAAACCTCATTTTTAAGATGATTATATTTTAATCGAGAAAAGAGTCCTTGATGATTAACAATAACATAGGAGATGTTAGAAAAACCTTCTTTCTCCAGCTTTACTCGCAGGTCTTCCAAACTAAAATATTTGGGGAAAATACCAAAAAAAAAAAAAAAGGAGAGAGAGAATAATCTCACTTAATTTTATTAGTGACTTATCTCTTTCTCCTCACTCTTTGTTTTCTACATGAAACACTCTTACTATGTTTTACTTACTCATACTCCTTCTTTATATTGTTGTAAAGGACTAAAACTTGCACTTTTTTAATTATTTACTGAGCACTTGTGCCAGTTAAAACCTTATACTAAATGCTTGCACAAACATGAGTTCATTTTGTTCTCAAATTAATCCTATGAAGTGTATATTTTTAATCCATCTTACCAAGAATTCTACCCAGTCAATATCTGGCAAGTAACCCAACAAATATTTTTACACATATTTGTTATATAGATTTAACAAACTTATGTAAATTTACATGCTTGCTAAATGACCCAAGACCTTTGTGGCAAGTCTAGTGTTCCTTCTACCCTGGCGAAGCCTTCATCTTTGTTTGCTACCTTGAAATGACTAAGGCATTTGCAGAGTACATTCTAGAACATTTCCATTACACAAATAATACCTATTTAGTAGGACAGTATAAAATACAGGTCCACAAAAGGAAGAAAAAATTGTTATAGTCCCAGGAAAATGACTGTAAACATTTGGTGTATATCCTCCTATTCTTTTTTCTTCTAGCATGTTCTATCCAAAGATGTATGGTTTTTCAAAAAATGTGATTTCATAAATATATTGTTTCTATTTTTACTTTACTTTATGCCTGTGTGTATTTAACAGAGTTTCCCTGAAGAAGTCCCAGACCCCAGCAAGTCCATCTTACCTAGCGGCCTGCTTGAGGCAGAAGGATCAGCTGGCTTGCAAAAGGGCAACCAGGGCCACGGAGCCAGAGGCGCTCAGCATGGGGTCTTGCTCCCCTATGCTCCAGGCCGGAGGTGGCTTACAGAAGGGGCTTTGCCCCTGGCTCTCCGTGCCTCCCCAGGGGAGGAGACAGAGAGCCAGGGCGAACCCCAGGCTTCTCCACATTGCTGGGCTTGTCCTGAAAAAGAGAAGGGCTTTCGGTCATCTTCATGGAAGGCTTCGGTCCTGAGCAGGCATGTCTGTAAGTCCAGTATAACTCTCTTTCCTCTAAATACGTAGCCCTGGATCCTGTCACCATGTTGTTGGGCTCATGCACCAAATCTTCTTTGACAGGTGAAAAGGTCAGCCAGAGGCAGGGTAGGTGTCCAAGCACCCCTGAACTGTCCAGCTTAGCGAGATGCTGCAGGCAGCACGCCATGGAGATGTGCCTGAAAGGGAGCCAAACCCGTCCCCAGGAGACAGTGCATGGGACAGTTTGAGACTCTGGCCGCCATAACTAAGTCACATTCTGTAAACACGGTTTGATTTTTGAGATACACTAAGTGGTGATTGCTTCTTTCCACCCTTGACCAATCTAAGAAAGGAAGGGGTACATCGGGGATTCTGCACAGAAATGACAAAAGCATGAAACGAGGAGGTGGCAGTGAGGGCAGCCACCACCATGGAGGTGGCTCACGGGGGGCCCTTAGCTCTTCAGGGGCAAGCCTTCTGTATTTGTAAATCTCTTGGGTATTGTTGCGCTTGTTTTTACAAGTCTAATGCTCTGCCGATATTAAAGGATCTGAATGTCTTCAGATGGAAAGCTACCTGCCACATCCAAGGTAAGTATGGACCAAGGGAAAAACCGTACTGAGGAGAAAGGCTGCATAGCCACTGCCCCCTGTGCCATTAAGACTCACTGAAATCGGCGCTCAATTAGCCTGTTGGCTGCAGATACTTCCTGAAAGTTCCTGGGACTCGATGACACATTCCTGGGTAAAAAGGTGCCCTCTCTGAATAGGGGAGTTAAATGCCTGACCGGAAATATTCCCAATGCCAGGGCTAGCTCTCTCAGCAGACAGCCACGGATAAAACAGGCGACTTGTAGAGAGGTGGTGAAGAAAGGAACACATTCAGCAGAGATGAGCAGAGAAAGAAAAATCCACACCTGATCATGTTAATGTAAGACTAGGGAAAGAGATCAGGACAAAATTCCAGAGCTAGGAAGCTGGTGCCTTTTCAGGAACTGATGTGGGATAAAAAAGAAAACCACTGCCCTAACCGGTTTGGCTCAGTGGATAGAGCGTCAGCCTGCAGACTGAAGGGTCCCAGGTTCGATTCCGGTCAGGGGCATGTACCTTGGTTGCGGTCACATCCCCAGTCGGGGGTGTGCAGGAGGCAGCTGATCGATGTTTCTAACTCTCTGACCCTCTCCCTTCCTCTCTGTAAAAAATCAATAAAATATATTTTTTTAAAAGAAAACCACTTTTTACTTAGCAGGGGGGAGGGGGAGAACAGGAAGCTAATGATAAGTTTCCTAGAGTGAGCCCCAAATCAAGGGGCTAACATCAGATGGATTGGGGCTCTAATGTACAGCTAGATATAGATGGGACTCTATAGCACCTGGTTATCTTCCACATTATTAACACCACAAAATTCCTCCTTATATTTCATGATAAGAGCCTAACTAAATGAGGAGAAGGGTGGTTAAGAGAGGATAAATTAAATAATTTATTAAGCCACCCCAACTAGTATAACACTTTTAAAACTCTAATATTTTAAAAAGGAGAAGATATAGCTAGGTGAGATCTAGGGAATTCTTTAGTATAGTGTTTGTATTGATGATATAGTTCCCATTTATTATAGCTCCCATTTATCGAGCATTTAAAACTATATGCAGGAGTGCTGAGCGATTGCTTATATCATGTCAGTTCACCCTAACAACTACGTGAGCATTTTCCCTTTTGCAGGTGAGGAAACTGTGACTAAGAGGGAGTTTAGGCATCTTGCCCAAGTCCACACAGGCAGTAAGTCCCCAGGAAGACCAGATTCAAACCAGTTTTGCTGACTCTAAAACATGACCTCTTAGCTCCTGAGAACTAGTGGTAGTTTGAAGGCAGGTCGCCTGTGGTAGTTGCAGCAGCCAGGGCTTTTTGTTTGTTTGCCGATGCCCTAGAATGGCGAAGGGGGCGTTAAAATCATGCAGGCTGTTTTGTTTCTTACTGGGATGGCCAGTTCATCCCTCCTATCTAGAATCTAAATTCAGTAAATATAGAGCCTTCTGCATAAAGTCAGCTCTGGGCACTCTCACTTTTCCACAGAGCGTAAAGTTCAAATGTTTGCATAGTGAGTATAAAGGAAAAGACTATTTCACTCCTGTCCCTAATTTAGCTTTTTGATTAAAAAATATTAATAACTCAAGCCATCAGCAGAGGGTAGTGAATTAGAGTTCACACTTTCAGATTACCCTCTGTTGTTGTAACCGACAGTCTGTTCAACTGTGTTTAAGGTCTTTTTTTCTTTTACATAATAGACTTTTGATTATAATTATAGCTGTCAGACAGCTACATAAAAATAATGAAGATAAATAACCAAATTGGATTTACTGGCAGCTGATCCAATAACAATTAGAACGTACTTATAAATGTCACTAATCTCAGCACTTTTCAATCACAAAACCTAGGTTTGCCGGCCACACGCAGACCCACCTTTGGTTAGAATTCCCCATTAAAAGCCAGGATATGCAGAACCTTTCCCATCCTCTTCCCTTGAACTTCGGATGGGCGTCCGAGGGTCCTTCCTCATTCACCTAAGAGCACCCACTCACCAATCAACTGCAAATTCAGTCCCAGGCACCGATTATGACATGGTGTACCTCTTGCAGGGGTGACTATTCCTGCACCTGCTCTCCCTTCTTTTTATCCTCTTTTCTGCAACTGCTCACAGTATCCCCGGACATTTCTAATCCCTATAGAATGGCCATATTTCGCCTCTGCTCTTCAACTCTGTGGGCTATTTTTGCCCTTAGAGTCCTCACTCTGCATTTCAGGGGGAAGTACTTAAGCTTGAACATGAAATGTTGCCCCTAGAACATCACCACTTTTGCAGAGTCAAAGTGTTCAATTTCTCCCCCGTCCCCTGCTCCCACCTGCAAGCTCAGCTGTGCAGAGGGGCAGAAACCACCAGCCGACCAAGGTGCCCACCACAGAAGCACACCCGCCACACCCCAGCTAACAGGGTTTTATTCTCTTTCTTCTGTATTTTCTTTACCTGCCTCTTCTTTTAAAATCTATTCTAAAAGGAAAGAAACTTAACCAGACTCAGAATCATCTTATCTACCAAACTCTAAAAGAATCGATGTGGAAAACGCAGGGTTCCTACTTACACAGACAGCCCCTCGGATTAGGCTGATCTTCTCTTTGCTCAGCAGCCGCTCCGCTGGGCCGGCCAGAACCTCTGATATTTATAGTCCTGTTGTTTACCTCCCCGTCCCCCGCCCCCAGCCACAGTCCCAAGTCCAGCTCCCTGGGCTGTGACCTTGTCAGCAGAGCACCGCCCTGAGCTGATCATCACAATCACCCCAAAAGAAAGGATCAGGCGCTGCCCTGAGCAACGTGGGGGCAGCGTTTTCGGCAATTATCGATTTATTCCTTATCCTCTAGTCACCCCAGTATTTCGGATTGAATGGTACAGTCGGGGGCGGGAGGAAGGGCTAAGGGGAAAGAGGGCGTCCCAGACACGTTTTTTTCCAAACTATCACAGGGAAAACATGTGCTGAGCCAGCAAGTTAAGCTACTGCGTTAGAAAAAAAAAGAAAACTTTTTTTCCTTTCTGCTCTGTGGCGGGAGCCTAACCCCAGCTGTTTGTACTTTGTTAGAAAAATCACCTGCGGTTTGAAGCCTCCGGGCCTCCTGCTGCTACTGAGCAGCTCGGATTGTTTGCTGTTTAAAATTCCAATCAGCCCTGGCCAGTTTGGCCCAGTGGATAGAGCATCAGCCTGCGGACTGAAGGGTCCCGGGTTCCATTCTGGTCAAGGGCACATGCCCAAGTTGCAGGCTCAATCCCCAGTAGGGGGAATGCAGAAGGCAGCTAATCAATGATTCTTTCTCATTATTGATGTTTCTCTCTCTCTCTCTCTCTCCCTTCTTCTCTGAAATCAGTAAATATATATTTTAAAATAAAACTCGAATCAGTGTGGCTCTCACAGGGCCTCTGCTCTTTTTCACTTAAGGAAAAGAATGAGAAAATAGGCCTCCTATCTGAGGGAAAGCAAGCCTCACTTCGCTTCCACACAAGCCCTACTCCCCGGAAGACCTGTGTGTCCCACAGAATTTGTGATCTAATGTAAAATCTTTACAAGGAAGTACATACAAATAAATGCTAGCAGTGACAGTAGTTGGACATGGAAAAGGGTCTGGACATTTGAAAAGATACAAATAAATTGGAAATCCCTGCTCTCTCAGAAAGGGGCAGGTGCTGTCCATTAGCCTGCGAGTGAGCGCACGCGGGCAGGTGAGGAACAAGGACAAGCGGAGACGTCCCGGGTAGGTCCCGGGGAGCAGGCAGCAATGCTCTTCAAGTCGGCCTGGCTTGGCACTCCCACACACTCTAGTCAAACAGACCCCTGTTGGCTGCTGAGTGTTGGCAAGGGCTGTGCAAGGTGCAGGAAGTAAAGACGAGGCTCAGACATTACCATTCCTGAAAGGAAACTTACCATCGAAGCAGACACTTGACATTTGAAAGCCTACTTCTTCACTCCTACTAAACAGTAGGTGGTACCTTTCGGGGTCCCGAGCCCCTTTGAGAACCCAGGTAAAGGCTTAATTTCTCCCCAGAAAGAAAAAAAGCATATAGATTCATACTTGCTTTTCACAAAAACATTGTGCAGAATTTTTGTGAAAAGCAGATAGTCCCCGCTGTAGTTCACTTTCTTGACAAATTAAAATAGTCACATTGGGCCTGTCTGCAGCAGGAAACGGTATCCACCATCACCTCCTCTCAGAGGGATCCCCTCCCAGTGTGCAGCCAGGGTTGTGTGTGCCGTCTCCCCAGACGGCAAGAGGAGAAGATGGGGGGCTTGTGGTGGTTGAAGGGGATCCATTCTTAACAGCCTCTCCTGTGCCAGGAGCCCTGGGAGCAGTCAGCATTTTTTTTTTTTTTTAGCTTTTTATTTTTTATTTGCACAGTCAGCATTTTTAAGGAAGCAGAATTTTAAAACAAACATTCATTGGGTGTTAAATCAAATTACATTAAATCAAGCAAAATCAAATAAACACTTATTAGGGCCTTACGCTAGGCCCTTGTTCTCAAGGAACTCAAAAATCTAATAAAGTATGCAAACAAGTACACAGAAATACACGCTGTAAAGCGTCTTAATGTCTGGGATGACTGTGACACAAGGTTCCTTGGGACCTTGGAAATGAAAACAGGGATCTTGTAACCAGCCTGGAGGCAGGGCCAGCAATAGGCCAGCAAAGTGCGTCAGGCACTTTATCTTCCGTTTGACCCTCTAGCCTCAGGTCACCCTGCCAGTGACCACAGTGCTTCTAGAAAGCTGTCCTGTTTCCCTTGTTATGGTTACAATCCCAGTGGTTGTTCTAGCCACCACCGCAACCTAACCTTACGACTATGACTCTCGAAGTTGAACTTTATCTTAATGACCTCATCTCTTACAACTTCCAACCTGGAGCCAAGAATCTTTCGTCAGACTGTCTCATCCTTTTCATTGGTGCCCAGAATGTTTATGCAGGCATGTAACCCATGTCTTTAATAAGCATTCTCACCTTTTCATGGGTCTGAGGTGCTTTCCATGGAGAGCAGGCCCCTATGAATCTGTGAGTCCGTGATATACTTCAGAGAGAGGGGCTCCAAGCGGCGGTTTGATAAATCAGTTTATTAGCTACAGCAGGTGATAACACGGCATTGATCCATGAGCACCTCTGAAACACTGATGTCTCAAAATATGAGAAGGTGAAAGAGTGTTGCTGCTACAGGAAGGGCCTGTGACCTATAGTAACCCCCTGGGCTTGGTTGTTGGCTGGTGTTTTACATGCAAAGGGAAATGAAGGTTTTCCCACTATCTTGGGAAGTAGTGCCTTTTGGCCTAACTTATTCTTTCTTCCCTTTGCATATGTCCAAGAAGGTGCCCTAGACCTCATCCTAAGCGTTGTACCAGATATAATATTGTTTGGGCATCCGTGTTGGAAGATAAGCAAGGAATGCTTAGGAAAAAGCAAGATGTCCTCAAAGTGAACGCGATAAGTAGGAACAATGGCCAAAGGAAGGCTTGGGCACAGCCGCTTGAGGAGATAAGGACTAATTGGAACTGAAGCCGCTTTGAAGGGAGCTTTTCTTCCAGCTCACCGGCTCTCAGATCTGAGGGCTGTTGCATAGATCAATCAGAGAGGCACTTCAGGAGGGAGCCTAATCCTGTGCCAGACTTCACGCGGGGCTGAGCCCCTGCAGAGAGGAGCAAACATCAGAGGGATTTTTTTGCTGGAAATGGGATGTTACTAATTTTTTAAAAGGAAACATGTCCAAAGCTAGTGCCCACAGCTCCTCAGGGGACACAGTGTTGACACCAACGTGCAAGAAGCATGTCGGGGCATCAAATGACCCCCCAACGACACTGATCCCTGAATTACTGGAACACCCATATTGATAGTGTGCCATCTGTGTTTTGAACTACAGCAACACCAGGTGCACATGTGAGTATGTTAACGGTTTGCTAATTGGTAGAAGAATTTTGACAATCTTTTTAATAAAACAGTTGTTAGTTTTTTAAAAAACAATGATGTTAATATTAATGATTTTTTTAAAAAACAGTCATTGCTTGCCCTAGCTGGTTTGGCTCAGTGCATAGAGTATCGGCCTGCGGACTGAAAGGTCCCAGGTTCAATTCTGGTCAAGGGCACATGCCTGGGTTATGGGCTCAATCCCCAATAGGAGATGTGCAGGAGGCAGCCAATCAATGATTCTCTCTCATCATTGATGTTTCTCTCTCTCTCTCCCTCTCACTTCCTCTCACTTCCTCTCTGAAATCAATTTTTAAAAAATCTGTAACAAAAATAAAACAGTCATTGCTTGAAAAAATAAAGAATAAAATACTTCAGGAAATTTTCAAGTATTTAAACTAACATTGAATTGTTAACATTAGGATGACATTTTAAGAATTGCCTATCTTGCCCTGACTGGTTTGGCTCAGTGGATAGAGCATCGGCCTGCAGACTGAAAGGTCCCGGGTTTGATTCCAGTCAAGGGCATGTACCTTGGTTGTGGGCACATCCCCAGTGGGAGGTGTGCATGAGGCCAGCTGATCAATGTTTCTCTCTCATCGATGTTTCTAACTCTCTATCCCTTTCCCTTCCTCTCTGTAAAAAATCAATAAAATATATTTTAAAAAAAAAGAATTGCCTATCTTAAAAATCAATGTTCTATTAACTTTTTAAGTTGTCTTTAAAAGTATCAGTACCAGAGTTTCATTAATTTTTTAAGCCTTGAAGAAGTGTTTTTGCACATTTTAGAGCTGAGTCCACCTGATGCTTTTTAGCTGCATTTGGGCTCAAACACACACAGCTGCTGTGCTTGGGGAGGGGCTAAGGGGTTTCGTTTAGCCCAGTGCAGCCACAGGAGACAGAGAGAGTGTGGAAAGTGGGATCCTGACTCGGACCATCTGCCCTGCACTACAGGTAAGCTGCATCCCACCTAAGCAAGTTAATGTCATAGTTCACCAGCACAGAATTAAGTGTGTGGCTTTGATCAGGAACTCGTTATGTAGGCTTAATGATATTTAGAAAACTGGTTTCCTAGAAAGAATATTTCTGGCAAATCTTACACCATTGTTCAGGTTGGCATTCGGAGTGGATTTCTTGGAATTTCTTCCTAAGTGTCCCCATCTAGTTTTCCCCAAATCTAAAATGAAACGCGTGTATTTCACTCTTGTTCCTAATCTTGTATTTTCTAATAAGTGCCGCTCACCCACTATACTTTTCATGTCCTAGTGACTTGGCTAGCCCGGCAGGCAGTTCAGGGTTCCTGGCGGTAGGCCTGACCAGATTGGCTCAAAGTTTCAGGAGACACTGAGGTCAAAGGATCCTATAAAGCTGAAATCTGAGAGCTGAGGTTTGTAAAAGCCCAAGTAAGTCAACAAAGTAAGGGGAACCTGTGGCGGGGCTCAAAAAAACAGGTGTGAACTGGGGGGAAAGGAACTCAGAGATCAGGAAGTTTGGGATCAAAGCTCAGGGAGCTTGGCCACCTGGACAGGCCGAGTTGACAGTAACTGGCTCTCACAACAGGGCAGTGTGAGAAGGGGCAGAGACGGGTGTCCCTGATAAACCTGGGACCGGCTACAGCTGCTCTCAGGTCCCACGGGGGTTCTGAGCCACAACCGTGGAGACGCACCGGGCGGTTTCATACAAATTCTTGATTCTTGATAAGGATTTGCAAGAATGTGCAAATGAGTAATACATTTTTCCATAAGAGGGATGAAATTAGAAGTACAAATTCTGGAGTTACAGAATTTCATTGAAGTCCCTGTGAAATTCCTTCTAGTCCAGAGGGTGATCCAAACCTAACAAAGCAAATCATTTGCTTGAAATCATTTTTATCTTGGCCACTTCTCGTGGTCCGAGCTGCCATGTTGCTGATGAGGCTCAGGTGAGTATTCCTGTCCTCACGTGTCCGAGACATGGAACACAGGTGTGTCTAAGGAGGTCCTTCTCAGAGCAGATAATGCCTTAAACGCACTGCTAAAACATTTACGCTCACTAAACCCTTAAAGCTTCGAAAGCCTTCTGTTGTGTGTCCAACATGCCGTAGAGGAGAGGGTTTACGTGGCTGAACAGTTTCTCCAGAGCTACTCCTCCATGTCAGTGAAATCAGCTTCTCAAGCCAACCTGCGCTAATTTTCTGGTGTCCTTAATTTGCCACTTCATTTTACATGTGTGGGAGCACCAAAAGGTCCTCTAGGACTCCTTTTGATGGTTTCTCAACACTGAAGTGTTTTCTGATAGAAATGCAAGGAAAATGTTATGAGTTTTCTGATGGAATAACCAATTCAGACCAGGTCACTTTATATAATGGTCACTGAGAACAATTCAACTTTCCAAAAGAGGAAATCTGGTTTTAATTTGTATCCCAAACTCTTGGAAGAGGATATACTGGGGGGTAAATCAATGTAGTCATTCTCTGCATACTGTTTCACAACTATTTTTAATTTGCTAATATGTCATGGACATCTTTCCAAGTCTTAGACATCTGTCTATGTCAATGTGTGGAGAATTACCCCATTGTTTTTAAAAATTGCACATTATTTCATTCATCTGAATCTCCAAACATGCCTGGACCCAACCTTGGCTGCTCCAGCTCCCACCTTGGACTTGCCATAAATTGCGGGTTCTGGCTCCGCTCACATTTGGCATCGCCTAATGCACTAACCCTGCTCGTGTTGTTAGCTAACTTGGCTTTGGCCTTCTGGACAAGTTTTTCACTTCTTGACATGTGCCTGGTTACGTCATCATTATTTCGATCTTGGGACTGACAAGGCTCCTGACCCTGAAGGCGTAACCAGGCAGATGGAATGAACCCAAATGACCTTTCCCTCCTTACTTCCTGCCCCTCTCTGTATGACTGCCTCTCCCCCCACCCACCTGGGTCAACACCATCCCCCTGGCCCTGAGTGCTTTCCCTCTGCTCCCCAGTTCAAAGCTAAGCACAGCGTTAGAAGTTCAGGCTCTGGAATCAGATTGCCTGCGTTGGTGGCCAGCTTTTCTACTTATTAACTATATGACCTTGGGCAAGTTAGGTAACTCCCAATGTGTAGGTTTTCTCATGTAGGAAGGGAGAATGATAGCAGTTCTCTGTGGAGGCGCTACTAAGGAGGGGGCGGGAAGAGATTAACCAAAGAACTCTTATGCCTATATGCATAACCCATGGACACAGACAATAGTGAAGGCCTGCAGAGGGGGCAGGAGCCAGGTGGAGAAGATCAATGGGAGGGCGGAGGGCATCTGTAATACCTTCAACAATAAAGATGAATGTAAAAAATAAATAAGTAAAAATAAACAAGCCTCAAGTTCTCAGCCAATCCTGCAGCTGTGTGTCTAGACGACACAGTTCTGACCAATGGGCTGGAGTGGGAGTCGAAACTTTGCTGGGAATCCCAGGGAAGTGTTCCTTCCATTTACCAGCACTGGGGTTCACCTCTCTGCTGGGGCGCCATCCAGATGCCTGCAGTGACCCGGCATTTTGTAGCAGAAGAGGGGAACCACCTGGCTCTGGCACAGCGGGAACCCGGCGGAACCCGGAGGGTTCCTCCAGCACCTGCGTCAGGGCAGCCCAGGCCCTGCCCTGGGTTCTTACCTGAGGAAAAATAAGCCTCTGCTGGATGGTGCCACTGGTCAGGTTTCCAGTACTTCACAGCGTGTGGTTGTGGTGAGGGCGGAAAAAGAGAGCAGGTGTAACAAAGGCTTTTGTGATTTTGATTGGACTTGCATTGACTCTGCAGATCCATTTGAGAGGAACTGACTTTTTCCAGGCCATGGAGCAGGTATATAAGCACGTTTATTTAGCTGCGCAGGTGTGCTTTAGTGCTTTTCCAGTAGAGCGGTGCTGAAATAAAAAGAAAATAGGTGTACGCACCCGGCACAATGCCTGACGTGGTAAATGCTCACAAAATAGCAGCTGCTGTTGTTATTTCAAACCCCAGCTGAGTCCCAATGGCTCTGAAGCCCAGCCACTGCGAGACCTCCCTCCTCAAGGTGCCCCTCACACTTCATTTTACACAACTCACTGGGCCTGTGTAAGCCTGAAGTCTCTGCTGCTGCTGTGGGACTTGGGGTTGTTGTTATTGAACTTGAATTTCCTAACTCTGCAGATGGATAATAAGCTGTAAGGACAAGTATGATGCTGCAAGGTCTCCCCACAGTGCTTAGCCCAGGTCTCTGCATATGGCTGTTACTCAATAAATAGTGTTTGTCCAGGAACATTAGGCCGAACTTGGAAGCATTTGACAGGCTTTCTCGCATTTCCTGTTGTTCTTGGTGGTCAGACTCATTAACAGCAAGGAATTCTCTAGATGGATTTAAAATAGCTGAGAGCTTTGATGATATTGTGGTGATAAACTTCCTTTTCTTCAGCTTTTGACTGCTGTAGAACTGATACTCTACCAATGGCAAGTTTTGAAAGGCTACTAACTCAACATAGATTTTAACACTAGTACTAGCTGTACATACGAACTTCCTTGGTTATTAAACAAGACAATATTCTAACAAGCTACTCTCGCCCAGGAATTGTTCATCCCCACCCAAGGGTATTTTTCCATTGGTTTTTAGAGACAGTGGAAGGGAGGGGGATCAAGTGGTTGCCTCCTGCATGCACCCTGGCCAGGGCCAGGGATCAAGCCTGCAACCAAGGTACATGCCCTTGACCGGAATCGAACCTGGGACCCTTCAGTCCGAGGGCCAATACTCTATTCACTGAGCCAAACTGGCTAGGGCTCCCCCAGGAATTGAATATAAATAAACTTGAGGCTGGAAGAGAAATGAACTGTGCACAGGGACCTCTTCATGTCCTGTCCTCAACCAGATGAAGTTGGAGAAAGGATTATGTTTAAAGTCTATGTGCAAAGACCTGTGGTGAGAGGGCACACTCGGGTTGAAGGCACTGAATGGTGTAGCTGGAGCAGAGGGTAAGTGACCAAATGCGGACATGCGGCGCCAGACGTGACCGGCCATGCGACCCGGGGGAGGTTGTGTGTGACATGATCAGATTCGTGTTTTCAAAGACCACTTCAGTGCACAGTGAGGAACGGACGGGAAGGCAGCGAGAGGGGTGGTGTGTAACTAGAGCCCAGAGAACCTTCTCCAAGGCCAGTCTCTGCCTTTTCAGCATCAGCCTCCCTCTCGCAGGTGCCCACAGGCTCAGCAAGGCACTCGGAGGGGCCATTTATAGACTTGCCAGAATAGTTTGGGCTCAAGGAAGGGCCAAACCATTTAAGTGTTGCTCTAAGGTTGTTGCCAGAGTCACATCTACCCTCCTAACATCCCAGGGAGGCTCAAACTCAGGCCTGGCCATCTTGGTGACCATGGTTGCCTATTATATGTGGTTTGTGGTCCTGAGAAAAGGGAGTCCATTTTTCCCCTAAAGTTATGCAATTTAAGGTCACTCTGAAAGGGAAGAAGAGACTGAAAAGGAAGGTCCTGGGTGTGGGTCGGGGAGGATGAGAGAGCTGGCTTAACAGAAGCTTTCGGGCAGATCCCAGCAGGCTCCCGGGGCCCTGGGTGTGCCCTGGCAGAGCCCAGCCACAGCCCCGCAGCGGGGAGGAGACTCGGTGTCCCTTAGAGCTAAAGACTTCACTCGAAATCTTGTTTGCATTTACTCTGAGGAAAAGCTTGGAATTTTCTTTTCTTGATCTTAGTCCAAGGGTGAGGTTTCTGGAAAGTCTGAGAGAAAATTTATGCCTAGCAGTTAGAGGCCAGGAGAGAGGGGAAACAATAAGTTTCTTTTTGTTTTCCTTTCTTTGCTGGAGAAGGCTGCGGGAAGCAGCCTTGCGATCCAGCTCTCTGGCTTTCCCGAGCCCTGGGAGGGGCCCAGTGACCATTTTGTTTTCGCACAAAAAGTACCATTTAGTCCAATCCTGACGCCACATGAGCTGGGCCTACGGAACTGGGCCGACGGGAGATGGTAGCCATTGCTTAGCAACAGCACTGGCTGGATTCCTTCCTCCATTGATTGGTTTGTAAATAACTGAGCATTGGTTGAGCTGCCATAACTCAGCTAAATGTTGGAGATTACAGTGCTGTGCCCGGCGTCTTTGATTTCCCTAGGGTGCCACCCGGGTAAAGTCACATGAACTCTGAGGTCTGGGTCCCCAGGAGTGGAGGCCATGACCTTGGTCTGAGCAATCAGGTTAGACTTGCCTCTGACCAGTACTCACAGTACTTTGCAGAGATAAGTCTTCCCATTCTGCAGACTCCTGAGAAATATGTGTTGTGGGGACCAACAAGGTGAATATACTTGACATTGCTACACTGTAAACTTACAATTTTGAGATGTCTGCCGCCAGGCAGCAAAGAGAAAACAGACCTGCTGGTGCTGACTCCGCACGGGAGCAGCTCGTGGGCGGGAACAATGGAACCAGGATGCAATGCGCTGGAGACCAGGGGGTTGCTCTGTGGGGGGCTGTAGCAGTGGTTCTGAAAAGTCAGCTCTGGCCCAGGCCCTCAGGACTGAAAGGAGCCAGGCTGCCGCAGGCAGGATCAGCCTGAGGGGGAGACCCCAGTCGGGGTGCCCGGGTGTCAGGAAGCCAGCCCTCCTGCACCCAAGGGAAGTATCATCGCGATACCGCAGGAGGCCCAGGAGGGCTTTCCTGCCAACCAGATTTTTACAGACAAAGTAGGAATGTCTCTAATTAGGGTAAACAGCATCTTTGAGTAACCCTGAGAAACAGATGTGACCGCATATTTCATAAGAGACAGATTTTGTGGAACAATATATTCAGGAATGTGCAACAATAGCAAAATCTTGCTGCAGCTGGGTACTGGTATAAATATTTTAGTGCTTCGAGGTGGCCTGTGTGGGATCCCCAAGGCAATCCCTATATTCAGAGACTTGCTGGAAGGACTCGTGGGACTCAGCACACAGTTGGACTCGAGGCTTAGATTTATTACGGTGATGGAGGGCGGATGCCCAGTCGGAGCACAATGGAAAGAGACGGGCACAATCCAGAGAAACCCGTGCTCCCTCCTTCTGACACAGGCGAGCCTGCCGCCCTCTCCAGCAGTGAGCAACGCAGACCCTGTGCGCAGTGTTCCTCTGTGAGGAAGCCTGCTGCAGACTCCCCGTTCCACGTTGTTACTGGGGTTGGTCACATCTGCACTCTGCCTAGCACGCACCGATCCCAGGCTCCCAGAAGGAAAGCAGGCTTTCAGCATAAATCACATTGTTTGCACAGTGTGGGCACAGAGAACCACCCTTATCAGTTCTGGGACTGGCGGGAACCCCCAGACACCGGCCAAAGGCCAACCTCACCAGCAGGCCCTTCTACAGATAACAGTCTCAGGCCTGCTAGTTAACTCTTCTGCACACGGCCCACAACAGAGAAGATGAGTGTGAGCTGGACTGCACTCTGTCTCCGGTGTTTGACTTGGGGAGTGGGACACAAAGGCAAACAAAGAGAAGAGCGTGGTTGAGTCCCATCGGGGCAACGCTCTAGCAAAGAGGATGAGCTCCAGTGCTGAGGACTCGACAGGAAAATGGCTGTTCGAGTGCTGTTGGTCCTTCTGCTTCCCAAACACTGGGTTCTTCTTTCCTGAAACGCCTCACCCCAGCCATTCCCAGGGTTCCAGGAATCTGCTCTGGTCCTTAGAGCCACGCTATTAGTTTATTCTCCCCACATGGTTGATCCTTTCTATACACCTCGACCACTCAGCCAGGGTGTGACCACAGGACCAGCTCAAAACCATCCTGTCCTGTTTAAGGAGGTATGGAGTAGCTTTTCAGAGACAACAGATCAAAACCGCAAGTCATGCAGCCGAAGCATGAGCAGAGGAGAGAACTGTGACCTCCAGCTGTACCTGGAACCAAACTCTCGTCCCACCTCCTTCCACCGCCACCACCCACGGAACCAAAGAACCAGAAACGGAGCTTGAACAGAACCCTTCCAGAAGCAAAGGGTTCGTTTTTCAGGACAATCCGATGTTGATGTCCCTTTATGATAAATGGCCAAGCTCCAAGGTCCTCCAATCAAAACTGCTCCCACCAGCATTTCCGCATACCTGCTCCCTCAGCCCCTAAAAAACCTGCCCCGGACCCTGGATCGGGGAGTTCGGGCTTTTGAGCATGAACTTCCCGTTTTCCTGGGTGGTGCCCTTCATCATAAAATAGCCAATCTTCTCCACTGCAGTGCTTGGTATTTAGCATTTGGCCACTGCTAGGGCCCGGTGGACAAATGTCTTTCTGTTCTCTAACAAGAGGAAGTCTTGGTATCTTACAAGCTCAGGAGCCCACTCACCACCTGAGACTGACCCAGGACCCCTGCAGAGAGAGAGCAGCCACCAACAGCCTCAAAGGAGGGGAGGGGCTTGTGAGCTAGTGACCAGGCCAGGCTTCCCAAAGCCACAGCTGTCGTCCTTAGCTACATGCTGCCTCCCTTAGCAACTGGACTGTGGGCTGCATTAGGCGATATCTTCGCAGAAATGATTGGAAAGTTTTGGTCTTGGACACCATGAAGATTTTGATCTTCCTCATCCCAGAACACAAAACAGCTGATAGAGAATTGTGCAAGAGTTCCCAGCTCTGTGAAATCATCTACTTATACCTCGGTCTCATTTATTTCATGTTTAGCTGGACATATCTATGGACATCTTTTTCAAAATGAAGTCATCATATAAATATTCAGTTCAAGTTTTCAGCTGTGAAACCCAAGCGTTAGATTAAAGGATTAAGTCCTTCATCGAAAGATCACTAGTTTGTTCTTCTTCATCTAAGCATTTTTCAGGGCTAACACTTACTTTTCTTTTAAATTGTTTATTATTGAAAGTATTACATATGTCTCCTTTTCTCCCCATTGACCTCTCCCCACCTGCTCCCGCTCCCCAGCACATGCCCTCACCCTCCTACTATTTGTATCCATGGGTTATGCTTAAATGCATGCATGCAAGTCCTTTGATTGATCTCTTACCCCCACACACACCCTCCCCTGCCTTCCCTCTGACGTTTGACAGTCTGTTCCATGCTTCTATGTCTCTGGATCTATTTCTGTTCATCAGTTTATGTTGTTCTTATATTCCACAAATGAGTGAGATCATGTGATATTTATCTTTCTCCTAAAGGCTTATTTCACTTATCATAATGCACTCCAGGTCCATCCATGCTGTTGCAAATGGTAAGAGTTCTTTCTTTTTTACAGCAGTGTAGTATTCCATTGTGATGTACCACAGTTTTTAAATCCATTCATCTGCTGATGAGCACTTAGGCTGTTTCCAGATCTTAGCTATTGTAAATTGTGCTGCTATGAACATAGGGATGTATATATCCTTTATGATTGGTGTTTCTATTTTCTTAGGATATACTCCTAGAAGTGGGATCACTGAATCAAATGGGAGTTTTGTTTTTTTAATTTTTTGAGGAAACTCCATACTGTGTTCCACAGTGGCTGCACCAGTCTGCATTCCCAACAGCAGTGCATGAGGGTTCCTTTTTCTCCAAATCCTCTCCAGCATTTGTCATTGGTTGATTTGTTGATGATAGCCACTCTGACAGGTGTGAGATGGTACCTCATTGATGTTTTGATTTGCATTTCTCGAATGATTAGTGACTTAGAACATGTTTTCATATGTTTCTTGGCCTTTTGTATGTCCACTTTCAAAAAGTGTCTATTTAGGTCCTTTGCCCATTTTTGATTGGACTGTTTATCTTCCTTTTGTTAAGTTGTATGAGTTCCCTATAAATTTTGGAGATTAAATCCTTATCAGATATAACAGTAGAAATATGTTCTCCCATGCAGTGGCCTCTTTTGTTTTGTTGATGGTTTCTTTTGCTGTGCAGAAGCTTTTTATATTGATGTAGCCCCATTTGTTTATTTCCTCCTTAGTTTCCATTGTCCTAGGAGATGTATTGGTAAAGATATTGCTACGACATACATCTGATATTTTGCTGCCTATGAATTCTTCTAAGATTTTTATGATTTCCCATCTTATGTTGAAGTCTTTTATCCATTTTACCCCAGGAGTGAGGATCTTTTTTTTCCTTGAACCTGCAACTGAGGTATGGGCCCTCAACCGGGAATCAAACCCAAGACACTTTGGTCTGTGGCCGACACTCTAACCAGTGAGAAAACTGGCCAGGGTTAGGGCTGACACTTTCTATCAGCATTACATATCCTTTCTATCTTAGTAGTTGTTGATTTTAATCAGGAGTGGGGAATCTTTTTCTGCCAAGGGCCATTTGGATATTTATAACAAAATTCTTGGGCCATACAAAATTATCAACTTAAAAATTAGCCTGCTATATTTGGTCAAGCATTTAATTAACTCACCCCCTAATGCTTTGGCAGGGCCAGACCAGATAATGTTGTGGGCCTTATACAGCCCGAGGGCTGGCCGTTCCCACCCCTGAACATAATCAATAGAATCTTAGAACTGGAAGAGACATCACCAATCATCTGAAATTCAGTCATCAGGTTTTAAAGATGAGACACTGTAGGCCCAGCCAGATTTATAGATTTATCCGTGTTCGGCAGGCTTCAACCACAACAGCACTAGAACTCTGGGCTCTGGGGTCCCCAGCTAACTTACTGCCACCCCAGGCTCCTCATCGGGTCTTCTCCTGTGCAGTAGAAGTCAAGCTCCAAACATGGAGGTAACTTCTGACTAGTTTTGCAGCTTTTATCTTTTTTAAGTCTGTTGGCATTTCCAGAAAATATTAACATTCACAAGGCTGTGGACTTGTGATTGTGCAATCAGTAAATAATACATCATTTTCAAATGTGCTAATGTTTGCAGATTAAGATCACATGTTCCAGAAACACAGGAAGCTGCCCGCTAAGTTAGTACTTTTGAGTCTCTAAGTCAGCACAAAGTACTGTTTGCTGTAGTTACACTTAAGAGAATCTAACCAGCATTCACTCATTTGCTATATTTTTATTAAAGTATGGTTGGCATACAATATTATATTAGTCTCAGGGGCACAACATAGTGATTTCAATTGTTTATTATTGAAAGTATTACATATGTCTCCTTTTCTCCCCATTGACCTCTCCCCTCCTGCTCCCGCTCCCCAGCACATGCCCTCACCCTCCTACTATTTGTATCCATGGGTTATGCTTAAATGCATGCATACAAGTCCTTTGATTGATCTCTTACCCCCACACACACCCTCCCCTGGTTCTAGCTGGAGGTGATCACTTTGTATACTTTAAGATATGATCACCACGTTAAGTCTATTAACCATCCATCACCATACAAAGTTGTTAGGATATTATTGATGCTATTCCCTGTGCAGATGTATGTCGTAGCAAGATGTATGTTGTAGCAAGTCATATATCCTCATGACTTATTAATTTTGTAAGTGGAAGTTTGTACCTATTATTCACTCATTAACTTTAAAACTATGTCACGACTCAGAGAAGGTAAATGTTAGCTATACAACAACTTTAGTCAGAAGGTAAGCATCAGTTAATCTGTCAGTAATCAATGAAGAAGAGAACTAACAAGCCATTATTAGAATCCCAGCACTGTTCTGGGGTGGGTGTAGTGGAGAGAGGCAAAGCAACCAAGTTAATATGCAGAACTCAAAATGCAGAAAGATATTAATAACGTGCAGAAAAATATTTAAAACAATAAGCACTAAATCGTACAGTAAATCTTATAATGTCCCAAGAACTCAAGATGAGAGATCGGTTATGACTTTTTACAATATGCATTTTTTTAATATAACAGAAACCATTATAGGAATCAAATTATAATCTCTAATTTCTAACGAAGAGAACTTCAAAATCATAGCTTTAGAGCAGATATATATGTGTCTGCTATGTGACTCTACATAATTAATTTCTATAGAAAAAAGATCTAAAGGAAATATGACAATATATTGACATTTGTTCATTCAATAGATGTTTCTATTTATTATTTTTTGTATTTTTGAAATATTTTACAATTAAATTAAAAAGAATAGCTTGTAATGCTTTTAATTGCTCGCATATGTTACAATCACTGACCCGTCACTAAGTAAAGAAACTGAACTAGTTGCCGAAACCGGTTTGGCTCAGTGGATAGAGCGTCGGCCTGCGGACTGGAAGGTCCCAGGTTCGATTCCGGTCAAGGGCATATACCTTGGTTGCGGGCACATCCCCAGTGGGGGGTGTGCAGGAGGCAGCTGGTCGATGTTTCTCTCTCATCGACGTTTCTAGCTCTCTATCCCTCTATCCTTCTCCCTTCCTCCCTGTAAAAATCAATAAAATATATTAAAAAAAAAAAAAAAAAGAAACTGAACTAGGAGAAGTCCGTTTTGTCCCGATGTGGCCTCACCTCCAGAAGCCGAAGTAGATGTGTTCCCGCTTCTGTGAGGGACGTGTCCCCATCAGCATCTGAGCTTTGAACTCATGAGTCAGGCTCATGGGAGCTGTCCCACCTGCCCACCAGGCCGCAGTGACCTCCAGGTTCTAGCTGGAGGTGATCACTTACATTCTCCTGCAAGAGTCATCTTCTCTAGACTTTCAAAGTCCTTCCCAAGTCTCCGTCAGTCTACGCTTATCATTTCCATGGTCTGATTGGGCAGTTTCCATAACTGATACTCATATGACTGCATGTTGTAGTCACACCTTGTCGCTGTTGTAAAGATAGTTATCACGCTGCCTGGCCACAGCTATGTTTGTTTGTTTTGAGGGGCTATCAGAATCCTTCAATAGCAGTCTCACCCCTTCAATTTACCAAAAAAAACAAAAAACAAAAAGAGGGCCAGAGAAGTCAGGATAGATAACAATACTATATTATATAAACTTCGAAGTTGCCAAGAAACTAGATCTTATTTGTTCCAATTACAAAAAAAAAAAAATGATAATTATGGGATATAATAGAGGTGTTAGCTAACACTATGGTGGCCATCATATTACAATATATAGATGTATCAGATCAATACCTTAAACTTACACAATGTTAGATGTCAATTGTGTCTCAATATAAATAAATAAATGTGCTTTTGTAAACTACATGCTCAAGTGATTTTAAAAAATAAATAGAAGTTTCGCCGAAATCAGTTTGGCTCAGTGGATAGAGCATCAGCCTGCGGACTGAAGGGTCCCGGGTTTGGTTCCGGTCAAGGGCATGTACGTGGGCTGCGGGCACATCCCCAGTGCGGGGCGTGCAGGAGGCAGCTGACCGATGTTTCTCTCTCATCGATGTTTCTAACTCTCTATCTCTCTGCCTTCCTCTCTGTAAAAAATCAATAAAAATATATATTTTAAAAAATAAAATAAATAAATAGAAGTTTATAGATAGATCCTTATAATATCTCCATTGAACTTCAAAAGCTTCAGCAACTGTACTTTGGAAGACAACCCACATTTCATTCTTTACCTGCCAATCTATTAGCAGAGAGGGCAGGTGGGCGGGCTTCTCATGGCCTCGGCCAGCACCGCCGAGGTTCAGATTTCCCTGCCAGGCACCTGTACTTGTACCTGGGAGAACAGCTATGCTGATGGAACACAATGTGACACTCATTGCAAAATAATGCGGTTCCCCAAAATGGTGTTTCAATTCCCCTGAACTTGTCCCGTGCTCTGTTCACCAGCCACCCTAATCTAAGCCAGAAACAGAGTCCAGCTGATGATATTACACAACAGTGAACTTAATCTTACAGGGAAAACAAAACGTGGGCAGACTTGATCTACACCTAAGCGTGCATACATGCCACGTGTATAATGTTTTACACTCTACATTGTGCCTGTGTATATATGCCTAATCTGATTCTCTAATTTATCTATAATTTGCTTGTTATTAGTGCCTAAGGATGACACATTACCCTAACATATATCCAAATGATTTGTAAACCTCCTTCGTTATAAAATATGATGCTTGTATATCACAAGGAACATGGTGGTTGCCTCCCCTTCTTGGGTAACTGCCCCTATTTCACCTGGGCATCCACGCCTCCCGCTGGAGTCTCTATGCTTACAGCAGAAGTCCTCCCCCAGGAGCTATTTTGTCCCCACCCCAGGGACACTTGGCAGCGTCTGGAGACATTTTTCGTGGTCACAATTGGGACAGAGTTGCTTCTGGCAACTCCCAAATAGAGGCCAGGGATGGATGCTGCTGAACACCCTACAAAGCACAGCGCAGCCTCTCCCATCCAAGAATGACCTGGGGCAAAGGTCACCACCTCTGAGGGGGAGAAACTCTGACTTCGAGAGAAATAAACTCCACTGCTGTTTCTCTCCCTGGGGCACATGGTTCAAGCCCAGCTTAAAAATCACAGTCCCATCTCCCAGCAGGAGTCCTGGGTTCAGGTGAACACCTGACCGTTAATGGCCGATGAACCTAAAGGAGACATTCCCGAGGGTTTCTGGGAGAGCGAAGCACCCTCACTCTTGGGAGAGAGGTTGGAAAAGTGACTCCTGATGGTTCCCGCGGAAGAGCGGGACCAGCTTTACACTCCGCATAGATCAGTGGTTTCCAACGTTGGACACCGGTGGTGCCGGCCAGTAAACCCTGTAAAAGGGGGAAATAAACAGTATCAGTGAGCTGTGGAACAACGTCAAGTAGCCTATTTCTATGTTATTGGGTTAACTGGGGTGGGGGTAGGGCTAGAAAATTTTTTTGAAGAAATAATGGCTAAAATTTTTCCAAATTTGATTTAAAAAGAAACAAAACCTCAACATCCAAGAATCTCAATGAAGAAAAAAGAAGGCGAGAGAGAGAGCTTACCATTACAATAAAAGTAATTGAAGTCAGTGGTGGAAATCTGTCTTGTCCCGTAAAGCAGGTCTGTGTGAGGTTTTGAAGAAGCTGTTTTTTAAGTGAACCGCTTTTCTCCTCTAAGTCGCTATGGCCATGGGAACTGTTTGATTTCTGTTTAGCAGACCTCGAAGCTGGCTTGGATGTGCGAATAGGTCTCATGGTTCTGCTAATGTATTACTTGACTTGGGGGCACGCTCAAAAGGCAGCTGAACATCCCAGGCCATTGAATGACCTGCTTTCACCACAGCTATGACCCTGTGCTCCTCTAATGCATGTGTTAGGGCTCGGTTCCCACTCCTTTCTCCGTTGAGATAGCCTCAAAGACAATATAGTCCACTTCTGTCCTTAATTGTTCCAAGCTCCACGTACTCCTCATGTCCAGGATCTCCTCCCCTCCCACAGTACACACCCCACTGCCGAGAGCATGAGGAGTTTCCAAGAATCCAGCGATGAAGGAGAGAGAGCTGGGAACACTCACCAGGCCACTAGCACAACCCTTGGCCCTGCTCCATCTCCCTTCTCATTGCTGGTCCCCTGCTCCGGGTTTAGTTCCCAGGTTTCAGCTCTTTCATTTCAGGCCCCATCCACCCTCTGGTGCCAGCCATCTTTTTTTTTTTTCTCTCTAAGAGCTTGACACTAGGCCAGGGTAAGTGCGTCATCAAGACAAGTGCCTGAAGAAATCAAACGAAGGACTTGTATGCATGCATATAAGCATAAACAATGGACGCAAAACTCTGGGAGGTGAGGGCATGTATGGGTGTGGGGTGGAGGGGGGTAATGGTAAGATATGTACACATATAATACCTCAATAAAAAAATAAATAAATAAAATTTAAAAAAAAAAAAGAAAAAAAAAGACAAGTGCCTGCCTTCAACCCACACTGCCCCGGAAACCGCCCTCAGCCCAGTCCCTGCACCTGCCTTGAGCCTGGAGTGCTCCGTCCTCCGAGTGAGGTCTGCTAGGCCCATGCTGTCCCTTCCTGTTCTCAGACTCCAGCTGGGCCTGGCGGGGTTCCCTAACCCACCTGGCAGGGAGCAGGTGGTAGGCGGCGCCGTTCCTTCCTGCGGCAAGGTCGGTTCTTTATGCAACTGGTCTGCCTCTCTCCGGAACTCTGCGAGTTTCAACCAGGCAGGGGGCTCTCGTCGTCAAACACAAAAGGTTCTGGTCCCCTTTCTCAGGAGTGCAGCACAGTCTAGTCCAGTGGTTGGCAAACTCATTAGTCAACAGAGCCAAATATCAACAGTACAACGATTGACCTGGGCAAAGGCCCATGGATTGAAATTTCTTTCGAGAGCCAAATTTTTTAAACTTCTTCTAACGCCACTTCTTCAAAATAGACTCGCCCAGGCCGTGGTATTTTGTGGAAGAGCCACACTCAAGGAGCCAAAGAGCCGCATGTGGCTCGCGAGCCGCAGTTTGCCGACCACGGGTCTAGTCTCCCCTTTGATAACTAACAGGCCACTCAAGTGATCTCATCCAGAAACATGAGACAAATGTCTACCCTCGGGTGATTTTCTCTTTCTATAAATATGGCATTTGCTTACACAATATTTTAAAATTCTGCTTCAGCCACTCACCCCATTGTTCAGAATCTCCACCATACTAAGAAAGCTGAAAGAATTCCAAGGGACGTTTACCTGGAGGTGACAGAAATCACGTGGCTTTTGTTTGTTTTAATGCACCGTGGTCATTATCAGACATCAAGACCTTCTACCAGACCCCAGTCCCAAGGAATCCCAAGCTGCCTGTAAATCCTCCTGGCTCCTCTCTGACCTTCCTGAACATAAATGGGTCAGCACTGCTCTCCTAGCCCCTGCTTGGTTGCAGAAGGGTTCCCTATTTTCCCCACCGCTGCCCCAGCCCAGCCCAGCCCAGCGCCTCTTAGCCAAGGCATTGTCTCCACTTGCGCCACAAAGGGTTAGTCCAGATGGTCAGAGTTTGGAACTCTTTCTTTGAACTTCCTAGGTGTGACTGAGGAATAAAAACTAGGGAGGAGACACCCCAGAAAGTGCAAATTTGTCATTTAGACCTAAAAAATCTCCATCCCACTAAACAAGTCCTTCACAAACTACCAATCAGAAGAACGGTCAGTACCTTTAGCATCACTTAGCACCCAATGGGCACTCGTTCAATATTAAATGAATGAGTCTGTGCATTTCCATCTGTCTCTGACTTCAGCAAATGTCACCATGACTTTTGATCACAATATATACTATAATTACACTTTCACAGGAATGTCCCAATATCCTGAGGCAAAAGAAATTATTGTGGAGAGCGGCTACAGTGTTTGGACAGGTTCAAGCTTCAGACTAATGAGAGGGCACAGTCCTCTCATGGCCACGTGCAAGTCCCAGGTTGGAGGGCAGAGACCTCCCAGCGCAATTATAGCCAACAGCTCTAGTTGTAAGTTTGAACCTATGGTTCGAACACGTGGCCCCATGTGCCTGAGTGATGTGGGCTTGATAGAGTTCAGGTGCATGTAATTGAGTAGGATCGAAACACATGAAAATGTTGTAAACATCTTGACCATGCCCTTACTTTGCCTCGTGGCATCTGGCTATAAAAGACACGGCTTGTAGTCCGTGGCACTGTCACTAGCTCTCCATCAGAGTGGACAGTGTCCCACCCAGACCCAGCTTTCATTCTCTTGTCTGTCTTTTCTCAATCCTTCACCGCCCCCACTCAGGGTCACTGAACCTGGCTGAGCTGGCGTGGCACATAAGGCGCCCTGGGGCTGAGTATGCCATGGCCGTGCCGGCTCGCCACAAATTATCATTGTTCTGAAATGCCATGGTTACTCTAATATTAGGAATGGTCATTTTTGACCAATGGCCATTGGTCATTTTTGCTGTCTGAGGCTGTACTAGTCAGGGTGCATAACTCTAGCTTCTACCACAACAACAAAGCCCTAAAATTTCAGTGGCTTAATACGGCTCCTTTATGTCTAGTCCACTTCACGTTCTGAGGCTGGTTGGGTGGCTCTCCCAGCTGGATTCCTTCTAAGCTTTCACTCCAGGATCCAGGCCCCTTCCATCTGTGGCTCTGCCTCCTGGAAAGGCGAGGGAGGGAACGGAAGATCCAGGAAATGCTGGTGACTTGGGTCACTTCCACGGATATTCTGTTGGCCAGAACTAGTCTCATGGTCCCACCTGGATGCAAGAGCAGTTGGAAACGTGCTTTTCTCGTGTTCTGAGGAACTGAATGTACACTGTTGGGTAAATACATTGCACTGTGTGTTTGCCATACAGGCTAAAGGGGAATTTCATGGCGGGGGGGGGGGGGGGGGAGAGACCTTAGCATTGTTACCTTTGCCCTATATCCCCAGTGCACCTCTCCTGGGTGCAGATTCATCATGCACTCAAGCAGTATCCTCTCAAACAGTCCCTTAGAAGTAAGAGCTTTTGCTATAACCTGAAAAGTCCCAGTCAGCACACCGTACAAGTTGGGTTACTCCGTGGAAACAATCTGGTTTCAAAGTCCTGGATGTATTGCTTACAAGATAAAAGTTGTCTAGAGATTTAGTAAATATTTGCAATTGATGGTGCCAGTGACATCAGTGGTTTCTCTGCCTGATCTTTGGCCTTAACCGTTCCATCTCAAAACTCAGCTCACCAAGCCTGCTATCCTTCCCGGTTTTACTCGGCTCAAGTCCCCAGTTCTATTGGGGAAGTACAGTCATGTCTGCAGCTGGTGATCAAGTCAAAATGAGTTTTTTTCTGCAAGTCAAGCTGTTTGGTGCTAATCGTAACCTTCTAGGTATTCCCTCACCTTCACTCCTGCTCACTATGCCCATTTCTCTTCTCCGCCTCTGGATGAACCCCTTTCCTCACTTACACCCACTGTAGTGTACAGGCCTGAGGACCACCACCTGTGTGTGGCACAAGCCCCAGCATACGCTGGAGCAAGGGTCCTTATCATTAGATCCTCGATGCTTACGGGATGGTCTCCCCATCTTCAGAACTTGCCAGAAAGAAGAGGATTTTATTGTCAAATTCTCTTTCTCTACTTCCCAGTATTCAGGGCTTCTCTCACCCCCAAGTCATTGATGAAAGGGCCTTGGGAAACTTGAAGGGGTCATGAGCAGGGGGAGCAGTGACTCCCAGCACTGGCTGAGAATCTGCTGTTCGCTACACGTGGTTCTAAGTGCTTTACATGGGTTATCTGAGGGAATCCTCTGAATGACGGAGGATGATTATCCCCTTTTACAGCCCAGGAGACCAGCAAGCTGAATCACTTGTTCAAGGCACACCTGGTTGTGGAGAAGCACCCAGGCCCAGCATCAGACAGCAGTGTGAGGAGCAGCACCCAGGCCCAGCACCGGGCAGCAGAGTGTGAGGAGCAGCACCCAGGCCCAGCATCAGACAGCAGAGTGTGAGGAGCAGCACCCAGGCCCAGCATCAGACAGCAGAGTGTGAGGAGCAGCACCCAGGCCCAGCATCAGACAGCAGAGTGTGAGGAGCAGCACCCAGGCCCAGCATCAGGCAGCAGAGTGTGAGGAGCAGCACCCAGGCCCAGCACCGGGCAGCAGAGTGTGAGGAGCAGCACCCAGGCCCAGCACCGGGCAGCAGAGTGTGAGGAGCAGCACCCAGGCCCAGCATCAGACAGCAGAGTGTGAGGAGCAGCACCCAGGCCCAGCATCAGACAGCAGAGTGTGAGGAGCAGCACCCAGGCCCAGCACCGGGCAGCAGAGTGTGAGGAGCAGCACCCAGGCCCAGCATCAGACAGCAGAGTGTGAGGAGCAGCACCCAGGCCCAGCATCAGGCAGCAGAGTGAGGAGCAGCACCCAGGCCCAGCATCAGACAGCAGAGTGTGAGGAGCAGCACCCAGGCCCAGCATCAGACAGCAGAGTGTGAGGAGCAGCACCCAGGCCCAGCACCAGGCAGCAGAGTGTGAGGAGCAGCACCCAGGCCCAGCACCAGGCAGCAGAGTGTGTGGCGGCTACAAAGGCAGAGAAACTAGAACAGGAAAAGGATGGCCGGTCTTTGTCCTGATGGTGGGACAACTGGGGACGAAGATTGTAGGCAGGAAGGCATTAGTGCTCTTCACCCCCTTCTCCCCCGTCCCCCCCCCCCTCCCATCCCCACCTGCCATCCCCAGAGGCTGTGGCTCCCTGCCCTTCCTCCTCCTTCTCGGGTTGCCCAGCTGTTTCCATGGCCTGGTTTTCAACTCTCAGTAGCTAAGTGGGCTAACGCAACTCAAAGGGGGAAAGAGAAGAAAGCTGTGTTCTGGCATTTCCTCCAAACACTTTTCCATCCGCTTTTCCATTCATAACCCCCAACTTAAAAAGTATGTGCCAGATGCCCAGTCGTGGAAAGGACAAATCAGCAAGCCTCCCACTGTCCGCGTGCTGGCTGCTGCCTTGCTAGGGAACCAGAAGACAACAACAGCCGGGTTCACGCTGTCTCCTCGGGAACACGGAGTGCCTGGTCCCTGCCTGTCCCGTGACCAGGAGGCGCAGCTCTCCCATACCCAGCGCCGGAGAGGACAGCCGGGGAACCCCTCCCTCCCCATTCTCCCCTCGGGGAAGCTTACTTCTTCGCGGAACAACGTGTGTACCGATGCATTGCCAACACTGGCCCTTCCCACTGGCCCGCCAAGCCCTTTATTACAAAACACATTTGAAAAGCACAGTCTTAGGTGAACGGAAGGACAGCAGCTTCTGAAAACAAAGTCAGGCCAGGGCAGCCTGTTCCCAGCAGAACCTCCTGATCTTTCTGTCTCGCTGGCTGTTCAGAAAGGGGTTTGTAAAACCACCCCCCAGCTTTCCCAGAGGCTGAGTGTGGGAGTGGGGGGGTTGTTGCCAAAATGTGTGCTGGCTCCTCCTTGCCCTTCACCTTGAAGTGATGTTCAGAGCGGGTCCCTTAACCACTTCCTTTCTGCCTCAACTAAATGATCTCATTTCAAATTCTTGGAAAAATCCAGCCAGAGCCCTGGGCTCCACACTCTGAATCACATGTTGTGTGCGCATATTTGCTGGCATTTTAAAAAATGCACAAATCTTTTGTGACCAAAAATAATTCTTTCCATACTTTTTTTTTTATTAAGAATTTATTTCAGTTTTTCCTGACAATCCAAGTAGCATTTCCATGTGAGATTGTACTACATGGAGGATGAAATTTCTTGTCCACTCTCCCCGGCAGGCGCTCTTCGGGGGAGGGCTCAGAGAACTGGCGGACCAGGACTCCCTGGGACCGGCCTCCTGCCTGCTGGAGGCCCCCCACTCCCAACAGCAGGGAGAGGGGAGGAGAGCGGGGGGGGGGGCGGGGAGGGGGCAAGCACAGGAGGCCTGGGGCAAAGGAGTTAGGGCATCAGCAGTGTCTACCACACGGAGTATTTGCAACATTGGAAGCCATTATGTTCTCAGTTTGTATGGTGTGTGGAGAAATTTTTTTAAAATATATTTTTATTGATTTCAGACAGGAAGAGGGAGGAAGGGAGAGAGAGAGAGAGAGAGAGAGAGAGAGAGAGAGAGAGAGAGAGAGAGATGATGAGAATCATTGATCAGCTGCCTCCTGCATGCCCCCTACTGGGGATCAAGCCCACAACCCGGGCATGTGCCCTGACTGGGAATCAAACCAGTGACCTCCCGGTTCATAGATCAGTGCTCAGCAAAGAAATTTCTTGAGGTGGTTCTCAAACAGCTTCCAAAGCCCATTTGGAAACTGGGGTTGGGATAGTCAAGCAGAAATCTAGTCTCTGCCCTTCTTTCCTCTTTATTTACGTATTGGATTTCCAGGTATGATTATAACTAAACAAAGGGTTACCTAATTTTTATTTTTTTAAAAAGATTGGAAACCACTGATACCCACTGATACCTGAGGTCAAGGTCCTTGTCTCTCTGGTTCACGGAGAACCCTGGAGCCTGGGGGTGGGAGGCACAGACTAGGCCTTTGGTAAATATCTGGTGAAGAAAATGAATGGGAATCTATTAACCGACGTGATGCTCACAGCAGCCATACAGAAAGAGGAAGCGCTGATGTAGGAGGAAGCAGCTTCAGAGGCCACCCAAGGCGGCCGACCAGTGCCCACCTGTGTTTGCTAATATTCCTGCGTGGGGGGCTGAGATTGCTCGTGCCCTTTCTCCCCATGTTCCCAGGTGCCCAGAAAGGAATAAACAGCAAAAGTGACGTCAAATATTGGAGTATTTCATGCATCGAGTGATTAACAAATCTCAAGTTTACAACTTGGTAAAAAAATAAAATACCCTCCCATCCAACTTGAGGGCACCCAGTGGACAAATGTCTGGGAACAGATGGCACTCTGGTCCCCCTTCACTGGGCCTGGGACACAGGTGCCCCACATGCAGAGCTGAGGCTCTTGCCCCAGACCCTGCTGGGCCGATGGGTTTCCTCTTTCCTGCCCCAGATTTCCAAACCCATGAGATGCAGGATCCCCGAGGACTCCACGCCCAGCTCCAGCGAGAAGTGCTCAGCCGGCCACGGAGCCCGGACTCCCGGCTGGTTTCCTAGAAGTCACCCCCTCCTCCTGTGCTTCCTCCTCCTCAGGCCCGAGGCCAGGAGCAAGCAGAGCCGGGGCCAGCTGAAAACAGGAAGCGGGCGGACACAGGTCTGGGTCTGCTGCTGGGAACGAAGCCTGGAATGAGGGGGCCGGGCCAGCCCAGGCTCTAAGAAGCCAGGGGCTTGCACACACAGCTGACGGCCACACAACCTCAGCCTCCCCCTCAGGAACTGAAGGACTGATCTGCTTGGGGCCCTTGAGGATGAAATGAGAAAGCATTTAGCAGCCAGTGGGTGCCCGACCGCAGAGCTGCTTGCTCTTACCATCAGAAGTCACGCAGCTCCAGGTTGCTGGGGAAGCCTAAGGGTCCAGGGACCTTCTGAGGAGGAAACCATGAAGGCCATTGGCTTCCGGTCTTGGGTAATTCTATCTGAGGTCTGCTAAACTCAAGGTCACACAGGGGTCAAAGGCGAGAGCAGAACAGAGAGCTCAGAACTTGGAGTCCCTCTTGGCTGTTTTATCAAGTTTTCTTCACACACTTGACCCCCTAACACGGGGGGGGGGGGGGGGGGAGGGGGGATTTCCTCCGGGTTGGCAGGAGGAGCACAGACAGTGACAGGCAGGGAGCCGGGAGCCGTCTGGATGGAAGCAGACTCCTGGAGGCAGTGTCCTTGCTGGGATAGGAAGGCTCCAATAACAATAATCCTCATAAAATGACTCCAAACTTTTAAAAAAGGAAGAAGAAAGAAAGAAGAAGAAAAACCATCCTGAAAATTATTCAATATCCAATTACAGCAACAGCCACAGAGTTAACAGAACAAAACCAGGGCTCCTGCAGTAAACTGGTCTCGGGCCCACTGACAGAGTTCAGGCTGGGATCCCAGTGGCTGCTCTGTTGACCAAGATACATATTCACGCTTCTTTTAAATTATCATAATCTTACATTTAACCACCCAAAGTACAAAAAGATGCTCTCTTTTAGATCTTTTCTAAAGGGAGGATTGAGGGGGTGGGGGGACCTCAATGTTTATTTTAAGGACCAGAGCCAACCACTTAAAATTCTGGTGTTAGATCCAGAAAAAGATAATTTGGCTTCATAAAAAAAAAAAAAAAAAAAAGTGAATTCAGCATTTAGCCCTTTCCGGGAGGAAGAAGGGCAGAGGAGGAGAGGGACGAGAGAATGCCGTCCTCACACTGAGCCCTTCTCCAGGATGACCACAGCACAGAGTACTGGGCGTCAGACCTGAAAGCACTCTGTAGGCCTGGGTCAGTGAGCTGTGCCCGGGGGTCCGTCTTCCTGCTCCTAAGTACGAAATGTGTGTGCATGTGCGTGAGTGTGTGCATGTGTGTGTTTGCACATGTGTGCATATGTGCCATTGTGCGTGTGTGTGTGTATGCATGCCTGTGTGTGGAGAGAGAGAAACTGAGGACTGTATCCAGGGCTTTCCTAATGGCTTACTTCCCCCACGGGAGAGAGACCAGCATCTGTGTGTGGTGTGCATGGGAGTGGGATGGGGATGTGAGTAGGAGGGGGGGTTGGGGGCAGGAATGGGAAAGCGTCGAGTGGAAAGCAGAAAGACGGATATGTCTCTCTCTTAGCTCTTGCAGTTAAGCTAGCTAGTGGCCCACGCCAGCCAAGACCAGGCCCAGCCCAGGCGGCAGCAGCAGGCAGGCCAGCTCTGACTCGAAAAGGGACGTCTCAGCCTAGAAATGCTGATTGGACGTTTTCCTGCAGACTCCGCTGGGAAGAGTCCCTCCAGCATGGATGTGGCCATAAACTCATCTCCCAGCGGTCAAGGTTTTCTGTCTAGACTTTTATGATCTTTAGGTGCCAGATAGTCAGACATGGGCAGGGTGATCATTTCGAATTACCAGGGCCCTAAGCTTGGTTTGTACCAAATGACCCACACACACACCCAAGAAACAGGAGTGACCTAGGTCGAGGTTTCTGATCTTGGTCTTCAGATACCAAAGTTCCCTTGAAAGTGGTGATCAAAGTCTAAGAAGTTTCTTAAAGATTCTATTTTTTTAATATGTTTTATTTATTTGAGAGGGGGGGGGAGGAATAGGGAGGGAAAAAGAGAAACACAAATCAGCACGCACCCCAACCAGGGAATGAACCATAAACCTAGGCACAAACCCGAAATCTGGGCACGTGTCCTGACTGGGAATCGAACTTATTACCTTTCAGTGTACAGGTTGACTAGTGGAGCCACACAAGCCAGGGCAGGGTTCTATTTTTGTAAATAAATAAATAAAAAAACTGTCCTCATTTGCCTACTCTAATACTGCAAATACTTACTAGACTCTCAAGTTGTTTTTTGTTGTTGCTGCTGAAGTTGCTTTTAGCTAAAATTATGTTTATTTTAATAACACAGGTAATTTGTGATTCACCAGCAAATTCAAAGTGTGAAAAATGCAAACATAACTAGTGGCTCCTTACCTGATAGAAGCATTTTTCACTTCACCACACATTCCGTGTTGAAGTATCCGTGTCCCCTCCTCCATGTCACCTGGACCTTTTACTACGTGTTGGCTGACAGTAAGGTTATAGCCCTGGTTCTGCCACGGCCCCGGAACTGTGTTTTCAGTTCAGTCCCGACACAACAGTGTTAACAGACGGCTGTTCCGGGAGACTGCCTGGCATCCTTTCTGAATGGTGAGAATTTTAATGAGGGTAAAATCTAAGTCTAAGATGACCCCTGGCTAAATGGACATCGCCCTCCGTTTTTATGGGGATTTTTTACCTGCATGGCCAGCCCAGGAGACTTCAGGTTGCTGTTTGTCCTTCCCAGAATAATAACTGGGAATTATTCTTCTGAGTGGTAGCTTTGGCCGCTCGCCTCTGGGCCGATGGAGAGCAGTCAGGGTGAACCTGTCTTGTTTAAATGGCTGCATCCTGCTCCCACATGGCCTTGGCCTACTAGAGAGATGGGAGGTCCTAATTCCCCAGGAGAGAAGGTGCTACTGTACGTGAATCTTAACTCCTTTCTTTTTTCTGGAGGAAAAACCCTTGTGATGTTTCCAAATACGTGGCTTAGAAAACTCCTTTCTGGGAAGCAGGTTTTCTAGTAGCATCTCTCTGCGGCTGGTTGCAGGGTGCTTAGTGAGGGAAATGAGGAGAAGCTGGCTCTTCACGGATCCACAGCACAGTGAGTGCGCGCAGCGCCCGTGCACGCACAGGAGGGCGAAGAATCCTTGGTCTTTTCCGGGACTTCGCAGTCTGATTCAACCGGATGATCGCGATGGAATTATAAACCAGGCTGACTCATCCAGTATTCCCTTGAACCCAGACCCGAGCTAAGCACCTGGTGCAAGGGGTTTGTCTGAGAGGTGATACCAGGAAGCAGGAGCCAGGGAGCTTGGAGAGCGAGACAGGGGAGAGGGGAGTTCCTGTGAGGATGCATTTGGAGGTCCCTGCTGGCCCTGGGTGCTCAGTTCTGCTGGGGCTTCTGAGTCCTATGCAGAACTCCCCCTGCGCCCCCCTCCCCCCCCCCCCCCCCCCCCCCGCCCATTGGTTCCCCTGGAAAATGGAAGAGGGAGTAAATACTCCCCACCATTCCATAAGGGCTTCCCAGGGGCTAGAACCCTTCCGCACTTCTGAGCTGCATTCCCCATCCCAACAAGCTGGCAGGCAGAAGGGGCCTGGGCCAGAGTCAGATTCTCCCTCCTTTCTCTCTTCTTTTAAGGATCACTCCCGGGGGGGGGGGGGGAGCGGGGGGGGCGGGGGAGCGGTCGGCAGCAGCCCTGTGCAGAAATCCAGCTGGGGAGGACCGAGGCCTCCATCCACCAGCCACGGGAGGGAGCCCAGAAGGAGACCCTCCAGTCCCAGTCCAGTCCCCAAGGCCCTCGGCTCCAGCTGACAGCTGGTCAGACCCTGGCCCAGACTCCCCAGCTAAGCCACAGCGAGACTCAGAAACTGTGGCATAATCCTTTCCAATTCTGTTTTAAGCTGCTCCATGTGGGAGTAATCTGTAGTGCAGCAGTAGATGACTGTGCCCGTATGGAGTATTTTCTATTTATTATGTGGTAGTAAAATATCAGATTTTCAAGGCGCACGTGGTGTCATGAAAAAGTGACGTGTGGACACTCTTAGGGGAGAGCAGCAGGAAGCAGCACCGCCTGTGCAGGGTGCGCACATCTGTCCCTTTCGTCTGATCAGCACGTCCTGCCCTCCTCCTGCGCTCACACTTCCCTTTCTCAGGGGAAATGCTCCCATGTGCTCCAAGTGGCGCTGACTTCAACCCATACCCATCCACAAAGTGAGTCAGAGGAGATTAAAGCACCTCATTTTCTTGGCACATGCAGCCTGGGCTTATGGCTGACCCGTGTAACCTGACAGAGCCCACTGATGCCCACCCCCGGCTGCCGAGCCGGGCACCGCCTCTGCCTGCCTGCCAGAGCTCCTGGTGTGCCTGCGATGCCTGCAGCCCCCACTGCCCTGAGTGGCCTCGTTTGCTTGCAGGACTGGCCTGCACCCTCATCCGGGAGACGAAGGGCCTCCTCCAGGTGTGTGGCTGGCATTCTGCACTGGCTACCTGGCCTCTCATAGCTGCCTCAGTTAACTCGCCCACATGGAGCATGACCCTGGGAAATAATGTACTTGTCCAATTTTATTTCATAATCGAAGTACAAAATGCTCAGTGACAGAGGTCATGCACCCTTCACACTTGAGTTCTCCCTCCCAGATGTAATCATTTTTAATCTTTCAGCTTTTAGTCCTTCCGGTATTTCTCTACAACTCTGAATAACAGGCTTATACTAGAGAATTTGCCATGGATGCCTGCTCCAGCCTCTGGAGATATACTCACTCTAAATTTTCGGTAATTGTGTCATGACTTTTATATCTTTTAGTGAGTGCCCAGAACTTTAAATAATATACCCTCCCTGTGTCTTCGTACTTCAATTGTCTAGAGTGTCCAGAATCCCCAGGGTGAAAAATGAGGATATCAGAGTGGCTACAATTCCTCTCCACCTTCCCTTTCCTTCTACCTCTAAAGCGTTTGCCAGACGTATCTTCATTTTATTTTTCAATGGCAGTTTGTACGTTCACTACTTCCTCTTGAGAAATGTGTGAGCATTTCCTGGGCATTAGTGTCATCAGAGTTCCCAGAGTTGTTCCTTCACAGATCTGACACCCGACAGTGACCCCTGGCGTTGAGATTGGATTTAGCAAGGCATGCCCGGGAAGATGTAAAAATGTGCGGTCTCCACAGATGTCAGCAAAGCTCTACAGCAGCCTCGGCCCCCGGGGATCCCCTGGGAGTAGAATCTGTTGCCTCGCAGATTCTAATTCAGCAGGTTCCTTTGCCCAACTAGCGGCGGCCAGGAGGCCTCTGAAGGTGGTCAGGAAGCACAGCTGCCGCTGCAAGGCCCCAGGAAGTGCTTCTCAACCTTGGCTGTGCCCTTGGCAGTCACCCGGAGCTTCACGCCTGTCTCACTCTACCACAAAACCTAAAACCTTGAAAGGAGATACTCTGTTAATAATACTTTAGTAGTTAATGTACTTTTGATTGAAAACATGTTTCCAATGTTGTTTTATACCATGAACTCACACTTGCTATGCACCCACCTTCATTACTCAGGGTGTGAGGTACCTGGCCTGGTGAAATGGCTCCGCCTGGTGGCAGCATCAGGAACTGTTTGCCTTGCGACCAGCCACTGAAGCGGGATCTTACTGGTCTACCTCTTGCTTTTTTTCTCTAGGACAGTGGTGGGCAAACTCATTAGTCAACAGAGCCAAATATCAACAGTACAATGATTGAAATTTCTTTTGAGAGCCGAAAACCGACTTCTGCACATGGGCCACGAAATTTCAATCGCACTGTACGTGTGCGCCCGAATGTGGTATTTTGTGGAAGAGCCACACTCAAGGGGCCAAAGAGCCGCATGTGGCTCGCGAGCCGCAGTTTGCCGACCACTGCTAGGAGATCACGATGAGCTGCCTAGAAGAAGCACCTGCGGCGGGTTGGACCAGAACCTCTCCATACGGGCAGAGTGAGGGCTTTCTTGTTTCCAAGGGGGAAAGGCAAAGCTCCTATTGGGTTTGGAAGCTGGACATATTGGGAAGGTATGAGTGGATCTGAGTGGGAATGGTGGGGGTGGAGGGAGGGATAACAGTTTTAAGACACAAACTTGTGCATCTTGCTAGATACCCTCACCTACCCCCTCACTTCTCCTTCTAGCTAACACTAAACTTTCAGGGGGACTGTGTTCAGGGCTGTTGGCCATCTTTTTAGGATGTCGACAATACAGGATGGAGGAGAAAGGATCTAGCGAGCTCCTCTAGGCTTCCTTCTGCTGGCGGCCACAGAAAGGGTCTCCCAGTGATGGCGCGATGGCGCGTCTACATCTCTGCCTGCCTGCATTCTCACCGGTGCCATCCTGAAGCATGGACCCACCCTCAGCCAGACTCTTCCCCGCCATCCGCAGGGGGGGTCTGACCATGTCATCTATTCTCCACACGGCAAGCTGGTCTTTTTAAATAAAAACAATTCTATTTAGGTTACTCTGCTGTTCAAAACCAAAAAAGAAAACAACAACAAAAATCCGTATGTGTTGTTCCACTGCTCTTAGGGTAAAATCTGACACCCTTAGTACAGCTCACAGGCACCCAGCATCTAGCTCCTGGGTGTCTCTCTAGCCCCTGCTCCTGGCTCGCAGGCCCGGGTGCTACATTTAAGTGCCTTGAATTAGCCAAACACACTTTCCACGCTCCGTGGGATGGGCTGTCCCCTGCCTGGGGCTTCTCCCCTCTTCCCTGCGTTACTTGACCTGCAAAGCCTCCTGGACGCCTGGACGGCCAGGTCACTGTCTATTTCCCATGGCCCCTGCTCTTCATGTCCGTCTGTCCCGCTGGACGCTAGACTGCATGAGCGCAGGGATGTCCTGTGATTTGCTGACCATTTGTCTCCAGCGCCTAACGTAAGATGTAATCATTGAATGAATGAAGGAGCGTGAGGTTTGAACATCCTTCAATTGGCTTCCTCAACTTTGGTGCATTAATCATTGAAAATAGGATGATGGGACAGTATTGGGCATTTTGTTTTACATTTTTGACAAATGCTGCCAAATACATACAAGGGTATATTTACACTATTAGAGAAAGAATTTACTTCCATGTGAATTTTTGGGAATCAATCAAAATACAAAGCCTATGGGGGGGGGGGGGGGGGGACGGGGACTCTCTTTCATGCTTGCATGCTCCCAGTAGATTTGTTGAAAATAATTCATCAACTCTTCTGAGAACTCATTCACACTATCTCACCTCATTTGGGTCTCCACTGTTGAGTAAGCCAGTTATTGTTTTATTTCTTATCCTTGCCCAATGGCATGCTCCATGAAAGCAGGACACAGTCTCTCCTGTTCACTGTATTCCCAGGACCCAGCATCGTGTCTGATACACAGTGGGGCCTAATGAGTGACAAGTGAATGACTGTTGTGACAATATAACTGCACCCAAATGGGAGGCGTCTGTCAAACAATGCTGGCTGGGCCCCAAACACAATCCCAAACAAGGCATTTTCCAAAGGACAGCCATTCCTGTCCTTTCCCTGTGACCGCAAAGCCCGGCTGGCACTCTTCCTTCCTCTGGCTCCGATGGATTGACCTCTGTCCCAGGGGAGCTAGGCTGTGGGGAGAGGAAGGGGGTCTGGACTGAGAGAAACAGGAAAGCTTACAAGCTGCTGAGCTGGCAGGCTCGGGGCAAAGCAGATAGCAAACAAAGGCTGCAAACCCTCTCATCCACCCAGCTCCACAGAGAGAGTCCGGAGCACACTGCTCTCCCTCCCCCCCCCCCCCCCAGACGGTGTCCTCTCCCCCCAGCTCCACAGAGAGCCCGGAGCACACTGCTCTCCCTTCCCCCGGAGACGGGGTCCTCTCCCACCCAGCTCCACAGAGAGCCCCGAGCACACTGCTCTCCCTTCTTCCGCCTCCGGGGTCCCCTCCTCCCTGCTCTAACTCTATCCACCCAGCGGTTTCCAAACTGCTTGTATAAAACGGTGGTGCTGGGGTCTGAAAACACTCAATCCCAGGCAATTCTTTTTATGTTTTTGGTAAAATTTTATTGAAAAACTTTAAAGCCATCCAGGAAAAGGGGGAGGGGACAAAGAAGGGATCAGCTCTCGTCCTCAGCGGGGAGGGAGCAGGTCCGGCTCCAACCTCCGCCCAGCCCTGGGCCGGAGTGCTCACCGAGGGAGCCCCAGGGCGAGCTCTGCCCGGAGGGGTGCGGGCAGATCCTCGGGGCTCTGGGGGGTCCCCAAGGCCACGTCCTCTCTGGTTGTTCCGCTCATGTCCTCGCGGCTGCCTGGGGATCCCTCTGGGTCCAGGGGCTGAGGACACCCCGGGCGCGGGTCGCAGCTGTCCCCGAGCAGCCGTCCACACCCCAGCAGTCCCCGCAGGACAGCCCGCAAAAGCAGCCGAGTGAGTCCGAGGAGGCGGGGCGGGCCGAAAGGGGTCACCCTGCGGGGGGGAGGGGGGAGCCAGGCGGCAGCCAGGGCCCCGAGGCTCCGGAGGCGCAGGACCCAGGGCCCCGCGGCGGCCTCCCGGGCCCGCTCTCTGCAGGGGAAGCTCGGGTGGGCCCCGCAGCGGCCTCCCGGCCCGCTTTCTGCAGAAGCACGCGGGGGGGGGGGGGGGGGGGGGGGGCGGGCGGGGGGCATTGCGGCAGCTCCGGCCTGGAGAAGCCCTGTGTCTGGGCCGGAGCTTCCCAGCCCTCTCAGTGCTCAGCGATCAAAGGAGGGCGGAAGGCTGGGTGTTGGCATTGACCTTGGGAAAGTGGAGGTATTTTTTGAAGTGGAATTGGTTGTAGTGTACGTTGGAGCAGAAGCAGAGCGGGACAGACTTCAGTGGAGGACCTGGTCCGGAAAGGCCTTTGAGGGCGGCTTAGGCGTCTAAGCCTCATGGGAAGTCTGCTCTACAGGCCCCTGCCCTCTGCTCCTCATGGCAACGCTGGGCGGGAATTGTCCGGTGTTATGGACCAGGTTTGTTACCCCCCCGCGCCCGCCCCCCAAAAAAAGAAACTAGTTAGTGCTGAACAAAAGTGAAAGTCAGATCTCCAAGCAGCCTTATGCTAAGAAGCAGGGGCAGCCTCACATTTGCGGTGGACCTTGTGGTGTGGAAAGAAAGAGGCAGGTGCCCTAACCGGTTTGGCTCAGTGGTTAGAGCGTCGGCCTGCGGACTGAAGGGTCCCAGGTTCGATTCCGGTCAAGGGCATGTACCTTGGTTGCAGGCACATCCCCAGTAGGGGGTGTGCAGGAGGCAGCTGAACGATGTTTCTCTCTCATGGGTGTTTCTAACTCTCTATCCCTCTCCCTTCCTCTCTGTAAAAAATCAATAAAATATATTTTAAAAAAAAAAGAAAGAAAGAGGCAGGTGGGATCGACTTACAACATCCCAATCAAAGGCCACCGGTTTATTTTTAAGTGCAGGTGAGCAAAAAGTACAAAATCGTGGGCTCTGGGATTCAGACTATCTGGGTGCAAACACAGGTCCCAACATTTGCAAACTTTGTGTCAATCCCATCTCTGAAACCTCTGGTTTTCCCCTGTAAGTGAGGACAGGAAGAGGACCTGCCCAGAGAGCCAGTGCTTTCCAAAGCACCTACTGCAAAGAAGTTGCTCAGTTAATGTCTGTTGCTATTCTTAGTGTAGAAACTTATCATCAATGAAGAATAAATGCAAAAAAAAAAGTGACTGTTAAAGAGTTTTTAGAGTTTTCTTTCTGTGAAAGGATACGTTTGACTTATTAAATCAAATATACTGTGAAATTACTTTATCATTCGTAAGCCCATAGTCAATTTCTGACCCTCTGTTTGCAGAAACATTGGTGGGAACAAATGGGTTTCCTCCATCTACTCTAAGGATTGATCAAGCCTTTTTTTTCTTCTGTGTTTAACGGACTGATTCTGTCCAATAGGCACAGTCTAACTCAACTAGCAGACATGGAGAATGTTCTTTGTGCCAGGCACCGTGTGGCATGCTGGGCGCACAAGTGTCCTGCCGACACTCCCGGTCTAGTTGGAGAGCCAACCAGAACACCAGGGGCCCGTGAGGTTGATGTGACCACCAGCAATAACATGCTGAGGGCTCCTAATATCTTCTAGAATGGCTCATGTTCTCTGACGGTGTGATGAAGTGAAATAATAGAAGACATTTTTGTAATCCAAGGATTTAGAAAACTGAGGGAATCAGAGAAGGCGGTTTAGACCCCACAAAGTGGCAGCAATTAGAAGTTTAGGCAATAACAGCAGATGGTGGATCCTGGAGGACATGGGAACCACAGGCTGCTCACACAGCCGGGCTGAGGCTGAGAGGTTTATGCTAGTACATGTGTGCTGGGGTGGGAGGGGAGCAGGGAGACCCTTGTCTAGGACGATGTGGTCCTGATGACATGGCCATAGAAGTCCTCTCTCCTGGGTAGGTATGCATACCAAGGAGTGACATCCCAGTCCTGGCATGTCACTCCTCTGAACTCAAGGGCAGGGAGAAGCTGGGGATCAGAAAGGGATGGCTAGACACAGAGCAAAGTGGCATCTCTGTCAAAGGGTTCAAAGAATGCAGAAGAGGAACATTAAGAGGAGGAGCAAAAGGAATCATTCATGAAAAAGAGAAGGCGGGCTACACCTTGAAGGGAAAGCTTACCCAGCACCACCTCTGGCTAGTTCCCATTTGCCTGCTGACCATTCCTCTCTGCAGTGTTTCTCAAGCTTAGTGGGCATACAGGGGTCTTGTCAAAATGCAATAGATCCGGAGCTACAGGTTCCACATGTCTAACGAGCTCCAGATGAAGGGGATGCTGTCTGTCCTCAACTTGGGCTACACATTAGACCCACCTGTGGAGCTTTGAAGCCAGAGTAGTGCTCAGGCCTCACACCCACCAGTGGTTGCATCTTGCAGCATAATGCCTGGGCATCCGTGTTTTTAAAGGCTCCCTAGACGATTCTAGCCCCAGCAAGGGCTGAGAACCACCACTCTAGGGCAATGCAATGATTCCCGAGTCTCCTCACCTCCAGTATAAGTGCCCCCGACCTTCTTTCTCTTTCTCTACCATAGCTTTCTGTGCTGGTGCTCCTAGAAGCCTCTTGTCTTCCCTGCAAGATTAGCTTCTCTCTACCCTGGCCGGTGTGGCTTGGCTGGTTGGAGAATTCAACTCCCGGTCAGGTCACATACCTAGGTTCTGGGTTCGACCCCTGGTCTGGGCATATATGGAGGCAGCTGATCAATGCTTCTCTCTCTCTCTCTCTTTTGGGTTCAACCCCTGGTCTGGGCATATATGGGAGGCAGCCGATCAATGCTTCTCTCTCTCTCTCTCTCTCTCTCTCTCTCTCTCTCTCTCTCTCTCTCTCTCTCTCTCTCTCTCTTCCTCTCTCCCTCGCTCCCTCGCTCCCTCCTCTAAAATCAATTTTTCTAATTAGCTTCGCTCCCTCTATTCTCAAGCCAGTCTGGGAGCCAAGACAATCCCTGCCCTTTATTGCCTCCCCCGCCCCCAGCCCCACCCAACGTGCTGGGTTTAATTAGGGCCCCCCTACCTGTGAGAATGACCAGGGATGGGTGCCCAGTGCTGACCCAGCTCCCAACTGGCTCTTGCGCCTCTGCTCACTCTCCCACCTGCTCCTTGATGGAGGATAATAAGCCGCTGCAGGAAGTTCCCAAACACTTGAGCCCCAGCCCTAACAACCTGATCTTGTTCCACTTCCTCACCTAATTCCTGGGCTCCTTCCAGGGCTTGGTTTGGCATCAAAGAGTGAGATAAAGAATGAGGAGCCAGGTGGTATCGCCTACACCAAGAACGTATGAAACAGAGTCTTCTGATCCCAATGCCATGTGCTGGGGGGTGGGAGCGACTGGGGAGAGGTCATTGGGGGGAAAGGAGACATATGTAATACTTTAAACAATAAAGAAATTAAATTTTAAAAAATTAATAATAATAATAATAATAATAGGGGAAAAAAGAAAAAGAACTTTGAGGAGGCACCTGGTCCCTTCCCAGAGTCAGATCAATTAGGAGGAATGGTGGTTGACCAGAGAGGGAGCTGACTGAGGGCAGAACCGTGCCTGGATTGTTCCCCACGGTTTCGGTTTCCCAGCACATAGCACAGTGCCTGGTGTGTGGTGTGCACATGCACGCATGAATGGGGATAAATGTTCCTGATTAGCGAGCTGAATTTCTCATCTCCAACCCTCAGCTGATCACAAAAGTAATGGTAGCCAGGTGTGCTGAACGTTTTTTGTGGTTTTTTTTTACTTGTTTGTGGCAGAAGTTGTCAAATACAAATAAAGATAATACAAGCTTAGGAAGAGAAATTCCTTGCTGGGGCTTGAGTGAAAGAGTAAAAAGAAAGAAATTCTACCCCTTCAATGCTGGACAATCTGGAGAAATATTAGGGCTAAACGTTGTTAGCAGTAGGGGGCGTGCAGGAGGCAGCCGATCAGTGATTCTCTCTCATCATTGATATTTCTATGTCTCTCTCCCTCTCCCTTCCTCTCTGAAATCAATAAAATATATATAAAATGCTTCCACAGTCTAAAGCGACTTGACAGTTGATCGCCTTGATAACAGTGCAGTGAGCACTGGAAGGCTCCTTGGAGGCAAGCATTCATTCTTCCTTGCAGAGATCCAATATTTCCAACAAAAATAAGCGGCAATGGATGAAGTTTTTAAAATTTCAAAATTTGTTTTCCTAAGTCAGATAAGTTTGATTATATGAACAGTTTGGGGGAAATGTGTAATATACTAGTAAACATAGTTTGTAACTAAGTTGTGCAATAACTTCAAACAGCTTTTTTGAATGTTTTCATATCATGGTTCATACAGAAAATGAACATCTAGCCCTGACCGGTTTGGCTCAATGGCTAGAGTGTCGGCCTGCAGACTCAAGGATCCCAGGTTCGATTCTGGTCAAGGGCATGTACCTTGGTTGCGGGCACATACCCAGTAGGGAGTGTGCAGGAGGCAGCTGATCGATGTTTCTCTCTCATCAATGTTTCTAACTCTCTATCCTTCTCCCTTTCTCACTGTAAAAAATTAATAAAATATATATTTTTAAAAATGAACATCTAGAATAAAGTGAAGAGGATTGGGAAAAGTTTTATATGGCTTGGTTTAAAATGGTTACTTTTCAATATTATTATTATGATAAAAAACACAACATATTCAGGAAAACAGTAAATATTGACTTTTATAAAATTTCCAAGTACATCTTTGAAATTGTATGATAAATTTGAGTTTCTTTATTAGTTTTTTTAATATATTTTTATTGATTTCAGAGAGAAGGGAGAGAGAGAGAGAAACATCAATGATGAGAGAAAATCATTGATCAGCTGCCTCCTGCATGCCCCACACTGGGCATGGGTCCCGACCCATGGAATCAAACCAGGACTTACTGGTTCAGAGGTCGATGCTCAACCACTGACCCACACTTGCCAGGCAAGTTTGTTTCTTTATATTGCTAAAATTATATAGTAAACTAGAAGCTCAGTGCATGAATTTATGCACAGGTGTGGTCCCTAGGCCTGGCCAGCGATCAGGGCCTGCTGACGGGGCGGGGGGGGGGGGGGGGGGAGGTAGAGATGGGGCACGGGAGGTTGGCTACCGGCCTCAAGGAGAGAGCTGGCCCTTGGCCCCCCTGGGAAAGGAGCTGCATCTGCCACTACCCACCCCCAGTTCCCCAGCCCAGCCCAGGGCCCAAAGGCCCCAGCAGGGTCTGGAGAGGAGGCGACAGTCGCCAGGCCGGGTGCGGAAGGAACGGACACTGACGCCAGCCAGCAGCAGGAGGTTGGCTGTGGGAGCGCACTGACCACCAGGGGGCAGCTCCTGCACTGAGCGTCTGCCCCCTGGTGGTCAGTGCGTGTATAGCGACCGGTCATGGTCATTTTAGTCATTCTGGTTGTTCAGTCATAACGGTTGCTTAGGCTTTTATATATACACTAGAGGCCCAGTGCACGAAAATTTGTGCACTCGGGGTGGGAGGGTGCGGGGGGAGAGGTCCCTCAGCCCGGCCTGCGCCCTCTGGCAGCCCTTGGGTGATGTCCACTTGCCAGCTTAGGCCTGCTCCCCAGGGGATTGGGCCTAAGCTGCGCTCGGATGTCCTTAGCGCTTCCAAGGAGGTGGGAGAGGCTCCCACTACCGCTGCTGCGCTCTCAGCCTTCAACCAAGCTTGTGGTTGTGCCAAGGTCACCCTGTGGGAGCACACTGACCACCAGGGGACAGCTCCTGCATTGAGTGTCTGCCCCCTGGAGTTCAATGCACATCATAGCGACCAGTCGTTCTGCCTTTAGGGTCAATTTGCATATTACCCTTTTATTATATAGGATATAGATCATTCTTATAGGTAGAGAGAAACATTGAGTTCACTGAAAAAAATTAAATTCATTGTGCAATTATTAAGTCACAAAGTATATTACAAGACCGTGGTTCTTAATGTTTCATGACATCACTGGTTTAGCCATGTGGACATTCATGGCTCAGAATGTCTCTGCTTCTACCCTTGCAAGATCTGGGGGCTGGGGTCACCCAAGCCTTGTTTTCCAAGACTGCTTGCCTTTAATGTCATCCATCTGGGAAGCCAGCTTCTTAAAGGAAAAAAAAAATGATTCTACGCTTGCACAGTGTAGAGGTGGAGATGGAGAAAGAGAACATTTCCCAACTCGTTTTGTGAGGCCAGAAAACCTCTGAAACCAAACCTGGAAAGGATATTGCAAGGAAGAAAAACCGCTGGCTGGTTTCACTATTGAACAGTAATGCAGAGACTGTAAACAAAACATTAGGACATCAAAACCAGCAACATATATGAAGAAGAAATATATGAAGACCAGATTGGATGTATCCTAGGGATAAATTAATCAATGTGATTCCATGCATTAAAAGAATTTTTTAACATCTCATCTCAAGATGTAAAAAAATCCTTCGATAAAATTCAGTTTTCATTTATGCCAACACACACACACACACACACACACACACACACACACACACACGTTTTCATCCAGTCCTAACAATCTTGCCATCTGCCTCTGGATCCAAACTAAGCTAATCTGTCCAACAAGAACTAAACTATTTTAATGCGTGTGTAAAGTATAATGGACTAGCAGCCCCACAATAATTCCCAATAACAAAAAGGTAATTGTCTTCACATTTAGACAGAGGGGGAAAGGAGAGGGAGAGAGAGAGAGAGAGAGAGAGAGAGAGAGAGAGAGAGAGAGAGAGAGAGAGAAGAGAGAGAGACCCTCTCACTTCATTTGGCTCAGAATCACCCCGCAGTTCGCTCAGCAGGAGGCTGCACCACCGACTGCTCAAAGGAACTGCGGTTCTGGGCGGAGGAGTAGGCGAGCCTGCTGCGTTCCAGCCAGTGGCTGTGGATCAAATGATGGAGGATCCGAAGCTCTGGTGACCGCATCAGGCCTCTGCGTCCCCCAGGCCTCTGAGAAGGGGCTTTCCAAGCCCCTGGAACGCAATCCTGAGGGAGCTTCTCCGCTTGCAGCTGAGCAGGATCACTTGGCGATGACTTTGAAACGGGATTCGTATTCTCGGATTCGGGGAGTCTGGGTTCTGCGTTTCTAACAAGCCCCCAGGTGATGCCCACACTCCGTCTGCTGACCACGCAGCCCAGCTCACGGCGGGGGGTGGGGGGGGCGGACAGGTGGGAAGAGGACCCAGCCCCTCCTGGGGGCACAGCAGCCTGACTCGCCGGTGCAAAGGAGGGGAGGAGCGAGGAGATGTGTTCTGAGTGCCGCGCTGGGCACGGAGGTGGATAATCTCCAAGTATCCAGAGCCCTGCCCTGTTCCTACCACAAATCCCTCAGACACGCACGCAGAGAGCAGTTGCGCATTTCGGAATGGACGGCTCTAATGCTGTTGGAGAACAGAGATTCCTTTTCGGCAGTGGAACTATCTTTACATCTCAGTGAAGACCTTTGAGTTCAATGATCTCTAGAGCGATTCATTCTAAACACACTTAGTGAACTATCACTAGCTCCCATCCCAGCCATGCTGTGTTTTTCTCAATTTTCTAAAACACCTTTTCACAAATCTGAAAACAATAATAAACAAAGAGAGATGAAGAGAAAAAAAAAAAGCAAGGAGAGATGAAAGTCGTTATCCTTTTTTCAAATTTGTTGTTGTTGTTGCTAATCCCAGCCCAAGGATATTTTTCCATTGATTTTTAGGGAGAGTGGAAGAGAGAGGGAAAGACGGGGAGAAACATTGTTAATAGCCTCCAGCACAAGCCGAAACCAGGGCCCGGTCCTGGCCTGGGAGGAGCCTGCAACCAAGGTACCGCCCTTGACTGGAATGGAACCCGGGACCCTTAGGCCGATGCTCTATCCACTGAGCCAAACCGGTTAGGGGGAGAGTCTTTATCTTTTCACACTGAGTGGTGGGAATCCAGAAGAGCAGAATCCATTTACCTGAATGCATTCGATTATGAATCAAAATCAAGTTCCTTCCATCTTGAGACGGAATCCCTTTTCACATGTTCCACCTTTCCTTCACCCCTCTAGCTTTCTCTAGAGTCAAAGGCAGGTGGGGAGCGGGAGGGGATCTCAGTTTTCCGTCACAAACGATGTCCTCCACCAATAAGAGGGAGTGAGAACTGCCTTTTGGAATCCTGAAAGATTGAGGACGGGTTGTATCCAAGGGGGAAGCTGGCTCTCGGAATATGTTATGAAGCCAAGGAGGGGGAAATACAGTCTCTCTCTCCCTCACTCTTTTTCTCTCTCAGAGTGGAGGACACTGGGCTAGAAGCTAAACATCCCTGAATATAATTTGTAGATTTGGTTTAAGAAAATTTCAATGCTTTCAAAAATTGTTTTATAATTATGTAAAACAATTCTTAAAAATTGAAACCAATGGAACAAAAAATATCCCAAGTGTATAAGTTGGGGTCGGAACCACACAAATAGAAACAGTTTTAAAGAATAATTTTAGTATTTCTCTCCAGTGGGTTAGACCTAAGATTTGTTGTTGTTGTTAATCCTCACCCAAGGCTATTTTTTTGGTTGATTGTTTTTTAGAGAGGGTGGAAAGGAGGGGGGAGAGAGAGAGAGAGGTGTGAGAGGGATAAAAGGATTAGTTGCTGGCGGGAGGAGCCCCCACAAGGGCCCTGGATAGAACCTGCAACCCAGGTACCTGTCCTTGACTGGGAATCAATTAGAGACCCCTCACTAACCACTTAGATACACCAGCCAGGGCCCAGGGCTTTTTTTAATGCCCGAAATTATAATGACTTGGCAATCCTACTGCTGGTGTTGGGATTGCTCCTCTGACACGGCCGTGTAGACACTGTGAGATAAAAGGTACGATTACTGTGTGTGCATTGTTGGGAAGAACTGGGTGGGGGTGGGCCAGGGTGCAAACCTGTTTTGTGTGCAGGAAGCTTCTCTGTCAGGTTCAGACGGCTTTCTTTGCTCCCGGGTTCGTTTTTCCTAAATGTACTTATGGAGATGTGAGAGTAATGACTGTTAAATGCTTACCGCAATCAAGGTCATTAACATATCCATCACTTTACCAGTGAAAGCAACACCTATGAGCTACACCCTTTCTGCTCCCCTTTCTGAGTTAGGTTTACACTTTCCCTTCCTGGCGGTGGGTGTGTCTTGATGTGAATGTCCTTGGTGTCTTATCATCAGTTAATATTGCTGTGCATTGGGTCACTGGTATTTTAAGCCAATCTAGAGCTGAAATGCAAGCTAATACTTTCAAATACGTGTTAGGGACTAGCCTGGAAGGCAAAGGGTGGGTGCAAAGAACTTGCATTTCCCATTAACTGAGCCTTTCTGCTCTCCTGCTCCACACCCAAACTAATAAATTAGTGAAATGACTTGTGCTTTTCCAACAAAGCGTAAAATTTCACTAGAAATCATTCCCCCAGAATCTGGAAAACTGGTGAAGACAAGTCTCGCTGCATCATTATTGACCAAACTCCGATGGTTTGACCCACCCACCACCACCACTGGCCCTGGCGCTGAGGTCCTGGGATCAGCGAGAATCCCGGTCTCTGCACCCAGCACTGCTCCACCTCCTGCAGCAGTGGGGGCCCTAAAGGAAGCAGCTGATCCAAGGAGAAGGGGGGACCCAGAACTGCAGTCCCCCATCCCCCACCCCCACCCCAGGCAGCCTGGGGACAGATCTGAGGGAGCACTGGGAGCCTCCGTGGGAATTTTTAATGACTACATAGTGAAACTTTCCTTGTTTTGCTTTGAAATATATTTTTATTGATTTCAGAAAGGAAGGGAAAGGGAGATAAAAACAGCAATGATGAGAGAGAATCACTCTGAGAGGCTGCCTCCTGCACGATGACGGGGAACCCCCTGGTTCATAGGTCCACGCTCAACCATGGGGCCACCAGGACGGATGGTTTTTTTCATCCACTAAGTGTATGCCTTTAGAGGAGGTGTAAATGTAGTCTATTCCCTATGTCCTATCATTACACATTTCCCTGTTTCCACTCTTGGCCTCAAATAATCCTGTGCAATATTTTTGTCTCGGTTAAAGACTTCCTCGGATGTTCCCATAACACACTTCAGAATTAACTCAGCCACACCAGCCTTCTTGAGAGATCTGGTCACCTGAAATCACTAGGAACTCCACGCAGTATCCACATTTCTCATTCCTGACCTCTGACAGTTTCGTGGCTTAATTAGCATGAAGGTTATGGAGAATACTGGTCTTCATATTCCAACCCGATCCATGTGCCTGAGGCTCCGGGGCCTCAGTCCAGCTGCAGCGAGACCAGCTCTGTGACCTGGGGTCACACTCTGACCACACTGTGCAAGCACGCAATGCCTCCTGCATCCAGGAAGAGAGGTGGACACCCAAGTGTAAATTCCCTAGGCCTGCCTGAAACCTGGAACATCTTTCTCTCTTTTCAGTGGAAACTATCGATAAACTATTGAAATTTTACCCTCCACCCTCCACCCATTCCTCTACCAAAGTCAGCCCTCAAAACCCCACAAGCCATAGCAGGTTTGGCTCTTGGATAGAGCGTCGGCCTTTGGATTGGAGGGTCCCTGGGTTCCATTCCGATCACAGGCACAGGCCCAGGTTGCTGGCTCAAACCCCAGTGGGGGCCCTAAACGAGGCAGCTGATCCTTGATTATCTCCCATCATTGATGTTTCTCTCTCCCCCTCTCCTTCATCTCTGAAATAAATAAAAATATATATTTTGAAAACCCATGAAATTTCCAGGACATCTCTCCCCCCCTACTCCTAATTGGCGCTGACGCAATTTGCAATGCAAAGGAGGGTCCCTCCCGCCTAGGTGGGCGTGCACCCCTCGGGGCCTTTCCCACGGGGACAGTATAAAGACGCCTCCACCCCTGCCCCAGCACTCCCTCCCCTGCACCCGCCTCGCCTCTCCGCCTACAGGAGGCAGAAGCCATGGAAGCGCATCCATCCGCCTGGGAAGACCCGTCCTGGCTGCGGTGTGTGTGCCCGGAGCCCTCCCTGCCCCCGGGCCTGAACCGCGAGCAGGCCTGGGCCTGGGCCCTGGACAACTTCCCTGCGCTGAGCCGCCCCTCCTGCGACCCCCGCCTCTGCTTCCCCCAGCCCGGCCCCTGGGCTGCCGAGGTGCCCGGAGCAGAGCAGCCAGGAACGCGACCCGGACCCGCGCCTCCAGGACCCACAGGCAACTCCAGGGGAGGCCCGGGCGCCTGACCGAACAGCCCTGCGGCTCCCGAACCCGCCAGGAGGTGCCAGCCCCGGAGGGGACGGGGTCGGGGGGGACGCGGGCTCCTGGCGCCGCGCTGAGCCCCAGCCGCCCGCACCAGCGCTGAGCACCCAGCTGCACCCCATGAATCGGACAGGAGGAGCCAACAGGCTCGAGGGCCGCACCCCTGGGGAGCCCGACGCTGCCCTGTAGGCAGCCCTGCTGCTGCTTTCTCTCCCGAAGGACACACAGACGTTCCTGGGACAAACCCCTCCGATCAGGCAATAGCGTGCTCAGTACCGACTTGGCTTTGACCTCTACTTCTCTGTTCTCTCTGGAACCTGTGCACCGCGATTAAACCACGGAGCCTTCTTCCGCCCCCACTTTGCAATGATTCCACATGGGGCGTCCGGACGGCAGGGGATGGGGCGGCCTGGGCGGGGAGGGGCCAGGGAAGTCCTGGGGGTTCTGGGAGGGAAGGGACCTCAGGGTCACACCCAGGGGAGCTGGGCTGTCTGAGTGTGGCCCTCCAGCTGAGTGCAGGGCGAGGGCATCAGGAAATGTTTCTTCAAGGTTTGAAGGGTACATGGGCAGGTGGGGGAGGGTGCTGGTTAAGGGTAAGGGGGTCTAGGGGAAGCCCTGTGCCATCTGAATGACAGCCAAGGGGTTCCAGGGCACAAGCCCCCACCCCCACCCCCCCCACCCCCCGCCAGACAGTTCCAGGCAGATACAGGATGCTCCCCTGGTGGGAGGGGGTGTTTCACCCCCTTTTTTCTAAATAATGTGTATCTTAGCTCTGTCTACCTAAAAGGACCAGGTGCCAATATCAACAGAATAGTTTTGAGCCTATCAGTGAAAAAATGGTGCTTTCTACATACATTTCCCAATAAATGGAACTGAGTTTCCTGGGGGTGGAGGAGGGGGTGCTGATTGCAGATCTGTGGCAAGAAAAGCTAGGAAACAGTGCAAGATTAGTATGGTGCTCAAAAGGAAAAAAGAAAACAAAAGGTGAGATTGAAGGGCTTTCATGGACCTAAGGTAACAAGATTTGATATCAAATAGGATAAGAGAAGAACTGAAATTAAACACTGCCTCCAGCAGGGGGGAGCATGCAGGAATGAAGTTGGGCAAGCAAATATTTTGTATTCATGAGTAATGCCTAGGAAAGGAAGAAAGAAAAAGGGGAGTTGGACACGCACAGCTGTGAGCCTGCTCTGCAGATGTGACAGAGTTCCTGCCAGGCCCGGGGGTGGATCCGGCCCAGACAAGGATTCCTCATGAAAGGCCCTTGTTCCACTGCCTGGCTGGGCCCTTGGCTGATGGGGCCTCACAAAGCCTGTGCCCCAGACTCAGCTCCTGAGACAGGCTCCCCCGAAACTGAGAGCTGGAGGGCGGGGACAAGGACACTCTTCCCAGAGGGTGTGGCTTCGCGTGCTTCAGGGGCATCTGAGCACTGAGACCAAACCACACAAACACCCTAGAAAGCGGGTGTTCAGTTCCCAATGATTCTGAAAACTGAGCAAGGCCTGGTTGCCTTTGGATGTTGCGTGGATCTATCTTTCTCCAGCAGATGAATAAAGAGAAATAATTGTTTACCCAGCCACTGCTGTATGAATGACATTGTGGTCTAAGAAAACGATCAGAGAAATCGGAAAAGATATAAGCTGGCCTATGCTCATGGCAGCACCGTTTACATGAGCTAAGCTACTGAAGCAATCTACGTGCCCATCAGTAGACAATGGGGTAAAAAAGTTGTCGGGCACATGGAATGTTTGTTACAGAAGATAACCTTCCAAATAGCATATCCGGCTAACTGTTTGTTTTAAACAAAGAAACAAACTTTAAGGCTCTCAGCAAAACACCTTAATCCTATGCAGCCCCCACCCAGAATTATTGGAACCCCCTCAATCTCATTAGGTCACACCTTCAGCGGCAATCGGCACCACCCAGCCTAGCTACCCTCCCATTGGACCCAAGGAGCCCAGGGGGGTATAAGTGGGCAGGGAAGGAGTCACTGGGAACCTTCCGCTCCGCAGCTGAACCATGGAGCCCAGCCTTCCCCGCCGTGTGCGCTGTGTGCGTGAGGCCTGGGGTTCCGTGGAGGAGCCGCAGGAACCACTCCAGACCTTCCAGCACCCCAGGCCCGGGGCACCCCCTCTCTACCCTGGGCTGATGGGCAGCCTCACTTGGGACCAGCAGGGCTTCAACCAGGATCTGTATTCTGGTCCCTGCGGACTCCTGCGCCAGCACTGCCCGCTGCACGGGCCCAGCGCACAGAACACCGCCAGTCGGGGCACCGAGCTGCCTGCACCAGACGGGACGCCCAAATCCCTGGAGCCAGAGACGTCCCCAGGAGTGGGGCACCCCACTTCCAAGACACTGGAGCCAGAGAAACAGGAACCAGTCCTGCCTTTCCCGGACCCCGGGCCCTGGTCAGAACTCCTCCGCTCTATGCTGTGCCACCTCATTTCCGACCACCAGGACGCCACCCAGGAACTAGATTCAGGCCCCTGTGGGCTTCGGCCCGAGGACTGCCTGCTGCACGGGCCCAGCGCTCACAACACATCCAGTGGGAGCACACGGCCGCCCACCCCGGACCCCACGCCCAAGTCCCCGGAGCCAGAGCCGCCCACCCCGGACCCCACGCCCAAGTCCCCGGAGCCAGAGACGCCCAGGATCCAGGATCCAGAGACGCCTCCAGGGGTGGAGGCTGCAGCCTGCCCAGAAGCCCCGCTGATGCTCGCCCTGCAGGCTCCCTCCGCCTGTCCCCTCGCAGGGGGTGGGACAACCGGAACTGAGACTTCTGAGGGACCCTCCAGCCTGGCTCTCAGGTGGGGCCAGTTCCTTGGGAGGCCAGCGGCAGCGGATCTGAGGCGCGGGGCCCAGGAACGCCACGGCTGCCTCCACTGAGACCCGCTAGTGAACCATCCTCTGCCACAAACGTTCTCACAATAACGCTTCTGGGTGGAAGTCCTGTACGAAATGGGCCTTCCTAGGCATTGGGAACCTTTTCTTTTGGTTTTCTAATAAATCTGGCAGCATTCCAACGTCTTTCCGTGTGTCTCCCTGCTTTGGCGATAGGGAAGGACTAAGCCAGGGTCCCCACAAGTCGCCTGACTTTGGGGCTGTCAGGCGGCAGTGTCTCCTGCACACACGGGGTGGGGACATAGCAGGTCATCAAACTCGGACCCGAGCCCTGGGAGCGCCACTCAGCCCAGAACCACTTCAGCTCCCGGCCCCGCCCCTTTCCTCTGGTCCAGAACCTGGAGTGCGCCCCCAGTTTCCAACCCCGCTCCCAGCTGGCTCGTCCTTATGGCTGATAAAGAACCAAAACTCAACTCAGTAAATGTAAAGATTTAATTGGCTTTATTAAAAGATTCATGAACCAGGCAGCATCCCCTCTAGCAACTAGAACAGAACTCCCAAGGGCCACACAGAATGGAAGGTTTTAATAGGGAGAGGCTGAGCCTGAGGTGCTGTTAACAAATGAAAGGATTATTATTACTCTGGCCATCTTCTGTGGAGGGGGAGGGTTTTCTATGCACACTGTATCTTGAGGGGGGGGGGCGGGGAGGGTATCAGAGAGATGGAGAGGGTCCATGAGACAGATTACCTACCTGGTGCTTGACTGGAAAATTCCAGTCTGTTTCATTGAGATGACATTTCTGGGGAAGATTGCAATTGCAGTTAAGTCAGGTATTCAAGCTAGGTTCGGAGTCATGGGCTTTTAGCATGAGTGGTGCCATTCTGGGCCTGTGTGTTCTCTTTCACATGACCAAATAGAGCAGAGCTATGTTATCCAGTGTATCAGGGGCTGAAACCAGGCACTGCCTTAAACAATGCCCAGCAAACTGTACATGCTCCATGCATGTCGACTATAATTATTCTTAGAATCGCTCAGCTCCTGTGATCTCTCTGGGTCAAAAGAATTCACTGAGATTGAACTCACAGGTGTCTCAACCTGTGGCTTTCTCCCTCAGGAGCTCGGCCTGTGATCCTGCACCTCAGCTCTCTGGTCTCTGTCATCCCACCCAGCCTGCCCCTTCCCTGCTTCCTGTTAGGATTCCAGTGTCACCTCTCCACAGAGAGGAATGCTGAGGCTCAGCCACCTTAAAAGCCCTGCCCAGTCCTCAGGAATTACAGCTTTTTCTCAATGTGGAAATTATCTTGTTGACCTTACTTGCATGAAAAAGGACTTTTGTGGTTGGCAACAGCAGTAGATGCCACCACTTGTAGGATGCCAGTGCTGCTCACACTTTTTCACCAAGTAGAAATAGAAAGTAAAAAAAAATCTTTATTGTTGAAACAGATGTCCTCTTGTTTCCCCCATTGACCCCCACCACCCTGCTCCCGCACTACAGTCTGTGTCCTTGGATTATGCATATAAATTCTTTTTGTAAAAAATGTATTTTTATTGATTTTTTTACAGAGAGGAAGGGAAAGGGAGAAAGTTAGAAACATCAATGAGAGAGAAACATCATTCAGCTGCCTCCTACACAGCCTCTACCTGGGATGTGCCTGCAACCAAGGTACATGCCCTTGACCAGAATTGAACCTGGGACCCTTGAGTGCAGGCCGACGCTCTATCCACTGAGCCAAACCGGTTAGGGCCATATAAGTTCTTTGTTGGTCTCCGCACAGCCTGTGTTCCATGCCTACATTTTCTCTGTGGCAATACCACTGCTATCACTGATTGGGTCACTTCTCAGTAACAGCACCTCTAATTACAACTCTGGCACAGTAATATGTTGCAGGTTTCCCAGTTCCAAGGAGCAGAATGTATCTTCGTGGCAGCAGGGCGGGCAGTGGCCAGGCCCGGCTTCTCCTTCTGTCCTTTTGCTGGACACCTGCCCTCCCCCCAGCTTTCTCTCCCACAGCCCTGACAGCTTGGTCATAAGAATGTCAGTGGTTGAACAACATAAACTGATGAACAAAAATAGATCCAGAGAAGCATGGAGCAGACTGCAAACCTCAGAGGGGAGGCGGGGGAGGGTGGATGGGTGGGAAGAGATTAACCAATGAACTTGTATGCATATATGCATAACCCAAGGACACACACAAAAGGGGGGTGAAGGCCTGGGCTAGGGGGCAGGGGCAGTCTGGAAGAGGTCAATGGGAGGAAATTGTTGTAATGCTTTCAACAATAAAGAATCATCATACCTAATGATAGAAAAACATGTAAATTGACCGTACCTCTGCTATGCCCACAGCCAATCAGAGTGAGAATGCAAATTAACCCAATAAAGATGGAGGTTAATTTAGATATATAAGTGCCCAGCAGCCTGTGTCCTGGGAACTTTCTCAGCATCCAGGTCACTCCGAGGTAGGCCTCGTGTGGGTCCTGAGCAACCTGGAAAGGGCCTGAGCCGGGGCGCCTGAGCATGGCCAGAGGCTGGGATCGGAGGGATCTGGGGGCCCCTGCCCAGGCCCCGAGGCTTTAGGCCTTGGCAGGGGTGGAGCCGGAGATCAGAGGGTGTGCACTACAGAGGAAACACCTTTTCTGACTGCTCATTGGCTAAGCTCCCTGTATGCCACTGGTAATATTCTTAGTAACTTGGGTATAAGAATCTAAAAAGGTGACCTAGGGCTTTTCCACCACACTTCTGGAGAAAAAAACGAAAGTCTGCTGCTGGAGGGCTAAGAAATGTCATATCCAACCCTAAGCGGTTTGGGTAAGTGGATAATGCCTAGGCTTGCTGACCGCAGGGTCTGGGTTTAATTCTGATTAAGGGCATGTACCTAGGTTGAAGGCTCCTCCCTGGCCCAGGTCAGGGCTCATGCAGGAATGCAGGAGGCAGCCAATCAAAGTGTTTCTCTCCGTTTGATGTTTCTCTCTGTCTTTCCCTTTCTCTTCCACATTCTCTAAAAATCAATGAAAACATATCCTCAGATGAGGATAAAAAAAAAAAAAAAGAAAGAAAGAAAGAAATGTAACATGCTATGAAAGACACATCTTGAAAATGCCTAAAGAAAGTTGTCATTTTTTCATGGTGAAGGGACTGGAGCCCTTGTTGATGAAAACACCTTGGCGGCTGCGGTGACTGGCAGTGGCTGCAGCAGTGGGGTGATGGGGCTGGTGCCTTTCCCTGATCAGCACAGTAGCCTCCCACAAACGGAGGCCAGACTTCGGCTTAGGTCCACTCCCCACAGGGAGGGAGCCTAAGCCATCAGTAGGACATCCTCTGAGGGCTCCCAGTATGTGAGAGGGGGCAGGCTGGGCTGAAGATGCCCCCCGCCCCCCAGTGCATGAATTTCATGCACCGGGCCCCTAGTAATAATAATAATTAGAAAAGCAGGACACCAGTGGTCTGTGCCTGTCACGTCTCTGTCACAGGACAGCTGTGATTTCCCCACATCATTGAAGCCTTCATTTACCAAGTTTCCAATTAGAGGTACTGCACTGGCCCCACCTGCTATCTCTACACCTCTTAGAAGTCGGGAGAGAACCTTCAATGTGAAGTCTTAGCTGTGCCACCCCGGCAGGGCCAAGGGTGAACCTGAGGAGGGGCAGTGAAGGATTGAAGAAAAGACAGACAAGAGAATACAGCTGGGGCTTGGTGGATCTCCCGAGCCAGGATGAGAACACAAAAGACCCAGCCTGCAAGTCGATGCTTTATTTTATAGTCTGATTAAAACAAGGGTAGATTAACATGTATACAACATGTTCTTCTTTTGGCAACACTTGCTGCACCTCCCACAGCCCATTAGCTACTTAGGAAGGAATTAGGGAGGGCTACAAGGTCAGGCTTAATTATGTTAGGAAAGCTCTGCCATTTAGACAGGGACTTGTTTTCGGTCCTGCCACAGGTCAGCCCGAGGCTTGACCCTATAGCCACTCCCTACATTAGGCACAGAAAATGCTGTGCATGTCAAGTACAGGCTTAGGCCTGACCCCGATTTCTTAGTCCTTGAGGTCAATGTTTAGCCCTAGCATCAGGGTTTAATGGTACCGCCACGATTTCTGATTCTGAGCATATCCGGCTTAGCGATTCCTTAGTGTGGCAAGTGAGGATTTAGTCCAGCCTGAGATCCTTAGTCCAGCAATTCTGGTTTTACAATAACAACTCTTGGTGGCTCCTGGGTGGGGGCACCACTCAAATCACGTTTTTTGCAGCCCCCACCTCACCCGTGTCATCTCTGTGTCCTCTGTGTCATCTCTGTCAAGTCCTGGCACAGCCCCTATCCATTTCATGATTGGCAGCAATCACTCCTTATACCCACTTGCAATTCCCTAGTGTCACTAGAAGACACTTTTTTGGGCACAACTCAGACGTTACTCCGTGAAGGCACGATTCAGTCCTCTGTTGAAAGACAATGTGGCCCGACCAGTGTGGCTCTGTGGTTGAGCAGTGACCTATGAATCAGGAGGACATAATTTGATTCCCAGTCAGGGCACATACCTGGGTTGCAGGCTCGATCCCAAGGAGGGGACCTGCAGGAGGCAACAGATCAATGATACTCTCTTATCATTGATGTTTCTATCTCTCTCTGCCTCTCACTTCCTCTCTGAAATCAATAAAAGTATATTTTTTAAAGATACAGAGAACTTTACTTGACATGAATATTTCATTGAGGGAGAAACAGACTGTTCTTGAACCTGATGCCCCAAAGGCAAGTCTAGTATGAAACTCAAAGGCCAAAATTAATAACTGAAAGTAACACTTTTAATATATTTTTATTTTAGAGAGAGGAAGGGAGAGGGATAGAGAGATAGAAACATCTCTGAGGGAGAAACATTTATTGGCTGCCTCTTGCATGCTCCCCACTGGGAATGGAACCCTCAAATCTGGCATGTGGTCTGACCAGGAATTGAACTGTGATCTCCTGGTTCACGGGCCCATGCTCAAACACTGAGCAAAACCAGCCAGGCAAAAAGGAATACATTGAAAAGAATAATTAAATAATAGACAAATTTAATTAGTTTAAAATAAAATATTCAAATCACGTTTTTTGCACCCCCCACCACACCCGTGTCATCTCTGTGTCCTCTGTGTCATCTCTGTCAAGTCCTGGCACAGCACCTGTCAGTTTCAGGATAATATAAAACATATAATTATATTACTATACTAGTGACCTGGTGCACGAATTCATGCACATTGGAAGGAAATTAATTAGAAGGTGGCTGGCAAGGCGGGACTGGACGAAATGGGCCAGATAGACCCTGGAGCTAACCTTCCACAGTCGCTCCCTGGCCGCTGCATCTGGGGAGTCACCATGCCTCCAAAGGCATCTGTGGAGTGAGCAGGGTCCCTCTGACAGGTGTGGTCCCTCAGCTTGGCCTGCGGGGATTGGGCTGAAACGGCTCTCCGACATCCCCAGAGGCGTCACGGAGTTGGAGAGGGCACTCTGCAAAGTTGCTGTGGTACAGGGTGTGGAACACAAACGCAAGTGTGCAGTAAACCAGATTCGGGGCCAACAGTGACCCACAACATAACCCAGGTTTGAAAGAGGAATCCGGCTATGTCTGGCTCTCTCCTCTCTGGTTTCAGGTGCATCACCCAAGAACCTTTGCTGGCAAGTCACTGCAGCTCAGCAGCTACTGCATTGAGCATCTGCCCCCTGGTGGTCATAGGGACTGGTTGGACAGAGGGAAGCATTTTATATATATATATACTAGAGGCCATACTAGAGGCCCAGTGCACAAAATCCATACAAGGCACATGAAGTACATTTGCAGAGGCAGAGCCCAGACCCCAGCATGCCGCAGGACCTCAGAGCCCAGCGGGCTGTGGGACCCCGGGCCAGGAGGCGAAATCACGTGGCCCTGGCTGCCTGTGCATGCCTTGTAGTGCACTGGTTGACACAATGTTATGGCCACTGAGTTTTTATATATATATAAACCAGAGGCCTAGTGCATGAATTCGTGCACTGGTGGTGTCCAGTTGGCCTGCCCCGATGGGGGGCAGAGCTGGCCAGGGAGAAGGGCCACGATTGTTCCAGTCGTTCCAGTCTTTCTACCACTCGGTTGCTGGGCTTTTATTATGTAGGATTAGTTAGCCCGAACAGCCATAAAAAAATATCATAAATTTGTGTGGCTTAAACAACAGAAATGTATTTTTCTCACAGTTCTGGAGGCTGGAATTTGCAGTCAGGGTACAAGCATAGCATCATCTCTCACACAAGAAAGTGGTGGATCGATTGCCAGTCAAGGCACATGCCCAGGTTGCACTTTCAATACCCAGTCCAGTGAGTGCAGGAAACAATGGAGCAATGTTTCTCTCTCTTTCCCTTCTCTGCCAGATATCAATTAAAATGAATGATAAATAAATAATGTTCTATAAGTATGGTTTTAACAGGAAAGACAGCACTGATCTATGAAGTGAAAAACTTGTTATGACACATACATACAGCATGATCCCATTTTTTAAAAATTATTTATTTCAGAGGAAGGGAGGGAGAGATAGATAGATAGAAACATCAATGATGAGAATCATTGGTCAGCTGCCTCCTGCCTGCCCCTACTGAGGATCAAGCCTGAAACCTGACTGAGAATCATATCGTGAGCTCCCGGTCATAGATCGATGCTCAACCACTGAGCCCCACCAGCCGGGGCCCCATTTTTATCAATACCAGGCACATGAGGCACATTGGCAAGATCTCACTCCTAGATGAATGTCTGAAATTGTCCAAACTCCTTTGTAGCTAGGTTTCCGGATATGAATTCGTCTGTCGATTGGACGTGCTTGCACAATATTTTGAAGGCAGAAGCGGGGCAGAGGCATCTTCCCGCAGTTTGGGCTGTTTGCGGCTGGTGATCATGTTTGCAGAGATGTGGAGGTTTTCTGCAGTGGAAACCAGGCTGAGCACAGGCAGTCGTGGCAGAGGCAGTGCCCAGTCACCTGTTTGTGGGAGCTGGAGGGCACTTGCAGGGGCAGCAATTTCCCGATTCCCTGGTCACAGCTGTGCCAGAATGTCCTAGAATTCAGTTGTGGCTGAGGGGGCTGCTCCTCCCGCTGGCCAATGGTCTTTTCTGTGGGGCCAGCCTAATAGCCACTCCTCCAGCTTCCCAGTGATTTCCCAAGCACCAATTCCCTGTGCTAAATTCTCTCCTGCCTAAAACAGCAAAGATCTAAAAACATTTTGGATCCTCTACTGTCAACGAAAACAATGCTGCACAGGTCAGGTATGAGAAGTGGGCGAGGTGTTGTGAAAGATTCCCTTCTTTGAGTCTTAGCTTCCTCTTCTGTAGCCCCGCCCACTCTGTAAGGGTTTCCAGCTTCAGCCAGCCCACTCCCTTTGGGGCTCCTGCTGGCTGGGGCAGTGCCTTCCTGGCTGGCTTCCCCTCTGTCTATGGCCCAGCACCTCGCTGCACACCATGGGTGCTGCAGGGCCCAGAGGGTGTGATAAGAGCACAGTTCGGGCCTCGTGCCTCTTGGCTCCTGTGTGCCACCACCTCCTGTGCCCCACGGCCCCTATTCCTACCACTGCTCTGACCAGGGCCAGATGCCTGGGTGCTGTGCTCAGCATGCAGGGACTGCTGTGGCCACCAGGAAAGTCTTCCCACCCCATCCCGACTCCCGTGCCCTGATCCTGGGTCCACTTCCGCCAAAGGGGAGCAAGGTCCCCAGACCCCAAATTTCTGCCAGCCAAGGCAGTTGGCTAGCTAGCCCCACCCTGATTGGGGTGTTGGGGGCGATCTACATGAGGCTGGTTGGCTGCCTCAGTGCATGTCATAGCCTCTGGTCTTTCTGGTCATTCCACTGTAATGGTCGCTGGGTTTTTATATATATAGGTATAGATTGCATTATATATTATCCTAGTTATATTTCCTTATAGTATTTAATAACTTACTGTTTCCCTCCATCTGCCAGGGTTTTGGGACAAGCCCACACCTCCTGGTGGAGGAGACCATAGTCCTGGGTCGCACTGGAAGTGGGCCTTTTCTCACTGACCTAGAGGCCACTTGCTTCTCCTCAATCCCTTTCCTTGCAAGGAGCACTACTTACAGGAAAATCTAAAATCCTCCCATTTGCATCCCTTTTGTTCCCAGGATGGATCAAGTCAAAGCTCTCCTTAGGGAACCCCTGGATCTCAGGTGTTGACTGGGTCCTCCTACTGCCTGTCTTGGGAGGAGGGGGTGTCTCCCAGTTTCAGCCTCCAAGGCTGCACAGAGCTCCCGCTGTGAGCACTTTGGCTTGTTGGGGAGCCTTTGAGCTGATGCAGGGGGCCAAGCCTTCCTTTGTACCAGCAGCCCCGAATTTATGCCCTCAAGGGTCATGGGCAGATGCAAGCCACAGACTTAGCAAAACACCCAGTAATTCCAAGCGCAGTTTCCAGTTCCCCACCTCTTAACACATTCAAGGAAACCAGCAATGCCCACAATGTCACAGCCCCTGACTCACCACTTGGCGAGAAGCAACAGCAACCGAAACCAAGAACTACCCAGCAAAGCACAGAGCCAGGGGCGCGGGGACCACTGGAAACGCGGCGCCCCCTGCTTCCTGCTGCGCAGCCACTGCCTTCCTGAGCTCCTAGCCCCAGGGACAGGGACGGAGACAGCCCTGCAGAAATCAGCAGGCACTGGCAGAGAGCCAAGAGCGGTGCGATTGCCAAAGACTAAGGGCGAACTAGTGCGCTGCGGGAGGCGAGCCACACGCAGGGAAACAGAGCCGTGGCCCTCGCACCAATCTGCGGGAATGGACCCAGATCCCTCAGTGTTCCGCGGAGAAACCCACGTCTGTACGAGGAGGAAAAAGCAATCCTCGCTGCAATGCTCGGAACCGCGGCAGGTGCTGCCCCCGGTGAGTGACAGCTACAGGGCGGCTCCCAACCAGCCACAGTGCTCTCAGGGGAGCAGGGGGGCTCCGCGCAGCCGGAGCCAAGACCATGACACTGCCAGACCCCCGCGGAGACCAGTCCCCACCAAAGACCAGGGGTTCCTCGGATCCGTCCTCCGGTCCGACCTGGGAGCGCTGGGTGTCGCGTCTCAGGGCCGCATCGCCCCGCGGGCTGGTGGAGGGAGCCCGTCCTGCATGGGGAACCCGCCTTGCGAGGACCAGCCAATCACGGAGACCAGGGGTTCCGCCTCGGAGAGCTTTGCCTGGACCCGTCCTGGGGGAAAAAAAGGGATGAAAACTCCACCATTTTTTAATTTCCTGAAAATAGCGCCGTTTGCCCAGAAAAGGATGGATGAGGAGCAACTGCCTGGAGGCCACGTTCCTTGGTCCCAGCCCAAGTGCGACCAAAAACAAGGAACCAGGTGGCCTCCAGTCCTGAGCCTGGGGCTGGTGCTGAAACACTGGGCGCTGCAGGTGCTGGAATGCCTGGGGGGTGGGGGTGGGGGAGGCTCCAATCAGAGACTGGCCTACACACCACCGCCCTGAGCACTTCCCAGGACTGGGTCCAGCCAGCTCCCCAGGAGGCCACCTGCTCTGCTACCTGGACAAACACCCGCTGAAGAAACCAGAGCAGTCCGCTGCCTGTGAGGCTGGATGAAGGAACAAAAATACACGGATTAAAATGCATTTCCACCCTTCCCCCTTGTCAATGTTTAAGTTGTTTTATTTCATTTCACTTCGTTGTGAAAAAAAAATATTTTTATTGACTTTAGAAAGGCTGAGGAGGGGAGAGACCGACAGAAAGACATCCACTGGCTGCCCCTGGGGACTGAACCTGCAACCCAGGTCTGGGAATCCAACCCAGGACCCTTTGGTGCTCCAGCCCAGGTCTGAACCACTGAGCCACACCAGCCACAGTGAATTTTTTCACTTCTGCACCATAAGGATCCCCACAGAGAAACCATTTTTGGAGTTATTTTGTCTTTCAGAAGTTTCCTCATACTAGAATGAATTCTATGTTCTCCCTGAGCTTCCAGGATGCTTGCTTTTTAAGGGCAGCCCTAAGGTGGACTATCTTAGGTAAGTTAAAGTTTCCCTAAAGTGGTCACTACAGTTCCAAACTATCCAAAAGTCCCCCCACTTCCCCCCAAAGGCAAAGGACCCTGATTCCTGTATTGGCCCAGGAGGAAAGCCCCCTTCCCCTCGAGATTTCCTAAAACATCTAAAGTGATGGACCCTGCTATTCATCAGCTCTTCCAACACAGAGGGACTCACACTGTTCCTGGTTTCAGTAGAATAGGATCAATTATTAAGAAGCTTCAACAGAGATGGCTCAGGATCAGAGAGCTCAGCACTAAGGGAGTGGAGCTCAGAGCTGAGCTGTACCCTGGAACTCCAAGGACCTCGGAGGAGGCAGAGAGGACAGTGGGCTCAGGGGTACCAGCACCCACTACTCACCAGCCTGGGGGGTCACCAGGCCTCTTGTCCCCATCCCGCTTCTTGGCCACAAGAACAGTTGAGAGAAAATTCAGAGCCCTACCTCCCTAGGAAATCTGAAAACCCATATGCAGCTCAGAGGCTGGGTGTGCAGGACAGCTGTGAAGAGGAACTGAGAAGGGATGGGTTGTCAGGAGGGGGCTTTCCTGGAGCCAGGGGATGGGGAAAGGAAATACACTGGTGTCTCTGGTAAACCAAGGCTTCCTGCTCACAAAACGCTGTTTCCGTTGTTCTCCCGTCTTCCTCTCTGAAAGTCATTAAATTGTTTAAAAAGTGACTATTTGGGGCCTGGCCAGAGAGCTCCGTCCTTTAGAGATAGCACTGTCCTATCTACCCATTTCTTAGCTCAGGCTGCCCTGTCAGCCTCCTCTGCCCGGCTTGCTCTCAAGAGCAAAACACTGCCTCCAACAATACACAGCGCCCACCATTGGAGGGGCAGCCCTGCCTGTCCCCACCTCAGGAAACCAGTGCCTGCTGCTTCCCAATGGGGACTTCTAGGTCTGAGAAAGCACTCTCCCCGCTAAGTGGCCTTTGCTGCACGGAAATCGCTTCCCCAGAACCCGGTTTGGCGGGTGAAGTCGGAGCCCGCTGCCCTGAAACCGGCTCCTGCAGGGGGGCGGCGTCCCAGCCAGGCACACCCCACTGGGTCAGGGCAGTCTGAGGGGCGAGGGCAGACTCCCTGGGGCTGGGCAGCACCCCTGGCGCCACAAACAGAAACCAAGAGAGAAACTGCTTCTGAGAAAAAGTCCGCTGGGCGCACCCAGTCCCCAGCAGCCACAGACAAAAGCCCGTGGCCCCCGCTGGGGAGCATCCAATGGCCCAGGACTAACCAAGTTGCAAACAAACACCTGCCACCCACAAAGCATGGACACGGGGAGGGAGCAGTGCTAACACCCAAAGCGGGTCCGGGGTAAAATCAATCCAATGATCACCAGGCTTGGAAATCCCCTGGGCGGACATTGCGCAACATAACAGGCACAAACCAGCTGATTTCTCCTACATGCTTGAAAATCAGAAAGAAAGCAGACACCATCTTCCTAAAATGGTAGGAGACGGTCACTTTTTTGTTTTTCCAATTCTTTATGCATTCACTGGTTGCTTCTTGTATGTGCCCTGACCCAGGGATTCAACCTTAAACCTTGGTATATCCGGACTATGAGCTAAACACCTGAGCATTCTAGCCAGCGCCTGAGATGGTCAGGTTTTAAACAATTTATTTACTTTTAGAGAGAGAAGACGGGAGAACAATGGAGACAGCAATTTGTGAGCCCGAAACCTTGGAACACCAGACTGTCTATTTATAAACAACTGAGCTCACTGAGCTCTCCCTACAGACCCATTGATGTTTCTCTCTCCCTTTCCCTTCCTCTCTGAAGTCAATAAAAAATATGTAAAAATTAAAATCATATACATAGTATGCATACACAGATACACAAACATACAGAGAGACAGACACAAAGATATTGCAGCTATCATTTAAAAACTCTAAATAGTATTTGGAGCAAAATGGGGTTTCTGGGAGAAGTTAAGGTTACCTGCACAGGTGGCGAAAGCTTTCCACTCAAGTTTTAAACCTCTATTTTTATTTGTTTGTTTCCTTGTTTGTTTGTTTTGTTAATCCTCACTGCAGGATAATTTGCCCCTGGGCATTGAACCAGCCATCCAGGTCTGGGAATCCAACCCAGGACACTTTGATGCTCAGGGTGGTGCTTTAAGTGCAGAGTCACAACAGCCAGGGTTTTCTTTAACTTCTGCACCACAAGGATGCCCACAGAGAAATCATTTTAGGAGTTATTTTGTCTTTTAGAAGTTTCCTCACACCCATCAAAGAACACATTCTATGTTCTCCCTGAGCTTCCAGAATGCTTGCTTTTTAAGGGAAGCCCTAAGGTGGACTATGTTAGGTAAGTTAAAGTTTCCCCAGAGTGGCCACTACAATTCCAAACTACCCCAAAAGTTCCCCCATGTCCCCCAAAGGCACAGGACCCTGGTTCCTGTATTGGCCCAGGAGGAAAGCCCCATCCATTTGCCTCTAGATTTCCTTAAACATCTGAACTATGATTCACTGGCTCTGCCAACACACAGGGACTCACAGGGTTCCCTGGTTTCAGTAGAATAGGGTGAATTATCAAGAAGCTTCAACAGAGATGGCTCAGGATCAGAGAGCTCAGCACTAAGGGAGCGGAGCTCAGAGCTGAGCTTTGCCCTGGAACTCCAAGGCCCCGGGTGTGGGTGTGGGTGTGGGTGTGGGTGTGGGTGTGGGTGTGGGTGTGGGTGTGGGTGTGGGGGAGACAGAAAGGGCAGTGGGCTCAGGGGTCCCAGCACCCGCTACTCACCAGCTTGGGGGATCGCCAGGCCTCTTGTCCCCATCCCGCTTCTTGGCCACAAGAACGGTTGAGAGAAAATTCGGAGCCCTTCCTTCCTAGGCAGACAATCTGAAAACTGGTAGTAATGCAGCTCGGAGGCTGGGTTTACTGGACAGCTGTGAAGAGGAACGGAGGAAGTAGCTTGCCCTTTGCAGTGATTGGTTGTCAGGACAGGGCTTTCCTGGAGCCAGGGGAACGTCACGTTTAGAAGGGGGCGGGGAGGGCGGGGCTAACTGGGTACTGAATGACTCACCCAAGTGTTTAGTCAAAATATATCGCTCCAGCTCCAGCCGCAACCGGAAACCGGTTTAGCTCAGTGGATAGACCGTCGGTCTGCGGACTCAAAGGTCCCAGGTTCGATTCCTCACAAGGCACGTCCCCTGTAGGGGGTGTGCAGGGGGCAGCTGCTCGAAGATTGTAGCTCTCTATTCCTCTATGTAAAAATTAAGTAAAATATGCTCTAAAGAGAAATATGAGGCTCTGTCTCGCAAAGAGAAATATGAGGCTCTGTCTCGCAAAGAGAAATATGAGGCTCTGTTTCGCAATGGATAGCGCATTGGACTTCTAAAGAAAGAAATATGTTCGGATTGGGAATCGAACACCATTAAGTGAATGATAGAGCCCAAACTCGGTTTAATTTCGTGATCCGTTTAGGCGCGTTAGACGCTTGCACCCGCCGCCCCCCACCCCCCGCCAGAGCATAAATATCCAGTGCTGCAGGCAGCACCCAATGATTGGCCTCTGCATCAGCTCCAAGCTCACGTCCTCCTGGCCCAAGGTCTCTGCGATGGAGCAGCACTTTCTCCTGGACAACGGCGCGCTGCAGCTGGCTGGGGATTCCGAAGACCGGGCTGCAGAGCGCCGTCCTACGTCGTCTGAAGACTGGTCTGCAGAGCGCCATCCGATGTCTGCAGAACGCCATCTGATGTCTGCAGAGCGCCATCCGATGTCTGCAGAGCGCCGTCCTACGTCGTCCCTGCTCTCCCCAGACTGGCCAGGACCCGCGCTGCAGCTGGCTTGCGATTCCGAAGATCAGGCTGCAGAGCGCCGTCCTCTGTGGTCCCCGCTATCCTCAGACTCGCCACCTCCGCTCTGCCTGCCTCTGGCACAGTCCTCCAGCCACCACAGCGATGACCACCAGCCACTGCTCTGCAGTCCTTGCTGGCAGCTGCCCTCGGTCTACCTGCAATACCGAGCACTCTTAGCTGAGGCCAGGAGCCCCTGGGAAGAGAGCCCAGTGCCGCCCAGTGCAGGCCTCTTGCCAGGAGTCCCCGCAGGAGCGCCTGAGCCCCCAGAGCACACCACCTCCCCGGAGCTTCCTGGGGCCCTGCGGCCCAGCGCCCGTGCTGGGGAGGGACCACTGGACACGGAGACCTGGGACCCCTGGCAGCCTTCAGTGTGCAGTCCGTCCCCGGGCCCCACCGGGTGGGGCCTGCACCTGCTTGGAGCGGGCTGCCTGCAGTGCATCCTTCGTGCTGTCTCCTCTTTGAGCCGCTGGGCTGCTGACTGCTGGGCGACAGTCCTGGACCTGTAGGAGCCCCCAGACTGTGCGGGCGGGAGGGCGCCGTTGTGGACAAGAGGCCTGAATCAAATGTAAACCTGTTTTAATATTAAATATTGTGTCCAGACCACAGGATTCTGATTAATTTACATACAGTTAATAATGTGGATTTTTTTCAATAGATGGAGTTACCCATATGTTGATATATATATGCGATTTGATATACATGCTATTTTGTTGTTGTATTGACAGCAAGCTTCAAAACTTCATATATCAAATTTGCTGAAGGTGTTAACAGCATAGATATTTTTACGCTTAAAAATGTCGAAATTTGCCCTGACGGGTTTGGCTCAGTGCATAGAGCATTGGCCTTTGGACTGAAGGGTCTCAGTTTCGATTCCGGTCAAGGGCATGTACCTTGGTTGCTGGCACATCCCCAGTAGGGACCGTGCAGGAGGCAGCTGATCGATGTTTCTCTCCCATCGATGTTTCTAACTCTCTATCCCTCTCCCTTTCTCTCTATAAAAAAATCAATAAAATATATATTTTTAAATGTTGAATTTCATGCCAAAAGAAGAGCATTTGCATGAAGTTTTAATTCATTACTTTATTTTGAAGAAAAAGTTATCGTACACTTCAGGAAGCTTATGGTGAACATGCTCCATCTCAAGATACTTGTGAACGCTGGTTTAAATGCTTTAAAAGTGATCATTTCGATGTGAAAGACAAAGAACGTCCAGGTCAATGGAAAAAGTTTGAAGACCAACAATTACAAGCATTATTGGATGCAGATGCACGTCAGACTTAAAAACTACCTGCAGAAAGAGTAAACGTTGCTCAGCAAACAATTTCCAAACAGCCTCGCCGAGTCCGGAGAGCGGGCAGAGCAGCAGGGCGGGCTGGCGCCGGGCACCCACGCCCCTCGCCTCAGGCAGGCGGGCTCCCCGCCCTCTTCTTCCTTGGACCGTCCCGGAGTCCATCCTGGTTCCTCGTCCTCGGGTCCGTCCTCGGGTTCGACCTCGGGTCCGTCCTGGTGCCCATCCTCGGGTCGATCCTCGAGTCCATTCTCATGTCCGTCCGTCCAGGGGTTCGACCTGGGGTCCGTCCTAGTGCCCGTCCCCGGTTTGGACCAGGTGTCCGACCTCGTGCCCTTCCTCGGGTCGGTCCTCGGAGCGCTGCCTGCCGCGTCTCAGCGCCGCATCTCCACGCGGGCGGCTGGAGGGAGCCCGTCCTGCAGGGGAACGGCGACCTCCGCTCTCGGCAAGACACCTGTCTCCTCGGGCGCCGTCTCCGCCTCCCCCTGTGGGGGAGCGCAGGGGGTGCGGGCGCCGCTCGCTCTGAGCGCTGGGCCCATCCGTGTCTTTTTGCTGCTGGTCTTCAATCTTATTTTTTGTGCACCTGGCAGACCAGTACCCTTTAATCCTTTTCTACTTTGTTACAAGTAGTTTTAGCCTCCAACAGGCTGCTCTTAACTACCTTGGCAGGAAGAGCGGGCGGAGGCGGGGCCTGGAAGGCCGTGGCCACATCCGGTTTAGACTTTCTTAAACTCGCCTGTGCTGAATCAAGCATGCAACTGCTTTCTGACCTTTTCCCACATTTTAACAACAAAAATTAAGAAAGAAATCAAGAATTTGACTATACTTAGCAGAAAATCTTTGAGATCTGAGCATAGTTAAAGCATTTTTGAGGATTACCCACGTTTTACACCCGGCTAATTCATATCAATTCACAACAATACACTCCCCTTACCTTATTCCTTTAAATCTGTGTGCACATGCTTGTGGGAGTGACCCCCTCGCTTCCTTCCCTCCCTACTCAGCCCCTGACGTTGGGCGCCATATGTAGTGGTATTTCTCTCTTTTCTGCGTCCATCTCCATCAGGAAAAGGTACTGGTCCGGTTGCTGAGTGGAGGAGCTGGGGATTAAGAAATTCAAGAAAGAAAGAGACCAAGAGGCAGAAATAGATTCATGAAGCTGGGAGCTGGGTGGGCCGCCATTTTCTCTGATGGAGAGGCAGCATGTTTTGTTATCCTCACCTGAGGATATTTTTTAAAATTGTTTTTCAGAGAGAGTAGAAGGGAGGGACAGAGGGAGGAAAAGAGATAGAGATAGAGATAGAGATAGAGATAGAGATAGAGATAGAGATAGAGATAATGATAGCCAAAGGAACATCTAAGTGAGAGAGAAGCAGTCACTGGTTGCCTCCCAGCCATGCCCAATCTGGGAACTGAACCCTGGACCCTTCAGTGCCTGGACTGATGCTCTAATCACTGAGTGACACTGGCCAGAGCAGTACAACTAAACTCAAAGTGTCTCCAAAACGGGTTCTAGAGGACGCAGGGATGAAGTTAAGCAGGCAATTTTTTAAAATTAAAGAGTAATACCTATGAAAGGAAGAAAGAAAAAGGAGAATTGGACAAGTAAAGCTGTCAGAGTGCTATGCAGACTGGGCTCTAACAATTCTGCGATGGCCTCACCCTCCTAACCTTCCAGCAGAGCTCGTTCATTCTCAGGCTCTTGGTCCCAGTCCTCAACTCAGCGGAGTGTCCCAAGTAGCTCCCTGAACCTTGCGACTAGCTTGAGCTTTCAATCATCTGGCATCTTCACTATCTATTAAGCTGGGTGTTTTTTCTTGTTTTGTTACTTATTTATTACTTCAATTGCAATCCCTGTTCAGCCCCCACAGCTAAGCAAACAATAAAAATTTAACTTTGAAGAGAGGCATCAGGTTCAGAATGCTCCTTTCTGATCCTCAAATCAGCTACCGCAATGCTCACAGACCTGGCTGTCTTCTGAATGGTCTCCTGACTGTGTTTGCTCTCTCACTGGGATGGAAGGTCTGAAACCTGTAGCCATTCTTCATCTCTGCGTGTAAGGCACCCATCACAGCCCCTGGACCATGGAAGGATGACTAACTGCTTCCTAAGGGCTGGGGATGAATGAACTTGAGGACAGGAAGATAAACATGCCATTGAAGTCCAGAGGGTACCTGCCTCAACCGGCTCTTTGACCCAGACAAAGGCTGTATTGCAGTGGAATACACTGTGGATACGATGTGCTGGGGGAAAAGAATCCATTTAGAGAAAGAAAACTTCCCATCCTAGGCCTCCCAGCCCACCCTCAGGCCTCCCTCTGCTTGCAGACCTGGTTCCGGTCCCTTTGTCCAACACCAGGAGGATTATGGGGGCTTTCTACCAACCAGTGTTGGCAAAACAGGTTTCTTTCCTCGGGTCCAGCCCTAATTCCAACCCTAATTCAACCTATCCTGCAGAGAGTTTGACTCTGGATCATTCAACCCAAAATGAGCGGGTGATTCCATTTTCTCCTAGGATTAATGTCTCCACCCCACTTCCTCCCATCAGGTTAGGACCCCCAGAGACCAGAAGAGCACAAAAACGCACCGGCCTGGGGCTTCCGAATCTCGGATCCCTGTGTCCTGGTGGGACCGACAGGAGTGTGAAGCCCTCCCTGGGGTGAGGCTGGGCCTGGACCACAGCCCTGAGTTCCACGGGCCCTGCCACCCTGGCTGCTGTTCTGTCCACTCCTGCATGCTCTCCGGGACCAAGGCCAAGCCCCTTCTCCCTCCCCCCCAAGAGCTTTCTGTTCCCTGCGGCTTCTGTGCTGACATGGTGGAAACCCACACCTTTCTGGAGGCCAGCTAACCTCCCGGCTGGACCCAGAAACCCCATGTGGTCCCCGACCCCCCCAGGAGCCAGAGGCTTCTGGGATCTGGGCGTCCCATCTGGTGCAGGCAGCTCCGTGCCCCGACTGGATGTGTTCTGTGCGCTGGGCCCGTGCAGCGGGCAGTGCTGGCGCAGGAGTCCGCAGGGACCAGAATACAGATCCTGGTTGATGCCCTGCTGGTCCCAAGTGAGGCTGCCCAGCCCAGGGTAGAGAGGGGGTGCCCCGGGCCTGGGGTGCTGGAAGGTCTGGAGTGGTTCCTGCGGCTCCTCCACGGAACCCCAGGCCTCACGCACACAGCGCACACCCGGCACACTTGCATTTCCCATTAACTGAGCCTTTCTGCTCTCCTGCTCCACAGTCAAACCAATAAATTAATGAAATGACTTGTGCTTTGCGAGCGGAGGGTAAAATTTCACTGGAAATCATTCCCCCAGAGTCTGGAAAACTGGTGAAGACAAGTCTCGCTGCATCATTATTGACCCAACTCGGATGGTTTGACCCACCCACCACCACCACTGGCCCTGGCTCTGAGGTCCTGGGATCAGCGAGAATCCCGGTCTCTGCACCCAGCACTGCGCCACCTCCTGCAGCACCAAGGAGAAGGGGGGACCCAGAACTGCAGTCCCCCCACCCCTACCCCAGGCAGCCTGGGGACAGATCTGAGGGAGCGCTGGGAGCCTCCGTGGGAATTTTTAATGACTACATAGTGAAACTTTCCTTGTTTTGCTTTGAAATATATTTTTATTGATTTCAAAAAGGAAGGGAGAAGGAGATAAAAACGTCAATGATGAGAGAGAATCTCACACTGAGAGGCTGCCTCCTGCAAGTTGATGGGGAACCCCCTGGTTCATAGGTCCACACTCAACCAGGGGGCCACCAGGACGGATGATTTTTTTCATCAACTAAGTGTATGCCTTTAGAGGAGGTGTAAATGTAGTCTATTCCCTATGTCCTATCATTACACATTTCCCTGTTTCCACTCTTGGCCTCAAATAATCCTGTGCAATATTTTTGTCTCGGTTAAAGACTTCCTTGGATGTTCCCATAACACACTTCAGAATTAACTCAGCCACACCAGCCTTCTTGAGCCATCTGGTCACCTGAAATCACTAGGAACTCCACGAAGTATCCACATTTCTCATTCCTGACCTCTGACAGTTGCCTGGCTTCATTAGCATGAAGGTTATGGAGAATGCTGGTCTTCATATTCCAACCCTATCCATGTGCCTGAGGCTCCGGGGCGGGCCTCAGTCCAGCTGCAGGGAGACCAGCTCTGTGACCTGGGGTCACACTCTGACCACACTGTGCAAGCACGCAATGCCTCCCGCATCCAGGAAGAGAGGTGGACACCCAAGTGCAAATTCCCTAGGCCTGTCTGAAACCTGGAGCATCTTTCTCTCCTTTCGGTGGAAACTATCGATAAACTATCGAAATTTTACCCTCCACCCTCCACCCATTCCTCTACCAAAGTCAGCCCTCAAAACCCCACAAGCCATAACCGATTTGGCTCATGGATAGAGCATCAGCCTTTGGATTGGAGGGTCCCAGGGTTCCATTCCGATCACAGGCACAGGCCCAGGTTGCTGGCTCAAACCCCAGTGGGGGCCCTAAACGAGGCAGCTGATCCATGATTCTCTCTCATCATTGATGTTTCTCTCCCTCTGCTTCATCTCTGAAATAAATAAAAATATATATTTTGAAAACCCATGATATTTCCAGGACATCTCTCCCGACCTACTCCAAATGGGCGATGACGCAATTTGCAATGCCAAGGAGGGTCTCACCAATCTGGGTGGGCGTGCACCCCTGGGGCCTTTCCCACGGGGACAGTATAAAGGCGCCTCCACCCCTGCCCCAGCACTCCCTCCACCTGCACCGCCTCACCTCTCCGCCTACAGGAGGCAGAAGCCATGGAAGCGCATCCATCCGCCTGGGAAGACCCGTCGTGGGTGCGGTGTGTGTGCCCGGAGCCCTCCCTGCCCCCGGGCCTGAACCGCGAGCAGGCCTGGGCCTGGGCCCTGGACAACTTCCCTGCGCTGAGCCGCCCCTCCTGCGACCCCCGCCTCTGCTTCCCCCAGCCCGGCCCCTGGGCCGCCGAGGTGCCCGGAGCAGAGCAGCCAGGAACGCGACCCGGACCCGCGCCTCCAGGACCCGCAGGCAACTCCAGGGGAAGCCCGGGCGCCTGACCGAACAGCCCTGCGGCTCCCGAACCCGCCAGGAGGTGCCAGCCCCGGAGGGGACGCGGGGGTGGGGGGGGACGCGGGCTCCTGGAGCCTCGCTGAGCCCCAGCCGCCCGCACCAGCGCTGAGCACCCAGCTGCACCCCAGGAAGCCGACAGGAGGCGCCAACAGGCTCGAGGGGCCGCACCCCTGGGGAGCCCGACGCTGCCCTGTAGGCAGCCCTGCTGCTGCTTTCACTCCCGAAGGACACACAGACGTTCCGGGGACAAACCCCTCCGATCAGGCAATAACGTGCTGGGGTGCTGACTTGGCTTTGACCTCTACTTCTCTGTTCTCTGGAACCTGTGCACCGCGGTTAAACCACGGAGCCTTCTTCCGCCCCCACTTTGCAATGATTCCACATGGGGCGTCCGGACGGCAGGGGATGGGGCTGCCTGGGCGGGGAGGAGCCAGTGAAGTCCTGGGGGTTCTGGGAGGGAAGGGACCTCAGGGTCACACCCAGGGGAACTGGGCTGTCTGAGTGTGGCCCTCCAGCTGAGTGCAGGGCGAGGGCATCAGGAAATGTTTCTTGAAGGTTTGAAGGGTACATGGGCGGGTGGAGGAGGGTGCTGGTTAAGGGTAAGGGGGTCTAGGGGAAGCCCTGTGCCATCTGAATGACAGCCATGGGGTTCCAGGGCACAAGCCCCCACCCCCACCCCCCCCACCCCCCGCCAGACAGTTCCAGGCAGATACAGGATGCTCCCCTGGTGGGAGGGGGTGTTTCACCCCCTTTTTTCTAAATAATGTGTATCTTAGCTCTGTCTACCTAAAAGGACCAGGTGGGATTATCAACAGAACAGTTTTGAGCCTATCAGTGAAAAAATGGTGCTTTCTACATACATTTCCCAATAAATGGAACGGAGTTTCCTGGGGGTATGGGGGGGGACCAATGTTTAGAAGGGGGCGGGGAAGGGCGTCGCTAAATGGGCATTGAATGACTCCCTGGAGTGTTTAGTGGAAATATAGAGCTCAAACAAACAATTGGCTTAGGCTCGAACATGATTACTTGATCCTTTTGGTCGAGCATGATTAAAAGATTGGTTTAGGCGCATTAGAGGCTTGCACCCGCCTCCATCCCCGCCCCCCTCCCCTGCTCTGAGCATAAATATCCAGGCTGCAGGCAGCACACCAGGCTTAGCCTCTGCATCAGATCCAGGCTCACGTCCTCCTGGCCCTAGGTCTCTGCCATGGAGCAGCAATTTCTCCCGGACGACGACGCGCTGCAGCAGGCTAGGGATTGCCCAGAATGGGCCGCAGTGCGCCGTCCCACGCGGTCCCCGCTCTCCCCAGACTCGTCACCTCCGCTCTGCCTGCCCCTGGCACAGTCCTCCAGCCACCACAGCGATGACCACCAGCCACTGCTCTGCAGTCCTTGCTGGCAGCTGCCCTCGGTCTACCTGCGATACCGAGCACTCTTAGCTGAGGCCCAGAGCCCCTCGGAAGAGAGCCCAGTGCCGCCCAGTGCAGGCCTCTTGCCAGGAGTCCCCGAAGGAGCGACCGAGCCCCCAGAGAACACCACCTCCCACACGAGCGCCTGAGCCGCGGAGCACACCACCTCCCACAGGAGCGCCCCAGCCCCGGAGCACACCACCTCCCACAGGAGCGCCTGAGCCCCGGAGCACACCACCTCCCACAGGAGCGCCCGAGCCCCCGGATCACACCACCTCCCACAGGAAAGCCCGAGCCCCCGGATCACACCACCTCCCGCAGGAGCGCCCGAGCCCCCGGATCACACCACCTCCCGCAGGAGCGCCTGAGCCCCGGAGCACACCACCTCCCACAGGAGCGCCCCAGCCCCGGAGCACACCACCTCCCACAGGAGCGCCTGAGCCCCGGAGCACACCACCTCCCACAGGAGCGCCCGAGCCCCCGGATCACACCACCTCCCGCAGGAGCGCCTGAGCCCCGGAGCACACCACCTCCCACAGGAGCGCCCCAGCCCCGGAGCACACCACCTCCCGCAGGAGCGCCTGAGCCCCGGAGCACACCACCTCCCCGGAGCTTCCGGGGCCCTGCGGCCCAGCGCCCGTGCTGGAGAGGGGCCGCTGGACACGGAGACCTGGGACCCCTGGCAGCCTTCAGTGTGCAGTCCGCCCCCGGGCCCCACCGGGTGGCGCCTGCACCTGCGTGGAGCGGGCTGCCTGCAGTGCGTCCTTCGTGCTGTCTCCTCTTTGAGCCGCTGGGCTGCTGACTGCTGGGCGACAGTCCTGGACCTGTAGGAGCCCCCAGACTGTGCGGGCGGGAGGGCGCCCTTGTGGACAAGAGGCCTGAATCAAATGTAAACCTGTTTTAATATTAAATATTGTGTCCAGACCACAGGATTCTGATTACTTTATTTGCTCGGTGTACCAGTCAATGAGTCCCCAGAGCGGGCGGAGTGGCAGGGCCGGTCACTGCGCGGTGCACCCACGCCCCTCGCCTCAGGCAGGCCGGCTCCCCGCCATCCTCGTCCACGGCCCCGTCTCCAGTCCGTCCTTGGGGTGCGCCCTGGTTCCCCGTCCTCGGGTCCGTCCTGGTGCCCGTCTTCGGGTGGATCCTTGAGTGCATTCTCATATCATCCGTCCTCGGGTCCGTTCTCGGGTTCGACCTGGGGTCCGTCCTAGTGCCCGTCCCCGGTTTGGACCTCGTGTCCGACCTCGTGCCCGTCCTGGGGTCTGTCCTCCGGTTCGACCTCGGGTCGGTCCTCAGAGCGCTGGCTGCCGCGTCTCAGCGCCGCATCGCCCCGCGGGCGGGTGGAGGGAGCCCGTCCTGCATGGGAACAGCGACCTCCGCTCTCGGCAAGACACCGGTCTCCTCGGGGTCCACCTCCGCCTCCAGGCGCCCGGCCGGCCTGGGGGAGCGCAGGGGGTGCGGGCGCCGCTCGCTCTGAGCGCTGGGCAGATCCGAGTCTTTGTGCTGCTGGTCTTCAATCCTGTTTTTTGTGCATCTGGCATAGGAGTAACATACCAGGAACAAGAGCAGCAACAGTGAGCCATTACCACCGGTTTGGAACAGAAATGTCCAGCGCTAGATAAGGGGGTTTGCGGGGAAAAGCATCCCAGCCAACCAAGACCCTTCACAGGTATTATCATCGCTTTTTCTTAAGCTAATTATATGTTTTCCTTTTTTAAAAAAATACACATTTTATTGTTTTGGTGTTTTGTTTTTTTTTACGGAGAGGGAAGGAAAGGGATAGAGAGTTGGAAACGTCCATGAGATAGATCAGCTGCCTCCTGCACACCCCCTTCTGGGGATTTGCCCTCAACCAAGGTACACGCCCTTGATCAAGAATCTGGGACCCTTCAGTCCGAGTCCCATGCACTATCCACTGAGCGACACACCGGTTAGGGCTGTATGTTTTCCTTTTTATCGGCCTGCACTCGCTCTGCGCGCTTGGCTGGGATGCTTCCCCCCCCCCCCGCCCCCGCAAACCCCCTTATCTAGCGCTGGACATTTCTGTTCCAAACCGGTATCAATGGCTCACTGTTGCTGCTGTTGTTCCTGGTATGTTACTCCTATGCCAGATGCACAAAAAACAAGATTGAGAACAAGCAGCAAAAAGACTCGGATGGTCCCAGCGCTCAGAGCTAGCGGCGCCCGCAACCCCTGCGCTGCCCCACAGGCCGGCCAGCCGGGCACCCGGGAGGCGGAGGCGGAGGCGGCCCCCCGAGGAGACCTGTGTCTGGCCAAGAGCGGAGGTCGCCGTTCCCCGTGCAGGACGGGCTCCCTCCACCCGCCCGCGGGGCGATGCGGTGCTGAGATGTGGCAGCCAGCGCTCCGAGGACCGACCCGAGGTCGAACCGGAGGACAGCCCTGAGGACAGACCGGAGGTTGGACACGAGGTCCAAACCGGGGACGGGCACTAGGACGGACCCCAGGTCGAACCCGAGAACTGACCCGAGGACGGACATGAGAATGGACTCAAGGATCGACCGGAGGATGGGCACCAGGACGGACCCGAGGACGAGGAACCAGGGCGCACCCCAAGGATGGACCCGAGACGGGGCCGCGGGCGAGGAGGGCGGGGAGCCGGCCTGCCTGAGGCGAGGGGCGTGGGTGCACCGCACAGTGACCGGCCCTGCCACTCCGCCTGCTCTCCGGACTCGGCGAGGCTGTTTGGAAATTGTTTGCTGAGCAACTTAATCTTTCTGCAAGTAGTTAAGTCTGATGTGCATCTGCATCCAATAATGCTTGTAATTGTTGGTCTTCAAACTTTTTCCATTGACCTGGACGTTCTTTGTCTGTCACATCGAAATGATCACTTTTAAAGCATTTAAACCAGCGTTCACAAGTATCTTGAGATGGAGCATGTTCACCATAAGCTTCCTGAAGTATAGGATAACTTTTTCTTCAAAATAAAGTAATGAATTAAAACTTCCCACAAATGTTCTTCCTTTGGCATGAAATTCGACATTTAAAAATATATATTTTACTGATTTTTTACAGAGAGGAAGGGAGAGGGATAGAGAGTTAGAAACATTGATGGGAGAGAAACATCCATTAGCTGCCTCTTGCACACCCCCTACTGGGGATGTGCCCTCAACCAAGGTACATGCCCTTGACCAGAATCGAACCAGGGACCCTTCAGTCCTAAGGCCAATGCTCTATCCACTGAGCCAAACTTGCCAGGGCAAAATTCGACATTTTTAAGCTTAAAAATATCTATGCTGTTAACACCTTCAGCAAATTTGACATATGAAGTTTTGAAGCTTGCTGTCAATACAACAAATAGCATACATATCAAATCGCATATATATCAACATATGGGTAACTCCATCTATTAAAAAAATCCACATTATTAACTGGTACACCTAGTATGTAATTTAATCAGAATCCTGTGGTCTGGACACAATATTTAATATTAAAACAGGTTTACATTTGATTCAGGCCTCTTGTCCACAAGGGCGCCCTCCCGCACAGTCTGGGGGCTCCTACAGGTCCAGGACTGTCGCCCAGCAGTCAGCAGCCCAGTGGCTCAAAGAGGAGACTGCACGAAGGATGCACTGCAGGCAGCCCGCTCCAAGCAGGTGCAGGCGCCACCCAGTGGGGCCCGAGGGCGGACTGCACACTGAAGGCTGCCAGGGGTCCCAGGCCTCCTTGTCCAACAGTCCTTCCCCAGCAAGGGTGCTGGGCCTCAGGGCCCCCGGAAGCTCTGGGAGGGTGGTGTGCTCTGGGGGCTCAGGCGCTCCTGTGGGAGGTGGTTTTGCTCCGGGGGCTCAGGCACTCCTGTAGGAGGGGGTGTGCTCCAGGGCTCGGGCGCTCCTGTGGGGACTCCTGGCAAGAGCCCTGCACTGGGCGGCACTGGGCTCTCTTTCCAGGGGTCTGGGCCTCAGCTAAGAGTGCTCGGTATTGCAGGTAGACCGAGGGCAGCTGCCAGCAAGGACTGCAGAGCAGTGGCTTGTGGTCATCGCTGTGGTGGCTGGAGGACTGTGCCAGGGGCAGGCAGAGCGGAGGTGGCGAGTCTGGGGAGAGCAGGAACCGAGGGGGATGGCGCTCTGCAGCCCGGTCTATGGAATCCCCAGCCTGCTGCAGGGCCTCGTAGTCCAGGAGAAAGTGCTGCTCCATCGCAGAGACCTAGGGCCAGGAGGATGTGAGCCTGGAGCTGATGCAGAGGCTAAGCCTTGGGTGCTGCCTGCAGCCTGGATATTTATCCTCACCCGAGCAGGGGGGCGGGTGCAAGCCTCTAAATGGATCACTTAATCTTGTTTGATCCAACGGATCACTTAATCGTGTTCCAGCTCTATATTTTGACTAAACACTCTAGGGAGTCATTCCACGCCCAGTGAGCGCCGCCCCCCCCCCCCCCAAACCCACCTTCTAAACATTGGTTTACCGAAGACAGGGATGTGTAAAAGGTCACACAATCCCCTGGCTCCAGGAAAGCCCTGTCCTGATAACAAATCACTGTAAAGGGCAAGCTACTTCCTCCGTTCCTCTTCACAAGCTGTCCTTTAACCCAGGCTCCGAGCTGCATTACTATGGGTTTTCAGATTGTCTTCCTAGGAAGGAAGGGCTGCGAATTTTCTCTTGACAGTTTGTGGCCAAGAAGCAGATGGGGACAAGAGGCCTGGCGATCCCCCAAGCTGGTGGGTAGCGGGTGCTGGTCCCCTGAGCCCACTGCCCTCTCTGTCTCCCCCACACCCACACCTGGGGCCTTGGAGTTCCAGGGCAAAGCTCAGCTCTGAGCTCCACTCCCTTAGTGCTGAGCTCTCTGATCCTGAGCCATCTCTGTTGAAGCTTCTTGATAATTCACCCTATTCTACTGAAACCAGGGAACCATGAGTCCCTGTGTGTTGGCAGAGCCAGTGAACAATAGTTCAGATGTTTTAGGAAATCTAGAGGCAAATGGGGCTTTCCTCCTGGGCCAATACAGGAGCCAGGGTCCTTTGCCTTTGGGGGAAATGGTTGAACTTTTGGGTAGCTTGGAACTGTAGTGGCCACTCTGGGGAAACTTTAACTTATCTAAGAGAGTCCACCTTAGGGCTGCCATTAAAAAGCAAGCATGCTGGAACCTCAGGGAGAAAGTAGAATGCATTCTTTGATTGGTATTAGGAAACTTCTGAAAGACAAAATAACTCCAAAAATGGTTTCTCTGTGGGGATCCTTATGGTGCAGAAGTGAAAAAATTCACTGTGGCTGGTGGGGTTCAGCGGTTCAGACCTGGGCTGGAGCACCAAAGGGTCCTGGGTTGAATTCCCAGACCTGGGTTGCAGGTTCAGTCCCCAGGGGCAGCCAGTGGATGTCTTTCTGTCTGTCTCTCCCCTCCCCAGCCTTTCTAAAGTCAATAAAAATATTTTTTTCACAACGAAGTGAAATGAAATAAAACAACTTAAACATTGACAAGGGGGAAGGGTGGGAATGCATTTTAATCCGTGTATTTTTGTTCCTTCATCCAGCCTCCCAGGCACCTGAAGGCTCTGCTTTCTTCAGCGGGTGTTTGTCCAGGTAGCAGAGCAGGTGGCCTCCTGGGGAGCTGGCTGGACCCAGTCCTGGGAAGTGCTCAGGGCGGTGGTGTGTAGGCCAGTCTCTGATTGGAGCCTCCCCCACCCCCAACCCCCAGGCATTCCAGCACCTGCAGCGCCCAGTGTTTCAGCACCAGCCCCAGGCTCAGGATTGGAGGCCACCTGGTTCCTTGGTTTTGGTCGCACTTGGGCTGAGAACAAGGAATGTGGCCTCCAGGTAGTTGCTCCTCATCCATCCTTTTCTGGGCAAACAGCGCTATTTTCAGGAAATTAAAAAATGGTGGAGTTTTCATCCTTTTTGTTCCCAGGACGGGTCCAGGCAAAGCTCTCCGAGGCGGAACCCCTGGTCTCCGTGATTGGCTGGTCCTCGCAAGGCGGGTTCCCCATGCAGGACGGGCTCCCTCCACCCGCCAGCGGGGCGATGAGGCCCTGAGAGGCGACACCCAGCGCTCCCAGGTGGGACCCGAGGACGGATCCGAGGAACCCCTGGTCTCCGCTGGTGACTGGTCTCCGCGGGGGTCTGGCAGTGTCATGGTCTTGGCTCCGGCTGCGCGGAGCCCCCCTGCTCCCCTGAGAGCACTGTGGCTGGTTGGGAGCCGCCCTGTAGCTGTCACTCACCGGGGGCAGCACCTGCCGCGGTTCCGAGCATTGCAGCGAGGATTGCTTTTTCCTCCTCGTACAGACGTGGGTTTCTCCGCGGAACACTGAGGGATCTGGGTCCATTCCCGCAGACTGGTGCGAGGGCCCCCGCTCTGTTTCCCTGCGTGTGGCTCGCCTCCCGCAGCGCACTAGTTCGCCCTTAGTCTTTGGCAATTGCACTGCTCTTGGCTCTCCGCCAGTGCTGGCTGATTTCTGCAGGGCTGTCTCAGTCCCCGGGGCTAGGAGCTAAGGAAGGCAGTGGCTGCGCAGCAGGAAGCAGGGGGCGCCGGGTTTCCAGTGGTCCCCGCGCCCCTGGCTCTGTGCTTTGCTGGGTAGTTCTTGGTTTTGGTTGCTATTGCTTCTCGCCAAGTGGTGAGTCAGGGGCTGTGACATTGTGGGTATTGCTGGTTTTCTTGAATGTGTTAAGAGGTGGGGAACTGGGAACTGCGCTTGGAATTACTGGGTGTTTTGCTGAGTCTGTGGCTTGCATCGGCCCATGACCCTTGAGGGCATCAATGCGGGGCTGCTGGTACAAAGGAAGGCTTGGCCCCCTGCATCAGCTCAAAGGCTCCCCAACAAGCCATCAATCCAAAGTGCTCACAGCAGGAGCTCTGTGCAGCTTTGGAGGCTGAAACTGGGAGACACCCCTCCCCCCCAGACAGGGGGTAGGAGGACCCAGTCAACACCTGAGATCCAGGGGTTCTCCAGAGAGAGCTTTGCCTTCACCAGTCCTGGGAACACAAGGGATGCAAATGGGAGGATTTTTAGATTTGAGGGCTCCATTCCCAGTGGGGCACATACAAGAGGCAGCCAGTAAATGTTTCTCCCTCAGAGATGTTTGTATCTCTCTATCCTTCTTCCTTCTTCTCTCTAAAATAAAAATATATTAAAAGTATTAATTTCCGTTATTAATTTTGGCCTTTGAGTTTCATACTAGACTTGCCTTTGGGGCATCAGGTTCAAGAACAGTCTGTTTCTCCCTCGATGAAATATTCCTGTCAAGTAAAGTTCTCTGTATCTTTAAAAAATATACTTTTATTGATTTCAGAGAGGAAGTGAGAGGCAGAGAGAGATAGAAACATCAATGATAAGAGAGCCTGAAACCTTGGAACACCAGACTGTCTTATTTAAAAACAACTGACCTCACTGAGCTCTCCCTACAGACACCCATTGATGTTTCTCTCTCTCCCTTACCCTTCCTCTCTGAAGTCAATAAAAAATATATGCAAATAAAAATCATATACATATTATGCATACATAGATAGATAAACACACAGAGAGACAGACACAAAGATATTGCAGCTATCATTTAAAAATTCTAAATAGTGTTTGGAGCCAAATGGGGTTTCTGGGAGAAGGACTAAGTTAAGGTCACCTGCACAGGTGGCTAAAGCTTTCCACTCAAGTTTTTAACCTCTGTTTTTTATTTCTTTGTTTCCTTGTTTGTTTGTTTTGTTAATCCTCACTGCAGGATAATTTACCCCTGGGGATTGAACCAGCCATCCAGGTCTGGGAATCCAACCCAGGACACTTTGATGCTCAGGGTGGTGCTTTAAGTGCTGAGCCACACAGCCAGGCTTTTCTTTAACTTCTGCACCATAAGCATTCCCACAGAGAAACCATTTTAGGAGTTATTTTGTCTTTCAGAAGTTTCCTCATGCCAATCAAAGAACACATTCTACTTTCTCCCTGAGCTTCCAGGATCCTTTCTCTTTAAGGGCAGCCCTAAGGTGGACTATCTCAGGTAAGTTAGAGCTTCCCCAGAGTGGCCACTACAGTTCCAAACTACCCAAAAGTTCACCCATTTCCCACAGAGGCAAAGGATCCTGGTTCCTGCATTGGCCCAGGAGGAAAGCCCCATTTGCCTCTAGATTTCCTAAAACATCTGAACTATGATTCACTGGCTCTGCCAACACACAGGGACTCATGGTTCCCTGGTTTCAGTAGAATAGGGTGAATTATCAAGAAGCTTCAACAGAGATGGCTCAGGATCAGAGAGCTCAGCACTAAGGGAGTGGAGCTCAGAGCTGAGCTTTGCCCTGGAACTCCAAGGCCCTGGGTGTGGGTGTGGGGGAGACAGAGAGGGCAGTGGGCTCAGGGGTACCAGCACCCGCTACTCACCAGCTTCGGGGGTCACCAGGTCTTTTGTCCCCATCCCGCTTCTTGGCCCAAAGAACTGTCAAGAGAAAATTCGGAGCCCTTCCTTCCTAGGAAGACAATCTGAAAACCCTTAGTAATGCAGCTCAGAGGCTGGGTTTACAGGACAGCTGTGAAGAGGAACGGAGGAAGTAGCTTGTCCTTTACAGTGATTGGTTGTCAGGACAGGGCTTTCCTGGAGCCAGGGGATTAGGTGACCATATAGGTATGGGTGTCTTAGATAGACCAATGTTTAGAAGGGGGCGGGGAAGGGCGTCGCTAAATGGGCATTGAATGACTCCCTGGAGTGTTTAGTGGAAACATAGAGCTCAAACACACAATCTGGTTAGGCTAGAACAGGATTACTTGATCCTTTTGGTCAAGCATGATTAAATGATTGGTTTAGGCGCATTAGAGGCTTGCACTGCCTCCATCCTCGCCCCCCTCCCCTGCTGGGAGCATAAATATCCAGGCTGCAGGCAGCACACCAGGCTTAGCCTCTGCATCAGCTCCAGGCTCACGTCCTCCTGGCCCTAGATCTCTGCGATGGAGCAGCAATTTCTCCCGGACGACGACGCGCTGCAGCAGGCTAGGGATTGCCCAGAATGGGCGGCAGTGCGCCGTCCCTCGCGGTCCCCGCTCTCCCCAGACTCCTCACCTCCGCTCAGCCTGCCTCTGGCACAGTCCTCCAGCCACCACAGCGATGACCACCAGCCACTGCTCTGCAGTCCTTGCTGGCAGCTGCCCTCGGTCTACCTGCGATACCGAGCACTCTTAGCTGAGGCCCAGAGCCCCTCGGAAGAGAGCCCAGTGCCGCCCAGTGCAGGGCTCTTGCCGGGAGTCCCCGCAGGAGCGACCGAGCCCCCGGAGCACACCACCTCCCACAGTAGCGCCTGAGCCCCCGGAGCACACCACCTCCCACAGGAGCGCCTGAGCCCCCGGAGCACACCACCTCCCACAGGAGCGCCTGAGCCCCCGGAGCACACCACCTCCCACAGGAGCGCCCCAGCCCCCGGAGCACACCACCTCCCACAGGAGCGCCCCAGCCCTGGAGCACACCACCTCCCCGGAGCTTCCCGGGGCCCTGCGGCCCAACGCCCATGCTGGGGAGGGACCACTGGACACGGAGACCTAGGACCCCTGGCAGCCTTCAGTGTGCAGTCCGCCCCCAGGCCCCACCGGGTGGCGCCTGCACCTGCGTGGAGCGGGCTGCCTGCACTGCATCCTTCGTGCTGTCTCCTCTTTGAGCCGCTGGGCTGCTGACTGCTGGGCGACAGTCCTGGACCTGTAGGAGCCCCCAGACTGTGCGGGCGGGAGGGCGCCCTTGTGGGCAAGAGGCTTGAATCAAATGTAAACCTGTTTTAATATTAAATATTGTGTCCAGACCACAGGATTCTGATTACTTTATTTGCTCGGTGTACCAGTCAATGAGTCCCCAGAGCGGGCGGAGTGGCAGGGCCGGTCACTGCGCGGTGCACCCGCGCCCCTCGCCTCAGGCAGGCCGGCTCCCCGCCCTCCTTGTTGGCGGCCCCGTCTCTAGTCCGTCCTTGGGGTGCGCCCTGGTTCCTCGTCCTTGGTGTCCGTCCTCGGGTTGATCCTTGAGTGCATTCTCATGTCCGTCAGTCCTGGGGTCCGTTCTCGGGTTCGACCTGGGGTCCGTCCTAGTACCCGTCCCCGGTTTGGACCTCGTGTCCGACCTCGTGCCCGTCCTGGGGTCTGTCCTCCGGTTCGACCTCGGGTCGGTCCTCAGAGCGCTGGCTGCCGCGTCTGAGCGCCGCATCGCCCCGCGGGCGGGTGGAGGGAGCCCGTCCTGCATGGGAACAGCGACCTCCGCTCTTGGCCAGACACCGGTCTCCTCGGGCGCCGCCTCCGCCTCCCAGGCGCCCGGCCAGCCGGCCGGCCTGTGGGGGAGCGCAGGGGGTGCGGGCGCCGGTAGCTCTGAGCGCTGGGCCCATCCCAGTCTTTGTGCTGCTGGTCTTCAATCCTGTTTTTTGTGCATCTGGCATAGGAGTAACATACCAGGAACAACAGCAGCAACAGTGAGCCATTACCACCGGTTTGGAACAGAAATGTCCAGCGCTAGATAAGGGGGTTTGCGGGGAAAAGCATCCCAGCCAACCAAGACCCTTCACAGGTATTATCATCGCTTTTTCTTAAGCTAATTATATGTTTTCCTTTTTTTAAAAAATACACATTTTATTGATTTTTTTTTTTTTACAGAGAGGGAAGGAAAGGGATAGAGAGTTGGAAACGTGGATAGGATAGAGCAGCTGCCTCCTGCACACCCCCTACTGGGGATGTGCCCTCAACCAAGGTACATGCCCTTGATCAGGAATTGAACCTGGCACCCTTCAGTCCGAAGTCCCATGCACTATCCACTGAGCGACACCGGTTAGGGCTGTATGTTTTCCTTTTTATTGGCCTGCACTCGCTCTGCGCGCTTGGCTGGGATGCTTTTCCCCGCAAACCCCCTTATCTAGCGCTGGACATTTCTGTTCCAAACCGGTATTAATGGCTCACTGTTGCTGCTGTTGTTCCTGGTATGTTACTCCTGTACCAGATGCACAAAAAACAGGATTGAAGACCAGCAGCACAAAGACTGGGATCCCCCCAGCGCTCAGAGCGAGCGGCGCCCGCACCCCCTGCGCTCCCCCAGGCTGGCCTGGCGCCAAGGAGGCGGCGCCCGAGGAGACCCGTGTCTTGCCAAGAGCGGAGGTCGCCGTTCCCCGTGCAGGACGGGCTCCCTCCACCCGCCCGCGGGGCGATGCGGCGCTGAGACGCGGCAGCCAGCGCTCTGAGGACCGACCCGAGGTCGAACCGGAGGACAGACCCCCGGTCAGGCACGAGGTCGGACGCGAGGTCCAAACCGGGGACGGGCACTAGGACGGACCCCAGGTCGAACCCGAGAACGGACCCGAGGACGGAAGGACATGAGAATGGACCCAAGGATCGACCCAAGGATGGGCACCAGGACGGACCCGAGGCCGGGGAACCAGGGCGCACCCCAAGGACGGACCGGAGATGGGGCTGAGGACTAGGAGGGCGGGGAGCCGGCCTGCCTGAGGCGCGGGGCGCGGGTGCAGGGCTCATGGTCTTCAAACTTTTTCGATTGACCTGGATGTTCTTTGTCTTTCACATCGAAATGATCACTTTTAAAGCATTTAAACCAGCGTTCACAAGTATCTTGAGATGGAGCATGTTCACCATAAGCTTCCTGAAGTATAGGATAACTTTTTCTTCAAAATAATTAATTAAAACTTCCCACAAATGTTCTTCCTTTGGCATGAAATTCGACATTTAAAAAAATATATTTTACTGATTTTTTATAGAGAGGAAGGGAGAGGGATAGAGAGTTAGAAACATCGATGAGAGAGAAACATCGATCAGCTGCCTCTTGCACACACCCTACTGGGGATGTGCCTGCAACCAAGGTACATGCCCTTGACCAGAATTGAACCCGGGACCCTTCAGTCCAAAGGCCAATGCTCTATCCACTGAGCCAAACTGGCCAGGGAAAATTCGACATTTTTTTTTTTTTTAGTTCAAAACCAAGACAGGCCCTTGTGCTTTTTATTTTATTTTTTTTTAAATTTCTTTATTGATTAAGGTGTCACATATTTGTCCTCATCCCTTCATTCCCATCCCACACCCCTCCCCACGGATGCCCCCACCCCCCTGTTGTCCTTAACCATTGATTAGGCTCTTATGCATGCACACAAGTCCTTTGGTTAATCTCTCCCCCCTACCCCCACATTCCCCTACCCTCCCTCTGAGGCCCTACAGTCCTCCCTGTTTCTGGGTCTGTTCTTGTTCATCAGTCTATGTTGTTCATCATTTCCCCTAGATGAGTGAGATCATGTGTCACCAGAAACATACTTATAAGAACCAAATGTGAGACGAGCAATAATAGTTATGCTGACAGGCAAATGAATCAGTGTGTAGTGAGTTTCTTTCTGGACCAACAGTTCTCTTGAGACCCAATTTCAATGTCCACCAGTTCCTTATGTGTACATGTTGGCACTGACTTTTCAGCTCTGGATGGTGGACAAATGCAGGTCCCACTCCCTCTGGTTTGGTCTCACCCGGATCCAGGGGCTCAGGGCCTCACCCGGACCCCAGGGGCACGTGGCCTCTCCCTGACCCAGTGGGACGGCCTCACCAGGACCCAGGACAAAAATTCGACATATTTAAGCGTAAAAATATCTATGCTGTTAACACCTTCAGCAAATTTGATATATGAAGTTTTGAAACTTGCTGTCAATACAACAAAATAGCATACATACCATATCGCATATATATCAACATATGGGTAACTCCATCTATTGAAAAAATCCACATTATTAACTGGTACACCTAGTATATAAATTAATCAGAATCCTGTGGTCTGGACACAATATTTAATATTAAAACAGGTTTACATTTGATTCAGGTCTCTTGTCCACAAGGGCGCCCTCCCGCCTGCACAGTCTGGGGGCTCCTACAGGTCCAGGACTGTCGCCCAGCAGTCAGCAGCCCAGCGGCTCAAAGAGGAGACAGCACTAAGGATGCACTGCAGGCAGCCCGCTCCAAGCAGGTGCAGGCCCCACACTGAAGGCTGCCAGGGGTCCAGCGGCCCCTCCCCAGCATGGGCACTGGGCCACAGGGCCCCGGGAAGCTCCAGGGAGGTGGTGTTCTCCGGGGCTCAGGCGCTCCCGTGGGAGGTGGTGTGCTCCAGGGCTCAGGCGCTCCTGTGGGAGGTGGTGTGCTCCTGGGCTCGGGCGCTCCTGCGGGGACTCCTGGCAAGAGGCCTGCACTGGGCGGCACTGGGCTCTCTTCCGAGGGGCTCTGGGCCTCAGCTAAGAGTGCTCGGTATTGCAGGTAGACCGAGGGCAGCTGCCAGCAAGGACTGCAGAGCAGTGGCTGGTGGTCATCGCTGTGGTGGCTGGAGGACTGTGCCAGGGGCAGGCAGATGGGAGGTGGGGAGTCTGGGGAGAGAGGGGACCGCGGGGGATGGCGCTCTGCAGCCTGGTCTGCGGAATCCCCAGCCTGCTGCAGCGCCTCGTCCTCCAGAAGAAAGTGCTGCTCCATCGCAGAGACCTTGGGCCAGGAGGACGTGAGCCTGGAGCTGATGCAGAGGCTAAGCCTTGGGTGCTGCCTGCAGCCTGGATATTTATCTTCACCTGAGCAGGGGGGCGGGTGCAAGCCTCTAAACCGATCACTTAATCTTGTTGGATCCAACAGATCACTTAATCATGTTCCAGCTCTATATTTTGACTAAACACTCTAGGGAGTCCTTCCACGCCCAGTGAGCGCCGCCCTTCCCCGCCCCCTTCTAAAGATTGGTTTACCTAAGACACCCTTTTGTATAAGACACCACCTAGCACAGGAGCGCCTGAGCCCCAGAAAACACCACCTCCCACAGGAGCGCCCGAGCCCCGGAGAAAAACCACCTCCCAGGAGCTTCCCGGGGCCCTGCGGCCCAGCGCCCGTGCTGGAGAGGGGCCGCTGGACACGGAGACACGGGACCCCTGACAGCCTTCAGTGTGCAGTCCGCCCCCGGGCCCCACCGGGTGGCGCCTGCACCTGCTTGGAGCGGGCTGCCTGCACTGCATCCTTCGTGCTGTCTCCTCTTTGAGCCGCTGGGCTGCTGACTGCTGGGGGACAGTCCTGGACCTGTAGGAGCCCCCACACTGTGCGGGCGGCGGGGGGGGGAGCGCCGTTGTGGACAAGAGGCCTGAATCAAATGTAAACCTGTTTTAATATTAAATATTGTGTCCAGACCACAGGATTCTGATTAATTTATATACTAGGAGTACCAGTTAATAATGTGGATTTTTTAAATAGATGGAGTTACCCATATGTTGATATATATATATGATTTGATATACATGCTATTTTGTTGTATTGACAGCAAGTTTCAAAAATTCATATATCAAATTTGCTGAAGGTGTTAACAGCATAGATATTTTTTCGCTTAAAAATGTCGAATTTTCTCAGAGGGGTGAGGGCATGTATGGGTGTGGGGTGGGGGGAGGCAATGGTAAGATATGTACACATATAATAAATACCTCAATAAAAAAAATGTCGAATTTTGCCCTGGCAAGTTTGGCTCAGTGGATAGAGCATTGGCCTTCGGACTGAAGGGTCCCTGGTTCGATTCTGGTCAAGGGCATGTACCTTGGTTGAGGGCACATCCCCAGTAGGGGGTGTGCAAGAGGCAGCTAATGGATGTTTCTCTCCCATCAATGTTTCTAACTCTCTATCCCTCTCCCTTCCTCTCTGTAAAAAATCAGTAAAATATATATTTTTAAATGTCGAATTTCATGCCAAAGGAAGAACATTTGTGGGAAGTTTTAATTCATTACTTTATTTTGAAGAAAAAGTTATCCTATACTTCAGGAAGCTTATGGTGAACATGCTCCATCTCAAGATACTTGTGAACGCTGGTTTAAATGCTTTAAAAGTGATCATTTCGATGTGACAGACAAAGAACGTCCAGGTCAATGGAAAAAGTTTGAAGACCAACAATTACAAGCATTATTGGATGCAGATGCACATCAGACTTAACTACTTGCAGAAAGATTAAGTTGCTCAGCAAACAATTTCCAAACAGCCTCGCCGAGTCCGGAGAGCAGGCGGAGTGGCAGGGCCGGTCACTGTGCGGTGCACCCACGCCCCTCGCCTCAGGCAGGCCGGCTCCCCGCCCTCCTCGCCCGCGGCCCCGTCTCGGGTCCATCCTTGGGGTGCGCCCTGGTTCCTCGTCCTCGGGTCCGTCCTGGTGCCCATCCTCCGGTCGATCCTTGAGTCCATTCTCATGTCCGTCCTCGGGTCAGTTCTCGGGTTCGACCTGGGGTCCGTCCTAGTGCCCGTCCCCGGTTTGGACCTCGTGTCCAACCTCCGGTCTGTCCTCAGGGCTGTCCTCCGGTTCGACCTCGGGTCGGTCCTCGGAGCGCTGGCTGCCACATCTCAGCACCGCATCGCCCCGCGGGCGGGTGGAGGGAGCCCGTCCTGCACGGGGAACGGCGACCTCCGCTCTTGGCCAGACACAGGTCTCCTCGGGGGGGCCGCCTCCGCCTCCGCCTCCCGGGTGCCCGGCTGGCCGGCCTGTGGGGCAGCGCAGGGGTTGCGGGCGCCGCTAGCTCTGAGTGCTGGGACCATCCGAGTCTTTTTGCTGCTTGTTCTCAATCTTGTTTTTTGTGCATCTGGCATAGGAGTAACATACCAGGAACAACAGCAGCAACAGTGAGCCATTGATACCGGTTTGGAACAGAAATGTCCAGCGCTAGATAAGGGGGTTTGCGGGGGGCAGGGGGGGGGGGGAAGCATCCCAGCCAAGCGCGCAGAGCGAGTGCAGGCCGATAAAAAGGAAAACATACAGCCCTAACCGGTGTGTCGCTCAGTGGATAGTGCATGGGACTCGGACTGAAGGGTCCCAGATTCTTGATCAAGGGCGTGTACCTTGGTTGAGGGCAAATCCCCAGAAGGGGGTGTGCAGGAGGCAGCTGATCAATCTCATCGACGTTTCCAACTCTCTATCCCTTTCCTTCCCTCTCCGTAAAAAAAAAAAAAAAAACACCAAAACAATAAAATGTGTATTTTTTTAAAAAAGGAAAACATATAATTAGCTTAAGAAAAAGCGATGATAATACCTGTGAAGGGTCTTGGTTGGCTGGGATGCTTTTCCCCGCAAACCCCCTTATCTAGCGCTGGACATTTCTGTTCCAAACCGGTGGTAATGGCTCACTGTTGCTGCTCTTGTTCCTGGTATGTTACTCCTATGCCAGATGCACAAAAAACAGGATTGAAGACCAGCAGCACAAAGACTCGGATCTGCCCAGCGCTCAGAGCGAGCGGCGCCCGCACCCCCTGCGCTCCCCCAGGCCGGCCGGGTGCCTGGAGGCGGAGGTGGACCCCGAGGAGACCGGTGTCTTGCCGAGAGCGGAGGTCGCTGTTCCCATGCAGGACGGGCTCCCTCCACCCGCCCGCGGGGCGATGCGGCGCTGAGACGCAGCAGCCAGCGCTCTGAGGACAGACCCGAGGTCAAACCGGAGGACAGACCCCAGGACGGGCACGAGGTCTGACACGAGGTCCAAACCGGGGACGGGCACTAGGACGGACCCCAGGTCGAACACGAGAACGGACCCAAGGACGGACGGATATGAGAATGCACTCAAGGATCCACCCGAAGACGGGCACCAGGACGGACCCGAGGACGGGGAACCAGGGCGCACCCAAGGACGGACCCGAGATGGGGCCGCGGGCGAGGAGGGAGGGGAGCCGGCCTGCCTGAGGCGAGGGGCGCGGGTGCACCGCGCAGTGACCGGCCCTGCCACTCCGCCCGCTCTGGGGACTCATTGACTGGTACACCGAGCAAATAAAGTAATCAGAATCCTGTGGTCTGGACACAATATTTAATATTAAAACAGGTTTACATTTGATTCAGGCCTCTTGCCCACAAGGGCGCCCTCCCGCCCGCACAGTCTGGGGGCTCCTACAGGTCCAGGACTGTCGCCCAGCAGTCAGCAGCCCAGCGGCTCAAAGAGGAGACAGCACGAAGGATGCACTGCAGGCAGCCCGCTCCAAGCAGGGGCAGGCGCCACCCGGTGGGGCCCGGGGGCGGACTGCACACTGAAGGCTGCCAGGGGTCCCAGGTCTCCATGTCCAGCGGCCCCTCTCCAGCATGGGCGCTGGGCCGCAGGGCCCCCGGAAGCTCCGGGGAGGTGGTGTGCTCCGGTGCTCAGGCGCTCCTGTGGGAGGTGGTGTGCTCCGGGGCTCAGGCGCTCCTGTGGGAGGTGGTGTGCTCCGGGGGCTCGGGCGCTCCTGTGGGAGGTGGTGTGCTCCGCGGCTCAGGCGCTCGTGTGGGAGGTGGTGTGATCCGGGGGCTCGGTCGCTCCTGTGGGAGGTGGTGTGCTCCGCGGCTCAGGCGCTCGTGTGGGAGGTGGTGTGATCCGGGGGCTCGGTCGCTCCTTCGGGGACTCCTGGCAAGAGGCCTGCACTGGGCGGCACTGGGCTCTCTTCCGAGGGGCTCTGGGCCTCAGCTAAGAGTGCTCGGTATCGCAGGTAGACCGAGGGCAGCTGCCAGCAAGGACTGCAGAGCAGTGGCTGGTGGTCATCGCTGTGGTGGCTGGAGGACTGTGCCAGAGGCAGGCTGAGCGGAGGTGGCGAGTCTGGAGAGAGCGGGGACCGCGTGGGACGGCGCACTGCGGCCCATTCTGGGCAATCCCCAGCCTGCTGCAGCGCGTCGTCGTCCGGGAGAAATTGCTGCTCCATGGCAGAGACCTAGGGCCAGGAGGACGTGAGCCTGGATCTGATGCAGAGGCTAAGCCTGGTGTGCTGCCTGCAGCCTGGATATTTATGCTCCGAGCAGGGGAGGGGGGCGGGGATGGAGGCGGGTGCAAGCCTCTAATGCGCCTAAACCAATCTTTTAATCATGCTCGACCAAAAGGATCAAGTAATCCTGTTCGAGCCTAAGCCAATTGTGTGTTTGAGCTCTATATTTCCACTAAACACTCCAGGGAGTCATTCAATGCCCATTTAGCCACGCCCTTCCCCGCCCTTTTCTAAACATTGGTCCCCCCGCCCCCATACCCCCAGGAAACTCCGTTCCATTTATTGGGAAATGTATGTAGAAAGCACCATTTTTTCACTGATAGGCTCAAAACTGTTCTGTTGATAATCCCACCTGGTCCTTTTAGGTAGACAGAGCTAAGATACACATTATTTAGAAAAAAGGGGGAAAAACACCCCCTCCCACCAGGGGAGCATCCTGTATCTGCCTGGAACTGTCTGGCAGTGTGTGTGTGTGTGTGTGTGTGTGTGTGTGTGTGTGTGTGTAGGGGGGGTTGGGGGGGAGGGGCTTGTGCCCTGGAACCCCATGGCTGTCATTCAGATGGCACAGGGCTTCCCCTAGACCCCCTTACCCTTAACCAGCACCCTCCCCCACCCGCCCATGTACCCTTCAAACCTTCAAGAAACATTCCCTGTTGCCCTCGCCCTGCACTCAGCTGGAGGGCCACACTCAGACAGCCCAGCTCCCCTGGGTGTGACCCTGAGGTCCCTTCCCTCCCAGAACCCCCAGGACTTCCCTGGCCCCTCCCCGCCCAGGCCGCCCCATCCCCTGCTGTCCGGATGCCCCATGTGGAATCATTGCAAAGTGGGGGCGGAAGAAGGCTCCGTGGTTTAACCGCGGTGCACAGGTTCCAGAGAACAGAGAAGTAGAGGTCAAAGCCAAGTCAGCACCCCAGCACGTTATTGCCTGATCGGAGGGGTTTGTCCCCGGAACGTCTGTGTGTCCTTCGGGAGTGAAAGCAGCAGCAGGGCTGCCTACAGGGCAGCGTCGGGCTCCCCAGGGGTGCGGCCCCTCGAGCCTGTTGGCGCCTCCTGTCGGCTTCCTGGGGTGCAGCTGGGTGCTCAGCGCTGGTGCGGGCGGCTGGGGCTCAGCGCGGCGCCAGGAGCCCGCGTCCACCCCCACCCCCGCGTCCCCTCCGGGGCTGGCACCTCCTGGCGGGTTCGGGAGCAGCAGGGCTGTTCGGTCAGGCGCCCGGGCTTCCCCTGGAGGCGCCTGCGGGTCCTGGAGGCGCGGGTCCGGGTCGCGTTCCTGGCTGCTCTGCTCCGGGCACCTCGGCGGCCCAGGGGCCGGGCTGGGGGAAGCAGAGGCGGGGGTCGCAGGAGGGGCGGCTCAGCGCAGGGAAGTTGTCCAGGGCCCAGGCCCAGGCCTGCTCGCGGTTCAGGCCCGGGGGCAGGGAGGGCTCCGGGCACACACACCGCAGCCAGGACGGGTCTTCCCAGGCGGATGGATGCGCTTCCATGGCTTCAGCCTCCTGTAGGCAGAGAGGTGAGGCGGGTGCAGAGGGAGGGAGTGCTGGGGCAGGGGTGGAGGCGCCTTTATACTGTCCCCGTGGGAAAGGCCCCGAGGGGTGCACGCCCACCTAGGCCGGAGGGACCCTCCTTGGCATTGCAAATTGCGTCAGCGCCCATTTGGAGTAGGGCGGGAGAGATGTCCTGGAAATATCATGGGTTTTCAAAATATATATTTTTATTTATTTCAGAGATGAAGCAGAGGGAGAGAAACATCCATGATGAGAGAGAATCATGGATCAGCTGCCTCGTTTAGGGCCCCCACTGGGGTTTGAGCCAGCAACCTGGGCCTGTGCCTGTGATCGGAATGGAACCCTGGGACCCTCCAATCCAAAGGCTGATGCTCTATCCAAGAGCCAAATCGGTTATGGCTTGTGGGGTTTTGAGGGCTGACTTTGGTAGAGGAATGGGTGGAGGGTGGAGGGTAAAATTTCGATAGTTTATCGATAGTTTCCACCGAAAGGAGAGAAAGATGCTCCAGGTTTCAGACAGGCCTAGGGAATTTGCACTTGGGTGTCCACCTCTCTTCCTGGATGCGGGAGGCATTGCGTGCTTGCACAGTGTGGTCAGAGTGTGACCCCAGGTCACAGAGCTGGTCTCCCTGCAGCTGGACTGAGGCCCCGGAGCCTCAGGCACGTGGATCTGGTTGGAATATGAAGACCAGCATTCTCCATAACCTTCATGCTAATGAAGCCAGGCAACTGTCAGAGGTCAGGAGTGAGAAATGTGGATACTGCGTGGAGTTCCTAGTGATTTCAGGTGACCAGATCGCTCAAGAAGGCTGGTGTGGCTGAGTTAATTCTGAAGTGTGTTATGGGAACATCCGAGGAAGTCTTTAACCGAGACAAAAATATTGCACAGGATTATTTGAGGCCAAGAGTGGAAACAGGGAAATGTGTAATGATAGGACATAGGGAATAGACTACATTTACACCTCCTCTAAAGGCATACACTTAGTTGATGAAAAAAATCATCCGTCCTGGTGGCTCCATGGTTGAGCGTGGACCTATGAACCAGGGGGTTCCCCATCAACGTGCAGGAGGCAGCCTCTCAGTGTGAGATTCTCTCTCATCATTGACGTTTTTATCTCCTTCTCCCTTCCTTTCTGAAATCAATAAAAATATATTTCAAAGCAAAACAAGTAAAGTTTCACTATGTAGTCATTAAAAATTCCCACGGAGGCTCCCAGCGCTCCCTCAGATCTGTCTCCAGGCTGCCTGGGGTAGGGGTGGGGGGACTGCAGTTCTGGGTCCCCCCTTCTCCTTGGTGCTGCAGGAGGTGGCGCAGTGCTGGGTGCAGAGACCGGGATTCTTGCTGATCCCAGGACCTCAGCGCCAGGGCCAATGGTGGTGGTGGGTGGGTCAAACCATCCGAGTTGGGTCAATAATGATGCAGCGAGACTTGTCTTCACCAGTTTTCCAGACTCTGGGGGAATGATTTCCAGTGAAATTTTACCCTCCGCTCGCAAAGCACAAGTCATTTCATTAATTTATTGGTTTGACTGTGGAGCAGGAGAGCAGAAAGGCTCAGTTAATGGGAAATGCAAGTGTGCCTGGTGTGCGCTGTGTGCGTGAGGCCTGGGGTTCCGTGGAGGAGCCGCAGGAACAACTCCAGACCTTCCAGCACCCCAGGCCCGGGGCACCCCCTCTCTACCCTGGGCTGGGCAGCCTCACTTGGGACCAGCAGGGCTTCAACCAGGATCTGTATTCTGGTCCCTGCGGACTCCTGCACCAGCACTGCCCGCTGCACGGGCCCAGCGCACAGAACACATCCAGTCGGGGCACGGAGCTGCCTGCACCAGACAGGAAGCCCAGATCCAAGGAGCCTCTGGCTCCTGGGGGGTCGGGGACCACATGGGGTTTCTGGGTCCAGCCGGGAGGTTAGCTGGCCTCCAGAAAGGTGTGGGTTTCCACCATGTCAGCACAGAAGCCGCAGGGAACAGAAAGCTCTTGGGGCGGGGGTGGGGGGGGAGGGAAAGGGGCTTGGCCTTGGTCCCCGAGAGCACACAGGAGTGGACAGAACAGCAGCCAGGGTGGCGGGGCCCGTGGATCTCAGGGCTGCGGTCCAGGCCCAGCCTCACCCCAGGGAGGGCTTCACACTCCTGTGGGTCCCACCAGGACACAGGGATCCGAGATTCGAGATTCCGAAGCCCCCCTGGCCAGTGCGTTTTTGTGCTCTTCTGGTCTCTGGGGGTCCTAACCTGATGGGAGGAAGTGGGGTGGAGACATTAATCCTAGGAGAAAATGGAATCACCCGCTCATTTTGGGTTGAATGATCCAGAGTCAAACTCTCTGCAGGATAGGTTGAATTAGGGTTGGAATTAGGGCTGGACCCGAGGAAAGAAACCTGTTTTGCCAACACTGGTTGGTAGAAAGCCCCCATCATCCTCCTGGTGTTGGACAAGGGGACCGGAACCAGGTCTGCAAGCAGAGGGAGGCCTGAGGGTGGGCTGGGAGGCCTAGGATGGGAAGTTTTCTTTCTCTAAATGGATTCTTTTCCCTCAGCACATCGTATCCACGGTGTATTCCACTGCAATACAGCCTTTGTCTGGGTCAAAGAGCCGGTTGAGGCAGGTACCCTCTGGACTTCAATGGCATGTTTATCTTCCTGTCCTCAAGTTCATTCATCCCCAGCCCTTAGGAAGCAGTTAGTCATCCTTCCATGGTCCAGGGGCTGTGATGGGTGCCTTACACGCAGAGATGAAGAATGGCTACAGGTTTTAGACCTTCCATCCCAGTGAGAGAGCAAACACAGTCAGGAGACCATTCAGAAGACAGCCAGGTCTGTGAGCATTGCGGTAGCTGATTTGAGGACCAGAAAGGAGCATTCTGAACCTGATGCCTCTCTTCAAAGTTAAATTTTTATTGTTTGCTTAGCTGTGGGGGCTGAACAGGGGTTGCAATAGAAGTAATAAATAAGTAACACAACAGGAAAAAACACCCAGCTTAATAGATAGTGAAAATGGCAGATGATTGAAAGCTCAAGCTAGTCGCAAGGTTCAGGGAGCTACTTGGGACACTCCGCTGAGTTGAGGACTGGGACAAAGAGCCTGAGAATGAATGAGCTCTGCTGGGAGGTGAGGAGGGTGAGGCCAACGCAGAATTGTTAGAGCCCAGTCTGCATAGCACTCTGACAGCTTTACTTGTCCAATTCTCCTTTTTCTTTCTTCCTTTCATAGGTATTACTCTTTAATTAAAAAATATTGCCTGCTTAACTTCATCCCTGCATCCTCTAGAACCCGTTTGGAGACACTTTAAGTTTAGTTGTACTGCTCTGGCCAGTGTCACTTAGTGATTAGAGCATCGGTCCAGGCACTGAAGGGTCCAGGGTTCAGTTCCCAGGTTGGGCATGGCTGGGAGGCAACCAGTGACTGCTTCTCTCTCACTTAGATATTCCTGTGGCTATCTCTATCTCTATCTCTATCTCTATCTCTATCTCTATCTCTATCTCTATGTCTCTATCTCTATCTCTATCTCTTTTCCTCCCTCCATCCCTCCCTTCTACTCTCTCTGAAAAACAATTTTAAAAAATATATCCTCAGGTGAGGATAACAAAACATGCTGCCTCTCCATCAGAGAAGATGGCGGCCCACCCAGCTCCCAGCTTCATGAATCTATTTCTGCCTCTTGGTCTCTTTCTTTCTTGAATTTCTTAATCCCCAGCTCCTCCACTCAGCAACCGGACCAGTACCTTTTCCTGATGGAGATGGACGCAGATAAGAGAGAAATACCACTACATATGGCGCCCAACGTCAGGGGCTGAGTAGGGAGGGAAGGAAGCGAGGGGGTCACTCCCACAAGCATGTGCACACAGATTTAAAGGAATAAGGTAAGGGGAGTGTATTGTTGTGAATTGATATGAATTAGCCGGGTGTAAAACGTGGGTAATCCTCAAAAATGCTTTAACTATGCTCAGATCTCAAAGATTTTCTGCTAAGCATAGTCAAATTCTTGATTTCTTTCTTAATTTTTGTTGTTAAAATGTGGGAAAAGGTCAGAAAGCAGTTGCATGCTTGATTCAGCACAGGCGAGTTTAAGAATGTCTAAAGCGGATGTGGCCACGGCCTTCCAGGCCCCGCCTCCGCCCGCTCTTCCTGCCAAGGTAGTTAAGAGCAGCCTGTTGGAGGCTAAAACTACTTGTAACAAAGTAGAAAAGGATTAAAGGGTACTGCTCTGCCAGGTGCACAAAAAACAAGATTGAAGACCAGCAGCAAAAAAGACACGGATGGGCCCAGCGCTCAGAGCGAGCGGCGCCCGCACCCCCTGCGCTCCCCCACAGGGGGAGGCGGAGGCGGCGCCCGAGGAGACCGGTGTCTTGCCGAGAGCGGAGGTCGCCGTTCCCCTGCAGGACGGGCTCCCTCCAGCCGCCCGCGGGGCGATGCGGCGCTGAGACGCGGCAGGCAGCGCTCCGAGGACCGACCCGAGGAAGGGCACGAGGTCGGACACCTGGTCCAAACCGGGGACGGGCACTAGGACGGACCCCAGGTCGAACCCCTGGACGGACGGACATGAGAATGGACTCGAGGATCGACCCGAGGATGGGCACCAGGACGGACCCGAGGTCGAACCGGAGGACGGACCCGAGGACGAGGAACCAGGATGGACTCCGGGACGGTCCAAGGAAGAAGAGGGCGGGGAGCCCGCCTGCCTGAGGCGAGGGGCGTGGGTGCCCGGCGCCCTGCTGCTCCGCCCGCTCTCCGGACTCGGCGAGGCTGTTTGGAAATTGTTTGCTGAGCAACGTTTACTCTTTCTGCAGGTAGTTTTTAAGTCTGACGTGCATCTGCATCCAATAATGCTTGTAATTGTTGGTCTTCAAACTTTTTCCATTGACCTGGACGTTCTTTGTCTTTCACATCGAAATGATCACTTTTAAAGCATTTAAACCAGCGTTCACAAGTATCTTGAGATGGAGCATGTTCACCATAAGCTTCCTGAAGTGTACGATAACTTTTTCTTCAAAATAAAGTAATGAATTAAAACTTCATGCAAATGCTCTTCTTTTGGCATGAAATTCAACATTTAAAAATATATATTTTATTGATTTTTTTATAGAGAGAAAGGGAGAGGGATAGAGAGTTAGAAACATCGATGGGAGAGAAACATCCATCAGCTGCCTCCTGCACGGTCCCTACTGGGGATGTGCCAGCAACCAAGGTACATGCCCTTGACCGGAATCGAAACTGAGACCCTTCAGTCCAAAGGCCAATGCTCTATGCACTGAGCCAAACCCGTCAGGGCAAATTTCGACATTTTTAAGCGTAAAAATATCTATGCTGTTAACACCTTCAGCAAATTTGATATATGAAGTTTTGAAGCTTGCTGTCAATACAACAACAAAATAGCATGTATATCAAATCGCATATATATATCAACATATGGGTAACTCCATCTATTAAAAAAATCCACATTATTAACTGTATGTAAATTAATCAGAATCCTGTGGTCTGGACACAATATTTAATATTAAAACAGGTTTACATTTGATTCAGGCCTCTTGTCCACAATGGCGCCCTCCTGCACAGTCTGGGGGCTCCTACAGGTCCAGGACTGTCGCCCAGCAGTCAGCAGCCCAGCGGCTCAAAGAGGAGACAGCACGAAGGATGCACTGCAGGCAGCCCGCTCCAAGCAGGTGCAGGCGCCACCCGGTGGGGCCCGGGGACGGACTGCACACTGAAGGCTGCCAGGGGTCCCAGGTCTCCGTGTCCAGTGGTCCCTCCCCAGCACGGGCGCTGGGCTGCAGGGCCCCAGGAAGCTCCGGGGAGGTGGTGTGCTCTGGGGGCTCAGGCGCTCCTGCGGGGACTCCTGGCAAGAGGCCTGCACTGGGCGGCACTGGGCTCTCCTCCCAGGGGCTCCTGGCCTCAGCTAAGAGTGCTCGGTATTGCAGGTAGACCGAGGGCAGCTGCCAGCAAGGACTGCAGAGCAGTGGCTGGTGGTCATCGCTGTGGTGGCTGGAGGACTGTGCCAGAGGCAGGCAGAGCGGAGGTGGCGAGTCTGAGGATAGCGGGGACCACAGAGGACGGCGCGCTGCAGCCTGATCTTCGGAATCGCAAGCCAGCTGCAGCGCGGGTCGTGGCCAGTCTGGGGAGAGCAGGGACGACGTAGGATGGAGCTCTGCAGACATCAGATGGCGTTCTGCAGACATCGGATGGCGCTCTGCAGACATCAGATGGCGCTCTGCAGACATAGGATGGCGCTCTGCAGCCAGGTCTTCAGACGACGTAGGACGGCGCTCTGCAGCCCGGTCTTCGGAATCCCCAGCCAGCTGCAGCGCGCCGTTGTCCAGGAGAAAGTGCTGCTCCATCGCAGAGACCTTGGGCCAGGAGGACGTGAGCTTGGAGCTGATGCAGAGGCCAATCATTGGGTGCTGCCTACAGCACTGGATATTTATGCTCTGGCGGGTGGGTGGGGGGCGGCGGGTGCAAGCGTCTAACGCGCCTAAACGGATCACGAAATTAAACCGAGTTTGGGCTCTATCATTCACTTAATGGTGTTCGATTCCCAATCCGAACATATTTCTTTCTTTAGAAGTCCAATGCGCTATCCATTGCGAAACAGAGCCTCATATTTCTCTTTGCGAGACAGAGCCTCATATTTCTCTTTAGAGCATATTTTACTTAATTTTTACATAGAGGAATAGAGAGCTACAATCTTCGAGCAGCTGCCCCCTGCACACCCCCTACAGGGGATGTGCCTTGTGCGGAATCGAACCTGGGACCTTTGAGTCCGCAGACCGACGGTCTATCCACTGAGCCAAACCGGTTTCCGGTTGCGGCTGGAGCTGGAGTGCTGTATTTCGACTAAACATTTGGGTGAGTCATTCAGTACCCAGTTAGCCCCGCCCTCCCCGCCCCCTCCTAAACATTACATTCCCCTGGTTCCTGGAAAGCCCCGTCCTGACAACCAGTCACTGCAAAGGACAAGCTACTTCCTCCGTTCCTCTTCACAGCTGTCCAGTAAACCCAGCCTCCGAGCTGCATTACTACCAGTTTTCAGATTGTCTTCCTAGGAAGGAAGAGCTCCGAATTTTCTCTCAACCGTTCTTGTGGCCAAGAAGCGGGATGGGGACAAGAGGCCTGGCGGTCCCCCAAGCTGGTGAGTAGCGGGTGCTGGTACCCCTGAGCCCACTGCCCTTTCTGTCTCCCCCACACCCACACCCGGGGCCTTGGAGTTCCAGGGCAAAGCCCAGCTCTGAGCTCCGCTCCCTTAGTGCTGAGCTCTCTGATCCTGAGCCATCTCTGTTGAAGCTTCTTAATAATTCACCCTATTCTACTGAAACCAGGGAACCCTGTGAGTCCCTGTGTGTTGGCAGAGCCAGTGAATCGTAGTTCAGATGTTTAAGGAAATCTAGAGGCAAATGGATGGGGCTTTCCTCCTGGGCCAATACAGGAACCAGGGTCCTGTGCCTTTGGGGGACATGGGGGAACTTTTGGGGTAGTTTGGAATTGTAGTGGCCACTCTGGGGAAACTTTAACTTACCTAACATAGTCCACCTTAGGGCTTCCCTTAAAAAGCAAGCATTCTGGAAGCTCAGGGAGAACATAGAATGTGTTCTTTGATTGGTGTGAGGAAACTTCTAAAAGACAAAATAACTCCTAAAATGATTTCCCTGTGGGAATGCTTATGGTGCAGAAGTTAAAGAAAACCCTGGCTGTTGTGACTCTGCACTTAAAGCACCACCCTGAGCACCAAAGTGTCCTGGGTTGGATTCCCAGACCTGGATGGCTGGGTCAATGCCCAGGGGCAAATTATCCTGCAGTGAGGATTAACAAAACAAACAAACAAGGAAACAAACAAATAAAAATAGAGGTTAAAAACTTGAGTGGAAAGCTTTCGCCACCTGTGCAGGTAACCTTAACTTCTCCCAGAAACCCCATTTGGCTCCAAATACTATTTAGAGTTTTTAAATGATAGCTGCAATATCTTTGTGTCTGTCTCTCTGTATGTTTGTGTATCTGTGTATGCATAACATGTATATGATTTTAATTTTTACATATTTTTTATTGACTTCAGAGAGGAAGGGAAAGGGAGAGAGAAACATCAATGGGTGTCTGTAGGGAGAGCTCAGTGAGCTCAGTTGTTTATAAATAGACAGTCTGCTATTCCAAGGTTTCAGGCTCAGAAATTGCTGTCTCCATTGTTCTCCTGTCTTCTCTCTCTAAAAGTAAATAAATTGTTTAAAACCTGACCATCTCAGGCGCTGGCTAGAATGCTCAGGTGTTTAGCTCATAGTCCGGATATACCAAGGTTTAAGGTTGAATCCCTGGGTCAGGGCACATACAAGAAGCAACCAGTGAATGCATAAAGAATTGGAAAAACAAAAAAGTGACCGTCTCCTACCATTTTAGGAAGATGGTGTCTGCTTTCTTTCTGATTTTCAAGCATGTAGGAGAAATCAGCTGGTTTGTGCCGGTTATGTTGCGCAATGTCCGCCCAGGGGATTTCCAAGCCTGGTGATCATTGGATTGCATTTTACCCAGGACCCGCTTTGGGTGTTAGCACTGCTCCCTCCCCGTGTCCATGCTTTCTGGGTGGCAGGTGTTTGTTTGCAACTTGGTCAGTCCTGGGCCATTGGATGCTCCCCAGCGGGGGCCACAGGCTTTTGCTGTGGCTGCTGGGGACTGGGTGCGCCCAGCGGACTTTTTCTCAGAAGCAGTTTCTCTCTTGGTTTCTGTTTGTGGCGCCAGGGGTGCTGCCCAGCCCCGGGGAGTCTGCCCTCGCCCCTCAGACTGCCTCGACCCAGTGGGGTGTGCCTGGCTGGCCTCCCCCCCCCCCTGCAGGAGCCGGTTTCAGGGCAGCTGGCTCCAACTTCACCCGCCAAACCGGGTTCTGGGGAAGCGATTTCCGCGCAGCAAAGGCCACTTAGTGGGGAGAGTGCTTTCTCAGACCTAGAAGTCCCCATTGGGAAGCAGCAGGCACTGGTTTCCTGAGGTGGGGACAGGCAGGGCTGCCCCTCCAATGGTGGGCGCTGTGTATTGGTGGAGGCAGTGTTTTGCTCTTGAGAGCAAGCCGGGCAGAGGAGGCTGACAGGGCAGGCTGAGCTAAGAAATGGGTAGATAGGACAGTGCTATCTCTAAAGGACGGAGCTCTCTGGCCAGGCCCCAAATAGTCACTTTTTAAACAATTTAATGACTTTCAGAGAGGAAGACGGGAGAACAATGGAAACAGCGATTTGTAAGCAGGAAGCCTTGGTTTACCAGAGACACCAGTGTATTTCCTTTCCCCATCCCCTGGCTCCAGGAAAGCCCCCTCCTGACAACCCATCACTTCTCAGTTCCTCTTCACAGCTGTCCTGCACACCCAGCCTCTGAGCTGCATATTGCTTTTCAGATTTCCTAGGCAGGAAGGGCTCTGAATTTTCTCTCAACAGTTCTTGTGGCCAAGAAGCAGGATGGGGACAAGATGCCTGGTGACCCCCCAGGCTGGTGAGTAGTGGGTGCTGGTACCCCTGAGCCCATTGTTTTTTCTGTTCCCCCCCCTCACTACCACCACCACCTCACCCCCCCTTGGGCCTTTGAGTTCCAGGGCAAAGCTCAGCTCTGAGCTCCACTCCCTTAGTGCTGAGCTCTCTGATCCTGAGCCATCTCTTTTGAAGCTTCTTGATAATTCACCCTATTCTACTGAAACCAGGGAACCATGTGAGTCCCTGTGTGTTGGAAGAGGTGATGAATAGCAGGGTCCATCACTTTAGATGTTTTAGGAAATCTCGAGGGGAAGGGGGCTTTCCTCCTGGGCCAATACAGGTACCAGGGTCCTTTGCCTTTGGGGGGAAATGGGGGGACTTTTGGATAGTTTGGAACTGTAGTGACCACTTTAGGGAAACTTTAACTTACCTAAGAGAGTCCACCTTAGGGCTGCCCTTAAAAAGCAAGCATCCTGGAAGCTCAGGGAGAACATAGAATTCATTCTAGTATGAGGAAACTTCTGAAAGACAAAATAACTCCAAAAATGGTTTCTCTGTGGGGATCCTTATGGTGCAGAAGTGAAAAAATTCACTGTGGCTGGTGTGGCTCAGCGGTTCAGACCTGGGCTGGAGCACCAAAGGGTCCTGGGTTGGATTCCCTGACCTGGGGTGCAGGTTCAGTCCCCAGGGGCAGCCAGTGGATGTCTTTCTGTCTGTCTCTCCCCTCCCCAGCCTTTCTAAAGTCAATAAAATATTTTTTTCACAACGAAGTGAAATGAAATAAAACATCTTAAACATTGACAAGGGGGAAGGGTAGGAATGCATTTTAATCCGTGTATTTTTGTTCCTTCATCCAGCCTCCCAGGCACCGGACTGGTCTGGTTTCTTCAGCGGGTGTTTGTCCAGGTAGCAGAGCAGGTGGCCTCCTGGGGAGCTGGCTGGACCCAGTCCTGGGAAGTGCTCAGGGCGGTGGTGTGTAGGCCAGTCTCTGATTGGAGCCTCCCCCACCCCCACCCCCCAGGCATTCCAGCACCTGCAGCGCCCAGTGTTTCAGCACCAGCCCCAGGCTCAGGACTGGAGGCCACCTGGTTCCTTGTTTTTGGTCGCACTTGGGCTGGGACCAAGGAACGTGGCCTCCAGGCAGTTGCTCCTCATCCATCCTTTTCTGGGCAAACGGCGCTATTTTCAGGAAATTAAAAAATGGTGGAGTTTTCATCCCTTTTTTTCCCCCAGGACGGGTCCAGGCAAAGCTCTCCGAGGCGGAACCCCTGGTCTCCGTGATTGGCTGGTCCTCGCAAGGCGGGTTCCCCACGCAGGACGGGCTCCCTCCACCCGCCCGCGGGGCGATGCGGCCCTGAGACGCGACACCCAGCGCTCCCAGGTCGGACCCGAGGACGGATCCGAGGAACCCCTGGTCTCCGGTGGGGACTGGTCTCCGCGGGGTCTGGCAGTGTCGTCCTGGCCTTGGCTCCGGCTGCTCGGAGCTGCCCTGCTCCCCTGAGGGCACTGTGGCTGGTTGGGAGCCGCCCTGTAGCTGTCACTCACCGGGGGCAGCACCTGCCGCGGTTCCGAGCATTGCAGCGAGGATTGCTTTTTCCTCCTCGTACAGACGTGGGTTTCTCCGCGGAACACTGAGGGATCTGGGTCCATCCCCGCAGACTGGTGCGAGGGCCACGGCTCTGTTTCCCTGCGTGTGGCTCGCCTCCCGAAGCGCACTAGTTCGCCCTTAGTCTTTGGCAATCGCACCGCTCTTGGCTCTCTGCCAGTGCCGGCTGATTTCTGCAGGGCTGTCTCTGTCCCTGTCCCCGGGGCTAGGAGCTCAGGAAGGCAGTGGCTGCGCAGCAGGAAGCAGGGGGCACCGGGTTTCCAGTGGTCCCCGCGCCCCTGGATCTGTGCTTTGCTGGGTAGTTCTTGGTTTCAGTTGCTATTGCTTCTCGCCAAGTGGTGAGTCAGGGGCTGTGACATTGTGGGTATTGCTGGTTTCCTTGAATTTGTTAAGGGGTGGGGAACTGGAAACTGCGCTTGGAATTACTGGGTGTTTTGCTGAGTCTGTGGCTTGCATCTGCCCATGACCCTTGAGGGCATAAATTCGGGGCTGCTGGTACAAAGGAAGGCTTAGCCCCCTGCAGCAGCTCAAAGGCTCCCCAACAACCCAAAGTGCTCACAGCAGGAGCTCTGTGCAGCCTTGGAGGCTGAAACTGGGAGCAACCCCTCCTCCCAAGACAGGCGGTAGGAGGACCCAGTCAACACCTGAGATCCAGGGGTTCCCTAAGGAGAGCTTTGACTTGATCCATCCTGGGAACAAAAGGGATGCAAATGGGAGGATTTTAGATTTTCCTGTAAGTAGTGCTCCTTGTAAGGAAAGGGATTGAGGAGAAGCAAGTGGCCTCTAGGTCAGTGAGAAAAGGCCCACTTCCAGTGCTACCCAGGACTATGGTCTCCTCCACCAGGGGGTGTGGGCTTGTCCCAAACCCCTGGCAGATGGAGGGAAACAGTAAGTTATTAAATACTATAAGGAAATATAACTACGATAATATATAATGCAATCTATACCTATATATATAAAAACCCAGTGAACATTACAGTGGAATGACCAGAAAGACCAGAGGCTATGACATGCACTGATGCAGCCAACCAGCCTCATGTAGATCGCCCCCAACACCCCTATCAGGGTGGGGCTAGCTAGCCAACTGCCTTGGCTGGCAGAAATTTGGGGTCTGGGGACCTTGCTCCCCTTTGGCGGAAGTGGACCCAGGATCAGGGCACGGGAGTCGGGGATGGGGTGGGAAGACTTTCCTGGTGGCCACAGCAGTCCCTGCATGCTGAGCACAGCACCCAGGCATCTGGCCCTCCTCAGAGCAGTGGTAGGAATAGGGGCCATGGGGCACAGGAGGTGGTGGCACACAGGAGCCAAGAGGCACGAGGCCCGAACTGGGCTCTTATCACACCCTCTGGGCCCTGCATCACCCATGGTATGCAGCAAGGTGCTGGGCCATAGGCAGAGGGGAACCCAGCCAGGAAGGCATTGCCCCAGCCAGCCAGAGCCCCAAAGGGAGTGGGCTGGCTGGAGCTGGAAACCCTCACAGAGTGGGCGGGGCTACAGAAGAGGAAGCTAAGACTCAAAGAAGGGAATCTTTCTCAACACCTCACCCACTTCTCATACCTGACATGTGCAGCATTGTTTTCGTTGATAGTAGAGGATCCAAAATGTTTTTAGATCTTTGCTGTTTTAGGCAGGAGAGAATTTAGCACAGGGAATCGGTGCTTGGGAAATCACTGGAAAGCTGGAGGAGTGGGTATTAGGCTGGCCCCACAGAAAAGACCCTTGGCCAGCGGGAGGAGCAGCCCCCTCAGCCACAACTGAATTCTAGGACATTCTGGCACAGCTGTGAGCAAGGAATCGGGAAATTGCTGCCCCTGCAAGTGCCCTCCAGCTCCCACAAAACAGGTGACTGGGCACTGCCTCTGCCACAACTGCCTGTGCTCAGCCTGGTTTCCACTGCAGAAAACCTCCACATCTCTGCAAACATGATCAGCAGCAGCAAACAGCCCAAACTGCAGGAAGATGCCTCTTCCCCGCTTCTGCCTTCAAAATACTGTGCAAGCACGTCCAATCGACAGACGAATTCATATCCGGAAACCTAGCTACAAAGGAGTTTGGGCAATTTCAGACATTCATCTAGGAGTGAGATCTTGCCACTGTACCTCATGTGCCTGGTATTGATAAAAATGGGGCCCGCCCCGGCTGGTGGGGCTCAGTGGTTGAGCATCGATCTATGACCAGGAGGTCACGATATGATTCTCAGTCAGGTTTCAGGCTTGATCCTCAGTAGGGGCAGGCAGGAGGCAGCTGACCAATGATTCTCATCATTGATGTTTCTATCTATCTATCTCTCCCTCCCTTCCTCTGAAATAAATAATTTTTAAAAAATGGGATCATGCTGTATGTATGTGTCATAACAAGTTTTTCACTTCATAGATCAGTACTGTCTTTCCTGTTAAAACCATACTTATAGGACATTATTTATTTATCATTCATTTTAATTGATATCCGGCAGAGAAGGGAAAGAGAGAGAAACATTGCCCCATTGTTTCCTGCACTCACTGGACTGGGTATTGAATGTGCAACCTGGGCATGTGCCCTGACTGGCAATTGATCCACCACTTTCTTGTGTGTGAGATGATGCTATTCTGGTACCCTGACTGCAAATTCCAGCCTCCAGAACTGTGAGAAAAATACATTTCTGTTGTTTAAGCCACACAAATTTATGATATTTTTTTATGGCTGTTTGGGCTAACTAATCCTATATAATAAAAGCCCAGCAACCGAGTGGTAGAAAGACTGGAACGACTGGAACAATCGTGGCCCTTCTCCCTGGCCGGCTCTGCCCCCCATCGGGGCAGGCCATCTGGACACCACCAGTGCACGAATTCATGCACTAGGCCTCTGGTTTATATATATAAAAACCCAGTGGCCATAACATTGTGTCAACCAGTGTACTACAAGGCATGCACAGGCAGGCGGGGCCACGTGATTTCGCCGCCGGGCCTGGGGTCCCACAGCCCGCTGGGCTCTGAGGTCCTGCGGCATGCTGGGGTCTGGGCTCTGCCTCTGCAAATGTACTTCATGTGCCTTGTATGGATTTTGTGCACTGGGCCTCTAGTATGGCCTCTAGTATATATATATAAAATGCTTCCGTCTGTCCAACCAGTCCCTATGACCACCAGGGAGCAGATGCTCAATGCAGTAGCTGCCGAGCTGCAGTGACTTGCCAGCAAAGGTTCTTGGGTGATGCACCTGAAACCAGAGAGGAGAGAGCCAGACATAGCCGGATTCCTCTTTCCAACCTGGGTTATGTTGTGGGTCACTGTTGGCCCCGAATCTGGTTTACTGCACACTTGCGTTTGTGTTCTACACCCTGTACCACAGCAACTTTGCAGAGTGCCCTCTCCAACTCCGTGACACCTCTGGGGATGTCGGAGAGCTGTTTCAGCCCAATCCCCGCAGGCCAAGCTGAGGGACCACACCTGTCAGAGGGATCCCGCTCACTCCACAGATGCCTTTGGAGGCATGGTGACTCCCCAGATGCAGCGGCCAGGGAGCGACTGTGGAAGGTTAGCTCCAGGGTCTATCTGGCCCATTTCGTCCAGTCCCGCCTTGCCAGCCACCTTCTAATTAATTTCCTTCCAATGTGCATGAATTCGTGCACCAGGTCACTAGTATAGTAATATAATTATATGTTTTATATTATCCTGAAACTGACAGGTGCTGTGCCAGGACTTGACAGAGATGACACAGAGGACACAGAGATGACATGGGTGTGGTGGGGGGGGGGGGTGCAAAAAACGTGATTTGAATATTTTATTTTAAACTAATTAAATTTAAGTCTATTATTTAATTATTCTTTTCAATGTATTCCTTTTTGCCTGGCTGGTTTTGCTCAGTGTTTGAGCATGGGCCCGTGAACCAGGAGATCACAGTTCAATTCCTGGTCAGACCACATGCCAGATTTGAGGGTTCCATTCCCAGTGGGGAGCATGCAAGAGGCAGCCAATAAATGTTTCTCCCTCAGACATGTTTCTATCTCTCTATCCCTCTCCCTTCCTCTCTCTAAAATAAAAATATATTAAAAGTGTCACTTTCAGTTATTAATTTTGGCCTTTGAGTTTCATACTAGACTTGCCTTTGGGGCATCAGGTTCAAGAACAGTCTGTTTCTCCCTCAATGAAATATTCATGTCAAGTAAAGTTCTCTGTATCTTTAAAAAATATACTTTTATTGATTTCAGAGAGGAAGTGAGAGGCAGAGAGAGATAGAAACATCAATGATAAGAGAGTATCATTGATCTGCTGCCTCCTGCAGGTCCCCTCCTTGGGATCGAGCCTGCAACCCAGGTATGTGCCCTGACTGGGAATCAAATTATGTCCTCCTGATTCATAGGTCACTGCTCAACCACAGAGCCACACTGGTCGGGCCACATTGTCTTTCAACAGAGGAGTGAATCGTGCCTTCACGGAGTAACGTCTGAGTTGTGCCCAAAAAAGGGTCTTCTAGTGACACTAGGGAATTGCAAGTGGGTATAAGGAGTGATTGCTGCCAATCATGAAATGGATAGGGGCTGTGCCAGGACTTGACAGAGATGACACAGAGGACACAGAGATGACACGGGTGAGGTGGGGGCTGCAAAAAACGTGATTTGAGTGGTGCCCCCACCCAGGAGCCACCAAGAGTTGTTATTGTAAAACCAGAATTGCTGGACTAAGGATCTCAGGCTGGACTAAATCCTCACTTGCCACACTAAGGAATCGCTAAGCCGGATATGCTCAGAATCAGAAATCGTGGCGGTACCATTAAACCCTGATGCTAGAGCTAAACATTGACCTCAAGGACTAAGAAATCGGGGTCAGGCCTAAGCCTGTACTTGACATGCACAGCATTTTCTGTGCCTAATGTAGGGAGTGGCTATAGGGTCAAGCCTCGGGCTGACCTGTGGCAGGACCGAAAACAAGTCCCTGTCTAAATGGCAGAGCTTTCCTAGCATAATTAAGCCTGACCTTGTAGCCCTCCCTAATTCCTTCCTAAGTAGCTAATGGGCTGTGGGAGGTGCAGCAAGTGTTGCCAAAAGAAGAACATGTTGTATACATGTTAATCTACCCTTGTTTTAATCAGACTATAAAATAAAGCATCGGCTTGCAGGCTGGGTCTTTTGTGTTCTCATCCTGGCTCGGGAGATCCACCAAGCCCCAGCTGTATTCTCTTGTCTGTCTTTTCTTCAATCCTTCACTGCCCCTCCTCAGGTTCACCCTTGGCCCTGCCGGGGTGGCACAGCTAAGACTTCACATTGAAGGTTCTCTCCCGACTTCTAAGAGGTGTAGAGATAGCAGATGGGGCCAGTGCAGTACCTCTAATTGGAAACTTGGTAAATGAAGGCTTCAATGATGTGGGGAAATCACAGCTGTCCTGTGACAGAGACATGACAGGCACAGACCACTGGTGTCCTGCTTTTCTAATTATTATTATTACTAGGGGCCCAGTGCATGAAATTCATGCACTGGGGGGCGGGGGGCATCTTCAGCCCAGCCTGCCCCCTCTCACATACTGGGAGCCCTCAGAGGATGTCCTACTGATGGCTTAGGCTCCCTCCCTGTGGGGAGTGGACCTAAGCCGAAGTCTGGCCTCCGTTTGTGGGAGGCTACTGTGCTGATCAGGGAAAGGCACCAGCCCCATCACCCCACTGCTGCAGCCACTGCCAGTCACCGCAGCCGCCAAGGTGTTTTCATCAACAAGGGCTCCAGTCCCTTCACCATGAAAAAATGACAACTTTCTTTAGGCATTTTCAAGATGTGTCTTTCATAGCATGTTACATTTCTTTCTTTCTTTTTTTTTTTTTTATCCTCATCTGAGGATATGTTTTCATTGATTTTTAGAGAATGTGGAAGAGAAAGGGAAAGACAGAGAGAAACATCAAACTGAGAGAAACACTTTGATTGGCTGCCTCCTGCATTCCTGCATGAGCCCTGACCTGGGCCAGGGAGGAGCCTTCAACCTAGGTACATGCCCTTAATCAGAATTAAACCCGGACCCTGCGGTCAGCAAGCCTAGGCATTATCCACTTACCCAAACCGCTTAGGGTTGGATATGACATTTCTTAGCCCTCCAGCAGCGGACTTTCGTTTTTTTCTCCAGAAGTGTGGTGGAAAAGCCCTAGGTCACCTTTTTAGATTCTTATACCCAAGTTACTAAGAATATTACCAGTGGCATACAGGGAGCTTAGCCAATGAGCAGTCAGAAAAGGTGTTTCCTCTGTAGTGCACACCCTCTGATCTCCGGCTCCACCCCTGCCAAGGCCTAAAGCCTCGGGGCCTGGGCAGGGGCCCCCAGATCCCTCCGATCCCAGCCTCTGGCCATGCTCAGGCGCCCCGGCTCAGGCCCTTTTCAGGTTGCTCAGGACCCACACGAGGCCTACCTCGGAGTGACCTGGATGCTGAGAAAGTTCCCAGGACACAGGCTGCTGGGCACTTATATATCTAAATTAACCTCCATCTTTATTGGGTTAATTTGCATTCTCACTCTGATTGGCTGTGGGCATAGCAGAGGTACGGTCAATTTACATGTTTTTCTATCATTAGGTATGATGATTCTTTATTGTTGAAAGCATTACATATGTCCCCTTTCCTCCCATTGACCTCTTCCAGACTGCCCCTGCCCCCTAGCCCAGGCCTTCACTCCCCTTTTGTGTGTGTCCTTGGGTTATGCATATATGCATACAAGTTCATTGGTTGATCTCTTCCCACCCATCCACCCTCCCCCGCCTTCCCTCTGAGGTTTGCAGTCTGCTCCATGCTTCTCTGGATCTATTTTTGTTCATCAGTTTATGTTGTTCAACCACTGACATTCTTATGACCAAGCTGTCAGGGCTGTGGGAGAGAAAGCTGGGGGGAGGGCAGGTGTCCAGCAAAAGGACAGAAGGAGAAGCCGGGCCTGGCCACTGCCCGCCCTGCTGCCACGAAGATACATTCTGCTCCTTGGAACTGGGAAACCTGCAACATATTACTGTGCCAGAGTTGTAATTAGAGGTGCTGTTACTGAGAAGTGACCCAATCAGTGATAGCAGTGGTATTGCCACAGAGAAAATGTAGGCGTGGAACACAGGCTGTGCGGAGACCAACAAAGAACTTATATGGCCCTAACCGGTTTGGGTCAGTGGATAGAGCGTCGGCCTGCACTCAAGGGTCCCAGGTTCAATTCTGGTCAAGGGCATGTACCTTGGTTGCAGGCACATCCCAGGTAGAGGCTGTGTAGGAGGCAGCTGAATGATGTTTCTCTCTCATTGATATTTCTAACTTTCTCCCACTCCCTTCCTCTCTGTAAAAAAATCAATAAAAATACATTTTTCACAAAAAGAATTTATATGCATAATCCAAGGACACAGACTGTAGTGCGGGAGCAGGGTGGTGGGGGTCAATGGGGGAAACAAGAGGACATCTGTTTCAACAATAAAGATTTTTTTTTACTTTCTATTTCTACTTGGTGAAAAAGTGTGAGCAGCACTGGCATCCTACAAGTGGTGGCATCTACTGCTGTTGCCAACCACAAAAGTCCTTTTTCATGCAAGTAAGGTCAACAAGATAATTTCCACATTGAGAAAAAGCTGTAATTCCTGAGGACTGGGCAGGGCTTTTAAGGTGGCTGAGCCTCAGCATTCCTCTCTGTGGAGAGGTGACACTGGAATCCTAACAGGAAGCAGGGAACGGGCGGGCTGGGTGGGATGGCAGAGACCAGAGAGCTGAGGTGCAGGATCACAGGCCGAGCTCCTGAGGGAGAAAGCCACAGGTTGAGACACCTGTGAGTTCAATCTCAGTGAATTCCTTTGACCCAGAGAGATCACAGGAGCTGAGCGATTCTAAGAATAATTATAGTCGACATGCATGGAGCATGTACACTTTGCTGGGCATTGTTTAAGGCAGTGCCTGGTTTCAGCCCCTGATACATTGGATAACATAGCTCTGCTCTATTTGGTCATGTGAAAGAGAACACACAGGCCCAGAATGGCACCACTCATGCTAAAAGCCCATGACTCCGAACCTAGCTTGAATACCTGACTTAACTGCAATTGCAATCTTCCCCAGAAATGTCATCTCAATGAAACAGACTGGAATTTTCCAGTCAAGCACCAGGTAGGTAATCTGTCTCATGGACCCTCTCCATCTCTCTGATACCCTCCCCGCCCCCCCCCCCCCTCAAGATACAATCTGCATAGAAAACCCTCCCCCTCCACAGAAGATGGCCTGAGTAATAATAATCCTTTCATTTGTTAACAGCACCTCAGGCTCAGCCTCTCCCTATTAAAACCTTCCATTCTGTGTGGCCCTTGGGAGTTCTGTTCTAGTTGCTAGAGGGGATGCTGCCTGGTTCATGAATCTTTTAATAAAGCCAATTAAATCTTTACATTTACTGAGTTGAGTTTTGGTTCTTTATCAGCAATAAGGACGAGCCAGCGGGGAGCGGGGTTGGAAACTGGGGGCGCACTCCAGGTTCTGGACCAGAGGAAAGGGGCGGGCCGGGAGCTGAAGCGGTTCTGGGCTGAGTGGCGCTCCCAGGACTCAGGTCCGAGTTTGATGACCTGCTATGTCCCCACCCCGTGTGTGCAGGAGACACTACCGCCTGACAGCCCCAAAGTCAGGCGACTTGTGGGGACCCTGGCTTAGTCCTTCCCTATCGCCAAAGCAGGGAGACACAGGGAAAGACGTTGGAATGCTGCCAGATTTATTAGAAAACCAAAAGAAAAGGTTCCCAATGCCTAGGAAGGCCCATTTCGTACAGGACTTCCACCCAGAAGCCTTATTGTGGCAGAGGATGGTTCACTAGCGGGTCTCAGTGGAGGCAGCCGTGGCATTCCTGGGCCCCGCGCCTCAGATCCGCTGCCGCTGGCCTCCCAAGGAACTGGCCCCACCTGAGAGCCAGGCTGGAGGGTCCCTCAGAAGTCTCAGTTCCGGTTGTCCCTCCCCCTGCGAGGGGACAGGCGGAGGGAGCCTGCAGGGCGAGCATCAGCGGGGCTTCTGGGCAGGCGGCAGCCTCCACCCCTGGAGGCGTCTCTGGATCCTGGATCCTGGGCGTCTCTGGCTCCGGGGACTTGAGCGTGGGGTCCGGGGTGGGCGGCTCTGGCTCCGGGGACTTGGGCGTGGGGTCCGGGGTGGGCGGCCGTGTGCTCCCACTGGATGTGTTGTGAGCGCTGGGCCCGTGCAGCAGGCAGTCCTCGGGCCGAAGCCCACAGGGGCCTGAATCTAGTTCCTGGGTGGCGTCCTGGTGGTCGGAAATGAGGTGGCACAGCATAGAGCGGAGGAGTTCTGACCAGGGCCCGGGGTCCGGGAAAGGCAGGACTGGTTCCTGTTTCTCTGGCTCCAGTGTCTTGGAAGTGGGGTGCCCCACTCCTGGGGACGTCTCTGGCTCCTGGGATTTGGGCGTCCCGTCTGGTGCAGGCAGCTCGGTGCCCCGACTGGCGGTGTTCTGTGCGCTGGGCCCGTGCAGCGGGCAGTGCTGGCGCAGGAGTCCGCAGGGACCAGAATACAGATCCTGGTTGAAGCCCTGCTGGTCCCAAGTGAGGCTGCCCATCAGCCCAGGGTAGAGAGGGGGTGCCCCGGGCCTGGGGTGCTGGAAGGTCTGGAGTGGTTCCTGCGGCTCCTCCACGGAACCCCAGGCCTCACGCACACAGCGCACACCCGGCACACGGCGGGGAAGGCTGGGCTCCATGGTTCAGCTGCTGGGCGGAAGGTTCCCAGTGACTCCTTCCCTGCCCACTTATACCCCCCTGGGCTCCTTGGGTCCAATGGGAGGGTAGCTAGGCTGGGTGGTGCCGATTGCCGCTGAAGGTGTGACCTAATGAGATTGAGGGGGTTCCAATAATTCTGGGTGGGGGCTGCATAGGATTAAGGTGTTTTGCTGAGAGCCTTAAAGTTTGTTTCTTTGTTTAAAACAAACCAGTTAGCCGGATATGCTATTTGGAAGGTTATCTTCTATAACAAACATTCCATGTGCCCGACAACTTTTTTACCCCATTGTCTACTGATGGGCACGTAGATTGCTTCAGTAGCTTAGCTCATGTAAACGGTGCTGCCATGAGCATAGGCCAGCTTATATCTTTTCCGATTTCTCTGATCGTTTTCTTAGACCACAATGTCATTCATACAGCAGTGGCTGGGTAAACAATTATTTCTCTTTATTCATCTGCTGGAGAAAGATAGATCCACGCAACATCCAAAGGCAACCAGGCCTTGCTCAGTTTTCAGAATCATTGGGAACTGAACACGGGCTTTCTAGGGTGTTTGTGTGGTTTGGTCTCAGTGCTCAGATGCCCCTGAAGCACGCGAAGCCACACCCTCTGGGAAGAGTGTCCTTGTCCCCGCCCTCCAGCTCTCAGTTTCGGGGGAGCCTGTCTCAGGAGCTGAGTCTGGGGCACAGGCTTTGTGAGGCCCCATCAGCCAAGGGCCCAGCCAGGCAGTGGAACAAGGGCCTTTCATGAGGAATCCTTGTCTGGGCCTGGATCCACCCCCGGGCCTGGCAGGAACTCTGTCACATCTGCAGAGCAGGCTCACAGCTGGGCGTGTCCAACTCCCCTTTTTCTTTCTTCCTTTCCTAGGCATTACTCATGAATACAAAATATTTGCTTGCCCAACTTCATTCCTGCATGCTCCCCCCTGCTGGAGGCAGTGTTTAATTTCAGTTCTTCTCTTATCCTATTTGATAGTCAAATCTTGTTACCTTAGGTCCATGAAAGCCCTTCAATCTCACCTTTTGTTTTCTTTTTTCCTTTTGAGCACCATACTAATCTTGCACTGTTTCCTAGCTTTTCTTGCCACAGATCTGCAATCAGCACCCCCTCCCTCACCCCCAGGAAACTCAGTTCCATTTATTGGGAAATGTATGTAGAAAGCACCATTTTTTCACTGATAGGCTCAAAACTATTCTGTTGATATTGGCACCTGGTCCTTTTAGGTAGACAGAGCTAAGATACACATTATTTAGAAAAAAGGGGGTGAAACACCCCCTCCCACCAGGGGAGCATCCTGTATCTGCCTGGAACTGTCTGGCGGGGGGTGGGGGGGGTGGGGGTGGGGGCTTGTGCCCTGGAACCCCTTGGCTGTCATTCAGATGGCACAGGGCTTCCCCTAGACCCCCTTACCCTTAACCAGCACCCTCCCCCACCTGCCCATGTACCCTTCAAACCTTGAAGAAACATTTCCTGATGCCCTCGCCCTGCACTCAGCTGGAGGGCCACACTCAGACAGCCCAGCTCCCCTGGGTGTGACCCTGAGGTCCCTTCCCTCCCAGAACCCCCAGGACTTCCCTGGCCCCTCCCCGCCCAGGCCGCCCCATCCCCTGCCGTCCGGACGCCCCATGTGGAATCATTGCAAAGTGGGGGCGGAAGAAGGCTCCGTGGTTTAACCGCGGTGCACAGGTTCCAGGGAGAACAGAGAAGTAGAGGTCAAAGCCAAGTCAGCACCCCAGCACGTTATTGCCTGATCGGAGGGGTTTGTCCCAGGAACGTCTGTGTGTCCTTCGGGAGAAAGCAGCAGCTCCCTTAGTGCTGAGCTCTCTGATCCTGAGCCATCTCTGTTGAAGCTTCTTGATAATTCATCCATTCTACTGAAACCAGGGAACCGTGTGAGTCCCTGTGTGTTGGCAGAGCCAGTGAACAATAGTTCAGATGTTTTAGGAAATCTAGAGGCAAATGGGGCTTTCCTCCTGGGCCAATGCAGGAACCAGAATCCTTTGCCTTTGGGGGAAATGGGTGAACTTTTGGGTAGTTTGGAACTGTAGTGGCCACTCTGGGGAAACTTTAACTTACCTGAGATAGTCCACCTTAGGGCTGCCCTTAAAGAGAAAGGATCCTGGAAGCTCAGGGAGAAAGTAGAATGGGTTCTTTGATTGGTGTGAGGAAACTTCTGAAAGACAAAATAGCTCCTAAAATGGTTTCTCTGTGGGGATCCTTATGGTACAGAAGTTAAAGAAAACCCTGGCTGTTGTGGCTCAGCAGTTAAAGCACCACCCTGAGCATCAAAGTGTCCTGGGTGGATTCCCAGACCTGGATGGCTGGTTCAATCCCCAGGGCAAATTATCCTGCAGTGAGGATTAACAACAACAACAATAACAACAACAAAAATGATTTAAAAAAAATACAAGGAAACAAACAAATAAAAAATAGAGGTTAAAAACTTGAGTGGAAAGCTTTAGCCACCTGTGCAGGTAACCTTAACTTAGTCCTCCCAGAAACCCAATTTGGCTTCAAATACTATTTAGAGTTTGAAATGATAGCTGCAATATCTTTGTGTCTGTCTCTCTGTATGTTTGTGTATCTGTGTATGCATAACATGTATATGATTTTAATTTTTACATATTTTTTATTGACTTCAGAGAGGAAGGGAAAGGGAGAGAGAAACATCAATGGGTGTCTGTAGGGAGAGCTCAGTGAGCTCAGTTGTTTATAAATAGACAGTCTGGTGTTCCAAGGTTTCAGGCTCACAAATTGCTGTCTCCATTGTTCTCCCGTCTTCTCTCTCTAAAAGTAAATAAATTGTTTAAAACCTGACCATCTCAGGCGCTGGCTAGAATGCTCAGGTGTTTAGCTCATAGTCCGGATATACCAAGGTTTAAGGTTGAATCCCTGGGTCAGGGCACATACAAGAAGCAACCAGTGAATGCATAAAGAATTGGAAAAACAAAAAAAAGTGACCGTCTCCTACCATTTTAGTAAGATGACTTCTGCTTTCTTTCTGATTTTCAAGCATGTAGGGGAAATGAGCTGGTTTGTGCAGGTTATGTTGCGCAATGTCCGCCCAGGGGATTTCCAAGCCTGGTGATCATTGGATTGATTTTACCCGGGAACCGCTTTGGGTGTTAGCACTGCTCCCTCCCCGTGTCCATGCTTTGTGGGTGGCAGGTGTTTGTTTGTTTGCAACTTGGGTTAGTCCTGGGCCATTGGATGCTCCCCAGCGCGGGCCACGGGCTTTTGCTGTGGCTGCTGGGGACTGGGTGCGCCCAGCGGACTTTTTCTCAGAAGCAGTTTCTCTCTTGGTTTCTGTTTGTGGCGCCAGGGGTGCTGCCCAGCCCCGGGGAGTCTGCCCTCGCCCCTCAGACTGCCTCGACCCCGTGGGGTGTGCCTGGCTGGGACGCCCCCTGCAGGAGCCGGCTTCAGGGCAGCGGGCTCCGACTTCACCCGCTAAACCGGGTTCTGGGGAAGCGAATTCCGTGCAGCAAAGGCCACTTAGCGGGGAGAGTGCTTTCTCAGACCTAGAAGTCCCCATTGGGAAGCAGCAGGCACTGGTTTCCTGAGGTGGGGACAGGCAGGGCTGCCCCTCCAATGGTGGGCGCTGTGTATTGGTGGAGGCAGTGTTTTGCTCTTGAGAGCAAGCCGGGCAGAGGAGGCTGACAGGGCAGCCTGAGCTAAGAAATGGGTAGATAGGACAGTGCTATCTCTAAAGGACGGAGCTCTCTGGCCAGGCCCCAAATAGTCACTTTTTAAACAATTTAATGACTTTCAGAGAGGAAGACGGGAGAACAACGGAAACAGCGTTTTGTGAGCAGGAAGCCTTGGTTTACCTGAGACACCAATGTATTCCCTTTCCCCATCCCCTGGCTCCAGGAAAGCCCCCTCCTGACAACCCATCACTTCTCAGTTCCTCTTCACAGCTGTCCTGCACACCCAGCCTCTGAGCTGCATATGGGTTTTCAGATTTCCTAGGGAGGTAGGGCTCTGAATTTTCTCTCAACTGTTCTTGTGGCCAAGAAGCGGGATGGGGACAAGAGGCCTGGTGACCCCCCAGGCTGGTGAGTAGTGGGTGCTGGTACCCCTGAGCCCACTGTCCACTCTGCCTCCTCCAAGGTCCTTGGAGTTCCAGGGTACAGCTCAGCTCTGAGCTCCACTCCCTTAGTGCTGAGCTCTCGGATCCTGAGCCATCTCTGTTGAAGCTTCTTGATAATTGATCCTATTCTACTGAAACCAGGAACAGTTTGAGTCCCTCTGTGTTGGAAGAGCTGATGAATAGCAGGGTCCATCATTTTAGATCAGGCGTTCTCAAACCAAGGCCCTCAGGCCACATGCGGGTGTTTTTGCCGTTTTGTTTTTTTACTTCAAAATAAGATATGTGCAGTGTGCATAGGAATTTGTTCATAGTTTTTTTTTAACTATAGTCTGACCCTCCAACGGTCTGAGGGACAGTGAACTGGCCCCCTGTTTAAAAAGTTTGAGGACCCCTGGTTTAGATGTTTTAGGAAATCTAGAGGTGAAGGGGCTTTTCTCCTGGGCCAATACAGGAATCAGGGTGCTTTGCCTTTGGGGGGAAATGGGGGGACTTTTGGATAGTTTGGAACTATAGTGACCACTTTAGGGAAACTTTAACTTACCTAAGATAGTCCACCTTAGGGCTGCCCTTAAAAAGCAAGCATCCTGGAAGCTCAGGGAGAACATAGAATTCATTCTAGTATGAGGAAACTTCTAAGAGACAAAATAACTCCAAAAATGGTTTCTCTGTGGTGATCCTTATGGTGCAGAAGTGAAAAAATTCACTGTGAGTGGTGTGGCTCAGCGGTTCAGACCTGGGCTGGAGCACCAAAGAGTCCTGGGTTGGATTCCCAGACCTGGGCTGCAGGTTCAGTCCCCAGGGGCAGCCAGTGGATGTCTTTCTGTCTGTCTCTCCCCTCCCCAGCCTTTCTAAAGTCAATAAAAATATTTTTTCACAACGAAGTGAAATGAAATAAAACCACTCAAACATTGACAAGGGGAAAAAGGTGGGAATGCATTTTAATCCGTGTATTTTTGTTCCTTCATCCAGCCTCCCAGGCACCTGAAGGCTCTGCTTTCTTCAGTGGGTGTTTGTCCAGGTAGCAGAGCAGGTGGCCTCCTGGGGAGCTGGCTGGACCCAGTCCTGGGAAGTGCTCAGGGCGGTGGTGTGTAGGCCAGTCTCTGATTGGAGCATCCCCCACCCCCACCCCCCAGGCATTCCAGCACCTGCAGAGCCCAGTGTTTCAGCACCAGCCCCAGGCTCAGGATTGGAGGCCACCTGGTTCCTTGTTTTTGGTCGCACTTGGGCTGGGACCAAGGAATGTGGCCTACAGGTAGTTGCTCCTCATCCATCCTTTTCTGGGCAAACAGCGCCATTTGCAGGAAATTGAAAAATGGTGGAGTTTTCATCCCTGTTTTTCTCAGGACGGGTCCAGGCAAAGCTCTCCGAGGCGGAACCCCTGGTCTCCGGTGGTGACTGGTCTCCGCGGGGGTCTGGCAGTGTCAGGGCCTCGGCTGCCAGGAGCTCCCCTGCTCCCCTGAGAGCACTGTGGCTGGTAGGGAGCCGCCCTGTAGCTGTCACTCACCGAGGGCAGCACCTGCTGTGGTTCCTAGCATTGTAGTGAGGATTGCTTTTTCTCCTCCAGACAAGGGTTTCCTCCGCGGAACACTGATGGATCTGGGTCCATTCCCGCAGACTGGTGCGAGGGCCAAGGCTCTGTTTCCCTGTGTGTGGCTCGCCTCCCGCAGCGCACTTGCTGGCCCTTATCCTTTGGCAATCGCACCACTCTTGGCTCTCTGCTAGCAGCTCCGGGCCATGGGCTGCAGAAGGCAGTGGCTGTGCAGGGGGGAAGGGGGTTCCCTAGGTTTCCTGCAGTCCGTGCGCCCCTGGCTCTGTGCTTTGCTGGGTAGTTCTTGATTCCGGATGCTACTGCTTCTCCCCAAGTGGTTCTCTGAGAATGAGTCGGGGCTGTGACATTGTGGGTATTGCTGGTTTTCTTGAATTTGTTAAGGGGTGGGGAACTGGAAACTGCGCTTTGAATTACTGGGTGTTTTGCTAAGTCTGTGGCTTGCATCAGCCCATGACCCTTGAGGGCATCAATGCGGGGCTGCTGATACAAAGGAAGGCTTGGCCCCCTGCATCAGCTCAAAGGCTCCCCAAAAAGCCATCAATCCTAAGTGCTCACAGCAGGAGCTCTGTGCAGCTTTGGAGGCTGAAACTGGGAGACACCCCTCCCCCTCAGACAGGGGGTAGGAGGACCCAGTCAACACCTGAGATCCAGGGGTTCTGCAGAGAGAGCTTTGCCTTGACCAGTCCTGGGAACACAAGGGATGCAAATGGGAGGATTTTAGTTTTTCATGCAAGTAGAGCTCCTTGCAAGGAAAGGGACTGAGGAGAAGCAAGTGGCCTCTAGGTCAGTGAGAAAAGGCCCACTTCCAGTGCGACCCAGGACAATGGTCTCCTCCACCAGGGGGTGTGGGCTTGTCCTGAAACCCTGGCAGATGGGGCAACTCCATCTCTATAAGACATAGGAAGCACAGTAAGTTATTTAATACTATAAGGAAATGTAACTACGATAATATATAATGCAATCTATACCTATATATATAAAAACCCAGCGACCATTACAGTGGAATGACCAGAAAGACCAGAGGCTATGACATGCACTGAGGCAGCCAACCAGCCTCATGTAGATCGCCCCCAACACCCCAATCAGGGTGGGGCTAGCTAGCCAACTGCCTTGGCTGGCAGAAATTTGGGGTCTGGGGACCTTGCTCCCCTTTGGCGGAAGTGGACCCAGGATCAGGGCACGGGAGTCAGGGATGGGGTGGGAAGACTTTCCTGGTGGCCACAGCAGTCCCTGCATGCTGAGCACAGCACCCTGGGCATTTGGCCCCAGTCAGAGCAGTGGTAGGAATAGGGGCCATGGGGCACAGGGGGTAGCGGCACACAGGAGGCAGGAGGCGCGAGGCCCAACCTAGGCTCTTACCACACACCCCCGGCCCCCGCTGGGCCCTGCAACACCCATGGTGTGCAGCGAGGTGCTGGGTCATAGACAGAGGGGAAGCGAGCCAGGAAGGCAATGCCCCAGCCAGCCAGAGCCCCAAAGGGAGTGGGCTGGCTGGAGCTGGAAACCCTTACAGAGTGGGCGGGGCTACAGAAGAGGAAGCTAAGACTCAAAGAAGGGAATCTTTCACAACACCTCACCCACTTCTCATACCTGACCTGTGCAGCATTGTTTTCGTTGACAGTAGAGGATCCAAAATGTTTTTAGATCTTTGCTATTTTAGGCAGGAGAGAATTTAGCACAGGGAATTGGTGCTTGGGAAATCACTGGGAAGCTGGAGGAGTGGGTATTAGGCTGGCCCCACAGAAAAGACCCTTGGCCAGCGGGAGGAGCAGCCCCCTCAGCCACAACTGAATTCTAGGACACTCTGGCACAGCTGTGAGCAGGGAATCGGGAAATTGCTGCCCCTGCAAGTGCCCTCCAGCTCCCACAAACAGGTGACTGGGCACTTCCTCTGCCACGACTGCCTGTGCTCAGCCTGGTTTCCACTGCAGAAAACCTCCACATCTCTGCAAATATCATCACCAGCAGCAAACAGCCCAAACTGCAGGAAGATGCCTCTGCCCCGCTTCTGCCTTCAAAATATTGTGCAAGCACGTCCAATCGACAGACGAATTCATATCCAGAAACCTAGCTACAAAGGAGTTTGGACAATTTCAGACATTCATCTAGGAGTGAGATCTTGCCAATGTACCTCATGTGCCTGGTATTGATAAAAATGGGGCCCCGGCTGGTGGGGCTCAGTGGTTGAGCATCGATCTATGAACCAAGAGGTCACGATATGATTCTCAGTCAGGTTTCAGGCTTGATCCTCAGTAGGGGCAGGCAGGAGACAGCTGATCAATGATTCTCATCATTGATGTTTCTATCTATCCCTCCCTTCCTCTGAAATCAATAAATATTTTTTTAAAAATGGGATCATGCTGTATGTATGTGTCATAACAAGTTCTTCACTTCATAGATCAGTAATGCCTTTCCTGTTAAAACCATACTTATAGAACATTATTTATTTATCATTCATTTTAACTGATCTCTGAGAGAAGAAGGGAGAGAGAAAGAAACATTGCTCCATTGTTTCCTGCACTCACTGGACTGGATATTGAATGTGCAACCAGGGCATGTGCCCTGACTGGCAATCGATCCACCACTTTTTGGTGTGTGGGATGATGCTGTGCTGGTACCGAGACCCCAAATTCCAGCCTCCAGAACTGTGAGAAAAATACATTTCTGTTGTTTAAGCCACACAAATTTATGATATTTTTTATGGCTGTCTGATCTGACTAATCCTACCTAATAAAAGAGTAATATGCAAACCATCAATCCATGAGAAAATGGAGGTGCCCATAGCCACAAGATGGCGGCGCCCAGTCCTCTCAGCCCCTCTGAGTCTCCCATTCTCAGGGAGGGCTGCCGCTGAGAGCCTGCAGAGTAAGCAACCTGGCGGAATGCTGCCCAGAGGCCCTCCTGACCCTTTATAAAAAACAAAAACAAATTAACTCCCCATGCACGATCCCCTCCCAGCTGCGGCAGCCTGGGGTCTCAACCTCTGAGTCACATCAGCCAGGCAGATATGGAGGAATCTTAAATGTTTCTTTTAAAAAAATATATATATATATATTTTATTGATTTTTTACAGAGAGGAAGGGAAAGGGATAGAGAGCTAGAAATATCGATCAGCTGCCTCCTGCACACTCCCCACTGGGTATGTGCCCCCAACCAAGGTACATGCCCTTGACCGGAATTGAACCTGGGACCCTTGAGTCTGCTGGCCGATGCTCCATCCACTTAGCCAAACCACTTAGGGCTGTCCAATATGTTAAAGAAAAAACCCTATCTAATAAAGAGGGAATATGCAGGGGAGGGCATTTGTGGGTGACCGGGTTGTCAGGGAAGGGCAGTTGGGGACAATCGGGCTGGCAGGGGAGTGGCTAGGGGTGATCAGGCTGGCAGGCAGATACAGTTAGGAGCAATCAGGCACTCAGGCAAGCAGTTGGGAGCACCTCAGGCTCAGCCTCTCCCTATTAAAACCTTCCATTCTGTGTGGCCCCTGGGAGTTCTGCAATAGTTGCTAGAGGGGATGCTGCCTGGTTCATGAATCTTTTAATAAAGCCAATTAAATCTTTACATTTACTGAGTTGAGTTTTGGTTCTTTATCAGCAATAAGGACGAGCCCTGGTAAGTCACCAGCTGGGAGCGGGGGTTGGAAACTGGGGGCGCACTCCAGGTTCTGGACCAGAGGAAAGGGGCGGGGCCGGGAGCTGAAGCGGTTCTGAGCTGAGTGGCGCTCCCAGGACTCGGGTCTGAGTTTGATGACCTGCTATGTCCCCACCCCGTGTGTGCAGGAGACACTACCGCCTGACAGCCCCAAAGTCAGGCGACTTGTGGGGACCCTGGCTTAGTCCTTCCCTATCGCCAAAGCAGGGAGACACACGGAAAGACGTTGGAATGCTTGCCAGATTTATTAGAAAACCAAAAGAAAAGGTTCCCAATGCCTAGGAAGGCCCATTTCGTACAGGACTTCCACCCAGAAGCCTTATTGTGAGAACGTTTGTGGCAGAGGATGGTTCACTAGCGGGTCTCAGTGGAGGCAGCCGTGGCATTCCTGGGCCCCGCGCCTCAGATCCGCTGCCGCTGGCCTCCCAAGGAACTGGCCCCACCTGAGAGCCAGGCTGGAGGGTCCCTCAGAAGTGTCAGTTCCGGTTGTCCCTCCCCCTGCGAGGGGACAGGCGGAGGGAGCCTGCAGGGCGAGCATCAGCGGGGCTTCTGGGCAGGCGGCAGCCTCCACCCCTGGAAGCATCTCTGGATCCTGGATCCTGGGCGTCTCTGGCTCCGGGGACTTGGGAGCGGGGTCTGGGGTGGGCGGCTCTGGCTCCGGGGACTTGGGCGTGGGGTCCGGGGTGGGCGGCTGTGTGCTCCCACTGGAGGTGCTGTGCGCGCTGGGCCCGTGCAGCAGGCAGTCCTCGGGCCGAAGCCCACAGGGGCCTGAATCTAGTTCCTGGGTGGCGTCCTGGTGGTCGGAAATGAGGTGGCACAGCATAGAGTGGAGGAGTTCTGACCAGGGCTCGGAGTCCGGGAAAGGCAGGAGAGGTTCCTGTTTCTCTGGCTCCCGTGTCTTGGAAGTGGGGTGCCCCACTCCTGGGGACGTCTCTGGCTCCAGGGATTTGGGCGTCCCGTCTGGTGCAGGCAGCTCCGTGCCCCGACTGGACGTGTTCTGTGCGCTGGGCCCGTGCAGCGGGCAGTGCTGGCGCAGGAGTCCGCAGGGACCAGAATACAGATCCTGGTTGAAGCCCTGCTGGTCCCAAGTGAGGCTGCCCAGCCCAGGGTAGAGAGGGGGTGCCCCGGGCCTGGGGTGCTGGAAGGTCTGGAGTGGTTCCTGCGGCTCTTCCACGGAACCCCAGGCCTCACGCACACAGCGCACACCCGGCACACGGCGGGGAAGGCTGGGCTCCATGGCTCAGCTGCTGGGCGGAAGGTTCCCAGTGACTCCTTCCCTGCCCATTTATACCCCCTGGACTCCTTGGGTCCAATGGGAGGGTAGTTAAGCTGGGTGGGGCCAATTGCCGCTGAAGGTGTGACCTAATAAGATTGAGGGGGTTCCAATAATTCTGGGTGGGGCTGGATAGGATTAAGGTGTTTTGCTGAGAGCCTTAAAGTTTGTTTCTTTGTTTAAAACAAACCAGTTAGCCCGATATGCTATTTGGAAGGTTATCTTCTGTAACAAACATTCCATGTGCCCAACAACTTTTTTACCCCATTGTCTACTGATGGGCACGTAGATTGCTTCAGTAGCTTAGCTCATGTAAACGGTGCTGCCATGAGCATAGGCCAGCTTATATCTTTTCCGATTTCTCTGATCGTTTTCTTAGACCACAATGTCATTCATACAGCAGTGGCTGGGTAAATAATTATTTCTCTTTATTCATCTGCTGGAGAAAGATAGATCCACGCAACATCCAAAGGCAACCAGGCCTTGCTGAGTTTTCAGAATCATTGGGAACTGAACACGGGCTTTCTAGGGTGTTTGTGTGGTTTGGTCTCAGTGCTCAGATGCCCCTGAAGCATGCAAAGCCACACCCTCTGGGAAGAGTGTCCTTGTCCCCGCCCTCCAGCTCTCAGTTTCGGGGAGCCTGTCTCAGGAGCTGAGTCTGGGGCACAGACTTTGTGAGGCCCCATCAGCCAAGGGCCCAGCCAGGCAGTGGAACAAGGGCCTTTCATGAGGAATCCTTGTCTGTGCCTGGATCCACCCCCGGGCCTGGCAGGAACTCTGTCACATCTGCAGAGCAGGCTCACAGGTGGGCGTGTCCAACTCCCCTTTTTCTTTCTTCCTTTCCTAGGCATTACTCATGAATACAAAATATTTGCTTGCCCAACTTCATTCCTGCATGCTCCCCCCTGCTGGAGGCAGTGTTTAAGTTCAGTTCATCTCTTATCCTATTTGATATCAAATCTTGTTACCTTAGGTCCATGAAAGCCCTTCAATCTCACCTTTTGTTTTCTTTTTTCCTTTTGAGCACCATACTAATCTTTCACAGTTTTCTTGCCACAGATCTGCAATCAACTCCCCTCTCCCCCTCCCTCAGAAAACTCCGTTCCATTTATTGGGAAATGTATGTAGAAAGCACCATTTTTTCACTGATAGGCTCAAAACTATTTTGTTGATAATCGAACCTGGTCCTTTTAGGTCAGTGATGGTGAACCTATGACACGCGTGTCAGCACTGACACGCGTAGCCATTTCTGATGACACGCAACCACTGAGGCGGCCGCATGCTGAGGATGAAACATTTGCTGCTCCTGAGGATGAAACATTTGTGACTAGAGTCTTGGAGTCCAAGACTCTAGTCACAAATGTTTCATCCTCCCCTATTAGACACTCTGTGCCGGAGGTGTGTAGGCCAAAACAACAGAAGTCCGGCACAGAGCGTCTAGTTCTGGGACTTCCGGTTAAGCCGGGATCTTTGCCCTCACTTCCGCCAGCAGAGCAGCGAGCAGCGGAACACAGCGGGGGATGCATCTCTGGGGGCCCTGCCATTACCAGTAACCAAATAACAGTTAACCACAGCAACCATTATCTACTGTTCTGGGGTGTCATGGATTTCTAATCCATCATTACTAAGATAAGTGAGGGGGAGGCTGGGAGAGGTGAGGGTTTGTGGCATGCTATGGGTGCCGTTTCCCGCCATTAGAAATAGTGGCAGCCATTTTAATTCACATAAGGAACACCATCTTGCTCCATAGTGCAGACTCCATTTCACCACTATTACTGTTGTGCATCCTTATTAACCCCTATTTCTGCTTATTAACCCTGCCCTTTCCTAAAAGACAGTTATATGCACCATTTTGTGGTTAGTTAGGCTAGTTAATCCCTAGTTGCCTGCAGGCCTAACAAGCTATCTATAATCCTATCTTCTGTCACTGCCCCCCTGATGGAGAACCCAAAAAATAAAAAACTAAAGTTAAGTAAAGGAAGTGGTAGTAGCAGTGGCCGACCCTTTCAAGAGACATGGACCAAGATGTATGGCTTTATAGAAAAAAATGGCAGATCATTTTGCAGTCTATGTACTGAAACGGTAGTAAGCAGAACGTGGAATATAAATAGACATTTTGAAACTAATCATTCCCAGCTCTTGGAAAAAAGTGAGGATGAAAGGAAGGAATACATTTCCAGGCAGCTACACCTTTATAAGAGCCAATCTAATTCCATCCTTAAATTTATGAAAGGCTCTACAAATTTAACATCTGCAAGTTTGAGCATTGCTCACTCTATAGCTCAGCATGGAAAAGCGCTCAGTGAGGGAGAATTTATTAAAGAAACTCTCCTAAGATGTGCACCAGTTCTATTTCACGATATGCAGAATAAAGATGCAATTATTAAGAGAATATCTGAGTTACCACTCAGTAGAAATATCATAAAAGACCGAATAATGAGACTGAACACAAACGTACAACATCAATTAAAGAGAGACATAAGGAAGTGTAAATATTTTTCGATCTCTCTTGATGAAACTACTGATGTCACATCACATGCTCAGTTGGCCATTATTGATCGATATTCTGATGGTCTCACAATGAGAGAAGAGTTGATAAAGTTAGTATCAGTGTCAACAAGTAAATCAGGAAGCGAAATATGTAAGGTTGTTATACAAACATTTCATGACCTAAGCATTGATATCTCTAAAGTTGTGTCAGTGACGACAGATGGGGCACCAAATATGGTGGGGGGAAAAGTCGGATTTGTCAAATTGTTTACAGAAGCTATTGGACATCTGATTGTGCCTTTTCATTGTATTATCCATCAGGAGGTTTTATGTGCCAAGGCAGGATTCACCGACTTCAACGACTTAATGTCAGTTGTTACAAAAATAGTTAATTTAATAGCTGCTCGCCCCCTTCACAAGCGAGAATTTTAGGCACTTTTACTGGAGGTTGATTCCACTGCCACCTACAGTGGACTGCTGATGTACAATAATGTAAGATGGCTGAGCCGAGGCAAAGTTCTTGAGCGCTTTGTGGAGTGCTTTGAAGAAATTAAGGTATTTCTTGACGATAAGGACCTGGGAAACTTTCCTCAGCTTAATGATGATAAGTGGGTCAACACCCTGATGTTTTTTACAGATCTCTCTGTTCATATTAATGAACTGAACTTAAAGTTACAAGGTTTTGGCAAAAGTATTGATGTTATGTTTGGATACATAAAAGCTTTTGAAAGTAAAGTTAAAAATTTCAAGCGAGATGTAGAAACTAAAACTTATAAGTATTTTCCTCGAGTAACAAAGTATTTTGAGAAGGCCAGTGCAGCTGTACAAAATGAAATGGAACTCTTGCATATGAAGTACCAGCATGTTTTAGACTCGTTACTTGACCAGTTTAGTGATAGACTTAGTCAATTTAGAAGTCTAGAACAGACCATGAAAATAATTAAGTATCCTGATGTAGTAGTCTACAGTAGTTTGGAATTAAATGGTTTCCAATGGATGCAAATTGATGATTTGGAGATGCAACTTGCAGAATTTCAAGACAGTATCTGGGTTCAGGTGTTTGTCGACTTGAGGTCAAAGCTTGAGAATCTGGAAAGGTGCCGCTTGGAGAATCAAGAGGAGTGCCACTACGAACAGGAAATTTGGAGTGCCTGGAACCGACTACCAGACACTTTCAGCACCCTGAAAAATATAGCAATGGCTTTACTCACAATTTTTCCCTCTACATACTTTTGTGAGGCCTTATTCTCAGCGTTAAATAATATCAAAACCAACAAAAGAAACAGATTGACAGGTGAAGTTAGTAGCGCTGGCTTGGGCCTGAAGTGTACAAAATACCAACCTTCAATTGAAGATTTAGCCAATGAAATTCAGCAACAAAAAAGTCACTAATAGGCAGGTTAGTTAAAGAATTCCCCCTCCCCCTCACTTATCTTAGTTCACGGCACCCCACACAAGCTAAATAATATCAAGACCAACAAAAGAAACCGACTGACGGATGAACAAAGAAGTCACTAAGCAGGTAAGTTAAATATTTAGTTTTTGGTTTATTAAATACAATTATATATAACAATTATACATTTATGTTATTTAAACTATAAATATTGCAAAATAATGTTTTTTTCCTCAAAGTGACACACTACCTGAGTTATGCTCAGTTTTTTGGCAAAGTTTGACGCACCAAGCTCAAAAAGTTCACCATCACTGTTTTAGGTAGACAGAGCTAAGATACACATTATTTAGAAAAAAGGGGGTGAAACACCCCCTCCCACCAGGGGAGCATCCTGTATCTGCCTGGAACTGTCTGGCCTGGGGGTGGAGGAGGGGGCTGGTGCCCTGGAACCCCATGACTGTCATTCAGATGGCACAGGGCTTCCCCTAGACCCCCTTACCCTTAACCAGCACCCTCCCCCACCCGCCCATGTACCCTTCAAACCTTCAAGAAACATTCCCTGTTGCCCTCGCCCTGCACTCAGCTGGAGGGCCACACTCAGACAGCCCAGCTCCCCTGGGTGTGACCCTGAGGTCCCTTCCCTCCCAGAACCCCCAGGACTTCCCTGGCTCCTCCCCGCCCAGGCCGCCCCATCCCCTGCCGTCCGGATGCCCCATGTGGAATCATTGCAAAGTGGGGGCGGAAGAAGGCTCCGTGGTTTAACCGCGGTGCACAGGTTCCAGGGAGAACAGAGAAGTAGAGGTCAAAGCCAAGTCGGTACTGAGGTACTGAGCACGCTACTGCCTGATCGGAGGGGTTTGTCCCAGGAACGTCTGTGTGTCCTTCGGGAGAAAGCAGCAGCGGGGCTGCCTACAGGGCAGCCTCGGGCTCCCCAGGGGTGCGGCTCCTCGAGCCGGTTGGCACCTCCTGTCGGCTTCCTGGGGTGCAGCTGGGTGCTCAGCGCTGGTGCGGGCGGCTGGGGCTCAGCGGGGCGCCAGGAGCCCGCGTCCCCCCCTCCCCACCCCCGCGTCCCCTCCGGGGCTGGCACCTCCTGGCGGGTTCGGGAGCCGCAGGGCTGTGCGGTCCGGCGCTCGGGCCTCCCCTGGAGTTGCCTGTGGGTCCTGGAGGCGCGGGTCCGGGTCGCGTTCCTGGCTGCTCTGCTCCGGGCACCTCGGCGGCCCAGGGGCCGGGCTGGGGGAAGCAGAGGCGGGGGTCGCAGGAGGGGCGGCTCAGCGCAGGGAAGTTGTCCTGGGCCCAGGCCCAGGCCTGCTCGCGGTTCAGGCCCGGGGGCAGGGAGGGCTCCGGGCACACACACCGCAGCCAGGACGGGTCTTCCCAGGCGGATGGATGCGCTTCCATGGCTTCTGCCTCCTGTAGGCGGAGAGGCGAGGCGGGTGCAGGGGAGGGAGTGCTGGGGCAGGGGTGGAGGCGCCTTTATACTGTCCCTGTGGGAAAGGCCCCAGGGGTGCACGCCCACCTAGGCGGCTAGGACCCTCCTTTGCATTGTAAATTGCGTCAGCGCCCGACGGAATTAAGAGGTGTTTCCTGCCTAGTGGTGTGACCAAGGATAATCTGGGGGTTTCCCTGGATGAACTAGGGGCAGGGGAGAAGGAGGCTCCCTGGGGAGAAAGGTCCAGTTCCTGGCCATTTCTCTTCCTTGTAGAAGCCTCCGCTGGTCCGGGGTCCCTCCCGGCACAGTTCCCTTCTGGCAGGTCTGCTCTCAGCCGGTGGGCGAGGACCCTCTGGGACTAGCGATGAGACTGGGAGGTTGGATTCTTGCGGAATCACAAAGCTTCTTTCCTCTGGGGCTGGATTGAGATTCCCAGTCCTCACTCAGGCGCATGAGGCAGGAAGGCAGGAAGGGAGCCGTTAGGAAGCAGTGGGTAAAGGGGAGTCCAAACCTCACTTCAAATTGTGATATTTCATCTACATCAAAGGAAGACTTCAAATACGCTATGCTTTCCATACCCCATGGGCAAACTCTTCAAGTTAATGCCACTTTTTCCCAGTGGTTTTCTCCACCCAAATCCCTATTCTGTTTTATGCAATTACTAGGAATCCAGTGCACGGATTTTGTGCACTGGTGAGGGGTGTGGCTTGCAGAGAAGGACCTGCTGTGAGTGCCGCTCATCCCAATCAGCTCCTGCCTTGAGCGTCTGCCCCCTGGTGGTCAGTGCGTGTCATAGCGACCAGTTGAGCAGTAGATTGGCTTTTATATATAGATAGATGTGCCTTCTATTATTTGTGATTCCCCTTTCTCAGTTCTCTTACTAGCCTTGCAATTCTTCCCATTAGGAACATTTTTTATGTGTTTGTGTATTAGTTTTGTAATATATTCTTTTGTGGGCATATATCTGAAATTCAGAGAAAGTGATCACACATGTACCTGATGTGTTCCTCGTTTTCCACTCATTTGCAAGTTTCTAAGATCACGGTATGTACATTTGTATCTGTTGCTCCCAAGTGACTAAGAGTCCTCCCTGGAGCCAGCACCACCCACCACCGCCCCTGCCTCCTGGTTCCCCAAGACAAACCAGGAACAGGTGGGAGAGAGAAAGGACTGACATTGCTTTTTGTCACCATCACTGTGTAGCTGAAGGATAATTCTCTAAGAACTCTGAGGACAAAACTGCCTCTGGTCATGGAGCAAACACAGTGGTGTGACTGCCACATCCTTTGCTGGGGAGGATGGCGCAGCCAGGGGACCCAGCGGAATCTCAGGGGTCCTTGCGGGCCAGGGTCTTCTGGGCCACTGAGCTCGGATCCACTATTTTGGGAGGTGCAGTGGCGGCTGTTGGAGAAGGAAAATGGGTCTCCAGCCTCGAGGTCTCAGACGCCACCCACTTATCTTGGAGTCGGGTCACCCTGCCGACCTAAGGAGGCCGCGGGAGGTGACTGCCTCCCCAGGGGGCACCTCTGGCTCCTGGGGGGTCGGGGACCACATGGGTTTCTGGGTCCAGCCGGGAGGTTCACTGGCCTCCAGAAAGGTGTGGGTTTCCACCATGTCAGCACAGAAGCTGCAGGGAACAGAAAGCTCTTCCCAGGGGGGCTTGGCCTTGGTCCCCAAGAGCACACAGGAGTGAACGGAACAGCAGCCAGGGTGGCGGGGCCCGTGGATCTCAGGGCTGCGGTCCAGGCCCAGCCTCACCCCAGGGAGGGCTGCGCGCTCCTGTCGGTTCCACCAGGACATAGAGTATCCACGATTCCAAAGCCCCCGGGCCAGTGCGTTTTTGTGCTCTTCTGGTCTCTGGGGGTCCTAACCTGATGGGAGGAAGTGGGGTGGAGACATTAATCCTAGGAGAAAATGGAATCACCCGCTCATTTTGGGTTGAATGATCCAGAGTCAAACTCTCTGCAGGATAGGTTGAATTAGGGTTGGAATTAGGGCTGGACCCGAGGAAAGAAACCTGTTTTGCCAACACTGGTTGGTAGAAAGCCCCCATCAGCCTGCTAGTGTTGGACAAGGGGACCAGAACCAGGTCTGAAAGCAGAGGGAGGCCTGAGGGTGGGCTGGGAGGCCTAGGATGGGAAGTTTTCTTTCTCTAAATGGATTCTTTTCCCTCAGCACATCGTATCCATGGTGTATTCCACTGCAATACAGCCTTTGTCTGGGTCAAAGAGCCGGTTGAGGCAGGTACCCTCTGGACTTCAATGGCATGTTTATCTTCCTGTCCTCAAGTTCATTCATCCCCAGCCCTTACGAAGCAGTTTGTCACCCTTCCATGGTCCAGGGGCTGTGATGGGTGCCTTACACGCAGAGATGAAGAATGGCTACAGACCTTCCATCCCAGTGAGAGAGCAAACACAGTCAGGAGGCCATTCAGAAGACAGCCAGGTCTGTGAGCATTGCGGTAGCTGATTTGAGGACCAGAAAGGAGCATTCTGAACCTGATGCCTCTCTTCAAAGTTAAATTTTTATTGTTTGCTTAACTGTGGGGGCTGAACAGGGATTGCAGTAGAAATGATAAATAAATAACACAACAGGAAAAAAAAACCCAGCTTAATAGATAGTGAAAATGCCAGATGATTGAAAGCTCAAGCTAGTCGCAAGGTTCAGGGAGCTACTTGGGACACTCCGCTGAGTTGAGGACTGGGACAAAGAGCCTGAGAATGAAGGAGCTCTGCTGGGAGGTGAGGAGGGTGAGGCCAACGCAGAATTGTTAGAGCCCAGTCTGCATAGCACTCTGACAGCTTTACTTGTCCAATTCTCCTTTTTTCTTTCTTCCTTTCATAGGTATTACTCTTTAATTAAAAAAATTGCCTGCTTAACTTCATCCCTGCATCCTCTAGAACCGGTTTGGAGACAGTGTAAGTTTAGTTGTACTGCTCTGGCCAGTGTCACTTAGTGATTAGAGCATCGGTCCAGGCACTGAAGGGTCCAGGGTTCAGTTCCCAGGTTGGGCATGGCTGGGAGGCAACCAGTGACTGCTTCTCTCTCACTTAGATGTTCCTGTGGCTATCATGATCTCTATCTCTATCTCTATCTCTATCTCTATCTCTTTTCCTCCCTCTGTCCCTCCCTTCTACTCTCTCTGAAAAGCAATGGGAAAAAAATATCCTCAGGTGAGGATAACAAAACAAAAACAAAGTTTAGTTGTTCTTATTATTCTATTTGATAGTCAAATTTTGTTGCCTTAGGTCCATGAAAAACCTTTAATCTCACTCCTCCTCGCCCCCCCCCCCACCAGTTTCCTGTTTTCTGGTACAATAAACTGCCTCAGGTGCAAATTTTCTTTTTCTTTCCCCAGATCTGCAATCAGCCTTTTTTCCAGGAAACTTAGTGCCATTTATTGGGAAATGTAGAAACCACCATTTTTTCATTGATATGCTCAAAATTATTTTGTTGATAATTGTACCTGGTCCTTTTAAGTAGACAGAGCTAAGATATACATTTTTTTTTATAGAAAAAAACACACCCTTAAATCATCTTACCTAATAATAGAGAAACATGTAAATTGACCGTACCTCCGCTACACCCACAACTAATCAGAGTATGCAAATCAACCCAACAAAGATGGCGGTTAATTTGCATTCATACCTGGGTCCCAGGAACCTCCTCAGCCCCCAGGTCACTCCCAGCCGGCCATCGGAGGGATGGGAGGTCCCCCTTCCCAAGCCTAAAGCCTGGGGCGGAGGCTTTAGGCTTGGGCAGGGGCAGAGCCTGGGATCGAAGGGAAGGGGAAAAAAATCAATGGAAACATATCCTCAGGTGAGGATAAAAAGAAAAATAAATAAATGTCATATCCTATGAAAGACACATCTTGAAAATGCTTAAAGAAAGTTGTCATTTTTTCATGGTGAAGGGACTGGAGTCCGTGTTGATGAAAATGCCTTGGTGGCTGCAGTGACTGGCAGTGGCTGCAGCAGTGGGGTGATGGGGCAGGCGCCTTCCCCTGATCAGCCCGGTAGCCTCTGGCAAAGGGAGGCCAGGCTGGGGCTTAGGTCCGCTTCCAATGGGGAGCGGGCCTAAGCCATCAGTAGGACATCCCCTGAGGGCTCCCAGTATGTGAGAGAGGGCAGACTGGGCTGAGGGACCCCTCCCCAGTGCATGAATTTTGTGCACCGGGCCCCTAGTAAATTTATAATAACAGTCCAATTTAGATGTTACAGATAGTTTTGAGCATCCTTAAAACCCAGGAGATACACTACAAGGAGATTTTTTTAGAAGCTTCCAGGTAAGAACCATGCTTCAATATAAGCTTCCATTTAAGAACTCAGTTCCTGATATTCTATTAAGGAAAATTTGCCTCTAAATTTTATGCTGGAATGTCACTGGAATAATTGTTTAGAACAGAATCACAACTACTTGACTTTTTAGGTTTTTGGTATGTACGTTAAGAAATGTGTACAAATCTAACTGTGTACTTATCCTCAAAGCAGCCATTAAAATCTCAATTATGAAAAAAGCTATGTAGAACTAAAATTAAACAATGGACAGTTCCCAAAGTAACTAGAAATAATGACCAAACACACTGTCAGAAATATGATTAGGAAGGTAGTCTCTAGAAAGAAGAAACACCTTGGAGGCATAATACACGGGAAAACTGATCGATGACAACTGGGAGGAAATAATTTCAAACTCTAAAATTCACAAGTAGCTATTAGCTACATAGACAGCACACATAATCTCTAGAAATCAAAATGATAAGGCAAGAAATCCAAAGGAGAATGCTCAAGGGATATGATTAGGTAATTCACAGAAGAATAGCACAATACAGGTAAACCTTGCTTTTTGAAAGTTTGCTTTATGCCTCTTTGTTTTTATGAAAGACGTGCATTAGTACCTGTTTTCGCTAACAGAAAGAAATCTGAAAATAATTCCTGCTTTTAAGAAAAAAGGGAAAATAGCATCCAATGTTTGATTGATTGATTGATTGATTGATTGATTTTTAGCTGTTAGGGAGGCAGCAGTGAGAGTCCTCACCAAGCCTTTCTCAGGACCTACACTCAGCATCTCAGCATCAAGCTACCATGGCTTTGAGCTGCATCTGTGTGCATCTGTTAACAAGATGTGTCCTAAGGTACCCAAAATGCCTATGAAAGCTTGTGGGGGGTGAAACTTGAGTAAAATTTGATGTAATTGAGCATTTCCATCCTGGTGAATAAAATAAAGACATTGTGTATGCGGTGAACAAGCAGAGGGGAAGAATCCAGAAAGCTGCTGAAGTTACTATTGGGTTCTGCTAAATGGTCTCTTTTAGTCAGCATCCGGTAATAGGTAAAGAGAAAAAGTCTATTGCTTGAGTGGATTGATGGGTGTGCAAATCATGGTATTCCATTATCCTATACTTAAGGAGAAATCAAGTCAGTCTTTTTAGTAAGTGAAACTACCCTGTACACACATTATTTCTATGTTTGACAGTCTGTAATATGTATCACAGTGGCAAGAAAAAATATTGAAATGCCCTAAGTTAAATTACAGCAGGCTAGCCGGGCCAGCGTGGCTCAGTGGTTGAGCGCTGACCTATGGACCAGGAGGTCATGGTTTGATTCCTGGTCAGGGCACATGCCCAAGTTTCAGGCTCAATCCCCAGTAGGGGACATGCAGGAGGCAGCTGATCAATGGTTCTCTCTCATCGTTGATATTTCTATCTGTCTCTCCCTCTCTGTAATTAAATATATATATATATATATATTTTTTTTTTAAAGAGTCCTTGGTCCCATTGGCAAGTGACCAGATCCCCAGCAGCATCCCCTCTGGGATCTCAATAAATAAATAAATAAATAGCAGCAGCCAGAGGATGGAAGGAAGAGAAAGGAGAAGTTAACCAGTTAACAACTGCAGAGGAAAACACTGCTTACATTCCTGAGTGTATGCAGAAACTGAGTTAACCTCTCGGTGCCTAGTTCCGTGATTCCTAAGGAAAAGGCCAGCTGCCTCTCTCCTTGCTTTCCCATGACCTTTCCACACTGTGGCCCACCAGCAATCCAAAGGACCAAATACTGCCTTACGGGTTGTGGAGCTACCCCAGAACTAGCCCACTTCACCCCCCACCCTCTTCATCTCCAGCCAATGTAAATTCTTCAGAACAGTGTGCATCTTTCTCCCCAAAACTGTTTCCATGAAAGAGCCCGTCAACTCCAGGACAGAGGGTTTGTTCGTCTTTTCCACGCGGACCTGCCCCATCCCCAGGACCCGGGCCTTGTCTGGCTGGCATTTGGTTCAGTACATCCTTTCTTTCAGAGACGCTGTAGGCTGTGGAAGTTTTTCTGTTTCACAATATCATGCTGCTTTTACTATATGTTAGTGTTATTTGAGGTTTTATATGTTATTTGCTATAATTTGGTCATTTATTATGGCTCAAAAAATCTCCGTATAAATTTATGGTAATTGCTTCTTCGTTTTATGCCATTTCAGTTTTTAAAAGTTGCATAGGAACGCTGAGCTTTCAGATTGTGGGGAAAGCTGTAATACAAATTGGCTAAAGAGTGTATAAAGAGAGGCTCAAAATGATTATAGATAAATAAATGCTAAAGCTATAAAACTGTTCACAGATGGATTGGTTCAATATTTGACTGTTACCATTTTCGCTTGTTTGAAGACTTTTTGTTTCTCTTTATATATTCCTTGACCATTGTTTTATTGATTTCCTTGAATTGTCTTTCTGTGTCTTCTGGCAGCTCACTGAGCTTCCCTAAAATAGCAATTTTGAATTCTTTACTGGGTAACTCACAGATCTCCATGGCTTTGGTGTTGGTTACTGGAAGATTATTGTCACCCATTGGCAGTCTCACCTTTCCATAATTACCCCTGTCCCTGAAGGTTTACATTTCTGTCTTTGTATTTGAAACAGCAGCCACCTCTTGCAGTCCTCCCTGATTTTGGGAGGGAAACCAGACCTGAGGTTATGGCTGACCTATGAGTACAGCTCCTCCACGCTTCTTGCGCCCTCTTGTGGCAGAAGTCTTGAGCTTGTATGCTTTCTCTGGATCCTGCAATGGACGGGCCTAGCGCTGTCAGCCTCTCCCTAGTTTTCCCAAAGGTGGCGCTGAAGTTCAAGTTTGTGGCTTTTCTCTGGCTTGCAGATTTCAGCCAGTTTTCTGCCCAAGTTCAAGGTCTGAGAAGTGCCTCATTGTAGGCGTCCGCACAGGTGGGAAAGCTAAGCTCAAGCACACACACTCATTCCCCTCTCACCTCCTCCCCTTCCACCCCACCTCTACCCCCCAAGAGAAATAACTGCGGACCTGGTCCTGCACAAAGACTCTCTTTGTCCACTGGTCATTGTCTGAGAGTGTTTTTTAGGGGCTGCAAGACCACAGGCAAGAGGGCTTGAGCTGGCTCATAGGCCACTGCGGGACCTACAGCAGGTCTATAAGCCTATTACCTGGCACAGGTGGGTGCTGGATTCCATGGCTCCCACAAAGCTCTTCTGTCTGTGTATGAACACCAAGTTAATGTTGCCGAGGGGCAGACAGCAAACATCTCATTCCACCATGATGCTCGTGTCACTTCTCTGAAAACTGATTTGGGGCCAGTCTGCCTAGCAGTGTTGCTGGAGAGGTGAAAGGGAAGAATAGAGGGCCAGTCTTTACAAGGTTGGGCAGAAAAAAGTCAAGGGCCAGGGATGACTTCTGCAGGCATGGCCACTGCTGACCATTCAGCCACAGGTGGCCTGAAGAAAGAGATGAAGATTATCCTATATAATAAAAGGCCAGCCACCATAAGCATAATGACCAGAACAACCAGAGACCAGAACCACCACGGCCCCTCGCCCAAGCAAGCGGTTAGGGGTGATCAGGCAGGCAGGCAGAGTGGTTAGGGGTGATCAGGTAGGCAGACCAGTGGTTAGGGGTGATCAGGTAGGCAGGCAAGTGGTTAGGGGTGATCAGGTAGGCAGGCGAGCAGTTAGGGGCAATTAAGGTAGGCAGATGGCCCCATCTCAGGTCTGGCCCCGCCCCCCCAGCAAAGAAAGATGGAGGTCCAGGCCACCGGTGACGACTCTGTGGCAGGTATGCGGCCGGCCAGCAATTGCCCCGCAGAGGGGGGCCCAGGCCAGCCAAGCCATCACACCCCACGCCTGTCACCTGCAGAGGAAGGCCAGTGGTGGCAGGGGAGGGGGGGGGGGCAGTGCTGCACAGAAGGCAAACAGTGGCAGCGGCGGGGGTGGGGCCAGCTGCCTGCAGCGGGGCAGGGGAAGGAAAGCCCTGATAGGCCCTGATCTCAGGCCAAGCCTAGGGATCCTACTGGAGGGGTCCTGGATTGTGAGAGGGTGCAGGCCAGGCTGAGGGACCACCCTCCCCCCCGAGTGCACGAATTTTTTTATTTATTTTTAAATATATTTTATTGATTTTCTACAGAGAGGAAGAGAGAGGGACAGAGAGTTAGAAACATCGATGAGAGAGAAACATCGATCAGCTGCCTCTTGCACACCCCCTACTGGGGATGTGCCCGCAACCAAGGTACATGCCCTTGACCGGAATCGAACCTGGGACCCTTGAGTCCGCGGGCCGACGCTCTATCCACTGAGCCAAACCGGCCTCGGCCGAGTGCACGAATTTTCATGCACCAGGCCTCTAGTTTTTATATAATGTCCCAGGTTTTTAGTTGTGCTTACTGGAAGAAGTAGGAAAAAGTACACCAGTCCCATCTTCCTAGAAGTGGTAGTCTTGCATTCATTTTGGTTTTTAAAAAAAAGTTGGATAAAAATATTATTTATTTTATTCTGAGTTTTGGTCTCTTTATATTTGTCACCTCAGGAAATACCTCCTTCACCTCACCCTAGTTCTGGCCCTGTTTGGAAGTCCTCTTAGAGTCTGGAATAGTTTTTTAAATCAATCCAAAATAAGGTAAGAAAGGAAAGAGAGCTAACACAGAACAATAAGACAAGCAGAAAACATAATACATTTAATCCCAAATATATTAGATGACATTAAAAATAATAGACTGGGGTGCTCTAATATTAACAGGTCAAGGAAAAGAGGAAGATCCACAGAGATATCAAGGAGGGTCTGCTGAATTCCATGTTTTCAATAAAAATAAAAAATAGATTACAGGGAACTCATACAACCTTACAAAAGGAAGATAAACAATCCAATAAAAAAAAATGGCAATAGACACTTTTTGAAAGTGGACATTCAGAAAGCCAAGAGACGCCTGGCTGGTGTGGCTCAGTGGATAGAGCGTCGGCCTGCGGACTGAAAGGTCCCAGGTTCGATTCCGGTCAAGGGCATGTACCTTGGTTGCGGGCACATCCCTAGTAAGGGGTGTGCAAGAGGCAGCTGATCGATGTTTCTCTCTCATCGATGTTTCTAACTCTCTATCCCTCTCTCTTCCTCTCTGTAAAAAATCAATAAAATATATTAAAAAAAAAAAAAAAAGAAAGCCAAGAGACATATGAAAACATGCTCAAAGTCACTAATCATCTGAGAGATGCAAATCAAAACAACAATGAGGTACCATCTCACACCTGTCAGAATGGCTATCATCAACAAATCAACAAATGACAAGTGCTGGTGAGGATGCAGAGAAAAGGAACCCTCCTCCACTGCTGGTGGGAATGCAGACTGGTGCAGCCATTGTGAAGAACAGTATGGAGTTTCCTCAAAAAAACTAAAAATGGAACTCCCATTTGACCCAGTGATCCCACTTCTAGGAATATATCCTAGGAAAATAGAAACACCAATCAGAAAGGTAGCCAGAACTATTTGCCAATTCTCCTTAAGTTTGAAGAATGCATATTAACTCCAGAGAATATCTATAAATCTAGTTATTAACTGACACAAAATCTGCACCATGAAGTTAAGAATCACATGATTTCACAGATATGTGGGATATAAAACTGAAAGCAACAAATGAACAAACAAGAAAACCAAGCAAAACTCATAGACATAGACAACAGTATGGTGGTTACCAGAGGAAAGGGGGTGGTGTGAGTAACAAAGGGTAAAGGGGGTCAGATATATGGCAACAATAGGAGATCTGACTGGGGGGGAGGGTGGGCACACAATGCAATATATAGGTGGTATCCTATCTAATAAAAGAGTAATATGCAAATTAACCATCACTCCGCTATACCCACAAGCCACGCCCACCAGTCAATCAGAGCAAGTATGCAAATTAACCCCAACCAAGATGGCTGCGGCCACAGAGAGCAGGAGGGAGGCTTGGGTTCCCCTGGCAATGGAGGAAGCCAAGTTTTCCACACACCCTGGCGGGCCCAGGCCTCCACTCAAGGGTACAAAGTTTCAATTATAGAAGGTAAATAAATTCCAACAGAAATGGTGGCAGCCAAGGAGCTGGAAGAGCAGGAGGCTAGGGTTGCCCCGGGCGATGGAGGAAGCCAAGCTTCTGTAGCCCTGGCTGGCTCAGGCCTTCACTCCAGGCTACAAAGTTTCAGTTATAGAAGATACATGAATTCCAACAGAAATGGCTGCCGCCACAGAGCTAGTAGGAGGCTTGACTCCGCTCCAGGCTACAAAGTTTCAATTGTAGAAGATAAATAAATTCCAGATACCAGGGCCTCTGCTTGGTTCACCAGGGGGCATGGCTGGCCAGCAAACCACCACAGGCCCCTCTCCCAGGCCACCCCACGCCCCAAGGGAACCCCCACCCTGATCCAGGACACCCTTCAGGGCAAACCAGCTGGCCCCCACCCATGCACCAGGCCTCTATCCTATCTAATAAAAGAGTAATATGCAGATTGACCATCATTCTAACACACAAGATGGCTGCCCCCATGTGGTCAAAGATCCTGCCCCCATGTGGACACAAGATGGCCACCACAAGATGGCCAGCAGGGGAGGGCAGTTGGAAGGGACCAGGCCTGCAAGGGAGGGCAGTTGAGAGGGACCAGGCCTGCAAGGGAGGGCAGTTGGGGGCGATCAACCCTGTACGGGAGGGCAGTTAGGGGTGACCAGGCCGGCAGAGGAGGGAAGTTGGGGGCAAACAGGCTGTCAGGGGAGCAGTTAGACATCAATTAGGCTGGTAGGGGAGTGGTTAGGGGGTGATCAGGCTGGCAGGCAGAAGCACTTAGGGGCAATCAGGAAGGCAGGCAGGGGAGCAGTTGGGGACAGCAGGCCTGGATTGTGAGAGGGATGTCCCAGATTGGAGAGGGTGCAGGCTGGGCTGAGGGAACCACCCCCCCCCCCCCGTGCACGAATTTCGTGCACTGGGCCTCTAGTATCATAGAATTGTAGAGTTGTATATAATCTTATTAACCAACTAGAGGCCTGGTATATGAAATTCGTGCACTTGAGGGGGGGGTGTCCCTCAGCTGGGATTGCAAGAGGGTGCAGACCACGCAGAGGAACCCCCACCAGGCCGGGAGGGACGTGGGAGGTTGGCCAGCCAGGGAGAGACCACAGGAGGGCTCCAGGGCATGTCCAGCACCTCCTGATCAGCCAGACCCCAGCAGCAAGCTAACCTACAGGTCAGAGCATCTGCCCCCTGGTGGTCAGTGCACGTCATAGCAAGCAGTTAAGCAGCCTTAGCATACCATTAGCATGTCACACTTTGATTGTTTGAATGGCTGGACCGGACACTTAGCATATTAGGCTTTTATTATATAGGATGTCACCCAATAAACTTGATTTTTTTAAAACCCACACCAAAGAGAACTGTGTTTGAACACTACATTCTTAGATCATCGGTTCTCGTAGGTACCTGATTACTGAATGCATCTGAAGGAAATCACAATATGCAGCAGACTGCTATCATGTAAATTCTTGGTCACCAACGTTTACCAATCCTGTTGATGCTACTGTGATAGTACTACGTCCAAGACCCATTTCAAATCTTTTCCATTCTGTTCTGTGGTGGGAAGCTCCTAAGGTTGGTCCCAATGATCATGCCTCCTAGTATTTGTGTGCCACTGACTGTGGGCTATACCTGGTGACTTGCTTCTAATAAGTAGGATACAGGAAATGTGATGGAACTTCACCTCTGAGATTATGTTTCAAAAATAATTTGGCTTCTGTCGTGCTCACTCTCTTTTGCTCTTCCTAATGGAATATAGCCATCAGTCTGTATGGTGAACCCCACATGGAGGGAAAACTTGCACAGAAAACCCAAGTCCTCCGTCCAACAGCCCAGGAGGAACTGAATTCTTCCAACCATCACTTAAGTGGCATGGAAGCAGATCTTCTCCCAGCTGTCCCAGTTGACATCATGATTGGAACTTTGTGAAAGACCCTGAAAACCCAGACAAGTGAGAGCCACATTTCTGACCCACAGAAACTGTGAAATAATAATATTGTTTCAGGCCTCTACATTTTGGGGCAACTTATTACACAGCCTTAAATAACGAATACATCTTCCAGTCTCAAACATCTTCTTCCCAACACGTACACACCCTTATCCTCATCTCAGATTGTAGTAGGTGATCTGGCCACCTATTTCATGGAGAAAATAGTTGTGTGTGTTTTTCTCCAGTTAGGAATTTTCTCAACTACAAAGCAAATCTACAAGCCTAAGAGCTTCCAATCCATTAATCCTTTCAGGAATAGTAAATGTCCCTTCTACCTGAGGCTGATTCATTCACCTGTCTCAACTTCATTTTCTCCAGTCTCTTCCTCTCTTGTGCAATTAGCCTCCTTTTCTCTTATATTCTTATCATCTTCTTCTGCTGGTTCCTTCCCTGTCAGTATTTAAATTGCTGAAGTCTCTTCTACCCAAAAACATAAAACCTAAAACTGGCTTGACCCATCACCCTCTGTAGGTACTCCTTTCTCTCCTCCCTCACTTTTTTAATGAGAGTTCTGTCATTGGTATTCCAATTTCTTTTCCTAATCATTGCTTAATCTACTTGGATAGAGAATTCTCCCTCTGGCCCCCCGAAGAACTTAATTAAAACGGTCCTTACTAAAGTCTTCTACCAAAGGCATCCATGTTGCTATATTTAATGGATCATTTCTAAACTTCATTTAGTTTGACCACTTGGTGGTGTTTGGCTTTGCTGATCATACCCTCTCTTTTGCAACATTGACCTCCTTGATGTCATACTCCTCTGGTTTTCCATCTATCTCCTGCTGCCAATACTGTCCTTTCAGATTCTTCCTTTCCTACTCAACCCACACACATTGATACTTCACAGGGATAAAGTCCAACACCCTCTTCTATTCTGTCTCCATAGACCAAGAGGTCAAACTCCAATGCTTTCAAAACAAGGCAAATAAAAAAGAATGATGTAATCTGGGTCTAAGACATTAGAAAGTGACGGGGGCCATGGTAAACTGGATAGCTCATGTCCCATAGTAGTCTCCATCTGGCTTCATCCAATTGTTACACAGGAAAGGAGTGTTATATGCTGGAATTTCCAAAATATCTATTTCTATACACAACTTCTTTAACTTAAAAAAAACACACAACAACACTGTGTGAATAATAATGATGATGGTGATGTTAAAACCTACAAACTGCTAGTCTATTATCCCTGCCAATTTTCCTTAAACAATCTAATCTATTTCCATGGCTTCAATACCCACTTTACACTGAAAATCTCTAAGGTTAGCTCTCTCACCTAGACCCTATTCAGGTCCGTATATAATGTGCCTTGTTGACATAATCTCCATTCAGTTGTCTCCTAAAAATTATCCCTCTCCTCCCCATCTATTCTCCCCAAACAGTTCCTCCACTTATATTCCCCATTTTTTTGGTAATGATACCAATAATCTACCAGCTTGAGCCAGAAATCTAGGAGCCATCCTTGACTGTTCTTTTTTTGTCATGAATATATTCAATATTATTTAGTACCGGTGACATACTTTCCAGCCAGTGTCTATTCTATTACTGGATTCCATCCAGTTCCCTAATCCCAATTGCCACCATGGTTTCATCTAGATCACTAACAGCCTCCCAGTTGGCCTCATGTAATCCATTTTCCATATTTGGGCTAGAATACCTACTCGAAAAGGCCAATCTTATGATGACACTATTCTGCTCAATCTTCAAGGCTTTCCTGTGCCAGAGTGAGAAAATCTTACATCGTTAAGTGTTTGCAAGGCCCCTGAGGGTCTGTCCCAGCAACATTCTTTCAGTTCCTGCAACGCTACAATCTCAGTGTGCCTTGGCTCAGAGCACTCAGACTTCAGGTTGCTTCTTAGTCACTAGCTTCCTTAAGCCCCAGATTACATCGTTCTTCCTATCTCATAACAATGAGCTGTTCAAGATGTCTATCAGACCAAGCTCTGGAAGGCAGAAATAAGCCTTGTTCATCACTGGATTTCCCAGGCCCTTAAGCAGTGCCTATCACAGCCTTGATTCTCAATTAATGTGTTTAAATAAGGGTTACAATCCTCTCCAAACTCAGAGGATAGGTGGAGGTGGGTGGGTGGGAAGAGATTAACCAAAGAATTTGTATGCATATATGCAAATCCATGGACATAGGGTGGTGAATGCCTGGGGGGGGGGGGCGGCTAGAAGGGGTCAATGGGGCGGGGGTAAGGGACATATGTAATACTTTCAACAATAAATATCCTATCTAATAAAAGAGTAATATGCAAATTGACCATCACTCCAACACACAAGATGGCTGCCCCCAGGTGGACACAAGATGGCCACCACAAGATGGACAGCAGGGGAGGGCAGTTGGGAGGGACCAGGCCTGCAAGGGAGGGCAGTTGGGGGCAATCAAGCCTGCAGGGAAGGACAGTTAGAGGTGACCAGGCTGGCAGAGGAGGGAAGTTGGGGGTGACAGGGCCTGCAGGGAAGGGCATTTGGGGGGGACCAGGCCTGCAGGGGAGGGCAGTTAGGGGCAAACAGGCTGGCAGGGGAGTGGTTAGGGGGTGATCAGGCTGGCAGGCAGAAGCGGTTAGGGGCAATCAGGAAAGCAGGCAGGCAAGCGGTTGGGAGCCAGCAGTCCTGGATTGTGAGAGGGGTCCCAGATTGGAGAGGGTGCAGGCTGGGCTGAGGGACACACCCCCGCCCCCCGTGCACGAATTGCGTGCACCGGGCCTCTAGTTAAAAATAAATAAATAGGCCTGGCCGGTGTGGCTCAATGGTTGAACGTGGATTTATTTATTTTTTTTTTCTTAAAAATATGGAACGCTTCACGAATTTGCGTGTCATCCTTGCGCAGGGGCCATGCTAATCTTCTCTGTATCGTTCCAATTTTAGTATATGTGCTGCCGAAGCGAGCACTGAACGTGGATTTATGAACAAGGTCTCGGCATATGCTTGGTTGTAGGCTCAATCCCTTGTAGGGGACGTGCAGGAGGAGGCCCATCAATGATTCTCTCTCACTGATGTTTCTATCTATATCTCCCTCTCCCTTCCTCTCTGAAATGAATAAAAATATATAAATAAATATAAAAAAAAAACAAAAATAAATGGTACATTCACCTTTGCATATAGCTTTTAATTCCCACTTTCTTCTCTTTTTAAAGAAAAGAATAAATGTCAACGAAATCATTTTCCTTAAAGACCATCCCACCTCCCTCCTTAATGGAGCCAGTCACGTGAGGCTAACTATGGGTCACTGGCCTCTAAAGCGCCGTGGGGTAGGGGGTAGGGGGTAGGGGATAGGGGGTAGGGAGTGGGGGGTAGGGGGTAGGGTGTGGACAGCTGTCGCTGCAGCACCACGTGCCAGTAATTCGATCAGATCCCCCGGGTCCCGAGCCCAGCAAACACGTGCTGCCCGCTGGGCACGGAGAGGGCGGGCACCGCGGAGGACGGTCCGCGGGCGGCCGGACGTGCTCGCGCCCGACTCAGCCCGCGCCGCGGCCGCCGGGGTCTCGGAGCTGCGGCACGTGCGCCGGCCGGACCCGAGCGGACGGAGCGGCGCGCACCTGCGAGGCCATGGAGGGCGAAGCGCCGCTGAGGGGCACGGACAGGTGTGGGGCGACTTCCGCCCCGGGAGGGGAGAGCCGAGCAGGGAAGGAGCGTCTCTGAGGGCCGCGGAGGAGAGCGGGAGGATCCCGAGCTGGGAGCGAGCTGGGTAAGGCGCGCCGAGCCGGGGCTGGAGGGCGGGGGCGGGGCGGGGCCGCGGAGCGCGGGTTAAAGGCCGAGCTGCCCGCCCGGCGAATTCATTCTGAGTCCGGGGGGGAGCGCGCACACCTGGAGCCGGGCGGGGTGGGTGGGGACAGAGGGTTCCCCGCCTCGGCACTGCCAGGCCCTGCACCGGCCCGGCGCCCGCAGTCCCACTTCCTCCCTGCGCGCGCGCGCGTCCCCGCCGAGCCCCCTGTCCCCACGGTTGGCTCCGCCCCGCCGCCGGGGGAGCCGGGGGAGCCGGGGCGGTGTGGCCCCGCCCTCCGCGGCCTGCGCTCCGAGGCGGCCGCGTCAGCCGAAGCCCGACGCAGTGACGCAGCACGTCGACGTAAGTGACGCGCAGGCCCGGGCCGCTCCTCCTTCCTTGAGTGAGTGCCGGCCTGTTCCGGGCGGGGGAGACGAGGGAGGGCGGGGGAAGGAGAGGCGACCCGGGAGTCGTTGTGGGCCGCGGGCCGGACCGGGTCCCGGGGTGGCGGAGCCAGGGCCGGGCGGAAGGGCTGGGCGGCCGTTAGCGGGCGGCGGGGGCTGCCGGCCCCCTCCCCGCCTGACCTGCGCGCCGGGCGCCCGGCGCCTCCCGTGGCGCCCACCCGGCTCCAGCTCGCGTCTCCCGGCTCCAATTAGGTCAGGCTCCGAGTCGGGCGGCTGCTCTCCGGCCCCCGGCGCGCGCGGCCGCCACCGGCTAGCCTTCCTTTCTTCTCTCGCCTTTCTCGCCTCTCGCCTTACCCTCCCCCCTCCTGTTCACGTTGCTGGGGTGTTGGTTTTTGTCTGCTGCTTTCGGGGTTCCGTGCCCCAGCCCGCGCTCATGGGTGTACATGATCATGCTCCTCTTTTGTAGAGCGACCCGCCGGCCATGGAGGCCGAAGAGACGATGGAATGCCTTCAGGAGTTTCCTGAGCATCACAAAATGATCCTGGACCGATTGAATGAGCAGCGGGAGCAGGACCGCTTTACTGACATCACCCTGATTGTCGATGGTGGGTAGCGGGGTGGGCTCAGCAGCGAATTGGGGGCTTGGGCCCTCTCGCCTCCCTTTCCCCCACCCGCCTCGTGACCCACCCCTGGCGGGCTCCCTATCGGAGGCTGCGGTGGACCCAGGGCGCTGTCAGTGTCCGCTCCCACGGGCCGGCGGCTGCAGAGGCGAGTTGGCGGGCAGGCACGCTGTCGACATACCCGTGGCATTTGAACTTGCAGAAGTTTTCCCATTGCACGCTCGAGTGCAGGATTATGGTGTGGGGACAGGGAGGATGTCTCTAAGTGTTTGGTCAATAGTCTTCTCCGGATAAGCTGATTTTGAGGAGTATCTCCCAGGAGCCAGGTGGGAGAAGGTTGATTTTTTTTCCCCCCCTAGTTTGCAGCACTTGTACCCTCTTTGGGAACCCCTTTATCAGTCATTGTAATGGAGGCAAGCCCAGCTTGGGTGTCTTCAATTGAGTGGAAATAGGCTTCCTCCACATGCTAGGCATGTTAAAGTTTTTCCCATAGCAAACACCTGCAGCTTCCTGCTTGTGTGGCTTTTTCTCCTCCCTTCCCAAATGATCTGTAGCCTTTTGGGTGGTGTTTATGTTTAGTAATTTCAACTGAATAGGATATGCCTTTCACTCTTTAAGTGGTAGGAGGTTCCAACCTCCTGAAGTATTGTAAACTAGCCTTTATAAAACTGACTTAATACAGTCTCTGAGGTAAAGATCTGGCTTTGTGTCTAATTGAGATTAAAATTTGTCAAGATAGCTGCCAAGAATATTCTGACACTAGTTCAGTAACGTATATAGTTTTATAGTTATACTAGAGGCCTGGTGCATGAAATTCGTGCAGGGGGTGTGGGAAGGGGGGGGCATTCCCTTAGCCAGGCCTGCACCCTCTCGCAATCCGGGACCGCTGGCTCCTAACCGCTCGCCTGCCTGCGTGATCGCCCTAATCACTCTGCATACCTGCCTGATCTCCCCTAACTGCTTGCCTGCCTGCCTGATCGCCTCTGCCTCAGCCCCCGCTGCTGTGGCTTCGTTGGGAAGGACGTCTAGAATGACGTCCGGAAGGTCATTTGGTTGTCCAGTCTAATTAGCATATTACGCTTTTTTTATTATAGATTATGAAGAAAGACTTTATGTAATTTTCTAACTTGTTTTCTAGTTATATGTTTGATTTTTGTGAATATGTCTGATTTTGTGTCTTTGTTTTTATCTAGGTCACCATTTTAAGGCCCACAAGGCTGTTTTGGCTGCTTGCAGTAAGTTCTTCTACAAATTCTTTCAGGAATTTACTCAGGAACCTTTGGTGGAAATAGAAGGTAAATGCTTGTTTTAAATAATACTGCTTAGCAGACCTTATAATTGATGATGTATAAACAGTTAATTGCGTGAGATACCATAGGATGAAGTTATCTGTGGTTCCTGTTAGGTGACTGGATAGATTGTTCTTTTGATACCTGAGAATTCTTACTTTCAGTAAAGTGCTTAGTACAGTGATCTGCCAGGAAAAACTCCTGTGTTAGATGGTAGGTGTTGGTCTCTTAAAGTCTTTTCCACTGCTAAAACCCATGGCCATTCACTGTCTTTTGAAAACATGTATTACAAGTAAATTCCCATCTTTGTTCAGGGGTCTTATGTTTCAGCCTGGGGACACTGAAGGATTCTGTAGAAGCCTTTCCGAGAAGCTGGCCTGCTCAGTGTGAAGTGGGCTGCCAGAATGTGGCAAGGGTTAGTAGCATTCAGAAGAAGTTCCAGTGGCTGTAGAAGGTCAGGGATGGAAAGGGTTATCCACTAGATATTGTCTTAAAATAATAAGTGATAGTTTTGTACTTGTTTGACTTTTCTGTAATAATGGCCCTCTACTGTTAGGTGTTGTGCTATGTAGTTTATGTGCATTTTCTGAGGTTCAGAACAGCAGTCCCTTGAAGTAAGTGGTATTTCCAATTTATACATCAGGGAACAGGCTCCAAAGGTTACTTGCCCAGCTAGCAAGGGAGTCACTATTCAAAACTAGGAAATAAATGAGCTTGCCTACATAAATACTGAATTTTAGCATCTTTTTCAAGGCTCTTGAGTTTTGGTTTTGTACCTCTTCCACAGTACCTCTTTGTTATGAATTAGTTGCCTAGAAACACTATTCCCTTGGAAAATTTTTTGTGCCTAGGGGAGTAAAAAAATGTAAAGAGTTTAAGAATATCCTTTTATTTCGGTACCTTCTAGTTTATCTAGCATTTTAGCTGCTCTGTTCATGGGTAGATTGTTTTCTGATTATCTGTGATGGACAGAGAGCACAGGCATAAAGGAAATCCACAAAGTTTACTAAAGTGGGAATCTAGTGGCCTAGATGGTATTGGTTTCTATTACAAGCTAAGGTTTCATGCATTTATTCACCCGAGGTACTGTGTGACCCCCAAGTTACTTTATCTCAATTGTATATTAGCCTCCTCATCTGCAAAGTGGGTTAATTGACTTGATTAATTGAAATAATATGCCGAGTGCCTGACATAGGGTTTAGTAGATTGTCAAAGCTTAATAAATTGGGGCTATTTGTCAATTGAATACCCATTATGCTAGACCCATTAAAGGAAGACTTGATGAATAAGACAATCTTTTTAAAATTTGCAAATTTAATCACGGATAAGCAACAGGTAAAGAACAGAGTACAGGAAATGTTGCAGAGATTTTTATTGTGAAACTAGTGACCCGGTGCACGAAATTCGTGCACATTAAAAGGGGATTAGTTAGAGGAAATAATTTAATATTGCTATTTGCCCTTTCTCTATAATAGAAGTGTCAGCGATGAAAGAAAACTAGTGAAATGTATATAAAAACCTTCCTCCTGTCAGAGTCTAGGGCTCACCAGGGGACCCAGAGACAAGTCCCTGCCCACCCACATGCACCTCAAAATCGTGTGAGACCCAGACCAGGCCAGTCCCCACACATTGGGCTAGATCCAGACCCAGCCAGTCCCACCCTTGTCAAGCCCTGCCAGGCAAGGGGCATAGCCTCAGGTCCCCTGGCCTGGTGCCAGGACGGGGGGCATGCCTTGAGGTCCTCCATCAAGCCCCACCAGGTGGGGGACACAGCCTGAGATCCCCTGTCAAGCCCCGCTGGGTGGGGGGCATGGCCTGAGGTCCCCCGTCAAGCCCCGCCAGGTGGGGGGGAGCAGCCTCAGGTCCCCCAGCCCAGCACCGGGAGGGGGGCACAGCCTCAGGTCTCCCGTCAAGCCCCACTGGGCAAGGGAGCGGCCTGAGGTCCCCCGGCCTGGCGCTGGGGCAGGGGGAGCAGCCTGAGGTCCCCTAGCCCAGCACCAGGACAGGAAGTGCACCTTGAGGTCCCCCGTCAAGCCCTGCCGGGCGGGGGGCGTGGCCTGAGGTCCCCCAGCCTGACGCCAGGACAGGGGACACAGCCTGAGGTTCCCTGTCAAGCCCCACGGGGGAGGGCGTAGCCTCAGGTTAAGGCTCCTTATGGGAACTTGGCCTCAGCTGTGGGTGCAGCCATCTTTGTGATGGGGTGATGGTCAATTAGCATATTCCCTCTTTATTAGATAGGATGGTGTCCCTGAGGAGGGAGAATGGGTGGTTTAGTCTACCTTAGAGATGGTAAAGAAAGTAAAATAAATCGCCAGGCCAGATTATGGATTGCTGGTGCAGCAAGGAGTACCGAACTACCTGGAGAAGTAGGGTCTTCTCTTTTGAAGACCAATCATCTTGGTTGTCTCTTATATTTCTCAGTACCTCTGACCGGCTGTGTCCATTATGGTACAGCACACACAGCCTTCAGTGTTTAACTATACATCAATAAAAAAGGAAAATTTTTTGTTTGCCAGATTCAGGTTTAAAGAATCAGTTTGGCCCTAGCCGGTTTGGCTCAGTGTATAGAGCGTTGGCCTGGGGACTGAAGGGTCCCAGGTTCGATTCTGGTCAAGGGCACATGCCTAGGTAGCGGGTTCAGTCCCCAGGAAGCAGCCAATCAATGATTCTCATCATTGATGTTTCTCTCTCTCTCTCTCTCTCTCTCTCTCTCTCTCTCTTCCTATCTGAAATCAATAAAAAAAATACATACATACGTATATATTCTATATAATAAAAGGGTAGTATGCAAATCGACCAAATGGCGGAACGACCGGTTGCTATGACATGCACTGACCAGCAGGGGGCAGACGCTCAACGAGGAGCTGCCCCCTGGTGGTCAGTGCGCTCCCACAGGGGGAGTGCCGCTCTGCCACAAGCCGGGCTGATGGCTGGCGAGCGTAGTGGCAGTAGCAGGAGCCTCTCCCACCTCCATAGCAGCACTAAGGAAGTCCGACTGCGGCTTGGGCCTGCTCCCCGCTAAGCCGTCAGTTGGACATTTCCCTGGTGGGACCCCCAGGACTCCAAGGCAGGCTGGGCTAAGGAACCCTCCCCTCCTCCCCCCCCCCCCCCCCCCCCGCCCCACGGGCTGCTAGCGTGTGTGTGTGTGTGTGTGTGTGTGTGTATATATGTGTATATATATATATATATATATATATATGCCTAAGGAACCATTTGACTGGTAGCTATGACACACACTGACCACCAGGGGGCAGACACTCAACGCACAGGCATGGAAAGATGGAACAGACTAATGAATCTCAGAGGGGAGGGGGGAGGGCAGGAAGAGATTAACCAAAGATCTTATATACATACTAGAGGCCCGGTGCATGGATTTGTGCACTAGTGGGGTCCCTCGGCCTGGCCTATGCCCTTTTGCAATCCAAGACCCCTTCGGGAGATGTCGGAGAGCCAGCTTCAGCCTAATCCCCACAGGCCAGGCTGAGGGAACCCACTGGTGCATGGATTCACCAGTGCACGAATCCGTGCACCGGACCGTTTTTAGCCCTTTCCCCGCAGGCCAGGCTGAGGGGTGCACAAATCCGTGCACCAGGGGTCTTTGGTATATATATAAAAGCCTAAGCAACTGTTCAACTGTTTGCTATGACACGCACTGACCACCAGGTAGCAGATGCTGAATACAGGAGCTGCCTTCTGGTGGTCAGTACACTCCCACAGCAACAGCACCGCTCAGCTCAGCTGACCTACAGGCACCAGATGCTGGGCTCACAGCTAGCAAGCACAGCTGTGGCAGCACGAGCCTCTCCCATAGACACTCCCCCTGCACGCCCCTCCTCCATCTGGATCGGGACTGACTGGGCGCAAGCCCGGGGCCACTTCTTGGTCATGGGCACACTGGTATTGCCCCAGGACAGGTGCATGGAGACCGCAGTGGAGCAGCGGTGAGCCTACCGAGTGGCGGCAGATGCAGCGGGGCCAGGATGAGTGGGAGTGGTGCAGCGCCCAGCCCAGGCCGCTTGGTGCACTACTACATCCCTCAGGGCATGTTGGATTGCCAGTTTTGGCCAGATCCCCGCAGGTCATGCTGAGGGACCCCACCAGTGCACAGATTGGGCCTCTAGTCCTTACTAATAAAATCCTAAGTCAGTGATGGCGAACCTATGACACGCGTGTCAGCACTGACACGCATAGCCATTTCTGATGACACGCGGCCGCATGCCGAGGATGAAACATTTGCTGCTCCTGAGGATGAAACATTTGCGACTAGAGTCTTGGAGTTAGTTTTTTCCTCAAAGTGACATGCTACCCGAGTTATGCTCAGTTTTTTGGCGAAGTTTGACACACCTGACACACCAAGCTCAAAAGTTGCCCATCACTGTCTAAGTAGTCGTCACGCTGTGATGCCCTCACGCCGTCACAAGATGACTGCGCGCACAGTGGGCGTGCGCAGGTGGGCAGGGCAGCGCTTGATGCTGCATGCGCAGCACGGAGCCTGCCTGGGAGTCCCGCCTCTGTGTGGCAAGACCTGCCTGAGGGTCCTGCCTCCTCCCGGCTCCGCACGGCGAGGCCTGCCTGAGGATCCTGGCTCTGCGCAGCAAGGCCTGCCTGGGGGTCCTCCGCACAGCAAGGCCTGCCTGGGGGTCCAGCCTCCTCCCGGCTCCGCATGGCGAGGCCTGCCTGGGGGTCCGGCCTCCTCCCGGCTCCATGCGGCGAGGCCTGCCTTGGAGTCCTGGGGGTCCCGCCTCCCAGCTCCGCGTGGTGTGGAGGCGGGACCCCTGCCTCCGGCCTACCTCTTTGGGGCAATCCATCGAGGAGCCCCGGATGGGTGGGCGGGGCCTGCCGCTTTGGGGCAATTGATCGCAGGGCACAGGCCAGGCTGGGGAACCCCCCATCCCACCCAGAGTGCACAGATTTTGTGCACCGGGCCTCTAGTATATATATATAAGAATCAGTTTGGCTCAGTGTCTGATTATGTAAAGAAATATTTTTTTACTGATTTCAGAGAGGGAGAGGGAGAGTTAGAAACATCAGTGATGAAAGCGAATCATAGACTGGCTACCTCCTGCATACTCCGTACTGGGGATCAAGCCCAAAACTTGGGTGTGTACCCAAAACCTGGACACGTGCCCTGACCAGGAATAAAACAGCTCATAGGTCAATGTTCAACCACTGAGCCACACGATCCTGGTTCAATGTCTACTTAAGCCATTAACTTTGGGATTGGTGTCCCATCTGCCTAGCTCACCTGGCTGTAGAAAACACTCCGGCTGTGTAGTTAGAAAACCCAAGTTGTGGTCCTGGCTTTACTATTTGTCAGTTGTGTCAACTTGGATATCTTGGCTTTTTTTTTTTTTTTTTTTAATCTGAAAATATGTCAAGTAATTTTGGACCATGACATGGATATTTATTTATTTAAATTTTTTGACATGGATATTTTGAATATTAGTCATCACACCCTGAGTGTGTTAAAGTACTCTGGTGAATGCTTTTGTTGTTTTGGTTTCTTTTAGGAAGCAAGCAACCTGGTTAGGGTCAGACTGCCTTATGTGGGCTGTAGATCCAACTCCAATTTCGTTTTCAGAACCTTTGTTGTGCTATTCATGTCTGGGAGTGCCAACCTGGGTGGTAGTTCACTTCACATTGTAGTTGGCAGAGCTTTTGCTATGTCTCTACAGGTCAGTTCCTCGTGCACAGCTCGGGGGTGAGTTGGAGACTGTGCGCACACAGCTCTGATTTCCTCGCACGTTAGCTCCCAGGTTGTCCTTTTCCTGGTCCTCCAGCTAGAAAACAGGGGCTTTATCCTCCTTGTGCTGTCTACACCCACCATGGGATCTGCCTCTTATATTTTATTGATTTATTACAGTGAGGAAGAGAGAGGGATAGAAACTTAGAAACATCGATGAGAGAGAAACATCGACCAGCTGCCTCCTGCACACCCCCCACTGGGGATGTGCCCGCAACCATGGTACATGCCCTTGACCGGAATCGAACCTGGGACCTTTCAGTCCGCAGGCCGACGCTCTATCCACCGAGCCAAACCGGTTTCGGCAGGATCTGCCTCTTAGACAAAGTGGTTTGAGAAAAGGGAGAGGAAAAAATAGCAGGAATTCTCTTCATGCTCTTCACATATAATATCTTCCCTAGTTGTCTGTCAGAGAGCAGAACTTTCTCTTAGTCTAGGCCAGTGGTTGGCAAACCGCGGCTCGTGAGCCACATGCGGCTCTTTGGCCCCTTGAGTGTTCTAATGCCACTTCTTGAAAATAGACTTGCCCAGGCCGAAAACTGACTTCTGCGCATGGGCCACGAAGTTTCAGTCACACTGTATGTGCACGCCCACACGAGGTATTTTGTGGAAGAGCCACACTCAAGGGGCCAAAGAGCTGCATGTGGCTCGTGAGCCGCGGTTTGCTGACCACTGGTCTAGGCGCTTGCTTGGTGGCCACCAACCACAGGTGTGCAGCATCAGCACTGGGGCTGGCCTTTCGGGAGAGCTGAGATGGAACAGTAAAAACCAAGTATTTTTTTTCCGCATGCATGCATGCATGCATGCATGCAAGCTGTCCATTTTCTTTCCTGGTTCTCGCAGGCAGGCAGAGTGGTTAGGGACAATCAGGCAGGCAGGCAGAGGGGTTAGGGGCAATCAGGCCGGCAGGCAGGTGAGCAGTTAGGATCCAGTGGTCCCGGATTGCGAGAGGGGTCCCAGATTGGAGAAGGTGCAGGCTGGGCTGAGGGGACCCCCACCCCACCCTGTGCACGAATTTTGTGCACCAGGCCTCTAGTTCTCATCTAATAAAGAAGAATGTGTCCAAAAGACAACAGGGGGCGGGGGACGGGGGGGAGGTTTAGTGAATCCAGTTACTTCAGTTTCCTTATTTGGTAGCTTGTAACATGGTCATATTACATTATATTTTACTAGAGGCCCAGTGCATGATTAAATCATGCACGTGTAGGGTCCCCTAGGCCTAACCTGCCATCCAGGCCATATCCACTGCTCCGCAAAGCCTAGCACGCTCCACGGACACTGCTAGCAGCCTGCTCCCCGCTTTTGATGGCAGGGGGTCCGCTGGTGCCGGAGCAGACACACAGCTCCCTGCTTTCGATCGTGGGGGAGCTGGCTGTCTGTCCGCTCGTGCACCAGGCCTTTCAAAAGCCTCTGGCGTGGCGGAGGCTTCTGAAAGGCCTGGTGCCGGAGCAGACAGACACCCAGCTCCCCTGCTTTCGCTTTCCATCGCAGGGGAGCTGGGTGTCTGTCCACTGGTGCACCAGGCCAAAAGCCTCCGCCCGAGGCTTTTGGCCTGATGCCGGAGCAGACACCCAGCTCCCCGCTTTTGATGGTCCGCTTTTGATGGTCCGCAGCGGGATGTGGGCTCGCTGCCCCAGAGACCCCTTCTGTGCCACAGCACAGCCATGGCGCAGATGCTGCGCTCGCGCTGCCGCTGGCGACGCGAGCTCAGCGTCCTACCGGCCCAATCAGCCACCCCGACCACCCCAAGCCCCGCCCCCCTGCGCCTCCTGGCCAATCGTGGGCATAGCGAAGGTACGGTCAATTTGCATATTTGTCTATTATTAGGTAGGATGATGTTTCTCATTATTCAGGTTAGTCTTCTGTAGGAGACACAGGAAGTCTTTGGGAAAGGTCTTAAGGTAGTTGGATAGTTAGTGCCAGAACTTGGCTACAATTATATTGTACTGTTACTGAAAATTCTGTCAGAAAGTAATCTTCAAAAGTGACAAGTACCAGTCAAGTTCCAAACACTGGGCTTTTTTTTTTCTTTACTAAATGTTACAAGATTTGGATCAACATGAATACATTCTAATGCACGTCTTTTTTACAGGTGTTAGTAAAATGGCCTTTAGTCACTTAATCGAGTTCACATATACAGCAAAGTTAATGATCCAAGGAGAAGAAGAAGCCAATGATGTGTGGAAAGCAGCAGAGTTTCTACAAATGCTGGAAGCTATCAAAGCTCTTGAAGTCAGGTAATTACTTGCCTCTTTAATGAGGCGCAGTTAGTAATCAGTAATGTTCACCGTGTTAGGAAAGAAACTATTGTGTGTGTCATGCCATATAAACTGATGTTTTCAAATTAAGAATATTTAAGGATTTATAAAATTCTGGATACCAATTTGTTTTTTCCCACTTACTTGATTTCCTGTCCTTATGAAAAACTGCTAAGGTTAACTAAAGTAGCATCTTTTGCATCAGTAAGGAGTAGGTAGCTTTTAAGGAATTCTCTGTAAACTGTTCTGTTGAATTCAAGTTGTTAATTTGTACCAAGCCTTATTCTAAAAAAGGTATGGCTTACAAAAATTAACATAGTACTCTTTTAAAAAGTGAGGAAATTGGTGAAAATAAAATAGGCCAGGTATGGGTGATAATTAGTGAAGTCAGAAATATAGTGGCCAAAGTGTATGCCATTGGAGTCTGTATACTTGGTAGTTGAACCAAATCTAGCTTTGAGTTCTGAAACACCTAGTGTAAAGAAAAAGGAAAAACTACTCTGTTACAGTATTCATGGTTATAATATGAGAACAAGTTAATTGCTTAGGAGCAATTCCTGGTTATTAAAACACATAATTTCTCATAGGAAGTATTAAAACATTAACTGATATAATGAATGAAGATTTCGCCGTCTTCAACAATGAATGGTAGTGTTGTAATATAGTGACTCAGAGCAAGCACTCTGAGCAATATCCCAGCTCTGCCACCATGTGTGTGGCTTTAATGAAGTTAGCCTCCTGTCAGCAGCGCAGTTCCTTATCTGTCAAATGGGTCTGATAATGGTTCTTTCTGTATAGGATTATTTATGAGAGTTAAATGAATTGAATGCATGTAAAGTGCTTAGCATGGTGTCTGGCACTTAATACTCTAAGATGTAAATACTCTCCTTGCTCTTTTCCTTATGATGATCCTCAGTGTAGGTCATTGGCATAACATTGAAGGGCAGTTTGGGCAAAATAATTTAGTGTAGTTCACTGGTATGGTTTAGTCATAAGTTATAATTTAGAATAACTCCAAAAAATAGTCATTTATAAATATCATTTCTTCTAATGAGCTTTGAATTAGTTTGATGATTAGTTCAAGATTAAACTTTTCTGATCAGAGGGTAGTATGTATATATTCTCTGATGCCTACTATCTGGCTCATAGGTATGCAGTAAATATTTGTGAATGGTTGGATGGATGAGTGCATACTGATTAAAACAGATTAGTACTCGCAATAGCAAAATGGAAGTGAGTTGATTAGGTCGTATCTTCTCAAAGTGGAGATAGACTAGAGGTATATACAGGGTGTCCCAAGAAAACTGTGTATATACTTTGAATAATTATTAATTCCAATGTGTTAAATCTGAAAAGAAAGAAACATCAATTGAGCTATCAGCTCAATGTGTGTATACATTTTGGGACACCCTGTATATGGATGGGGCAATACCAAATTTGTGGTTAAAAACTAGATGAGAATCTTCATTAAAAAATGTTGTGTCTGTGCGGTGCCTTTGCGGTAATGGTAGTGAGTAATATCTCACTGCAGGAAAAGCCCTTGGCCGCAGAACAGTGGATTGCATTCTAGGTTGGATTTGGGAGGCATTTAATTTAGTTCTTGGTGAGAGTCCTGGGAGATGAAGGTAAGAACAACTGGGTACAGCCATTTTTCTAGTCCTAGTTAGAACCTTTTAGAGGATTTATTATTATAGACTGGGATCCTTATAGTAATTACAATCATCAGTGCTTTTCAGTGTAAAACAGGAATGTGTGGAATTATTTCTTAAACCAGTGAGGCCTGCAGTATACTCCAAAGTTTTTTTTGAAAATAGGAAGATAACTATTACATATTTGGCTGTTTATAATAACATTTAAGAATAAAAATTAGCCAAAACCAGTTTGGTTCAGTGGATAGAGCGTCAGCCTGCAGACTGAAAGGTCCCAGGTTCGATTCCGGTCAAGGGCATGTACCTTAGTTGCGGGCACATCCCCAGTAGGGGGTGTACAGGAGGCAGCTGATCGATGTTTCTCTCTCATCGATGTTTCTAACTCTCTATCTCTCTCCCTTCCTCTCTGTAAAAAAAATCAATAAAATATACTTTTTTAAAAAAAGAATAAAAATTAACTTTAGCTCGACCTGTGTGGCTCAGTGGTTGGGCGTCAACCCATGAACCAGAAGGTCCCATTGATTCCTGGTCAGGGCACATGCCCGGTTACCGGCTAGATCCCCAGCAGGGGGCATGCAGGAGGCAGCTGATCAATAATTCTCCCTCATCATTGATAGTTCTATCTCTCCCTCTCCCTTCCTCTCTGAAATCAATAAAAACATTTTTTAAAGATAAGTAAAAATTAATTTAGTTATAATTAAATCAACTGGTTAAGGCAGCTCTTTATTGAGAAGGTTATTGTATAACCTTTTCAGATACAGAGGTGTATAAGGTTCTTTTCACAGTTGCAGTATTCAAGTATTTTTTAATGCTACTGAAAAAATACTAGGACCTTATTTTGCTTTGCTGGAATTGCATCATTATTTAAGTGAGAAGGTTCCTGTTCTTTGGTAGGAAACAACATTTGCCTTATAGATTTTCCCTCCCCAGTCTGTTGAGGTATAATGTACATATAATCCACACATTTTGAGTATAGAGTTTGAATTTTGTTGGTTGTGTACAGTGGTGTAACCACCACCACAGTTAAGACAAAGGAGCATTTCCATCACCCTAAGTTTTCTCACGACTCTTCGGTGGTCAAGCTGTTTTTCCCCAGCCCCAGGCAACCACTGTAGTTTTATCTTGTTTAGAATGTCATATAAATGGACTCTTACATTGTGTAGTCTTTTGTGTTTGACTATTTTCACTTAGCATTATGTTTTAGAGAGAATCCATGCTGTGGTATTACTGTTCCATATTTTTAAAAATATATTTTATTAATTTTTTACAGAGAGGAAGGGAGAGGGAGAGAGAGTTAGAAACATCGATGAGAGAGAAACATCTATCAGCTGCCTCCTGCACACTCCCTATTAGGTATGTGCCTGCAACCAAGGTACATGCCCTTGACTGGGATCGAACCCGGGACCCTTGAGTCCGCAGGCCGACGCTCTATCCACTGAGCCAAACCAGTTAGGGCACTGTTCCATTTTATTGTTCAGTTCTGTTCCAGTTGTATGGATCTGCCATCTGTTGATGGACATTTAGGTTGTTTCTAGTTTTTAGCTTTTACAAATAAAGTGGCTGTGAACATTCTTTGTGTACATTCTTTGGACATATGCTTTCATTTCTCTCAGTAAAGACCCAGGAATGAAATAACTAGGTTGTATGATAGATGTGTTTAATTTTTTTAAAACACCAAAGTATTTGTCATTTTACATCCCAGCCTGCAGGGTTGAGAGTTTAGTTGCCAGCACTTGATATGGTGAAGCCTTTTCATTTTAGCTGCCTCATAGGTATACAGTGGCTTTAATTTGCATTTCCATAATGGCTAATGATGTCAAGCATTTTTTACTTGCTACTTTGCCATCTGTTTATCTTTTGGTGAGGTGTCTGTTCACATCTTTTGCCCATTTTAAAAGTTGGGTTATTGGTAAGAACAGTGAAGGGTCTGAGATTCAATCCTATTTGCAGGCTGAGTTTTACAGATGCTGCAGAAGACATGAGACTCCTGAGTCATGGAGAAGGGACTTTATTTTTCATAGTATAAGCTTCATGTCTATATCAATTTTTCTTACCCTTTGTACCCAAGTTCTACAGGGGTGACACAGTGACCTAGGTGTGTGCTAGACTCCTGATGCTTTGTGTCACAGTTGAGGACTCTTGAGCGTTAGGAAATGCAAATCTTTTATAGCAAGCTGCAGGCAAACTTGCCTGACCTTTGCCCAGAGGGTCCGTTATCTTCAGTCCACTGGCCAGAGTGAGCCTGCCCTCCTCTGGAGGAAGGAGAGCTCTATCTTCTAAGGCTATTTGCTGTACAAACAACCTTGAAAGATAGCCCAGAACAAGAGGCTGCCAGTGTCCTTGTTTACAGGACACGAGAAACATAAAAGGTCCATGAGAGATGTCTCCCAGCAGTGCCCTCGTTTCTACATACTTTGGCTTCTGGTGAATTTTCCCATGAGCATACCTCTCCCTGACCACTCTGATTAATCTGACCAGTAGGGGCTGTGACCTAAACCATTCATCTCTTCTCACACTGGGCTTAATGAAGACAACTATCAACAGAACTCCAGACAGCAGGATGTGGCCACTCTGCAGTGCTGAGCTCAACCATGCACGATTCCCTAAGGTTCTGGACTCAGCCACCTGAACAGTCCCTACAAAGCCAGGTGGCTTTCTCTTTAATGGGCTGTGAGCAAACCTGCCTGCCCTTCGTCCCAGAGGGGACATCACTGTATGGGACAGTAAGCTAAGCTTTCCTCTGCACCTGAGGGAGCCACTGTCTCTATCTTCCCATGCACTTCACTTGACTGCAAACATCCTTGAAAAGATAGTCCAGAGCCACAGCCTTCAGTTCCTAAGATGTGCAGAAACAGACTCATGGAGCATCTTCTAATGCCATTTTCTACTGTGTTCATTAAGTTGTGAGATTCTTTTTACAGTCTCTATACAGGACCTTTGACAAATACGTTTGCAGGTGTTCCTTGCCTTTCTCTTAACAGTGTAGTTCAAAGAGCACAAGTTTTTAATTTTCATGAAATACATTTTGCCAATTTTTGCTATTGAGGTTTTTCCTTTTTGTGTGCTATTTATTTAAGAAACATTTCACTAATCCAGTGTTACAGATATTTTCTTCTTGTAGAAGTTTTTGGGTTTCACATTTAAGTCTGATCCATTTTGAATTTTTTTTGTGTATGGTACAAGAACATGAGTCAGGCTTATTATTATTGTTTTAAAATACAGTTTATTGATTTCTTACAGAGAGGAAGGGAGAGGGATAGAGAGTTAGAAACATCAATGAGAGAGAAACATCAATCAGCTGCCTCCTGCACACCTCCAACTGGGGATGTGCCTGCAACCAAGGTACATGCCCTTGACCGGAATTGAACCTGGGACCTTTCAGTTTGCAGGCTGACGCTCTATCCACTGAGCCAAACCGGTCAGGGCAAGTCAGGCTTATTTTAAGTCAGTTGGTAGGTGAATGTGGGTCTGTTTCTGTTCCATTCATCTTCTGTGTCCTTTCACCAGTATCACTGGTCTTAACTTATTGCAGCTTTACAGTAAGTCTTGGAATCAGGTAGGATACACCCTCCAACCTTGTTTCTGCCTCTCCATATACATTTTATTACCAGCTTATCAGTTTTTTCAAAAAAAGCTTATACTAGGATTTTGATCTTAATTGATTTTTAAATTCATACATTATGTATTTCAGGAACAAAGAGAACTCCGCTCCACTAGAGGACAATAGCACAGGAAAAAGTGAGGCCAAGAAAAGGAAGATTGCAGAAACGTCTAATGTTATCACTGAGTCGTTGCCATCCGTGGAATCAGAACCAGTTGAAATTGAGGTGGAGATTGCCGAAGGCACAATCGAGGTGGAAGACGAAGGCATGGAGACATTGGAGGACGTGGCTTCTGCCAAGCAGTCCATCAAGTACATTCAGAACACAGGGTCCTCCGACGACTCGGCACTGGCACTGTTGGCAGACATTACCAGCAAGTACCGTCAAGGTGATAGGAAAGGGCAGCTTAACGAAGAAGGCTGTGCATCTGACCTCACAAGCAAACAGGTAGAAGGTATTGAAATTGTGGAACTTCAGCTGTCACATGTGAAGGACTTGTTCCATTGTGAGAAATGTAACCGTTCATTTAAATTGTTTTACCATTTTAAGGAACACATGAAATCACACTCCACTGAGAGTTTCAAGTGTGAAATATGCAATAAAAGGTATCTTCGGGAGAGCGCGTGGAAACAGCACCTCAGTTGTTACCACCTTGAGGAAGGTGGGGTCAGTAAGAAGCAAAGAACTGGGAAAAAAATTCACATATGTCAGTACTGTGAGAAACAGTTTGACCACTTTGGACATTTTAAAGAGCATCTTCGAAAACATACAGGTAATTAATTAGCACATACCTTATGTTAAAACTATATTTTCTTCAAATCACTTCAAGTCTAAATGTCTAAGTCCTTTTTTATTGGTACCATGGAAACCATCTCTCGTATTTTATAATATGCAGACTGTCCTTATAATAATAGTTTGTTGAAATATTGATGCTTTAAAAGCAAAATCAGTATCAACTTTGGAAGTGATCATCACTCTTGAACCTTGCTAATTTTTATATTTAAAAAAATATGTAAAGTACAGTTTGTAATTATTTCCTAAGGGCCATAAATTATGAAATTTTAATTATAGTGAAACTTCACTGTTACTATTTTTGCATTTCCTGTCTTATGTTACCACATTACATAGATGAATGCACTTATAAACAACCCTGGGTATGTTTGTGCCTTCACGTACATCGGGTCCTCTGTTTTGGCCTGGTAGATAGATAGACAGTACAGGTCCATCTCCCTCCCACCTCTCCATGGGCAAACGTGTCAGGACTGGTGGTCAAGCAGGGACATTATGCTGTGAGCCAGGCTTGAGGGAGAGTCCCGGGAGTCTGCCTCCAACCCCTTTGCCTGTTTTGTCCCTGCGGATTCTCCGGCTTGTTCCCACTCCCCAAGTATTCTTTGTTATATCTCCTGTGCCAGACACAGGAACTACCACCGATGTCTTGCACTTGGGGAGTTCCTAAACCCACTGCAGGGCAGTTGCTGCAGTGTCCTAAGTGCCAGACGTCTGGACACTTGTTTCCAAGACCTCCTCCTACGTGATGTTAGACTGTAACACAGTGAATGCAGGATTGCATTCCACACTGTTCAGAACCTTTCTCTTCGGTGCTGGAGTTTGGGCAACTTTGGATGAAATTTTTTCATAGATCCTTCACTTTTCAGAGTTGCTCGCTACTTGAAACTGAGAAACCTGATAGATTCAAATAATTTGGTATTCCTCACTATTTAGATTCTTGGTGTTAATACTCAGGAACTGAATAAATGCAAATAGCAAGGGAATCTCTTACTTAAGGCTCAGTATAGATTTAAGAGGCGTTTCTCTTTTTAATTACAATTAATATTCAATATTTTATATTAAGTTTCAGGTGTGCAGCATAGTGGTTAGACATTTACATAATCTACAAAGTGACTCCCTCCCCAGTAAGTAATAGAACTCACTTGATAACATACATAGTTAGTACAATATTATTGAGTACTAGAGGTCTGATGCACAGCCCTGTCCCCGCCCACTGGTATTTCCGTAAGGTCGCTCCGCTGTCCAATCTGATTAGCATATTAGCTCTTTATTATATAGGATGTTCCTTATGCTGTGTTTTACTTCCCTGTGACTATTTTGTAACTGCCAATGTGTACTTCTCAACCCCTTCACCTTTCTCACTCAGTACCCCAGTCCCCAATTATTAGCTTGTTCTTTATCTATTTCTGTTAGTTTATTTTTTGTTTTTTAGATTCCACGTATGAGTGAAATCATATGGTATTTGTCTTTCTCTGTCTAACTTATTTCATTTAGCATAATACCCTCTAGATCCATCCATGTTGTTGCAAATGGTAAGATTTCATTCTTTATGGCTGAGTAATGCTCCATTGTATATGTGTACCACAGCTTTTTTATCCAATTGTCCATTGATACGCACTTAGGTTGCTTCCATAGCTTGACTTGTAAATAATATTGGCTCCGTGTGTACTTGAAAAGAATGTATATTCTGCTTTGGGGTGAAATGCTCGAAAATATCAATTAAATCCATCTGGTCTAATGTGTCATTTAATGCTGCTGTTTCCTTGTTGATTTTTAGTCTGGAAGATCTGTCAATTGATGTCAGTGGGGTGTTGAAGTCTCCTAACTGTGGCTGTGTTACTGTCGATCTCTCCCTTCATGTGCATCAAGATTTGCTTTATATGTGTAGGTGCTCCAATGTGGGTGCATACATGTTTACATACATGTTGTTTTGGGCCTTTTATCATTATGTAATCTCCTTTGTCTCTTTCTATAGCCTTTGTTTTAAAATCTGTTTTGTCTGATATAGGTATTGCTACCCACCTTTTTGTTTTCATTTCCATGAAATACCTTTTCTATTTTTTTTTCTTTTTCAGTCTGTATGTGTTTTTGATCTGAAATGGGTCTCTTGTAGACAGCATATACATGGATCTTGTTTTCTTATCTATTCATCTACCCTATATCTTTTGATTGGAGCATTTAATCTATTTACATTTAAAGTGGTTATCAATAGATATGTAGTTATTGCCATTTTATTCATGTTTATGTTCTTAAAGAGGCCCCATTGACATTTCTTATAATACTGGGTTGGTGGTGATGAACTCCTTTAACTTTTTCTTGTCTGGAATAAAAGGCTTTATTTAAGGTACGCTAATTTGGTTAACTAATAGGTATTTATGAAGCCTTTTTTTGGGAAATGCTTTCTTATTTTCAAACATTATATGTATATACCTGTTGCATATTTGGAAACTCCTATAGCTATCGGTTTTTAAATAATTCATCTATTTTAATGGTCTACTGATGAACATTTTTGTGGTAACTGCAGTCATTTAGGAAAAGGATTGATATACCAGAAGCACATTAAATTAGCACGTAAACGTTACTTGGTAACTAGCATGCTTTGATAAGGGGTTTCCAGTGCCGCAATAGGTAATCACTCGTGTAATTTCCCGATAGTGTGAAAGTAGAAGCAATTGTCTCCTTTGCTGAAAACATTACCTGTGACTTACCTGTTTGAAAGGAAGAGCTCAGGCCATTTGGGAAGTTTTAAAATGTGCTTTCCAAGTCCTGCACTTGGTGTTTTGGGTAGAACAGTAGGATGTAGAGCTAAAAGACCTTGTTGGGTGTCTCTGTCTTTTGTTCACAATGATGTGCAGTAATTTATTTAACTTAAGTAGCTGTTACAGATTATAGAACCAGATGCCCGTTGGAGGAACAGTTTAAAGTTTGTGCATAAAGCAAACTGAACTTTGTTGCCTTTTTAACCTCAATTATTGCATTAATACTTAGTGGCAAGATGTAGATGTGATCAGTGAGCTAGTGAATTCAAGAGCAGTGCAAGTAAACAGGATTAAATTGTGCTGATGTTCATAAAGAATGGATTGTTTTTTTCTCTTAAACCAAATGTAAAAGTAGGGAAATAATCCTTGTCCTGTTTTCTACCCTCAAAATATACATAATGCACCCTCCCCCCCAGTTTCATATTTTGCATGTTTTTATCTAGTGATTAGTTTTCTTATATATTTTTAAAGTATGCACTGTACTCTATGACTTTGACTACTATCCTCTGAATTACTTTGTTTCCATTCGGAAAATAGTAATGAAAATGCCAACCTGGTAGGTCATGGGAATAACAGTGCAGCAGACTAAGTAGGAGTAAGCCCAGAGCCTGTGGGAATGCCTGCCTGGCTCTTTGTCTATGACGGAAGAGACAAGGTGGCTTCATAGAGGCGCGCCCTCGGTGACTCCCCGGGAACAGGAGCTAGCCAGGAGAGGAGCGTTCCAGGCCAACGAAGTGAAGCCACAGGCACAGAGGCAAGTGAGGAAGCAGCTCGCTCAGAGCACCAATAGTGGTTATTACGGCTCGAGGATTGGGTCCAAATTATGGGAAGCCAGGAGGTGCAGCTGAACGGTTAGGACGGCTGACCACAGGGCATGCACTTGGGCATCATGATAGTGTACCAGTGAGTGGGAAAGAGGAAGTGACGGAGGTGAGGCTGAGATCATGGAGGTATTTTCATAAGTGCTGCAAAGGAGTCCCCGCTTTATCTTAGAGAGCCGGGTCAATTTAAAGAAGTGTAAGCCAGAAAGAGGTCTGTTCAGGTTTATGTTTTAGAGAGAGGCTTGCCTGGATGGGTTGGATGGGTGAAACCTAGGTCCAATTAGGAAGCTTTTGGAGTAATTGGAACAAGAATGAGGGCTGAATATAGGCAGTAATGGTGGAAAGGTCTGGAGTGTACGTAAAGTAGGCAGAATCCACAGGATTTGGTGCTGGGCTAGATGTGGAGTAAAGCGGGGTGGCTCCAACTTTGTGCTTTGGCTGTGTGATTGGAGGTTGTTCACTCAGAAAAATGCAGAGCGTAAGCACTCCTGAGGTGAAGGGACATCAGCTCGGCACCCTTTGGGACACCAGTGGGAGAGATCCCAAAGGAGATCCCTAACCGTGTTCCAGCGATTGTCTCCTAGTTTCCTCGAGGTGGTGCGCGGGCACAGGAAGGACGTGGGTCTGGGGGTCAGAACGGATTCCTCTCCAGTCCTGGCCTTTGCCACCAGAGGCACTCGGCTGGTCACTCTCTCTCTGGGCCTCTCCTGGTCTCTGTAAATAAGGGTAATGATACCTACTTTACAGGCTGTGGCAAATAGGAGAAAGCGATCAGGGCACTTTGAAGGCTGTATCCACACAGCCAAAGTATAATTAATCTGTTGCTATTTTTAGATTTTACTGGGCTCATTAGACCTGGTTTTTTAAATACCAAAGCTCAGGTGACCTCTGTAAAGTGAACCTCTTTCCTCCTTCAGTGGGTCTCTCCGGACGTCACAGCTGCCATCATTTTCTTACTGATCCTTCCAGAGACTTTTTTTGCATTTTCAAGTCACCATAGAGAGACGCACACAGAGCTTTTAAGCTTCTAAGGGAACAGAGGAGCATGCAGTATGGTGCTGTGCTCGAGTTTAAATACATGAGGCGGTTGTCAGTCTCTCTCATTGTTTTCACTGTGGCTGCAGGGCATTTCAGTGTGTGCAAGGCGGTGGTTTCCGCCCCACTCCTTGATGCATACTAGAATGCTTCTAATCTGCTGTTACGAACAGCACTAACTGTACTTGTACATATACCTTTGTGTACATGTTTAAGTAATTTAATGTTTTAATTTACTGATTTTAGAGAGAGAAAGGGGGAGGGGGAGAGAGAGAGAGAGAAACACTGATTTGTTATTCCCCTTACTTGTGCATTCCTTGGTTGACTTGTATGTGCCCTGATCGGGGATCAAATCTGCAGCGGCGTAGCAGGATGACGATCTAACCACCTGACTTCCCAGCCAGGGCCTCAAGTAATGAAGTAATGTACTTTTTCAGAGCTGAGCTCTGGATCCCACAACTTCACTCTCCCTTAGACGGTTCCATCTGTCACTCCCACCTCTCCTCTCCTTTTCCAGATAGGCAATGACTCTTCCCGCTGGTTGGCTTGTCCCCTCTAGCCACTTCTCTTCTCTCCCAAGCCCTCTCGAAAGTTTCTGCACTGACTTCACTGACCTGCCTCGCTCGCTCGGTGCCTCTTCCCGCTGCATCTGCCTTCCATCACACCACACACTCGCGCCATTCTTGCTGGAGCACTGCTGTCCCTACGTCTCTGTTCACTGTGGCGCTGATGGCTACCCTCCTGAACTTGCTTAAATTCCCTCAGTGTTCTTTTCTTCCGCTTCTGCTTGCTCTGTTTGCATTTCCTTTGCGGCCTCATCAACCTGCAGTCTTAACTTGGTATTTCATTGGGTTCTGTCCTGGATTCTGTTACCACGTAGCATGCCGAGAGCGTCATCCACATCAGGGTTTTTATCGCCACCTAATGTAACTGCTAATCTGTATATCAGTCCACCTCGATTTGGCTCCAGATTTGACTGTACAACTGTCTGCACCTCAAACTCAACAGACGCAAAACAGCTCACAGTGTCTCCCAGCACAGCCCACTCCCACCTCTGTGCACTTCGGTGCTCTTTTTCCTGGTTGCTGGCCTAAGCCCGATACCTCCCTCTTTACTCCTCACCCACCGTGCTCTGCCTGGAATAAACTTCCTTTTTTCCTTCTCTCCATTCCAGGCAGAACTGATCCCTCTCCTCTCTGCTTCTGCATCCATTTCCCACGGCCCCCTTGTCCGTAACAGGTCTTCTACGGTGCAGCGTGTGTTCGTTTTCAGGTCTTTCACCTTCGTGAAGCTTTAAAAAACAAGGACTGTTCTCTGTCCTCATCACACAACGAGCGCATGGTCTGGCGCACACAGTAAATGCTCATAAAATGCCTGTGGAACGGACAGTAACACGTTTTCCCAAAATAGAGATCAATCTTAATTTTAATCTAAGGGAAGATAGACAATTTTTAAGAAATGCAAAATTTTGGAACAGACGCAGATCCACATTTTACCAAAAGAATCAACTTCTATTTGCTTTTTCTATTTTTCTTAATTTGTCAGTATAACTTTTTCTATTCTAACAGGTGAAAAACCTTTCGAATGTCCAAATTGTCATGAACGATTTGCTAGAAATAGCACCCTCAAATGTCACCTGACTGCGTGCCAAACTGGAGTGGGGGCAAAAAAGGGAAGAAAGAAGCTTTACGAGTGTCAGGTACGTGCAGGTGTGTCCTGTCCACAGCAGAGTCTGTGTTTGCAGTCGGTGACCATGGGGGTCACGGTCTGGAGCCGAGGCGAGAGCGGACAGTGTGGAAAGAAGGGAGAGTCAGGAGCATCATTGTCTTACTTTTATGAGGGGGTTACGTTAGTGATTTCTACTGAACCCTGGATGGCACCACTGACCGTAAGCTATGTTCTAACTAGCAAGTTGTATAAGACAGGAGTGGGTCAGGGAGAGCCATACCATCATGGGTTTTTCCCTGATTAATGTATATTTACCGCACATTTGTATTGCTCTAAATTTCGTTGTTACAGGAGAAATTATAATGTTACTTTGTATTCTTAGAATTTATATGACATTTAAACAATGAGGGCACAATTAAAATGTTTCCCAAAATGTATTTAATTTGTTAGCAACATCAGCTAAAAGACCAAATGAATTATGAAGTCCCTTGGACCATATATTACAAATAACATATTCATAACATTTTTAGAAAAATATTTTAACGCTTTCCTTACAGAGAATAAATGAATCCATATTCTCTTTAGTTTGAATAGAAATATTGTTAACACCAGATGTTTGGTTATTTCAGGTCTGTAACAGTGTGTTTAACAGCTGGGACCAGTTCAAAGATCACTTGGTAATACACACTGGAGATAAACCCAACCATTGTACTTTATGTGACTTGTGGTTTATGCAAGGAAATGAATTAAGACGGCATCTCAGCGACACTCATAATATTACGGAGCGTCTGGTAACCGAAGAAGTTCTCTCCGTGGAAACGCGCGTGCAGACGGAGCCGGTGACGTCCATGACTATCATAGAGCAGGTGGGGAAGGTGCACGTGCTACCGCTGCTGCAGGTCCAGGTGGACTCCGCACAGGTGACTGTGGAGCAGGTCCACCCCGATCTGCTCCAGGACGGCCAGGTGCACGACTCGCACGTGACGGAGCTGCCGGAGCAGGTCCAGGTGAGCTACCTCGAAGTGGGTCGCATTCAGACGGAAGAAGGTACTGAAGTCCACGTGGAGGAGCTGCATGTGGAGCGGCTCAACCAGGTGCCCCTGGAAGTCCACACTGAGCTGCTCCACGCGGACTTGGATCAAGTGTCCCCTGACATCACGAAGCCGGAGGAGAGCGAGCCCAGCCAGGAAGACGAAGCTGAGGCGGCCGCGGAAGACCAGGGCGATGTTGAGGACTTAGAGACCAAACCAACAGAGGATTCGCCAGCGGAAAGCGCAGGGACTGAGAACACAATGCCGAGGCCAGTTTTAGAATGAGATGACGAATATATTTTTAAATGTATGTGTTGGGCTTTTGAACTGATGTGGGGCAGTCTGACTGTCCTTGAGCTGACGGACAAGAGGACCAAAGTTAACTCTTCCTTGTGCTGAACTGTTTGTACTGAAACAAACTGATTTCCCTCCCACTTAACGCCCCAGAGGAGGGATGTTGCCCATAGCGAATGGGAAGTTTTGAGAAGTATATTTCTGGAAACTCTAAATGGATTATATTCTTATATATAGTTGGGTACGAACGTATCTATTTTCATTGTGGTAAGGGTCCTCCCCTTCTCTTTCCCAGGTTGTGTTCTTCCTCGGAGTTTTTCCATATCGTAAAGTCAAACAAAACCATTAGAATACAAGCGGGTATTCTAATGCATGCTAGAAAAGTGAATCCATAGGAAACGGCCGCATGAAGAAAAGTGCGTTGTTACTGTGCAGTTACGTCTTGGCTTCTGGCTTTCTTTAGTTTGAACGCGTTCCTGTCTACCCGATAGTCACAGGTGTCATCTCTGCAACAGAAATGGTGGCAAAATGTCCAGAATGTACAAAAGATCTACACCCACGTGCCTTTCAAAACCAACTGAACTTCTCTAAAGCATCTCTGGTTCTTTCAAAGTTTGTGTTGTGAGGAGCGATGTAGATGATGCTGTGTAGTACTTTATATTTTTGTTTATAGTGACAACTACCAGTTCTTTTTCACATAAGTTAGGTTGAGAAATTTCATTTAATGGCAGCTGAAGGGCCATTTTCAATTGGGAAAATTCATTTATATCTGTGGTAACCTTTATTTTGAAGAAAAATTGCACTAGTATTTTACCACCAGATTAAAAAAAGAAAAAAGATGAGCATCATTTAAAAATTAATGTATTTAAAATAAAGTACAGAGAAAAACATGTATATAATATATCAGGCTTTGTTTTGAATGAATCTTTCCCCCGATCCTTAATGTAAAGATCTTGTGCTATAACTTTTAAAGCCATACAAATAAGAGTGCTAAACTGTGGACTTCAAAGTAGGTGTGTAAATATTTTTAATCAGTATTACTTGGAAAATAAAATATAACAACCACATAAACCAATATGCTATTTTCTTTACCTGTTAAATATTGGGAGATATTTACATTTTTAAAGTAAACTTTAAAATTAAGTGATCATGACTCTTTATTTTTTTAATTACCAGTGTGGAAGTTGGTTTGTGGTCAGAGATGTTTTCTCATCTGTATTAACATGATTTTATGTACCAATATTAACATGATTGACACATGAATTGAGATATAGAAGTCTCAGTACACACCTCCAATCCTCAAAAACCAGTTTAAAAGAAAGGAAGGAGGAAGAGGTTGATGTTTTCAGTTGGTAAACAATGGGCACAAAATTCAGGTCTGTTCTGTTTGGCGTATTTTTTTTTTTTCTTTGAAGTCAGGAAAGACTGATGAAATAAATTGAAATCACATTGAATTTTCAATTTGTCTTAGAATGTCCATGTTTCTGAGTTAGTTGTAGTTTTAAAAAAATCCCTGACAAATAATTGTCTCAAGTACGCACATTCCTAGTGAATTTTGAATACTGAAAATAGCCCAGGTTGTGCCCTTAAGCCAAGGTATGAAACAAGGTTTATTTTTAAACGCTTTCAAGAGTTCCGACCACAAGGTGGAGATCAGGAATAGAGGCCCAACAAAGTTAAACTTATCATTTGAGTTTTCAGGTTTGGCAAGGTCTTTTAAGGTGGATTTGAGGGGCAGGTATAGTTCATTTTACTTTTCCAAAAAGGTATGTCAGTGTTCTCCAGATACCAGCAACTTTAATTAACCTCTGTGATAACCTAATGTTGCCTGGCAGTTTGCAAAGCACTTTACATATGACACAGCTACTGAAGCTTCCCAGTACTGAACTGGGTATTTTGTTCCTCCCACTTGACTCCTGCTAAGGTTTTTGGCTGGGTCTGCAGTGTACCAGCCACTGGCCACCACGGGAATCCCATCCGCACTGGAGACGGATGGAGCCTCTTCCATCTCCCACCCTCCACTCTTCCAACAGCAGTTCTTCGATGCTCTGCTCACACCAACTGGGTGTCCATCAATTCATGTCAGACACTACTGAGCAGAGACTCCCCAAGTTGTGATCACAGGACTGCCCCACTTCAGACACCAAGACAGCCACACTTCTGCCTGGCCGACTACAAATTAAGGACTTTCTCACACTCATTAGAATGACTCAGGAAAACAGGTATAACAATAGTTTTATTGTAAAGGCTAGGACCTAGGAACAGCCAAATGGAAGAGGGACACAGGGCGGGGAGCAGTTAGGGGGAGGTGGGCAGAGCTTCCTGGCGCCTCACCCTCCCAGCAGGTGTTCAACCTGGAAGCTCCCTCGACCTTGTTCACCAGAGGTCTATCACGTACGCATGATGGATTAAATCATTGCCCAGTGTTTATTGAGCTATCCTGCCCCCTGTCCTTCCCTGAGGATCTTAGGGCGAGGCTGATGGATCTAGCCCTCTAATGTGGGGGCAACCGAGGCCAAGAGTCCCCTTGTTAGCATAAACTCAGATTTGGGCCAAAGGGGCTTGTTATGAATACAATTGAGGTATCAGGGAATTCCAAGGGTTTTAGGAGCTCAGTGCCAGGAACCAGCGACCATTTTTTTTTTTTTTTTTTTGGTTTCAGAGAGGAAGTGGGAGAGAGAATCATCAATGATGAGAGAGAATCATTGATTGGCTGCCTCCTGCACACCCCCTACTGGGGATCAAGCCCATAACCCGGCCATGTGGCCTTGACCAGAAGCAAACCCAGGACCCTTCAGTCGGAAGCTGATGCTCTGCCCATTGAGCCAAACTGGCTGGGGCCCAAATATTTTTTATTACACCACCCCTACCAAGTGAGATTCAAAGGAAAAGTAAACTGAACTCTAACCTAGCAATCTGAATATGTATAAAACCAGAAGGCTCTTACTACAGTCTGACTAGTTTAGGAAGGCTGCCATTCTATACTATGAAGTAGGAATATTTTTATGTTGACGGCAATGCCCCCACCACATTCAATCTGGAAGTAAAGATTTCAGGATTAAAAGGGTCTGTGAGGGTCTAGACTAATTGTCCACTTTATACTTTAAGTCAACAGTAAAGACTGAGGCCTGAATGCAGATAAAAGTCTCTACTAGGAAATCAAGTGGATTTTAATGCATATCTTCAATTTAATAGTGTTGATAGCTCTAAACAAGTGATCAGACCATGGTGTTCAGGTCATGGTGTTCATATGGAAATAGTGTTTTATTACTGTCACAGCAAAAATTGCAAGAAAATGCCTGACCTTAAAAGTTAGGCTGAATCTGTTGGAGAAAATGTAATAGCTTTGCCGTCTTGAGGGTAACACTGACCTCCATGTTGTGACATCAGGAGATAGAAATGTAAGTGGCACGTTTTTCCTGTGTAATGTGCCGAGCTGTGCTGCAGCGCTGACAAAACTTATCACAAAGGATTCAGATGAGAAGCAGCAGGAATCAAAACTATCAAAACCTTACCAGCACCACTTAGTGGGATCCTTTATAATTGGTGGCCTGAAGTACGTGGCTTTAAACGGTAAATGAGGCCGACATTGTTCATCATAAATGTATTCTGACTTTACAGGGTACCTGAAAACTGCCCCGTGTCCTATAAACGTTAACTTCATTCTGTTGACATGCTAAGTAGAAAGGCAGCCTGTGAATTCCATGGGTTTTTTTCTCCAGAACTTCCCTGTAACCTAATATAACATGCTTCTTTAAACGAAGCAATGCCCATCCACCTTGATATTTGTACGAAGATATAGCCTAGGAATGAAAATTTTCACTGTAACATAATAGCATCATTTGTGAGTCACTTATTATATGTCAAGCACATGACAGTTAATTGCCTCAATAACCTCGTGAGGTAGATGTAAATGGAGGAACCTGAGGAAAGGGGGAGGTGAGAAATGGCTAGGGAATGGTGGAAACCAGGGAGCTAGCTCAGCAGACTCCTCGTTGAAATGCAGTCCCCCTCCACACACACACACACCGCCCCGTGAGATCCAAGGCTAACACACCTGCTCTCCTTTTGGAATCCACATCGGCCCTTGATGGGGTCAGGGCTGGAGGGAAGGGAATGGAGCAGCCAACTGCGTTTGGGTATCTCTTTGCCACCTCCTGCCCTGAGACCACCCACCCAGGCAGTGGCTCTCCGGCTTCAGTGGGCAGCAGGATTGCTCAGACCCACATTGCTGGGCCCCACACCCAGACGTGCTCACTCACCTGGTCGGGGTCAGGGCCGGAGAAACTGCATTGCTCACAAGTTCCCAGGTAGTGCTGTCAGTCCTGGAACCACTTTGGAAAAAATGGACATAGGATCCCTCAGAACTTACAATAATCATAATCATTACTACCACTTATTTTTAAATATATATTCATTTCAGAGACAGACAGACAGAGAGAGAGAAACATCAATGATGACAGTCATTTTATTGGCTGCCTCCTGCACACCCCACACTGGGGATCGAGCCCACAACCTGGGCATATGCCCTGACCAGGAATCGAACCACGACCTCCTGGTTCACAGGTCGACACTCAACCACTGAGCCATGCCAGTCGGGCTCACTACTGCTTATTAAGCTTATTAAGGGGGTTCTGGCCTTCTTTGAGCCTCACGACTTAGAGGAATGTGCTTTAACACATTTTCAGTAGGGGATCCTCCTGCCAAACACCCGAAGCCCGTGGACTGCAGGTTAAGAAAACCTAGTTTCTTATTTGCCAGAAATAATCACAGAATCTCATCAATTCTCACAACAACACCCCGATTAGAGATGAGGAAACGAGGTCAAAAGAGCTAGGAGTCAAGGTGTAGTGTTAACACTGTCCATGTTTCTCCAAGCACAGAACAAGTGCCTCCTGCACCCGCATCCCCCGCACGTGTTTCCAAGTGTGTCTTCACCGTCTTTCCTGACAACACAGGGAGCAGGGGTTAGTAACTACGTTGTTTCAATGAGCTCCCCAATAACCATGAAACTACCTTCCCTATCTTACAGATCTGACAGTTTCATCAATTCTTTTGGAAAAATAATTTTCTGACATGAAAGTATTTTTCTGACATACACCCATTGTAAAAAAAAATACAGCCAAAACCGGTTTGGCTCAGTGGATAGAGCGTCGGCCTGTGGACTGAAAGGTCCCAGGTTCGATTCCGGTCAAGGGCATGTACCTTGGTTGCGGGCACATCCCCAGTAGGGGGTGTGCAGGAGGCAGCTGATCGATGTTTCTCTCTCATCGATGTTTCTAACTCTCTATCCCTCTCCCTTCCTCTCAGTAAAAAAAAAAAAAAAAAAAAATACAAAAACACTGGAAGATATTAAGATCACTTAAACCACCTGTGATTTTACCAGCTAATAAAAAAACATTTTTATTTTTACTTTTGCTTTCACTTAACATATATACATTTGTGAAAAAAACATTTCCTCATACTATTCACAGCAAAAAATCTAACCTCTGTATTCTATTACAATGTAATCAGCCTATTGCTAAAGGCCCTTTCTAGGAGAAAAACACTTTTTTCGACTGTAGGGAGTTGGGTGGGAAGTCAGTCCTCCATAGTGGTGGGTCCCAGGATCCCCAAGGAAAAGGTTCTGATGTGAAAAGTAGCAGGTCCTAGCAGCATGGCTCCGAGAGGAATGGGGGATCGGGGGGTGGGGGGGGGGGCTCTTGGAATCGAGTCTGGCCAGTGGACTTTAGAAGTTGCCTCTGATGCTGATTTGTTTCCCTTTTCTGTTGACAGTCGCCGGGAACCTTTGAGCCCCTGGAATCCAGCATCAGGTGTCCGTGGGACGATGGGAGGGCCTCGGTCAGGTTGGGTGTTTGAGGTTCTTGATTTCTAGGCCATTTCCTGACATCCTATCCCATGTGTCATCACAGCATAGGATTCAACGGCTATGTCATACTCTGTTGTTTAAGAATGCAGTTTTATCCTATATCGGGTTGCTTTCAGGGAGAAAGACGGATGGCATGCACTATTTTAATGATTCCTCTTTTTATAAAACTCCTCTTGTCTTTTGAGGAGAGGACCCCCCTTTAAAGACAAACCTTCCTCAGAGAATCTTATCCCCCGGGAGTGGACCGCCGCCCTCACACGCCAAGGAAGACTCATTCCAAGTTCTCTTGGTTTCTTGCCACTCTCGAGGGCCAGGCCCTGGAGCTGTCCAAGGTTTGTTTCCTGCCCTTCGTGTTCCTGGCCCCTTTCCTCTGGTACCAAGAGGCAGCAGAGGGTAGGAAAGAAGAGGAAAACGGGCTTGGGAGTCGGACTGGCTGGGTTTGAATCCCAGCCCCGGCCGTGGGCTGCTATGTGACCTTGCGCAAGTCAAATAACCTTTCTGGGCCTCAGTTTCCTCATCTGTCACCGTGGGAATGGAGGTAAGAGAGTGCCTAACGTGTTAGGCTACTTTGAGGATTTCATCATCTTTGTGAAAGTACTTATCACAATGCCTGGCCAACAGAGAGGAGAAAAAAAAAGAAAAGAAAAGGAAAAGAAACTTTGGGTTCCCAAATTTCTACCGTAAAAGGATTTTGAAGTTGGGTTATCTTTCTCCCCCGCGCTTTGCTTTTGTGAAGATGACCCTGGCGTCATGAACACAGGGTCCCGGAGGAGGGGTGGAGAGCGCGCCCTGAGCTGTGGGCGAGGGCGCCTCGTCTGGGCTCGGCCCTTAACCAGTTGCGTGGCCTTTGCTACGTTAGCTGACTCCTCCGGCCTCAGTTTCCTCCGCTGTAAAATGGGGGGCTGGAACCTCGATAAATAGCCTCCATGCTTCAGTCTTCTGTGACTGGCATCCCCGGCTCTACACGCAAGTCCACGAGCCGGCTTCCTTGTCTGCAAACGGGCCGAGTATTGGTCACGTCCGTTCATTCCCGGAGGGTCGTCGCTGGGAGAAGGCGGGAGAGCGGGATCCCCAATGTCCGCGAGGATCCGCGCAGAGGTGGTGTCAGCACCTCTTCCTTCGGAGTCTGGGCGCTGCCAGACCCCCAACCTCCCAACCCCCCCACCCCCGCCTCCAAGGAACTGGCTCAGCGTCTGCTGGGAGCCGCCTTCGGTCGGACAGTTCCTGGGGGGCGTCTCCGGAGACACGGGAACCTTCGATCCCAAGGCCGGAGCCGCTCGGCGCAGGCGAGAGCTAACGGGAGCGGCGTCCACCCCTTTCGGCCGGGCCGTGTGGCCGCTTCCCATCTCTGCTGGGGGGTGGGGGGAGGGGGCATCCTCACCGCGGCAGGGCCACCCCTTCCTCCCGTGCACGCGAGGGGTGTCCCCGGCCGCGCGCCCTCCCCCCCGCCCTCCCTCCCGGCTGCCATGGAAACGCGCCTCCCGGGTCTGGGCGGGAGCCTCCGGGCCCGAGCGGCCCGAGCCCCCTCCCCCGGGCCAGCCCCCCGCTCCCCATTGGTCCTCGGGGAACCGCTGCGGGGCGCCTGGGTCCCTGCGGCCGAGCCCCGGCCGGCCGGAGAGCGGGCTTCGCCGCAGCCGCTGTCTCTCCAGTCGCCGCCCCTGGCAGCTGGGGAAGCCCGGGAGCCCCCGGCGCGGTGACACCCCCGCCCCGCCCGCCGGGGCCGCTCCAGCGCCCGCCACGCAGCCCGCAGCCCAGCGGAGCCGGGGGGCTCGCCGGGAAGGTAAGGCAGGGCCGCGGGGCGCGCCGCCAGCACCCCGCCCGCGCCGCCCCCGCCGGCTGCAGACCTGGGGCTCGGCAGGGTCTCCGTCCGCGCCGCGACCCCAGGGGCCACGGGAGACGCACTCCTGGCGGGGGGAGGGCAGCGCTGGGGTCGGGAGAAGGCGAGGTGCTCCCTGGGGGCGCCCCTCCCAGGCCCCTCGGAGGAGAGGGCGTTAGACGGGGGGCGGCGTGTGCTCGCGCGCGCGGCCGGATCCCGGGGGGCTCCCACGGGTAGGTGCGCGCGTGGCCCCGCGTCCCGGTCTGCGCGGCGCCCACGGCGGAGTCGCGCCGCACGTGAACTTGGGGGCCGCCTGCGCCCCGGCCGGAGCACCAGGTGCGCGCACCCGCCTCCGCGCTGGGTCCCGGGGGCTGGAGACCCGGAGAGCCGGGCCGGCGGGGACCCGGCTGGCGGCGAGGACTGGGGCTCAGGGGTGACACCTGCCACCGCGCCGCACACCGCGCGCGACTCCCCCAGAGAGAGGCAGCCAAGCGAGGAAGCACCCGTCTCCTCTGCGCGGGTGTCTTTCCAGGAACATTAGGAGCTCCAGACCCGGCGCCAGGACAGGCCGGGGCACAGGGTCCCAGCAGGGTCTTCAAAGTGCCGCTCCCGGGCAGCTCTGCGCGCCCCACACAGCCTCGGGCAGATGGGGAGGTCAAGACCGCCGGGGCCGGCGCTCCCAGCCTCCCGGGGCAGCCAAGACTCAGCCATCTGCGCCTTTCCTTCCCTGTCCCCCTGCCCTCCGCCTCCCTCCATCCCCCCCCCCCCCCTCCACCTCCAGCTCCGCGCCCCACGCCGTCTCCCCGAGTTTAGGAGACAAGAGGACTCTGTTGGACTCGCCCTGCCCAGCCCTCGTCCTCGGGCCGCGTCCACGCCGGAGCGCACGCACCGCGGTCTCCGCTCTCACCGTGCAGCTCAGACAAGTTTGGAAATTAAACAAATCGCGTTTGCACTCGAGGCTGCGGGAATCCAAAAGGGAAACAAACAAAACCAGACCGAAAAAACGTATCCCCAGCCCAGCCAAGATTTCAAAGGGGCGTCTGAAACGAGCGTTTGTTTATGGCAATATGGTGTTTTCTGTTTGTTGTGTTTTGGGGTGTTTTTTTTTTTTTTTTTTTTTTGCTAAAAAATATGTATCCCTCAAGCTTGCATCATCAGTATTCAATGTGATCCACAGAAGCGCTTCAAAAGATGGTTTCTGTTAGTGTTGCGAAAGCACTTCTGATTTTTCGGTTGCCACGGTAACGGAAGAAGTCGCCCTGCGCCGTGGAGACGCCGCCGCCTGGCTGGATTCCGGAACTGTTCCCGAAGACATCTCCTCTTGCCCCCTTAAGTTACCATGGTAACAGGAACGGAGCTTACAAGACACTTGCTTCTTTCCCTTCAAGTGCGAAAAGCCCACGGCGTGTTGTTGTTCTAAATGTTATTTTCTCAGAGTTTGCAACGTGTGAGACAGATCTTCCTTCTCGGACCACTGAAAATAAACACGGCCCCCCAGCCCGCCAGCCAGTCCTGGGCCAGCTCTCTGCCCACTCCCTGCACTAACCTCACTGCAACCCAGGAGGGAGGGCGGAATCCTGGCCTGCCCTCCCATTTAGCATTCAACTTGGAATCCTCATTAGCCTTCTAATTAGGGGATGGGGCGTGTGGGTGGGGGGTCCCAGAGAGAGGCCCCTGGGGAAAGGCCAAGTCCAGCTCTCTGTGGACTAGTGTTTCCTGTGCTGTTGCATTTGCCCAGTGAAGCCCTCGTGGGCTTATTTTTGGCTTGCCCACTGTTCCGTGGTAAGCCTGGAAAAACCTTCAGAGAGGCCTCCTTCTGTGTTCGGAAGAAATGTGGATTGCATATTTAGTTTGCGGTATGTGCTTTTTTCCTAATAACTAACCTACATTTAAAATAAAGGCAGGTTTGTGTAAAATCTAACTTTCCCAGGTAGACCTTAGAGCCCTCGGCACTCTTGGTGTAACCTTTGATTTTCAGTTAAAATGGATTAACTGGGGGGGGGGGGGGGTGAGGGGGAGTATAGCCGGCATTCAAATATTTTAATTAGTAAATGTTGTGCCATTAAAGAACCATCATTCTTTACACAGCCGT